>NC_134207.1:31828374-33093374 GCF_965140235.1 Caretta caretta | reverse complement strand
TTATGAAATAATGCAAATTCTTGGCTGAGAAACAGCTGAAAGTAATTTTTTTAGGAAATAATTGTGGTCTTGCCCTGCCCTTCTCAGCTATGTTATAAATTCTATTTTGACTTTGAAGCTGGTTAAAGTTACAAATTTTGGCCGTGATTCTGCAAAGTTTTATGCACATGCTTATCTTTAATAACTGTAAATAGTCCCCAGTCCTGCAATCTGATCCATTAGTGAGGAACCATGTGCCTCTCCGTAGCCTCAGTGAAGGGTCTTGGAGTAGCCATCCATCTGTGTATAAGCTGAAATTGGGGCCATGATAATATACCGTATATACTCATTCATAAGCCGAATATTTTTGGTAAAAAAATGACGCATCAAAGAGCTTATAAATGGGTCGGCTTATAAATGGGTCTACACCAAAATTTGATTTTAAACTCTATGAAATCCTTGAATTGAATATTTAATACATTGTCATTTTGTTTACAACATTTTTTTAAAATTTTATTAAAAACCATATGACCCTTTCATAAGTCGACCCTATATTTCAGGGGTTGGCAGACTTTGGCTCCTGGCCCGTCTGGGTAAGCTGCTGGCGGGTCGGGACGTTTTGTTTACCTGGAGCGTTCACAGGCATGGAGCCCCTCAGCTCCCTGTGGCCGCAGTTTGCCGTTCCCAGAACGGCGACCTGTGGCCACAAGGAGCTGAGGGGCTCCATGCCTGCAGACACTCCAGGTAAACAAAACATCCCAACTTGCCAGTGGCTTACCCTGATGGACCGGGAGCCAAAGTTTGCCAACCCCTGAAATATAGGGTCGGCTTATGAAAGGGTCATACAGTTTTTACTATTTTTACCTATCCATCTTGTGGGGGTCAGCTCATATACGAACAGGCTAATGAACGAGTATATACAGTATAATGATAAATATGTGTGCAAAGATATTATAAGTAAATTGTGGACCAAAACTGCTAATTTAAAAAAAAAAAAAAAAGGCCCTATTACAGCTGTAAATTGTACAGCTATAAACTTTCATAACATGGTTCGTTTGCTATTATAGCTAAAGTAAATATCTGTCAATATTTACTTTATAAACGCCAGTTTTCTGGGTTTGGGCATCTTACTATTTCAAACCACATTGAACTAAGATGTCTTACACCTAGTTTAAAGCCAAATTCTGAATGTTCTCCAGGTAACAGTGTAAATCATTTGAACCACACTAAAATTTTATGGTGTATATTTAGAAAACAAAAAGGCCCAAAAATGGTTTTGTGAGCTTTTCTCAATTATTTTTTAAAGACTTAATTAAAGAAAAAAGTGGTAATTTCCCCTTTTGAATGGTATAAATATTTCCATTTACATTTTTATAGTATTTTGTATCTGTATGCAAACCTGGAATTCTTGATTTAAAGGTGTTCATGTTAAGGTGTTAGGTCTCAGTCTTGCAATTAATTCCTAAAGGGTAGACGTTGGTGGGGGGGTTAATTCCAGAATCAGAGCCTTACTCCATAATTTTCAATGGCTTATGAAGCATCAAATAACTTAAAATACTTTCTTCAGCTGTGGAACAAAATGATGGTAGTTTGTCTTTAAAATTAATCAAATGCTTTGTAGCAGTTTGGGTTTTTTAAAGTTTTGAAAAGGCACCAGAAAATGTCTTGTAAATTACAGTGGTACCCATCGCTGCTTAGTAGGTGTCTTAACGTGTTCACACCCTACATTAATTGTTTGTATGTGCCAGGTCCATTAAAATAACACATAAAATACTCAATACTGGTCATTGCACTGTTGGGTGTGGAATCCTTAAATAACTTCAATGCATAGTTCTCTGGAAGATGCATGAGTTCACAGTGATATCAGATCATGTCCATTGAGCCGATCTCAGTTCACCACGTATTATGATTTTATATAAAAAAAAATCAATAAATCTTAAATTTGTAAAAAAAAATCTGTTTTGTTATAATAAAATTCATGAAATAATGAGAGACAATATATAATTATAATAATGAGGGCTAAAAATACTGAAATGTAAATAATACAATAGCAAAGACCTATACCCACATCAAATCAACAGTTTGTTTTATGTCACTTTGTTTTTGATGTTCCTCAGCTATGCAAAGGCGGCCTTCTGTTTGGAGGAGCTTATGATGACTAATCCACACAACCACTTATATTGTCAGCAATTTGCTGAAGTAAGTATTTTCAAAAGAATCGGTTGTGTTTGAATAGCTGTTCTGGTTTTGCAGCTAATAGGAATAATACAAATAGAATGAAAATGATTTCTTTTTAGTATATTTCCTCTTTGGGATTTTAAGTACGTACAAAGGGGAGGCATCAGTTTAAAACACTTGATAGAATTTTGCACGTTGAGTCATGATTTTTTAAAAAAATCCTAGGATTACTACTATTACTAAATTGTAAATAAGAATTAAACCATCATTTGAATGTACAAATTCTTATGGAAATAAACTAAGCTTGTTGAAACGTTTATGCTCTTCAGTGAAATTTCAAAACTAAATGAATGATAAATTAAACTTTTATATATTATTAATGCTTTTCTTGGGAAGTATGTTGTGTTTTTGGGACAGTCAAGGGGCCAGAGCTTGCAGTCCTCCTTTGTAGGAAATCTTGCCTGACAGAGAATTGGGAAAACATTACAGGATTTGGCCCAAGATATTTAACAGTTTGCACTAGATTCCAGGTTTAAATTAAAAAAAATGGCATTATTATTAGTGAGAGTAAATATAATTTGTTCTATTTACATGGATTAAATATTAGATAATTGTTCAAATTTAAGAGTCTGCTTATATCACTTATATCTGGTTCCTAGAAATCCAAATTTTCTAGAATACATCTTCTAAAAAGTATTCTTCCTCTAGTTACTGTAATAATGGGAATTAATTCATTTAATTTCTCCTTTATTATGTCGGTGAGTGACATTTAAAATAGCAGCGACTTTTTTTTATAGTGAGAGCATTTTTTTTTCTAAATTAGATTATTGAAAAGATCAGATACCTCACAGGTTAGTGCTTTGCCTTTTGTGTTTCACATGGCATTCAAGATTTAGATGAGTCTTAACAGTTTTAAGAGTAGTTTCTATAATCTCTTTGATTCAGATAGAAAATTTCTACCTACTGCAGCTTCTGGTGCCTGAGGCATGATGAAACATGCAAGTTTTCAAAGTAGTAAAATAAAACAGGTTTAATCAGTCTCTAATTTTAACAGGTTAAATATACCCAAGGCGGGCTTGAAAACCTTGAATTATCAAGAAAATATTTTGCACAAGCATTGAAACTGAACAATAGAAACATGAGAGCTTTGTTTGGACTATACATGGTGAGTTTGAATGAATACTCATTGATTGTGTGTTGTCATTTAAAATTCAGTAATCTTTCTAGTCTAATATAATAGTTTTACTGTTTTGAATGAGAGTTATTAAATATCAGGAATGAACTGTTTGTTAGGCCAACGCGTTAAGGGCCTGCTTCCACACCAGTTGCAATCTATGGGACACAAGAGGACCTGGATTCTGTTCTTGCTCTATCCCTGACCTTCACATCATCCTTCTGTGCCCTTAGTTCCCCATATTCAAATGGGATAATTCTACTTCAACCTTCTGTGTAAAATGCTTTGAGATCTGGTTAGTGCACAGTATTGTGGTTTTGGGTTTTTTTGGGAATTTAATTGCAAAAGGTGTAATTATTCTATAACCTTGTCTGTACTACAGAAACTTTGCAAAAATTTCCCCAGTTTCCTACACCAGTTCAACTCCACCGGGGGTAGCAACAGAGAAAGCCTAGTGTAAATGAGATGCCAACATTTTAAGTAATTCACCTTTGAAAAGCAACTGGATAAAGTGAAATGTGAGGGTACTAGAATTATTATTTATTTAACCTTAATTTACCATTTACATGCATTTTTGAGGATTGGGTTATTAATGGTAACAGTGTGTGCTTTTTAACGATTATATTTATTATTGTAGGACTGTCTTAACCTTAAGTTAACAATGTGTTTTTACTTGGGAATAAAAAAAAATTTGTGAACGCTAGCTGTCAATTAGAAGTTTGGTAATGAATCAAACATACTATATGCAATATCTTCCCTTTCTATTTAGGGCACTCTCAAGCACTGAATTGTTATGCATTAATGAGACCAAATTAATAATAAAATAAAACCTTTTTCCTAAATCTGTGGCTTCTTCATTACTGAGTGGTGATGGGATTTTCTGCTGCCAGAGTATGTAAAGAGGCCCAGTGTTTCTGCAGTCACAAGTTGTATAATTAGTTTTGAGAATTTTCTGCAAGCAAGCAATTTATCCCTTATGTGTTTTACGTTAATGGAAACTTCTGTAATGAAACTGTGTTCAACATTTATATTGTTTGTATTTATATTTTAAGGGTAGACATGCACAAAGCCTGAACTACCTTAAAATTGTTGATCTCTAATGTCCCTAATATGTCAGTCTGGACACTAAGGGTATGTCTACACTACAGTTAGACACCAGCGACTGGCCCATGCCAGCTGATTCAGGCTCTCAAAGCTTGGGCTAAGGGGCTTTTTAACTGCAGTGTAGACATTTGGGTTCAGGGTGCAACCAGAGCTGTGGGACCATCCCACCTTGCAGATCCTAGAATCCAGACCAAGTCTGAACATCTCCACTGCAGTTAAACAGCTCTTAGCCCGAGCTGCATAAGCCTGCGTCAGCTGGCACTGCCAGGAATGGGTTTTTAACTGCAGTGTAGACATATCCCAAGACACTGGGTTTTATAGCCTCCTTGCCAGCAGATGGAGACAGAAAGCTATTTTTGTGACACTTTCACTCCATAAATGGAAAAGGACTGATAGGAAAAGAACTGGGCATATTCAATCTCCCTTGCAGGGATAGGAGAGAGAGACCCTCTTGTGGACAGCTGAACCCAAAAGTCTTTCATTTTAGTGAGATCAGTTCTCAGATCTTTTAACAGTCTAGTTTTAGGCTGGAGACTTTTTATGAGCCAAGGGTTCATTTTACATTCTCTCTTCGTTCCTTTCTGTTGGACTGTGTGTGGTGCACACCACCAGTTCCTGTGGTCTCCTCTTTTGTATATGTATGTATTTTGCACTCTTACTATTTTTTGTTTTGTAATCCTAGTCTGCCAGCCATATTGCTTCCAATCCTAAAGCAAGTGCAAAAATGAAAAAGGACAATATGAAGTATGCCAGTTGGGCAGCTAACCAAATCAATAGAGCTTACCAGGTTAGTATTTTGTCTACATTCTAAAGTCTTTTCCTGGACATACTGCATATCTCCATGTTATGATAAAATGGGTTACTAAAAGGCAAGATGTCTGCATATCTTAATAGCTTTTCTACTTCTTTTAAAATTAAATTGGACAGATTTGCAGCTTGCGTAAATCAGCATAATTTGGTTGATTTCAGGTCACACCAGCTGACGATCTGATTCAAATGTATGCATTCTATTTCTGTGTAAAGGACTCTGATGTTTTACATGCTGTAATATTTGTATAATGTACTGGGTTTGGGGGTTTTTTTTGTTTTGTTTTTTTTTGGTTTCTATTGATTTGTTCTTTCTAGTATTAGCATTGAATGCACAGGGTAGCATTATATGAATCTCCAAGACTTGGGTCTATATGTTTCTGATTGTTTCATCATATGTGGTATGTCAGTAGTCAATTAAAATAGTTTTGAATTTCTGCTTTAGTTGTGTTATTTACTAAAAGAAGCAGAGATGAAAGGATTCAAGGCAAGATTTTTTTAAAAAAATGACTTGGGTGCCCAGTTTAAAACACTGGATTTTGGGGGAGAGGCGCTCAGCGCTTTCTGGAAAACGGCCTCTTTTAAGGTGTCTTAAGTTGAATACTCAAAGTCACAAGCCCGTTTTTGACAGTGCTGGCCTTAGTGAATTGGTGGCATAGTCAGGATTAATACCAGGGAATCTTGAGTCCCAGGTTCCAACTTTAAAACTAGAGATTTATTCGTAAAAATGAAAGCTTGTAGTTATTTGATTCACAGCCACTTATTCTTGTTCTTTTCATGTGGCTATTTAACAGCTCAGGATCTCTCAGGAAATATGATTTGTGTTTTTTTTGTTTTGTTTTTTTAACTCTATGGTGCAGTTATACAGTTTTTGTGAAGTTATTTTGGAGCCAGGTTAAAATGATTTGGCTTCCCTTTCTCAGTTGATGCTTACCAGAACAGATCACATTAACACAACTAAAATATATATATTTAAAACAAATGTCAGAACTTCTTTGTGCCTTCATTCCTTTGTGACACATTGCATAGTTCAGATGTATTTTATAGCACTTTGGGATAAAAAGTGACAAATACCATATCTGACTGAAACTGCATGGGGGATTTTGATTTGTAGCATATATCTACTCAAATTAGAATTTGGCTAGCAGCTCTGTGTGTGTGTGCGCGTGTGTGTGTATTTTTATATATTGTATAAAAATGCACACACAGCTGGACAGGACCATTTCCCAGTCCCACCCTGCTTAAAATGTGAGTCTGACAAAACTGCGGGTAGGGTTTGGCGACACAGGTGGTACAGGAAATGGGGGTGTTGCAGAAGGTGGCCGTCTCCCTTCTGAGTTGATATGGAATCAGAGCCGTTGCATAATATTGTGGTGTTGAAGATGAAACTTTGGTCACTTGTGCCAATTAAAGTCCCTATGGCCTTTTTCGTGAGAGGAGATTCCATTTTGGATAATTAAATAGTCTGTGAAACGCCACCCTTCTCCCACATTCCCCAAAGTTCTATGCAAAGTGAGATAGGAGACATAACATCTTAGTGAGTTTGCCATGGGTTTATGAGTTCTGCTACGTGGACTTGCTGGCATTGTCCTTCAGTCATGTCTGTTCTCTTACTCCAGAGAGGTAGATGCATTCTTTATCCTGATTTGGCTACCTAGCAAAGTAATGTGGATTTGTGGCTCTGAATATGGATATTTTAACTGAAGAAGTATAGAGGTATTGGGAGTTCCACTGCAAAATATATGCTTTTCCATGTGGATTTTTAACTTAAATTCCCACCAGTTTCATGCACAATACCATTAATTTTGGATAACTTCCTCTAATTTGGCAAGTTCAGGTCTACAAGTTTGTTTGATAAATATTCAGCTGTTTTGTTTTTCAGTGGATCTCTATTTTTGATAAGCCCTAATTAAAAATGTTTCTTTAGTGGCCTACTTCTCTTCATCTGGCTTCTGGCACCTAATTTTAGTCTTTTGCTTTGTTTTTTCCTGTAGCTTGAGTCTCTATTCGAACTATTGAATTACTTTGGTTTCTTGTATTAAGTGGTTTATTTTGTTTGTGAACACACAGATGAAATTAAAGAAAACAAAATTTAGGCTGAATTATCCAAGAAGGTCTCCTTTCACCAAGATCTGTCAGACTGGAATAGGCTCCCAAGGAAAGTGGTGGAAGTTAGGAAGGTCGAATTAGATCGTGAATTTTTTTAGGAGTACAAATATTTGCACTTATGTATTTTTTGGCAATCCATATTTATTTAGGTGTTCAATATTTGTCCATCCCTGCTAACTAGTGCTTCTCTAGCTGTGCCTGGTCTAGTAGAGAAATGTCCATTTAGGAAGGGAGAATTGTCTGGTATCTAGAACTCCTGGATTCTAACCCTGATGCTAAAACAGGATTACTTCTCAGGGCATTGGGTTTAATTCTTTGTAAAAACACAGTTAACCCATCATATGAAATCCTTTCTAAAAGTACTAACTATTGAAGTATAAGTGCATTTCTATTATATTAAACACTTGAGACTGGTGGCTTGTTATCCAGATTAGGTTTTACATTGTGTAGAGGTCACAGAACATCTTTTTTAGGGAAATTCTGACCTGTGGTATCAAAGCAAGCTCTTTACAATTGTATATAAAATCCATTTATTTAACTATTGACGTGAATCACACAAAAAGTGAAGAACTACTTCTTTGTGTCGCTTAACATTGAAACAAAATATGGCTACCTAATGCTCTCCAATTAGATAATTGGTTTAGCATGTCCTGTGGTAGAAGCATTTCAGCAGAGGCAAGCAAGTTTGATTGATGCTCATGAAAATCTTTTATGTGATCCCACTCCTGGTAACTTTCCAGATAAATGTTTCTTAGGCACATTGCTAAATTCTTCAGTGTTAGTGAGTCGCATGTTATTTATGATTGGAGAGGTGATTCCGTTACAAACCATTTGGGAAACAGAAAATTAAATCATGATTTAAAAAAAAAAAAAAAAGGATTCCGGCTCAATCATCTGAATTGCAGTATAATGCCGGAATAGAAAAAATAATTGGTCATCAAGGAAAATTTGAAGTGATTAGATTTCAAGCTTCTATTTGTTATGATGTGGAGTTTAGTTTTATTTGTTCTAATTTAAAGTGCATGTCAGTATCATTAAGGCAGCCGCTCATGAAACTAACAAGTAATGTTACTTAAATTGACATAAAATATTAATTCTGTTCTCAATGTCCTTAAAGCAGAAACAGAAGTAAAATTCTGCTAATTTTGAAATCCCCTGCCTCCCTCCTCTGATCACCCCTGCCCCACCCCCAACTGTTTCTACCATGCAGCATTACTTTTTGACCACAGTGTGCACAGGCTTCTGTGCTGTTACTGAAAGAGTCACAGGAATCGTAACACATGCTGTTTTATCTGTTTTTTATTTTTTTTTTTTTTAAATCAAAGCTGTTTCTCAAAGAATTGGACCTCCCCGAGTATTTGATTAGGGCTGTTCTTGTTTTGTGTGGGGGAAAAGGAGGGCATAGAAGAGAGGTTTTCTTCTCTTCTGTTCAAATCCAGGCAAAAGTTACTTTATCAGCTGGGAAGGCATAAAGCAATCTCTGCTGTTCCTCTAAAGTGTTATCATTATGGGCAGTTATGGGAATCTGACAATTTAAAAGGTGGATTTACACCTACTAGCACAGGCAAAATTAAATGGCATTCCACTTCCAGTAAAAGCAAGGTATTCTTTAGTTAAGGGGTACAGTAAACAGTTTGTCATCATAGCTACATTTTATGCTTCTAGATATTTAATTTGTAATGCCTTTTTATTTCCCATACCAAGTCTAGTTTTTTAACAACACAAAGCTAACAGCTAGGAATTAAGGGAAACTTAATGTTAGACTGTAGCCTAAGGGGTCAAAAGCAGGTGAACAGCTCCTGCAGCTTGCTGCTGCTGTGATATTACCTGAGTTTGATCACTTAATCTTTCCCAACAGGTCATGAGAAGTTTGCTAAATTAAGTTAATTACAAGAGAAATGGGACACATCATAAATCAATGACTAAACATGCAGGACAGCAGTGGTATTTGAAGAAAAAATCATTAAACTGTAAATTTATTGAGTGTTTAGATGTTAACATTTAGTCAGAGAATAGGGTATTTTACTAACAGCAAATTATAGTCAGTACTTTATCACCAAAATATTTAGTGTATGTTTGGTGGTGGCGGCTTTTTTTTCCTACTTGACTAAAGCACCAACCTAGCCAATAAATCTATTGTGTTCTGTCAGGCTGATGAGTGATGGGAATTGTCAGTACAGTTAGAAAACTCATTTTGAGATCAGCATGGGGTAGTCAACAACTCTTTTTTTTCTCCCCTGATGCTAGGTTACTAGTATAGCATGGAATTTTAAATGCTAAAATGTACAAAGGTAATATTTGCATGGCTACATATTCCTTCATTACCAATATAGGCTTTATTTCCAATTCCATCTGGAATTACAATTGTAATGGTAGATTATAATTAAATAAAAGGTTCTGACTCACAATCACAGTTGAACCGAGGAATACATTTATGGGATCACTGTCTTGCTTTACAGTATGTTTTTGTAAGTAAACTATTCCATTCCTGTGCTGTAAATAATATGGAGTCTTATTAGTTTTTTATCATGTCCATATCCTGCCTCTATCAAAATATGAGCATGATCGAAGTTAAATCAAATAAAAGACCAGCTTTTTAAAATGTTTCTGACAAATCACAAAGCAGACAATGAAAAAATTGTCTTTGCTCTGTGTTAAGGTAAATGCTAACTTAAGTGGTACAGTCTTAGTGAAACATTTGTTTGTTTGTTTTTTGTAGTAAATTGGTGGGCTGTTTTAAAAGTTATTTTTGTGTTTTAAAAGTTATTTTTGATTTAACATTTAGAACCATAGCTTGTACAAGTCTATTGCACAGCATGGTATAGTGAATTTTCTGTCACATCACTGGTAAAAGTGAGTTTATTCTTTTTCTTTAGTTTGCAGGTCGCAGTAAGAAAGAGACTAAGTACTCTCTGAAGGCAGTGGAAGACATGTTGGAAGCCCTGCAAATCACTCAATCTTAGACTGTCACAAAGAGATCTAATGTGAGATTTTACAACTCCATGTTCAACCTTTAATGATCTATGACTTACGTTACTTTAAATGCCCAATTCCATTGTTAATGTGCTATCTTAAAGGATGTTTTTATGAACATTTAAAATGTCTATTTATTGCTGCTGTGAAGAAGACACAATGAAAACTCACTAAAATGTATAACTTATCCCAGGAAGATAACATAAAGAAATTAAATGTATTGCACATCAGTCTCTTTAGATTCTGTATGTACAGTGACTGCTTTTTAAGCCATAATCTGATGTAGAAATAAACTTGTTAAATGATCAAGTACAGTTATGTATTGGACCTGCAGACTTATACATATAGATGAATACTATATGTTATTCAATTAAGATAAAATTATCTATTTGAGTTAAAATGTGGTAAAAGGTAAACGGTTACTGAGCAGTATTCATTATACAAACATGAATCATTACTCTACCTGAGCACAGTTTATTCAAGAATAAATTTGATATTAAAGTTTTTGTTAAGATATTTTCTTGTGTAATTGGCAGTATAGAAATGGAAGCAATATATTCATACCGTTGGTTTCAGTGGAAAGAACTCACGTGCTTAGAGATAAGCATATGCTTAATACTTTGCTGGAGCCTTTGTGTATAAATGCATGAGCAAGTATCTGCTTGTCTATACAGCTGTGTGATTGGTGCATCTGCCTGCACGTTTTTTATTTGTGCAGTTAAGGACAGTAGGAAATCACCTCATGCTTCAAGAGCTATCTGAATACAGCGTTGTGTACTCTTTTCGATGTTTACTGAGCAAAACAGTGCAGCTCATGGTTTATGGATCTTTGGTTCAGTCAGAATTAAGCTGTTGGTAATTCATAAGCTGTGGCAATTTAGTCATGCAGCTGTTTCTTCTACTGCAGTTTCAGCAACTGGGCTGCAGAGTGGAAATTATATCAATTAAAAAATTCCAGTAAGAGATACTTCAACCCTTGATTTTAATGATGGATATCAACATAGTTAATAACACAGCTCATATTTTAAACTTCATATTCTTCTATACCCAGAGCACGGTTAAGTCAAAGGCACTATAAGCCTTCCTAAGGCCCCAATTCCTGTGGTCATGTGATGAGATCAGAGACTTTCAGCTTTCATTTAAATAAATAAATAAAAGTTTCTGTCCCTTGTGGATTCACAGAATAGCTTGAAAACGTGACCCAAGTGTAACTGATAGCTGCCGGAGTCTGCCTGCAATAGCTCAAATTGCTGTTTTTGAACAATAGCTCCAAAACGTGAACTGACTTATTCATCTTAACTCTGAAACATGCTTCCACCCCAAGGAGGAGCGGGGCATGGGCAGAGGGGCTTTGGGATGTGGGTTTTTCCTTAATTCAATCCTGCTAAATACCAAAAATCATGTACTATAATGGACTAGTTCACATTTCAGAAACATGGTTTACTTCATTTGGGTCACTTCAGAAAG
The DNA here is from genome assembly GCF_965140235.1 of Caretta caretta. NCBI lineage: Eukaryota > Metazoa > Chordata > Testudines > Cheloniidae > Caretta > Caretta caretta. Next base: position 33,081,583 of record NC_134207.1, on the reverse strand, counting down.
ATTGGGGGGGACGGTTTAAAACAAAATATTCATTTGGTTTTTCAGTGAATAATTGAAACAAAGCATGAAGTGTTTCCAAACAATGGGTTGAAAATTTGGTAAAATTAGTGAAAAATAGCAAGTACATTTTTCCATGGGTGCTTGTTAAATGTGAAGCCAGTGATGTACAGATTTTGGTTTTAAATGAATTGCCTTTGATTAGTCAATTCAGAATTAGCTATATTATTTGTAATATTTTACTATCAAGTGTAGGAATAAAAGCTAAGATTTTTTTTTCCACATTAGGAATGTTTTCAATGTTAATTGTACCAAGATTAGAAAATGGCAGTTCTCACAAACATTTTCAGTCCTTAATTATGATCTTATTCCTCATCTGTTCCACAGTCAAAGGATTTCCACCTCCAGATTACTTCTATATAAAAAGTTGCCCTGTCTTATGGGATATACTTTAAATAGTTAAAATTTCACTTTTATACTGATATCTAAAAGAAATGTGTGTATTCAGCCACTTCTAAACTTGAGTAAATCAAGGAGATACTTTACTACAATAACTAATTCACAAGCCCTTTTTATTGTGTACTTTTAACATGACAGTAATATGTCAATAGAGAATATTAAGTGTGAAACTCTCAAGTAAACCTAGAGATTTCTTCATGAATGTACAGCCTTATACTGTAGGAGTGCGCCCTCTAGAGTTTTAAAAAAATTCCATTAATTTCTTCAGCACATGCATTCTGCAGTTCAAAAAGAATGGCAAGCTCTAGCAATGTTTGTTGAAACACTTCTGTACAAAAATAAAGTCTCTTCTTTGCCTCAGAGGTTTAGATTTTCTAAATGGGTTCAATTTATTGTACATTTTGTATCTAGTGTAGTTTAGTTACTATCACTGTAGCATTAAAATGCAAAATCAATTGAAACCACTATTTCATAACGTACACATTCATCTCTAACTCCAGTGGGCGAAGTAGAAGAGTCATGCTGTGCAGTTTCGCCTCCTTGTGTTGAGTTTAGGATCATCACTAAAATAAAACCACAAAAGTACTAAGTGTAGTAACATCCAAACTGTTTAAACATTTTACTGTGTGTAATTTGTCATTTTGTAATTAGGAATCATTCCCCCCAAATTTATTTCTGCCAACTGTACTAAACTTTTGTGCAGTGTTTACCTCCCAGTGTGTTAATAGATAGTGCACTGGTCCCATGCATCAGACAGCTGGTGGTCCTTGAAAATGAACGTATAAGATGTTCTGTGTGAGACAATTTTCAGCATAACTAGCACATTGACAACTTATTCGTCAAATCTAGGCCCTTTTATTAATTCCCAAATTATCCACAAATAGACATCAGTTTTGTTCCTTCTTTGAAATTATTCAGTGACATGTCATTTTGTTGACTGCTGACAGACCGTCTTCTACGACTGTTGCATCAGGTCTTCCCTCTTTGTGTTATGTGACTAATCTCATGGCTTGGATGCTTCCCCAAGCTTCAGAGTTTAGAAAATGGCCTAGCCAATATTTATCAAATCCACTAGCATGAATATTTGTGAAATTTTCTTTCCACTAACACTTGCAAACAGTTGGCCAGAATGTTTATGGAAAGTGATTGAAAGGGGTTGCAAATACCATCAAATAGAATTGAGTTTTCTATTCAGATCAAGAATTGTAAATCCTTGATCACACTAGTCTCACTTTACACAGTTTTGTATCCAAGATCTGTGATAACCTCATTCAGTAATGGGTGCATTTCATATAGGTTGACTGTTCCAAGAATAGGAAACACTTGTGTAAAATACTATTGATGTTGCCTTGGTCTAATGAATAGAATTTCATACAAGGGAGTTTATTTAGCTGAAAAATAAATGACACTAACTTAGGTGCTCTGACAATGACAAGCACTATGTAAGTGCTAAGCGTTGTCATCCGTGTGCAGGCTCTTCTCTCCAAAGTAATAGGCTGTCATTCCATATTGTTTCAACTGGCACCATAGATTAGACATCATATGGAATCATCATGTGTTGAGTTAACAGCATTCTGCTTTGAGATACTGAACAGTGAAGCTGTTATTTCTTATGTGGTTTTGTGCACCTGCAGTTTGACAGCATGCATGATGGGAGGTAGGTATTTGTGTTTTGAATTGGAACAAAGTGCATAGAAGTATACAGAAGAACCTCTGTTCTGCTGGGTTTTTTTAACAAAAGTTACTGACATTTTTTCCTCTCAGTCTATCAAAAATGTCAATAAAATCCATGTTCTCCAGATGCAAGAATGTGTATATTTTGTGTAGAATAGATCCTCAAACCTCTTGCAGTTTAGTGTCCAGAATATCTCGCAGTTGCTTTGGGAAGTTCTGTTGTTAGTCAACAGAGGGTTTCCTCTTGGCAGTGTTCTATTTGTGATGGCACCCATGTTTGCTAGTCATTACATTTGCAGTGGAACTTGTGTTTCAGCCAGCTTTAGAAGGGAGGAGAAAAGGAAGGCAAATTAAACTTGATTTACTGGCATGAATTCATTAGCTTCTTGTTACTTGCACCCACATATTCCAAGAAGACCAAGCAGTCAAGTTTGTCATAGTTGCTCTCCATGTTGTAACTGAAGAGCTCCTATATATTTAGTAGTATGACTAAAAATCCATTAAGATCTAAAACATATGCAACACAGTTAAAATAATTTCTTATGTGACTTGATGAGGCTATCCTAGAATGCAAGGCAGGGATCATTCTCCCAGCCTTATTCAAATCAAGATCAGAATGTAGCAGCATTACAATGCTGCTTTAACACTTTTTTTTTTTGTACAGATGAATGGTTTCACTTTATACACTGCTTCTATTACTTGTTTTACGCAGTACTTGAAAGAAGAGAATTCTAGGAGCAGTTAGTTATTTGATTGGAGCTGTAGATATTTGGATCTACATGTAGGGTAAAGTACTTTGGATTAGTCATTAGTCTTCTCCAAAACGATTCGGCACCCTCCGAGATCTGTAGCCTTTTGATAGGCACCAGCAGGAAGTTGGATTTAAACCACAGTGTAGTTTTCAGAAATACAAGTTCATTAATCTTGCTTCTCAAAGGAAAATGGGGGGGCGGGGGGAGGGAAGTTCTCATATAAAGTTGTGGTCCAGGTGCTGGATGTGATGTGAGAAAAGTCTTTACTACACAGGTACATTTATTTGTTCTCTCAAGAAATTCTCCAAGTGCAAATGACAGCGCAAGGCCCTCTCCAGCCCATTTGGCAAGGCTTTTATTTGAGGAAGTGGCTCAGTGCAGGGAAGCTGTGCAAAGGCCTGTACAACACACATGCCTGGGGGGTGGGGCTCTGAGTTGGCCAATGCAAAGAGGGCTAATGTGACAAGCTAAAATATGTGCCCATTGGTTCTGCACTTGGGGTCCCGTGGTGAGGTACCAATAGGAGTGTAGCTGTATTCCAGGAACAGACCGGCCATCCTGGACTGGGGTTGTTAGTTCCGGCCCTCCCCAAGGCACCCATAGTACAAAGCTTGAGTATCCTCTGTGTGAGAGACCAAACTGAATGAGAGAGGACTAGCCGAATTAGAGCACACTGATTTGTTTGTGGGGTTTTAAGGGCAGGAAATGGTAGCGTTTAGATTTCTTACAAATATAAATGTAGCTAGGAAAAGGAAAGCAGGAAAAATGTCTTTTGTATGTATGCATGCTACTTAATATAATGTATGGGCCTAACAGGGAGGGCAGTCTATGCAGAAATAACAGAGGATGGGGAAAGAGTATATTAACTGAAGCAAAAGGAAACACTAGTAAATGACAGCAAAAATCATGAGACTAAGAGACTTAGAAGCAGCATCCCAGCCAGCTATTTAAAATAAATAAATTGAAATCCTCGCCCCTGGAAGCAAAAATCCCCTTGACTTCCATGGGGCCAGGAGTTCACCTCCATTGTGTGTCACTCTTTTCCCTATGCTTTGTCTGTATTTTTTCTACATGGGCCTGAATTCTGCAGTCTCTTCTATGTGGGTGGACTGTGGCCATATAAAACCTTACTGATTTCAGTGGGACTCTGTGCAGATGTAAGGGTCTATCCAGACAGATCAGATGTCTTAGACCTGATTCTGCAAAGGTGTATGCACATTCTTAGCATCAAGCTCACAAGTAGAACTACTCAGTTCATGGGTCTATTTGCGTGCGTAAATTTAAGACATGTCTTTGCAAGACTCTGACAATCTCTTGAATTTTGCTCAACTACTGTTACCATTTTTAGTTTTTCTAATTGCGTTTCTTTAAAAATATATATAATCTAAAATGGCATAGAGCTAACTGGGAGGGAAAACATTTCCAACCAAGGTGAGCTTTACACTAGTTCAAGCTGCCAGTTCTACCTATAGGAATTAAGGGCCTCAGCTGGTGTAAATCAGCATAGCTCCGTGGCTCAATTCTATGCAGCTAGCTAAGTTTGTCCTTTTGTATTCTGATTTTGCACAGGTGTTAATGACCACTCTAGGCGAAATGCTGTGGAGAATCAAGCCCGAAGGCTGTAAGTGCAAACTTACTTCTGTCCCCTTGTCTGTCTGTGTTGCAATTGTTTTCACTGGGCTGCTATTAGTACGAAGTCTTGCACCTGCCCAGCAGCCTTAGTGTTAAGAATAAACAAAGAGCTATTCTAGGCTGAGTAAAGTTACTCCTGAGCTTCTGCCAATGCAGGAGCAGAACCTAAGTTGATGCTTTCTTTAAAATGAAATACCTGGGGCAGGCACTGGGAACTGCTTACCCCTGAGGCAGTGCTTACCCAGGCAGATCTCCTCTTAATATTCAGGTGAGTTCTACCAAAAGAATGAAAGTTCGTGCCCCAAATGTATCATAACTTTCTGTAACAAGCTTTTAGCTTTTGGACATAGCATTTGGAAGTGATATTTTATATCATGCTGATGTGGTTCCCTGAGGAAATGACTGCAAAGATCAGCACTGAGGCAGTTTCAAAAAGTGAACAACAAAAATTAACCATCATTTCTGCTTCTTTAGGTAATTGAGCCTGACACAGTGGTGTGTCTGACAAGTTGTTTTGCATTTTTGTTCTCTCTCTCTTTCTGTGTATGTGTGTATATGTACGATACTAAATTCTCTCTCTCTCTGTGTCTATGTCAGGGCCAGCTCTAGGTTTTTTGCCGCCCCAAGCAAAAAAAATTTTGGCCATCCCCCCTGCCCTCTGCTTTTTTTTTTTTTTTTTTTTTTTTTGTGGGGGGGGGAAGGCTTTTAAACATGGTTGCACTTTGCAGTGTGTGTGTGTGTGTGTTTTTGTTTTTGACCATTTTTTAAAAAAATGAAAACAGAGAATTTGTAGTTAGTGAAATAAAACAATTTCCTATTAGTGTATTCATTTAATTTTAACAAAATCACAATTACAAACAATTTGGGTTCAGCTATACACTGGAATAAAAAATGTTCGTGTCTTCCAGTGCGCCCAGTTTCTCATAAATTAAAAGAATTTATATGAACTGAATTTTTCTCATTTTTATACTTGCGTAGTCTTTTAATCATTCAGTGAAATCTAAATTTTTTGCAATGGTCCTTTCAATTGAAATGAATGCGAGTCCTGACAAACGATTCTGAGACATGGTGGACCTCAAATAACTTTTTAGTAATTTCAGTTCTGAGAAACTGCGCTCACCAGAAGCCACAGATAGTGGTAATGTTAAAACAAAAACGCGTAATGCTATAGCAGTGTTTGGAGTGAGGTGCTCGGGGCTGTACATCCTGCCTGTGAGCCCCCAGCCCGATCTCAGACCTGCCCCACCCCTGCAGAGGGGACAGTAACTGACAGAGCGTCTGGGGGAGGGGGAGGGGGCGTGGATCAGCTGTGGGGATGGGGGCGGACCAGGGGCGCCCGCCCAGCACCGAGCCACCCGGGGCAGCGGGTCCTTTACTGGCTGCGGGTCCTGCTCCGATCCCAGGCTCCGCTCCGCTTGGCTTGGCTCTAGCTCCTCCATCGCTTGTGACATGTGTGGCGGGGCGGACCGGGGGGTGGGGGTGGGGGGGAGCTGCATTGCCCCGCTCCCCCCGCAGCAGGGGGCCAGGGCAGGGACTGCCCCCAGGCCGGGACCCCTGCGCTGAGCCCGCCACTCCACCCCACACAGGGGCTCATCGGTTGACTGAGCGGGGCCTGGGGGGGAGGGGAAGGGGATGGCCAGAATGCCACCCCTGGAAATGTGCTGCTCCAAGCAAGTGCTTGCTTTGCTGGTGCCTAGAGCTGGTCCTGGTGTGTGTCTCTCTTTCTGTGTGTGTGTGTTTATGGGGAGAGAGAGAAGTATGACACTTGAAGCTGTCACTGGGAGAATGGGAATGTTTGTTTCATTTTAAGCTTTGGAAATCGTTAAGTATGGATAGATCACTATGTGGGTAGCAGTATGAGAACCCAATACAGGGGAGTATCTCCTTTCCCTGGAAAGTTGTTGTAGCTTTTTCTGCTTAAGTCAGAATGAAGACTGAAAACCATGAAAACTTGTTAATAGTACTATCAAAAGTCATAGCTGCTGTATCCTCTGTTCTCTAAGGTCAAGGCTGTCATTTTATTTCACTAACAAGCTACTATAAAGGCCCTTGGAGCGTTATTTACTTAGATTTATTTTCAGCTAGAAATATATTTAAAAAGTTCTAAAGGAGAATGAAAATGTTGAATAAATAATCAGTGGCTCAAGTCCTTAGTTTCAGAATGGTTCTTTCTGGACCTACTCTAATCTGGTCCAACATGTATGCTTTTGCAGGGCAGGGACTGTTCTTTTCGTCAAGTATTTGTACAGTGCCTATCACCCTGTGGTTCTGGCCTCTAGAAGTTACTGTAACACAAATAATGATGACGCTTTTTAAAATGCAAAGGACTTGCCATGTGGAATGGGACCAATGGTCTGGTGTATTGTTCCTCACTCTAGTCAATATGCATGCAAAGGTTTTAAAAAATAAGCTCCTAACTTAGGCTCGTAGGTCCATATTTAGGCAGCGGAATAAGTTGTCTGATTTTCAATATCACTGTTCAAACAGCTCCCAGTGACTTCAGTGGCAGTTTTCAGCTGCTCAGCTCTTTTTTGAAAATCAGGTCACATGCTTAGCTGCCTAACTTTAGGCACCCATTCTGAGAATGTTGTCCTTAATGTGCTACCCTCTTTAATGAAAATGGTGACAGGATATATTTTCCAAATCTCTCATAGCTATAGTTGGAAGCTACCTTTCTGGATACCACCACCACCTCTGCATTGAGTCTTAAGGAACAAACAGCAGGTGGGATTGGTGTCTGAGATCATAAAATACACATTTTGAGCTAGATAAATGCAGACAGTGCTTCAAAGCCAGGAAAATCATAGAAATCAGTGATGTAAGAGATCTATTTAGAAAAAAGACATATACTCTGCTCATCCAAGTAACCACATGATCTTATTCTTTCGTTATTTTACATGTCTCTTCCACACAAGTGTATGCAGGGTCGGAGGCTAGGTTAGATACGAGACATTAAAGAGGGAGAGGACTAGAACTACATTGGACCAGCAGAGGGCTTAAAGGGATAAAGTAGGAAAATAGTTTACTTGGAAAAAACTACTTTGAAATTTCTGATGGTTGGCATGCGGGTAGATATCATCCAACATGGGCAATAAGACAAACAACCTCTAGGAAGTTTTAATGAAGAGGGAGGCTAAAAATGGTCAAAGATTGATTAGGAAGACCTTTCAATGAACCTTAAATACAGCCGCAGAAGACCTTCGTTGGATCAACTCAGCAAAGGAATATAGTGGAGTGAACTAGAAGACCTCTTGCGGTCCCTTCTGGTCCTACACTGCGATTGATTCTATAACTTCTATGCAACTTGAACAGAGAGAGCCCTGTTCAGTCAAGAGGGAATCCTGGGTGCTAGAGGAAGGCCAACCTGCCTAATCTAAATCTCTTTGCAGGACATAAGAGGAAGAGACAACTCATCAGCTGAATCATCAACAAAACACATGGCTGCCTGTAATTCTGCCCCTCACGATCTGCAGCTGCGTGACTCAGTATAGTGCCTTCAAAAATATCTTTCTACATTATGTATAAGTAAATAAAAACAAATGTTTTGGGCCTGATGTTGCCCACACTGAGTAACATCTTGTAATATGAGTGATTGTGAACCTATGGGAACCTGAAAGATCACTCATGGTATGTTGCGGGGGCTTTGTTTTTAGAGCAAAGGTTTGTTTACTGGGGCTGATGGGAAGCACCCACATTTTTAGACACCAATTTTTGTGAAACTTCCATTGTTTTTCTCATTGCAATTTGGGATTTCATTGCAAAATTTCACTCACACTTAATTTTTTTTTTTCAACCAGCTCTGTTGTTTACGTGTTGGGCCAGGTGTCTAGCCAGTGTAAATCAGCATAGCTGAAACTTAACATCAGTGGAGCAGTGTCACTTCACTCTAGCAGAGGAGGGCCTGGCCTAATGTGTTTAGTACAAACAGCAACATGATGATAGAATACACCCTTTTTTTTTTTAAACTTCTTTGGCTTAACACCCATGTGTTTTCCAGCAGAAAGGCTCTTGTCGAGTATATAAAGAAGATCCAATGGGGTCTTTCTTCAGCATGGAGTAGATAGGGTAATTTTCAAAAATTGGCGTGTGAAAGTGTGCTTTTGTTTCCCAACCAGCTCTCGTGTTGACATATTGCTCTACATGTGTGCTGACTGAGATAAGTTGACACCTGGTGTGAGGGTGTGGTCCTGCCCTTACAGATTCCTTTGCAGGATCAGGGCCTACGCCTGGTAATATTGTTCAGCATATGTAACCCGCACACCTCCTGGGTGTAATGTTCTGTCCCATCTAGGGGCACCAGGGGGAGAGAGAGAATGAGAATGAGCCTTAGCTAACAGCCAGTTGGCTTTTAGCTCATACAGTAGATGCTTATGCCCTAAGCTGCAGAGGTTCCCCGGTTTGATTCTGCTGACTGGGGTTCCTGCCGACCAGGGTCTGTCAGGGTTACACATGGAACTGACAGAGTTAGGTTCCCTTTTGGTTATCAGGCGGCATCTTTGGCATGTAGTTTCTCTTTGGTTAATATGAATTGAACATAGATACGGGCTCCAGGCTTTATGCTTTCCTAGGAGCGAGAGAACCTGTTGTGATTTTAACAGAATCAGCTGCTTTAACATGAGCCTTCTTTGCTTAGCAGGGAGGCTGTTAAAATCTGGCACTGTTAAGGGAGACGTGTCATTTCAGCAATGCCAGCACTTCAGAAAATGCTAAGTTTTTAAATTTCCCAATCGGTGCCAAGTTTTCACGTTTTTCCTACTTGGCTGCCGTCCTGGTCATGGGGGGGTGGGCGGAGGGAAGCATTGTTTTCCCACTATGCTGATGCTTTTGAAAAGACCTATGTAAACATTGCTTTCCATGCTACCATCCTACTGTTCTGCCTGCTGAGTGAGCATAGCATTTGAGGTCATGAAATCCTCTACAGATTATGCACTAAGTGATATTTCTCTGATACTGGTATTCAGAAATAGAGGAATAACAGCAAGGGCGAATGTTGTTTGATTTTTTTTCTTCCTTTTCATAGGTATATTGAATTCTGTGTTAGGGGAGAAATATGGCAAATATGTAGGAGGCAGCATAGAGGATTTGAAGTCAGTCACATTTTGGTTTTATTCTTGGCTTTCCTATGTAACTAAGGGCAAATTATTCTCATTTAGCCACTTTCCCCATCGGTAAAATGGGGTGATAATACTCAACTCACCTTACATATAAAACTGTTTTGTAAGTACTGCTGAGCAACCAATATAAGTTTGTTTGTTTTTCATTATTATCCTTGTTACTTTGGTGGACACTGTAAAAGGTTTGCTCATGGCCTACAACTTTCATTAATTATTCCAGACTGATTTTCTGCATGCAAATAGTGTGATGCTAATTAAGGCCCCCCAAACCTGCAAGCCCTGTCAAGGTTTATGATGAAGTATCTGTTTGTCCTCTACTATTTAGATTAGAAAGCAAAGTTTGGTTAAGTCAGTGGTATATGAAATTTTGGTGTGATCAGCTATGAATTGGTGGAACACAGAGTAAAGGAATTTGTGAGAAAGGTATGAAAGGTACCTGTGGGGGAGAAGCAGTAGATTAAACGTTTGTAAATATTAGAGGGATCATTGTGGTACTGGTTATTCTCTCTAAATTTTGGCCCTTATCTAGCTCAGATTCAAGTAATTGGGAGTCTTATTTTTACTTTAATTGGAGCTGCATGAGGGCTTTGGAACAGCTTTTTGTATTCCCTTAAAATGCTCTATTTTGCATATAAAATTATTTTAGGTCACCATTGCATCCAGATTTAACCATATTTGCTATATATTGAGAATATGGCATTGTCAACTACATGATCATGTATCTGTGTTCAGCAGGAAAAGATGAAATAAGAAACTGATTTAATTTTTTTTTCTTATTTTAAAAATGTTTTTCCATCATAACTCTGGAAAGCATGCACCATGAATTTTTTTAATTATCATTAGGCAGCTCTGGTATAATTTATGTTAAGAGGTTTTGGCCTGTTTACGTGTGCTGGAATTTGCCAAAATTAGTAATGTGATATTCCATCTTTAGCAAACCTATAGAGCAATAAATAATGACACATGACTGTATGCAAGTGCTATTAGTTTAAAAAAAAATTTTTTTTGTGGTGTTCGTGAAATGCAGGGATCTTCCAACCCAAATTCTGCAATATTAGGCAGCAAGTTGTACTCTGAACTAAACCAGATGCTGATCAACTCTGTTCCTATTATCAACTCAGGGCCGAGACAGTAACCAGACCTTATTTGCAATGTTAACATTTGGAACAGATTAACAGCAGTTAAACTGAAACGAGAAACCTCCACTTTACTAAAAGGTTCAAAACATGTAATGCTGTAGAATCAGAAGGTCTGTAGTATGTTAAACAGAAATCAATAAGTTAACTGTATGCCAGGCTTTCCCTATGCAGCATGTGTTGTTTCCAGTTTGAGTGCCCCCTTTAAAAGATATGTTTGAGGTATATGAGGTTTAAGCCCTGCTAAACCATGTGCCTCATAAGGTACATCGTATTCAAACTCACTGTTTGAGTTTATTTCACAAAGGCATGCGTTAATTTAGTCTTGTACAAGTATTGTCTGTGTAGGGTAATTGTCTTTATTAGGGCCAAATCCTGCGTGGCCTGGTACAGCTGCGAGGATTTATAGATTCCAAGGCCAGAAGGGACCATTGTGATCATCTAGTCTGACCTCCTTATAACAACAAGCCATAGAACTTCCCCAAAATAATTCCTAGAGCAGATCTTTTAGAAAAACATCCAGCGAATCCACCAAGACCCGTGGTTAATTACCCTCAGTGTCAAAAATTTACACCTTATTGCTAGCCTGAATATGTCTAGCTTCAACTTCCAGCCGTTGGATTGTTATACCTTTCTCTGCTAGCTTGAAAAGCCTGTTATTAAATATTTGTTCCCCATGTAAGTACTTATAAGCTGTAATCAAGTTGCCCATTAACCTTCTCTTTAAGTTAAATAGATTGAGCTCTTTGAGTCTATCACTATAAGTCATGTCCTTTCTAATCTTTTAATCATTCTCATGGCTCTTCTCTGAACACTCTCCAACATCCTTCTTGAATTGTGGGCACCGCAACTGGACACAGTATTCCAGCTGCAGTCACTCTGGTGCCAAATACAGAGGTAAAAATAACCTCTCTGCTGCTACTCAACATTTCCCCCATTTATGCCTCTCAGGATGCATTAGCTCTTTTGGCCACAGCATCACATTGGGAGCTCATGTTCAGCTGATTATCCCCCACACCTCCCAAATCTTTTTTAGAATCACTGCTTCCCAGGATAGAGTCCCCCACACTGTAAGTATGGCCCACATCCTTTGTTCCCAGATATATACATTTACATTTAGCCATATTGAAACACATTTTAATTTGATTTTTCCAAATACACCAAAATACCAGATTCTTCATAATACACACAGGGGGGAAGGGAAGTAACATATCTATCTTTCAGAATCTACGTTAATCATAGACCTCTAAAGAGTCAGCCCAAATTTGAATTTTTTATGCAATGTTGTTGTAACCATGTTGGTCCCAGGATATTAAAGACACAAGGTGGGTAAGGTCATATCTTTGATTGGATCAACATCTATTGGTGAGAAAGACAAGCTTTCGAGCTTCTTCAGTGTTGGAACCAAGCTGCCTTGTTTTCAGCTAACAGGAATATATCTGTTAAAACACATATTGTTTTCTTGCACCCAGTTTACCAAGAGATGCAGATCATTCTGTATCAGTGACCTGTCGTCTTCATTATTTACCAGTCCCCCAATATTTGTGTCATCTGCGAACTTGATCAGTAGTGATTTTGTTTTCTCCTGGACATTGATAAAAAGGTAAACAGCATAGTGCCAAGAACTGATCCCTGAGGAACCCCACTGGGGATGCACCTGCCTGATGATGATTCCCCATTTACAATTACACTTTGAGACCTATTAGTTAGCCAGTTTTTAATCTATTTATTGTGTGCCATGTTCATATATTCTACCTTTTAATCAAAATGTAATCTGGCATCAAGTAAAACGCCTTACCCAAGTTAAGTAGATTCTGTTCAAGGTAACAGCGTTATCAGCCAAGCTTGTAATCTCATCAAAAAGGATTTATAAAAAGGATATATAATGAACACCTGACATTACTCCACGATCACTGTCATGACTGGATAGTTAGGGCTGCAACCAGGTTTTCCTATAAAAACCTATTTGGCTTTGAGAATTGGCTTGGCATGAAAATTGCCAAAAGGTCACTGGACTAAGGAGCCCGCGAGGGGGAGGGTCTCAGAGCCTGGGCTTCAGTACAAGCAGGAACATCTACACTGCTATTTTTAGCCCTGCAGCAGAGCTCTGTAAGGCCAAATCCATTGACCTGGGCTCTAAGACTGTGCCACTAGTTTTTCTTTTTAGGGTATGTCTACACTGCAACTCATCCTGGTAACCGGATGAAATGGGTCTCCTTAGAATTGACTCAGCAAAAGGAAAAACTGTGTCTTCTGAAATAAGAGAGCCAGAGGGAAGGACTACACAGGAAAGTTTCATGGATATCACCTAAGTATGAAAGTAAACCAATATAGCAATACCCGCCTAAACTGTGTGGATGCTCTTATTTCAGTATAGGAACTTTTTTTTTTCAATTCAGTTTGTCAGTTGGGAACAGTTTTAAGTTAAATCAAAGTATGTCCACACCAGGTTTGCACTAGGTTAGGCTATGTCTACACTGGCTCTAGCCCCGTTGCTCAGGGGTATGAAAAAACACCCCCTGACCAACATAAGTTACACCGACAGCGCTGTCCACCCAGATACTTCTTTGTTGGTGGGAAACATTCTCCCACAGACACAGCTACTGCCACTCATGGGTGTGGGATTGTTTAAACCGATCAGAGAGCTCTCTCCTGTCAGCACAGAGTGGCTACGTGGGAGACCTTACAGTGGCGCAGCTGCATCGGTACAGCTGCGCCACTGTAAGGTCTCCAGTGTAGACATAGCCTTAGTTATGGCAGCTTTTAAAAGGATTTGAGTTAAACTGGTACAACTTTCCCATGTAAACAAGACCTAAAAGGTCTTTCTATGGGCAATACTTAAGAGAGTTTCCTTTAGTTCAATGCTACAGATCTGGGTTCCACTTGCCGGCTAGCCTGAGTGTGTGGGGTTTGAGTCACTGTGTTTTTATTCCTTTGTAGCAATGGATTCATCATAGAAGCTACCTAACTGTCTTTGGCCCTGATCCCACAATGAGATCCACACAGGTTGACCTCTGTGCTTGCATCCGTGCAGAGTCCCACTGCAGGGTCAGGGCCTTATTTTGTATGGCGCATTGGTCTGACTCTTTTTGAGTTACAGCTCATTAAAATTTCCCCTGGATGTGCTCTGCTTGGGAGCAGCTCCATAGTTCAGATTGTAACCAGAGCTCCATTTTTCATTCCCCTTGTGATGCTGCACTGGCAAGGCGAGGTGGGGGTGGTGCTGGCGGTGGCGGGATAGAGCTATGAAAGCCTTCAGAGTAGTAGAGTTTTTTGGAGAATTTGAAGAGATTATTAAGTTATGGGTGCTTGTAACAGGGTGTGCTGAGCCAGGAGCCAGCTCAGCACCCTGTCACTCTAATACCCACCAGTACATGCTAACTGGGACCTAATTGGAAGACAGGTAGTTGACAGAGGGTGCCAATTAACTGCACAGAGCTACAGCTGAAAGGCTATTTGAAGGGAAGCAACCCACAGAGCTGGGGTTATATAAACAGACCGGAAGGAAGCACTGGAGAAGAGCAGGGAGCCTGAAGGAAGGCTGAAGTAGGTAGGACTGGATACTGCTAGTACTGCTCCCTTCCCTAGAAGTAGGTGGGGAAGCTGGCTATGGGCTATAAGTATATGTAGGGTGACCAGATGTCCCGATTTAATGGGGAGAGTCCCAATTTTGAGGGCTTTTTCTTATATAGGTTTCAGAGTAACAGCCGTGTTAGTCTGTATTCGCAAAAAGAAAAGGAGTACTTGTGGCACCTTAGAGACTAACCAATTTATTTGAGCATGAGAATTGGTTAGTCTCTAAGGTGCCACAAGTACTCCTTTTCTTTTTTCTTATATAGGCTGCTAAAACCCCCCGTCCCCATTTTTCACATTTGCTGACTGTTCACCCTAAGTATATGTGAAGAGTGCTACAGGCTGAGGCCTGAAGAATACAATAAAACGTGGTGGTGCTGAAGGAGACCTAGAGTGGTTGTGGGTCTGTGATTAAAGCCTGAAAGACTCTCCTGGGACTAGCCTGTGACATTGCTTTCAAATTACACTATCTAAAAAATGCTGTACACTGGGGAGCTGAAGACGGGATTTTTGGTTCCCAGATGCAGTATGGGGAGGGAGCAGCTCTGCAGTATTAGTGGTGCAGAAATGGGCCTTAAAGGCAGCTCTGAGCCGTAATGCTGCTAAACAGCAGCCGTGAGTGAAAGGCAAGAAAGATTCCCATCTGTAAACGCAATCCTGGTGGAGTGAGGGGAGTTTCCAGTATCCTGCTGGAAGGAGCATGTGCTGAAAGACAACTAAGCAGGAGCATTTTGATACCAAAGGGCTCACCGCTTTGCCTGCTGGTGTTTGACCCTGAGATTAATGTCATCGGCTTTAAAAGACCTGTGGCAGTTTCACCCAGGGGGCTGTTGCTTGAATGATGCAGGAATTCTGAAAAGAAAATCTCACAAACCGAAGTATCACCTAGCTCTAAAGAATTAGAATTTTGCTCCAATAAAGCTTTATGTGCCTAGCCCTTCGGTCTCTCCACTCACCTTTCTCTCTTCCTCCTTTTTAATCCCCTCTTGTCAAGTCTTTCTCGGTGATAGATAGGGGCTATGAACTGACACTGCACAGCGCACCCTCTGCAGAACTGGTTGGGCTGTTCAGAAAGTCTCACCTCTTGACAGCAAAAGTATCAGTCATCCTTTGTCTCTGTGCTTCCAAAATTTCTTAAAGTCGCTTACTGCTCCCAGAGGCAACTATGTGGTGTAAAAAGATATTGCATGCTTCTGCTTCTCTTGTTTTAATTAATTTAATTTTAATTTAATTCTCCCCTCTTAATTAAACAGTATAGAAGCAGGGGTGCTGGAACAATTTGTACAGTGGGGTTGCTGAGAGCCATTGAACCAAACTGTAAACCCTGTGCATGATAGAAACCACTTTAAGCCAGGAGGTGCAGCAGCAGCCCCAGCAGCTATGTATAGAAGGGATCCATATTAGTCCCTTTATAGATTGACTATTATTGTATAAGATCCAGTTTACTCATTGTAAATGATCCTCCATATTGGAAGTAGTGACTGAGTTTTAACTACTGAGCAGATACTCGGTAAAAACTCAGTCACTGGTTCCAATATACTTAGGGATTTAAAAGCAGCCAAAAATGTATTTGTGGGATAAAATTTGGCTATGTTCACAGCCTGGGAATTAATTTTCAGACTTGGAAGAAAAACTGCTTGGCCTGTTTTTTTCCGCTTTCAGGAACACTGTAGGTATTTATTTGCTGAGTTAGTGGTTTTAGATGCTGTTTAATGAAAGATTATTCTTCAGAATAAGTGTATTTTGCAGGTGCTTGGTCCTTAGGTGCCTCTCAACATTTTGTAGTGAAACTATAGAAAGAAGCAATGCCTAAGCTTGTATAAAGTGGCTCCTAGGGAGCCAAGCCTGGCACCTAGAGGAGCAGATGGGTTTGCTTGTGTGTCGGCATGCAGCTGCCCTCCGGCTGAAACCCAATCTGCCCAACTCAGCATTTTGTCTTGCCCACTGGTGTTATACGAGGTGGGTGACTTATGATTTTTAAAATTTATTTGTGAAGGTGGAAGAAAATGAGTTCAGCGTTACTGACCCAAGGATGAATGACTCAGCATTTGTGCCACCTGAACTCAAGTGAGATGACAGGACTTAGTACCCTGAACTGGAATTTATGGTGCAACAGGACCAGAAATTTAGCACAAAGAGGGTGTACTCTTAACTATCAGCAGGAGTTTGAAGGCCTGTAAGACATAGTAAGTGACAACATTCCTTAGCACAATTGCTTTTCCCCCTTGACTGATAGGTGAAGTGCTGTTGCAGCTGTATTGGTCCCGGGATATTAGAGAGACAAGGTATGTGAGGTAATACCTTATATTGGATCAATTTTTGTTGGTGAAAGAGACAAGCTTTCAAGCTACACAGAGCTCACCCACCTTGTCTCTCTAATGATAGGTGAAGTAATTTTAAATAAAACAAGCCAGGAGAGCAGTATTGTCAACCTCAAGCATTATGAAATCATGAGACAGATGCTTAAAGATCATGAGATTTTTAAATAAACAGTAGTTTTGAGGTTCTTTTTTATTTGCCTTCTGGGTTTTGAGCATTTAGGGTACACTCAGGTTATGTTTTCAAGTTTTGTCTCCAAGCATGAGGAACTTTTTTTTAATGAAAGCTACAATTAACCCTTTGTTTTCTGGTAACCAGAGGCCATATCTTCAATAGGAACAAAGATGTGTTTATACAGTGAGATGGCTAACACAGTGTAAAATCCTAGTGTGAAATCCTGACCCCGCTGAAGTCAATGGGAGTTTTGCCATTGATTTCACTGCTACTGTAGACAAAGTGACTTTACCAATCATGTCAACCAGCACTATCAAGGTAAAACTACAACTTGCATGTCTTTACAACCTGTTAACTGTCATGTGTTAGCTAGCTTGTAAACACACACCTTTTCTCTGAGGGTATGTCTACACTATGAAATTAGGTTGATTTTATAGAAGTTGATTTTTAGAAATCGATTTTATACAGTCGATTGTGTATGTCCCCACTAAGCGCATTAAGTCGGCAGAGTGCATCCTCACTACTGTGGCTAGCATCGACACATGGAGCGGTGCACTGTGGGAAGCTATCCAACAGTTCCCGCAGTCTCCGCTGCCCATTGGAATTCTGGGTTAAGCTTCCAATGCCTGATGGGGCAAAAACGTTGTCATGGGTGGTTTTGGGTACATGTTGTCAGTCTCCCCTCCCTCCCTCCGTGATAGTAACCGCAGACAATCATTTCGCACCTTTTTTCCTGGGTTACCTGTGCAGACACCATAGCATGGCAAGCATGGAGCCTGCTCAGCTCATCGGTGCTGTTGTGAGCATTGTAAACACCTTGCGCGTTATACTGCAGTGCATGCAGAACCTGGCCCCTGAGCATGGGGCGATAGACTGAACGCATATCCCTATCTTGGACCACCTTGCCAACCAGTACATAAACCGCAAGGATTACTTCTCAATGATGCTGCAAGCACTGGTGGATCACAAGGGACGTTTTACGGACATCAGCGTGAGATGGCTGGGAAAGGTGCATGATGCTCGCATCTTTAGGAACTCTGGGCTGTTTGAGCATCTGCAAGAAGGGACTGACTTCCCAGACCAGAAAATTACTGTTGGGGATGTTGAAATGCCAATAGTTATCCTTGGAGACCCAGCCTACCCCTTGCTCCCATGGCTCATGAAACCATACACAGGCAGCCTGGACAGTAGTAAGGAGCAGTTCAACTATAGGCTGAGCAAGAGCAGAATGGTCATAGAATGTGCCGTTGGACATTTAAAAGCTCGCTGGTGCTGTTTTCTGATTAGGTTAGACATCAGCACAACCAATATTGTTATTACTGCTTGCTGTGTGCTCCACAATATCTGTGAGAGTAAGGGGGAGACGTTTATGGCGGGGTGGGAGGTTGAGGCAAATCACCTGGCTGCCAATTTTGAACAGCCAGACACCAGGGCGATTAGAAGAGCACCAGTAGGCATGCTGCGCATCAGAGGCTTTGAAAACCAGTTTCATGACTGGCCAGGCTATGGTGTGACAGTTGAGTGTTTCTCCTTGATGCAAACCTGCCTCCTTTGTTGATTTTAATTCCCTGTAAGCCAACCACCCTCCCCCCTTCGATCACAGCTGGCAAAGGAAATAAAGTCATTATTGTTTTGAAACCATGCATTCTTTCTTTATTAATTAAAATAAAATGGGAGATAACTGATAAGGTAGCCCGGGTGGGGTAGTGGAGGAGGGAAGGACAAGGGCACATTGCTTATTGTAGACACACTACAAATCAAAACTGTTTGAATGACAGCCTTCTGTTGCTTGGGCCATCCTCTGGAGTGGAGTGGCTGGGTGCCCAGAGCCTTCCCGCCCCCCTGTGTTCTTGGGCGTCTGGGTGAGGAGGATATGGAACTTGGAGAGGAGGGCAGGCAGTTGTACAGTGGATGCAGCGGCGGTCTGGGCTCTTGTTGGCTTTTCTGCAGCTCCACCAGATGCCTGAGCATGTCTGTTTGCTCCCCCATTAGCCTCAGCATTGCATCCTGCCTCTTCTCATCTCGCTCACTTAATGCTTTCCTGGACTGTGCCACTGAATGCCTCCATCCATTCAACTGTGCCCTATCAGTGTGGGAGGACTGCATGAGCTTGGAAAACATGTCATCAAGAGTGCATTTTTTTTTTTTGCCTTCTAATCTGTGATAACCTCAGGAACGGAGATGATAGGGGGAGAATAGAAACATTTGCACCTGCAGGGGGATAAAAAGGGAGAGTAAAATTTAAGATGATATATTTCTAAGAACAAAAGGGAGACTCTTTCACAGTGAATCAAGAAATTCACAGCAGACAGCACATGTGCTTTAGGTACAAGGTTGCATTTTGCCTTTTACATTGAGATCCTGCTGGTATGATGACACATCACACATGGCTGGGCAACAGAATTCAGTTTCCAGGCAGCCCTGGTAAGCCAGAGGCTACGCGGGTTTGGCTTCTAACACCTTCATAACATGTGGGAATGTTTTCAAACTGCAGTGTCCTCCTTTCCCATAGTAAGCAATGCCGGTTGGGTTTGCCATTTAAAAGGAGGGGCTGCGGTTTTCAGGTGGATGTGAAGCACACACTTCCCCCCCATCCCTCCGTGTGGCTATCTGGGATGATCCCTTCACCCCTCCCCCTGCCACGTAGCTATCAGATGATCCCTCTTAGCCAAGTGCAAACAGCCCAGCATGAACGGGGTCCTTTTACTGTTCCCTTACAAAAAAAATTCCCCTATTTCAACCAGGTGACCATGAATGATATCACTCTCTTGAGGCTAACACAGAAAGATAAAGACCGAATCTTGCTTGAATGTGACCAAAAACCCGTGACCATTTCCTGCCATGCTTTGTGCTGCAATGATTCCAGACTACTTGCTACTGGCTTGGTATGGTAAAGTGTCCTACCGTGGAGAATGAAATAAGGCAGCCCTCCCCAGAAACCTTCTGCAAAGGCTTTCAGAGTACCTTCAGGAGAGTTTCATGGAGATGTCCCTGGAGGATTCCCGCTCCATCCCCAGACACGTTAACAGACTTTTCCAGTAGTTGTACTGGCCGCAAATGCATCCCAGGTCTTCAGGGAAAACATTAAACACGATTGCTTTTAAACTCTGTCCTGTAGTTAAAAATGTGGATTCACCGGAGGTGCCTTCTCCGCCTTCAGGGTCGGGGATCCCACCTTGGGAGGGCATTGGCTCCAGGGTGATGAAAAGATCCTGGCTGCCGGGGAGAATGGATTCACCGCTTGCCTGCTGCTGCGCTTTCTCCTTCTCCTTCTCCTCCTCCTTTTCCTCTTCCTCATCCACAAAATCCTCCTCCATGTTGTGTGAGACTCCCCCCTTTGCAGGTGTCCACGGACAGTGGTAGTGGTACGGTCCCCCCCTAGAACACCATGCAGCTGATCATAGAAGCAGTATGTACGGGGCTCTGACCCAGAGCAACCATTTGCCTCTGTCTTTTGGTGGGCTTGCCTGAGCTCCTTGACTTTCACACAGCACTGCTGTGTGTCCCTGTTGTAGCCTCTGTCCATCACGCCCTGCCTGTGTGATTTTGGCATATATATTGGCATTTCTTCTTTTTGATCGGAGTTCTGCCTGCACGGATTCTTCTCCCCATACAGCGATCAGATCCAGCGTCCCATTCGCTCCATGCTGGAGCTTGTTTGTGATTCTGGGACTGCATGGTCACCTGTACTGCTGAGCTCGCCACGCTGACCAAACAGGAAATGAAATTCAAAAGTTCCTAGGGCTTTTCCTGTGTACCTGGCTAGTGCATCGGAGTTGAAAGTGCTGTCCAGAGCGGTCACATTGGAGCACTCTGTGATAGCTCCCGGAGGCCAATAACATTGATTTGTGCCCGCACTACCCCAAATTTGACCCAGCAAGGTCAATTTTAGCGCTACTCCCCTTGCCGGGGAGAAGTAAAGAAGTCGATTTTAAGAGCCCTTTAGGTCGACGGAACAGGGTTGCTTGTGTAGACGCATTCAATATAAAATCGACCTAATGCGGCTAAATTTGACCTAACCCTGTAGTGTAGACCAGGGCCAAGTGTAGACATAGCCTTTGAAAGTCCCTAGCAACCCCATGCCAGTTTTTGTGGTTTTATAATCATATTTACCTATATTTGAATATGTATGTAACTTGCTGTTGCTGTGTGAAATATTCACATCAATAGCAGGGGAAACTAATGCCAGGTCTACACTACAAAGTTATGTTGACATAAGTCGCATTGTGCCGACCAGTGTGTGCATGTGTCTGTGCTCAAATTTGTCTCCGGCCTTGTAAGCACTCCATTACAGTGACTCAGTAAAACCACCTCCCTGAATGGCATAAAGCCATGGTTGACCTATTCAGGTTGACTCAGTGTGAGTGTAGACACTGCATGACCTGCATCGACCCTAACAGTCCTCCAGCAGTTCTCCCACAATGCCCCATTCCCTACAACAGTGACCACTTTGGTCATAATTGGAAACTCCTCTGCCCAGATGTCACAGATACCAGAAGCCATATTGCAGTATCACACACAGGCCTCAATCTGGATTGGAGCCCCACTGTACTACATGCTGTACAAACACACAAGATTATACAGTCCCTGCCCCAAAGACTTTATAGTTCAATTTAAGGCAACATGCGACAAGTATGTGGAATAAACAATATATCAGGGAAAAAGGGAAGGGAGAACAAGAGTAATGATAGGAACACAGGTTTACTTAGGCCATAATTCAAATTCATAAACTGATTGTTCCTAATCTTTTAGAAGTTGTTTTGCTTTCCAGGGACTTCATTCCCTGGAAAAATCATGGAGCAGGTCCTCAAAGAATCAATCCTGAAGCACTTACATGAGAGGAAAGTGATCAGGAACAGTCAGCATGGATTCACCAAGGGAAGGTCATGCCTGACTAATCTAATGGCCTTCTATGATGAGATTACTGGTTCTGTGGATGAAGGGAAAGCAGTGGATGTATTGTTTCTTGACTTTAGCAAAGCTTTTGACACGGTCTCCCACAGTATTCTTGTCAGCAAGTTAAAGAAGTACAGGCTGGATGAATGCACTATAAGGTGGGTAGAAAGTTGGCTAGATTGTCGGGCTCAACGGGTAGTGATCAATGGCTCCATGTCTAGTTGGCAGCCGGTGTCAAGTGGAGTGCCCCAGGGGTCGGTCCTGGGGCCGGTTTTGTTCAATATCTTCATAAATGATCTGGAGGATGGTGTGGATTGCACTCTCAGCAAATTTGCGGGTGATACTAAACTGGGAGGAGTGGTAGATACGCTGGAGGGGAGGGATAGGATACAGAGGGACCTAGACAAATTGGAGGATTGGGCCAAAAGAAATCTGATGAGGTTCAATAAGGATAAGTGCAGGGTCCTGCACTTAGGACGGAAGAACCCAATGCACAGCTACAGACTAAGGACCGAATGGCTAGGCAGCAGTTCTGCGGAAAAGGACCTAGGGGTGACAGTGGACGAGAAGCTGGATATGAGCCAGCAGTGTGCCCTTGTTGCCAAGAAGGCCAATGGCATTTTGGGATGTATAAGTAGGGGCATAGCGAGTAGATCGAGGGACGTGATCGTCCCCCTCTATTCGACATTGGTGAGGCCTCATCTGGAGTACTGTGTCCAGTTTTGGGCCCCACACTACAAGAAGGATGTGGATAAATTGGAGAGAGTCCAACGAAGGGCAACAAAAATGATTAGGGGTCTGGAACACATGACTTATGAGGAGAGGCTGAGGGAACTGGGATTGTTTAGTCTGCAGAAGAGAAGAATGAGGGGGGATTTGATAGCTACTTTCAACTACCTGAGAGGTGGTTCCAGAGAGGATGGTTCTAGACTATTCTCAGTGGTAGAAGAGGACAGGACAAGGAGTAATGGTCTCAAGTTGCAGTGGGGGAGGTTTAGGTTGGATATTAGGAAAAACCTTTTCACTAGGAGGGTGGTGAAACACTGGAATGCGTTGCCTAGGGAGGTGGTGGAATCTCCTTCCTTAGAAGTTTTTAAGGTCAGGCTTGACAAAGCCCTGGCTGGGATGATTTAATTGAGGATTGGTCCTGCTTTTGAGCAGGGGGTTGGACTAGATGACCTCCTGAGGTCCCTTCCAACCCTGATATTCTATGATTCTATGCTTTTGTTTATTTTAAAATATAAATAAAGATCGTCAATCTCCACTGGCTTTCTCCTTACCCATTAACAGGTGGTGATTTCCTGTAGGCATCATGATAGGAGGTGAGTCTTCAGGAGGGATTTGAAGGATTAATTTGGGGAAGGCAATTCCATGCATAAATAGTGGCTTGAAAGAAAATGAAAAGAACCTTTGTGGGAGAAGCTCTCTATATAAAATAACTTATTTCGGTATTCTTTCTTCTTTGCAAACTTTAAATAAACTTAATATATTTGTTCACCTCTTCGTTAATGGGACTGGTATATTTAACATTACAAACTGCATTAGTACTTTATATTGATAGCTATATTCTCTATCATGCCAAAATATAATCCCTGCCAATTCCTTCCTGAAGGCCAAGCAAAGTTTTTTAATGGGTTGAAATGATTGACTAGCACAGGAAATCATAGTTAAAGATTAGAGTTTTATCTTTATTTCTCACTGCTTTTTAAAGGGCAATTTATGTAAAGCAAACTCGTTAGAATGTAGTTAAAACAGTCTTGAATAGATTCCAGATTGGGGTTTGGAAGATTTGAGATTGGGACACTGTCTTTCCCATTAAAATATAATTAACGCACTGCTAACTTTTCATATAACCGTTAGTCAGAGGTGCATGTCATTTTTATTTTACTACTGTCAAGACGCACTTTTTTTTTTTTCTTTTTTAAAGTAAGCCCTCCTCACCAGATGTTAGTGTGGTCTACACTGGATCTTTTCCAATCCTGCCTGCATATAATTTTCAAGTCCCAACAACCCTGCACAGCAAAAGATAAAAACTGACCATAACTATACCCTTTCATATTACTCATAGCTCAGTTTAATTAACTGAAATCCTACCTGATAAATAGTGCAATCAGAAAAATTCCAATTTAACATCAACTACTTCCACATCATATTTTTCTAATTTGAGACAGGTTTTAGATTACTGGTTCTAAATTATGTAAACTGCCAATCAGTGATTGTTACATTAATCTAAAAGCTGCATTTTTTTTTAGAAAATAATCATGATTAAAGGTGTATGTTTGTCCTGGCTGTGATTTATGTGACCAAAGCCATGCTGTTTAGAGGGATTTTTCTTCATATAAAATGTCATGGTCTTTGTAACTCTCTGAACAAGACTGTTCCATAAATCTGTACCAGTTTGTGTGTCTGTATATCTGGTGAAGTGGAGGAGGAGTGTGAGACTTAGGGCTTGGCTACACTTGTGAGTTAGAGCACATTAAAGGAACCCCGGGCACACTAGCTCACTACCCGTCCACACTGACAAGGCACGTAGAAGTGCTCTGACTCCCCGGCTACAGCGCTCCTGGTACAACACCTCGGTGAGTGGAATAACATTTGGTGCGCCCCTGCTGGAGCGCTGCAGCACCAGTGTGGATGCCCTGGTCTGTTAGTGTGCTCTGATTAGCCTCCAGAAGTGTCCCACAATGCCTGTTCTAGCCACTCTGGTCATCACTTTGAACTCTACTGCCCTGCCCTCAGGTGACCAACCATCAGACCCGCCCTTTAAATTCCCTGGGAATTTTGAAAATCCCCTTCCTGTTTGCTCAGCCAGGCGTGGATTGCTCTCAGCGAATCTTTCCAGGTGACCATGCCTCCACGCGCCAGGTGATCCCCAGTATGGAGCAATGGCAAGGTGCTGGACCTCATCAGTGTCTTGGGGCAGGAAGCTGTCCAGTCCCAGCTGCGCTCCAACCGTAAGAATTACAATACCTTTGGGCAGATATCAAGGGACATGATGGAAAGGGGCTATGACCGGGATGCACTGCAGTGCAGGATTAATGTGAAGGAGCTGCAGAACGCCTACCACAAAGCGCACGAGGCAAACAGCCGCTCTGGTGCTGCCCCAGCGACCTGCCGTTTCTACAAAGAGCTGGACGCAATACTTGGGGGCGACCCCACCTCCACTCCGAGGACCACCATGGACACTTCAGAGCCCAGTGCAACAAGGCAGGAGGAGGAGGAGCAAAGTGGGAGCGAGGGTGCTGAGGTGGAGGAAGACACCCCGGCATCCCTAGATGCATGCAGCCAGGAGCTGTTCTCAAGCCAGGAGGAAGGTAGCCAGTCACGGCGGCCAGTGTTTGGGGAAGAACAAACACCAGAGGATGTTCCCGGTAAGCGGCTTTTATTTTGGGAAGGAAGTTATTCGGTGCGGGCTCTTGGGGTGAGGAGGGTTAGGGCTGCATGCATGCCTAGATGCGGAATAGGGCATTGATGTGCTCTCTCACATCACAGTAATTGGCCTCAGTGATCTCTTCAAAGGTCTCATCCAGAACTTGGGCAATGCGCTTGCACAGGTTTCGTGGGAGAGCCACTGTGGTCCTTGTCCCAGTAAGGCTAACTTGCACAGTGGCGCCGACCATGAGGGGTGGGGGGACCTTTGCTGCACACAGGCAAGCTGCATATGGGCCAGGGTGGAAGCCGCATTGCAGTAGAAGATCCTCCCTTGCTTCCCAGGTCACCCTCAGCAGCAAGATACCTTCCTGGACAAACTCCTGTGGAAAATGTGAGGACAGTGTTCAGTATAGGGGCCCCCTGCTGCTGTTGGCTCTCCCCAAGGCAAAGAAACCCAGAGGACAGTACAGCCATGAAACAATCAGTCACGCTTGACCCTGTGCTTACTCACCATTTTGGGGCTCCTGGGGGTTATGTGCGCTCGCTTTGGGACAGGCAAATTATGCTATTGTGTAGACTGTGCTTGCTTCTAAGTATGGGGGAATCATTCCTCTGTCTGGGGTGAGCAATGCTGCCTGCATTTTCCCTTTATAGATGCAACCTTGAGATCTCAGCCGTCCGTTTTATCACTGGCCGAAAGACTCCAAAGAATCAGAAAGAGGCCACGTAGAAGCAAGGAAGACATGTTGCATGAAGTAATGCAGCATTCAAGTAATGAAAATCAAAAAGTGCAGAAGTGGCGAGACAGTCAAAGGAGGATCCGCCAGCAGAGTGAGGAGCACCGGCACAAAAGCACAGTGCTCCGGCAGCTAAGCACGGATCGGCTGATAAGCATAATGGAGCGCCAAGCGGACTCGATCCAGGCGCTTGTAGCCATGCAGGCAGAGCACTACCATGCCCGCCCACCCGGCAGCCCTTGTCCCAGAATTCTTTCCCATGTGCCCCCATGTCACCTTCAACCCACTTTCCCCAATATCTGGGTTCTTACCACCACCAGCTGCCTCCAACATCTGTAGCTTCACCACCCAGCCCTGAAAACTACGACCCTTACGACTGCACTCAACCCCCATCACCATGCAGTATAGCCATGCTGAAGTGCAGCACTCATTGCACCGCACTCCAGACAGGAAGGCTGAGTATGAGAACAGGACATACGCAAATCTGTGATTGTACCATTCCACAGCCCACCCCCTTGCCCTTTCTGTTTCTCAAGCACTTGTGTTTCTTTTCAATAAACGAATTTTCTTTTCAATAAATGGATTTTTTGGCTTTGAAAAAATTCTTTATTATTGCATAAAGTAAAAGATACCTTAGCCCAGGAAAGAAACAGGCACTGCAAGTCAGCGTAGCAAACACAGATTCCTACTAACATTTGATCCACTGCACTTCACTCCCGTGCAGGGCACCAGACGTTACTGGTGGCTTTCAGCCTCAAATTGCTCCCTCAAGGCATCCCTAATCCTTGTAGCCCCATGCTGGGCCCCTCTAATAGCCCCGCTCTCTGGCTGTTCAAATTCTACCTCCAGGTGTTGAACTTCTGAGTTCCATGCCTGAGTGAATCGTTCGCCTTTCCCTTCACAAATGTTATGGAGGGTACACTACGCGGCTATAACCATGGGGATGCTGTCATCGGCCAGGTCCAGCTTCCCATACAGAGAGCGCCAGAGGCCCTTTAAATGGCCAAAAGCACACTCCAGAGTCATTCTGCACCGGCTCAGCCTGTTGTTGAACCGCTCCTTGCTGCTGTCAAGGCTCCCTGTATAGGGTTTCATGAGCCACGGCATTAATGGGTAAGCGGGGTGTCCAAGGATCACAATGGGCATTTCCACTTCCCCTACGGTGATCTTCTGGTCTGGGAAAAAAGTCCCGGCTTTCAGCTTTCTGAAAAGTCCCAGCTTGCAGCTTTCTGAAAGATGCGTGCATCACGCACCTTTCCGGGTCAGCCTGTGTTAATGTCAGTGACATGCCCACGGTGATCCACAAATGCCTGGAGAACCATAGAGAAACACCCCTTCCGATTAATGTACTTGGAGGCGAGGTGGGCTGGTGCCAGAATTGGAATATGCGTGCCATCTATCGCCCCTCCGTAGTTAGGGAAACCCATTTGTGCAAAGCCATCCACAATGTCATGCACGTTACCCAGAGTCACGGTTCTTCTGAGCAGGATGAAATTAATAGCCCTGCAAATTTGCATCAACACGATTCCAATGGTCAACTTTCCCACTCCAAACTGGTTAGCAACCGATTGGTAGCTGTCTGGAGTTGCCAGCTTCCACACTGCAATAGCCACCCGCTTCTTCACCATCAGGGTAGCTCTCACTCTCGTGGCACCGCAGGGTGGGGGCGATCTCATCCCATAGTCCCATGAAAGTTGCTTTTCTCATCCAAAAGTTCTGCAGCCACTGCTCATCATCCCAGACTTGCATGACGATGTAATCCCACCACTCAGTGCTTGTTTCCCTAGCCCAAAAGCAGTGTTCCACGGTGGTGAGCATGTCCGTGAATGACACAAGCAAACTCCTGTCATATGTGTTACTCGAGTCGATATCCTCATCAAAGCCCTCACTGTCACTTTGGATCATAAGGAATAACTCAACTGCCAAATGTGATATGCTGGCGAGACTCGTCAGCATACTCCTCAACAGTTTGGGCTCCATTCCCACAGATCGAAAGGAAAGACAGAGCACGCAGTACACAAAACGTTGAAAGATGGTGCCAAATGTGGACGGAAGCAGAGGGATTGCTGGGATGTGAACCGATGCATCGTGGGGTATTGGGACAGGACTCAGAATGCCCCGCACCCCCCACCCCGCCCCCTTCCCACAAGCCACAGAGCCAGAATGGGAAGAGGTGCTCTGTGGGATAGCTGCCCATAATGCACTGCTCCCAGTGCCGCTGCAAGTGCCACAAATGTGAGTGTGCTTGCAGCTGTCAGTGTGAACAGACTGCAGCGCTTTCCCTACTGCGCTCTCCGAAGGCGGGTTTAACTCAAAGCGCTCTACATCTGCAAGTGTAGCCTTGCCCTTGGGCCCAAGACTTTCAAACTTGCCTGCCTAAAGCTTCATCCTAAAGGAGGGGTGGTTTTTTTGTTTTGTTTTGTTTTTTTCAGAGCCACTGAGCAACCAACAACTCCCTCTGCGCCCTATTCAGGAAAGCACTTATGCAGGTGACTTCAATCAGTGGGACTTAAGCATGTGTTAAGTTTAAGCACACACTTAAGTGCTTTCCTGAATAGGGGTGTTTTCCTGAAGGAGGTCACGGAGTTCAAGGATGGGCTTAAATGGAAGCTGTGTGTCCTCAGTATCTCTGAAAATCAGGCCACTTGGTTAGATGCCTAAATACAACTTTTGGCACCTCTCCTGAAACCATGTGCATAGTGCCACTTGTGTAAAGTTAAGCATGTGCCTACATGTTTGCAGGACTGGGGACCTTGTGCCCAACAGTAGCTTGTGTGGCTTGTCTATCCTGATACTGTTTAGTCACTCTTCAATTTCAGAAAGTTTTTATTTAGCCTAGGTTTTCTTTCATTCAGTTTCATCTCATTACCCCAGATACGCTGTACAAGAACAGCCTTAACAATTGTTTCCTACTTGGTTTGTGGATGATTATCGTAAACGTCTCCATTATCTCCTAATATCTTTTCTTATTAATGCTGATATGAGGAAACCAGTTCAATAACTCAGCTATTTTACAATAATTGTTAATTTCATCTCCATTTTCACTTATTATTATACTTACATCAGTATCTCTTTTCCACAGATATTGACTCAGATTTGCTGTGCTTGCATTCGTTTGTTTCTTGTTTGCTCTTAGTTAATATTCCTTTAGTTTTGCGGCAGGAATGCTCAAAGAAACATCAAATTTAACAAAACATTAGATGACAATCCGTCAGAGGGAACTCTGACATTATAAATCTGAGCACGGGGATTAGAAATCATGCAGTATTTTTCTCATTCAATCAGGGAACAGAAACAAGATTGTGAGCTGTGTGTCAAATCAAAGGTAACTGACACAGCTCTGATTCTGGATATTGGTTCATGATAAATTTGCTGCTTATATTAATCTGTAGATTGATAACATGATTTTCCAGAATGCTACAATAAATGTCAAATAATAAAAAGTGTACTGGGAACGGGGGGAAGTTGGTCAATCTTTTTACAAATTTGAAATAGAGGAAATTTCTTATAAAAATTGTCAGCATTTTTGATTCACTTTACTAAAAAGCAGGCAAAAACAACCCCTTTAGGCTTTCTTTCTATCGAATAAAGAAACAAAAAAGAGCCAATTTTTTTTTCTTTGCAGGTTTCCTTTAAGCTAATTGGTGAATTTGGTCTCTAGTTTCTCAAGTCCCCTTTTCATTTTGATTGTCTCCTGTGGTATCTTCTCAAATTCTAGAGTCTCCTTTAAGAAACTGATCAGAAAAGCAAAGAGTATTACAGGTTTTTCCATCTATAGGCCTTTTTACCTTGCATTTCTAGAATACTTCCATTTGACTAATACTGTGTTCAAGCTTGTGGACAAGATCATTTACATTTGAAAGCTCACTGTGCCAGCTTCTCAAGGCTCCATATGAGCTCCTGCTTAAACTGAAAGCTTTTTAGGAAGTAAGCCTAAAGATGTCAGTCACTTAAATCTCAACGCTCTGTTTAAGAAGTTTGCATCAGATCACATCACCAAAATGGAATAGATAAAGATGAGGTGTAAAGTATATGTAATGTGGCTGTAGTTAAATGCAGTAATTGGAGAGCTCAGGCAGTAGATCTGGAAATTGATAAGGTAAGAAAAAGCTTCTTGGGAAAGGTAAACTATCTGAAGAGCTGACAGTGATATGCACTGGCTGGAAGGAGCCCAAGATTGTTTTAGCCTTTAAGCATTCCAACAGACACTGAAGAATTTGAGTAACTGTGTGCTCTGGGTCCAGTCATCCTGTCGCTGATACCCATGCATCTCAGTTATTGGTGTAATTTAAATTTGATAGCCACCTAATCGACCAAATCCTGCTCTCTGTACTCATGCAAGCAGCCCCGTTGGCTTCAATGAGAGGAATGCTCACATGAGTAAGGTGAGCAAAATTTGTGTCAAAGGGCTTATTTTCTCTGATAAATTGGTATCCTGTGATTCACACATGTATGCAGCCATGGTTAATTTATGTGGAGTGAGGACATTCATTCAGAAACAGAGTGGCCTAAATGAGAGAGGCATAATTTACATGCACAAGTTACATACAGTATTTTTATTCCCTTCCAATGTTTGCAATCTTTTCAGCAATGTAGGTGCAAAGGCTGTTCTTGAGTTTCTTTTATACAGCTCTGATCTACACTACAAACTTATGTCTGTATAACTACGGCACTCAGGGTTTGGGAAATTCACATCCCTAAGTGACAGAGTTATACCGACTTAATCCCTGGTGTAGACAGTGTTATGTTGATGGGAAGGCTTCTCCCATCAACATAACTACTGCCTCTTGGGGAGATGGAGTGTAGCGCTGTAAGTGTAGACAAGCCCTTATAGGCCAATGCTTTAAAAGTGTGTCAGACTGGCATAGGATGCTGTATTATAGGAGACAAGACCTGCCTATCAGCATTTCTCAAAGTGAGAAGGTCATAGGCGTCAACTTCTGCTGGCATCAGTGGGTGCTTGACCCCCCCTTTGCCCCTGCCCCTGCCCTGCCCCTATTCCAACCCCTTCCCCAAATCCCTGCCCTGGCCCCTTCCCCGCCTACCCCCCTGAGCGTGCCATGTTCCCTCTTTTCCCCACTCCCTTCCAGAGCTTGTTATGCTGCAAAACAGCTGTTTTGCGGCAGCAAGCACTGTGGGGAGAAGCGGGGACCAATTTTCCCCCCTGGGTGCTCCAGCCCCAGAGCACCCACGGAATTGGCACCTATGGACAAGATGCTACTCTGTTATCAATTGGGTCAGTAAGGCAAGATGTTAAAAAACATTTGAGCATATTCCATAGTCCTGATCTTTTCATTTGTTCTTATTATTTCATCAACAATACTTTCCAACAGTACCAAGCAGCCAGATCACTGTAAGCATTTGGGGACGGGAACATCTTATTCTGGTTTTTTTCTTTTTTTTCATGCAGTGCCTAACACAATGAGGTCTTGGTCCATGACAGGGGCTCCTAGCTGCTACCACAATAGTAATAATCAGAAGAGCTTTCAGAGCTCCTCTAGAGGTGTGATTTGGCAATACCATCAGCATAGGCCGATGCCTTCAAAGCACAATCTGGCCCTTATTTTCCCTGTCTGTAAAAGGGGGACAATAATGCTGGTCTACCTCACTATGCTACAGTGATGGTTGATTAATATTTATAAAGTACTATATAAATAGCTAAAAGTTGCTAGAATGAACACAGCACCCTGCAGTAGATGGATAGTCAGGCCCACAGCTTATTAAGACAATTGTCCATTGCAGTATTTTTCTGGGAAATATGCACAGACTGCAGCAGAAGAAGCTGGGCTCCATTTGTTCTATTGCCAGAAGCATGAGGTGATGCTGATTTTTATGATAGGAGTCAAGTAAGTTTAGGGTTTTCTCTGAAAAGAGTTATCTTGCTGATTCTGCCTTCCAGGAGTCAGCAACGTGTCCATACACAGACACAAGTGTCCATGGTAAAAATTTTGAGGTCCATGGTAATTTTTTAAAAAATGTAATGACTGAATGACATAACTCCCCCTCCCCCTCAATGTCTGTCACTAAGTACGGTAATTTTGTCAAGTGTCCATCACGCAACATGGTGGTGCCAATCCCTGCTTCCTTCCCACTGCCACAAAAAAAAAAAAAATATCTTGCCTATGTTTGGAAATGGTAGGTGAAACATTATTCCTCAGATCCACCCAAAAATGCTAGAGAGCCAAGTAATAACCAAAGTCCTTGAGCATCCCTCATACACAACGGGTTCTCACAACAAAATTTTTGGTGGCCTTGGAGTGCGGCCACCAACTCTTGCTCTGGACCACTCTGACCATATTTCCTAAAAATACTTAATTAACTTGAGGAAAACCAAATAAATATGCACATATACATGCCCAAATCATTGTAATTTATTTATGTAGGACTTTTTTTTGCAGACTCAATAATAAAAATAAAGTACAGTTGTCTCTGTTCTTCAGTGGACCTAAACAGAATAGAAACACAAATAAGGTGCTTTGCACTTTCTTGTCTTTTTTCTTATTGTTTCTTTCTCTTTTTTTGGTTGCTAGCTACTAAGTCTATTGTGAAAAGTGATATTAACTAGAGTGACCAGAGAGCAAGTGTGAAAAATCGGGACGGGGGTGTGGGGTAATAGGAGCTTATATAAGAAAAAGACCCCAAAATCGGGACGGTCCCTATAAAATTGGGACATCTGGTCACCCTCGATATTAACAAACACACAAATATCGCTTTTCACAGCAGACTTACTCAGCCTTGACAATCCCGGGGACAAACTGAGCCCTGAATGGGGAGGTGGGCATGGAGCCTGGGGCAATGGCGGGGAGGGATGGTGAGCTTGGGGAAGGAAGCCCAAAGCCCCATGGCTAGAGCCTGCCACCCCAGGGCTGAAGCCCTGGCTGGGATGATTTAACTGGGAATTGGTCCTGCTTCGAGCAGGGGGTTGGACTAGATGACCTTCTGGGGTCCCTTCCAACCCTGATATTCTATGATTCTATGATTCTAACAGCACCACCCATGGGAAGGGGGAAACTCACTGGCTGCCTGCTCCTCCAGCTTTTGTGTCTCCAGAGAGGGGCCACTGCTTTGTCCCCCCACCAATAACCACGCAGAAGGCTGCGGCTGCAAGAAAAGCCCCTGGTGGCTGCATGTGGCCACGGTGGCTGCATTTGAGAAATGCTGCACTAGAACAAGCAGTGTCAGATATTTGTGAACAAGCATGACACTTATTTTCCTTGCAATAAGTACAATCTATACTCTCACTGCGCACTTGTTCTACGTGGCATACGTTTATTGTGCACATTTATAAGCTTAAGTTGCTTTTTTTTAAAAAAATCTAACCTATTTGGGTTGTCTAGGATGGTTATTTATGGTTATAAAGTAAGTAAGTGTTGGCTCCTGCAAATTCCTGGGGGTGAAAGTGTATACGTTTAAAAAGATCAAAATAGGCTATGATTCAAGGATATAGTTGGGAGAAAAAGGAGGACACATTTATTAGGAAATGTGTCCATGTCTACTCAGTTTTGAAACGATCATACTATTAAATTCCGAAGCCTGTCCATTCCCAGCTAAAAGCTTCTTTTGGAGAAGATCATGCGAAAAGAAAAGTTTCTTGTTGTCGTCCTGTTTATGGCAAAGGATTTTTCTATTTTTGGAAAAATGTTTTTTTAATTACAACTTTGATTGTAAAAACGAAACACAAATCATGCCATAGATAAGATTTTATCTGAACAATCTCAATGGACTCAGCTGCATTAGAGATTTGTTAATGTTAGAATAATATATAGGATCATATATCTCTTGCCCCATAAAGGTTTGACTTTTCCACTGAGAGACCATCAGGTAAGGTTGTTATAATGTAAGCAGGCTAAGCCTTGGGACTTCACATCAGCTCTCAAATGTATTAAGTTAGTAAAACTAATTAGCTTATTTTAAATAGGAATTGCTACTTTGTTCAATGACAGGCATGTTTATATTACTCCTAGTATTTCTACACAACTTGTTTAATATAATTAAACAAAAGTTATTCATTCTTGGAAAGAATTCCCTATAAATACTGGTTTATCATTTTGGCACTCTCCCCTCATTTCCACCGGATGCCAGTGGGATTTGTATATATGTTTCCTTTATGTTTCTAATTAAGAAACCATGTCAGATTTGTGGAAGACCTATACAATCTGTCACTTTGACTGCTGAGGAATGAGCATCTTTCCCTAATCTCTGCCTGATCAATATGAATATATCCAGTTTCACTGATTTATATTGAATAGAATTTCATTGGTGGCTACTGCATAAATCTATGATGTCTTTCACATTTTGTGCCTAAGCAGTGATGAAAATGGAATGTCAGTTTAAAAACTTTTCCATTTTATGTATCTGTGATTATAGCAGAAAAAGGAGGTCTGTAATTTTCATTCCTAATAATCATAAGAGTTATTCCTATGTACAAAGTATTTTGCAAATTTAAGAATAAAGTTTTCTTAAATCATACATCATATCGTATCTACAATCAGATTATTTAGAATGCAGCAGATCATACCCTAATAAACACATGGTGGTTGCAATATATTATAATCAATTTTGGAGTCCTTGCCTGATTCTAGTCTCACAGTGGTTCAAATTATTGATATTTAATATATTTCACTAGTATTTTCTGAACCATATGACATTTAGGTGTTTCATGTTGTTTGAGCCTATCTAATAGTTTCTTCCAGATGACCTGAGCTGGTAAAACTTTCATCTTTTCACATCTCTGTTCTTGGTTAAAATTCTACACACACTCTTGGTCATCTCATCTCTAGCTTGATTTCTGTTGTCATTCATGTACCAGAAAGAAAAGGAGTACTTGTGGCACCTTAGAGACTAACCAATTTATTTGAGCATGAGCTTTCGTGAGCTACAGCTCACTTCATCGGATGCATACCGTGGAAACTGCAGAAGACATTATATACGCACAGAGACCATGAAACAAGCTCACGAAAGCTCATGCTCAAATAAACTGGTTAGTCTCTAAGGTGCCACAAGTACTCCTTTTCTTTTTGCGAAGACAGACTAACACGGCTGTTACTCTGAAACCTGTCATGTACCAGAGTTACTCAGATTTTCTGTTCTTTTCCATTGCTTCTTCCATCAGCAATCAGGTTGCTTGATCTCCTTGCTGTTTCTTGCTGGATGTCTTAACACTTTCTTAAACTCATACTTAGAAACTGTGTTTAAAGTCCCTTAATCATACTATGGTAATTGGCTTCAATTTCAAAACCCTTTGATCTAGAACAAATTTTTAAATACTGCTTTTACACAGATTGATTCTGTCAACTGAAAACTAGGTCAGTAGTAAATGTTTGCAGGATTAGGCCCCGGTATTGTAAACACTCCAGGGAGGGACCTCATCTTTTAAGAGGTTGAGGGGAGGGGTTTCAGATGCACTCTGGATGTCCTAAATCTGCTACCATTGCAATCAATGGTAATGGTCATAGGCTGCAGTGGGGGCAGTTAGGTTAATGGTGAGCAACTTTTGCAAATCCCACCCTTATTTGTTTGTAAATCAAATCATGCTATGGAACTATTTTAGCTGAAACATTGTTGGGGTTCCTTTGGCTAAATATGTTTCCGAGAGTAGTCAGGGCAAATCTCTCCAGAGAATTCCTCTGTTCTCACCAATCCTTAAACATTTTGGGTTAGGTTTTCAAAAGTGCTCAGTTCTGGCCTAACTCTATAGCTGTTGGTCAATGGTAAAACTCCCATTGACTTCAATGGGAGCAGATTTAGCTTTTTGAAAGGCCCATCCTTTTTGTCCTTTCCTTTTACCATTTGTTTTTCTGATATTTTTCTTAATCCCTTTATTTCCTTCCCCCCTCATGCCTGGCTACGGCTATTCGTACAATGCAACGCAGCCATGACACAATGTGTATTGTAGTTGTGAAATGCCTTGGCCCAATACATTTTAGATACTTTTCCTATCTGTTATGGCTGTACTGTACTTGGTGTAGGTCTATAGAGCAATATTTTAAAAAGAACAACTCAAAATCCATTGTGCCAGCTCCTCATCTGATGAAAACAGACGTGGCTCCATTGTCTCATGCACCTGAGTATAACTTTTAAAATCTCTCAGATGTTTTCCTTCTAGTCATCAGAGTGTTAATTCCCACGCCAAAGCACTGACACATGTGATTTTTTATTTATTTATTTTTTTTAAGTGCAGGGTGTGCTGCGTAGAGCCAAATTTGTGGTGTCAGATCAGAACAAGGATCTGGAGATGTTAAAACCATTTATTATTATTATTTTAAAACTCGGTGTAGGAGGTAGATGACTACTGCAGTCACACAGCTTTCAGAAGTCATCTTTCTTCAGAAGTGTTTAGATATCTCATATTTATGAGACGGTCATTCCCCTTGATTACATTTAACAGGAGATTCCTTGTATGACAGGTTAGCAAATTACATGTAATTACTTTCTATTATAACATAAACTACTCAGATACATTAAAACTCCTAAAGGATATGCTAAAGCAATAAATACAATATCTTAACTCCAAAAATGTGTGAGCATCACTTCCAGCAATCAAATGATCATATTGCTGTAGCCCTTGTACTCCTGTCTCCATGTCTATTCCTTTTCTTAGTGTTAGTCTACGTCATCTGGAGGTCTTGTCTTAATCTAGGATCTGATTTTGCAAACACATACATAGTTTATTGATTTCAGTGGTATTATGACTGGCAGCAAGACCTATGGAATCCCCAACAGAATTATTAAAAATGTACCAGAACTCTCAATGTGCATGCAGTAAAGATAAACCAGGAGTTAGCAGACTGGTTTAAAGTTAACATGGATGTCAGGCAAAGTTGCACCTTTGTTCTTCATCTTGTTTGAAGTGACTTTGTTGTGCAGCATACTGTCAGAATAGGCATTGCATGGATAGATGGTGAGCTTGGAGGAAGACTTGCAGATCTCTGTCTTATGAATAAATAGAAGATTTGCACAAAAAGACAGACGATCTCGAAAATTCTGCCAAGCAAGTAGGTCGTCTTATCAATAAATCAAAGACAGAAGTTATGAAAATTATATTACCTACCAATGATTTCATCTACTAGGAAGGGGAATCATTGAAAACTATTAATAAATTTACTTACCTTGGTAGCATAATTCACAATACTAGTGATTTCATGTGTGGTATAAAGTCCAGAATATATAAAGCCAGTGCTTCATTTTAAAGACTCAAGACAGTATTGAAGTCCAATGTGATTAGCAAAAAGACCAAACTTAAAATCTTTAGAAGCAACATCCTAAACATCCTCCTACATGGAGTAGAGTTCTGGAAAAATAATAAGTCTATCCAATGCAAATTGATCAGCTTTCAATACAGGTGTCTGTGTAGCATACACAGAGTAAAATAGACTGATAGAATAAGTCCATGAAGTGGTCCTCAAATGGGCACAACTATTGACAAGAGTGCAAGTAGCATGGAAGAAGAGATGGAGGTATTTGGGACATCATTTAAGAATGCCTGATGATAATATGCTACCTAAACAAGCATTTCTTTTGCAATCCCAGGGCAAGAGAGAGAGGAGTGAATCTAGACACCACTTCATCTGTTGTTGTGCTATGGAGCGTGCGTGATTGCATCTGAATATGAAAGATCTGGAAAAAAGGGCCCAGGATAGAAATGACTGGTGCTGTTTGACTTCTGCCTTATGCACCAGATGGTGTGGGAAGAAATGCTGAGTAAGTACTAGGCTCAGTAGTAAATGTTTGCAGGATTAGGCCCCCGTATTGTAAACACTCCAGGGAGGGACCTCATCTTTTAAGAGGTTGAGGGGAGAGGTTTCAGATGCACTCTGGATGTCCTAAGTCTGCTACCATTGCAATCAATGGTAATGGTCATAGGCTGCAGTGGGGGCAGTTAGGTTAATGGTGAGCAACTTTTGCAAATCCCACCCTTATTTGTTTGTAAAGCACCAGGCATATTTATGGCACTGTACAAATAATAGCGACAATTAATCTTTTACTCTCACAATCTAAAATAGTTTTAACTTGGATGTTTGAATATTTACAAATATTATAATCCAGAAAAATGGATTCCAAAAATGATAAGTATAGTAATAAAGGTTTCTTCCTAAAGACACAGAGAAGCAAACTGATACATGGAATTGTTCCCATAGTTACACAACAATCAAAGCTACAAGCACTAATAATAATTAATTCCCTAGTCTAATAGTCAGACAACAAAGGAAATACTCGGGGAGAGGCCTCATTATCAAAATCGATCATGATGAAATGAGAAAAACATTTTAGATTTGAAACTGTGCCTTCCTTTTCTTTGATTTGGATTACTCTTCAAGCATGGATCCTGCCAACGCTTGTGTGTGAGTAACTTTACTTACACAAGCAGTCTCATGGGATGTTTTATGCACAGAACTCCCAATGGGTCGTCTCACTGAACAGCTCTGTGCCTGCTAGATCCTTAGTGCAGGATCAGGAACTTTTGATTGTAAATTCTTCAGGGCAGAAGGGCAAGGCCCATCTTTCAATATGTTAGTAAAGGGCCGCACATAATAAGCTATTGTAATACAAATAATAATTCTGTATATAGTCAATTCTGCAATTCCTCACTACTGCAAATTACTGATAGAACAGACATGTTAAGAACAAATAAAAATGTATTAGCTTATCTTCAGATTTAATATATATATATATTTAATATAATAGAAATACGAAGATAGTAAACTGAAAGCAACCAAACAACACTACAGAGAAGTTTATCGATCAGATGGGCTGCATTTTGTCATGTTTATTTCCACTGAAACCCATGGGCTCATGCAGAAGGTAGATTAAGCCAGAATCTGGCTCTCACTACTGTGATAATATTTTCTGCTTGACTGGAATTCATCTGCTGAGTCTCCTTTTCTCCACAACCGAATTTATATCTTGATGATCATAGAATCATAGAAATCAAGTGCTGGACGTGGACTTGAGAAGTCATCAAGTCCACCCTCCTGCTCTGAGGCAGGACCAAATAAACCTAGATCATCCCAAACGGGTGTTTGGGGGTTCCACAACCTCTCTTGGAAGCCTATTCCAGAACTTAACTACCATTATAGATAGAAAGCTTTTCCTAATATCCAACCTAAATTTCTCCTGGTGCAGATTAGCAACATTTATGTTTTTCTATTACCTTAGGGAAAGGTTTCAACTTGCTTATTGTTGATTTTTCATTAGTGTAAATATTAAATTAGGGTTTTAGCAGAGAACAATAAACTGTTTTGCCTGTAACTTTTTTAACATTGTGTCCTTTAATGAAGAATAATCTAAACATTCAAGGTTTTTTACCAGTCCAATTACACACCTCAGAATTCTGGCAAATAATTTGTTCTTAATTAACTGTAGGCCTGGGGAATTAATTTAAAAACACTAAAGTAATGGTAACTTGCAGGAGAAAGGGTCAAAGTTCCTTTCTTTGCATAGGAAACGTAAGGGTCAACAGGATCAGAAGACCTAGGTGAATTACAATATTAAAAATACATAATATGTTTTAAATAGTTTATATTCATATAGCACCTTTCAGCCTGAAAGATCTCAATGAGTTCTACCAATTATGGGCTCAATCCTTCAGCCTTCATTGATAGGAGTAGGTGTTTAGGCCCAGATCCTTAAATTATTTAGGCACCTAACTCCCATTGATTACCAGAGGAGTCAAGTGTCCAAGAGGATTTGGGCCATAGGGCCTGCTTTGCCCTGGGTTACTCCATGTTTATGTTGATGTAACTCAAGGGAATAAGGGTTTCTAGAATCAGAGCCTGTATATATGCAGAACCACTGAAAAGCTGCCGGGTATTACACAGGACTAGGACAAAACGAATTTTGGCTGAGGACATCAGGATAAACTACTGCTCTTTCTAAAGGCACCATGGAATCATTACTGTCCCTAGAGAGCACAGAGGACTGATTTAAGTTCTCACCCATAGGACCTACTGAAATAAATGTATGAAATGTGCAGATAAAGGTAACATAAAGTGATCGAAATATCTAATAATTTAATGTGAATCAGTGAAAAAAATCCATTGATACAAATGCAGTGATGAAAATGGCTTTCTGTATATGTGCTTGATTTATAAATATATTGAGAGCAGGGATGTTGTGTTGATAAATTAAAACAGGGACACTAAATATACGCTAGTGTGGACTTTCCACCAGTAGTTTCTTTGTTCAGCCACGTTTTAAAAGTTGTGCCAGCAGTGTAAAAGAGAGGGGAAGGTTTCCACATGACTCTTGTTATCTGCAGCAATATTTTTTTAACTGTTGCCTCGTTACTGTGCAGCCAAATAAATGTAAAGCACTGTATGTTTCTGCTGCCAGTGGGAAGCACACTGAAAATACAACTGTGCGTCCACTGAGAGAATGTCATCCTCATACTGCTTTCAGCGTAAAGAGCAGGCTTCCCAAAGTCACTCCTGAACTTGAAAAGACACACAGAGAGAATTCCAATAGAAACAGGGTTTTGTTAGTCAAATAAAAATTCCTCCCCTGTAGTCTTTGCAACCCAAACTATGTACAATCTTGCAAGTTAGAGCTGCTTATTAATTTGCACAAATAATGTACTGGGCAAATGAGGCCTGTTTAAGCACCTGATCCCATTGGCTCCAATGTGCTTTGGATAAGGGCCTTGCTGCTCATGGAAGATCTGTGGATACATCATGGCTTTCTTCAATTTGTTCATTATTTAAACTTATTGAGATTTTTACTCTATAGATTGATTGTGAATATTTGATGAATTTCATGATGTTGTTTCTGTTCTCCAATTGGAAGACCATAGAAGTACTAGTAGTACTCATGCATAAAAGTTATTTTTCCACCAATACGCCTCCATTTGAGTTTGAAATGTGTTGTGTACAGATGTTTTGACCGATCTAAATTGATTGCTTTGATGTTCTCAGAAAGTGAACACAAAAGGGGAACATATGTGGCAGAAGTGATTTCATATGATTAGTCCCGATAACACAAAATCTGATTTGCCCAACTCAGCTACTAATACAGGAATACCAGAATGTAAAATTGACTGGAAAACTGGAAAGTAAAGTTAAACTGACTAACCTAATTCCATTGCATAAACTGAAACAAATTGCAAAAGTTACCAAACAGCATAAATGGTGAAAGTTCAGAGTTCAATTTCTCCTGATTTTCCTGCCCCCAGTCTTGATGCTTTAGCTGTGGGATCCAATATTTCTCAATAGAATACAATTTCCTATTATTATTTCTTTAGTTCCAGCGACAGGCATATACGCTGTGTACACCACTAAAAATAACCCAGTGGCCCCGGTTTGCCCTTCCCGGTCAATGAGACCTGCAGGAAGCTGTCTGGCGGCCGCCAGCGGATTGCCCTCATGGGCTGCAGGTTGCCCACCACTGCTTTAGGCTCCAGAGACTCTTGGGTCTTTTAGGGTGCAAGAAGGCCCTGTCTCCTGCACAAATGAATGTTCCTCTTTCATTGGACAAATTCTGTTGTGGCTGAGGGCAAAATAGTCAAGGCAGTCAAGATCTGAGAGTGAGGCTATCCTTCAAGTATCCTAGCTCCAGACCATTTGGCATCTTGAGAATGAGGACAGAGACCTTAAGCTTTGTGTGGTATTCTGGAGAGAGTACAGGGTGGTGTTCTTGTGCTAACCCATGCAGCTGAAGAGGTAGGCCACTACATTCAGCACCCATTGCAGTTTTCTCAGGACCAATGATTTTAGGACCAAGTAAATTGTGTTGCTGTTATCCAAACAATATTACTATGACCGGTCATCATCAGCAAGGATGGAACACAATCTCCCAACCCAAATGGAGATGGTGGAAGAATGTGTTACTCACTGA
Organism: Caretta caretta; assembly: GCF_965140235.1. NCBI lineage: Eukaryota > Metazoa > Chordata > Testudines > Cheloniidae > Caretta > Caretta caretta. The sequence continues at coordinate 33,039,920 of NC_134207.1, read as the reverse complement.
TGCTGATATGTGAGAGCTCAGCATCAGTGAAAGGTCCTGAAGACTTTTTATGCTGTGGACAAGGTCTGGAGGTACCTGCAGCTGAACCTAATGCTTTGATTGATTATATACAGAATTATGATGTGAAAATAATCTCAAATTTAATTGCATAGAGTTAGGAAATTAGCTTTACAATTTCCTCATTAGCTTTAACTCGACTCCCCTGTATACACTGCATTATGGTAGGGTCTGTTATTACAAGACCCTCCAGCATGAAGGCTAGTTTTTGCCTTTGCTACATGAGTTGGTATAATAGAAATCAATTCAAATTATTATTAATGATAATTAAAAACAAATATAGTTCAATAATTAAAAATAGAAATGACCTGACTTGAAAATAGGCATCTCAACTTTGGCATTTATGTAGCAAGAGGAACCTGTCTCCTTGATGGGAAATCTTTCTATTCTATTAATGTTACCTAAAGCTGCTACATTTTTTAAATGTTTCTAGTCTACTATCAGCATATGTGGTTGTCTGCCGTTCTCTTCCCAACTCATCTCTCCCCACCCCACTTACTTGCGATAAGGATATTATTTTTCACATTGGTCCAAATCCTCAGTTTGTGTAAATCAGCTTAATTCCATTGATTTTAGGTGGAACTACACAGATTTCCACAAGCTGAGATCTAGCCACCATGTTAGATATCATTATATTACAAAATTTATTTACCTTCATATATGGTAATGTCTACAGCATTAATAGACTTAGGGTCCATTTTATAACCATTACTCATGGGAATAGAACCTTAGCCAATTCAGTAGAAAATAAATACCGGACTACTGATTAACCATATGGGTAAAAAGTATCAGAGGGGTAGCTGTGTTAGTCTGTAGCCACAAAAACAACAAGGAGGCCGGTGGCACTTTAAAGTCTAACAAATTTATTTGGACTTAAGCTTTCATGGGTAAAACCCCCCACTTCTTCAGGTGCATGGAGTGAAAATTAGAGATACAGGCATAAATATATTAGCAGATGAAGAGAAGGGAGTTACCTTACAAGTGGAGAACCAGTGTTGACAAGGCCAATTTAGTCAGGGTGGATGTGGTCCACTCCCAATAATTGATGAGGAAGTGTCAATGCTAAGAGAGGGAAAATTGCTTTTGTAGTGAGCCAGCCACTCTCAGTCCCTATTCAAGCCCAAATTAATGGCGTTAAGTTTGCAAATGAATTGTGGCTCTGCAGTTTCTCTTTGAAGTCTGTTTTTGAAGATTTTTTTGTTGAAGGATGGCTACCTTTAAATCTGTTATTGAATATCCAGGGACATTGAAGTGTTCTCCTACTGGCTTTTGGCATATGGGTCAGATTTATTCATGTGAGTAAAGGTATCTAGGCTCAAGACCACATTTTGTACTGTTTTGATATTTTGGGGAGTTGTGACTGCATCTGAGGTAATTTTGAGATAAGTATACAATATTTTTAATTTGGACAAAAAGGTATCTGCTTAATTCCAAATGACTTTACATTCAAATTCACTTTATGTAAAATATAAAATTCACCTTTACTTTCCCCTTGGAAAGGAGCCTTCATTTATCAATAGATTGTCTTAAGAATATTGATAAGTAATTCTTTCTGTTATAGTAAAAGGAAACACAGTATAAGCTCCTTCATAAACAGCTTGTAGCTTTCCAACGATGGTTTTTTGGTTTGGCATATTGGCTTTCCATTTATGAGCCAAATGTAAGAGAACATCTGGTTTGTTTTATCATTAATTCTGGGAATGTCCATTTATAATGCATTTTTGGGAATTGTTTTTGTTATTCCTGGAGAGCACTGTAATGAACAATCTTATGCTTGTTCTATTGGGAGACACATTTCAGCTTAGGGGTTGTTTTGCAGACTTAATTATATTAGTTACAATCTTCTTTTTATTGCCAGAAAGTGTGTCCTGTTAAAATGAATTGCTGAGAAAGCTGCTGAGAAAGTAGCCTCTGTGGAAAACCAAACTTCCTAATATTTTGCTTTTGAAAATGAAATTCAGGGCTCTTTTCTGGAAATCTGGCATCCATTCATCCAACTGAAGGAAACACACTATAAGTAATACACTTTTTTTTTTTTGTTCCCAGATATCCGACCAACTTTGAAATCATTGAGTGGAGAAATTGTTCTGACTATTGGTGGAAAGTGACACCCCAAACATCCCAGCCTTATTCTAGAATTCCCAGATCTGTCTGTATTAGATCACATAGCTTTTTAAATTGAAGTAAGATTTTCCCAGGTCACTTAGGCAAGCAGTGGTACATGTTGCATTGTGAGTGAAGGCCAGACCAGATGGTAGCCTGGCTTGGTTATGGAAAAGTTGGAGTTGTATCAAATCTATAGCTGAAAGAGCTCTACAGGGCTTAGCTTTGTGAATGTATTATATTATTGCCTGGTGGTTAGAAGTAACCACTTAGAAGTAACCACGGGTTCCACTTAACGAAGAGAGGGAAGAGCATCTTCGCAAGCAGGCTGGCTAACCTAGTGAGGAGGGCTTTAAACTAGGTTCACCGGGGGAAGGAGACCAAAGCCCTGAGGTAAGTGGGAAAGCGGGATACCGGGAGGAAGCACAGGCAGGAATGTCTGTGAGGGGAGGGCTCCTGCCTCATACTGGGAATGAGGGGCAATCAATAGGTTATCTCAAGTGCTTATATACAAATGCACAAAGCCTTGGAAACAAGCAGGGAGAACTGGAGGTCCTGGTGATGTCAAAGAACTATGACGTGATCGGAATAACAGAGACTTGGTGGGATAACTCACATGACTGGAGTACTGTCATGGATGGTTATAAACTGTTCAGGAAGGACAGGCAGGGCAGAAAAGGTGGGGGAGTAGCACTGTATGTAAGGGAGCAGTATGACTGCTCAGAGCTCCGGTACGAAACTGCAGAAAAACCTGAGTGTCTCTGGATTAAGTTTAGAAGTGTGTGCAACAAGAGTGATGTAGTGGTGGGAGTCTGCTATAGACCACCGGACCAGGAGGATGAGGTAGATGAGGCTTTCTTCCGGCAGCTCACAGAAGCTACTGGATCGCATGCCCTGATTCTCATGGGTGACTTTAATTTTCCTGATATCTGCTGGGAGAGCAATACAGCGGTGCATAGACAATCCAGGAAGTTTTTGGAAAGCGTAGGGGACAATTTCCTGGTGCAAGTGCTAGAGGAGCCAACTAGGGGGGGCGCTTTTCTTGACCTGCTGCTCACAAACCGGGTAGAATTAGTGGGTGAAGCAAAAGTGGATGGGAATCTGGGAGGCAGTGACCATGAGTTGGTTGAGTTCAGGATCCTGACACAGGGAAGAAAGGTAAGCAGCACGATACGGACCCTGGACTTCAGGAAAGCAGACTTCGACTCCCTCAGGGAACGGATGGCCAGGATCCCCTGGGGGACTAACTTGAAGGGGAAAGGAGTCCAGGAGAGCTGGCTGTATTTCAAGGAATCCCTGTTGAGGTTACAGGGACAAACCATCCCAATGAGTCGAAAGAATAGTAAATATGGCAGGCGACCAGCTTGGCTTAATGGTGAAATCTTAGCGGATCTTAAACATAAAAAAGAAGCTTACAAGAAGTGGAAGGTTGGACATATGACCAGGGAAGAGTATAAAAATATTGCTCGGGCATGTAGGAATGTTATCAGGAGGGCCAAATTGCACCTGGAGCTGCAGCTAGCAAGAGATGTCAAGAGTAACAAGAAGGGTTTCTTCAGGTATGTTGGCAACAAGAAGAAAGCCAAGGAATGTGTGGGCCCCTTACTGAATGAGGGAGGCAAACTAGTGACAGAGGATGTGGAAAAAGCTAATGTACTCAATGCTTTTTTTGCCTCTGTTTTCACTAACAAGGTCAGCTCCCAGACTGCTACGCTGGGCATCACAAAATGGGGAAGAGATGGACAGCCCTCTGTGGAGATAGAGGTGGTTAGGGACTATTTAGAAAAGCTGGACGTGCACAAGTCCATGGGGCCGGACGAGTTGCATCCGAGAGTGCTGAAGGAACTGGCGGCTGTGATTGCAGAGCCATTGGCCATTATCTTTGAAAACTCGTGGCGAACGGGGGAAGTCCCGGATGACTGGAAAAAGGCTAATGTAGTGCCAATCTTTAAAAAAGGGAAGAAGGAGGATCCTGGGAACTACAGGCCAGTCAGCCTCACTTCAGTCCCTGGAAAAATCATGGAGCAGGTCCTCAAAGAATCAATCCTGAAGCACTTGCATGAGAGGAAAGTGATCAGGAACAGCCAGCATGGATTCACCAAGGGAAGGTCATGCCTGACTAATCTAATCGCCTTCTATGATGAGATTACTGGTTCTGTGGATGAAGGGAAAGCAGTGGATGTATTGTTTCTTGACTTTAGCAAAGCTTTTGACACGGTCTCCCACAGTATTCTTGTCAGCAAGTTAAGGAAGTATGGGCTGGCTGAATGCACTACAAGGTGGGTAGAAAGCTGGCTAGATTGTCGGGCTCAACGGGTAGTTATCAATGGCTCCATGTCTAGTTGGCAGCCGGTATCAAGTGGAGTGCCCCAAGGGTCGGTCCTGGGGCCGGTTTTGTTCAATATCTTCATAAATGATCTGGAGGATGGTGTGGATTGCACTCTCAGCAAATTTGCGGATGATACTAAACTGGGAGGAGTGGTAGATACGCTGGAGGGGAGGGATAGGATACAGAAGGACCTAGACAAATTGGAGGATTGGGCCAAAAGAAATCTGATGAGGTTCAATAAGGATAAGTGCAGGGTCCTGCACTTAGGACGGAAGAACCCAATGCACAGCTACAGACTAGGGACCGAATGGCTAGGCAGCAGTTCTGCGGAAAAGGACCTAGGGGTGACAGTGGACGAGAAGCTGGATATGAGTCAGCAGTGTGCCCTTGTTGCCAAGAAGGCCAATGGCATTTTGGGATGTATAAGTAGGGGCATAGCGAGCAGATCGAGGGACGTGATCGTTCCCCTCTATTCGACATTGGTGAGGCCTCATCTGGAGTACTGTGTCCAGTTTTGGGCCCCACACTTCAAGAAGGATGTGGATAAATTGGAGAGAGTCCAGCGAAGGGCAACAAAAATGATTAGGGGTCTGGAACACATGAGTTATGAGGAGAGGCTGAGGGAGCTGGGATTGTTTAGCCTGCAGAAGAGAAGAATGAGGGGGGATTTGATAGCTGCTTTCAACTACCTGAAAGGGGGTTCCAAAGAGGATGGCTCTAGACTGTTCTCAATGGTATCAGATGACAGAACGAGGAGTTATGGTCTCAAGCTGCAGTGGGGGAGGTTTAGATTGGATATTAGGAAAAACTTTTTCACTAAGAGGGTGGTGAAACACTGGAATGCGTTACCTAGGGAGGTGGTAGAATCTCCTTCCTTAGAGGTTTTTAAGGTCAGGCTTGACAAAGCCCTGGCTGGGATGATTTAACTGGGAATTGGTCCTGCTTCGAGCAGGGGGTTGGACTAGATGACCTTCTGGGGTCCCTTCCAACCCTTATATTCTATGATTCTATGATTCTAAGTAGGGACTGGAGGTTAGGAAACATGGGTTCTAATCCAACCTCTAGCCTTTCCTTTGTGTGTGTCCCCAGCAAAAATTCTCTTAACTTCTCTGTGTTTCAGTATCCTCATTTGTAAAATAGGGATAATGAGCCTGTGTGAAGCCCACCGATGTAATTTGAGAGTTTTCCCACAGACTTGCGTGGGCATTGGCTCAGGCCCATTATTTATATCTTGGGGGATCTAGCCACATTTTTTTTCTGTTATAGGCTAATCATTCGTGGGTTTAAAATCATGCCAGATAAGAGCGAACATTTAGTCCTTATTTTGTGTTGATTTTATTCATTTTCTTAAAACAACATAACAAGAGCTGCAAATGCCAGTGTGGGGTGGTTTTGAGGCAGGTGAGCTAAATAATACAGAATGGAGAGGCAAGTGGCATCAATAGAAAGAGAAAAGTATTGTATGCCGAACAGGGGAACAGTAAGGCAACGGAGCTCCAAGCAGTCACCTGCAGGTTGCATGAGTGAAAAAGATCAGATCAGCAGGGCATTGGAACAGTTTTTATAGTGGGCTTGCTGAAAATGGAAACCATGTATTTGGTTGTACTTCAAACCAGGAGGTGCTGCCGCATCCATGGTTCCAGCACCCCTGAATCAGCTCCAGATAACTTAGGTTAGCCCCATATTTTTAAAGGAATCAAATGATCCATTGAGTATTTAAGTTCAGAGACAGATAATCAACAATTCCTTGGCTGCATTCTCCTACAAAGGGAAACATTTCCTTTATCAATGATACAGTCTATAATCTCAGCCTATAGATAAGGAAATGCTTATGTATTGATTTTATGTTTATCCAGGCCCAATTGTAAGACATCTCTGAGGGGATCAGCAGCTGGGGAATATTTTGGATCTTCAGGAATGACCCCAGTGTATTATTCCCGAACCTTCTGGGAATCCCAAATTTCATGCCAAAAGTCACAGGCATCTGTCTTACATTTTGAACATTTGTCATTAATATTCTTATTTAATTCAAGCAGCCGTTTAGGGGTCATCATTTATTCTCTGTGAATAAAATTTGCTACATGTAACCAGTCTAGGTCTTTAGTTTAGTCATGGAGTTCTGATCTGCCCATTCATCGTTTACGTCCAAATGCATTCTCCATTTGGCTTTGGGATTCTCACTGAAGTTGGATGTTTACCAATCAAGGCTTTATACAGAGTAGAAACCTTGTTCCATTCCCAAGATATAACTGAAAGCTGTCACCAGGGGTGATTAAATTCAGGCTCTTTGGAAGATCTACAACTGGTTATCTCCATGGGGGCCGGATTAGCACCTAGCAATGCACTGTGAGTAAGGGGCAGTGCATAGCTGCACTGCCCCAAGAGCACAGCAAAGATCAAATTGTGAAGCAGAATCAAAAATTCATTGGTTCCTGCTTCTCAATTGCACCAATCTTGTGCTGTTCACTTCCCCTTCCACACCAGCTCTGCTGCACTAGCTGGTGCACTGGATAGGCTCAGCCAAGGCTTCACCCTCTCCTCACCCCTTTCTGCCCACTCCCTGCTCACCTACTCTATCCCTGTGTTGTAACCCACAATAGAGGTAGCCCATGCAGAGGTGCTGTGGGGAGGGATTTATGCTTGTTTACTGCCCTGCATGGGGCACATAGGCAGGCTAACAGCTGAGCCCATAAAATCTGTCTGAGTTGCATTTCTCTTTAAAGGGAGTATTAGTCAAGTGGTAGTTGGCCCTGAGCCCCTCAAAGAACATTGAAATCTCCCATCATTCCATAAACATCCAACAAAATGTTGATTCCAAATTCCTCACACTGCTGCAGCAGGGGAGAATTAATTTAAGTCCCTGAGTTCATTTTAGCAGAAATGCTATTGAGTTTGACATAGCTGTTGGGAACGCCTAGAGCTGCAACCGTTTTAACTGCTCATCTCATTTATATCATATTAATGTTCACAAAACCAGGAATTAATATGGGGGGTCATGAAGTGGTGGTACTATAGTCAACCTCTGCCCTGAATCCTAGAGTAGCTGAATGTTTCCTTTATGACAAGGGACTACATCTTCCTGTGAAGTTGTATATCACTTAACAGTATGGGGCCCCAATATAGAGGGAGGTCTTCAGGTGCTACCTCCATGCAAATAATAACTAATAGTAAAGTTTCTGCTGACATGTTGAGCAATGAATTGATCAACACTTTTTGCTTTTAATTTGTCTTCAGTAGGCTCCAGAATTAACATTTCTTTAAGATGAAGTTGTTCACACACACTTTAGAGCTGCTAGGCTTGATTCCTATTTCTCACATGTGTAAAATAGGAATAATTCAATACAATGAAAAAAATCCAATTTTTAGTGTAAAATAAATGAGAGATAAGAACCAGTTCTACTCTTTCCATCTTAAGACTTGGGAAGATAGCACTGTATCACTTCTTATTTCGAAGGCTGTCTCTACAATCACAATCACTAGAAACTCCCCCCTCTCTCCAAAAATTGGATTCATCAGAAACTAATGGGGGCACAAAAGATAGGTCAGTGCAGTATATAACCATATAGCTGCTCAGTCCCTGAACAACATTCAGGTACTATTAGGGGGTCAGATCCTCAACTAGTACAGACCTACGCCAGTTTACACCAGCTGGGCATATGGCCAATATAAGCCAAAATAACACGGAAACTTTCACTCTCACACCCTCTATATTAATAAATAAATACAGCTTTCAAAATAAATGAATGACTAAATGAATCTAGTCTGGCATAGAGCATTTGAAACACATTTTTTAAAATTAGGGTCAAAATGAAGGTAATCTAAAGCAGTAGATCAGTTATATACTGAAATCATGGAAATATGCAAGTCCCTTTATTACAACAGTGCTGGTGGAGTGGCAGACTGTTGTTCTGAATAATTCCCAGAATGAATTAAATAGTCTGGTGGGATAGAAAACTCACACAGAAGGCAGAAACCAAGCATCATTAAAATAACTTGGTGAGGGGTCCAAGAGAAGCCAAATGATTTATGCCAGCGTGCTGCAGAAATAATTAATCCTCCTTCAGGTAATCATGAAATCCATTGCAAAGCACCAATGGTTTGGTCATTAATTAACGTCACCAGACCAAATTCTTGAAGTGTTTGTACTTGTCACAGTAGGATTTAATTCAGTTCCAAACTTTACATTATCTGTGTTCCACAGTTTGGAGATGCTGAACTAGTTTGTTCCATTCAGCACATGGGCGTTTGAAGGCCTGAGATATAGCAGGTATTGTATTTATCTACCTGAGTTGTCATCACCCAGCAGAACAGCACAAATCTAATTATAATAACACAGTTAGGTGTGTGCTACAGACAAGCCAGGATGCAAAGGATGAGATCTGTCAGGATGGGGAGGGAACTACCATCGTGTTTTCTGGTACCCCTATTGCCATTGAGAATGGAATCCAGGCCTTCCAGCGAGTTGCTGTTGAAGCTGTGAGCACTGAAGTTGAGAGCTGGGAACACCAGTTTTGACACTGTCCTGTCATCGCCCTATTAGAGGCCATATTGTTATCTTGGCATGCAGATAACAGGCCTACTGGCACACCTATTGGCCGCCTTTCTGCCATGGCAGCCATAAATACAGTTTGTGACTGACCCAGACCAGTTGGGTGCAGGAGTCTGGTAGAAGGCAAATATATTGGCCACTGGATGAATAGTTTTCTGTTCCCTGAGTGACCAGAGCAGGGGCTGCCCTAGAGCAATCAGGAACCTGCTAGAACCAATTAAGACAGGCAAGCTAATTAAGACACCTGTAGCCAATTAAAAACTTACTAGAATCATCCTGGCAGGCCCTGGGCTGGAACTGGTGTAGAAGGTGGGCCCAGGGTCGCCCATCCCCCCAACTCCCTATCTGACACAGGAGGAGTTGACCTGGTCTGTGAGACACACGAGAGGGGAGGGTCTAATTTGGAAAGGGATCTGGCCTGTCCCCAACCCACTAGGTGGGACAACAGACACTGCGAAGATTGTTCTCTGTTTCCCCAATGCTGGCCAGTGATGAGGTCAGCTGAGTGAATGGCAGGTTTGAGCCTCTAGCAAAAGCAGCCAAACGGATGGCTGCCATGAACCTCTGAGGCGAGCAAATCCACCCGAAAGTGTAGGACCCACCAAGGCAGAGGAGGAACTTTGTCACAAGTTGCACAGTACAGTGTGTTGTTCTTTTTCAGGCCCTATATCTAACAATAAATATGTTATGAATGGAGGCTTTTTGGAAAAGGCATAGGAAGTTGGTTTAATATGAGAGTGAAAAATGATCCAATTGTCTCTTCTTTTCCACCTATAGTCACTGAATCAGTTGATAGACAGCAGGTTTAAAACAAACAAAAAAGGAAGTATTTTTTCACACAATGCACAGTCAACCTGTGGAACTCATTGCCAGAGGATGTTGTGAAGGCGAAGACTATAATGGGGTTCAAAAAAGCACTAGATAAATTCATGGAGGATAGATCCATCAACGGCTATTAGCCAGGATGGGCAGGGATGGTGTCCCTAGCTTCTGTTTGCCAGAAGCTTGGAATGGGAGACAGGGGATGGATCACTTGATGATTACCTGTTCTGTTCATTCTGTCTGAAGCACCTGGCATTGGCCAATGTTGGAAGACAGGATACTGGGCTAGATGGACCATTGGTCTGACCCAGTATGGCTGTTCTTATGAGAACAATGTGGATGGTCTCCTAATGTGTGGCTGTTTTGGATTTTAGTTGTTGTTTTATTGTGAATTGAGTCCTGGTGTGGACTGATGGCCCTTAAGCAAGATGTTGGCCATTTATCCACAGAACAGGTGGCGGCAGTACCAGCTTCCCCCACACTGCACCGCCAGTATGCTTCAACTTCTGATAGACGTAGTTCAGCATCCTTGCTTCCAATGGGAAATTGAAAAGATGTAAATGCTCCTTATGGCTCCACACTTCACACCATGGCTGGGTTTCTTTGACACTTGGAAAACAAATGTAGACATTAGTATAAAAAACAAAATCAGGAAAATGTCACCTGCTTTAAGTGAATTCACTGGCTCTGGGGCTCCATAAGTGCTTACGTTGTGGCTTGCCTGTGAAGGGCCCATCTCTCTCATTTCCTGCTATGTTATTTAATGTCATTTTTATGGATACTATGGCCCAAGACTGTGGCATTGCTAAGAGTCCTGAGATTTTTCAGGTACTCCTGGGACCCCTTCCTACCCCACAAAAGTCTGAGGCTCATACCAAAGGCCTGCTAGTTTCTTTTTATATGTATACACAGCAGACAGGAGGCACAACTGCAGCACATGTAGGCATACCTCAGCTAGCACTGATTGAGCTAGCTTGCTAAAAATAACAGTGTAGCTGCTGCAGCACAGATAACAGCCTGGGCTACCTGCCCAAGTACAATCCCACCTGGATAGGGTGACCAGATGTCTGTTTAACATGACAGTCCCGTATTTAAGGCCTCCTGCAGGTGTCCCAACTTGTTCTTAACAACAGGCAATTGTCTGGTATTTTCTGCCTTCTCCCCCATCGTTCCTGGTGGGTCCTGTTGCTGGCTGGATCCCTACTCTCCAGCCGACCGACCGCCCACCAGTGGTGAGTGGGAGGGTTCAGTGGCCGATGATGGGGGTGGGTGAAAAAGGCTGGTGCGAGGTGAAGCTGCGATGTGTGCGGGGCCAGGCCGCTCCCCCTGCTGGACTGTCAGCGCAGCCCCTGCTTAGGGTTGCCAACTTTCTAATTCCAGCAAACTGAACATCCTTGCCCCGCCCACTGCCCTTCCCCTTCCCTGAGGCCCTGCCCCTTCTGGAGGCCCCGCCCCCGCTCACGCCATCCCTCCTCCCTCTGTCGCTTGCTCTCCCCCACCCTTTGTCCCATGCTCATTTTCACTGCAAGGACCCAAGAGGAATATTTATTGTTTTGACAGAAGTATTATGCTAAGTTCCGGTTTTATTTGTCACAGGACACTAGGGCTGGCAGTAAAATAGTCAAAAAGGGTAATTTAAAAAAAAATGAAATTTCACGAAGGTTTTCATGATTCTTTCCCTCCCCTCTTCCCATTTTTTGTAACCAGCTCCAGGTTTTTTGTTCACTAAAGTTATTGTAATTTTATGTGTGGAATTAGGACCACACATTATCACATCTGCACTAGGTCCATTAAAGGCCCACTCCTGAAGCCCAAATACGAATTCATAGAGTATAACCACAGAAATGCACCTGTCCAGATACCTATATACATAAATCTGTAGAAACTGACTCCCACACCAACATGCAGATACACACGTGTATTCATGTGTACACATCTAGCATGCACTAACATATATACTTCCACATTATTTATTACTACAATTGTTGTTCAGTGCCTAGAGACCCCAACTAAGATCAGGACTCCAGGGTGGTAGGTGCTGGACATACACATAAAATGAGAGAGTCTGCAACAAAGAGTTTATAATGTCGCTAGACAAAGATGGGGAGAAACGTCTGATACTCTGGCTCATCTGCAATTACTACTCAACAACATTCACTTTTTAAGAAATAATACATTTCTTTTAGAGTCCCCTTCTCTTTTAAAAACTTGTTATGAAATGAATACACACACATTTTATGTCATCAATTTTTTTGTGCGCAAGCCAGCAAAAGGAATAAAAGTCAAAGAGTTAGGCTGCAAATTTTATTCACACATGTGGCAATACACACACCTCCCTACGTAAAATGACACAGTCTCTTATACACATACAGTGCATGCATGCACACACTTGCCTACACAGAGACACTTTTTCATACACTTTTCCAGGGGCTGCCTGAATCACCTAGCTAGGAAGGGAGGAGGGTGGGGGTGGAGGAGAGAGGATGGGGAGGGAAAGAGCCCAAGGACAAGAGCAGGGTGGTGAGAGGGGAAGTGAAGGAGAGAGGAGGGACTATTGGGGGTATGGGAGTGGATGGGGATGCAGGGGGAGGCAGAAGGCTACAGGTGCATGAGGATGTGGGGGGCACGGGTGAATAGGTAGGTAATGGGAGTGCCACAGTGTATGGAGGTGAATGGGGTGCAGGGCTGTAAGGGGTGAGGGACATGGGGTGGTGGCTCTGGGAGGTGGAGAGGGTGGGTGGGAGAATGCTGTAAGTGGTTCAGGGCTGGGATGGGTAGGTGTGGGGGACAGGATGGGATGGGGGAGGGATGAAGTGACGGGAGTGGGGGTGGGACGGGGAGGGATGCAGTGATGGGGTATGGGTGTGTGTGGGGGGGTTGGGATGGGGAAGGATGTAGTGAGGTTGAGTTCAGGATCCTGACACAGGGAAGAAAGGTAAGCAGCACGATACGGACCCTGGACTTCAGGAAAGCAGACTTCAACTCCCTCAGGGAACGGATGGCCAGGATCCCCTGGGGGACTAACTTGAAGGGGAAAGGAGTCCAGGAGAGCTGGCTGTATTTCAAGGAATCCCTGTTGAGGTTACAGGGACAAACCATCCCAATGAGTCGAAAGAATAGTAAATATGGCAGGCGACCAGCTTGGCTTAATGGTGAAATCTTAGCGGATCTTAAACATAAAAAAGAAGCTTACAAGAAGTGGAAGGTTGGACATATGACCAGGGAAGAGTATAAAAATATTGCTCGGGCATGTAGGAATGTTATCAGGAGGGCCAAATTGCACCTGGAGCTGCAGCTAGCCAGAGATGTCAAGAGTAACAAGAAGGGTTTCTTCAGGTATGTTGGCAACAAGAAGAAATCCAAGGAATGTGTGGGCCCCTTACTGAATGAGGGAGGCAAACTAGTGACAGAGGATGTGGAAAAAGCTAATGTACTCAATGCTTTTTTTGCCTCTGTTTTCACTAACAAGGTCAGCTCCCAGACTGCTACGCTGGGCATCACAAAATGGGGAAGAGATGGACAGCCCTCTGTGGAGATAGAGGTGGTTAGGGACTATTTAGAAAAGCTGGACGTGCACAAGTCCATGGGGCCGGACGAGTTGCATCCGAGAGTGCTGAAGGAACTGGCGGCTGTGATTGCAGAGCCATTGGCCATTATCTTTGAAAACTCGTGGCGAACCGGGGAAGTCCCGGATGACTGGAAAAAGGCTAATGTAGTGCCAATCTTTAAAAAAGGGAAGAAGGAGGATCCTGGGAACTACAGGCCAGTCAGCCTCACTTCAGTCCCTGGAAAAATCATGGAGCAGGTCCTCAAAGAATCAATCCTGAAGCACTTGCATGAGAGGAAAGTGATCAGGAACAGCCAGCATGGATTCACCAAGGGAAGGTCATGCCTGACTAATCTAATCGCCTTCTATGATGAGATTACTGGTTCTGTGGATGAAGGGAAAGCAGTGGATGTATTGTTTCTTGACTTTAGCAAAGCTTTTGACACGGTCTCCCACAGTATTCTTGTCAGCAAGTTAAGGAAGTATGGGCTGGCTGAATGCACTACAAGGTGGGTAGAAAGCTGGCTAGATTGTCGGGCTCAACGGGTAGTTATCAATGGCTCCATGTCTAGTTGGCAGCCGGTATCAAGTGGAGTGCCCCAAGGGTCGGTCCTGGGGCCGGTTTTGTTCAATATCTTCATAAATGATCTGGAGGATGGTGTGGATTGCACTCTCAGCAAATTTGCGGATGATACTAAACTGGGAGGAGTGGTAGATACGCTGGAGGGGAGGGATAGGATACAGAAGGACCTAGACAAATTGGAGGATTGGGCCAAAAGAAATCTGATGAGGTTCAATAAGGATAAGTGCAGGGTCCTGCACTTAGGACGGAAGAACCCAATGCACAGCTACAGACTAGGGACCGAATGGCTAGGCAGCAGTTCTGCGGAAAAGGACCTAGGGGTGACAGTGGACGAGAAGCTGGATATGAGTCAGCAGTGTGCCCTTGTTGCCAAGAAGGCCAATGGCATTTTGGGATGTATAAGTAGGGGCATAGCGAGCAGATCGAGGGACGTGATCGTTCCCCTCTATTCGACATTGGTGAGGCCTCATCTGGAGTACTGTGTCCAGTTTTGGGCCCCACACTTCAAGAAGGATGTGGATAAATTGGAGAGAGTCCAGCGAAGGGCAACAAAAATGATTAGGGGTCTGGAACACATGAGTTATGAGGAGAGGCTGAGGGAGCTGGGATTGTTTAGCCTGCAGAAGAGAAGAATGAGGGGGGATTTGATAGCTGCTTTCAACTACCTGAAAGGGGGTTCCAAAGAGGATGGCTCTAGACTGTTCTCAATGGTATCAGATGACAGAACGAGGAGTTATGGTCTCAAGCTGCAGTGGGGGAGGTTTAGATTGGATATTAGGAAAAACTTTTTCACTAAGAGGGTGGTGAAACACTGGAATGCGTTACCTAGGGAGGTGGTAGAATCTCCTTCCTTAGAGGTTTTTAAGGTCAGGCTTGACAAAGCCCTGGCTGGGATGATTTAACTGGGAATTGGTCCTGCTTCGAGCAGGGGGTTGGACTAGATGACCTTCTGGGGTCCCTTCCAACCCTTATATTCTATGATTCTATGAGGGGAATGGGGGTGCAGCCCCGTTCCCAGCACTCGGAGATGGGGATACACATACCTCAAACTCCTGGCTGCCGGCGATGGGACGACAGACAGACTGCAGTTCACTGACGGGCACATGCCATAGCTCGAGCCCAGCCACACGAGGAGCATGAGGAGAAGAGGGCTGGGCAGCAGTGGGAGAGGCGCGCACCACTCCACCCCTCCACAGCCACCTGGGAGCTGTGGGAGGGCGGGGGGCAGGGCACACGTGCCCCATCCCTAAGGCTAAGAGCCAGACATGCTGGCTGCTTCCCGAGCCGGGAGCCGCACAGCCTGGCGGCTAGCAGGGAGACTGCCAGCCCTGCTGCGCGGCGCAATGGTGCTGCCACCCAGACAGTCAACGGCCCAAAACCGGACACCTGGTCACCCTACCCCTGCTGCGTGCTGATTCTGGAGAGAGGGTGGGAGGGAGGAGAAAGTGATTTCCAGCCTCTTCCTGCCCTGGATCTACAGGCTTCAAAGCAGGCCCCCCTCCCAGCAGGGACTTAGCGCCTAAGTTGCCTGTAAGCTGCGCGGCTGTGCAGCGGGCTATCAAGGGCCGCGCAGGTGGGGAGAGGTGCCCCTCCCGCGGCCCAGCCCTGACCCATCGGAGCTACTGCGGCCATGGAGAGGTGCCCGTCCCCTGGCCTAGCCCCGCTGGAGCTGCCGTGACTGTGGAGAGGCACCCCTCCCCCAGCTTGACTCCGCCAGAGCTGCCGCAATGGGGAAGAGATGCCCTTGCCCCAGCCCAGCCCTGAGCTGCTGCCGCGAGAGAGGGCTGGGGGGAGTCCTCTCTCCCCTGGGTAGCCTGGGCCCCAAACTCCTCATCCCCAGCCCCACCCCAGAGCCTGCACCTCCAGTCAGAGCACCACACCCCAATCCTCTGCCCCAGACCTGAGCCCCCTCCCACACTCCGAACCCCTCGCCCCCACCCCCGCCACACATCACCTCCATATTGGTGCACATAACGAAATTCATTCCGCACATGTACGTAAAAAATTAGAGGAAACACTGCTTAGAACCCTCTTCGCCTGCCCCACACCACCCTTGGTCCTGTCCCCAAAGAGCGTAGAGCTGCTCCGTCCCCTAGGCACCCTCTCCTGCTGAGCCACCTCTCTGACCAGGCTCCATGGCCACTGAAGCCCCTGCAGTCAGGTTCCCAGGGCCCTGGTGCACAATGCATCCTTAGGGCTTAACCCCTTCCTGCCCGTGCTGTAGCCAAAGGCGGGTGTGTTATGTGAGTGACCAGCAGCAGCCTGGTGGTGTTAGCCGTCTTTTGACACTGTGCGGGCAGGAAGGGACAAGCTGCTTCCTGTGGGGGGGAAGGGGAAAAGAGATGAGCTCTGTAAAGATATGGGCCAGGTCATCCCTTCCCCACTCCTCCTCTCCTGCGGCTGGAAGCAACTCACATCCCTTCCCTCCCACACAGTGCCAAAAAGTTGTTGCTGGCCACATTCTGGTGTGAATCCTGGCAGAAATCTTGGGGGGAGGCATATGACCCTGCATGCCCCCTCACACATTGCCTCAGGAAAATGCAGCGCCAGATACCAGGAGAGGCGGGCCCAGCCAGGCATGGAGGGCAGAGAGTGCTGGGCAGGGAGGGTCGGTCGGTTGGTCACCACCCCTGTGTGAGAGAGGTGTGCAGGAGTGTGTGTGTGGGGGGGGATGGGGTAGGGGTGTGTGTGTCACCCCCTCCTTGTGTGAACCCTAAAGCCTTAAAGATAAGAAGGTAAATAACAAGAATCCAACTATGCAGTATTTCTTTTTAACAGGGGCTCAGTCAACTTAATGTTATTTTGAACGTTTGTACCGCATAGTTCTGATTGATTGCCAAGGAACTCACTTGAATACGAATAATTCTACCAGGTATCAGCATAGGGAAATATGGTCACCCTATACCTGGGACTCTACATATGTACTTGGGTGGCTAGCCCACGCTGCCACCTCTTCTGCCACAGCTACACTGTTATTTTTAGGAGGTTACCCAAGCTAGCTTTGATCAAGTTATGCCTACGTGTGCTATTCTGATTGCCATATAGACATACCCTTTGTTCTCTCAGTCATTGGCCTCTCCACTGAACCAGCTAGACTGCAAAAATACCAATAAATACCAGACTCGAGGAAGTGCACATGCAGTGTCTGAATGTTTATGAGTACAGTAGAAATTTGACTTCTAGTGGTCATAACTATTTTTGCATCACTCTTGGAAGTAGCTGAATTTAACAAGTATGTACATTATTAGGAAATGAGATCTAAATCTGACCCACCTAAACTTCTGGGTGTGTTTTTGGAAAAAGAAAGTAGACTGTAAAAAAAAAAATACCCTTTTTGCATCTGCAATTAACTGAATGCACAAAACTGGAGATGCAATTAATTCTCTGCGCAAATTATAGCATGTATATTTTGAACTGCCTGATTTGCAGATGCAATCAGCTACAGTATTTTGTAATTAGCTGTTGACACAAAATTATGCAGGCAGTAACAGAAACAATGAATATATTTATATATAATATATTTATATGAAATTATATTATATATAATTTATGACCCTTTTAGGTTACCATTGACAGGGTTACAATACAAAAGCCATGACACGCTCCAAAGCAATATCTTTTTTACATTCAACTTTCTTTTTCCAAACACACACCCAGAAGTTTGGGTGGAGGGCAGATTTAGACCTCATCATAGCAGTGACTTTGACAAGTATGTACATTATTAGGAAATGAGATGGGCTCAGTGTTCTAATACATCTTTCCCCAATTTCCAGATGACACACATAATGTCTTCTGGCATGGGGCCCTAGGTATGGTCCTCCCAGCCAGACTTCATTATCAGACGTTCCAACTTTGCCTTGAGTTTTTTATTTGACTGGGCTGGAGAGATATGATCAGAAATTTCCGACTGAATGTATTTGATTTTAAGGTACATGGAGGAATAAAATGCCAGGAGTTTATCCTCTTATTCGTCAGTTACAATAGTCAATTGCATTTTCTATCTTCTGATTCAGATCTTCTATCATGCAATAAGATTCCAAGGAACATGTGCTGCTTGACAGGTCAGAATTTTATTTCTTAACGTCTGAAAAAATGTAAGGCTGCCGGTTCTTGTCCTGGAGAGCTTACAGACTAGAGTAAATAAAATATAATGCACTTTGTGAGGTGAAGAAATAATGATGTGAGGAGAGCAGTGGAAGGGGTACAACAAAAGAGATCATGTGATTTGTATTGTAAGTTGCGCCTATATTTAGTTAGTTCCAAGTGTTTTTGTTCCCGTTTTAAGGACACCTGAAAGAAGAGAGTTCGACAAAGAGAGCTCCACAACTCAGATATCAGCAAGGAAAGACAACAGATTCATCTGCCCTCCAGTACCCTATGGGGACTGAGCAGGAGGAAGAGCAATGGGAATGATTCTAGCCCAGCCAACTTCCTAGAAGTTTCTCTCTCTTCTCGAATGTGCAAACAAACACAGTTCCAGAGATCCACTCCAGCCCCATTTTCTTCCCCATGGCAGCATTACAAGTGTTATGCTAGGCATAGGCGCTGGCTCCGTGGGTGCTCCGGGACTGGAGCATCCACTGGGAAAAATTAGTGAGTGCTCTGCACCCACTGGCAGCCAAGCTCCCCTCACTCCCCGCCTCACCTCCTCCTACTCCTTCCCCTCCCCTGAGCATGCTGTGTCCCCGCTCCTCCGCCTACCTCCCAGCGCTCCCCCCCACCCCACCACCTGTCTCCACCAAACAGCTGTTTGGCAGAGTTAGCATGCTCCGGGAGGGGGGAGGAGCAGGAGCAGCGTGCTCAGGGGAGGCGGAGGAGGGGAAGAGGCAGGGCTGAGGTGGGGATTTGGGGAAGGGGTTGGAATGAGGGTGGGGAAGGGGTGGGAAGAGGCAGGGCATGGGCGGGGCCTCATGGAAGGTGTGGAGTGGGGGTGGGGCCAGGGGCAGAGGTGGGATCAAGCACCCAGGGGAAAGAGAGGAAATTGGTGCCTATGATGGTAGGCCCAGGCATAGCACTTTCTCCTCCAAGACCTTTGTGAGGAAAAGAGAGAGAGACAGTTATATGGAAGACTAATTGTTTGTGTGGACCAACAATTCAGCTGCATGATTTCCCAGCCTCCCAAGCAGCACCGTGCCTTTTTACTGTGCAGCAGGCATAAAATACCTTCAGCCCCTTCCTCTCATGTACACATCTCTTGGTTTCCATAGGCCCGCACAGCCATATCACATGAGAGGAACTGGCTTATGTACTGTGACATTTTGTACTGTGACTGCTTGTCACATGTATCCCTAACTACCATGTAATCAACTGGGATTTGTCCCTCCATGCATAGGATGGATTTTAGCATAGAAAAATATGCCAAAGCTTTCTTTAAAAAAGCTTTACAAACATGTTGTACTGTTGTGGGCATAAGAGACCTGTTACATGGCCAGATCGCCCTAAAATCAACAGTTACCTGAGATACATTGTTGGCCACAGTATTCTCCTATTCCCAGTGCATCAGAGAAGGTCATTATATTGTATTCCTAATTCAGGTATTGAAATAACTTTGTTGATTTCCCAATTAGCTTCCCTGAAAAGATGACTTTGTAAAAATGGCATAATGAGGTTCCACATTTAATTTGTCTCAAAAATTTCTAGTCCAAATACATTTAGTTTACAAGTAAAATGGTTTTCTTCCCAGACAACTCTGCAGACTAAATCTGGGACTTGAAAATCAAGCTAGTTTCTTATTGGCTCACACAATATCAATCGTAAAGAGCCTGCAATTGGAATTTAATTAACAATTTGGGTTACAATGCAAGAGACTGAATAAAATCCACCTCTTTCTTCTGTAACTGTGTCATAGGCTCTTCACTCCTAACAGTAGGAGAATGTAGTACAAAAAACACCCCAAAAGTTAATTTAGGCAGTAAAGAATGCAGACCCATATGGCTACACACAAGAAAATGTCTGTGAGTATGAAGGAATCATTTTACATAGACACCGTGCTGGGTAGAACTACACTTAAGGTACCTGTATACATTGTAAGCCAGAATCATTCTGAGAACCTTTTCTCCATAAAGGAAGAAGGACGGCCTACTAGTTAGGCAACTAGCTTTGGAAGCCTGGGTTCAGTTCTCTGTTCTGTAACCTTATGTTAGTCACATTAGGGTGTTATTTTCAAAAGCACCTAAATGACCTAGGAGTCTAGGTCCCATTTTAAAGAGTGACTTAGGCACTTATGAACCTTAGACCTGGCCACACCTAAAATTTAAGTTGACCTACCTACAGTGCTTAGGGCTGTGAAAAATTTCAGACCCTGTGCAACATAGTTAGGTTGACCTAACCCCCACCAGAGATGCAGGCATTGATGTAATACCCCCTCTTGAAGAGGTGGATTAACTACATTGACCGCCAAACCCCTTCCATCAATGTAGGAAGCGTCTACACTACAGCAAGGCAACTGCAGCACCATAGCTGTGCTGCTGTAGTGTAGACATATCTTAAGTGTCATTGAAAGTCAATAAGATTCAGGCTCCTAAAGCCTAGAGCCTCAAAGGTACTTTTGTAGCTCTGAATCTAAGTGCCTAAAATCACTTATGAAAATGGGACTTAGCTACCTCAGACATTTAGGCCTTGCAGTACTGAACAGAGCAACGCCAATGCCTTTAAAAAAAATGGGGTCTAAGTGCCTAAGTCACTATTACAAATAAGATCTAGATGCTTTTGGAATTTCCCCCCATAGTCTCTTGTTCCTTCTCTGTAAAAGAGATAATCGCACTTCTCAACCTTATAGCGGAGTTGACAGGACAAGTACATTACAGATTGTGAAGTGCTCAGATACTATGGTAATGGGGGTCATATAACTACCATAGAACCGAATTTTAAAAAGCGATCCAGGTGCAATCCTGACAATGACAAACTGGTGAGATGAACTTCAGTACTGCACAGATTGGTAGAAACTATAGTAAAGAACAGCCACATAGACAAACACGATGTGTTGAAGAAGAGTCAACATGGCTTTTGTACAGGGAAATCATGCATCACCAATCCACTCAACATAGTACTTGGATTTTCAGAAAGCCTTTGATAAGGTCCCTAATGAAATGTTCTTAAGGAAACTAAGTAGCTATGGGATAAGAAGGAAGGTCTTCTAATGGATCAGTAATTGGTTGAAAGCTAGGAAACAAAGGGTAGGAATAAATAGTCAGTTTTCACAATGCAAAGAGATGAAGGATGGGGTCCCTCCAAGGATCTGTACTGGGACCTGTGCTGGTCAACATATTCATAAATGATCTGGGAAAGGGGGTGAACAGTGAAGCTGCAGATGATACAAAATTATTCAAGATAGGTAAGTCCAAAACTGACTACTAGAAGTTACAGAGGAATCTCACAAAACTGGGCGAATGGGCAACAAAATAGCAGATGAGCCTTTGATAAGTGCTAAGTAATGCATATTAGAAAAATAATCCCAACTATACATATACAATGATGGGTTCTAAATTAGTTATTACCACCCAAGAAAGAAATATTGGAATCACCATGGATAGTTCTCTGAAAACTTCTGCTCAATGCACAGCAGCGGTCAAAAAGGCTAACAGTGTGTGAGAAAGTCTTAGGAAAGGGATAGAAAATAAGACAGAAAATGTCATAATGCCACTATATAAACACATTATACACCCACACCTTGTGTCCAGTTCTGGTCATGCCATCTCAAAAAGGATATCGTGCAACTGGAAAAGGTTCAGAGAAGGGCAACAAAGATGATCAAGAGTATGGAACAGTTTAGAGACAAGGAGAAACTAAATAGGTTTGGGCTGTTCACTTTAGAAAAGAGACAACTAAGAAGGGATATGGTAGAGGTCTATAAAATCATGAATGGTGTGGAAAAAGTGCATAGAGAAGTGTTATTTACCCTTTCACACGATACAAAAAACATGGGTCGCCCAATTAAATTAATAGGCAATAGATTTAATACAAATAAGAGGAAGAACTTTTTCACACACTGCATACTCTCATATTTAGGCTGATCGAGGGAAGTGATTATTCCCCTCTATTCGGCACTGGTGAGGCCACACTTGGAGTATTGCATCCAGTTTTGGTCCCCCCACTACAGAAGGGATTTGGACAAATTAGAGAGAGTCCAGGGAAGGGCAACGAAAATGATTAGAGGGCTGGGGCACATGACTTACGAGGAGAGGCTGAGGGAACTGGGTTATTCAGTCTGCAGAAGAGAAGAGTGAGGGAGGATTTCATAGCAACCTTCAACTACCTGAAGGGGAGTTACAAAGAGGATGGAGCTAGGCTGTTCTCAGTGGTGGCAGATGACAGAACAAGAAGCAATGGTCTCAAGTTGCAGTGGGGGTGGTCTAGGTTGGATATTAGGAAACACTATTTCACTATGAGGGTGGTGAAGCACTGGAATGGATTACCTAGGGAGATGGTGGAATCTCCTTCCTTTGAGGTTTTTAAGGTCAGGCTTGACAAAGCCCTGGCTGGGATGATTTAGTGGGTGTTGGTCCTGTTTTGAGCAGGGGATTGGACTAGATGACCTCCTGAGGTCTCTTCCAACCCTGATATTCTATGATTCTTCCTAACCTGTGGAACTCACTGCCAGGGGATGTTGTGAAGGCCAAAAGTATAACAGCTCGAAAAAGAGCTGGATAAGTTCACGAAGGATAGGTGCATGAATGGCTATTAGCCAAGATGGTCAGCGACACAACCCTATGCTCAGGGAGACCCCAATCCTCTGCCTACCAGAAGCAGGGAGTGGAAGACAGAGTGGATCACTCCATTATTGCCCTGTTCTGTACACTCCCCCTGAAGCTCTGGTACAGCCCACTGTCAGAGACAGGATACTGGGCAAGGTGGACAATGATCTGACCCAGTATAGCTGCTCTCATGTTACTATTTAATCTAGCTCCACAAAGTGGCATGGCTGTTTGTGCCAGTTCAAACTTCTGTTTTTCCCTTCTTTTCTGCTCCTTTTCGGTCTTGCACAGCTTAACATTGCCCTGCTTTCTGCTGAAGAGCACAGCCTACCGAAGGCCACTGCTGAGCAGTTCCTTCTGCAAAGGGTTCACCGCTGATGAGCAAATTTCAAGAAATGTCTTTTGCATACAAAGTCCATATGTCCTCAGCAGGACCCCTGCAAGTATCACTGGAAGCTGTATGCAGTGACTGAGGATACGTCTACACTTGGAGCAGGAGGTGTATATCCCAGCGTGACGAAACATACCTGCACTAGCTCTGATTGAGCTAGCTTGAGCATGCTAAAAATAGAGTGTAGCTGCAGCAGCACAAGCAGTGGGAGGGGCTAGCTGCCCCAACTACATGCCTCGTGTCTTGGGCAGGTACATACGCGGGACAGCTCCTCCTGCCGGTTGCCACAGCTACGCTCTACTTTTACTGCTCTAGCTACATCAGAGCTAGTGCAGGTATGGCTTCCTGTGTTCGACTTTACAATTCCAATTTGAAGTGTAGCCATACCCAGGGAGTCTGAGACAACCATAAGTCATTGCCAGAGAGAGCTTAAATGTATGCAACAAATCCAAGAAATGTTTTCTATCTGGGTATTGGTATGACTCTCATATTTAGGCACAACACAGACATTAGTAGATTTACCCTTACAACATCCCCAATGAGGTCAGGAAGTAATTCATCGTACTATTATAGGAAGATTTTGGACCAGATACTGAATGGATGTAAATCAGCATAACTCTGTTGACTTCAAGCTATGCCAGTTTATACCAACTGGCCCTTTCCTCCTAATTCTTACCTGCTTTTTAAAATAAATCTCTGCATAATTATGTTTATATTAAGTTGAATCTGGGTAGATAAGATTTATAACAGCTTACTGCCCAGTTCTACACATCTCTGCAGAAATTCTTGAACAAAGATCAAAACTGATACTATATATCAGAATAACATAAGAGTACAGAAGAATGCTGAAACTGGAAATATACCACTCTTTTTAGTTAAGATAATAATCTGATAACTTTTAGACTTGCACTCACAGGCAAAAAAGTCAAATTCCTGTATGTGCAAGGGATTTGGCCTATGATACATTTTAAAGGACTATGGATGAAAATCACCCCCATGGAAAAAAGCAAGCGTAATGTCCTTCCACCACTAAAGTCCCACTTAAACCCTATTGTGAGGGTTTAAGTAGGATCAGAGTGATACATGGGTCTTGTGTTGCCTGTGGGGGCAGAGAAGAAAGAGAGGCAGCTTTCACCTAAAAAGACCAGAGGAAGCAAAGTGAGCCACACCATTATTATTGTTATTCTAAAAGATTTTTAACAATCCTTTTACTATATAAAATAGTATAAAATAATAAAATCTTGATCTGAGGGTCACTGATTTATTTTAACTTTTAATATGTGAATTCAGTGCTTGTGAAAGTTGCTTAGTAACTATATATAAAGAGGAAGGATGGGCCAGTGATGAGGGTTCTAGGAACATGGGAGAACTGAGCTCAAGGCCCTTCTACACCACAGACTTCCTGTGTATCCTTGGTCAAGTCAGTGAGTATCTCTGTGCCTCGGTTTCCCATCTGTAAAATAGGAATAATTACCTCAGAGGGGTATTGTGAGGACAAATACATTAAAACAATTGTGAGGCATTCTGATACTACTTGTACAGTATTGGTTGCCATACAAGTAACTAAGCTACATATTGACAGCTTTAGGGATGAAAGGTCCCTGTTTATACACAGAACAAGAGGTTGCAGCAACAGGGCAAGCTTTCCATATGCCACCACTTGCAGATATGCTTCAATCCTATTTTGCTGTGATCACCTTATTTCGCAAAGGCCACTAAACTTCTTTCAGTCATCTTTGACTTAGGCTGGATTTGAACCAGTGACCTAGCAGTGAAAAGTTTTATAGCCCATTAATAATCCTTGAGCAAGCCAGTGTCTCCTAACACTTATGACCAGCTGCGATGTAGGATTATTCTAAGTACTTCAGATGTGCCCATTTAAGCATATCATTCTATAACCATTAGAATTAAATGGGTGTAATAAAAAAGCAGTGTGCTCAGAGTCTGTAGTATGGGGACTCTGGACAAGTTTTACAAGAGATTTTCAATTCCAGCCAAAATATTGTACTTGTTGTAAATATGCATCTTACCAGTACATTCAACTATTTCCTGAACTACACAAATCATTTAGTTTATGAAGATACACAAAACTTACTGGGCCAGTGAAGTGACCCGTTTGGCCCAATAACTCTAACAAGCTTTAAGATGTTTAAAGCATGTATAGAAATGTTTAAACATGATGAACTTGATTATTAGACAAGGTAATGCAGCTCCAAAATGAGTGGGTTAAAAGACTTTGTATCACGGCATGGAGAGTCAGCAATATAAGGCCCTATGCTCTCTTCCACATACATGAAGGGGAGCGTGGGCCTTTGGAAGGGAGGAGACCCCCCCCCATTATGTCATGTTTGCCTTTTCTGCCCAACATTACAGAGCCCCTTTATGTGGGCTCTGTGGGATTCCAATTCTAGGGAGTTGGAGGGCATAGACTGGGCTTCTAGCTGGGCTTGCCTGCCCCCAAACTGCTGGGGGAAAATACTAGTGTTAATACAGATCGAGGCCTGGTGGCTCCGGGGATAGTTATGGGCTGGGGCGTCCAGGGCATCGCAGCTCTGCTCGAGTCATATTACCATAGAGCCAGGGTGAGAAGAGAGCTCCAGACTGAGGAGAAAAGTTCAAGATTTTCAACCAAAAAAGGACAAAATATTTTAACATCTTTTTCAAAAAAAGTCCCAGTTTTTCAATTGGTTTTAGCTCTGGCACTGGTGTCAAGGCACAGTAGTCTGTGCCAATGCTGGGGGCTGAGCGCCTAGTTTCTGAGGGTGCCAGGGGGAGACAACAACCACGGAGCCCCACTGTGCCGTTTACACAGAGTCACTTTACAGAGCAGAACCACACTCCAAGCAGGCCCAGCCCTTGCACTGGGAATTAGTTTTGGATTAGTTATGAACAGGGCTTGTAAAATTGGAGTGCAGACATCCTGCGTGATTTAACAACATAGGCTGAAACAGATTTTTCAGAGTCACCATATCTGTTTTCTAAAATTAGATGCTACCACTTCAAATTGAAACCCTCACCCTCAACCTTAAAGATTTTCATTGCCCCAGTCCGTATGATGCAGCTCTCTGCTTTGGGTTAGTCTAACCTTCCGGCCTTTAAGTGGCTCACTGGAAAGTCTCTTGTAGTGCCCTATTACATATGATGTTTTTTCTGTGCCTTTTCTTGCTGCCACACCTCCAACTAAAATGCTCTCATGCTGCAGACTTCTGAAACATCACAGCCCAGTCCTCACTGAGGCAGAGAACACATAACTTTACCACTCTTCCAATCTTATTTTGTAGATACTGGACCTATGACCATCCGGCTCCCACAGCCTGCTGGTTTAGGGAATCCCTTATCAGTCCATCAAAATTAGTCCCACAGATCAGGTGCTGCTTGTAAATCAACACTTAATGGCTGTTATGAGTACTCGGATGATTTTGTTTAACCACTCAGTCAATGATAACTTCAATGCTTCTTCCAATTTGTCATGACTTTTCTCCAGGCTACAAGATTTTTTTTTTTTAACTGTTATTCACTTTTCATTAAAAGAATAAGCCTTATAGAAGCAGATTTCATTTGAGATATTTTCTTTATAGATAATTGGTGCTGGTTTAAAAAAGCATTCCAAGTGGATTTTATAATCAGGTGCTTCTTTATAGCCTTTATAATCACTGAGGGTAACAGATTCCGTTTGAAGGGGGATGCCAAGGTCATTTCAATGTTTAACCATTCTGGAGATAAGGGTTGAGGTGGAGGGTTTAGCCATAAAATGCTGTCTCTCGGTGTAAAAGCACGGTGGTATTTCTGCACAGCAAGGGAGTTTACTGCTGCTTCTTTACATTCTATAAATATCCTATTGAAGTTCATTCACGCAACTTGTTTTTCCAAAGAAACTTGCTAAATAGTTTACACAAGTTGTTTGGCAGAGTTAGAGAGAGGATATGAGGGAAGGAATATGAAGAGCAATTCCTATTTTTCTTGGGAAGTTTTCTATCCCCGTTTTGCAGACCCAAGCAGTAATCATAAGCGTCTGAACTAATGGAGGGTCCACTGAACTGAATCTCTGAAAATTTGTCATTTGCCTTTTACTTTGCTTAATAGAACATAAGGATTATCTGATGCCTCAAAAATTGAAACTCTTGGAGCAGATTCTCAGCCAGTGTAAACTGATGAAGCTCCACTGACTTCAAAGGCGCTGTACCAACTTCCAACTGAAGATCTGACCCTGAATGTGCAACATAACCTTTGAAATACGGAGCAAAGATCCTAAATTAGGGACTCAGCAAAAGCAGTAGAGGAGGCAGACAGAATTCATGTAAGATTCACGTCTTGAATAGAGCTGGGTGAAATTTCTCAGATGAATAATTTATTTGCCAAAAAATGCAGTTTTGGTCAATTTGAAACTAGTTGCAAATTTGACATGAATTTGCCAAATAGGTGCAGCCAATTAATTTTTTTACTTCAGTCTTATTCGCAGAAATGGCCAGAGGAGAAGTTGCCTTCTTGTAACCTTTAGCCCAGTAGCTAGGAGATCCAGGGTTTATTCCTGCCTTTGCCTGTGATGGGGAGTAGGGCTTTGAATGTGGGTTTCACATATTGCTAGAAAGTATCCTAGCCACTGGGCTGTAGGGTAAACTGGGCTGTAGGGTATTCTCAAGCTCTCCTGTTGAAGCATGTTCAACTTTGTATAAAAATATTTGGATAGTCACAGGGCCAGAGCAAGAGTGTGAGAATGACTCTGTCGCCTGGTAGTTGTGGCCCTCACCTAGGAGGTGGGAGACTCAACTTTAAATCCCTGCTCCACACCACGCAGAAGGGTGAATTAAACCTGTACTTCCTATCTCCCAGGGGAGTACCCTACTCACTGGACTAAAGGTTATACAGGAGGCTTTTTCTTCCGTCCATCCATTTTGCAAACACTGCCTAAGTCCCTCCTCCCCCACGTAAAAAATTAGTTCAACCTAAAATAAAATTTTGGTCGACTTTTCCAGTTCCCTGAGATTTTTCAGAATTTTCAAATTTGGATTGACCCAAACTGCATTTGATTTTTGATTTTTTGGAACTGCCCATGATTTGAAAAATCAGTTATTCATGTGCCCCTACTCTTGAACCTAAGTAATTTCCCAACAAGTCAGTTTCATGATTCAGCATTTCTGAAGCCAAACTATAATGCTTAAACGTGGGCCAAGAGTTTGAAATGGAAGCTGATTTCAGTGTAAAATGAGGAGCAGCCTGCATAATAATTTGCCTTGTGGAGCTAAGGGACAAAATCCAGTGCCTTGCTTTGCCTCTGGCGAGGGCCCCTTAACAGTGGAGCTGTGTTGCACCATGAGGGGGCTGGACCCAGAAGTGCAAGGAGGTGAGGCCAATTAGCAGATGCTCTGTAGTTTGTTAGGAGAAGGGTGAGCCAGACCCAAGGATCTGGGCTGCGGTAGTATTTGAAGTAGCACCTAACGCTGAAGAGGAGGATTCTCCTCTTGCAAGCCCTTCATGCACTTGTTCCAGATATTCTGTTCTGCTGCTTGTATTGCTCCCATCACTGTGGTATCTGGCCACCTAGGCTGAAGGGGCTGATGATATGCCCCATGTGATATGATGTTTCAATGATTCACTGACGCTGCCCACCCCAAAGCATGCATGCATCTAGACACAGCTGGAAGTAATTGCCTGAGCAGTGACAGAATTACTGCTAATCATGCTAATCTAAGCTGTTCCGGGGGCTTTCAATGGCACCAGGGTTAGCAAACACGATTTGATTAAACTGTGCTTATGCCCATAGGTGCTGGAGCTAGGGGTGCTCTGGTTTGCGGTGGTAATATGTTTTCTGCCTTCAGTACCCCCACTATAAAAAGTGTTCCAGCACCACTGCTTGTGCCCTACTGTAATGAAGGAGAGAATAGTTTGCAAATGGCTCTGGTCTGTGAGTAAATTTCAAATCCATGGAGTTTAACTGGTTTGAAATCTACTTAAACTCACACTCCCAACAGGGCCTTAAAAACCAGAAACAAACAATATTGCAGGTTACATACAGCCTTTTAATAGCCTACCATACTGGTTTTCAGGAAATAATGTAGAACTATTAACATTCCTGTAAAACCATTAGCCCTAAATGCATGTAATTGATGGCAGCACTAATGTTCATAAAATGAACTGAGCCTGATTTATAAGCCTGATAATAACATACTTCAGTAAAGGGCTTTGATCTATAAAGCTGTGAAAACATTGCACACACCTTAAAGATTATCATTTCAGATACCCTCCTTTCAACTTTTACTGGTTCCAGGCACTATAATTTCGGGTGAGGGGGAGGGAAACAACCAAGTGCATCTCGATATAAAGATAATTGATCAGTTGAACTCCGCTCTCATTCAGAAAATGACCATATGGTGGAGCACTGAGCACTTAAATCCTCTCTGATAATATCATTATTGATTAAAACTGAGGTAAATAAAGACCTTTTTTAACTAACAGAAATGAAATGGTTAAAGATTTGCCCTGCTTTGCAAGTGGGCTAACATGTCTCTGACATAGGTTTAGTAGACATTAGGGTTGTGATAAATCTCCATTTGGATTTAGTTGACATACAAATCCAGTCTCATCATCAGTATCTAGATTCACCAAATCTCCACCCCAAACCCAATAAAAATAATTCACACTAGTAATTTAAAAACAATACTTAAAATCTCTTTTCAATATCTTTTCACTGACATTTTTGTAAACAACCTCCTTGTGGAAGACAAAAACCCACAGATAAGGAAATAGTTTTAAGAGTAGCAGCCGTGTTAATCTGTATCTGCAAAAAGAAAAGGAGTACTTGTGGCACCTTAGAGACTAACAAATTTATCTGAGCATAAGCTTCTGGTGAAGTGAGCTGTAGCTCACGAAAGCTTATGCTCAAATAAATTTGTTAGTCTCTAAGGTGCCACAGGTACTCCTTTTCTTTTTAAGGAAACAGTTGGTACAATATGCAGTGACGACCAAAATTCCAACCATCCTTACAAAATTAATTTAAGGTATATACATAAAATACATTATCCTCAACAATGCTATAGTAAGATCAGAAAGGAACTTGCCCTGTAAATATGAGATCAATAGTAGCATTCTTTGATATGATCTAAGAAATTTCCCCAAACCAGACTGTGTTCCCAGAGCTCTCTTTACATTTTATTAATTAATGATGCAAAGGAAACAACTTCTGCCCATTCTATTTACCAATCGTGAACTGTAGGAATGAGTATGGTGCAACTGTAACACGACTGTATAACATAAAGCAGGAAATTGCCATTTTTAATTGGAATTAGACATATCGTTCTATAGAGCTATATAACAAAACTTTCCTCAGCTTGTGCCTCTGTGAGGTCCCAATTCAGCAAGGAACTTAAGTAGGTGCCTAATTTTGTAAGTAATCCCATTGGCATATTCTTATGTAACTAGTTGAATCTGGATTTGAAGATTAAACTAGGAATTAACTGATATTAATTAAATTACTTTAAAAAGTCTGTAGGCAACCATCTATTCTATGAGTTTCCCCAGAACTCACAGTTAGTGGCATCTTCTATCTGAGTGGTTTTCATCCTTTTTTCATTTGCGGACCCCTAAAAAATTTCAAATGGAAGTGCAGACCCCTTTGGAGATCTTACACACAGTCTGTGTAACTCCAGGGGTACGTGGACCACAGGTTGAAAAGCACTGTTCTATCACATTACAGGTATTATATTCTTCTCATTACTTACTGTCTTCAACTGAAAATGGAAGTATCTCAAAAACATTTAGAAGCTTATCCATATCTGTTGTCCATTTATTACATTCCACTCTGTAAAAGTTGTTATGAAACATACTAAACTTGTCTAAAATGGCTTGGACTCTCAAATCATGTTATTCTTTGCATTCATGATACTGGGAAGAACACTTCATGCTTGAAATGATTTACTAGATTATAAAACCAGAGGGGAACACTGTGATCATCCAGTCTAAACTTCCTGTATAATTCAGGCTGTAGAACTTCCCTGAATTAATTCCTGCTTGAACTAGAGTGTATCTTTCAGAAAACCAGCCAATCTTTATTTAAAAATTGCCAAAATCCACCACAACCCTTGGTAAATTGTTCCAGTGGTTAATTACCCTCACTGTTACAAATGTACGCCTTCTTTCCAGTCTGAATTTGTTAAATTTCAACTTCTAGCCATTGGATCGTGTTCTACCTTTCTCTGCTAGAATGAAGAGCCTGTTATCATATTTTCATTCCCTATGTAAAAGACATGCGAAACCCACTAAAAAAACCACAGAAATTGGGCTTGTTTTTGGCTTAATTGGCTTGTGAGTTGCTTATTGGCTAGTTTTTGGTTTGTAGCGTGTTGCTTGTTGTAGCTTGTTGCTTCTTTTTTTTTGACCAGCTCCCGGAAAGCAGGGGCAAGGCGGGGAGGCAAGCAGGGGAAAGGGGGGAAGAGAGTCAGGGGTGCACAGTGGGCCCACCACAGTCCTAGACTGCACACTGGGGGGGATCTAGTCACATAGAGTGTTGGGATTCTTAGGGTTTGGTTTATTTTGGCCTTCTTTCGAAATAGGATTAGCTTGATTTTTTGGCTTATTGTGAAAGTCGGGGTGCTTATTTACCGCGTGAAAGTTGGCAATTCTGCCTTGTAGTTACTTACCTGCTGTGATCAAGTCTCAACCCTGAGACAGAGGAAGGGCTGATTAACCACGGACAGCCACTCTTAGGTCAAATAGTATCTAAGGCCTAGTCTATATTTAAAAGTTATGTCAACATAGCTAAAATAGCTCACTCTGAGTGTCATAGCTATGCTGTGTAGAATGCTACTGTTGCTCAGGGAGGTGGTGTTCCTACATTGATGGAAAAACCCTTCTGTCAGCATAAGTTGCGACTACACTACTGGCATAACTGCCATAGTTATACTGAAATAACTACGGCGGCCTAGGTATGCCCGGATAGTCGCCATAGCATAGACATATGCTTATTCTGTTATTTCACAGAGTAAAGCCCATGTCTGCCCTACAAAATTATGTCGACCTAAGTTATGTCAGCATACAGCCACCTGGGTTATTATATCGGTGCAATTTACCACCATCCAGTGCAGGGTGTTTTGGAAAGTTTTTGCAATGCTTCATAGGACCGAAATGAGTTGTAAATGGGTGACTGGGAGCATGGGTTCAACTTCCCATAATGCAGTATTCATCATCCCATAATTTCATCTGCTTTCCACAATAATTTGCTCCTCTTTTCAAAATCCCCACAAACCCACACGTCTCTTCTCTCTGTCCCCACCAGCTCTGAGAGAAGCATGGAGCCTGCACAGGTCTGCACTATCCTCATGAGTATTGCAAGCACAGGGTGCCTGATCCTGCAGTATTTGCAGAGCTGTGGGGAACATGATGATTCCTTGGAGGCTAGACTGCTGTGGGACATAGAAAGAAACAATTTAAGATTCTTGGCGGTGTTCTCGGAGCAGCTGCTGATGGTAGAATGCCAATTCTGGGTCCAAGAAACAAGCACTGACTGGTGGGATTGCATTGTCATGTAGGTTTGGGATGCCAAGCAGTGGCTGCAGAACTTTCAGATGCCCAAGGCCACATTCCTGGATCTGAGCACTGAGCTTCCCCCAGCCTTCCAGCGCAGGGACACCAAAATGACAGCCATACTGACAGTTGAGAATCAAGTGGCAATTACACTGTGGAAACTTGCAACGCCAGATTGGTACTAGTCAGTCAGGAATCAATTTGGAGTCAGGAAATCCATCGCAGGGGCAGTTGTTATACAAGTGTGCAGAGCCATTAATCACCTCCTGCTATGCAGGACTGTGACTCTGGGCAATGTGCAGGACATAGTGGATGATTTTGCTGCAACGGGGTTCCCAAACTGCAGTGGGGCAATAGATGGCATGTGTATCCCTATTTTAGCCCCAGACCATCTTTCCACAGAGTACATCAATAGAAAGGGCTACTTTTCTATGGTAATGCAAGTGGTAGTGGATCAGGGATGTTTGACCAACATCAGAGTGGGCTAGTCAGGGAAGGTGCATGACACACGTATCTTTAAGAATACAGGACTGTTCAGAAAGCTGAAGCAGAGAATTTTTTTCCCAATTGGCGGATTACCATTGGGAATGTTTAAATGCCAATAGTGATCCTTAGAGAGCCAACTTACCCCTTGCTCGCATAGCACATGAAACTGTATACCAGCCACCTCAACAGCACCAAGGAACATTTCAACTAAAGACTGAGCAGGTGCAGAATCGCAGTTAAATGTGCATTTAGTTATTTGATGGGTCGCTGGTGCTGTCTACTTATGACACTGGACCTCAGCAAAAAAAAATCCTAATGGTTACAGCTGCCTCCAGTATCCTGCATAATCTCTGTGAAGCAAAGGGGGAAAGTTTCCATCGGGATACAGGGTGGAGGTGGAGCAGCTGTCTGCTGAATTTGAACTGGCAGATACAACAGCTATAAGATGAGCTCAATGAGGAGCTATTTGGCTATGGGCAGGTCTACATTAAGGGGGAAAGTCGATCTAAGCTACGTAATTTGAGTTACATTAGTAGAGTAACTCAAGTCGACGTAGCTTAGATCTACTTACTGCAGGGTCCACACTACGCTATGATGATGGGAGACTCTCTCATATCTTCAGTAGACCCACTAAATCGACCCCCGGTGGATCGATCACTGCAGCATCAATTCACTGGTAAGTGGAGACAAGCCCTTAGGGAGGCTTTGAAAGACCATTTTAATAGTGAGCCAGCATGGTGTGTATTGCTGTAGTGTGCTCTATCTGGCCTTGCTCTTTTGTAGCCCAGTATAAACTTTGTAGTGAGTGTTGTGCGTGTAGGAATATAACATTGCCAATGATCCTATTAGTATTGTCTGTGAATGACGTTATAGGTTCTGCGACAAAATGAAGTAACAGGAAATCGGTGGGTGTCAGACCTGCTCACCACCAGCCAACATATGTTGTGAACTAATAAAGATGAATTATGTTTCAAAAATAGATTTTTATTCTGTAACATGAACCAGGCAAATAAAAAACAGATAGAACTTCATAAAACTTAGTAAATTAAGGGAACAGAAAATACGAAGGGGAAAGAACAGCTGTTTCCCTTTCAGGTACACATACACCAACCGTATCTTTCACAGGTCAGTCTACGTGCAGCTGTGACCGTCTTTAATGTCTTTTGGGGTAGAGTGGTAGGAGTAGTGCCATGGCCCCGAAGCTATGTGAAATGTTGAGGGGGGTGTCGGGAGGTCCTGGCATTGAGTTGTGTATGGGCTGCAGAGGGAAGCGAGCATGGGATTCTTTGAC
Source organism: Caretta caretta (assembly GCF_965140235.1). NCBI lineage: Eukaryota > Metazoa > Chordata > Testudines > Cheloniidae > Caretta > Caretta caretta. The sequence continues at coordinate 33,005,553 of NC_134207.1, read as the reverse complement.
CTGCGGGGGTACCAGAGTCCACAGCATTTCTGTTTGCTGCCTGAGAATCCCCATTATGTCCTGGTGCATACCCCTCTCCTTTTCCTGCTTGGACTCCTGAGCCTTTCTCCTCTCCAGGCTTTTCTTATCCTTGCTCTTATCCTTGCTTTCTGCCAGGGTCATCCTCCACGCCCTGGGGTCGTTCTCTGATGCAGCACAGGCTTGCAGCATCTCCTGGAACATGTCATCCTGAGTCCTCTTCTTTTTCCTCCTTATCTGGCTCAGGCATTCCGTGGGTGTGGAAGGGGGAGACCCTCAAGGCCACAATACCAGCAGCTGAAGGTACAACACACAGACGTACCAGTGTCAGTGTATTCATGACAGAAATTGAAACTTAGGATACTGAACTCATTCCCCTGGATCCCTGAAAGTTGTAAGCACTACTTTCTCACTTTCCTTGAGATTGATACAGCACGGTGCCAGTCACAGCATCAGCCATGGGGAATATGGCCCTCGGGAGGAGGAGGGTTGGAGAAATGAGGACAGGATAGCTCACAGATATGAGTATATGTGTATAGGGCAATGAAATTGAAGACTGGCAGCATTTTCCACACGCGATTTTAGCTGATGTCTCTCTGCCTCTGTTACCCTCAGGAGTGAGCTCACAGCTGCTGGTGGTGTCCCGATGCCACCCAGGCTGTAGGTTGCTAGCCTGTATACTGCCCTGGTGCCTGCTGAAGTAATTGCTGAGTGACGTGGGAAAGTGTCCTACCGCGGTGGAAGAAATAAGACAGCCATCCCTAGAAACCTTCAGCAGAGGATTGCAGAGTGCCCCCATGAAAATTTCATCAAGATCTCTATGGAGGATTCATGGAACATCCTGGTGCACATAAACAAACTGCTCCGTGTGGCCTCCTCTGCCTAACTCTAGAGGTGGATGAGAAGCAAAGAGCAACTCTACCTCTACTGGTTGTTCCACTACCTCTTCTAGCACAAGTAAAAAAGAAATAAATCAACAGATGTGTCCTGCTACTTTGGGGGCTCCCTCCCTGCAATTTCCAAGCAAACTGCATACTTATCAGAGGTTCCTTCCCCAGCATCAGATTCGCCCATGCTGAACTGTTGGGACCGGCTGGACTGTGGTGGAGTCAAAAACACGTCCTGGCTCACTGCACAGCTGGAGCCCCCAGTCACCTGTCCCCCATACTCCTCCACTTCCTCCTCCTCGCTGTTCATGGTGGAGGCCTGTGACAGGCTCCTCTGAAGTATCCACATGTTGCTTGGGGGGTGGGGGTGGTGTCTCCACCTAGGATGGCATGCAGCTCTTTGTAAAAGCAGCCCATCTGTGGCTTTGCACCAGATCTACTGTTGGCCTCCCTGGCCTTCTGGTACGTGTGCCGCAGCTCCTTGGCATTCACGTGACACTGCTGCTGGTCCCTCTTGTAGCCCTTCTCCTCCATGCCCCGAGCGACCTGCTCATAGGTGTCCACGTTTCTACGGCCTGATCAGAGCTGTGTCTGCACACCCACCTGGGAGATCCAACACCTCCTGTGTACTCCAGGCACAAGCATGTCTGCGACATGTAGCTGGCATGGTCACCTGGGCAACTGCACACAACCATGGACAGCTGCTATGTGTGCTCACCAAGTTGGGCAACCAGGAAAAGAAATTTCAAAAATTCACGGGGTTTTAAAGGGTAGGGGTGGCTTCCTGTCCATCTGGCCCCTGGGCAGTTGAGTTCACAACGGGCATTGTAGGACAGCTCCTGGAGGCCAGTAACAGTTGATGTAAGTAATGCAGTGTCTACACTGAGACTACATTGACCTAACTATATTGACCTTGACTCTCCGGTGCTCGGGAGGAGCTGCTCTCTCCAGTCGCCCAGCTCTGAAGGCAGCACTGCCAGCAGCAGGGGCACAGAAGTAAGGGTGACAATGCCATAAGTATTCTCCTATGAGTGTGTATAGTAATTTGCTGTCACTTTTTGGAAGGGATCATCACAGCCTGAAATATTTTCAAAGGGGGGGTCCCAGAAAATAAGGTTTGAGAACCCCTGATTTAGAGGATAAAGTATAGTCTTGTGGTTAAGTCACAAGTCCAGGTATGCATTGTATTAAAGCACAGGTGACCCACATTGTATTCCTGTCTAACAGTCTCCATTTCCATATCTGTAAAATGGGGATTATATTACTTACCTATCTAAGGGTGTGGTGTCAAGCTAAATTCATTAATGTTTTTCAAGTGCTTTGAGATCATCACATAGAAAATGGTAAACCCGTCTGATAAGTTGTAACAATTTGGGGGATCTATTAATATTCAACTTATGCATTCCAGTTTGATTTTATGAACTGATTGCAGGCTTATTTCTTACAATTGTCTTTTACTGTGTACTGCTTCATGCTCTTTGTGCTAAGGAGCAGTGGAGTGGCACCTATGAGTGAGTCTTTGAAAGAGACAGTTGTTAAGGACTATCACCTCGTGAACAGACCTGTCCTGCACAGCACAGAGGATCGGCTGAAGGCCTGGATAAGCCAGTTTTCTCCAAGTTCTATGCAGGGGGCTGGGGTTTGGAGCAGTGGAACAAAAGAACCAGGTGTTAGTGGAAACTCAAGGGACTCACAGAGCAAGGGAGAAGAAGATTAGGGCAGGGGAGAGGAACAAAAGGGGCATGCACCTATACCATACAGGACTGTTTCTGATTGTGGGACCAGCAAAGGAAGCTGACCTGGAGGAGTGAGAGAAACACTGCATGATTTATAGGAGGAAGGCATGAGGTCTAAGAGAAGGATCCTAGACATCTCACAGAACTCTGACCTAAGTTTGAAGAATGATCCTGAATGATGAGGAAACTGAGTCCAGGAAACACATGTAGGTTTTTATTTTATTCTAATACTTGTTTTTTCCCCTGGAGTTCATATATGTTTTGTGCTATCTAAAGTAAAGAGTAACTGTGTTTAGAAACCTTTACAAAGCCTATGTTCCTATTTGTTTTCACTATCACGTATCCCTGTAGAGGGAACTGTAAACCCAGAGTGCACTAGGAAAGGGTTTGCTTAGGCTACCGGGAAATCTAGGATGGTGAGCACTGGTCCTAGAGGCCTAGAACAGCTGGGCCATGGGGCCCCATTTCCACAAAGGTGTAACAGACAGAGATTCTGTGCCCAGGAAGTGTGCCAGAGAGGACAAAGAGAAAGACAGTGCAAAATCCTGCTGAGACGGAAAGAAGCTCAAGAGCATATGGGCTGACTGTGTGAGGTCCAAACACAGCAGCTGGGTAAGTGTCCTGTCAGGGGCTATGTGTGAGATAAGTATTATAGCATATAATATTTTTTTAAATCTCCTAATAAATATAAATGTATTGTTAAAAACAATCATGCTAAAATAATAACACAAGTTGTTTTTTAAAAAGTCCAATAAATGCAAACATAGTAGCTGTGACCTTGCCTGCACCATATCTATATATATTTTGAAGACAGGATAAAATAAGCTCTCTAACTGCCTACCCCTCTGTAAAGTAGAATGCTATTATTTTCCCTTTACTGGTTTGGTTCAGGAGTGACAGGGGAAGGACCACTGCTCTCAAGATTTACTTTTGCTTAAATCTGAGCGGTAAAAATGCAGTGTTTTGTGCTGGAACCATTCTATATACAACCTGTCCATTAGTCACCTAATACATTTTTTATCACTTCATACTTCATTTTCTTCCTTTGACCTTTGAGGATTCCCAAGGAATTCTAAAACCCATTAGTATCTATGAACACTCACAGTAAATCCATAAATGATTGCTTAATGGTCATTGCTAATCAGAATTAAGCAATCTTGGCATAGCTAAAGGTCTTGCATGGTACACACATTTTTCCTTTATTTATTTACTATACTTATTTTAAGTATCAGATGATAAAATAAATGTGTACTACCAAGCAAAAAGCCAATAAAATACTACATGCACCAAAGTGTCGAAGCCACAAATGCATGTAACTTGGTGAATAAATCTTTGCAAAAGGAAAAAAAGACTGTTCTGAGCATCGCAGAAATTTGTATAACTCTTACAGAGATGGACACCAGATCTCAAAGCAACAGGTAATGGTAGTTAAGATTAGTCATAGATGAACTTCTAAAGGCTTTGGTTCAATTTAGACAAGTACCCCTATGTTTGGAAGTTTATCTGCAGTTTATCTAGTCTGAACTACATAGGTCTGCTTGAAATGGTACAGGAATTTACAAATTTCCTGGTATGTTCTGCTTCCAAGTAAGCTGGAAATGAAATCAGAATGGTCATTCTTGCAGTATTTTGGCTTCTGCTTTCAGGATCTGCTGTAATGTTGAAGAGCAGGGGCAAGAGAAAATGAAAAGTAATTAAGCAAACGTAGCCAAGTGTTTTTGCACCTCAAAAAATGTCTGGTCCAGGTTGAGATCGAGGTCTGAGTGAAGGTTCATGGGGGTTCATAGTTTATCCAAACCAATTCACACTTAGAATTGCTACTTCAATTTTCCTGAAATAATTACTGTAGTACACACACTGACATATTGACAATGACAAGTAAATGTGGGACAACATGCATGTGTTGAGAAATACAGACATAATTTTTTTTATAAACCAAGTAAATATATCATGTATGTGTTTTATGAAATAGATTAAATATGTAGAAAAAGGATTGTCTTCTAGTTACATGTGATCCCTGGGAATCAGATATGAGATCCATTTCTGAGACTACCACAGACTTCCAACATAATCCTGAAAAAGTCTTTTAACATCTCTCTGACCCAGTTCCCTATCTATAAAATGTAGGTAATAATATTTATCTACCTTACAGATTTCTTTGAACCTCATTTCATTTTGATGTGTCTTGATCATGTGTTTTGCTTTGGCTTATTGGATATCTGATCACAGGAAAACAATCCTCTCTAACTTCTATTTCATGTTTTGCTCATTTGCCAAAGTCACTACCAGCTCCCTAGACAACCTTTCAAGGGTAGATGGGGACAAGCATTTTAGTTTCCTTTCTTTTAAATGAAGGAGACATGGGCATTAGAGGGGGCAGCATTTTTGGCCTTGTCCCAGGGTAATAGAAAGGGCTACTCCATGACTTGCTGACAAATCCTAAAGTCTTTACTCAGTCCTTCAGGCAAAAACTTCCAATAATCATTATTTATTTGTATTACAGTATCACCTAGAGACTCCAGCTGAGATCAGGGCCTTGTTGTGCTAGGCACTGTGCAGACATAGCATAATAGATAGGCCCTGCCCCCAAAGAGTTTACAATCTAACTAAACAAGACAGACAAAGGGCAGGGCGAAGGGGGAAATCTACCAAGCAAGCAGAGTGAACAATATGATGGTTTGCAAATGTCATGTCAGCTCCACAATTTTTTTCTTTGTTTCTTTTTTTCCCCAGTAACTTCAAAATTTAGGTTTGTATATATATATTTTTTTAAATGTTAAAATACTAATACTAAGAAGATTATCTGAATTATCCAAAACCCACTGAAATCCATGGAAAGAACTCTCATTGACTTCAGTAGGTGTTGCATCAGGATGTATACTCAGAAGAGGGAAGATGCATACTTTGCTGGGACGTGACAGGTGCAAACATAGAGCTGAGATGCTAAAACACAGAGCAGAGTCAGGACAGGATCTCTCTAATACAGGTGAGTAATGTTTTTATCTTGCTTAACCTGGCTGTGTTGCATAACCAAGTTTAAGGCCTAGCAGTGTTGCCAACTCTCATGATTTTATTGCAAGTCTCACAATATTTGTTTTTTTCTCTTAAATCTCCTCCTCCTGGAATCACGATTAAATAAACACCTCAGCTTTCATGTTTTTAAAAAGTAAATTTCCAGCCCTTATGGCTGCAGAGGAAAACTGGGAAAGGTGACCCCTAAATGCTCAAAACTCAGAAAGCAAATCAAAAAGAACCCACCCTGCTATTTAAAAAAAAAACCTCATGATTTTTAAGCCGTCTCACAATTCTTGGGACCTGTCTCACGCTTTTAGAAAGCCTGGGGTTGGAAGAACTAGCCTACCCATTCTCAGTGAGATTCCAGAGCTGTAAATATATTTGCTTAGCTTTCACTTTTGAGGATTCTGCTTGCCATCCTGTGCCCAACAAACTCTGCTTTTATGTCAGATACATGGAACTGGATGTGGTGACTGTTAAACTGCGGTTCCCTGCTGTTGGGAATCGGAACTCTGACATAAGGCGTGTCTGAGCCAAGAAGAGAAGTAATGGCCTGAGCACTTGGGAACCAAATGTGTTTTTTTTGGCTTCCTCATTTTAGGTCTTTGTCATATATTGCGTCCCACGTTTGGACCATTGCATGTTGAGAGAGGTGATTGTAATGCATTTTGTCCCGTTCTATCATTGTTTATCATTAAGGTTCTGACCAAAAGTTCACTGAAATCGCTGGAAAAAACTCCCATTGATTTCAATGGGCTTTGGATCAGGCCCTGTGTATTGTATGCGTATCGTTCATTTCCAGCGGGGCAGTGACTGGATTTGATTCTGTTTAGTCCTTAATAGTGCAGAATTATTATTTCTGTCTTAAAGGAAATATGGCAATTTTAAAATAACATTTAAAAAATACGAATGACCTTACATATGGCACGAAAACCTCCTAAGATTATTAAGGCTGAACTGTTTTTTTTATCTAGTTTATTTTCCCCATTTATGGTGTTGGTTTACCTCTTTGCATTTTGCTCAATTGGCACATAACAATGAACTAAACAATTTCACTTTTGTTTCTAGTAAGTTTCACTTTCCGGTTCTCATGTGCTGGCAGGTTGCTGAGTTTGGCCTGGGAAAGGGCAGGGGGGACTCACTGTTAACTTTTGAGTCTGAAAATAGTGATGTCCCTTAAATAAGGGAATGCAGCATACAAAAGAAAGTTGTATATTTCGGGCCCGGTCCTATGAGGTCCAGAGCATCTGAAGGAACACAGCACCTTGCAGGCCTGGGCTGTTAGCAAGGCGCAAAAAGCAAAAAATATTTTAGCTGATTCTGGTCAAAGAAACCATATTTCTATATTAGCTGATTCTGGTTAAAGAAACCATAGCAGAAACAAACAGAATAAATGAGGAAATTACAATAATAAACCTTTACTGAAATGGTATTTCACTACTGACAGCTGATGAAATGAGTCCAGAAATATACATAAAACAGGAAAAGAAAAGAAAAAAGAAAAACATGTTCTTGGTCATAGACATTGAGCAATTTGGCCTAGATTTGCCTCCATTTGGCTTCAGTTCAGCAGGAAATTTTTTGGTAAATCATAAATTCTTTCCCAAAATATACAATGCATCAGTTTAAAAACAATCATTCATTCATTAGAAATAGGGATTAAATTTCTATTACATGAATGTCTCATTTTGAGGTAGCTAGGCATAGACACAAGTGGGAGTTTTGCCTGAATAGGGACTTGGAGGATTTGGTTTATAAAATCTGGCCTACATTATTTAGGATATTAAGATAAGATGAGGTGAAGATCTGAAGTGTACTGCAGCAATATAGGATTGCTCCTGTGCTCAGTGAAGTCAATCACAGTGCTCCCATTGATTCCAGTCCTGAAGGGCCAAGGGCCAAGTTTGTATGATTTGCATTACCCACTGCTGTACTAAAAGAAAATTTAGTTTTGTATCGTGCAGCTAAGTGCTGAGTACAGTTGCTAAAGTTCAGCCAATGTGTAGAAGACATTCACATGGGGGCAAGAAGCTCACGGGGGATGGGGACATGGGCCCCGATCCTGCACACACACATATACTGTACTGTCTTTTTAAATGTAGAGGACTCCCCATTTTCTAATGCAGAAGAAGCTGTCAATTTGTCTTGCTTCATTTGCAGACTATTACAAAGTGAGTCACTATACTCCCTCCTCTCTTTAGAGACTTTATATTTGTTCTTTATTTGTTTTTCTTAGCTGGAAATAAAAGTAACCTAGATCAAAAATGCAGACTTTGTTCTTTGTCAAGGGAGAACATTGTATTAAAAAAACAAACTGTTGGCAATGGTGAAATAACAAATGTAAAACCAAAAAAGATAAGTGCAGAAAACAACAAAGAGGTTTACTTTATTATTTATATATATAAGGTAAAATGACCACTTAGTTGAAGCATATATCCACAAAGACTTAAACAATACTTTTATACAAATGCTACAGAAGGAAGAGATCTATTTTTCCTAATATAAAATTTTTGAACCCTGTTCTTGAAGTCACTGGAGTTACTTTGGATTGTCACTGGTGCAATTAGATCAAACTCTTGTCCTATGAGGGTAAGTGATTTATGGCCACATTTCCAAAAGACAGATTTCAGAGTAACAGCCGTGTTAGTCTGTATTCGCAAAAAGAAAAGGAGTACTTGTGGCACCTTAGAGACTAACCAATTTATTTGAGCATGAGCTTTTGTGAGCTACAGCACACTTCATCGGATGCATACCGTGGAAGCTGCAGAAGACATTACATACACATAGAGACCATGAAACAATACCTCCTCCCACCCCACTGTCCTGCTGGTAATAGCTTATCTAAAGTGATCATCAAGTTGGGCCATTTCCAGCACAAATCCAGGTTTTCTCATCCTCCGCCCCCCCCCCCCACAAACTCACTCTCCTGTGGGTAATAGCCCATCCAAAGTGACAACTCTCTTCACAATGTGTATGATAATCAAGGTGGGCCATTTCCTGCACAAATCCAGGTTCTCTCACTCCCTCACCCCCCTCCAAAAACCACACACACAAACTCACTCTCCTGCTGATAATAGCTTATCCAAATAAATTGGTTAGTCTCTAAGGTGCCACAAGTACTCCTTTTCTATTTCCAAAAGACTGGAAAGTAAACAATAGCTCCCACTGTTGAAAATCTGGCCACTAATTTTTCTTAAGTTTTCGACAGAATGGCATTTCTTTAAAAACTGAAACTAATAATAGACATATTGTCAGAGGGCCTAAATAGTGACAAAATGTAACAAGTGGGTTAGTGTGGAACTTTCTTCTACCTTCTACATAGCCCTTAACACCTTTGCCCTTGCCCTTTTTCAGGTATAAATTATAAGGTCTTTCATTAAAGATCAAAGAGCACTAGCCAAAGATATATATGATTATTTTAAAATTTTGGTTAACTAGGATAATGGGACAAAAATATTTCATACACATTTCAGTGAAACAGCAGCACATCCTGTTCCTTTGGAAAGGAGTAAAGGTAACCCACAACCTAGTACAATAGCTTGTGAAGATCATAAAGTTCACATATGACAAAAGACATGTCTACAAATGCATAAAAAGGAGGTACTGTCAAAAAATGCACATTGCACAGACGTGTACATTGATGTGTCCCTCTGTTTCCAAGCGCACTTCCCACGGAGTAAAGGAATGGGAAATATGAGGGTTCATGTTTCAACAGTGCACAAGATATAAAACAAATGAGTGCCAAGCAATAAAGGTGGACAAGAGTCATGTTCACTACTACTTAGTCTGCTTAACAGTGCTCTTTTTCAGCTACATTGTTCATATGCACCATCTTTTCATAACTGATTCTCTTGTTTGTATATGGGGGAACATGCTTATTCCTCTCTTTTTTTTAAACACTGTTCCACTTGGCAGGCTCAGTTGCCTATAGTTATAGTCACCTCTCCGGGGGATCTGCTCCCAGCATGTATCCGAACTTGTCCACCTTTACTTCACCGAGTAAGATTTCTGGCTTTTGCTTGCTCCTGCCCATTGAATCCATTTTGGTGTGCACATAAGCTTATACACAATGGAGCCCAGATTTTGGCCCTAAATGTAGGAAATTGGATCACTCAGGCAAGGAACATAGGAGTGGTTCTCTGTCAAGTCATATTACAGTGCCTACACCAATTGTTTGTGCACCCATTTCCTGAGCTTGCTGGTTTTGTCCTGTACTCATAAAAATTCTTTGAAACCTAATTTGTTTCTCGTAACTCACCTCTCAGATTTCCAAGTTCCACTAGCAATTTGTAGCAGTCTGCTTTTTTCGCCTGCATGTCTGCAATCTTAACCCTTGAGTCATGTAGTTCTTGAAGACTTTACTCTCTGTACCAAGCAGTAATGGCAATCAGACATCCCCTTAAGGCCACCCTAGAAAGGTCCCCAAATACTTCAGTGTTAACATTATTATTACTAGTGACAAGGAATTCCAGTGCAGCAAGTATAAGGCTTATAACTGTGCTTGAGTTTTCTACCTATCAACACATATCTGGATTACTGGCCTCTCTCTATAGAAGAGCTGTGTGAATTTCCCAATCACCACATCATACATATTTTACATTTTGAAGATAGCATCAGGAATGTTCCACAGCATTTGCTTGAATGGCAAATTTTGTGCTTGTTGCACAAATAAACAGATTACCAAAAATGCAGAATACTAATTTCACTCCATTCATTGGTAAGAATTATTAACAAGCAGTAATTTAGATGTCCCACTAAATGACGCTAATACCTTAGGGTAACTATTGCATACAGCTGTAATTAAACTTAATTCTGCTCTCCACTGCACTAGGGCAAACACATTAAAATTAACAAGACTATCATTTTAACTAAGGGCACATTTTGCCCCTGGATATAAAGGAACTTGTGATGGGGAGGAAAGTCCCAGTCCAAAGCAGGAGATTCACTATGTCTCTGCTTTATGATGAGCAGCACAATTGATTACATTAATCCTTGTTGGAACTGCTTTGTTAGGGATGGATTTTGATGCCATAGAGATGTCCATGACAGTTCTGTTTTTTTCTTAAAATACAAGTTGTCTTCTATTTCTAAAGTGAAAAAGCAATTGAATATGTATCCAATGATTTCTTGTACTTGTGCAAACAATGCAGTTTCCCCATGTGCCAACAATTTCATATCAATCTACAACATGTTAAGGCCTTGTCCATGCTCAGGAATACCACATTTCAGCAACCAGTGGCCAGCACCAGACCTATCCTATACCAGTGACATTCCCTAAATGGACAAACCAGAATGTGCAGTATTTGAGCTATTCATGGTTTTCACTACTTGAAACCTTATTTTTTAAATAATGGCCCCCACCATTTTTCCAAATCTTGCAATGTCAGAAATTAGAAACATTTCAACCAGCTGTTTAATTGGATGAAAAATGGTGGGGAAAATTCATAAGAATTTTGTCACTTTTTCAGTTTATTTTTTGAATTTTAAAAAATTCATTAACTCTATATGAAATGGGTAAATATGGATTAGTTCAACCTGTGCAAACTCTTATGCCCACATGTCTGTCTACAGTTGGGGTCAGCAGCATTAGGCCGGGTTACACAAATTGCTGGCCACTGATTGCTAAATCAAAGTTGTTCTTGAATATAGACAAGGCCTAAGATTCAGTATTCAACAGACTGGATACTACAGATAATTAAGACAGACTACAGGAAAAATATTTGTGATATACAGGTCAGGTAGAGAAACAGAGGGTAATGTGTGCTTATTGCCACAAATATATGGACCAGTGAATTACATGCCAGCAATATTCCCAGGATGTTTCACAAAGTGCCTCCTATATGAATGTCATTCTCTAATTTAATGTGCACCAACATGTTGTAAAGACTTTGAAAAGATCATAAGTCAGTCAACCGATAAAGTCTGCTGCAGTTTCCACGGTAAACATCTGATGAAGTGAGCTGTAGCTCACGAAAGCTCATGCTCAAATAAATTGGTTAGTCTCTAAGGTGCCACAAGTACTCCTTTTCTTTTTGCGAATACAGACTAACACGGCTGTTCCTCTGAAACCTGTCAACCTTTTGTGTGAATTGCAGCAATAGTTGGAAAAGGAAATTGTATTTTAGTTTCTTCGTAAACAGACCTGATATGCACACTTATATGAAACAGACACAACATTTGACTCATTGCCTTCCGCATTAAAGTAAAAATCAAAGTTAAATAAAAATCAAGGAAGACTATATATCATTCTAACCATAGGTTATTTCTTCTCTCATAGTCACTCCATCATGCCCCACAAACCAGGAGGAAATACCATCACCATCTACAAAATACAAAAATAATAAATGTCTCCAGGCCTGTAATGAGTGAGAAGACTGTCCCCAGTTACTGTTCCCTGACCTTCCACTTTCATACCAATACAACAGTCAACAGAGAGATTCATATCCAAGAGGTATCGCTGGTTGTAAGGCTCATAGTTTCAGAACAAAACCACTTCCCCTCTACCCTTTTAATTCTAATTAAGGTTCTGGTTTAGCTTGCTTTTGCCACCAAACTGTTAATAATAAACCTTAAATGGGTACTTCTTTTTCTAACTTTAAGATAGTTTGGCACAGTGATGGACTGATGTATAAGGTTAGCCTGGTATCACTGGTAAAACTGCACTGAATAACAACTGACTTGATAATAGTGTACAGGAACTGATGGAAAATGGCCACAGCTCAAGCAGGAAGAGGTAGTAGGTAGACATACAACAGACTATAGACATACAACAACAATACACTTAAACAGCAGAGGTCTGTAGTGCTGAATGTCCATGACCATACTGAAAAAAGAAAAGGAGTACTTGTGGCACCTTAGAGACTAACCAATTTATTTGAGCATGAGCTTTCGTGAGCTATAGCTCACTTCATCAGATGCATACCGTGGAAACTGCAGCAGACTTTATATACACACAGAGAATATGAAACAATACCTCCTCCCACCCCACTGTCCTGCTGGTAATAGCTTATCTAAAGTGATCAACAGGTGGGCCATTTCCAGCACAAATCCAGGTTTTCATTTGTGCTGGAAATGGCCCACCTGTTGATCACTTTAGATAAGCTATTACCAGCAGGACAGTGGGGTGGGAGGAGGTATTGTTTCATATTCTCTGTGTGTATATAAAGTCTGCTGCAGTTTCCACGGTATGCATCTGATGAAGTGAGCTGTAGCTCATGGAAGCTCATGCTCAAATAAATTGGTTAGTCTCTAAGGTGCCACAAGTACTCCTTTTCTTTTTGCGAATACAGACTAACACGGCTGTTCCTCTGAAACCTGTCATGACCATACTGTACGGCTTTATTCCAGGCATCTCAGAGCTCCATAGGATTATTCTGATCTGGGGCAGTTAGATTAATCACAGGCAACCACATGATAGGGTGCCAGTCCATGACTGGGCAGTGACCCATCCTGACTTCAAGGTCAATCTTCAAAACTCTGTGTGTGGGGACTTTGTCCCTGAAGCAGGCAACATGACCAAAAGAGCCAACCGGCAGTGGCCAATGATGACTTCAATCCTCTCAAGGCCGGTTCTCAATGATACATACCTATTACTGATAAAAATCAAACCATCTTATACCCAGTAGTTGTCACTGCAACATATAAAATGCCTTCAGCCTCCTGATGCCTTGTTTAAGCAATGTCCATATTTCAGATCCATATAAAAGGATCAGCAGTATGCAGGTTTGATACATCCATGCTTTTGTATATAGTTTTACCTTCTTTTGGCTCCAGACCCTATACAGGTCCTTCATGTCTGAGGCTGCTAAACCTATTCTTCTTATGATGTCAGACTGGGTGTGTCCATTTGATGACAATTTACCCTGCCTAGATAGATAAAGTCATTCATAACTTTCATGGTTTGTCCAGAAGTACAGACATGTTGTTACACAACATATGTGTCAACACCCTGGTTTTTTGTTTTTGCTCAAAAAAACACTTAGCTTAAGTGTAGCTACCTCATCCTGGAAGTCTCTAGTGCATTGTTGAGATTGTTTGTGTCCGGACTGAAAAGGACATCATCTGCATAATTCAGGTTGGGAAAAAGTGTTGAACCAACAGTTATACTGATATTTGTGGAGATACGTTCAAGAGGCCAATCCATTGCATGACAGAACAGGGATAGGGCCAGGACACATCCCTGCTGCATCTCAGATCTAGTGTAAAATCTGTCAGACTTATGGGTCCCCCAGTGCACCTGGGTACCTGAGTCATTACATAGGTCTTGAATTAACCTCAGGAGAATGTCAGGAACACTGATGTCTTGTAGAGCCTTCCACAAGGTGGCTTTATCAATAGAATCAAAGGCTGCCTTTGGGCTATGTATGCTGCTGTCAAAGGCTAGTTGAATTCATGATAGTCTCAAGTAAAAGACTCATGTATGTTAGAAGATGTTCACTCTGCCATAAAGAAATTTCAAAGTGGGCACCTAACACACAAACTTCTCAGATGCGCCATAGAGTCTATAAATGTAGCATCACACCAACTTTTTGTTTAGGCTTGAACTACTAAGGAGGTACCAGTGGAGTGGAAGGAAGGAATCATTACCCTGCTCTATAAGGGGAAAGGCCCACACACTGAGTGCAGTATCTATAGGCAAATAACTCTGTTCTCGGAAAAGTCTTCACACATATCTCATTTGCCCAGCTCCAGCCTCTTCTTGTGAAACCTCATGCAGAGCACCCAGGCCAGGCAATCTACAATGGGTGCTATACTTGCTTTCTGTCTTTTAGCTAAAATCCATCATGAATTCAGCCTGCCTTTGACAGCCACATACGTAGACCTAAAGGCAGCCTCCATATACAGGCCAGCACAAAGCCTAGGCATCATTAGATCCCACTTAAGCACTCAAAATGGTACTTAAGGACTACATAGGCTTGTACTGGTCATTTGCATTGTTTTAGTGACATGGAAGTGGAGTAGGGAGCAAAGTCTTAAAATGTGCAGAGAATGTTACCCTAGGAAAGCCAGCCATCACTAAGGAGGTAAGCAACTGGATCTAAAGAGATTTGGGAAAATAGGGGCAGGGAACATAGGTGGAAGTGGCTGATGCAATATAACGTAAATACATTTATAGAAGTGAGAATGAGATTAAAAATGGCCAAAGGAGTATGTCCTAAGGGCCTGATGCTGAGAGATGACAGAGAATCCACCCTCCCTCTGAAGCCAATAGGAATTGTGAATGCTCACGGCACAGTCAGGACCAGGTCCCAAACAGTCATTAGAGGCAACGTCTGAATCAGGCGAAGGATGTAAGATTATTATTTTATAGAACCTATGAAGCGTCAACTCAATATCTAGCAGAAGCCACAAGCAAACAGATCACTGGGACGTATTAGCAGAAGCCAGTTCAGAAGAGATCTCTAGAGAGCTGGCTAATTTGTAATGACAGGTTATTTTGTTACCAGATTTTTCCTGGTTTTTTAATTGGGGCACTGCTTAAATGAAAGGGATCCTACCACTGGTGCAGACAAGGAGGAGGCCTGGCTTTCTAAACCCAACTGTGTGACACCCCAAGTGCTCAATGGACTAGGCTGCTGAGTGTTTGTGCCCCCCCTGTTCCTGGGAGTGGAGATATGCAGGCAAGAGGACTGGCCTATTAACCCTCTCTCTGTACCTGACTGGCTGGGGAAATTATCCACCATGTTGATCAAACCAAGATTAACTACTGACCACCATCCCTGGATCCTGACTTCTATGGGAGAACCTGCACAATGCCCTCAGCTCCCCACTCCCGTGCCAGTGCTGGCATTTCTCAGTTGCTCAGGCACCGGTTATCTATCAAGCAAATCAAAGTCAAAATCTGGTCAGCTTACATTGGAGCACTGATTGCTACCAGCTTGTCATTACAGCCTCGCAGGTCTCTGCTGCACTGTTAGTGACCACACCCTGGCCATTCAGCCTTCCCTAGGCCAGGCGGGGATGGCTCCCCTCTGGGCTCAGGATGCAATCTTAGCTCCAGTTGGTACATTTGCTTGGCACACTCCCTCAGCCTGTCACTGAAAGAGCTGCCTGGATGAGGCTGAGCCCACCAGGTGGTGCTGGAGCTGCTGCAGGAACCCCAGTGAGATGGCAAGTCCTACCACAGGCCGTGTTAGCCACATAGGCAGTGAGCGAGCAGCAGGCCTGGCAACTGGATACAGTCTCTGGGCCTTGTGAGAGCTGAGTTGCTCTGGAAGCTGAGGGGTGGGTCAGAGAGCAAACAGCAGGTTGGCCTCTCACAGCAGCAGTACTCATCTCCACTACTTGGCTAGAGCAATTTCTCCCCTCTGTGGCAGGTGGTGGGGAATATCTTTGCAAAGACACACAGAGCTCACTGTGAAGCCTCTGAGCCAGGGGTTTCCCATGGGCCAGGTGCTTCTCTGAGCTACTAGTGCTCCCTCTCTTTTACTGTTGTGTCAAAGGAGTCCTTAGGATGGTTGTGGTCTCCACCCCCATAGGAGCCTCTCTTCCCCAGCCACTTGCCTCTCTGCTCCCTGGTGCTGCTCTCCCATCCCAGGTACTGCAGGGAGCTGGAGCCTTTACAAAGGTATACAGCTAGCTGCAGTGTTGCCTCCTCGCTCTGTCACTCCATAGACTGTAGTCCATACTTGCAGAATGGGCAACTGTATTCTGGCAAGCAGCAACTCTGAAAGGAATCCTGAAAAGGTCATTGTAAATATCCAACTAACATGCACTCCCAATGTGATGCTGTAGATATATTAATAGGGGGATAGCAAGCAGGATGGAGGAGGTGATACTACTTTGTATATGGTAGTGGTGAGACCACTACGTGGATACTGTGTTCAGGTCTGATGTCCCCACTTTAAAAAGGATGTTGAAAAACTGGAAAGTGTTCAGAGAAGAGCTACGATTGCATTCGGGAAAACACATCCCTACAGTGAGAGACTAAAGGAGCTCAATTTATTTAGCTTATTAAGGAGAAGGTTACCAGGCAATTAAATCATGGTCTGCAGTGCCTACACAGGGAGAAATGTGGTACGCATCCAGCAGACAAGGGCATTACAAGATCCAGTGGCTAGAAGCTGGAGTGAGCAAAGTTCAAGATAGGCAATAAAGTTATATTTTTTAAAACAGTGAGGGTAATTAACCATTGGAATAGGTTACCAAGGGATGTGGTAAATCAAGACTGAATGTCTTTCTGAAAGTTCAACCTCAAGCTGTTGTCAGGATGCAGGAATCAGTGTGAAATTCTATGGCTTTTGTTACATAGATCAGACTAGATGATCATAATGGTCACATCGGCCCTGAAATCCATGAAGTATACTGCAACAAGAAAGAAGAAGAGATTAGGGTTATGTTAATTAGAACAGAAAAGTTTAGGAAGACATGTTTGAAATGGATGTTTTCAATTAAAAAGACGAGATTCCTGTGACTGAGTTAAGTGACTTTGTTTGTTTAGTAACAAGACACAGAAATAAGACCTATGACAACCTGAATTGTCATACTGGATCAGACCACTCATCCAGCTAGTCTCGTATCATATTTTTGACAATGCAGCAGTCAGTATCAGATGCTTCAGAGGGGAAGGTGCAAGAAATCCTAGTAGACAGTTATGGAATAATCTGTTCTTAAGGTGAATTTCTTCCTAACTCATGCCAGTAAGTGTTTGGGAGTTTTAAATTTCATGTTGCTGTGGATTTGCCATTTGTTTGATAAGGTTTTTGGGGAAGGATGAGGGTATGATCCTCAGACTGGGTTTTTTTTTTGGGGAGGGGGAAGGGTGAAGGGTTATTCTGGAGTTTTTCCAGTTTTATTTGTTGTCTGGCTGAGGTAAATTGTTAATTTAATTTGTTTATTTTATGGTGCTGGGTGCCAGATATAAGCTTATATATCCTAATATTGTCTTATTTTGGACCATTCTTGCACATGAGCAAAGTCATCTCAGATCTTTCTTTGAAGTTGTTGCCGTTAATTTACAACTCACTAATGTGTACAAATAGTTTGAATTATTTCTTCCAATGTGTATTACCTGGCATTTCTCAACAGTGACTTTAAATTGCCATTGTGCTGCTCATTCACCTAGCTTTGTTAGATCCTTGTGAAGTTCCTTGCAGTCTTCTCTAATCTTGAGTATCCTAAATAACTTTACTGTCCTGAGCATATAAACAGATTTCATACTGTGTAATGACACAAGTGTATATGTACATCTGAAATCTGGGGTTGTCAGGTGCGTTGAGAAAGATGAACACTACTTACAATTTTATTTTATAAAGCAAAACAGATAAAACTCAGTAACTGTGCATCTAATTGCTTTAATTGCCTTATTCATCACATGACCCAATGATCTGATGTTTTTCACTCCAGTTCACCCATGTAATTCTTGTAATGTAAGAAAGAAGAGCTGGTGCCAAGCATGAGCGAGAAAACATCCCTCACGAGAAAAGCTATCACAGGAGCGATGTTGGCTTTGGCTTTCAGCTTATTGAAAAATCAATGTCCATTTGTGTGACCAACACATATAGCAGTCCTCCAGATTGGTTGTTGCTTTGGGTTGCCTGATATCAGATGACTCAGTGCCCGATTACAATCAGAGTGACTTTGTCATTAAATGTGTTATTTTATTGGATTTTTTTCAATGTCTTCTTAATATTTATCCTTTAAATCCAAGATAAATACATCAAGGAAACAAATACAATCCACAATGGCATTAATGGCTCTTTATACTTGGAAATGGAATTGAATATTTTTTGCTATGGAAAAATGTTCATTCTACCTTGAGGATAAGATCTCTCAAATTCAGAGCAAGCTAGTTAACTCCTTTGGGTGCTCAGGGAAGGAGTGGAGAGTTGTTTTTGTGGGTGACAAATGTGAGATCTTCTCTTCGTTAGTTTTGCCTGTGTTGCTCTCTTAGGGATCTTTAAGCTACCAGCTATGTCTGGTGAGCTTGTCCCTTTTAAATAATGAAATTTAACATGAAGGTATTGCTGTATGCAGTGTTGTAGCTGTGTCAGTCCCAGGATATTAGAGAGAGAAGGTGGGTGAGGTAATATCTTTTATTAGATCTGCTGGTGAGAGAGACAAGCTTTTGAACTTACACAGAGCTCTTCTTCAGGGCTGGGAAATGTACTCAGAGTATTACAGCTAAATACAAGGTGGAACAGATTGTTTAGCATAAGTAGCTAACACATATTTCAAGGGATAATTCAAGGTGAAGTGGCCTATTAACACCCCTCCAGTCATAGGGTGAAAAGGGGGGGGAACAGCCTGAGGAGGTTATTAGTGGGTTATAGATTGTTGTAATAAACCATAAATGCAATGTCTATATTCAGTCCCAGATTTTTACTGTCTAGCAGAGTAGTGGATTTAAGCTCCCAGGCTCCTCTTTTGACAGTGTTGTGCATGAGGACTGATAGGTCAGATATAGAGTGATCGTGTTGTGAAAAGTGTTCAGCCACAGGTGATAAGGTATTTTTGTCTTTTATCATTTTCCTGTGCCAGTTCATTTGAGAGTATAGTGATTGTCTGGTTTCACCCACGTAGTTGCTATTTGGGCATTTAGTGCATCAGTTGAGCTACACCACATGTTATGTTAGGCATGTGTAGGACCATGGATCTTGAAAGGTGTGTTGTGAAGGATGTTAGTAATTGTAGCAATGGAGATACTTCTACAGGTTTTGCATCTGTTGTGCAAGCAGGGTCTGGTGATGCCTTGAGTTGGTGTGTCCTGGTTTGTGAGGAGCTTGCTTCTAATGATGATCTTGGTGAGGTTGGGGGGTTGTATGAAGGCCAGAAGAGGGGGCTCAGGAAATATTTCTTTCAGGATGGAATCCCCATCAAATATGGGTTGTAGTTGTTTGATGATACCGCGAATAAATTCCAGTGTGGGATGATAGGTGACAACTAGGGATGTGCAGTCAAAGGGGGTTTTATTTCTATATTGAAGCAGGTTCTCTTGGAGTACTTGGGTGGCCCATTCCATGATGTGATCTACTTCTCTGGTGATGTGTGCTTCTTTGGTAAAGGTGGTTTTGAGTGTGTTAAGGTGTGTATCTTGGCCTTTTTCCTTGGAGCCTGTTCTGTGGTATCTGAATGCCAGGCTGTAGATAACAGATTTCTTGGTGTGTTTGAGGTGGTTACTGGATCTATGAAGATAGGTGTGGTGATCCATGGGTTTCTTGTATATAGTTGTTCCATTGCTGAAGCTGATCATGGTGTCCAGGAAGTAGATGCTGGTGTGGGAGTGTTCCAGAGAGAGTTTAATGGTTGGGTGGTAGTTGTTGAAGTTCTGGTGGAAATCTATGAGGGAGTTTAAGTCATTTGTCCAGAGGATGAAAATATCATCAGTGTATATCTCAGGTATATCACTGGTTTCATGGTGCATTTATCCAGAAATTCTTCTTGAAGGTGGCCCATGAAAAGGTTGGCATCCTAGTACCCATGGCTGTTCGCATGCTTCGGACAACACGTTTGTCAGTGAATGTAAGATTGTTATGGGTGAAGATGAAATGGATGAGTTTGGTGATGTGTTTGGGGTGGATATCTTAGAGTTGTCCATTGTCTTGTAAATATTTGAGGCAGGCAGGCATCTATGCCATCATCGATAGGGAGGTGACATCCCTGGTGTAAAGGATGATGTTTGAAGTGAGCTTGTTAATATTGCAGAGTTTGTGAAAGAAGTGGGTTGTGTCTTGGAGAAAGCTGCCCCTTTGTGCGGTGAGTGGTTTGAGGATAGTTTCTGTAAGGCCTGATATCCTTCGGTAAGAGTGCTGTGGCCAGATGGGATGGATCTTCCTGGGTTCCCTTGTTTGTGTATCTTGGGAAGTATGTAGAAGGTCCCTGGGGTGGGTTTGTGGGGATGAGTTTGTAGAGTTTTTAGCATCACTTCTTGCTTTATATCTGGGCTCTGTGATCTTATTTACTATCCCTAGGTTTCAGAGCCTGAGCACCACACAAGCCCCACTCAGGGCTGGCCTTAGACTAAATGGCACTCAGGCAAGGAGTGTCTTCGATGCCCCTCCACACACATTTATGAAACTTTTGATTACCTTATTTTTATTGCATTTGTAGCCCATTTCACGACAGAAAGTTTGGAAGGTTCCATGAGATTCTGTAAAGGTCCAGAACATTCTAGGAAGTTAGTGAAAAATGAATCCACAGCCGGAATACCCGAAACATTTCACTTGAAACATTCTATTTTCCTTTTTGTTGCTAACAACAAAAACAGCACCCTGAGTCCGGCCCCTCCCCCGAGCCTGGCACCCCAGGCGGTTGCCTGGATCCAGCTCCACTAGCTCAAGTCTGTTGACCTGGGCTGGGAAGCTCACTGCTGTGGACTGTGTAAACATACCTGGAAGGGCTAGAGGCCCAAGAGGCCTGGGTGGTCTGAGTGAGACCAGAAAGGGGACAGTGGTACAGTTAGCCCTGCAATTGTGACAGTCCCAGAACCCTAATTTATTGATCATCAGGACGACATATTTTCTCCCAGGCCTCTTTGGGAAAGAGGCCCCATCCTTTGCAATAAGTAGCATTGGTGGGAGAATCCTAAAATTGATGAATTTGGGAGGATTTTAGACATTGGTCCTAAATGATAACATACAAGTTATGTGCTCGTATCCAGAGCTCCATTTTTAAATAAATTGAGTAAACACACAGAGAAACATATAATATTTAAAATAAAACTAACCAAAAATGCAAAAATATGGTATATGTATACACAAGTTCATTGCTCTAATAGTTACAGCTGTGAAAATATATTTAAACAAATGTATGTGTGATCATTACACAAAGGTAATTAGTTTGTTTGCATGGCACTTTGAGCATATAAAATGCTATATAAGTTCCAGGCATTATTAATAATATTATATTATTATTTATTATACAGGCCTCAGCAAAACCTGGTTTGTGGCAGCCTTAACTGTAAGTGTTGGTTGTGACACCCAAATCAACAGGATTTAATTGGTCACTAGATAACTATATTCAGGCATTTTCTTTGGTAGTCATTACTTAACTATTGCAAGCAAAGCAATCCCGTTTTCCAGTAACAAAATGGAGTTACGTTTTTAAATCTTCATCTTCCTTCTCATAGTCCGTTCCCCCCCTTGGAAATAACATTCCGAGTGATACTTGCTGGCAACAGGAAAAACTGGCAAGGGTAGCTGTATTTGTAAAGGAGAGTTGTGTCAAAGCTAGCAACAGATCCATCAGGCTCTGCCAGTTCCATAGTGCACGGTCCCTCTAAGTTTCTTCTCACATAATCCCTTCCATCAGTAAAGATGCTAGAAAACAAACTCCTTGAGTGACTAGCGAGCCACTGAATCAAGAGTGAAGGCATTTTTGTACATCATGTGGCTGACTGAATATATTTGCCTGTTTCCAAACAACTGAAAATCACTATATGATATTTGCTTCATTGACAACAGCAGGTTTCAATTTGTGGGTGAAGTGAAACTGGGAGGGACTGAAAATACTGTGGACAGTCGAATTACAGTATCAGGCTGGCAAACTGGACCTATGAGTTGAAATCAATGCAATGAGATTCAGTGAAGGCCAGTACAAAGTGGTTCACATACGAAGGAATAATACAAAAGCACAAATATAAAATCGGGGGGGAATATTGGCTAGATATAGTTTAGCAGACAGAAGAATGTGAGGGTTATTGCAGGAGATAAACTGAATAGGAGTCAAAACAGTGAAACGTTGCTGCAAAACAAAATGAAAAGGCCACTTCTCTGCTGGGCCCACTCCTGGAATCGGTTCTATGCGGGCAGGCTCCTGTGCAGCGTCCCAAGGCTTGTACACTCGAGCGCTTACTTCGGTGTAACTGAAGTTACTCAGGGGTGTGGAAAAGCCACCTCCCTGAACAACGTTAAGTTACACTCCCCTAAGCGCCAGTGTGGACAGCGCGATGTCGGGGGAGAAGCTCGTCCGTCGACATAGCTACCGCCGTTCAGGGAAGTGGAGTACTTATGCCGATGGGAGAGCTGTGCCTCTGTAGAGATTCTTGTATAGGCTAGCTCCCAGTGATGTCAGCTGGCCTCTTCATGGGCAGCCCCTAACCGCAGACACAGATCAGATTGCAGCATAGAGGTTCTGGGTTGTATTCAGAAAAATACCAGGAGTTGTAAGGTGCTTGAATACCACTGTGCTGTGTGCAGTGTAAATACTTGGTAGGAGGATCAGTGTGTCCCATAATCACTCAAACAACCTTCTTCTGTCTAATTTTATCATTTAAAGTGAATTTAACAAAACAAGAACAACCCTAGGAAATAGCATGGGTGTGCTGTGTACTGCTCAAATGATGCCTTTACTTTATTCTGTGTATTCCATCTTCTATTTGTCAGTATCCTGTCATGGTCAGTCTGGACTGTAAACTCTTTAGAGGTAGGGACTGGGTCTTTGTTCACTGTGGGTACATCTACACTGGAATAAGAGACCCACAGCATGACCACAGCTGGCCCGGGTCAGTCGTTTTTGGCTCACATGACTTGGGCTACAGGGCTAAAAATTTCAGTATAGATGTTTGGGCTTTGTGACCCTCCCCTCTTGCAATCTGCAAGACCTTGGAGGTGCTAACAAAAATCACTTCACTTTTCATCAAATTAATATTCCTTAATATCTACTGTCCTGATCCAGAGAACAGTTACTCAGGTGAGTAAGCTTACTTATGCAAGTAGTTACATTGTTACTCAGGCACCTGTTGGCAGGGTCAAGCCCAATATTATGACAAATGGTATAATCTATTAGGGTTAACTAGCATCTGCATATTCTAAAGCATGACTAAGTTCCTTCTCCTGATGTTTAATATGTTCAGGGTAGCTGGTGTGGAAAGCAAAGCACTTTTACAGGACCAGTGAGTACGACAGCATGCACATTAAATAGGACAAATGGTTAAAGCAGCAACCACTTTAAAAGAATGATTGGGGACACTGGACACTAATTGATTTTTCTCATCTGTTTTATGTGGATGGAAACTACAGGCCAGGGAAGGGCAGGTTAGCAGTATAATATTTTAGAAGACTAAGATATGCGAGTCAAGTTCTAGTCAACCAAGTGAGGTTTTTGATTTTATCACTCTGGATGTCTAGTTCAATCACTGGAACATCTGTTCGTTCAATAGCGTAGCATCAGCTGGCCCATAAATTCCAAACAAGCCTTCTGAAGTGCACTATACATAGTCTTACTTGCAGACAGATACACTTACACTAAAACAACTACGCACATGTTAAATCTGTAGTGGTAACTAAGGGCCTGATATGGCTTACAGCCAAATCTGTGGCAAAATTCACACTGACTTCTAAGGGAGCAGAATAGAGCCCTAGTGTAGCAACTGTACATATCATTTAATACCATTTCGCTGTAGACAACCATCAATACAGGTCCATTGTTTTGGGAAGCTGCGTTATACTGCGTCTGTCCTGAAGGGGTTTTATGTGTGGTGTCGTTATTGAATGTTAGTAGCATCTGATTGTGGAACATAGATAGTAAATGACTAAGCAACATAGGAACATAAGAATGGCCATACTTGGGTCAGACCAATGGGCCATATAGCCCAGTATCCGGTCATCTGACAATGGCCAGTGTCAGATGCTTCAGAGAACAGAACAGGGCAATTTATCAAGTGATCTGTCCCCTGTTTTCCACTCCTAGCTTCTGGCAGTTAGAGGTTTAGGAACATCCCCCTGACCATCTTGGCTAATAGCCATTGATGGACCTATCCTAACTTTTTTTAATCCAGTTATATTTTTGGCCTTCATATCTCAAGGCAACAGGTTCCACAGGTTGACTGTGCATTGTGTGAAGAGGTGTATGACGGGGAGCACACGCCCCGTACTGAAAGGGGTTAACCCTACATTGTGGGCTGAGGAAGCCATGCCCCCTCAACTCTACTGGGCATCCTCCAAATGCACCAGTATAAAAGGGAGCAGCTCAGCGCAGTTGGTGCAGACTGCTGGCAATGAAAGACACACGCTGCGGGCTCCGGCCAAAGATCAGCCAAAGCCAGAGGCCGTGGGAACTGGAGACACCACAACCCAGGTAGATGCCAGGCTACCCACAGAGGCCCCGCAGAGTCCAGAATCTCTGGGGACAGTGAAGCCCAGGGAACCTAGAGACAGCCAAGATGCCGAGGCCTCAGCTGTGAGAAACACGGTAGGAAGCAGCCCAGGGGAAACAAATAGTGGCCTGGTTGGGGAACCGGAGTACTGAGTCCGTGTGTTTCAGTCAGACCCCATCCCACCTCTGCTTACTCAGTGGCACGTGGTCCTGCCAGTATCAGGACCCTGGGCTAGGGCCCAGTGGAGAGGGAGGCCCAGGCCCCCCTACTCAGACCACCATTACCCCCCTTTCTGAGAGTGGCAGCCCCCTACCCTGACTGAGGCCACTTGGCCACTAGGCCTTATTGCCCTGCGAACGGGGGTGAATCCATTGACTGTGGCAATTAGGCCTTATTGTCTTATGAACGAGGGTGAAGCCATTGACTGTGGCCACTGGGCCATACTGCCCTGCAAACGGATGAATCCATTGACTGGGGCCACTAGGCTTTATTGCCCTGCAGATGCGGACGAATCCATGGACTTTGATAACTAGTCCTTACTGCTTTGCGAACTGAGGCGGTTTTAATTGACTTCAGCCACGAGGCCCTACTGCTCTGCTAAGCGGGGCAAACCTATTGACTCAGACTTTAAGGTCAGAAGGGACCATTATGATAGTCTAGTCTGACCTCCTGCACAACGCAGGCCACAGAATCTCACCCACCCACTTCTGTAACAAACCCCTGACCTATGTCTGAGCTACTGAAGTCCTCAACTCGTGGTTTAAAGACTTCAAGGTGCAAAGAATCCTCCAGCAAGTGACCCGTGCCCCACGCTGCAGAGGAAGGCGAAAAACTCCCAGGGCCTCTGCCTATCTGCCCTGAAGGAAAATTCCTTTCTGACCCCAAATATGGCAATAAGCTAAACCCTGAGCATGAGGGCAAGACTCAACAGCCAGACACCCAGGAAAGAATTCTCTGTAGTAACTCAGATCCCACCCTATCTAGTGTCCCATCACAGGCCATTGGGCATATTTACCACTAATAGTCAAAGATTAATTAATTGCCAAAATTAGGCTATCCAATCATACCATCCCCTCCATAAACTTATCAAGCTTAGTCTTGAAGCCAGATATGTCTTTTGCCTCCACTGCTCCCCTTGGAAGGCTATTCCAGAACTTCACTCCTCTGATGGTTAGAAACCTTCGTCTAATTTCAAGTCTAAACTTCCTAATGGCCAGTTTATATCCATTTGTTCTTGTGTCCACATTGGTACTGAGCTTGACTCTGGCCCGTGTGCCACCCTGCCCTGCTAACAGGAGCGGATACAGTGATTTTGATCCCAGGCCTTGTGACCCAGCAAACTGGGGCGAATCCTTTGACCATAGCCACTAGGCCTTACTGCCCTGCCAAGAGGAAGGATCTATTGACTCTGTCCATTGGGCCATACTGCCCTGCTGAGCAAGGCTAATACATTTACTTTGGCCATTAGACCTCATTGCCCCGCTAACAGAGATGAGTATATTGACTCTGGTTATGGAGACATAGATACAGGTGACGTAGACGCAGGTGTCACCCTAAGGGAGACAGGGTGCACTTGCCCTGCACTAGACAGCCCAATGTCACAAGGTATTTGTGTTTGTTTTAAACCTCCTGCCTATTCATTTCATTGGGTGACCCCTGGTTCTTGTGCTATGTTAAGGGGTAAATAATACTTCCCTATTCACTTTTCACCACCCCATTCTAACATATCCCCCCTTGGGGCTGTTCAGCTTAGAAAAGAAACTACCAGTCTTTTAAATCACTCCTCATGTTCCACACCCCTAATAACTTTTGTTGCCCTTCTCTGTACTTTTTCCAATTCTAATACATCTTCTTTGAGATGGGGTGACTAGAACTGCAGGCAGTTTAAAGTGTGAGCATACCATGGATTTATATAGTGGCATTATGAGATTTTCTGTTTTATTATCTGTCCTTTTCCTAATGGTTCCTAACATTCTGTTCGCTTTTTTGACTACTGCTACACATGGAGCAGATGTTTTCAGAGAACTATTCACAATGACTCCCAGATCTCTTTCTTGAGTGGTAGCAGCTAATTTAGACCCCATCATTTTGTATGTATAGCTGGGATTATGTTTTCCAATGTGCATTACTTTACATTTATCAAAAGTGAATTTCATCTGGCATTTTGGGGTCCCAGGACAGATCCTTAGGGGACCCCACTATTTACCTCTCTCCATTGTGAAAACTGACCATTTATTCCTAACTCCGTTTCCTATCTTTTAACAAGTTACTGGTCTATGAGAGAATCTTCTCTCTTATCCCATGACTGCCTACTTTGCTTAAAAGTTTTTGGAGGGACTTTGTCAAGGGCTTTTTGAAAGTCCAAGTACCCTATCTCCACTGGATACCATCAAAAGATTAGTTTGTTGATACCCTCAATGAATTTTAATCAATTGGTGAGGCATGATTTCTCCCAACATATTGGGTTCCCCTATGTGCTCTCTCTGTTCCTCTATTGTGTTCACCATGTGTGCTCCCTTATAGTAACTCGATGCATAAAAATCAGATGGACCTGAATTTCCACTGCTTTCCTCCAGTTTCAGGCTGGTGTAGCTCCATTGATGATCGTGGAGTCACACTGCTGGAAAATGAAGTGACAGAGTGGAAAATCAAGCTGTAAGTCTACAGCCTACGCTACACGACAGCCTATACTATAACAATTATTTAGGCACTATCTAAGCTAGAGCTAATACACAGAATTCTTCTCTTCAGTTTTGTTTGGTTTCTTCTTCCTTTCCAGCTGGCTTCTTCCAGCGGGCTCTTGACTGATATGTTGCCAAACAAAAATGGAATCAATTGGATACATTCAACCCAACGAAGGAAAGCAAGTTTACTTGGGGTATGCCTATTTTGCAAATAAATACCTGTGGCTGGCCTGTGTCAGCTGACCTGGGCCCGTGTCAGGTTTGTCAAGTTCTGGGACCCTGTGGAGGAGGAAGGATCCCAGCGCTCAGGCTCTAGCCTGAGCCCAAACAACTATATCACAATTTTGCAGCCCTGTGAGCCCAACTCAGCTGACATGAGCCAGCCATGGGTGTTTAATTGAAGTGTAGACATACCCCAGTGTAGGCATGTGTGTCCCTCCCTCACTGTCAATCTCAGAAAAAGGCCATGCCTCTTTGCTGTCACACCCATGTAAGCACAGTCTAAGACAACAGGGAAGTCAGCAGTCTCAGGGCTCGATCCCTCCAGCAGGGTAGAGCAGTGAGTGGTTCAGGGACCAAGCCCTCAGGCTGGCAGGGAACCAAGCTGTCTAAAGACCAATCCTCCTGCAGGGTAAAGCCAGGTATAATCTGGGAACCCAGGCCCTCAGACAGGGCAGGGTCCCAAGCATAGTCTAGGGTCCCAGCCCTCAGGCAGGGGTGAGCGCCCAGCACAGGCTAGAGCATTGAAGCAAGGGGTAAGTGTCCAGCACAGGCTAGCATCCTAGCTCAGCAGACAATAGACTCACACAGGCCACCTGGCCAAAGGTGTGGAGGATGTCACCCCAGAGGTGAGGTGGCAGAGGGTAGGTGGATGCAGGCCCACCCACTCCACTGCATCCCCAGCCCAGGGCCCCAACAGTGACAGAATGTTCTGCCACTGGGTCAGCAGGGATCCAGCCGCAACACGCTGGACCAGACTCAGGCAGCAACCCAGCCAGACATTAGTCAGCTGTCCCTGGGCCACTTCCTTCCCTCCCCTCAGGGTGTACCTGGATCTCAGGGGTGTCCTCCATCTCCCCTGAGTACACTGCAAACAGTAATCCCAGCTGCTCCTCAGCACTGGATGTGTCTGGTAGCTCAGGCAGTTTGAATGAATCCTTGGGACAGTAGAAGTCCTCAGCAGGCTCTGGCTCCTGTAGCAGGGTGGAAGCATCTACCTCCCTCAGCAGCTTCAGCCCAATTGAGCTACAGGGCCCACCTTTTATACTTCCTGTTCCTATCCCACCCCTCTGCTTCTGGCATGGTGGGCGTGGCTTTCCTGGTTCCGCCCACCAGGGATGTCTGACCCTCCCTCGCTGTCAATCTCTGAAGGAGGCCAGGCCTCTTTGCTACACCCAGATAGACTTGCATTGTGCTGAATGTATCTGTTTGATTGTTTCTGTGAACTGGAGCTGAAAATATGACTGGGTATTTGCAGCTGTAAGGGAGAGACAGAAGATGGTGAAAGTGATTTCTGTTGAATACTGTGGCCAAGATTTTCCTAAATAGATGTCATCTTTTAGGCTCCTAAATCCATATTTAAATACCTTGATTTTTCAAAGGTGCTGAGCATATTGCAGTTACTATGGAAGTCAATACAGTAACTCATCACTTAATGTTGTAGTTATGTTCCTGAAAAATGCAACTTTAAGTGAAACGATATTAAGTGAATCCAATTTCCCCATAAGAATTAATGTAAATTGGGGTGGGGGGGTGGTTTAGGTTCCAGGGAAATTTTTTTCACCAGACAAAAGACAAAATTATATATATATACACATACACAGTGTAAGTTTTAAACAAACAATTTAATACTATACACAGCAATGATGATTGTGAAGCTTGGTTGAGGTGGAGAAGTTAGAGGGTGGAAGAGGGGGGATATTTCCCAGGGAATGCCTTACTGCTAAATGATGAACTAGCTCTCGGCTGAGCCCCCAAGGGTTAACACATTGTTGTTAATGTAGCCTCACACTCTATAAGGCAGCATGACTGGAGGGAGGGGAGACAGCAAGGCAGACAGAGACGCACACCATGTGAAAGAGAGAGAGAGATGTGCATTGCCCCTTTAAGTACGCTGACCCCACTCTAAGTACATTGCCTTTTTAAGTAGATCAGCAAGTTGAGACAGCAGATGCGGCCAGCAAGTTCCCTCCCTCCTGAGCCCTGTTGTGTCCCCCCCAGCCAACATGGAGATGGGGTAAGCGGGGAGGCAGGAGCAGGGGAGAAGGGGACACAACACAGCAAGCAGGGGGCTCCCGGGAGCAGCTCCAAGTCAGAGGGCAGGAGCAGCTCATGGCAGTGGGGGGAGGGACAGCTGAACTGCCCGGCAATTGCAAGCCTGCTGGGCGGCTGCCACACAGGGAACATAGGGGAGTGGGGAGCTTATCGGGGGGGCTGCGAAGCCCCCACCAGCTAGCTCCAATAGGCTGCTCTTCCTGCAAGCAGTGGACAAAGCAGGTGGCTGCCAAACGACGTTATAAGGGAGCATTGAGCAACTTTAAACGAGCATGTTCCTTAATTGATCAGCAATGAAACAACGTTAACCGGGATGACTTTAAGTGAGGAGTTACTGTATATACTTGGCCTACATGTTGCTAATGTGAACAAATCAGATGCATTATGAGCCTTTGAGTTTCTTATCTAGTTGTAAAAAGAAAAGGAGGACTTGTGGCACCTTAGAGACTAACCAATTTATTTGAGCATAAGCTTCCGTGAGCTACAGCTCACTTCATCGGATGCATACTGTGGAAAGTGTAGAAGATCTTTTTATGTACACACAAAGCATGAAAAAATACCTCCCCCCACCCCACTCTCCTGCTGGCAATAGCTTATCTAAAGTGATCACTCTCCTTACAATGTGTATGATAATCAAGTTGGGCCATTTCCAGCACAAATCCAGGTTTTCTCACACCCCCCTCCACAAACCCACTCTCCTGCTGTTTTGGGGGGGTGGTGGTGGTGAGAAAACCTGGATTTGTGCTGGAAGTGGCCCAACTTGATTATCATACACAATGTAAGGAGAGTGATCACTTTAGATAAGCTATTACCAGCAGGAGAGTGGGGTGGGGGGAGCTATTTTTTCACGCTTTGTGTGTATAAAAGATCTTCTACACTTTCCACAGTATGCATCAGATGAAGTGAGCTGTAGATCACGAAAGCTTATGCTCAAATAAATTGGTTAGTCTCTAAGGTGCCACAAGTACTCCTTTTCTTTTTGCGAATACAGACTAACACGGCTGTTACTCTGAAACCTTATCTAGTTGTAACGGCTACAAACAGCTCTAAGAAGCTGTTTTTAAAAAAGAAATTCTGGGAAAAAACTTCCAGAAGACAACACTTCTTCACATGACCCCGTATGGCCCTAATGCACTGGCAGCTCCTGAACTGCCAAGCTTACTCCAGGTTTCAGGAGGTATAGTGAAATATGACAGACTGGCAACAGTGATAAATTATGGAACATTTTGAAAGAACGTTAGCTAAATTAAAATGTGCTTGGGAATCTGGCATTAGAAAGTTCATAACTGCCTCACAACTAGATGCCATAGGAGGCAAGATGAAGCAGTTGGCTAAGGATCTGAGATCCAAACTAGTACTGCATCCAGCTTATTATCGAAGGCTGTAGTCACAACCCCATAGTTAATGTTGAATTCTGTTTGGCATGTAAAGCAGGAATTCAGCCTCCTTGTTTTGTAGGGAAAATACAGCATGTCTGCCCCACAAATACAGAATGTACTCCTTGAATACAAAATTAATTTGCTGAGATTTTACAAGTAAATCTGTTCAATAGTTTGTAAATTAAAAATAATTAAAAATAGGGTCCTTTAAGAAATTTAGCATCTAGGTGTCTTTATTTTTGTCCCAAATAATCTTAATAACAGAATACCACAGACTCTTCAAACTTTCCATGTAGTTAAAACTCATTGAAATCTTGTGCATAGGTTATATTTGAAATACGTTAGATTTCAATTAAGCTGTTATTAATGGATTGTTGTATCTAATTGTATAGATTAGAGAAACTACAACAGGATCCTATCAATTGAGAAAAAAGAAAAGGAGTACTTGTGGCACCTTAGAGACTAACCAATTTATTTGAGCATGAGCTTTCAGCTCACGAAAGCTCATGCTCAAATAAATTGGTTAGTCTCTAAGGTGCCACAAGTACTCCTTTTCTTTTTGCGAATACAGACTAACACGGCTGTTACTCTGAAACCTATCAATTGAGAGTTACCTCAAGTAACTCTTATGTGGGGCAATTGTGGCATCAGAGGTAACTTAAGCAATCACCACCCTTACTTCACAGTTAATTTGCATGTTTAAAATCTATTGATGGTAATCATTAAGTGTTTCATAGATTCTAAATTCTAAGGCCAGAAGGGACTAGCATGATCATCTCTTGTCTGACCTCGCATACAGCATAGGTCATAGAACTTCCTCAAAATAATTCCTAGAGCAGATGTTTTAGAAAAACATTCAATCTTGATTTAAAATGGTCAGTGATGGAGAATCCACCATTGGTTCCAATGCTTAATTACTCTCATCATTAAAAATATATGCCATATTTTCAGCTGAATTTATCTAGTTTCAACTTCCAGCCTTTGGATCATGTGATCCTTTCTCTGCTAGACTGAAGAGCCCTTTATTAAGTATTTGCTCCCCATGTAGATACTTATAGACTGTAATTAAGGCAGCCTTTAGTCTTGTCTTTGTTCATCTAAATAGATTGAGCTTGTTAAGTATATCACTATAAGGAATATTTTCAAATTCTTTACTCATTCTCCTGGCTCTTCTCTGTACCCTTTTCAATCTATCAACATCCTTTCTGAATTGCGGACACCAGAACTGGGCACAGTATTCTAGAGTGGTCACACCAGTGCCAAATACAGAGGTAAAATGACCTCTCTACCCCTACTCAAGATTCCCAGGATTACATTAGCTCTTTTGACCACAGCTTCACACTGGGAGCTCATGTTCAGCTGATTATCCACCGTGACCCCCAAATCTTTTTTCATAGTCACTGCTTCCCAGGATAGAATCCCCCATCCTGTAGGTATGACCTCAGATGTATATATTTACATTTGTTCTCAGATGTATATATTTACATTTAACCACATTAAAACACATATTGTTTGCTTGCATCCAGTTTACCAAGCAATCTAGATTGTTCTGAATCTGTGACTATTATTTACAATTCCTCCAATTTTTGTGTCATCTGCAGACTTTATCAGTGATGATTTTATGTTTACTTCCAGGTCATTGATAAAAACAGTACAATAGTAGAAGGCCAAAAACAGATCCTTCTGGGACCCCACTGGAAACAGACCCACTCGATGATGGTTCCCCATTTACAGTTACATTTTGAGATCTATCAGTCAGTTAGTTTTTAATGACTTAATGTGTGCCATGTTAATTTTATATTTTTCTAGTCTTTTAATCAATCTTTTAATTAATGCCTTACAGAAGTCTAAGTATATTATGTCATTATTACTTTTATCATCCAAACTTGTAATCTCATAAAAAAATATATCAAGCTAGTTTGACAGGATCTAATTTCCATAAACCAATGTTGATTTGCATTAATTACATTATTCTCCTTTAAGTCTTTATTAATCAAGTCCCATATCAGCTGCTCCATTATCTTGCCTGCGATTGATGTCAGGCTGACAGGCTTATGATTACCTGAGTCATCCTGTTTACCTTTTTTAAAAAAAATGGAACAACATTAGCTTTCTTCCAGTCTTCTGGAACTTTCCCACTTCTAATGGTCCATCAAGCTCCTCAGCCAGCCCTTTTAAATCTCTGGATGCAAGTTATCTGCACCTGCTGATTTAAAAATGTCTCACTTTAGTAGCTTCTGTTTAACATCCTCCAGAAATACTAGTGGAATGGAAAGAGTGTTATCATCACCGTATGATGAGACTGTATCATCTGTTTTTCCCCAAATACAGAGAGAAATATTTATTGAACACTTCAGCCTTTTCTACATTATTATTGCTTGTTGTACCATTTCCATGTAGTATTAGATCAGTACCATTCTCAAGATTCTCTTTGTTCCTATTATATTTTAAAAACTCCTTTGTTAACTGGCCAGGCCATAGATTTTTGTCCTCTGGCTTCTCTTATCAATTTTACACAATTTCTAACTTGTGATTTATATTCATTACTATTAACTTCCCCTTTCTTCCATTTGGGGTGTGTGTGTATAAATGAAGGGCAGCTGTAAAATATAATATATATTATATACAGCTTCCTTCATTTCCCCTCTAAACCAGTTTGTTTGTTTTTTTTAACTGGCATGGCCTACTTCCACATTTGTGGGATTGTGGCGTTTTTTGGGCACCTAGAAAGGTATCCTTAAATTATTCCAATTTATCATTCAATTTTTTTCTGATTAAATTCTTCCTCCCAGCTGATTTGGCTCATAATTGTTTGCAGCTTTGTATCTATTAAATTGGCCCTATTAAAGCACCATATATTATTCATCTGGACTTCTGTTCTGCTTTCACATTATAAATGTGATCAAGTCATGATCACTTGTACCTAAGCTACTGTTAACTTTTAGTTCTCTGATCAGTTCCTCTTGATCTGTTAGGACATGGTCTAATATAGAAATCCCCCTGTTCACTGCAACACTTTTTGAATTAGGAAATTGTCATCTGTTATGTTTGGAAATTCTAAAGATGTTTTAGTACTGACCTTATGAGATCTCTACCATATGTCACTCAAATTGAAGTCCCCCATGATCACATAAAGCTTTTTTCCTATATGCTATAGACAAGTGCATAAGGAGGTGGTCATCCTATACCCTAGTGTGATTTGGTGGTCTATAGCAGATACCAACTAATGCCCCATCTTATGTTTTATTTGTTAAGACATGGATCCATAAGCATTCAAGATCATTTTCTTCTGAGTGATCAGTGAGTCAGAAACAGGTAATGCCATTTTTGATGTAGAGTGCCACTCCCTTCTCCTTTTGCCCACTTGATCCTCCCTAAATAGGTTATAATGTTAGATTATAATGATTTTAACATTCCAATAGTCCAAATCCTCCCTCCCTCCCCCCCGTTTCTGTAATACCAACTAGATCGAGTTTATGCTCATAAATGTGCAATTCCAATTCCTCCTGTTTGTTATACAGGCTATTACGCTGAAGTATAGGTAATTCAAGAATTTCTTCTCTTCATGTTATTTGGTTTCTTGATTAATTTTTTTCTCAGTATCTCAATTTTGTGCTAACTGAATGCTTGTATCTTCCCTTTTTTTACCCTCCCCTTTTGCTGTTAGTGGTATGATGGGGTCTGTACATGTGACAAGTGATCTCACTGGTAGATTATTTGGTCCATCTGTCACTAATCTTTAAAGATTCTGTGATTGCAACTTGATTGGGAATCAGTGCTTGGAAAGCTCCTCTTAGCGTTGCTGACTCCATTGTGCATTGGAGCTATGACAAATTACAGCAGCTGAAGATTTGCCCCCTCAGGCTACATGGCTGGAGAAACTGTGGGAAGCAGGGGAAGCCTTTAAAAAACAGAGACATTGGAACTTTGGGACTGGGCTTCCTCCACCTCCTTCATCTAATACCAATATCACTAACACAGCCCTCTAAACCAGCAAGTCAGTTGCAAGTTAAGGGTTATACTCAACAGAACCCTTTGGCTGCTGCACTGTTCTGGTGATGCAAAGCAGCTGCAAATCTAGCTTTATTGGTTGGTGCTCTCTGGATGCTTTGCACTGCTCTAGTGTACTCCGGAGCGTGCACAGGAATTTAAATTTGACGGCTTTTTGGAGGGGCATGTTCTGTGGCCCACTGTGGCCCCAGGGCCAGAGGAGCTCACTCTCCCTGCTGCAGCCCGGAGGTGAAGGAGCTCTCTGCCCCCACCGTGGCCCTGGGGCTGAAGAAACTTGCTCTCCCTGCCCCAGCCGCAGAGCCAGAGGGGCTCTGTGCCCCCCCTTTGCATGGCCCCAGTGTACTAGTGAATATGGCCTTGAAAGCTGAAATTTAAAAAAATGATTTAAGGTTGATGCTAAATATCTTCCTATCAACAGAAATAGTGCACCATCTTTGGGTTTCTTATCTAGTGTTTATATATCCATTTTTAAATTATTAAAACAAACAAAAATGAAACTTCCTAGACCCAAAACTGCACTAAAATAGAGTTAAGGTTGAGAGTACTTATCAGAAACTTAAGGGTAAAAAAACATTACAGGGATGCTTTATTTATATCAGAACCGTGTATTACAAACCCAAGAACGTCAGAGTTGAGGTTATAGTTAAAAGAAATCCAGACATGCCACAGTATGGAAATACACAATTCAGGCATCCAAATAACTTTGACTCCGCCCCGTAATAAAGCTATAAAGAAAAAAGAAATCCCTAAGGTCTTTGAAAATCAATGTAGTCTAATTTGTGACACACATATTAAAATATCAGTATAGGGCAGAGTGAAAGTACAAGATAGTTCTAACTAAGCTTCACAAACTCTGAGATAGGTAAGAATCCACCCCTCACTGAAATGCAGCCATCTGTGAGGTGAGATTCAGCAACGCTACACAACAGTTTAGGGAATAAAGAAATATATTGGCCTAGTTGAAATTGTAGAGGGAATCTAAATAGGTAGGTGTGAATAACCCACATTCAAATTTGGCTAGGATACCCGTAATTTTAAAAAAATGTATTTTAAAACTAGAAATGTGTTTATAAAAATAAATTTCCTGTACTTTACAACAGCTGAAGAATTCTTCTTCAAAATGGATTATACCTTGATTATCTCAAAGTTTAAATAATGATGATTGGAATTGTGTCATTTGAAGGTGTTGAACTGTGAACCACCATGGATTTAAAATTAATTCATTATATGAAACAATTCAATTTTAAAAATTTGCTTTCCACAGAAAGCTTTAAAAAACACAGTGTAACAGTGGTCTAAATGAATGAAGAACTTTATTATTCTTGTAGCAGAAACAAGCAATATTATTGGGGTCTGGGATAATAATACAATGTTTCTTTATTATTTGGAGTTTATTTTGGATTTTCACTAGCATATTTGATCCCTGATGTAATATATCTTGAACCAAGGAGAACACTGTGAACACTGCAGTGAAAATGCTTCCCTAAATGGGAACATTGTGATCAGGGTCATCTGCTGACACTGAATCTGAACACCGAGTCACTTTAATCTGACTATCAAGCCATGCTCAAAGCAGCATCATGCTCATGAACAGGACAAGGAAGGTCTAGAGCTAGTGCTTTAACCCTTTCATCCCCGCCTTTGTCTCTCACATTTGCTAGCTGTCCATCCAGCTGTAAACATTTTATAATATAGCATTTTGTATATTTTATATCAACCTTGGAAGTCTGATGCCATTTTTTCCCAGCTGAAAAGCTGTGTTGAGATAAACTCAGTAAAATTAAAAAGGCATTTTCTTACTCTTGCTCCACAAATGAATAAATGCTGCCCCCTGCTGGAACATTTGCAGATAAAACGTCATCTGTGTTGAGGTGGCTCGTTGTTTTTGCTTGCTAAATGGAATTGAGAGAAAATATATTGTATTAAATAAATAAATAAATAAATGTATTAAAATAATCACCAACCTCGTCCTCTAATGGATGGAATCAACATTGGAACAGAATTATTACCATTTTATTATATAATATTAGGGTCAATATAAATTTTTACAGTGCTTGGGATTTGTGTTCGCTGGTTTTGCTGTACCAAATATTATCACGATCAACTACTGCTTCTACTTTCAGAACAACATTTTACAGTGGCCAAATAAATGCATGCCAACTGTGGTCTGGCTGAGTGTGTCACAGGGGCATGTGTATACATGTGTATACATACATGGAAACAAAGGACAGGTATTTCTGGAAAGACTTATGAACACTGCCATAATTTTCAAACTTGGGTCCTTAAAGTAATGCAGTGTTCACATTCAAAGATGATAGTTCTTTGAAGGTCAGTAAGTCAGATCTGCTTGTAAATACTGATAGAAAAAGTTCCATAGGAATTAGGGATCAGCTACATTTAGAACCTGTCCCCCCAATACCACTCCATCCTGGCAAACTTTGCCAAGGTCTACAATAAAGGGCACGTTCCCGGTATCTAACTACTTGCCACGATTTTCTTGCCTTGGGTGACATCAGCCCCAGCAGTCTGGCTTCACCTCTAGCCATCTTTGCCCCATTCCTTGCTTCCCCGCCTTCTTCCTCCCCTTCTCCTGCAGTTGTGGTTTATGGATTATTTAGCAGTCTCTTTTGCAGCCCACCACATACAGTGTTTCCTTTATTTCTGCTTTATTTACTAAGGACCCAGTCCAATGCCCACTGAGGTTGGTCAGAGTCTTTCCATGGCCGTCAATGGGCTTTGGACCAGACTGTCTGTGTACAGGAAAAATGGTGAGTTACAAAAGCAGCTTTGTTTCATAACCCTTTTATTAAGTGATGGAATGTTAACGTTACCATTCCTGTACAATCCCAGCTGCACATTTTGTCCAGTCAGTTTCCTCAACCAACACAGACAAGTAAAACCAGATTAAAGAGAAGAGAGCAAGTGGGAAATGGAAAGTCTAGTCTAGCTGCTCTTTCCAATTTGGTCGTAAGTGGATGGTGATTGTTGTCCACTCCCAGACCAGAGTTGTGGCTCTTTCCTATGATAGCAGAGTCATTGGTTCACCTGAGGTCAGTTTCGAAAGGCTTGCTCGGAGGTGAGGTTCCATTGTTACATTAAGTTCTCTTCCAGCGGAGACAGAGTCAGAGGAGGAAGCAAAACCAAATCCAGGCCTGACCAGTGTTCCTTGCTGAAATCCAGGAAACATCGAGGCCTGAAGTTCAACAGGCCAGGCTCTCATTAGATCTGTAACACAGCAGAAAACAAATGAATGCTAGTGCATTGTCATGACACTGCACATGCTGATCGTGACCCCCTTTCTTTCTCTCACCCTCCATCTTCTTGTTCTCCCTGTAATTTGGTTCCCTGTGTAGCCACACTGTAGCTCTACAGTTGCCCCTTTGTTGCTCACACTCTCTCCTATCTGGGGACACTGCTGGTGTTTGTTCACCCTCCCACTCTTTCCACTTCCAACTCTAGTCTCCTGCACACTATTGGTCATCTTCCATTGAATTCAACTGGAGCAAGCTCTTACCACATGCTGGGAAGCAGCTATCTGCTGGCCTCCTGATTCCCATTCCCCTTTTGACTCCTTGCTCTGCTTTGTCCTTGGCTCCCAGAATCAGAGTAAAAAAACACCCCAAAACATGTGTAACCCCCCTCCCCACACACACACACAAATGGGGGAGTCAAACTATTTTCCCAGAGAGCAAAACTCTAAATTGTCCTGTGTTAATGGGTTTAATAGTTCAAATCTGGCATTAATTAAGCCCATTTTCTTTTACATTCCCTGGGCTTGGCTTTTAGGAAGAGAAAGAGAATGAATGCTGAGCATGTGGATGTGAGTTCCAGTCTAAGCCTATGAGGAGATCAAGAGATTCTGTGGCCATTGTGGTAAACATGGCAGCCAAATTCCATTGGTTTGTTTCCATCAGAAACAACCAACACCTGCATGCTACAAACACCTCAGTAATGTTTTATGGCTTATATTAAACAATACAATACATGTGACTTTAACATTGAAATTTCCTCTAGCGGGAGCATTGTCTATGGAATACATAGGATTTTTGCTTCTGGAAAACAGTCTAAATTTTGTTCTCTCCTCTCTCCTTATTCTGGGTTTTATATCACCTATCTTAGGGTTTTGTACTGCTGTTGATCACAGTCGTATCTGAGCACACTTCGATTCTGTGTCTCCAGTGAAACCTGTCTTAAATCACTGCTTATTAAAGGTGATAAAGGTGGAACAAAACAGCTCAGTATAATTGGAGACAGACTCATAACAAGAAAAGAAATTGCTGATAGGTTTCACTATCTATGAAAATGTCACAAAACAAAATGCCACAGAGGCTGTCATTATAGATTTGCTCCTTGGTAAGAACAAGTCTTTGTGATTGTTTCTGCAGCTCCAGAATAATAATTTTCATTGAGTCAAGGCTGCTGTATTTGGGCTTCAGTAAGAGGTAAAGGCTGTGAGTACAGTCAGAATGGTACCTCTATAGCTGTGTTAATTACGGGTTAGAACTGGGCCTAAACCTGCCAGCTAGCATTAAGTCATTACTGGGAAAATATGGACACATTGAAGAAGCTCTGAGAGGAAACAACAAAAATAATTCCTGGACTGGAGGGACTCATTTCAGGGGAAAGCAAAGGTTGGGGGAATAGAGGGACCTCTACAAATATCTGAAGGATATAGACAAGAAGGAAGGAGAGGAATTATTCAGTATAATTCATGGGTATCAGACTAGGAATAATGAGATGTAGTTAAGATAGAGAAAATGTAGGCTGTGTGTTAGGAAAAAAACTCCCGGGAAGTAAGATATAATAGCTATTGGGAGCCTCATTGCTTGAGTCCTTTAAAACTAGACTGGACACAGAACTAGAAGAAGTATTGAAGGGAACCATTCTGTATTTTCAAGGAAATGCACTGGATGATTTAGCTCTAGCACTAGCTTCTATCATTCTGTTTTTGCCCTAGATAAAGTAAGTGACAGGTTTGAGAAATATAAGCACATTTGTGCATCACACAACAATAAATTATAACTTGCATCCTGTGAATTAATACAAGTTGTAGGGAACATCACAAAGCTGTGAACATTTTACTGTTCACAGGGGATGTTTTGCCAACTTACTTTGTTATTTTTCTGCTTTCCCTGTTGCTTTTCTCTCACCTCTGAGGGCATGTCTACAATTACCGGTAGATCGGCACTGCTGCAATCGATGCAGCGAGTGTCGATTTAGTGGGTCTGGTGAAGACACGCTAAATTGATGGGAGAGCACTTTCCCATCGATTTATGTACTCTGCCTCCCCAAGAAGTGTAAGAGAAGTTGACGGGAGACGCTCTCCTGTCAACACAATGCAGTGTAGTCACCGTGGTAAGGGGATATAACTACGTCGACTTCAATTACGTTATTCACGTGAGTGAAGTTGCGTAAGTTAGATCAATTTACTGTGGTAGTGTAGACCAGCCTTGTGATAACTGCTGTCTGAATATCTGATGAGGTGACTTCCTTTATAAAAACTTCAAAACGTTTTTTTGATTCATTCTCAGCATTCGAAGTGTTAG
This sequence comes from Caretta caretta, assembly GCF_965140235.1. Taxonomy (NCBI): domain Eukaryota; kingdom Metazoa; phylum Chordata; order Testudines; family Cheloniidae; genus Caretta; species Caretta caretta. The sequence continues at coordinate 32,964,970 of NC_134207.1, read as the reverse complement.
ACTGCAAATCATTAGGAGTTTGACTTCTGCCTACATGATACTGCACAAAACTGAACACTCTGAGTCAACTTTCCATGGAGATTAGCTCCCTGTGGTCATGCTACCTCCAGCCACTAACTTCTCAGAACTTTTCAACTAAGTATGATTGGCCTGGTGTGTCATTAGATGGGAGACATCCACGGAGACCTCTGTGAGCTGAACATGGGGTTGACAATTCAATAGGTAACACTTCCCTCTTAATGCCTTATCTATAGAGAAAAGCTACACCCTCTCCCACTCTTGCGGATGCTCTTGCAAGAGTGTTTTTCGGTTTAGCTTAAACCCCTTCCCGATTGACTAATGTTAGAGTTGTCAACTTTCTAATTGCTGAAAACCAGACACCGCTGCCCCACCTCTTCCCCAACTTGCTCCTCTCCCACCTCCTGCTATGGTTTGCACTCTCCCCTCCAGTGTTCATTCTCCCCCTCCCAGGAAGCTAGTGTCATTGAGCAAGAAGGTGCTGAGTCATGAGACTTAGAACTTAGACTCAAGAGGCCTCGGGGAAGAGGTGGGGCAGGGGTGTCTGGTTTTCAGCAATTAGAAAGTTGGCAACTCTAACATTAGGCCTTAGCACTCCCTGGCTTTCCTCCAGGTGCAGCCTACATGTTAATTGGCCTAATTTACCTCTTCAGGCCTTGTATGAGGTGGACATCCCTGTCACACAGTGTCTGATGGTTCTGAGTTCCTTGAGGAGAGCATCACACCGCTCCACCAGGTTGATTACATTGTTCAAATCAGCATTCAAATACAAGTGCTATTTGACTCCATGAATTCAACTTACAGGAATGAACAGAAATGACAGACTAATGCAAACTCATGAAAAAATGCTCTCATTACAAGTCACTCTGCAGTACAGAAAAAACCACTGCCTCTACTGTAGTTCACTACAGAGTATTACTTTGGCCCTTGGGGAGCAAAGCACTGAATTGACAGATGTGTCTTATTTTATTAAACACATTTTATTACTTAACTTACTTTTTGATTACTGTTCCTTAGCTCACTTCTGTGATTATCATTTCCTGCACTGCATAGTGCTACGCAGTAAAAACAGACTGTGAAGCCAAATGCAGTATAGCTCCTTCCCAGCTCCTTTCCTGCTACTACTCTCTATTACACCTGTGATTAACTTCATGTGGCTGGACTCCTGGGATTAAACAAGACCAGGGATTCAGTGTCAAGGTACCTAAGATCAACAGAAGGTTTCTTCAAGTTCAGTTGAGGTATTGTAGTTTAACAGGAGAGCCTGCTTTAGCTAGGCCTTCTTCCTGGTTCAGCCAACTGGTTCAGTCTCATGAACCCTTTCCTCACAGGGAGGAGGGGCTTAAATTGAATATTGTTTATTTGTGACTATACAAAGGCATAGGTCCTTCAGAGAGTTAATAGAACCAAGCCATGTTCTCCTGAAGAAAGGAACATGATGTTTCAGGAGTTTGGTAAAATGATACAGAGCAAGCTGGTGGAGCATGAGAGGTTTAAAAGAAGTGTTTGTTCTTTGCCTTTTGGAAAACTTTTTTCTCATGCTTGATTCCTTTCTACAACAAAATTCTCCACAGAAAAATCATGTAGAAAAAAACTCCAGTCTTAGGAGCATTCATTAAATGTCTCACCAGGCGGCACCAGCACCAAAACTTACCTTTCCACTGGAGAAGCTGGAGCCAGGTTTGCGAGCCAGCCAGTTCTCTCCATCAGCAGCTGAGCAGCTGCTGCTCTTTCCACCCTCTTGGCAGGGAGGCTGATTGCGGTTACTCCAGGAACCGGACTTTTAGTTTCCGGTCGCTGCCAGGTCCTCCATTCGACTGAACTTTCTGGTTGAAAACCAGACACCTGGCAACCTACCTAATGTGCTCATGAAATTCAGCTGGGGGAGGCGTGGGGCTGGGTTTTTAAAGACAGGAAGCTGGCAACAAAAAGGGGCTGTAGGGAAGTATCTGCAATCACTCCCTGAGTCCCTGGGAGGGGTGTTGGAGGCGGCCAAGTTCAGTAGTCTGCAGTTACTTCCTGGGAGGAGGGAGTTAGAGCTGGCACACCCAGAGGAGTGGAAAACCAGCAGCTGTAGGAAGGAGTTCAGGGAAAGAGCAGCAGGGTCTGAGGGAAACCAGACCACAATTGCCAGGTGTAGGGTCCCTGGACTTGAACCTAGAGTAGTGGGTGGGCCCGTGTTCCCTTACCAGTCATTGGGGAAGTGGTACCATCAGGACAGTGCGTAAGGAGACTGCTTGAGACCATTGGTATGGAAAGACTTTGATATCCCGGAAGGGGAAGACAAAAGTTACTTGGCTGGAGAGCCGAGCCATGAAGCCAGAGTACCCTGAGTCACAGGGAGTGAGAGAGAGAAGGCAGAGCATGCAGCGAGCCGCAGAAGGAGGCATCAGACCCGAGTGGAGCTAATCCCAGATGTGGCTACAAGGAGGCACCCCTAGTAGTGAATAGAGTATCCTGTGACACACTGTATTACCCCTCACCTCAGCAAGTGAGAGCTTTGCTACTGCTAACCTGTGTGTTAGCCCCCTGACACTCTAGACTGTCTGCCTTGCCAGCAAAGTCCTTAGATTCTGCCAGTCTGAACCTTGCCTTGCAGGTAACATTCAGTGAAACCAAGTTCCCAGGGACGTCTCCCTGCAGTGTCCAGTTCCTCTCACTGGACACTCACATAAATTATTATGGTTGCTGCCTCCAAAGAGACAGCACACATGCCAACGTGTTACTTTAGTGGAAGACTCTCACTTTTACTTCAATATAACAGCACTGAGATGGTTTTATAATAAAACAACAGTAAGTTTATTAATACAGATCAGAGACTTAATTGATATCAGACAAGAATAAAGGATATAGAAAAGGGTTGCAAACAAGAGACAAAGAACAGGCTTTCTAGAGCCTAAAACATCATTCTAGCATGCTATGCCTTTGCCTAGGACAGGTTCTCACTTACAGCAAATCATCAGCAGCTCCTGCCCTTCAGGCCAAGATAACCTACTGTTTGCAGGCTTGGAGGATGCTGGTCCCTATGTCCCTACATGATGGATGACTAGAATGTCTTTGCTCCCTGTATATTTTCCAAAGTCCATTGTCTTTTTCTCAAGAGCCAGGAAGACCTCCTCGGGGTGCGGACATCTGTCTCTCTAGTGAGCTGTTTCCTCAGTAAGCTCTTTCTTCTGCTGCTTGTTAGCTTGATTGCTTTGTTTACGTTATATGTAAATATACTTTCATTGTCCTCTGCCTGTAATCAACCTGATCAGACAGATGAAGTCATATTCCTTTGTCCAGGACAGGCTTGATTTATGCACTGCCACCAAAGCACCTTGTCAGAACATATTTCCAGCACACATACACAATTCTTTACATGCTTACCCTACCTACATCACCAGTTTACATTTGATACATACTATGACAGCAGTGTACAGGAGGTGTGTATCAGGCTTGATATGAGTTACATATGGTGGGCCCTCTGCCAGTGGGCACCGAAGTCCTCTTAGGGTCACAAGGGGAAAATCACAGACTAAGGCCTAAGGATTTTTTTTTCTGGTGTAAGTAAAATAAGGTTAATTTACCTGTCCCACTCACCAGATGTGCTGCATTGCAGAGATACAGGAACTGTCTTTTTCTTAGCAGTCAGTTATCCCTAGAGAGTGTACAGACAGTTGAAGCACTCAACTGCAGCTTCTCCTGCTGCTTCTGCGCGAGTTTGAACAGACACAATTTGTTTTATGGGAGCTGGCACCCTCCCTTGCCAGTAGCACAAAGAATTGGCCTTTTGTAACCACACTGCGCACTTATTGTACCAACGCATGGCCTCTCTTGGCACATGTGGCCGCAAACATTTCAGTAGGAAAGTGCACAACCCTATATTGCTTGTTTATTTTATTCTTTTCGGGCTAGTTTTTTAGGTTAGCGACAGCCTCAAGTAACTTTGGTGCATAAGCTCCATAAACCTTGGGAGGCCCCAGGACACACTGTGACACAAAGCCACCCCTCTAAGTCATCATTCCCTCCCTGTACCCCTCTTGCTTTGGGAGTAAGTTACTTCACCCCACTCTTTATAGGGCAGCTTATTTCCTGCGTGTGCCTGGCCCACTACTCTGGCTGGTGAGTAGCAGGGAGGAGTCACGACTCACCCCAGGCCCTGCCCACTTTTTCTTTGTATGGCTGATGTAGATACAGAGTTAACAACTATAATTTTACATTCAGGTGGTTAAGCCAGAGAATTGTGTAAGCAGTAGCAGAGCGTATTGCTGTGATGCCTCATTTATATCTCTGAACTGGGCATTGAGTCATTATATGTTCCATGGTCTGATCTGGGTGACCACAGTCACACACTGGAGAGTTTTAAACTTTCCATTTGTGCATCAAATATCCGCATCTGTCATGATTTGCATGGATGCTGTTTAGGGTTGCCCATGAACTTTGCAGAAGATCAAAGCCAGGGATCTTCTGCCTTTAGTCTTTCACTAGGGCCCCATCCCTGCCCCCCACCGGTCCTGCCCGCTGCCAAAGCTTGAAGCTGGAGCTGGGCCATGGTAAGAGCCATCCAAGGAGCCTAGGCTGCTCTGGGGAGCCCCAGACTCTCCACCTGCCCCAGGCACCATGTCCTGGAGGGTGGGGACATGTGCCGGGGGCTGCTCTTGGGCACTCCAGTGCCCCGCCCAGGGAAGGTCGAGGGTCCAGGGCTCCCCACAGTGGCCCGGGATACCTGGGTGGCTTTTAACATGGCCCGACTCCAGCTTCAAGCCTGGGCAGCGGGCAGGACATGGGAAGGGGAGGAGGAGGCAGCAGGGCCACAAAGAGGGACAGGGCCTCGTGGCTCCCCCACTTCTACTGAGGACAAAAAACAAATGTTCCTCCCCTGCCTAATTACACTAGATACCCTTATTTCTTACAACTTAACAGTTTGTATGAATTTTGCATGACTGATGACCCTGCAGCTGATCCACAGCACAGATAACTGCAGGACCAGTGGCATTGCAAACTTCCCATCAATTCCCACCAATGTACCACATCTGTGAGCTGGAGTTCTACCTCTGGGGACAAATTCAGTCTCCATGCCCATTCAGTCCTTCGCCTGTCTGCTGAGACTGCCAACAAGGGTACTAATTAATGCCAACTATGATTATGTATTTTAGACTGGGAACCACAGCTCATTTCACAGAGTTCATGAATTTATTTAGCACAGTCAGTTTCCACATGATGGGTTCTGTTGGGTTGTTGTGGTTTTTAATGTCAGCACTGTATTGGGGGCAGTGTTGTGCTGCATTAACCCCGGAGGAGCAATGCAAGGGACAGTGCTTCCTGGGGCTCTCTGGTATACTTGTTGCTAAGGTCCTTCAGGAAATGAAGCATTTGCTCGCCTGCACAACTGGCCAGCTCTTCTTGCCTGGTGTGGAGGAGAAGGCGGGGCATGGCCTCACCTCCACCATGCCTGTAGTAGCTTGGGAGCACAGGGGCAACAATTGTGGTTGGTTCTTGCACAGGGACTACAATGAAGAGGCTTCTTGTATCCTCCTTCTTTCTCCATGAACCCATGAGGTCAGCCACAACCTGATCTTCAGTAAGAATTCCTCAGCATGCCCCTGTCAGACAAGTATATTAGCTCACTTTTACATGTGGGGAATGGGGGCAAAGAGGTTACATGACTTGCTCAAGGTAACACAATGGTTCCCAGCTCCTTGCTGAGTTCACTAGAGCACCATGAGTTGCTACCATTAAGGCTACAGAAAGTAACAGATTGCAGATTTCTCGCCCACCAGACAGGACTACTGTCATCATAGATCCATAGACATTAAGGTCAGAAGGGACCATTATGATCATCTAGTCTGACCTGCTGCACAGTGCAGGCCACAGAATCTCACCCATCCACTCCTACAATAAACCTCTCACCTGTGTCTGACCTTCTGTATAACCCAGGCCACAGGACTTCCCCAAATTAATTCCAGGGAATTAATTCCAAATTTATGAACTACAACATAAGTTTTAGAAAAACATCCATTCTTGGTTTAAAATTGCCAGTGATGGAGAATCCACCACAACCCTTGGTAAGTTGCTCCAATGATTAATTACCCTCACTGTTAAAAAATTGTGCTTTATTTCTATTCTAAACCTTTCCAGATTTAACTTGCACCTATTGGAGATTGTTATAGATTTGTTGGCTAGATTGAAGATTATCAAATTTCTGTTCTCCACATAGGTACTTATACACTGTGATCAAGTGACCCGTTACCTTCTCTTTGTTAAATGAAACAGATTCAGTTCCCTGAGTCTATCACTATACGGCATGTTTTCCAATCCTTTAATCCTTCTCCTGGCTCTTCTCTGAGTCCTCTCCAATTTATCAACAGCCTTCTTGACTCATGGACACCAGAACTTTGAATGTATCCTGACCTGGATGGGCATTGTAATTTATTTTTTGCGAATAGAACTGTAGGAATACCCAGAAACATACGCTTTGTCTACCCTTGTGGCAGGATGTAGGGTATGTGTAGATACATGCCACAGTGAAAGACTGGCTATGTCCACGCTGCAGTGGGTAGCTACAAGCGCCTGCGAAAGGCTCTGGCAGGGGCAGAGGAAGCCTCTGGCTGCCTGCTGCCAGAGTCTTTCCATGCAGCCAAAGCCTTTCACAGAGGTGGGAAAAGGCTCCAGCACCAGAGAGGCAGCAGGGCACTCCATTGCTAAAAATAGCAGTGTAAACATGGGCGGCACGGCTTGGGTAGATAGAGCGCTGTATAGGGTGTACACCGCAGAGGTCTGGCATATCTGTATTCTCCTCACCCAAGCAGTGCCTCACATCTACACTGATATTTGTACTCATGCTAGGTGAGACTGCAATGTCTGTACTCTATATGCAGCTGTAAGTGCAGCCTTGCTTCTAGAGACAAAAGTCACTCATTAATGCTCCTGTAACATTCAGGGGAGAGAATAATGTCAGAAATTCAAAGCACCTTTGGTTTAGAACTAGGGTTTTATTTTTATTTTTATTTGTACTTTCCCCCTGTCAGCACTGATGTAATTCTTAATGTGTAATTACTGTAGGCAATGTATGCCCCCATCTCTGCAAATAATTAATTAACAAGTCAAGTGACCTGCCAGAGGTGGGAAATGCTGACAACGTGCACATAAAGGATAAGTTCATATTATGCAACCAAGAATTTATATTAAAAATCCTTGACATCCAGGACTTAGGAACACCGTGAAAATACTATAACCATAGACACAACCATGAAGACATACAAAACCCAGAAAAATGAGTAAAAAAACCTTCCCCACTACATACAAGCAAAATACGGAAGCAAAAACCTTTTTTTTTTTCAGCAAAAAATCACTTACTGTGTTCACTCAATATTGATTGGGCCTGATTTTGCCACCCTTATTCGTCCTGGATAGTATCTTACTCTGTTGGCCCACTGAAGTCAATATAAGTAAAGATGGCAGAATTAGACCACTGTGTCAATGCCTGAAAATACTATCAGAAGGTGAGATTCTGCCACTCTTACTCATGCTGACTAGTACCTTCCCCCATGAGAAGTCCCACCGAAATACATGGGAATACTTGTGGAGTAAGGTACTATTCAATCTGTAGCAGAATCTAGCCCAGCAGTAGGGACAGATGCCATCAACCCCCAAGACAAAATTTCCAGGAAAGAGAAGGGACAGATTCTTTTACTAATAGTTATTACTGGTATTGCAGCAGTGCATAGGATTCCCAGTTATATACCAGGACCCCATCTGCGCTAGGTGCTCTGCAAACAGAACACAAAGAGAATCCTTGTCCCAAAGAGCTTGCATTCTAGGTACACGACAAGAGTTAACAGGTGGATACAGAAAGACAGACAGGTGGGTCGCAAGGACACAAAGCAACCATAACGGTTAACATAATAGGCAGTGGTCTCAGAACAACAGCTGCCTAATCATTACCAAATTTTAATTCTGATTGGATTCTAATCCCTGGCTCAGAACCTGGGTAATCCAAACTCGGGTGAGCTGGATCTCTTGCTTTCATGGCACTTCACCAGCTACCAGGGCACTTCTAGTTGAGGCTGTTTTCAGTTTAGATTTAGGTTTTTTGCTGTATTCCCCTGACCGTCAGTCTAACATTAGTTCCCAGTGAATGATCCAGAAAAGAGAGATTGGTTTGCTAGAGGGGGTGAGGGGTGGAGATCAGGATTCATTTTAAATAATTTGCAGCATTTTCATTTTAAACAACCGTAGATTAGAAAGTCTGAGTTTTAGCAGAGCAATATCAGAATAGCCCTAAAATTTTGTCTGAGTTATGACTAGTTTCACAGCAATAAAGGACAGATTCCTTCCTCTTGAATGGTTAAATGTTTCAGAATATGGGCCAGAGCCGTTGGCAAAGCTCCCATTAATTTTTGGTGGGCTAAAAAAACCCCAAGCCACGTTGCACACAGTAATTCATTTTTAGCTCATATTTTTTAATGCACACTAAAAATCCAGGTGAAGGCTATTGATTTTATTGTTTACCATTTGCTAACTTAGACTTTTTTTATTTTAAAGTTGGGAAATCTTATCAATTCAAAAGAGCCCTCTGCAGCAGAAAGTAAGGGCATGCCACTATAAACTTCCAGGAAAGAGTGAGATTTCATCATGTAGTCACTTCATGCACTTTGAAGAGTAAATAAGAGAAAGTGCATGACAACGTTTATAAGCTAAGGAAGCAGCAAAATAATGAAATGCCACTGCTGATAGGAGGCATGAAGTGATCTATGCTTGTTGTAGCTGACTCTCTTCACTCAGAAGCTGATAAAAGAATGATAAACAAATCACAGTGTGTTAAAGCGCTCAGTGTTTGTACTTTATTTATGATGTTCATAAATAAACAAAACGTTATGAGACAGATATGTGCAAGTAGATTCTTGGGACCTTTGCTTCTTATCCTTCACAGTAAAAGACCTCTACTGTTCAGGTCTCCAAATGATTTGGGTTGACTTGTATTTTCTACATGAATAAAGCGGACAGATTTTTCAGTCAAATAGCAAATTTGCCCCCCAAAATGCAGTTTTGGAGTGACAAACTATTCATGAAATTGGGTCAAATTTGGCAAATAATTTCAGCTGGAAAAAAATACAAACACATTTTTTGAAAAAGTTGAACTATTTCATTTCGGAATGAACCATTTCATTTAGAAACAAAAGGAAAATGGCACATTTGACCTGAACAGAATTTTGATTTTTGTTGTTGTTGTTTTGGTAACAAACAAAAAAAAAGGAAAAAAATCCATTTTGGTTTGAAAGTAAATTAATTTTGGAGGGAATTTTTTAGGTTCAGTCAGCAAACCAAAAAATCAATTTTTTACTTTGCTCTACACATGAGTTTTAAAATGTTGGCTGCTACATCTGTATCTATGCATTTCAGAACAAAATATGAGGAAAAAAAAATATGACATGTACCTGTCTTGACATTTGTTGGAAGCCAAGTTCCAAGTTCAAAATACTCACTGATGTACACTTCTGATGTAGATTAAATTGAGTTCTATGTGTTTCTTGTATCAGATGTTAAAATCCAAGGTCCTTTCTGCTGTGCTTGGACATTTGAGATCTTTGGCACTTTTGTAGAAAGACTGTGATATTGAGCTGTAAAAATATTATGGTTCTAAAGGCTAATTGTTTTGATTAGTGAAATGGTACGCTCTGTGTGATCAATGGAAATTCAAGACTCTTTCCTCGGAACGAGAGTGGCTCTTATCGAAGTAGCGGCTTATGAGATTACATTGCATTCATATGCACAGAACCCCAAGTGCAGCCAACGGCAGCTCCAAGTTACATCAACTAGAGTCCCCTGGGGAGTGTTCTGCTGGCAGAGGATTCCTGAAGCACATCGTGCTCTGGCTTCACCATTGCCCAGTACCACCCTCCAAGCAAGTTCTAAAAAAAGATTTAAATGCAGTCTAGTAGAAAAAGAGCTTTATTCAAAGAGGTGCTGAGTGACTGAATTCAGTAGGAATTGAGGGTTTGCAGGATACACCTTTAAGTGTGGAATACATCTTCCTTTGGGGAATTTCAATTTCTTAGTGCACCATTCCTCTGTTCATTTTAGAGGGTGACATTCCACAACCAACACTTTTCATTCACTTGTAGCCCCTCCCACAAGGTATGTCTCAAGGCTCCTCCCTTCTACTTGCTACTTGGAGTGCCTTCTCCTCTCTCCTTGCATGGGTTAGTGACACTCTTTCTCATCACTGACCCATCAAACTGCTGTCCATATCACCTGAGGCAGATCTCTCTATTGATCTCAGGAGGAGTTCCTAGTCCATTGTGTCCCCATCCTGACTCCAGCATGCTGGGAAATTATGTCAGAGGGCTTTCATAGTCATTATTGTTGTAGTCCCTTGGGTAAGCTTCACCCCCTAGTCACTTAGTCTGTAGCTCCAGAAGCTGGCAAACTGCAAGTGGGGTTCATACTTATCTCAACATAAAGTCCCCAAATATTATAAAATATTTGAGGCTGACTTCTGTGTTACTATTGTGAGACTGTTCAGTGCTTGCAAAATCATCTGAAAATCAACTTCTCTGCAGTGTGTATGTTCCTCTCTGTTCTACCACTGCTACAAAAGGTAAATGAATGGTGCTACAAAAGAAAGGAAGCTAATAGCCATTTTAAGGTCTACTGATGATTAGTTTAATTAGCTAATAAACCAAAAGGAACAAACTTATTTCATCAAGATAGCAGATGTGTATGATGTAATACAATAAGTGCAGGATTTGCGTGCAATGCATACTAGCAAAGAGATGGTGAAGGATGAGTAAGTAATGTAATAATATAGAATTAGCAAGAGAAGAGAGGCTGAAGAAGAAATGAAGGTTAGAATGCAAAATGAGAGGAGAAAGCAAATAAGGAGAAACGAATCAAGTGAGGCAAAGGGCCTGGGGTATAGAGAAGAAAAGCTAAAATCTGTGGATAATGAAGAAAGGGAAGGCACTGGTAACAAGGTTTAGCAATCTTCACCTTTCTGAGGTCAATAAACTGAGTACTGTGCAGTTTACCGTGGGCAAATCATTCAGAGGAGACCATAAAAGCTGAAATCCTTTCTGCTCATCATGACTGCTAAACATCCCACAGTATTTTGCCATCGGTGGTGTCCTGCTCCAGAGGCCTGGGCTAAATCTTCTCTCTCCCTTTATAGACATGCAGGATGCTGAACAATAAACATCCTGCACCCCACAAGGAGTTACATTTCAAGGTATCACAAGTCAACAATGGGGATAGGAGCTGAGACCTTCATCCTCAAATACATAGGTCTCCAAAACTTGAACTAAAGGAGTAACTATGTTAGCTGTGTTAGCTGTTGGCAGTAGTAGGCTCTTATCCCGTGTGGATGAGCCACTGGAGCAGGGACATAGAACACTTAGCCACCACGTTACACAGTCATTCTATGCTGGGGATTTCTTATTCCAAGCATCTGAAGTCCACAGCAATTCAAATTCCCTATATAAGCTACCACTTTCCCCCCACAGTGAGGTGTTGAAGGGACAGTGAACAGACTAAAATCACAGGTCTGCGTACCACTTGATCTTATATCCATTTGACTTAGCCCAACTAATCCAAACCTTAAATAAAAAGTCAGGTGTCAGTTTGATAGAGAGCTAAATTGTTGTTTCGGAAGGGGTAGGCATTTTCTGGTAAGTTCTGCCTATGCTTAGAAGATGTAGATACATCCTTACCTCTCTGAAGAAATGTCCTTTCTATACAGCACCTCTACAGAAAACAGAATCTTCTTTGGTAAATCACTAGGAAAATATTTTCTTGTAATTGTCTCCTTTCAGTGGTTTAGACAGTATAAATTATTCAGTGGAGATGGGAGGAGAGGGATTGCTGTGGATCTGCAGTGATTGAGAGAGCGCTCCAAAGGCTCAGTCCCTTCAAAGCCTCCCTTGCCAGAGAACCTTACAGCATATGATGAAGTAGCATGCTTCCTAGTCTGTGCCCTGTCAGCCAGGTGACTGTGGGTTACAGAAAGGTGAGGTTCTTGGGGATGCTTTGAGCCCGTGGGAGAACCTGGCATAAAGTGATTACCTTATGCCCAGAGAGTATCCTCAAATTAACTACTAATTGATCTTTTATTCTAGCATGATACAAATGTGAGATTTGAGGGCCAATCTCTTGCCACTAGTGTCAATGAAATCTTTTCCAATGACTTCAGTGAACACAGGATTGGGGCCATAGTTTCTAGCTCAGGAAAGCATTGGCGTTGAGTGAATTATTGTCCCATCAGTCACAATAAAAATAGGGTGGGAGCCTAGTGAGGGCAGAACATGTTGAGGAAACATATCTTTTGACTAGATCCCACTGCTTTCAAGATGAGAAATCCCTTTTGCTATTGACTATAATTTGGTTTACTGGTATAAGGAATGACTAATTCATTATTTTGGTAACTTATTTTCTTATTATGGTAGAAAAGAAATAAACAGCTGCAAAATTCCCATCAACAATTGCTTCTGTACTGCTAAATTAATTTTTTGATTATTTTTGACATATATTCTAACTCCATCTCCAGTACTGCAACAGCCATTTCAGTCAAAGTCAAAGTAATTAAATTCAGATCAGCACAAAAAATTTCAGTCTAGCAGCCCAGTAAATTATTCGTGGTAGCGATTTATACTATGCAATTCCTTTATTTAACTGATAATGTGCTGACTAGCTCCTCAATCCACTAGTTTGTTTTCAGTAGGCTCATTCACAGTCTTTAGACAAAACAAAAAATGAGGGTTTTTTTCTATTCTTTCAAAATAGTTTTTCTTTTCACCAAGTTGCAAATGGAAAGATGTATATAAAATTTTAGATGGCCAAAGTGGCTTGATTAAAATAGGAACTGGCCCAAATCTCACCTTTTATATACATGTGGTGGCCACCATCTTGGCCAACACCAGAGATTACATTGGTACCTCCAAAAAGCATGACCTCTACAGCTTGAGCTAAAGAGCCAGGCTCTCTAGCTGAGGGCTATAACACACTCACATCCTCTGTGGATTGGGCACAGACTGTGGGTTACATACAGATATATGAATTACTACATATAGCTATGAAATCGGTACCAAAAGGAGTGTAGTTTATAGTTGGGTTGCTACAGCTGTCTTGACCATAACCTTGTATAATTCAGTAGTAATTTTAAACAGAATATAGCTGCTAGTAGAGCATTTTCCATAAAGGCCCTTGACTCCGATACTCACTTTCCACATTGGTCGTCCGCTGCCTGAATTCAACATTATGTCCTTGCAAGGAAATTTAGTTGAGGACTATGCTGTTTATGGTGAGCTGTTTATTGTGACTCAAGCCAGAGTCCTGAACAAGGGGTAGAAGTAAAAGGGGAGTTCTTACTCCCTTGTGTGAGCATGTAGTCCAAGTTACAATCATGCCTCAAGTGTAGATCTCTCAGATATAGGTGCCTACTCTGTGGGTGCTCCAGGGGTGGAGCACCCATGGAAAATAATTAGTAGGTGCTTAGCACCCACCGGCAGCCAGCTTTCCCTCCGCCCCCGAGCCTCCTGCCCGTTGGTGGCCCCGCTGATCAACTACTCCCTCTCCCTCCCAGCACCTCCCAGCGGCCGCTATCAGCTGTTCCGTGGTGTACAGGAGGCACTTGTGGGGAGGGAGAGGAGTGGGGATGGGGTACTCTCAGGGGAGGGGGCGGAACTGGGAAGGAAGAGGCAGAGCAGGGGAAGAGTGGGGGCGGGAAGAGGTGGGGTGGGGATGGGGCCTTGGGGGGAAGGGGTGGAGCTGGGGCAGGGCCTGAGGCTGAGCAGGGGGGAGCACATCTGGGGGAAAAAGGAAGCTGGTGCCTGTGCTCTCCGAGGATAGTGTGTAAAATGAGTTCCATGTGGAAATGAAAGAACCTTTGACTCTCTTAAGGATACAGGTTTAATCTGGTATCTGAGCTCATAATTCTCCTGCTTGCACCTGAATTTATTGGATGCTGCCCACTGTTCCAGAGGTGGTTGCATTTAAGTGGTCCTACATATAGATTGTTTATGAAGCACTCTGGCTTTCTTTGAGATAAAAATGTAAAGCAGCAGCAGTACAAGTAGAAATAATTTATGATCTTGAGTCACCTCAGCTGTGAAGCCAAAAGAGAGCCATTTGGATACATTCCGCTTTACACCTCTTTAAATCAATGCTGTAAATATTTAGGACATGTCTGCAGGAACTTCTCATTCCAGCAATCAATGCAAGGATTGCACTAGTGATACAGATATTTTTCCATTTGAGACAGAATAGTTTTACCTGTAACGTGCATTCTGTAGTACATCTCCTCTTCTCACAGATGATATGGCAACGTCTGAAGCCTATTGATATCTGGGGAACTGAACATAATGATCAAGTATAGTTGTTTAAAGTTTCAGGCCACTTTCCTATGTTGAAGATGGTGCACAACAGGCTGCCAGGGAAAGGAGCATGGGAGGGGAGTGAAGTTTCAGCTTGGGAATGCTAGCTCCCTGTCCCATGTCTTCTGCCCATGGCCCCGCCCACACTCCACCCCCTCTCCTCCTCAGGCCCCGCCCCCTCTCCCACTGGGCCTGCTCGCCATGTCTCTCTCCTCTCCTCCCCATCCCTACTTGGCTCCCCCTACTGCCGCTCGCCACATCCTTTCCTTCCCCCACTGGCCACATGCCTGCCTCCCTCCGCTCCTCCCCCCACCTCAATGCTTGCCCTCCCCTGCTTGCCGCGTGCAAAACCCACCCACAGTGAGCTGTGGGGGAGGGGAGCTGAGTGGGGGACTGAGGTGAGCGGGGCAAGGAGGAAAACCACACAGCGAGCAGGGGGTGCCCAGCAGGGAGGGGGCTGAGTGGGGAAGAGAGGAAGAAGCCGCAATGGCAAGCCGGCAGTGGGGACCTCCGGAGAGGGGGTTGGAGATGGAGTGCTGGAGACTGGAGCAGTGGCAGCTGGGGAGAACACTGAGGCCCTATGCAGGTTCCAGGGCAGCTGAGGAGGCTGTATTTACTGCTCAGCTTCCCAGGTTCATCAGTAATCACTATGGGGAGTCCAAGGGACCCAGGAAGCTGAATAGCAGATACAGCCTCCGCCACCGCCCCGCAACCTGCATGGAGCATAATAAATAAGAAAAAAAACCTTCCGGTGGAACGCAGGGAGAGGAAGAGGTGGGCGGGCGGGCGCGGTATCCCAGAAATCTGGGCGTGGAGGGGATGTGACCCCCGAGTGCTCTCCCCACACGTCCCCTCAGTGTACAACAGCGTGGCTCCAACAGGAGCTCAACTCTGGGATGCAGTATGCCTCAGAGAGCTCCCCAGCGTGCTGGGAATCACTGCTTCTGCTGCTGCACCCCTTAAGAATGTACAGTACACATTCCCAAATGCAGATATCCAGCAATCACGCCTCTCCACCCATCCCTATCCCTTTTGGGTAGCTCAGGGCACTAGCCCTGTAATGTCCTTGTGCTTCCCTGAGCCCCAGGACTGGAACTTGCCTGGTCTCTGTGCGAGGGTGTAAAGGAAACGGTTCCTTTTATCCCTCCATCTTTGCTCAAGGGCTGGACGCAATCACTGCTCTCTCTCCACTCTCGCAATGGCTCAGCAAGGACCTCATTCTGCAGTTCTTACTCCCATTGTATCGAATGGGACTACTCACATGAGAGCACAACTCAACATAAGGGCTGCAGAATAAGTCTATAAGACAGGGCCATATGATGAATGAAGCTGATTTGGCAGATTGCGCAGCTCTTGGGGTTAAACTCTCTATTAATTAGCTTCCAACATTTTACAAATATAATTCCTCAGTCTGTTGGCAATATGGTTTGAAAGGTTTGTACAAGCCACTTAAACAGCAGCCAGAACGAGAAGCATTTCAGCATAGTGAAATATTGATTTTGTCTCTAACCCCCTTTGTTGCTGAGACTCTCTTAAACTTCAAGTTCCCCGCAGCACAGGATATTGAAGTGAAAAGATGTTTCAAATCTCCAAAGCATTGTTTTCTCTTTTGATGCACTCGGCAAGCTAAAGCGATATTTTCTCAACATAGCGTCTACACTGGTGTTGTGTTTTGAAAGGTCAAAGACTACAGTGCCATATGAGGACATGCAGTGATTTGGCTTTATTTATTTTTGGGAATCTTGTACATTGCATGGATTAGAGAGATTGCATCTGCAATTCAGCATGGACTATATCTTGTTGCACCATTTGGCATGGTGGTTCATGAAAAATTAACATTGTGGTACAAAAAGCAACACTGTGGCCCTGTCTGCGCTGTGAAATTGCATTAACTAACACGCTGCTCAAAACTCAGGGCCAGAGTCTTCATTCATGCAGATGACAGAGATGTCTCAGTCCCCCTGCACAGAGGCACTTCCACTGTGTAAATCCATTCCCAGACATCTTTGGTGTAAAGGGAAGAAGTGGGGGAGGGTCAGAGGCCCTTGAATGAGCTGAAAGTGGAGCCTGACTCACCTTTACAACAATACACAGGGGAGTAAGGGGGCAAACGCTACTTCAGATATTCCTGGATCACTAGTATGTGTGTGTGTGCGCGCTATAGGGTGTAGCTGGGGCAGGAGTGAGCAGATGGAGCAGGGAATGGGCGGTGTCTTGGTCCTTTCCCTCTCACCAGGCTGGCCAGTACTGCTGAACTCGTGCAGGATTAAAAATCTACACCTGGTAAAGGGCTGTCTTGATGTAGAATATTTGTCCCCTGGAGCAAGCAGGTGGGGGCAGGGGAGAACAAGGGAAAAAACTGACTTGGTGTCTTACAGTTGTTTCTCTGGGTTGCCCTTGGGGTGGGGGAACTACTGGATGCACCTTACTGAAGGAGAGGCCCAAAGTCTGGGTCTTCCCTTTACTAATTCCTGATGAAGATATTCTGAGATTGCTTTTTAGTCCAAGAGATCAAAAGACAATAAACAGAAACTGAATCTCTTCATATTCTTTCTATCACTCTGCTATTTCCCCTCCTTTTATTTATTTATTTATTTATTTATTTTGACAGCTTGGGTACTTTCTTACCAACTGTAGTGCTGGTGGAGAATCCATTCAGTGATCCGTACAGGTCTCTTAGAGTACTGAGTATAACAGCTGGGTCATGTTTGTTGCGGGCACCCAGTGCCGAGAGGCTAAACAACAGCTGGAGTTGGTTCGCTAACCGGTGTGCTACATCCAATAATCACAACGGGGTGGAGAAGCAGAAAAGTTTATTTGCAGCTGCAAAAAGGTACAGGGAGAATAAAATCCCAAATCCTGCACACAAAGCAGGAAGTTACACAGGCTTTTATACATCCTTTTTCCCAGCATACTTATCCAATAGCAAGCTGCCCTAAGTATCCATATAGCCAGCCAATTCAGTTCCCAGCTAGTTCCCTTGTTCTCTGTATCATTTGTTAAACCATACATAAAGCTGCTTTATTCAGCATTTTTCTTCCATATCTGCCCTGTTTGGCCTTGCTTAGTTTCAGGCAGTCTGACTCTGCAACATATTGTTGCAGATCCTCAGCATAACTGCTGTGAGTGCCTCCAGGCGGGGGGGCTAGGGACACTTGGGCCTAGTACGCAGAGCTGCTGCGAGTGCCTCCAGGCGGGAGGGAGGGCCAAGGACACTTGGGCCTAGTGCGAGGAGGCTTCATCGACACTCGTGGTCTTCCATCCCCTCGAGTTACCTAGTGGCCATGCCCCAGTGTCCCCAACATGTTGATCCATCTCAAGTTTTGGTTTTGACTGGGGCATGCGGTGAGCTACAAACAGAGAAGCTGCATGCTGTGTTTCGTGAGCTACAGGGTTAAACCAGCGGTCTGCAAAATCTTTTAAAAAACTATATACAGCATCTGTGTGATTCATTCCCGAAGCTCCTAATCAATTAGAACACAACACTTGTGACAAGGATCAACAAGATCCAGAAAACAAAACAAATGAACAAAAGAGACCAACACCAAAAGGAAAAAAAAAAGATACTAGCTCTTTCTAGCTGTTGAATTTTTAGATTGTACAACGTTGTCCACAGAAGCAATAGTCTCCCTGCCATGCTGTAATCAGCAGTTTGTAGTGATTGTGCATTACTCTATCAACCAAGAAGTGCAGTGGCGACCATTCTGAGTGTGGCATATTCTGCTGTATCAAACAAGAAGTGTTGTGGCAGCCATTTTGAGTGTGGCATATCCT
Organism: Caretta caretta; assembly: GCF_965140235.1. Taxonomy (NCBI): domain Eukaryota; kingdom Metazoa; phylum Chordata; order Testudines; family Cheloniidae; genus Caretta; species Caretta caretta. Next base: position 32,946,830 of record NC_134207.1, on the reverse strand, counting down.
CCGGTTTGTATCAGATAGCCTGAACGTATCTGTCTTAAGTTAAAAACAAAAAAAACAAAAAAGAACAACACACAACAGGATACACAGAATACTGCTAACCAGGTGTTGTGACAACAAATCTATCCAGGGTCTACCTCATCTCCCACAGCTGCACAGTATGCTAATAACATCAGCCACACTATCAGAGGCTCGTTCACCTGCACATCCACCAATGTGATATATGCCATCATGTGCCAGCAATGCCCCTCTGCCATGTACATTGGTCAAACTGGACAGTCTCTACGTAAAAGAGTAAATGGACACAAATCAGATGTCAAGAATTATAACATTCATAAACCAGTCAGAGAACACTTCAATCTCTCTGGTCACGCAATTACAGACATGAAGGTCGCCATCTTAAAACAAAAAAACTTCAAATCCAGACTCCAGCGAGAAACTGCTGAATTGGAATTCATTTGCAAATTGGATACTATTAATTTAGGCTTAAATAGAGACTGGGAGTGGCTAAGTCATTATGCAAGGTAGCCTATTTCCCCTTGTTTTTTCCTACCCCTCCCCCCCAGACGTTCTGGTTAAACTTGGATTTAAACTTGGAGAGTGGTCAGTTTCGATGAACTATTGCCAGCAGGAGAGTGAGTTTGTGTGCGTGTGTGTGTGGGTCCCGGGGCGGGGGGGGTGTGTGTGAGAAAGCCTGGATTTGTGCTGGAAATGGCCCAACTTGATTACCATGCACATTGCAGGGAGAGTGGTCACTTTGGATAAGCTATTACCAGCAGGAGAGTGAGTTTGTGTGTGTATGGGGGGGGGGGGTGTGAGAAAACCTGGATTTGTGCTGGAAATGGCCCACGTTGATTATCATGCACATTGTAGGGAGAGTGGTCACTTTGGATAAGCTATTACCAGCAGGAGAGTGAGTTTGGGGGGGTGGGGCGGAGGGTGAGAAAACCTGGATTTGTGCTGGAAATGGCCCAACTTGATGATCACTTTAGATAAGCTATTACCAGTGGGGTGTGGACAGTGGGGTGTGAGGAGGTATTGTTTCATGGTCTCTGTGTGTATATAATGTCTTCTGCAGTTTCCACGGTATGCATCCGATGAAGTGAGCTGTAGCTCACGAAAGCTCATGCTCAAATAAATTGGTTAGTCTCTAAGGTGCCACAAGTACTCCTTTTCTTTTTGTGAATACAGACTAACACGGCTGTTACTCTGAAACCTGTCAGTATGCTTTGCTAGACAGCAGTCTTAACTTAAAAAAAAAAATGTTCCAAACATCTCTGAATTTCCTGACTATGAATCTCATTCCACTCTCGTAGTCAAATGGGAATACTGGCTTGAAATGTTAAAAAAAATCTATTTCCTTGCAATGAAGGATGATGACTCTACTACTAAACAAGCTCTGCTCCTACACTTTGGAGGAAGCGAGGTGCACCGTAATTTTAAAACATTGCCAACACTAGTTATAGGAAGGACTATGAGAAATCAAAAACAGCACTCACAAAATACTTTAAACCATATACAAATGTTGACTATGAACAATATACAATCCAGCAAGCACATCTGTGAGAAAGGGAAAATATGGATGAGTATTATCCCCGACAGCATTGCCTTGCGAGTTCATATGAGTTCACAAATGTGGATCATGAGATAATAGGGGAGATAGTACAAGGATATTTGCCAAGGATATTTGCCAGCTAATCTGAGAAAACAAATTATTTGAGACCCCTAAATGACACTTGTCAGGACACTGCTCAAGCAAATGAGATATCATAAATACATACTCAACAAATAGAGCAAAGAAACCTGCCAACAAGTACAGAGACAACACATGCACTCCACACTAAGAACTCAATCAGCAATCGACTGTGGCATTCTCAAGACAGTAACCAACCATGGAAAACTCAGGTTCCAGCCTCAAAGATGACAAATGTAAAATGCTACAAATTTGGAAGCTCTATACCCTCACCAAGGTGATTGCCAAGCAAAGGGGTTCATATCGTAGCAGCGGAAAACTGCTAAGCAAAAGTCTGTAGATATAGTATTCCCCCAAAGGTCAAGCTAAATTTTCAACAAAGACATCAAGATTGAGTGAACATGCTTGAAGCTGACACCACAGAAGATGTTGGCTTTTATGTCTTCACAGTATTCCCCAAAAGAAAGAAGTCTTCCAAGCACACTGCGTGAAAGTGATCATGAAATGATAGAGTTCATGATTCAAAGGAATGGTAGGAGGGAGAACAGCAAAATAAAGACAATGGATTTCAAGAAGGCAGACTTTAACAAACTCAGGGAGCTGGTACGTAAGATCCCATGGGAAGCAAGTATAAGGGGAAAAACAATAGAAGACAGTTGGCAGTTTTTCAAAGAGACATTATTAAGGGCACAAGAAGAAACTATCCCACTGTGTAGAAAAGACAGGAAGTATGGCAAGAGATCACCCTGGCTTAAGCAGGATATCTGCAATGATCTAAAAATCAAAAAAGAATCCTACAAAAAGTAGAAACTAGGTCAAATTATAAAGAATGACTATAAACAAATAACACAAGTATGTAGGGACAAAATTAGAAAGGCCAAGGCTCAAAATGATATCAAACTAGCTAGAGACATAAAGGGTAACAAGAAAACAGTCTACAAATACATTAGAAGCAAGAGGAAGACCAATGACCGGTACGCCCGTTACTCAATGAGGGGGAAAAATAATAACAGAAAATGTGGAAATGGCAGAGGTGCTTAATGACTCCTTTGTTTCAGTTTTCACCAAGAAGGTTGATGGTGACTGGACATCTGATGTAGTGAATGCCAGTGAAAATGAGGTAGGATGAGAAGAGGCTAAAATAGGGAAAGAACAAGTTAAAAATTACTTGGACAAATTAGATGTCTTCAGGTCACCTGATGAAATGCATCCTAGCATACTCAAGGAGCTGACTGAGGAGATTTCTGAGCCATTAGCGATTATCTTTGAGAAGTCATGGAAGATGGGAGAGATTCCAGGAGACTAGAAAAGGGCAAATATAGTGTCAATCTATAAAAAGGGAATAAGGACAACCCAGGGAATTACTGATAAGTCAGCTTAACTTCTGTACCTGGAAAGATAATGGAGCAAATAATTAAGCAATCAATTTGCAAATATATAGAAGATAATAAGGTGATAAGTAACAGTCAGCATGGATTTGTCAAAAACAAATTGTGTCAAACTAACCTGATAGCTTTCTTGACAGCGTAACGAGCCTTGTGGATGGGGGGGTGGAAGCAGTAGACTTGGTACATGTTGACTTTGGTAAAGCTTTTGATACTGTCTCGCATGACCTTCTCATAAATAAACTAGGGATATGCAATTTAGATGGAGCTACTATAAGATGGGTGCAAAACTGGTTGGAAAACCATTCCCAGATAGTAGTTATCAGTGGTTCACAGTCATGCTGGAAAGTTATGTCAAGTGGGGTCCCACAGGGATCAGTTATGGGTCCAGTGTGTTCAATATATTCATCAATGATTTAGATAATGGCATAGAAAGTACACTAAAAGTTTGCAGATGAGATGAAGCTGGGAGGGGTTGCAAGTGCTTTGGAGAACAGGATTAAAATTCAAAATGATCAGGACAAATTAAAAACATAAGAATGGCCCTACTGGGTCAGACCAAAGGTCCATCTAGCCCACGATCCTGTCTTCCGACAGTGGCCAGTGCCAGGTGTGCCAGAGGGAATGAACAGAACAGGTAATCATCAAGTGATCCATCCCCTGTCACTCATTCCCAGATTCTGGCACACAGAGGCTAGGGACACCATTCCTGCCCATCCCGGCTAATAGCCATTGATGGACCTATCCTCCATGAATTTATCTAGTTCTTTTTTGAACTCTGTTATAGTCTTGGCCTTCACAACATCCTCTGGCAACAAGTTCCACAGGTTGACTGTGCGTTGTGTGAAGAAATACTTAACACAAATTGGAGAAATGGTCTGAAGTAAATAGGATGAAATTCCATAAGGACAAATGCAAAGTACTCCATTTACGAAGGAACAATCAGTTGCACACATACAAAATGGGAAATGACTGCCTAGGAAGGAGTACTGCGGAAAGGGATCTGGAGATCATAGTGGACCACAAGCCAAATATGAATCAACAGTGTAACGCTGTTGCAAAAAAAGTGAACATCATTCTGGGATGTATTAGCAGGAGTGTTGTAAACAAGACACAAGAAGTAATTCTTCCATTCTACTCTGCTCTGATTAGGCCTCAACTGGAGTTTTGTATCCAGTTCTGGGTGCCACATTTCAGGAAGGATGTGGACAAATTGGAGAGAGTCCAGAGAAGAGCAACAAAAATGATTAATGGTCTAAAAAACATGACCTATAGGGAAGATTGAAAAAATGGGTTTATTTAGTCTGGAAAAGAGAGGTATGAGAGGGGACATGACAACAGTTTTCAAGTATCAGAGTAGCAGCCATGTTAGTCTGTATCCGCAAAAAGAAAAGGAGTACTTGTGGCACGTTAGAGACGAACAAATTTATTTGAGCATAAGCTTTCGTGAGCTACAGCTCACTTCATTGGATGCATTCAGTGGAAAATACAGTGGGGAGATTTATATACGTAGAGAACATGAAACAATGGGTGTTACCATACACACTGCAAGGAGAGTGATCAGGTAAGGTGAGCTATTACCAGAAGGAGAGCCGGGGGGAAAAAGACCTTTTGTAGTGATAATCAAGGTGGGCCATTTCCAGGAGTTGACAAGAACATCTGAGGAACAGTGGGGGGAGGGGGGGAAGGGGGAAATAAACATGGGGAAATAGTTCTACTTTGTGTAATGACCCATCCACTCCCAGTGTTTATTGGAAATCTATCAACTTCATGAAAAAAACTCGTACAGATACAGACAGACATCATCTTCCTTTCCAAATACAAACAGATGGACATCATACCAAAAGGACTGAAGATAAAAAATCCATTACAATCTACATCCCACACAGACTGTGCTGACAGCTTGTGTCACACGCTCTCAAAGAAACTGCGGAACCACCTGATCAACATCCTCTACAGCAAACAGGGAAAGATCAAGAATGAGCTCTCAAAACTGGATACTCTCATAAAAAAACAACCTTTCACACAAACTTCCTTGTGGCTGGACTTTACAGAAACTAGACAAGCCATTTACAACTCAGACTTTGCTTCTCTACAAAAGAAAAAGGACACTAAACTATCTAAACTACTACATGCCACAAGGGGCCACAACAGTGGTTCCCTTAACCCACCAGCAATATTGTTAATCTATCCAACTATACTCTTGGCCCAGCAGAAGAATCTGTTGTATCTCGGGGCCTCTCCTTCTGCCCCTCCACCCCCACGAACATGATACAGTTCTGTGGTGACCTGGAATCCTATTTTCGACGTCTCCGACTCCAGGAATATTTCCAACACACCTCTGAACAACATACTAACCCACCCACAGAGACCTTCCTACCAAGACTACAAAAAGAAGGATTCTGGGTGGACTCCTCCTGAAGGTCGAAACAACAGATTGGACTTCAACATAGAGTGCTTCCGCCGACGTGCACGGGCTGAAATTGTGGAAAAGCAGCATCACTTGCCCCATAACCTCAGCCGTGCGAACACAATGCCATCCACAGCCTCAGAAACAACTCTGACATCATAATCAAAAAGGCTGACAAAGGAGGTGCTGTCGTCATCATGAATAGGTTGGAATACAAACAAGAGGCTGCTAGGCAGCTCTCCAACACCCCTTTCTACAAGCCATTACCCTCTGATCCCACTGAGGGTTACCAAAAGAAACTACACCATTTGCTTAAGAAACTCCCTGAAAAAGCACAAGAACAAATCCGCACAGACACACCCCTGGAATCCCGACCAGGGGTATTCTGTCTACTACCCAAGATCCATAAACCTGGAAATCCTGGACGCCCCATCATCTCAGGCATTGGCACCCTGACAGCAGGATTGTCTGGCTATGTAGACTCCCTCCTCAGGCCCTACACTACCAGCACTCCCAGCTATCTTTGAGACACCACTGACTTCCTGAGGAAACTACAATCCACTGGTGATCTTCCTGATAACACTATCCTAGCCACTATGGACGTAGAAGCCCTCTACACCAACATTCCACACAAAGATGGGACTACAAGCCGTCAGGAACAGTATCCCTGATAATGTCACGGCAAACCTGGTGGCTGAACTTTGTCCTCACCCATAACTATTTGTCCTCACCCATAACTATTTCACATTTGGGGACAATGTATACCTTCAAATCAGCGGCACTCCTATGGGTACCCACATGGCTCCACAGTATGCCAACATTTTTATGGCTGACTTAGAACAACGCTTCCTTAGCTCGTCCCCTAATGCCCGTACTCTACTTGTGCTACATTGGTGACATCTTCATCATCTGGACCCATGGAAATGCCGGCCTTGAGGAATGCCACCATGATTTCAACAATTTCCATCCCACCATCAACCTCAGCCTGGACCAGTCCACACAAGAGATCCACTTCCTGGACACTACAGTGCTAATAAGCGATGGTCACATAAACACCACCCTATAATGGAAACCTACTGACTGCTATACCTACCTACATGCCTCCAGCTTTCATCCAGAACACACCACACGATCCATTGTCTACAGCCAAGCTCTTCGATACAACCGCATTTGCTCCAACCCCTCAGACAGAGACAAACACCTACAAGATCGCTATCAAGCATTCTTACAACTACAATACCCACCTGCTGAAGTGAAGAAACAGATTGACAGAGCCAGAAGAGTACCCAGAAGTTACCTACTACAGGACAGGCCCAACAAAGAAAATAACAGAACGCCACTAGCCGTCACCTTCAGCCCCCAACTAAAACCTCTCCAACGTATCATCAAGGATCTACAACCTATCCTGAAGGATGACCCATCACTCTCACAGATCTTGGGAGACAGGCCAGTCCTTGCTTACAGACAGCCCCCCAACCTGAAGCAAATACTCACCAGCAACCACACACCACACAACAGAACCACTAACCCAGGAACCTATCCTTGCAACAAAGCCCGTTGCCAACTCTGTCCACATATCTATTCAGGGGACACCATCAGAGGGCCTAATCACATCAGCCACACTATCAGAGGCTCGTTCACCTGCACATCTACCAATGTGATATATGCCATCATGTGCCAACAATGCCCCTCTGCCATGTACATTGGTCAAACTGGACAGTCTCTACGTAAAAGAATAGATGGACACAAATCAGACGTCAAGAATTATAACATTCAAAAACCAGTCAGAGAACTCTTCAATCTCTCTGGTCACTCGATTACAGACCTAAAAGTTGAAATTCTTCAACAAAAAAAACTTCAAAAACAGATTCCAACGAGAAGCTGCTGAATTGGAATTATTTTGCAAACTGGATACAATTAACTTAGGCTTGAATAAAGACTGGGAGTGGATGGGTCATTACACAAAGTAATACTATTTCCCCATGTTTATTCCCCTCCCCGCCCCCACTGTTCCTCAGATGTTCTTGTCAACTGCTGGAAATGGCCCACCTTGATGATCACTACAAAAGGTTTCCCCTCCTCCCCCCTACTCTCCTTCTGGTAATAGCTCACCTTACCTGATCACTCTCCTTACAGTGTGTATGGTAACACCCATTGTTTCATGTTCTCTATGTATATAAATCTCCCCACTGTATTTTCCACTGAATGCATCCGACGAAGTGAGCTGTAGCTCACAAAAGCTTATGCTCAAATAAATTTGTTAGTCTCTAAGGTACCACAAGTTTTCAAGTATGTAAAAGGTTGTTACAAGGAGGAGGAAGAAAAACAGTTTTTCTTATCCTCTGGGATAGGACAAGAAGCAATGGGCTTAAATTGCAGCAAGGGAGGTTTAGGTTGGACATTAGGAAAAACTCCCTGTCAGAGTGGTTAAGCAGTGGAATAAATTGCCTAGGGAGATTGTGGAATCTCCATCATTGGAGACTTTTAAGAGCAGGTTAGATAAACACCTGTCAGGAATAGTCTAGATAATTAGTCCTGCCACAAGTGCAGGGGACTGGGACTAGATGACCTCTCGAGGTTCCTTCCAGTTCTGTGATTCTGTGATTGTTCAGCCATGACGCCACATCATCATACAAGGATACAAGACCGAAGTTTTAACTGATGCTGGTGCATCCGTGAATATGATGGACAAAGTGTGTCTAAACCCATAGCACATAAACCGTTTTTTCAAACTGACAGCAGTAAAAGTATGTGCCTATGGAAATCCAGATTCACTGATAAGTTGTGGTGTATTTTCAGCTCATTTTGTATTTAAGATAGGTCTGTTACCAGTTCAGTGTACCTGGTGACTAATATCACAGCTACACTGATTAGTTATACCACAGCAAGGGCGCGAGGACTGATTCAAGTGATCCAAATGGTACAGCCTAACGGGCTAAATTAACTCCTCCAATCTTATAAGGACATGCTCAAACAAATAGGAAATTTGAAGAGAAAGGAAATAAAAATTACACATTGATGACATGGTTCAGCTCATAGCTCTACCATACAGATGCATTATTTTCCATGTCAGAAAGCTAAGGAAGAAGAGTTAGCACACCTGGGAGATCTTGACCTCCGTGAGCAAGTGGAAGGCCCCACAACAGGGGTCTCCCCTATAGTAGTGGCCCAGAAACCAAAGCGACCAGGCAAAATCTGAATTTGTGTGGATATGTGTTTACCCAATTGATCTATCAACCATGAATGACACATCACCCACACTGTAGGTGACATTATTGCAGATCTGAAGGGAGCAACTTGAGCTCCATCCTGAGTCAAGGTACATAACAACCTTCATGACACACATGGGTCTACACTGCTATAAATGACTCAGTTTTGGCATTTCTTCAGCTGCAGAAATATTTCAAAACACCATATGTGAGGTACTAGCTGGAATCTCTGGAGTTCTTAATGTGAGTGATGACATTAGTATTTGGCACTACATCTGAAGAGCATGACACTCTACTAGCAGCTGTTTTTGAATGACTGCAGGAGCAGAATCTCATGTTAAACCCAGATAAATATGAGTACAATAAACCCACATTAGAATTTTTGGATATATAATCTCCAAAGATGGCATCTCAGTGGATCCTAAGAAAGTGAAGGACATTCCTCACGCCTCAGTTCCAGAAACCCCACTGAAGTTCATAGCCTGCTAGGGCTTGCAAATTACAGTAGCAGATTCATTCCAAGTTTAGCAACTATCGCACAGCTTCTGAGAGAGTTAACGAGGAAAGACCAAATATGGGTTTGATTAGATGAACATCAAAATGCATTTGAGGAATTAACGAAATCCCTTACCTGTGATATATTCGTGTCATATTTCGATTCCACTAAAAAGAACTGAACTTTTAGTAGATGCCTGACCTGTTGGATTAGGAGCAGTCCTCACACAGGTTGACCAGTGTGGTCAAATTTACACCATTGCTTATGCCAGCATTGTTCTTTCACTTGCTGAACAATACTCTCCAACAGAAAGAGAAGCTCTTGCTGTAGCATGGGGATGTTCTCATTGTCATTTAGACATTTATGCATGCTGTGTTCCCTTAACTCCAGGCTTCAACCAGTGATCTGTGGAATCTTACTTTAAAACTACATACAGCATCTGTGTGATTCATTCCAGAAGCTCCTAATCAGTTAGGACGCAACACCAACCTTACCAATTCTTCCTGAGTACACAGCTAATCCTTGAAGAAGGCAATACCAAAACATCAAAAAAGCTACTTGGCATTATTAATATCCCAGTGCAGTTGCTTTGCTTAGTTTGGCAGATGTTGCTTTATGTTTGATTTGAACCGAACTCATCTTTTTTCATTATAAAGAGACCAGCTCAGTCTTGTTTTGTTAATAGACAGATTGCAGTACGGGACTGGTAAGAGACTTTATTTACATTTCTAGCTGAACAACATATTTTAAGATACCTTTAATGGGAAGAACTGATTTTTCTCTCTACAAAAGGGACTTAATCAATTTTGCTTCTGGAAATGTTTTATTCAACAATAGCTGAGTTTTCCTGTGTACAAATCCATCAAAGTAGTGACTTCTGAGAACAGAGAAATTTTATGTGCTCATGTAAAAATGCAGGTTTTACTATTGGAATGAAAGCAGACTGATTTTTTTGAAATATTAAAAGTTTATCATAATACGAACGAAAAACTTAATTAGAAGTTCACTGCAAGTTTTAGCCAGACATGATTTGTAGAGTCCTGCAAACCTGTAGATATCCGTGGACCACGTTTGCAGATCGCGGATTGGATGTGGATACAAATTTTGTATCCGTGCAGGACTCTAATGATTTGGGCTGATTTTGCCTGGAAGAGTTTGCTGCTGCACGTGCTCTGAAAACTGAAGACTTTAATAAAAATTGCAAATACTTGCAGTTCTTCTTTAATTCAGGTGCTTTAGGGGCATCTTAGGATACCCCTTTTCATAGACTACTGGAGTAGTAATTGGGAGGCCTGGACTATTCCTGACTCAGCCACTAGATTACTTGGTGACCATGGGAAAAATCACTTCACCTTTTTGTGCCTCATTTTCCCCATCTATATAATACGAATAATGATATTTGCTTCCTTTGTAAAGCATTTTGAGATCTACTAGTGAAAAGTGCTCTATAAGAGCTAGGAGATACTATTTATGCTATTTCTTGAGTAGTCCCCTACATTCCAATGGGAGTCCATGCAGAGTAAAGTACAAGTCATTGTAAAGGTGGCAGAAACTGGACCACAGACTTTGGAAAATACTTTGGGTCAGATTGCAACTCCCTTTCTCAGTTTGGTGAGCAGTTTCTCAAATGTGTAGCCCAGCCAATTTCAGTGGAACTGCTCAGAATACTCATGCTGAGTAGCATCTTTAAAGGTGGAAGAATCTTCCCAGAAGTGAGCAGAAAATTATATGCATCTCTGCAGAGTCACGGTATTAAAAATTAATAAAAATGTGCATTATTTGACTAAGTGTCCAGAAAAAAGTATCATATTTAAAAAAAAAATATTAAGCAGATTCTTTTCAAAGACAAGATTTCTGTCTTGCCTTTTTTTATTAAAAGGATGCAAATTAATAACATCCGCTGATTCAGACAGGAATAAGAGATAGCTCACGTCACTGCAGTCTGCAGTGTTTCCGACCTTGGAGCAGTTATGCCCAGAAAATAAAGAGTTCCATTTAATCGCATACATTATGAAAAGTCCTTCAAATGTAAAAAGGAGACCAGAGCTAGATGAACAGCCCTTTAAGAGCAGTAGAAGTGAACTTAGTATTTGTTTCTCACTAAAAAGCTTTCTAGGTCTTCAAGCTGATGGATTGTCATATCTATAAATACACCAACTTCCTTAACCCTTAATTGCCATAGGCTGTACAAAATGAGCTAAATGTAACCCTAGTGCCATTCTCCTGAGGTCAGAGTTACACCAGGGGATATGTTATGGTATCTATTGCAGTAGAAGCCAGGAACCCCTGTCAAGGATCACAGACCCATCGTTTTATGAGCTAGGTGGAACCTAGTTATGGGTTGAGTGGTGGATGGGGGTGCAGAACATACAAAAACTGGGAGAGTGACAGCTGGAAGGAGCAGCTGAAAGCACAGTGTCTGAAAGAAACCTGGGGAAAGGTTTTTTGGGTCAAGGGTGCAGGCTGATAAGAGTGGTTTTGGTGCTGTGAGCAAAAGAAGCTGTTTGCTGCTATTTGATTCCTTCTTCATTCAAAGAAACAGGACTTTGCATTCTTTGTAAGTAAATAAAACTATATCAAAGAATTATTTATCACCAATTTCTACTCCCAACTGGAATATCCTCAGGGCTCCAAACTTTGACTAACCACTTGGGTGAAAACAGGGAAACAGTACAAACAAGTAACAAAGAAGAGTCCCTGCTCCAATTTGAATCTAAATCAAGGAGTGGCACTCCTATTTGGTTTTTTAGTGGAGTAAAAGCTGCAGGATAGGGCCATACATTCATGCCTGGGCAAGCCACAGAAATTATTGGAAGCAATGTCACAAGGCATGACCCATGTTACATGTCAGTGTGCATCTGTTTGTGCTGGGCTTAAGTGTCTACTCCTGCTTCCAGTGAAATCAGTGACATAACTCCCATTGGCTTGAGTAGTGTGGGATCATGCCTTAAATAGAGGTGTGAAGGAAGAATGTTACTGAAAATAATCCTTTTAACCAGATGTGTTTGGCAGCATGGAGAGAAAACAACGCTGTTATATGCAGTTTCAGCAAAGGTAAGAAACAATAGTAACGAAAGATTAATGTTGCGATTTTTTTTATTCTATACCTGTACAGAACACTATTACTGTTATAAGGCGGTATCAGATGCACTACTGAAAAGCTCACAATAACTGTAACACTGTCTTTAGCAGTTCAAAATGCAGATTTACAAAATTAAATCAGTTACTTTCCTGTTTGGTAAACACTGGTTATTACAGACAGTTTTTTAAAAGGATTATCAAGATTAAAAACTGTAAACATATTAAAAACAGCAACAACCCAACAGAGATTCCTAGGAGAGATTTTAAAATTAATTCTTCTGTCTGTAGAGGATGGCAGTGAGACAGTAAAGCTGGTTGTCTGTGGAAAAACAGGAAGGTTACCAAAACTTATAATGGAATTAAGGATAATTTTGTGTTAGTTCTTTCTTTGGTGATCGTCTATAGGGGTAAAGGGAAGAGGGGTTATTCAGTTTCTAAATGATTAGTACATGTCTGTAATTGATGGGCTAAAAAACCAGCAAGGGACTGTTTTAATGGCCATTTAATATTTTAATGAGTTTTGTGTTAATTGCCTTTTAGCTTTTCAGGGTTAGATCGTGGTCTGGACCACATACCCACGCAGGAAACTAAGGGGAAGAAAGAATTTCTTAATGCCTTAAACAGGCTACTTGGGTCTGAGCATACAGGAGTAAGCAGGTAGGTGGGGAGTAACTTGGACTAGGCAGAGTCTTGACTCCACTCCACAGATGGCCAGCACAGCTGAGGTGTCATGAGGGAGAGGGGGAGCAGGTATCATCATTTCTTGCTGGTGTAGACCAGGAGTAAATTATTACCCTCTTAGGACATACCCTAAGAGGGTAACAATTTACAGCTGGATGGTGATTGCAGGACATACTATACAAGCTCACCCGGGACCCTGGATACATAGTCAGGCGGCGAGCCCACAATGAAGTCTGTGCTGACAAGGCTTCACTTCTGTTGGTACCAGAGCTAGCTAAATTAAAGCTAGCTTAAGTATGTCTACATGCACTGCAGTCACATCTCTGACTGCAGGATAGATGTACCCTTAGAGTGAGGAGGCAGCAAGGAGGGTATTGTTTGAGTCCAATTCTTCCCAAATTTACCAATACCCTTTGCTCAGGCCTGCTCCTAAGATCCAGCCCTAACGAATTTGGCCCTCAGGAAAAGTGCCAGATTTACATCCCTGAAGAATGAAGTTTTCTATCAATCCCTACATTAGGTACAGCATGGGGAACAAGAGAGCAAGCTTCCCCCATGCTGCTTCATCAATGTGCTTCAAATCAGACCAGGAGAAATCGCTTCTGTCTGTAATGGGGCAATAATTCATTCTCCTCACCCAGCCAATCCCTGGACCCTCTGCTGAGTCTGCCTGCAAGGGTGCCAATTGTGGTGGCTATTTTTGTGATGTGAACATTTGTCCATTGTGAACTGTTGGGTCACTACCATACTGTACTCTACTAGAACTAGCGATCTAGAAGTGACAGGCTTCATTTATATCACCACCAACCCCTTCCAGCCTATCTCAATATGGGTCATGGGGAAGTCCGAATAGTTCTGTTTCCTACCTCCCCCTGCATTTCCTACTCTGGAAGCTTCCCCTCCCCTTTATATAGTAACACCAAAGCAAAAAAAAACCACATAGATTATATTATTTAAATTTCCAGATTTCTCCCAATTGTGCAGTGCATAGACACCATTTTGTTGGCTTCTCTGCCTAAAACATTCATGGAAAACCTGTGGGCTCATTTTAAATTCACTCATGATCTGTGAAATGCTTTTACAAAGTGTCAGAAAACGTCTCACTTAATAATATGCTGACAATAAAGGGAGTGTTTTCTTTTCTAGTGCTAATAATCTGCAATAAGGCCTGCCACGGTTCTTACAAAAATGTGTGATCTTTACAGCCTCAAAAATTGGTGATCTTTTTCAGATCTTCCTGCCGTTATAATATGCACTCCAATTTTACACATGTATAGTTAAAAAATAAATTTAAATATATCCATCCAAGCTCAAAATTGACAGCTTCTCTTTTAGACTTTTTAACTGTAAGACTGAAAAGTCAGAGTGCAGCACTTCCAGTTGGACTCCTCTCCAGTCTAAGGGCTCTCATCACACTCAGTGTGACACACTACAGTGGCTAGCATCAGTGGGAAACAAACAGGTTTCTTCACCCTATCACCATCTATGGACAAATAACAGTAGAAGAAATCTGGTTAGGGTCTGCCTGCTCAGGCTTCTCAATAAGGGCCACATCATGTCCTCAGAAGCTCACTCAGCAGTGTAAGGGGAAGTTGTAATCCTCCACCCATCTTCCCTCTGAGTCTTCACTGGCCCTCAGGTCTGAACACGTAGGGGTAAGTGAGCCCTGTGGGCCCACACTACTCCCACGGCCATCCCTAAAAAGCAGCGCAGGGGCGGACAGAATGCCACACCTCCAACCATCACGGTGAGTCAGCACTGTTTGGGTAGTTATCTGCTACTAGTATGAGTCAGTAGCAGATTGGAGCAAGAGATGAGCAGGGGAAGCAGCCTCCTTGTATGTCTTCTAATTCTCAGTGACTCCACTTACCATTCTGCCCGATTCCAATGGGCCAAAACAGCTTCTACCTCCACATAAGGAGAGTTATTTTTGAGTTTAGAAAGCTAATCCTGATAAGAACTGGATTAATGATACCACATCCACATGGCTGTAGGAATGCAAGCTCCCCACACACACACACTCCTCCCTTTGTGCATTCGTTACAATTGCATTATAATCTGCTCCCATAAGTGCCAAGCAATGAAACTGAGGAAAGTCTACACTGCACACTAAGTCCGTGTCTGTGGGACATAGGTGTGTTGACTCAGTGTTTCCAAGCCCGTATTTGAGCATCCAAGCTGCATTGTAAACCTGGATTTACAGTTGTTGGACTGGGTCTCATAGCTGTGCTAGTGCATCCAGACAGCGCTACGCAGATCTTCTGACTCAGGTCTGCGGCTTAACACGTGTCCACACTTCAAAATGACAGGACTTGGACCAGAGTCACCGGGAGACTCAAGCGCTCACCTACCCGCCTAGCAGGGTCCTAGGACTGGTGTCTTGAGTACTTGCTGACCCAAGCCAGACAGATTTGGGTGGACAGACTTGGGCTCAACCCTGAGTCAGAGCCTGGGCTTAGTGTGCAGTGTAGACAGAAGGGCAGTCATGGCTTGAGACTTGAAGTGCCACCTCTCTGCAGGGCCAACATTAAAGCATCGGCACAACATGGCATTCCTTACAGATACGCAGTATGCAAACAGCGGAAGACAGGAATGTGTTCCAATCCTTCTGGGTGCTACATCAGTGGGCACCTTGGAAATTCAAATAGATTTCTTAGGCTGTCCAAACCTTTAACTGCATAAATTTGTATGAGGGGAATCCCAGAGCAAGCACATACAACTATCTGAACCACAAAGGAGTGAATACCAAACACAAGTCCTGCATTTGTCTTATGATCAGCCAGAGGGAAAGGCATAATAGGCCAGCTAACGATAGGTTATTCAGTGTTTTCCCTCATCATGCCCTCCTGCTACCCACCAAAATAGAGGTGCGAAGGAAGGGATTTCCATACTTTTCATATTGAATTAAATCCTCCCTCCAGTCACATGGGGCAGCATTAAAAGAAAGACCATAGAAGACAAGCTGATCACCAGACATAATTAATCAGAGCCTGGGAAGGCCCATTAGCAGAGCACAGTTCAAGTTTATTTTCCCCCTTTCCTGCTTTGAGTCATAAACTGTTGTCAATCTGCTTATAAGAACACCTTGTGTTTCAAAGCAGATATTTACTGTGAACATGCTCTGCAAAGACAGTGCAACTATCAGTGTGGGTTACTATTCATGTGAGAGCAAAGGGTTGCATTCATGATCTTCACTAGTCATGCAAGATTGAGAATTGACAGCCTGTTGGCCAGTCTCCAAGGTGACAATGTAAAATCTTAGACTCCAGAATCCGACAAGGAGGGGCTGATTCTCTGTTACCCTGAACCTGTGGAGGGCAGATTGCGTGGTTTAGTGAACAGCATACTGGAATAGGACTTAGGAGACCAGCATTAAATTTCTAGCTCTGTCCCTGGTTTTCTGGGTGACCTTGAGCAAATCACGTCAATGCCCTGTGCCTCAGTTTCCCCATCTGTAAAATAGGGATAATGATATTGCCCACCTCTGTAAAGCACACTAAGATCTAGGGAGGAAGAGCTCCATAAGAGCTAGGTATTATTACAGCCATTTACACCAGTGCAAAATCACAAAGCAGTGGAGAATCAGGCCCAAGAACTATAGTACTCAGAGTGTTGCCAGCTCTCTGATTATTTTGTCAGGAGTCTCATGCTATTTGGTGTTTTTCTTCCAGCCCTAGCTCCTGGAGTCAAGTGTTTTCATGAGAATCTCCACTTTCACTCAAAAAAGAAAGTAAATTTCTGTCCCTCATGGCTGAGGAGAGAAGCTTGAAAATGTGACTTGAAGGCACCCTAAAGGCTCAAATCTTAGAAGGCAAATAAAATCCCTCAAATATTTAAGATGAAATCCTCCATTTTTAAACCAATGTCATGATTTTTGGGGGGTTGGGAGGGGGCTGATTCATGATTTTTTAATGCATGGGGCAGGCAATACTGTGGCAATCAAGCTATGAATGTCTATTAAAACTCCATGGCCAAAATGTCAGGGACAATGTGAACAGATGATAGATCCCTTAGCTACTCTTTGGTCTTGCCAGTGGATCAGCTTATACCTAACCAGTGTATATTAAAAAAAAATCATACTACTGACCAACAACATTTTTCATTTTTTCCCTTAAAACAAAGGTACAAAAATCACATCTATTTTAGCATTCCATTGAAGATGTCAGACATCCAAGTAAATTCCCTCAGCATTTAATCGTTGGCCATTGTGCTACACAGACTTCACTGGTAACATCACCTTTCTTTGACCAGCTACTACACTCTATGAACTCAGTGCCCAGGCAGTCTGATTGCTAGGTATCTAACCTTTATTTTCTGACAATTGTTTGTAGAAGTCAATATTTTAAAATATCAAGTAGGTTGCTGATTGGTGGAGCACAGAAAGTTATTGCTCTGACCCATGTAGAACGCAGCTCCTTTTTCTTTTGTCACTGGTTGTGAAAGGTGCACAGTTGGCAGCCTTAGTGGATTAAAATCTATTTTTCAAGAGAACGGGTCTGACACAGGCAGCCTCAGCACACTCACAGCCCAACAACTTGCTTCAAACCTCTGTTGGAAGAGAGGTTTCCGTCTTCATCCTCTTTCAATCTTTGGCTTTTTTGAGACTCCCAACAAGGAGGTCAATTGGTGACAATTTATGGCAGTTTTTCTACCCTGGCATCTGTCCATTTGGAACTAGACTTATTTCACAAAGGCCACAAAAAAGCCATCACAAGTTAACTATTTTCAGTCACTGCCGATCTGGAGTGAAGTTGAACTGCTGATGTAGAGGTGAAAGGCCCTTTTTATCCTATTACCCATGGCCTGAGCTATTCACTCCCCTGCACCACACCCATACTTCACATTTTTAATAATCATCACTGGTTATACAATTACTTGGAGAAAACTGAAGGTCTGTGAATTGGAAGGTGGACAATTCTAAATTAGACATCTGTGCTTTCAATGAATACATGATGAACTACTGGTATTTTCTGGGCTTTCATGTCAGGAAAAAAAAGGGGTCAGTTTAAAAAAGAAAGTATAAAAAACTGTCACCCTTAATTGCTGGGATTAAATGCCAGACTTGGTCTCTCCCTTACTATATTACCAAGCAGACTGTTAATAATCCTCATGTAGGCTGTAATAATTAACAGCTTTCAAACATGGCAGGATGATAGTGTTTTGTATTGGGTACGAAGAAATTAAATAGGGGGAAATATTTTAAAAACAGTATAAAGGAGATCTGGGGAACCTGAATATCACCAATTTATTTTTATTCAGTGGTTTAGATAAGAAAGTGTCATTTATATTGATTACATTATCCCTAGCAGGTTTTCCTTAAAAAACAAATGTCCATATAATGCAAACATTCAGTTACAGAGTTTAAGGAAAGACATGTATTGCCAGGCAATTAAACTGCATTACTACCTATCTTTAGCTGTATTTGTTTTCTTTAATAGAACATATTTTCCTGTAGAAATACTGCCTTAAAAATCATGACAGTGCTAATTATCTATGGCAAATGCATCTTCTTCTACTAATGATAACTCTAGTGTATTATCATTTGTGCTGGGTTTCATTCTAAAATTGAAAGAACCATACAGCTTTGCAGATTCCTGGGAGGATGCAAATCTGTTCCTCCTGTACAGCTCCCCTTTCCACATAGACATCATTAATAAACTGGACAGCACCACACCACCCAGAGTTAAGAGACATAGCCCAGCGATCACACACCTATCCAAGTGAGCCCCGATTCTAGCGCTCTCATTCTCCAGTCGCTCCATCTCCCTGGCTGCTACAGTGTTAGGATCCACAGTCACATCTCTGGGCACCACATAGGAAATAATAACTAGCAAAATCCCACTAACCAGGAACAAGATGGCACTAATGAACCCATAGTCTATAGAGTTCCCTGAAGCAGCTTCTGATCCAGTATCATCTTCTTCCTCAGCGATCAGGGAGGGAGGATCATGAGCCCATTCGGGTGGGATCTCTGTACAGGAGCTATGCTGGGCAGGGGGAACCTGGCAGCAACTCTTCACAGAAGAAGGGGCGTTTCTCGTATGCTCCAGATTGACATTTTCATCCATATAAGTAAACGATGTCTCCAGTTCCTGGGCACAGCAGCAGGCTCTCTTCTTTTCTGCTTCTTCTTCTCCATCCAAGTGAGCTGGCTGGCAGCAGGGCTGGATGCTGCTTGATGCTGCTGCATGCTGCCAGGAGAAGGAGGGGGTAGGAGTGGAGGAAAGGGGTGCTTGGGTGGGACCTGCTGTGGCTGCCCTTTGTGTAGACTTGCAGTGCCTATCGCAGCAGAGAGCTGCCACCGCAGCTGCTGTTCTAGCCCCCATATCGTCCCCATCTCTCTGCTGTTCGTAGGGAGGGGCCTGCAAACTCCAGTCCACGTTGTTGCACAGATCCGATCGCCTACCCTTCTTGGTGAGGTACAGAAGCTCCATACAAGCCATCAGAACTCCTCTCTAGCAAGCCGCGGCTTTTAATCTAAGCCATGCTTCAGGAAACTCTGTCAATAATACAATCAAGTGATAACATGGTACACGAGTTGTTGCCTCAAAGCAATGTTCTACCCGCTAACCAATATTTCTGCTAGGGATATGGCTTGTTTCAGTTGCTAAATGATTAAACAAATTCCCTCTGACATGTATTTCTTTTCAGTCTGCAAATGAAACAGCAAGGGGTAAAATAAACACCTCATGATGCATTAAGAAACCAACAGGAAAGTAACACAAACATCATATATTATTCTTCCTCTCACAACTGTTCAAGGGGAAAATAGCAAATGCGATTGTTTTAATCAAGTGTTTAAAACTGCAATCCTCTTGCAGATCCAAAATCTATTAGGGACTCTAATCAACCTTTGACACCAATATCCAATTAAGGCAATAAGCCATCTAAAATAATTAAAAAAAAGAGAATCATAGTTATCATCTATAAAAATGTCAGAGCACAGAGTTATCATTTTATTTATAAAAAGCACACAACTTCTTCTTTTCTCTTCTTTTTTAAAAAGGAAGCCTAAATTCAGATTCACAATGTAATTAGAAAGATACAGGCAAATCCCATGTAGCTCAGTAATCCAGGATCTATATTCTCTGGTGGAAATCTGATAATCCCGGGGGAAAGCAGTGCTTTCCTATAGCAGATCTCCAGTTTGATTAAGAGCATTTGGAATGAAATTATGCCTCAAAGACTGATGACTCAAAGACGGATGTTACTTCTCCATCTACAATTAATTAATTATAACAAGAAAAGGAAAAAACAAAAAAAACCTTGTAGCCAAATGCTCTGTTTGTTAAAGAAATTTCTGCTACACACTAAATATATATATAGGTTTGTTTTTTGTTTTTGTTTTAAAAATCTCTACTGGACAGTGCTCAGTCATGGGGCTTTGCACTGTCCAAGCGGGAATCTACTGAGTTATAAAACGCAAGCTACATAATCCAAGAGTATTTGGATTCAAGTATATTTGGGTGACACAACTGATAAAAGCATCTTTTTAGACGTACTGTCTTTTAGGGTTTTAACTGCCAAGTGCAGACATGATAACCCAGCCCGATTGCACAGACCGCAGCTCGTCTTCCCTGCAGAATGCTCACATTCCCGGCGCACTTACCTCTCTCTTCTGTTTGCATCCATTTGGCGGATGATTGTTGCATTTCCTAGGCTGCTCTGTGAAAGTCTGATAGAGAAGCACTTGTAGCCCTCCACGTTCCGCCGTCCTGCAGCCTCTGCCGGAGGTTGGGGAGGGGGCGTGGGAGAAGAGGAGAGAGCGTGCCGGCTGGGAGGGGCACCCAGGCTGCCTTCTGGGAGATGTAGTTTTTATACAAGGGGACTGTTCTGGCTGCCTGCAGTGAGGCAAGAGAGAGGGCGGGGGAAGGGGCTCTGTTCAACTTGAACCACCACACACTAGCCATTTACCCAGTCCTCCCTGTTTAAGTAACAACAGCAGCGAGCCACTTTTCCGCTCCAAAATGTTCCTCTAGGTTTCAGTGAGGGCTATGGGGTCTCCCACTCATCCAATAATATCCCTGTGGGTAGCAGTATTATCAAACCCGAGCAGTCAGCAACCATGAGTCAGGCCCCCAAAACGTATGAGATTTAAAAGTCATGAGATTTAAAACAATGAAAGTAAATGTTGGGTTCCTTTTGTGTTTTGAGCCTTTGGGGTTCATGTTTCAAGCTTTTCTCCACAACCAAGAGGGCTCCAGGAGTTGAGACGTTAAGAAAAACAGCAAATATCATAGGACTCATGATAAAATCGCAAGAGCTAGTGATGCTCTGACAGACATGGTCACCTTTTGGTTACACACTTTCTGTATCAGGGTAAGGACAGTCCCACCCATCATGTGCCAACCTGTGTTGCTGGTGTGGACAAATAATATACTATTATTCCCTAGAGCAAGGGGGGAAACAGGGAGGTAATCATACCTTTCTGAGGCACAATTCCTTCTGTGAGTGCATCACCGCCACCCTATGCACAGGTAAAATGGCAAAGCTGCAGTCCAGCCCTTGATGTTTCTTGTTCCCACTTTGGTGGCTGTGGTTAGAAAAGGGTTAACAGCATTTTTTTTTAAAGTATATAAATTATTGTTGCGAAAGATCTGAGGTGTGGAGGTGGAAAGCAGAATGCATAACACATATTCTGCACATACAAATAAGAGCTGGTTAAAAGATTCGTCAAATGAGTGTGAGAAGTAAGCAACATTTGTCACACAAAAGACAATATGGAGTAAGAGATGGGACCAATGGATTTATAATGAGACTTATGATGGTAGCACAATAATAGCCTGGATTAAAAAAAAAATCTGCTTTAAAGAGATAAGTAGGCCTGGCTGTGGGAATCTACTACTACATCTGAATGCAATAGACTGACAACACAGAGGGCTGGATTCTTTGTTCTGGCCAAACTGTGCTAAGTAGGGGTGGAATGTATATGTGATTTAAAGCCTCCTGTGCGGCTCTCATAGTCTCGGCAGTGGTCATTGCCTGACTATCCCTGGTGCAAATCAGAGCAACCTATGCTCTGCTGTGTGTTGTATTGAAAATGTTAATTTGTAAGGGGTTTCCTGGTCCGGCTTGCAGGCTAGGAAGCTCTGTGATCTGAGTCTTTCAGCAGCCAGGCTGCAGAGAACCAACTTAAAGTAAGGTGGGATGAGTTTGCCTCTCTGCTTTAGGGAGCAGTCAGCTGTGTCATCCTGTGTTCTCATTCTGAATTATGAAAGATAAAGTTGTGCTACCGTTGTATTTGTGTGGTGAGGAACACATGTGAATCACTCACAGTCAGCGGTAATAATGAACTCTCTTATTTTGTTTTTGTCACGAACAGGAAGACCACAGATGAACTGCCCCCTAGCCAGGAGGAAGCTGAACTGAATCCTGAGCAATTCCCTTCATCTCCAGACAGCAACGCGCGGTAACTAACAGCAGCTCCCCGGGTGAGTGCGTTCCCCTACATAAAACTACAGCACCCGCTATGCACACATAACACCTTAGGCAAAATACTTGTCCAGCCATCCTGGCTATTCTCACCTGCACTGTGGTATCTCTAGGATGCTTGGCGGGGCAGGTGTCTTTGGTGACTTTGATTCAGCATGAACCCCTGGAGAGACAGGAGTGTTATCCCCTTTGAGTAGCAGCTTTGATGAACTCGTAGTGTCAGAGACTGGAGGTGGTAATGATGGTTGGCTCTAGAGGACGCATATCTGAAGGCTCCTCTGGAGTAATATTGCTCAGAGATGAGCATCTTCTCAGCTGGTTGACATGGCGATGCCAAACTTGTCAGTTGAACCTTGTATGAGATGAGACCAGTGACCTTGATGATTGTTGAAGTAACCCACTGTGGCCCAGTTCTGTAACTTCTAGCAAATTTCTTGTGATGTGAAGGGGTAAGGAAAGGGGTGGAAGAGGCAGGAGCTCTGGAGGGAGCTCAGCCAGCATCTGGTCCCACTTTGCCCTCATGCTGGAACCCGCAGCAGCTCCTCTTAGTGCCATGGAAAGCCATAGCCAGCAGCGAGGGGAAAGAAGCAGAGTGAGGGAAGCAGTTGCCTTCCCTATGCTGCAGTTCACCAACTCAAGCTGGGCTGTACTTGTCCGAAGGGAGGCTGTTCATGGTCCCATTCTATCTTGGGGCACAGAGAGCTGGCTGTGGAGAGGCTGGTCTCTGATGCAGTAGCATCCAAGGGCTGGTAGTACTGAAATGAACCCCTAGCAGCCCAGCAGCACTGGGGAGGGATGGGAGAAGAGGGAACCTGTGCTGCTGACCACGCTGGGCAGGGGTGCCTGGTCCCTGTGCTCCTGCCTGCTCCAGCCTGCAATGGCAACTCCCTCCTAGGGACCCTGTGGGGAGGGGAGCAGGTCTGGATGTAGAGCAGAGAGAGGAAAACCCTAAAATCCCTTCCCACAGCACATGGTCCCACCACTGGGTGCCTGCAGTGTTGGAAGTTTTGTCCATATGTATGTAAATATAAAATCACTGCCTGCTACTCTTAATTTCCCACTTCAAGCCATTTATGCATAACAATCTAACCCTCAACTGCCCTCATTTCAAGTGCCCGTGTCCCACGTGTTACCCCTTCTGTTTAACAATCTGTCCCAACTTGTATTTAGCTCAGACACTCTGCTTCCTTCCCCAGAACTGAAGACGAGCTCTGGGTAGCTAGAAATCTTGTATCCTCCATCAACAGAAGTTGGTCCAGTAAAAGATATTACCTCACCCACCTTGTCTCTTTCATATTTTGGGACCAACACAGCTATAACAGTGCAAGCATGTACTACTGAAATGTCACTTTAAAAATGCATTACACTTTTTTAAAAATGCAATATTTGTGACCTCTTGTGTTTGTTTCATAAGATACTTCCTTGGATGACTTAATAAGATGGAAACAGCTCAGACCTGCAGGATCGGTACCACATTTAGAGTTACCTTTTGCTTCATTTCTGGTTAATGAGTTAATACCATGTGGCTGCTGTTCAGGAATTACTGCAGCCCTGGTTGTGAAGTCAGAAACATGGGGACAGGTGTCGCTTGTTAAATAGTAGTGTCCCCAAAGGGTCTGTACTGGGACCAGTACTATTCATAGAGCTAGGTATCCAATTTTCAACCGGAATGCCTGGTTGAAAAGGGTCACTGACCGGGTCATTAAAAATCCGATCGGTTGCGCAGCAGGGGCCCAGGACTAAGACAGGCTCCCTGCCTGCCGTAGCTCCGTGCAGTTCCCAGAAGTGGCTGCGAGGTCCCAGCAGCCCCAGATGCATGGGCAGCCAGGCAGGCTCCGTGCACTGCCCCCACCCCAGTGCCGGCTCTGCAGCTCCCATTGGCCGGGAAGCACAACCAAGGGGAGCTGCAGGGGTGGTGCCTGCGGGCACGAGGGCAGCATGCGGAGCCTCCTTGGACACCCATGCATCTAGGGGCTGCAGGAACCTGGCAGAAGCTTCCTGGGAGTCGGGGTAAGCGCTGCCAGGACCCCAACCCCGCTGGGACCCCAACCCCCTCCCCCAGCCCAGAGCCCCCTCTGCACCCCAAACCCCTCATCCCAGGCCCAACCCCAGAGCCTGCTCCCCCAGCCAGAGTCCTCACCCTGCCCTGCACTCCGACCCCCTTCTCCAAACCGGAGCCCACACCCCCAGCCAAGAGCCCATACCCCCTTCCTGCACCCCAATCCCCTCCCCCAGCCCGGAGCCCTCTCGGGCTCCCCAAACCAGAGCCCCCACCCCCAGCTACAGTCCTCACGCCTCTCCCACACCTCAACCCCTGCCCGGTGAAAGCGAGTGATGGTGGGGAAGAGCGAGCTATGGGGGGGGGGATGGAGCAAGTGGGGGCAGGGCCTCGGAAAAGGGGTGAACCGCAGCCACTGGGAGCCGCAATCGGACGAACCTGCGGACACGGCAGGTAAACAAACCAGCCTGGCCCACCAGGGGCTTTCCCTGCACAAGCGGCAGAACAAGTTTGGGAACCACTGGTGTACCCCATGAACACAACAAGCTGTAGCAGCTCCTGAAGAACCAGTGCACAGCTAAGTATAGCCAGAGAGAAGCACAGTCTGATCACATGCACCGCCTGCCCCAGAATGCTGCCTGCGCCCTGACTCTGAGAGGAGCTGGTGTATGAGTATTCCACCGGCTCTGCACCACCAGAAAACATGCCAGAGGTATTTCCCCCAT
Source organism: Caretta caretta (assembly GCF_965140235.1). Lineage (NCBI taxonomy): Eukaryota > Metazoa > Chordata > Testudines > Cheloniidae > Caretta > Caretta caretta. The sequence continues at coordinate 32,921,722 of NC_134207.1, read as the reverse complement.
AGGGAGTTCCCACAGATTGATACATCATAAAGAGACTGGAGCATAATATAGAAGCCAGCCCATGGCTTTTTGTTTGTTCCTTTTGCATCGAACTCCTCATATTATTAGCTAAGTTAAATTGGCCAGGGAGGCAATAACAAGGCTTAGTGAGAAAAATTTAGCAACTAGAAAAGAAATGTCAAGATTTATGTGTAGGATTGTCAAGACTATTTTGAAGACCGCAAAAAATTCTGAAGATGGAAAATAAGACTATTGTCTACACTGAGAGAGAATAAAGTGATGCAATTTTTGTGCTTAGAGGACGTCAGTATTTACGATACCAAGCAAATATTTGGAGATCTCCCTACTCAAAGAAGTGTCAGGCATTGCTAGGTGTTTAAAACACAGTACTGTGCTAGAGCTATTGATTCATAAAGCAAAAATAGATAAAAAGAAGCTATTTAGTTCTTCCTTGGTTGCACTCTCTAATGTATATCCATCATGCATTTATAAAACCCACAACGAGCAAATATTTCTGGGGGGAAAATGCTGCACCAGAACTGTCAAACAGAGAGTTCAATCCTTGCTAAATGCTCCTGCTTCCCATGCCTGAGAAAGTGGATAATTAGCACTCCTGATAGAGGGAAATAGATCAGAATGGAATAAATGGCTTAAAATCAGGAAGCACTATCGAGATAAAGAGCCAGTATTTAAGCACATAAAGATGCAGATGGGCACCTGGTGGGATTTTTAAAAGGGCCTAAGCATGTTAGGTGCCTAACTCTCATTAACTTCAGTGTGAGCGAAGGGCCAGATTTTGAAAGGTATTTAGGTACCTGAGAAATGCAGGCTGGCATCTAGTGGACCTTAGGCAATAAGTGCTTTTGAAAATCCCACTAGATGCCTGTCTGCATCTTTTGGCACCTAAGCACGTCTAAAAATCTGGCCCAGAGAGCTTCTAGTTATCAGGAAGAGCTAAATAAGAAGAGCTGGAGAGAGGCCAGAATTGTGGAAGCAGTCTCTGATCTAACTCCCCATAGGCAATGAGAGAATTACTATTGACAGAAGGATTTGTCCTGAAATTTGCAAGATAAGGCATTTTTGCTGCCAAGAAGGTTAGATGTACCAACAAAAGGATTCTGAGAAAGCAACCCCCCAACAAGATTCAGGATTTTCTCTCTGATTTATTGGGGCCTAATCCTGTAAAGTGCTGAGCACTTCCTGTGTGATGAGGGCACTATGGGAAGCGGGGGGCCCTGGATCAGGAGCTCTATCTAGCTTTATAGCAAAGTATCTCTTTGAATACAGCCCTTTACATTAGGGAAGAGATACCCGTTTTACACAGCCCATGCCTTTCTGCTCTGTCCTTCTAGGGTGCTCTTTGTCCATACTTTTCTTTCATTCACACCCTTCTTTCTGCTTTTATCACCTGTCCTGTGAATTCTCACCCCTAGTTTAGTTGTTTTTCTTGTTGCTTTTTGCAGATGCAACAGTTAGTCCTGTCTACATCCTTTGAATGGCACTACAGCATTTGGTACTGCCAAGAGCCACTGCATTTTGGACCCACACAAGATAACATGGACATGTACACCACATTTAGGTCTAGTCATTTCAACTCCCTATGCGATGGTTTCCCCAAAGTTGCAAACATCCACCTCTGAGCGTGTCGCCCCACTCCTATTCACTGGCCCAGTATGAGGTTGTTCAAGATAGGGAAAGTCTGCCTTGTGACTTTTTACACAACTTTGGAAAACTGGGCCTGAGGCTCCTCTGTGTGCTCTGCGTTGTGTGTCAGTGTGTATTCACCTCAGACCAGACCCACTCAGACAAACCACCAGGAACAAGGTTTTATTCCATAAGGAAGCACAGAACAGGATTACAGACCAGCAGCCTCCTCTCTGCTTGCCTGCTCATGCTCCCAGCTTCAGTCAGTGCTGAAACTTCCTCCTGGGAGGGGCAGAAGGTATATCCTGGCAGGAACCAGGAAGTTCTCCCAACATGCTGCAGCTTATAGTCCACAACTTTTAGGTCCCATGGCTGCTGTTGAAGTACACTGGACCTTGGGCTACAAGTGCACAATAGAATTCATACTGTGTGTATTTAAGCCAGGATATGTCTACAGTAGAAATGCTTCAGGGGTGCAGCTGCAATGATGCAACTGTGCTGCTGTAGTGTAGATACATACTACAGTGATGGAAAAGATCCTTCCAGGTAAGTCCAGGAGATGGCAGCTAGCTCAACTGAAGTATTCTCCTGTCGACCTAGAGGTGTCTACACTGGGACTTAGGTCGGCTCAACTACACTGGACGTGGCATGAACCGTGAGTGATGTAGTAGCTAGACCTAACTTTGTAGAGTAGGCCAGGCCTAAAATAACTGAGTGTGCAAAGGCCTGTTCAGGGAACAGCTGATGACACAGTACTAGTAACAGAGCTAAGCCCAGTTGCACTGGCTCTGAGAGGTATGAACTGCCCCATGCAGCTCACTGGGGTGTTAACTGCAAGATCCACTTGGCTTGTGGGGTGTGTCTACACTTCAGCTGGAAGCAAGCCTCCCAGCCCTGGACAGACTCATGCTAGAGCTGGAGCTTGAGCTGGAGAGCTAAAGATAGCTGCATAGAGGACATTATGGCTTGGCCGCAGCTCGGGCTCTCAAGCTCATCGAGTGCTCCTGTGGGTCTGAGCTCTGGTGGCTAGCCCAAGTCTTCACTGGAGCTGCAACCTCCATACTGCTATTTTTAGCATGCTAGCTTGAGCCCAGCTAGCACAAGCCTGTTTAGCCAGGCTTGAAGGCTCACTCCCAGCTGCAGTGTAAACATACTCTGGGAAACCCTAAGAACACCATTCCAGCAGAGCTTTGGTCAACCCACCAAGCAGATATTTACTCCAGCAGCTGGAGTAAATACTAGAGGCCTTCCTGGGGTCACCCACGCCTGCTGGGAGAAAAGACCCCTGTTCTATCCAAGGGGAGAGGAGACCCAACTGCCGCTCCTGGGGGATAAGAGTCTATTCCTGCCTTGCCAGGAAGGGAAGAGGGGCTCATTGTCACAGCCACTGCATGGAAAAGAGGTCTCTGACATGGGCGTGAATGAAGGGGTTTTGTCAAGGGACCTGGACTGCATCAGTCCAGCTTTGGTTGCTACACATCATAAGTGTCATGATTCACTACATGACATAAGTAGTACATGACATGACACAACACTATGGGTAACTACATTTTCCAGACACACTCAAGGATGGATATTCTCATCACTCGTACAAAAAGTGGTGGTTCGCATCACACATTCACTTCTACTATGGATGCACCTCCAATAATTGCTTTTTAAGTCTTCAAACTGTTTAGTCAATGGCATGTCCAGCAGAGGATGCAGAATGCATAGTACAGACTAGAGCAATATGAGGTGGTGAACAAAGAAAAGGAGATGTTAGGCTTTGCTTCAGTCTTCACGGCTGAGGATGTTAGGGAGATTTCCAAACCTGAGCTGTCTTTTGTAGGTGACAAATCTGAGGAATTGTCACAGATTGAAGTGTCACTACAGGAGGTTTTGGTATTAATTGAGAAACTTAACAGTAACAAGTCCCCAGGACCAGATGGCATTCATCCAAGAGTTCTGAAAGAACTCAAATGTGAAATTGCGGAACTATTAACTATGGTTTGTAACCTGTCCTTTAAATCAGCTATTGTACCCAATGACTGGAAGAGAGCTAATGTAACGCCAATATTTAAGAAGGGCTCTAGAGGTGATCTTGGCAATTACAGACCAGTAAGTCTAACGTCAGTACTGGGCAAAGTAGTTGAAACAATAGTAAAGAATAAAATTGTCAGACACATAGAGGAACATAAATTGTTGGGCAAAAGTCAAGATGGTTTCTGTAAAGGGAGATCATGTCTTACTAATCTATTAGAGTTCTTTGAGGGAGTCAACAAACATGTGGACAAAGGGGATCCAGTGGACATAGTGTACTTAGATTTCCAGAAAGCCTTTGACAAGATCCCTCACCAAAGGCTCTTACGTGAATTAAGTTGTCATGGGATAAGAGGGAAGATCCTTTCATGGATTGAGAACTGGTTAAAAGACATGGAACAAAGGGTAGGAATAAATGGTACATTTTCAGAATGGAGAGGGGTAACTAGTGGTGTTTCCCAAGGGTCAATCCTAGGACCAATCCTATTCAATTTATTCATAAATGATCTGGAGAAAGGGGTGAACAGTGCAGTGACAAAGTTTGCAGATGATACTAAACTGCTCAAGCTAGTTAAGACCAAAACAGACTGTGAAGAACTTCAAAAAGATCTCACAAAACTAAGTGATTGCGCAACAAAATGGCAAATGAAATTTAATGTGGATAGATGTAAAGTAATGCACACTGGAAAAAATAACCCCAACTATACATACAATATGATGGGGGGTAATTTAGCTACAACGAATCAGGAGAAAGATCTTGGAGTCATCGTGGATAGTTCTCTGAAAACATCCACGCAGTGTGCAGCTGCAGTCAAAAAATCAAATGGGATGTTAGGAATCATTAAAAAAGGGATAGAGAATAAGATGGAGAATATCTTATTGCCCTTATATAAATCCATGGTATGCCCACATCTTGAATACTGCATACAGATGTGGTCCCCTCATCTCAAAAAAGATATACTGGCATTAGAAAAGGTTCAGAAAAGGGCAACTAAAATGATTAGGGGTTTGGAATGGGTCCCATATGAGGAGAGATTAAAGAGACTAGGACTTTTCAGCTTGGAAAAGAGGAGACTAAGGGGGAATATGATAGAGGCATATAAAATCATGAGCGGTGTGGAGAATCTGAACACGGAAAAGTTATTTACTTGTTCCCATAATATAAGAACTAGGGGCCATCAAATGAAATTAATGGGCAGCAAGGTTAAAACAAATAAAAGGAAGTTCTTCTTCGCTCAGCGTACAGTCAACCTGTGGAACTCCTTGCCTGAGGAAGTTGTGAAGGCCAAGACTATAACAGGGTTCAAAAAAGAACTGGATAAATTCATGGAGGTTAAGTCCATTAATGGCTATTATCCAGGATGGGTAAGGAATGGTGTCCCTAGACTCTGTGTGTCAGAAGGTGGAGATGGATGGCAGGAGAGAGATCACTTGATCGTTACCTGTTAGGTTCACTCCTTCTGGGGCACCTGGCATTGGCCACTGTCAATAGACAGGATACTGGGCTGGGTGGACCTTTGGTCTGACCCAGTAGGGCCATTCTTATGTTGGCTACATGACAGGGAAACACACCTGAAAATGAGTGGCATCAAAAGAAAAGGAAAAGGATAGTAATAAACCAAGTAACAAGCAACATTAAAGTAGGCTGTAAGGAATTTAAAGGAAGAAGACAGCTTAGTAAACAAATCAACCAGACATATTATGAAATAATAGCTGATTGCAGTGATTTTTCTATACATTGAATCTGGAAAAAAAATAATTATGGCTGCTGTAATACTTCTTACGCTTACTACACATAAAACTATGGGGTGAAAGAAGAAAATGAAGGCAGCAGTTCTGACAAGCCAAGGACACACAGCTTTTAGTAGAATATATATTGCTGGTGACAGAATGAGGTTTTATAGGAGTTATCACGGATATTAGACAAAGATTTATATACATGCAGCAAAGTGTTTGAGGAATACTGTTAACTATTGAAGTTGCGTTCACATTATAGAAAATAATGCTGAAAAATATATTCTAATGTGTCTGTATTAAAATTAAATAATAATCATACTTTTTCTTTATGTAATATTTTTCGAGAGCTTTCAAAGCATCTTAAAAAGTGGGGAAAGTATCATTATTCCCATTCTACAGATGGGGAAAACAGAAACAGAAAGAGAGAGTTCATGTGATTTGTCCAAGGTCAAACAGCAAGTCAGCACCACACTGAGATCTAAAAGCCTTGTCTCCCTCAAAGGGAGGCTTTCCTGGAAGGGCACTGTAATGGACAGCCATAAGGTTGACTTCTGAGACCTCTTTGTAAGTCCTGGCGTAGGGTTGCAGCATAGACTGGGGAGATTCCAAGTAGCATTGTAGTCCACAGGTCAGGGGAGAGCAGCTGCTGTAACTTAATCAGGGCCTGAGGGCCTTCTCTAGCTCCCAGAGCAGTCTAGAAACAGGAGGGCACAAAGCACGGCTCCCCCACCCCCTTGAACGGAGAGTTCTCTGCTGTGCCTTAGAGATGCAGTGCAAAATCTCTTCCCATGGATGAAATCCTGGCCTTATTGAAGTCAATGAGAGTTTTGCCATTGACTTCAATGGGACCAGAATTTCACCCCAGGTCTCCTCATTGACACTATATTGCCCTATCCATTAAATCCTGATAGCAGCATGCGTCCACCACAGTAGGTTATCCGTACAAACATTTGAAGGCTGTAACCAGCAAGGGAAAGGAATTCTTTAGCAAAAGAGCCCATAACTAAAGAAAAGGAAAGTGTAGGCTAAGGAAAGTTTCTCAGGAAAACAGGTCCTAACAGTGAGCTCTGTTAAAGAGTCTTTCAGGGGAGCTGGATAAATCCATACTTCTTAAAATATTTAAAACCAGATTGAGCCAATTAGTAGAAAATATACTATAAGGTACAATGCTGAACTGGCCAAGGCGGATGAGCTAGATTATCCATTGGAATTTTTCTGTCTCGGATGTCTACGTTTATGACTTCACTCTGCTTGCCTGTTTCTCAAATGAGGTTTGATCAGAACGAATCTGTTATTTCCATATTTCTGAGCTTTCAGACCTTTAAAAGTCCCACTCATCCACTATATTTTGAAATTGGAATATGAGGTTTTTAAATACAACTCCCATTAAAATCACTGGCAGTCATGCAGACCAGAGCCCCACAGAGCTTCTGAGCATTTAATACTTCCACTGTTAAGGCTTATAAATTATCTTTAGTGTCAGTGTTCTCTCTTCTTAACAGTCATGTTTCTATTCACTCAGCTATCTTTTAAAGAAATAACTGCAGTTCATTCTGAGTGTCTTTACTGCAGGCAACTCTTTGCTCTTTCCTTCTGGCATTCTGATGAGAGTAGGTGAAAGCATCCCCTCTTAACAACACTGGATTTCATGAGAGGATGCCTGAAATCAGAAAGTAGAGGAAAATGTCAGAATTGAACTTATGGGGTTTTGTGGGGAGGGGTATAGGGGTTGGGTAGAGTGTGGATGAAAATGAGAGGAAATATGCTATAGTCCTTTAAACTTTTAAACAGAGCCCTTTATGATGGTGGGGGGAGAGGGGTTGAGGGAGGAGAGGTTGTTTTCTTTTGAATCAATGTACTTGAAAAAAATAGACCTATTCAGCACTGTACATTTTCTCCCCCACCCTCTTTTTTATGCAGCTAGAGCCTTGCAGATTCAGATGTTGCTAAAGAAAAATATTGTAGAAAAATTTATTTTCCAATACATCGATGTTGCTTTTAGCTGGTTGCTGTGTTGAGTGTGCAGCAAAACTGCAATTGTAATAAAACCTACTGTATGTATATGGATCAGGAGGAATTATATGAAAAGAGCAATTGATTACTCAGGCAGCTGAAAAGCTCACAGTACATTATTTATTAAAATGGAGACTTGTTTGTATAATTGTTTATATTATATATGCAAGTCCCATGGCCAGCGGCTGCAGAGAGAAAAGAGCTCTCTATTACCTCTGTTGGTGAACAGGGAAAATTGCTTCACCGTAGGCAGCTTCATTTGCATAGGCTACCTACCCACAATGCTTATAGTGACACTTGGGGAGTCATCATAATTCTACATGAATCTGGGGGATAGGGGAAAAGGGGAGCTTGGGTTCTAGAGAGGGTGGAAAGTTTTTATTTTGTGACAAAGAGTTCATTTCTAAGCAGCTAGGACTCTGGTCAAGGGTTTTAAATTCTCTTGGCTCTCCTTCCATGGGGAATTTGTTGTAAGAGCCTGGGCAAAGTACAGCAGCAGTAGAGCTGAGTGGGCTCAATAAGGCCCCACCTACCCAGCACCTTAATAACGCTGAATCACAAAGCTGGGTTAGGTGGCACCTGCTGATGGGATCAGGCAAGCAGCTTCTTGGGGCTGGACACACACCTGCAGGAGCACTTGCACTACTGCTACTTGCTGATCCCAGCCATGAGTGGGGTTTGATGGGTGGGTGAAGTGGTACAATCAAGGGACTATTACCAGTGGAACATTTTCACCAGTGGGTGAGAAGGGAGTTAGATGAACTACTGCCAACGTTACCTGAAGCATGGGGGGGATATTTAACTCTTTATTTGCATATACATTCTCTTGCAATGTTTTCCCAGATTTATGACTGTGTTCCCTTTCCCCTAATACAGATTTCCTTGATGTACACAGTCTCAGAGCGCTCACAGTGTTCGGGCAAGTTCTGCCTATTAAGGGCACAGGGAGAGTGATTAGTTTCTCCAGGCTTCTGGGTTGGGGCTCAAGCTGGGTTAATTATTTGTCAAGGGGGACCCTAGATATATTGTACCTAGCCCTTTTTGCTGCTGTTAACCCCCTGGCAAAAGGGTTACATAGAGATGAAACATTAAACTAATAGGCATTAAATCTTACTTTTGAAGCATATATGTGTGTACATTTATGTGCACGATATAAAATATATAACCTCTACGGGGGAGATTTTCAAAGGGACAAGGAGTAGTTGGCATATCGCCCCTCCACCCCAACTACCACACACACAGTAAACCAAATAAGGATATTGTCTCCAGGGGATGCAAATGCTGGAGTTTGAGTTGGGCAGAAGTATTAAAAAGCCAATAATCCTCTGAAAGACATTCGTACAGTGCCATCTGAACAAATTTTCAATTAGCATAGAAAATTAAAAAGGCAAGAATGGAGCAATGCCCCCAATTTAGCATATACAAAGGCATAATTCTAAAAAGGACAAAACATGCATATAAGTCCAAAACTACAGGCTTAACACATGGTGTGTGCCATAGATTTATAAACTATCAATGGGAAAGGAATAGTCTAAAATATTCTAAGGACTCAATATTTTATTAATTGAGATAGGATTATTTTGTCTAAGTAGGGTCAGCGGGACTAGGCTACCAGTGGCACAAATGAAGAACAATATTGTATGTATTTTCAATGATGGATTTTTTTTATCTAGTCAAATATTTAAGATTGTGTTTGATGAAGGAATAACTAGCTGAGTTCTCTTCAATTTTGACATGTTTAATCCTTAATATAAGGGATTTATCTGTCCACGTATTTATAACATAATCAGCCCTTTGGTCTCTGAGTACCACCAATATAACAACATATGATTACGCCAAAGAATGAATTTTTCCTCTTGCTTAAAGCTGTGCTGAGAAGTATAGGTGGTTTATTCTACATGTATTATTTTGGAATCTTTGAGAAATTATTGTCATGGACATACAGTCTTGGTCTCTTCATGTGTTTTTATAATGCTTAACATCAGTAGAATTTAAACATCCATATTTTGGATGTGTAAGACCAAGGGCAACTTGTGACCATGAGAGATCCTATGGCATATTTTGTTTATGGTAGTATCCTGGCCAAATGTCAGTATATTCTGCCTACCTCCTGTCAGTTGCACCATTTGCTTCAATTTGATACAGTATGCTTCTTTACTTCCTGAGATAAAAATATCTCTGTATTGTTTCTGTGCACTGTTAAATGTTTGTCTCGTCCTTTCTCTGCCTTATATTGATGTTGTGAGATCTTAATTAATTATGGTTTGTCAAGCACTTTGAGATCTTTGAATGAAAAATGCTGTAAGTCAGCAGCAGTGCATGTGTTATTCTGGAGGATAAAAGAGAAACTGTAGATGAGTGAGCATTAAACAAAAGTAAGATTTATGGAACATATGCTTCTGGTACCAACAGGTGCTGAATAATACAGTGTGAGTAAAAGATGCTATCATAACTACATGAGTCAACATCTGTACCTATAGCAAATCGTTCAGAAAATGGCTGAAAGCAGACACACACCAAAAAAAAGCCTTAATATTCAGGTTATTATGAAACTGCTGCTATAGTTCACCCTGCCTAGAAGCCTCATTAGCTAAACAGCATAGCTATGAAGAAGTCTAAATTTAGGAATATACGTAGGGTATCTAGACAATGGGTGCTCAGCAGAGAATCTAATTTTTTTCAAGTTTACTGGAATTTAAATGATTCTGCTTTTGTTTCACATATGAAAGTCCATCAGCTGTATTCCACTGATTAATGCACCCTGCTCTTTGGGCCTTCATGATTCCCATGAAATTCAATAGAATTAGGACATCTAACTCCTTTTTAAATGTCAACCCTTATCCTTGCTATTAAGGGCTCTGAACAGCCTATATCTGAATTAACATGGCCTATGGTTTGATACACTATTCCATTTTCTGTGCTCCTCTCTCTCTTCACTTCCTACTTTTTTCTCTTCACTCCCTCCATACCTCATGCCTAACGTCTTTCTTTGTATTCTTCTCTCACTTCCACCTACCTTCTTCTGTGCTGCCCCTTAAGCCTTGAATTCCATCCGTATTCTTGTGTAGTCTTAATTCTTTCAGGTTCCTACCTGAAAACATACCTCTTACCTAAATTCAATTCAGTGTTGATCCAGAACCTGAATTATTATTTGAACTACTGTGATGTCTAAGGGTTAGTTCCACAAAGGGGGCTTAGATGCAGCATCGCAATGCTTAACTTTTAGGTCCTCCATCCAGTGGAATTCTCAGCCCTGAGTTAGACTCCTAGGCTCCCTATACAATGCAATAGAAAGTCAGATGCCTAAGAATGGGAGTCACACAAGCCAGCAAACTGAGCGAAGAGCCACCTAAAATGGCCAGTAGGAAATGCTGAGGAGAGGAGAGGGCCTACAAAGGTAGTTAGAGGCCTAACTCTGGGCTGAGGGAAGTGCCTCCTCCACTCTGGATTCTCAGACATGAACTCTCATCTGGACTTAGGTGCCTAAGAGAGGTCAGCCCTTTCTCTCTCTCTCTCTCTCACACACACACACAATAGTAAGAGACCTCTTTTCTCCGTCCCCCTTACATCCAATAGCCCAGTGGTTAAGGCATGTGGGAGACTCGAGTTCAAGTCCCTTCTCTGCCTGGTTTGGAGCAGGGACTTGGGTCTCCCACATCTCGGCCGAATGCCTTTACTGCCAAGTTATATAGTCACTCTCTCTCAGACCCAGTGAATACTTAATTATTTTCTCAAAATGTGGAATAGCTTCAACAGGAGAGATTAAGAGCAGCCCAAAAGCCCACTGGTGTGGACACTGGCCTTGGATATGGGAGACCCAAGTCCCTGCTTCACATCCGTGCAAGTGGGGATTTGAAAACAGGTTTTCCCCTCCCCGGTGAGTGCCCTTGCTCCTGGACTATTGGGTATTCTAGGACACTCCCAACTTCCTAATCTGAGGGTTTGTCTACACTGGGACATTGTCGACAAAATTTTTGTCTTTCACAGGTACTTAAAAAAGCCCCCCCATGAAAGAAAAGTTTTGCTGACGTAAGTGGCAGTGTGAACACGGCTTTGTCGGCAGGAGCACTCTCCTCCTGACAAAGCTAACACCGCTCATGAGGCTGGAAGTATTTTGTTGGCAAAAGTGCCAACAAAATACCAACAGAGAGCATTCACATATGCTGACTTTTAGCAACAAGGCTGTGTCGACAAGCCCTGACCGTCTTTTGTGTCAGGCCTGCCCTGGTAGTTATGCTCAGAGCATGTCTGCCAGATCAGGCAAGATAGGTGAGGGAATGTCTAGCTTGAGAATTCTGCTATGCCTCTGGGCTGCTCTGCATCTCAGGACTTAGGCAGTTTTGAGCTTGACCAGTGTCAGGAATGTAGGCACCTATGGGACTTTACTGGCAGAAATGCAGGTACCTAGGGAATTTCGATGCCTACAGGCTTAGGCAGCAGCTGTTGGGGGCTTGGAGGATCTCAGTGGTACTAAATGTTAGACTTAGGCATCTAAAATGGCAGTGAAGTGCCTAAGTCTCTTGGTGGATCTAGCCCTCAGGAACCAAGTCACTGGTGGGGACCCATTGTGCCAGGCACTGTACAAACACTCATTAAAAAGAAGGTCTTTAGCCCAAAGGGCTTACAATCTAGGTCATAAATAATATCAAACCTGCTTCATCACTCTGTAACGATTCTGTCTTAGCCACCCAGGGCTATGTGCCTCAATTGTTGTCTGTTGTTTATTTGCTTAGATTGAATTCCTCAGTGCAAGGACGTCCATGTTTTGTGCAGCGAAGAGCACAGAGTCAACTAATAATATTTTTTATCTAAAGAGTCACATGCAAAAATGGCCACGCATAACTTGTGTAACCCTTCTGCCAGATGGAGCCAGCGGCAACCAGAGCCGGGTTCAATATCTAGGGGGTCCTTTCCATTGATACAACACAGAACCAGCTCAAGCCCCCACCCAGTAACCTGGGAAATTTTCATACCACCCCAGGTGCCTCTGAGAGGCAATACTTCCCCACTCACAAGCACAGCATCTGAGGGTAGAAAAGAAACTTTTAATAAAAGTCAGGAAGTAACTCAGCATTAATTTGGGAAAACACTGCAAACAGGGTTCATAAACATAAACCATGAATAAAAGACCCACCCCCAAGTAGGGTGGGCACTGCCCCTTTCCCCTCAGGTTCTTAAGTCCAGCAACCCAAAAGTCCCTTTCATATGCATGACCTTTCTCTGCACCCAACTCACAGTTGCTGTCCTTGGTCGGTGCAGACCCAGAGTTCAGAGGTGCATCTGCAGAGTTCACCCCGCACCCTAGGAGGAGGGTAAAGAAGCATCTTACTCGCTCCTCTGGCCACTCACCAGCTACCTGCTCACGATTCTCCTCCACCAGCCACCCTGCTGGTGGCTCATCGTGCCTCTCCGCTGCCGCCCTGCTGGCTGTCAGTCACCTTCTGTCTCTGTGCTGTGACCTCTGCACATTAGTCTCTCAGTGATTTTCTGCTCTTTTGCAGGCCGGGTAGAAACACTACCCCCATCTCAAGTGATATCAGCTTTCAGTGATTTTAGCTGTTAACAGGCAGGGTAGAAACACAATCCTATGCTCAAATAAATGTGTTAGTCTCTAAGGTGCCACAAGTACTCCTTTTCTTTTTGCGGATACAGACTAACATGGCTGCTACTCTGAATCATAGAATCATAGAATATCAGGGTTGGAAGGGACCTCAGGAGGTCATCTAGTCCAACCCCCTGCTCAAAGCAGGACCAATTCCCAGTTAAATCATCCCAGCCAGGGCTTTGTCAAGCCTGACCTTAAAAACCTCTAAGGAAGGAGATTCTACCACCTCCCTAGGTAACGCATTCCAGTGTTTCACCACCCTCCTAGTGAAAAAGTTTTTCCTAATATCCAACCTAAACCTCCCCCTCTGCAACTTGAGACCATTACTCCTTGTCCTGTCCTCTTCTACCACTGAGAATAGTCTAGAACCATCCTCTCTGGAACCACCTCTCAGGTAGTTGAAAGCAGCTATCAAATCCCCCCTCATTCTTCTCTTCTGCAGACTAAACAATCCCAGTTCCCTCAGCCTCTCCTCATAAGTCATGTGTTCCAGACCCCTAATCATTTTTGTTGCCCTTCGCTGGACTCTCTCCAATTTATCCACATCCTTCTTGAAGTGTGGGGCCCAAAACTGGACACAGTACTCCAGATGAGGCCTCACCAACGTCGAATAGAGGGGGATGATCACGTCCCTCGATCTGCTCGCTATGCCCCTACTTATACATCCCAAAATGCCATTGGCCTTTTTGGCAACAAGGGCACACTGCTGACTCATATCCAGCTTCTCGTCCACTGTCCTTTTCCTCAGAACTGCTGCCTAGCCATTCGGTCCCTAGTCTGTAGCTGTGCATTGGGTTCTTCCGTCCTAAGTGCAGGACCCTGCACTTATCCTTATTGAACCTCATCAGATTTCTTTTGGCCCAATCCTCCAATTTGTCTAGGTCCCTCTGTATCCTATCCCTGCCCTCCAGCGTATCTACTACTCCTCCCAGTTTAGTATCATCCGCAAATTTGCTGAGAGTGCAATCCACACCATCCTCCAGATCATTTATGAAGATATTGAACAAAAGCGGCCCCGGGACCGACCCCTGGGGCACTCCACTTGACACCGGCTGCCAACTAGACATGGAGCCATTGATCACTACCCGTTGAGCCCGACAATCTAGCCAACTTTCTACCCACCTTATAGTGCATTCATCCAGCCAATACTTCCTTAACTTGCTGACAAGAATACTGTGGGAGACCGTGTCAAAAGCTTTGCTAAAGTCAAGAAACAATACATCCACTGCTTTCCCTTCATCCACAGAACCAGTAATTTCATCATAGAAGGCGATTAGATTAGTCAGGCATGACCTTCCCTTGGTGAATCCATGCTGACTGTTCCTGATCACTTTCCTCTCATGTAAGTGCTTCAGGATTGATTCTTTGAGGACCTGCTCCATGATTTTTCCGGGGACTGAGGTGAGGCTGACTGGCCTGTAGTTCCCAGGATCTTCCTTCCCTTTTTTAAAGATTGGCACTACATTAGCCTTTTTCCAGTCATCCGGGACTTCCCCGGTTCGCCACGAGTTTTCAAAGATAATGGCCAATGGCTCTGCAATCACAGCCGCCAATTCCTTTAGCACTCTCGGATGCAACTCGTCCGGCCCCATGGACTTGTGCACGTCCAGCTTTTCTAAATAGTCCCTAACCACCTCTTTCTCCACAGAGGGCTGGCCATCTACTCCCCATGTTGTGATGCCCAGCGCAGCAGTCTGGGAGCTGACCTTGTTCGTGAAGACAGAGGCAAGAAAAGCATTGAGTACATTAGCTTTTTCCACATCCTCTGTCACTAGGTTGCCTCCCTCATTCATTAAGGGGCCCACACTTTCCTTGGCTTTCTTCTTGTTGCCAACATACCCGAAGAAACCCTTCTTGTTACTCTTGACATCTCTCGCTAGCTGCAGCTCCAGGTGCGATTTGGCCCTCCTGATTTCATTCCTACATGCCCGAGCAATATTTTTATACTCTTCCCTGGTCATATGTCCAACCTTCCACTTCTTGTAAGCTTCTTTTTTATGTTTAAGATCCGCTAGGATTTCACCGTTAAGCCAAGCTGGTCACCTGCCATATTTACTATTCATATTTACTGTTCTCTGAAACCTATCACAAGTGGTTTCAGTTCTGATTGAGCAATTAAAATAACAAAAGAGGTTCCTAATGAAGACTATTTAGCTCTGTTCTTCAAACACTGGAGAAGAACAGGTTAAATTTAGTCTAGAGAGGACCCTGGTGCGGGAGGAAGGGTTGTGTAGTCTCCTGACTAGGACACTGGGACTCCTGTCCCCACCTCTCTTACTTTCACAGGGCTCTGACATTTGAGCCCCTGCTTAAGGACGTTCTTTAAACTGAAGGTGCCACCCCTCATTTGGGACAGGTTAAGCACAGTCCTTCTTTCCTGTATTGCTAATAATTAGAACACTGGTAACCATATTTCACTACCCCTGTATTCAGTACTAAGGTCATTTGTACCCAGCACCAGCCAAAGTTGATCCTTTGACACAGCTGTAAATGATGAACAGGTAAACAGAGCAGGAGCAAATTGTATTTACATAAACACACCCATAATCTCTTCCTCTTCCGGCTAGCTGTCAGGGAAGCATTCATTTAGACCCTGCTTACATTCTCCCCCAAGCTGAGAATTTGTTGTCCCAGCAAATCACGCTCCAGATTATACCAACTACATGAATTCTCCTCAAAGGGTCTAGGAAACCCACTATGGCTGCCACAAGCCGATGAGCTAAGTGTATCACTTCCTCACTAACCACTCCAGGTGCATCGTAAGTTAGCCTGTTTACTGGCCTTATAACCCTGTCACACCTATTGAGAGTGGGTATGGCAGGGGCAGTGGGGACTTCTTCTGGGGCTAGGGATGGTGCAGGTTCCCTTGAGGGTACCCCCTCTACTGCCACAGGCCCCTGCATCTCTTGCTTGGGTACTGGAATGTCCAGAGTGCCAGGGACACCTTCCACTTGTATATCCCTCTGTCACCAACCTAGGTGTGTCATCACAGGCCTGTTTTTCTTCCAGGAGGTCTGGGAATGTTGATGGGACAAGCTCATTATCCCAGGCTGGTCTGACAAGAGGATGTAACAAAATGGTGAAAGCTATTCTTGGGAATTATGAACCCACTTTGTTGTTGGTAATATTACAACATAAATATTGCTGTTCACTTTCAACAGACATGATAGTTACATGTGTATTTCAAGTGCAATTTATGGATGTCTAGAAATGTGACTACAGGCACAGCTAGATAGCTACTGAAATCTAACTTTTTTAACCTCAGCTGTAGCAAATCAGCTGAATTCCCTTATCTTTTGTATCTGGGCCCTTTCTTATATCACTTATGGAAGAAAATAGCTTTTGTGGTAAGAATTTTTCTTTAACTTTACTAAAAAACTATTAGGACCTAAAAAGCGAATGTAGCCAAACGGACTCATTCTCCTATTGTTAACTGAAAACCAGTCAAGTGTCTGTGAGGTAGTCAACAATTATGGACTCTTCCTAAAATATATTCTCCTCCTGGGATTGGCGGAACGATGTGAATCTTCTTGAATTATATGAGCACAACATGTAGAGGAATTGTGCATTGTTCACGAACATCTTTTTTAATATTTGAAATAGAGCGTGATATCTTTTTAGGTTATGCCTCAAGTGATCATGTCTTCAAGAGAATAAACTGGAACCTTTTGTGGCAACATATATGGGGTTGTGAAATATTTAATTGAAAAAAAAAAAAGCAGTGTGGTTGCTATTGCCAGCTTCTGCAGTGACATGCAGAATTTCTGGGAATGGAGGAGTTTTAAAAAGCATTTAGGTGTATAAGGAAGCAGATAGGTAGCTAGTGGGGTTTTCAAATTGAAATCAATGGGCGTTAGGCACCCATATATTTCTAAAAATCGCACTAGGTGCTCATCTTTGTCCTTAGGCACCTAATTACCTTTTCAAACAGTGATTGTTGCTGGGGTCTTCACAACAAGTGTTGTTGTAGCTGGTACATAGATACACAACTCCATGGAACTGAAAAAAAATAGTTATGCCATCGGTTAGCTCTGGGGAGCGATCACTGACTTAAACTGTGTGGCATCTGCATATTCTTCTTTGGAGGAGACATTCATTTGGCATTGTGGGGAAGTGCTGCCAAATACAGAAGACTAAGCCTGGCGGGGGTTGTGTGAACAGATGTAACTATTGCCATCCATCACTTATAGGCTGCAGGATTTGTAGAACTAGACATGTGACAAACACCCTAGGGCAGGGGTAGTCTTTTTTCTTTTTTCTCTCCTCCTTCCCCTTCAAGGTACAGTCAAGGGCCAGACTCCAGAGAAAATAATAAATACCAACAGTAATGAGAATAATAAGTAAATAAAAAGGTTTCAGGATCCATTCAAAAGCATCTGGCGGTCCGGATTTGGCCCGCAGTCCACCTCTTGACTACCCCAGTCCTATAGGTACTAAATACCAGAGAGTAAAACGCTATACTGAAATTCTTGATTGTGGGCCATGCATATGAGGTGTTTTCAGTGACATGGGAAGACAAGACTATTGTGGAGAAAAAAAATCTACTATCCCTATGAAACAATCAACTCATTTCTATAAATTGGATAACTTCCTACAACAGCATGTGGAAGTGGTAAAATGTTTATTTGAATCTTCTAAGCTTCTTGGATATTTGAAAAGTAATTTTAAGTAGACTTCCATGATAATTTAAGAAAGGGATTTTTTCTTCTTTTGAGAAGGTCATGCAGTGGGAAGCTATGTCTTGACATGGCTTAAGATATATTGTCTAAGGAATTGGAAATATCCCTACCTAGCCAGTTCTAATGAGTACGCACTCAGTGATCTGAGAAACTATTTTTCAGCCCTTGAAGACAGGTTCTGTCTTCTGTCTCCTAATAAACAGAGATACTATTATTGCAGAATAGTGGCAATAGCAGTTAAATGCAAGGTAGGTGGTCACAGTTAGAATTATTTTAGATTTCTGGTGTAGGGACACAGATGACTGAAAAAAACTATGTTGACGGAAAGGCCAGTGGTAGTCAACCTTGATTGGCTAAAGGCATTCCAGTGCTGGCCAGAGAACAGAATTCTGCAGCCAAGAGATCTTACCATGTCAGATATCTCTTTTGCTAACAAATATGTGCTCTGAAAACAAATTCTTGTAATCAGGTGTTAAAATAGTTATCCTTCTCTGAATGGCTGGGGGGGGGGGAGGGATTTGGAAGCAGTAAAACCAACAGGTCCTTTTAACCAGTGATGCATGAGATTGAGCATTGCCTTGGGCCTAGAAAGCATTCTCTGCCATTGTGAATGGGTGCACAGATGAATTCGTATCCTCATCACAAAGCAAAGATCTTCCTTGTTTTTTTGACACCTGAATTATTTCCTCTATCAGATAGGGAGAAGGTCTAGTTCATGGAACCCACCTGGAAATGACTGATGTTTACATACCTGCCTAGTTTGCTCTAGTAACCGTCTTAAGCAGTTTTACCTGTAGAGGGGAGCTATGTAGTTGATGGGTTACAACCCCATATAGGAAAAATGATTATGGTGCAGTTTTTCTTCATTGTGCTTTATGTCCAGGGTGTGCTACATGAGTGTTCTTTGGAATCGAATTTTAAATTCCAAATAAATACAGCTTTGTTCAGTGAAGCAAATTAGTTTTTCAGCAGAAGAGAACTGGCAGCATAAATCGTCTGTGAAACAGGCATACTGGTCTCATGTTAAACAAAGATTTTCTACAAAATGTTAAACTTAAATATCAATGTCTTATCTTAAAGAACGACAAAACAGAAAAAAAAACCCACCACAGTTTTCATATGGACTGAAACACAGCTGTATAGCACAACAGGTGATATCAATGCCAGATAGAAATATCAGTTTAACAAGCTAGAGATGTAAATTTACATATAAAGAATGAAATTCACCCACAACACAGAGGGCCAACACACCTGCAGATGGAGTGTCTATTTGAAATGCCCAAGCACCCTCTATACGCCATGGAAATCTGCTCTTCTCCAGCCTCATATAGAGCACTATGGAAAGCTCTGACAGGCGCAGGTCAGGGAAGGGGCCACAGGCTCAATGCTAGTGAAGATCCACTAAGGTATACAAATGGCACAGAACAGTTGCCCTGCTCTCCCAAACCCCTCCACACTCCACCCTCAGAAAGTTCAATTGCTTTAAGTGGGTGGAGTGGAAATTCATGGAAAGAGAACTGACTGTTTTGCTAACAGAAGGAATTTAAAGAGGGCAGGTCTGGGGCCAGAGTCCTGGAAAGGAACAGGCAGCAGTATACGTTAATGCTAATAGGACCACTGTTGATTTAGGATAGCATAATCTCTTGGATTTAGAGGGCAAAGATGCTGCAGAGAGTTGGGACATGCCCCTGACCCTTACCATCCCTAGTACAACAGTCCTGAACCCAAGGACTTGGAGTGAATGGGATTCTCAAGCATTCGACCTCCCCTACCCCACCAGCCATTTGATTAATGATTAGAGGGCTTGGCTCTCTGTCCATTCCACACAGGATCACCTTGCATCCCCCTTGTTCCCCAGAAGAGAAGATTACATGATTAAATGTATGTGTACATTTTCGATTAAATGTATGTGTCTGCTACTTGGTTTTTCCCCATGTAGGTGACAGTCTGGACTAGGATACTTTGAAAGCTACACTGATGTGATTTGTGCAGGTTATCGCCAAAGGCTTGGATTTGTATTTAGGATTCATTTAAAATAATGAAGACAAAATCAGAAAAAACAAAATAAAGGATTTAACAAAGCAAATATAAATCACAATAGTTTAAATTTCCAGAACTTTCTATGCCTAATTCCTTTCTTATACTTGTGTAAGTCAGGAAGAATTTCCACTGAAATCAATGAGTTCCACCAGCATAAAACTATTTACATAAATCTGCATATTTCCTACTGACAAGTAAGCCAACTATCTCCATTTTCTGCTGTTACACTGTTGTAATTGGTAGGTACTAGCCACAGAACCTTGATTTGGATATCTGTGTCTTCATTACCTTAAATAAGTCTTATGCTGACATTTAAAGAGTATGGCTCCTTAAAAAGAGTTTTCTTACATTTCAGAGGGGATGTCAGCACTGCTGTTTAGTGCGAAAACGTGTACTGTATCAGCCTCTGACTCAACAGCAACATGTGATTATTTTTCACAGTGGATGATTCCCCCTCGGTAACAGCATTCTGAATGAGTTTAGCATGAAATACTGGGGGGAAAAAGGTGTTAATAAATGTCCACTGAATAACAGAACAGGTCAGATAGTCTCTACACTTATTTGTCTTTTCTCTTAAAATGTGATGAATGATTTTGGGAGTTAACACTTATTCCACTGGCCTGTTCGCTCCCAGAAAACAGAGCAAATTCTGTTCAGTATGGCAATGCATCTCACTATAGCAATAGATATTTTGTCGATATTACCATCCCCCACCCCCTGATTGGGAAAAAAAGAGAGAGAATTGGGATGTGTCCAGTGTTCTGAAAGAAAATGCTGGCAGCATACAAAAAACAGCGACTGTCTTGGCAAAACCAGGATGTATAGTCACTTTAGGTAATGGGGCCCAAACAGCCAGATGCATTCTTCTAGTATATTGTATTTGAGAATCAAGAAACTACTTTGAAACTTTCCGCTTTGAATCTCCTTGGTTCCTGTAACCTAAAGTGTCTTAACTCGGGGGTGGGGGGGTGGGGGGGGAGGCTCGTGCACCATAACAAGAGAAATTATGTATTTCTCTAATGGATTAAGAATAAGGCTAAGATTATGTCACGGAGGTCACAGAGGTTCAGCCTGGGGCGGTCAGGCTGCCACTCTCAGGTGGCAGGACCCTGCAGCTCCCAGCAGCAGACCTTGGAATCCAAGCCACCTTCGGCGGAGGGGTGGCCCGCATCTCCAAGCTGCCTCAGGCAGTGGGTAGACCCCAGCACTCTCAGCCAACACGGGCAGCAAGGGGGACCCTGGATCTCCGAGCCACCACAGGCACAGCAGGACCCTGGAGGCGCAGCAGTGGTGGGCGCTGGATTTCTCCACCCCATTTTGTTACAGATATTTTTAGTAAAAGTCAGGGATAGGTCACAAGATTCTGTGAATTTTTGTTTATTGCCCGTGACTTATGAAAAATAACCATGACAAAATCTTAACCTCAATTAAGAACTCTTAATTAAGAACTCTTAAGTGTAGTTGCTGCTATACTGCTCAAGATTAGATTGTGCCTTGTAGGGATTGGGGTGGATCTAGGCCATATCACTCCAAGAGGAGCACTGTACTCATTCAACCCCTGAGAAACAGACTGCTCTCTGGACTGCACAAAAATCTATACTCCTTTACAGGGGTGCAGCATGCTTCCATCAGCATGCTGGAAAGAGAGCCCTGGCTCTGTCTACTCATCTCTGTGAGGAGGAGACATTTTGTCATCTGCCTCTAGGCTGTGCAAGAGCAGGAAGTCTCTAAGCTTCCTGTCTCCTGCTACACACATATGTAAGGGCTAAGCAGAATCTAGCCATATATGAGGATATCCCCAGGATATGTGAAAGTATTTGGGGTTAAAGGACCACAGCACCATCTGAATATAAATTTGGGGCATTTAATGGAATAATTAGATAAAATTTGACAAGTTGGAAAGAAACAGGAATGTTCAGCCTAAGTTTATATAGAGCACATAATAATGAAACAGATGCATAATATATAATCGATGGGGGCAGAGTACAAAAGCCCACAGGTAAGTCAAAAACATGGAGACCTGGGAGAAAGACAGGAATCTGAGGGGAGCATGGGCCATTATAGCCGGGATAAGGGAGAGAGAAAAAGAGAACATAGTGGGGAAACCAAATCAGTATCTTAGATTTCGGTATACTAATGTGAGCAGTATGGTGAATGAGCAGGGAAAACTAGACATGCTAGTGAATAAACACCAACGAGGACATCATTGGCATCACAGAGAGTGGGTGGGACAATGCACATGACTGGAATATTGGTATAAAAGGGTACAGCTTGCTCAGGAAGGACAAACAGGGGAAAAAAGGAGGAGGTGTTGCATTATAGATCAACGATGTATGCACTTGGACTGCAGTGGAGATGGAAATAGGAGACAGACTTGTTGAAAGTCTCTGGGTAAGGATAAAAGTGGTGACACAAAAGTGATGTCATGGTACGGGGCTCCTACAGACCACATAACCAGGAAGACGACAATTTTTTAAAAATCTTTTTTTTTTAAAACAATCATCCAAAGCACAGGACTTGGTGGCGATAGGGGACTTCAACTACCCAGACACCTTGTTGGGGAAAACAACATAGCAGGGCACAGATTATCCAACAAGTGCTTGGAATGTATTGGAGACATTTTTTTTTTTTAATCTCAGAAGGTGGAGAAAGCTACTAGGGGAGAGGCTGTTCTAGAGTTGATTTTGACAAATAGGGAGAAACTGGTAGAATTTGAAAGTGGAAGGCAGCTTGGGTGAAAGTGATCATGAAATGCTAGAGTTCTAAAGAATGTTAGGAGGGAAAACAGCGCAATAAAGATAATGGATTTCAAGAAAGGAGATTTTAGCAAACTCAGGGAGTTGATACGTAAGAGCCCATGGGAAGCAAGTCTAAGGGGAAAAACAGTTCAAAAGAGTTAGTGTTTCAAAGAGACATTATTAAAGGCACAAGAGCAAACTATTCCACTGTGTAGGAAAGATAGGTAGTTTGGCAAGAGACCACCCTGGCTTAACCAGGAGATTTTCAATTATCTGAAACTAAAAAAAGAGAACCCTAAAACAAAAAGAGGAAACTTGGTCAAATTACAAAGGATGAATATAAACAAACACAAGTATGTAGGGACAAAATTAGAAAGGCCAAGGCACAAAATGAGATTAAACTAGCTAGAAACAGAGTAAAAAGAAAACAATGTGTTCTTCAAAAACATTAGAAGCAAGAGGAAGACCAAGGACAGGGTATGCCTGTTACTCAATGAGGGGGGAACAAACAATAAGACAATGTGGAAATGGCAGAAGTGCTAAATGACTTTTTTTTTTCCAGTTTTCACCAGAAATGTTAGTAGTGATTGAGCATCTAACATAGTAAATGCCAGTGAAACTGGGGTAGGAGCAGAGGCTAAAATAGGGAAAACAAGTTCAAATTACTTAGACAAGTTTGATGTCTTCAGGTCACCAGGGCATCCTAGAATACTCAAAAAAATGACTGAGGAGATATCTGAGCCATTAGCGATTATCTTCGCAAAGTCATGGATGACAGGAGAGATTCCAGAGGATTGGAAAAGGGCAAATGTAGTGCCAATCTATAAAAAGGGGAATAAGGACAACTCAGTGAATTACAGACCAGTCAGTTTAACTTCAGTACCCAGAAAGATAATGGAGCAAATAATTAAGCAATCAATTTGCAAACACCTAGAAGATATTAAGGTGATAAGTAACAGTCACTATGGATTTGTCAAGAACAAAAATCATGTCAAACCAACCTGATAGCTTTCATTGACAGGGTAAAAAGCCTTGTAGATGGGAGGGGGGAGTGGTAGATGTGGTATATCTTGACTTTAGTAAGGCTTTCGATACTGTTTCGTGTGCCCTTCTCATAAGCAAACAAACTAGGAAAATACAACCTAGATGCAGCTACTGTAAGATGGGTGCATAACTGGTTGGAAAACCCTTCCCACAGAGTAGTTATCAGTGATTCACAGTCAAGCTGGAAAGGTATATCAAGTGGCATCCCACAGGGATCAGTTATGGGTCCAGTTAGTTCAATATCTTCACCAATGATTTAGATAATGGCATAGTGAGTACACTAAAAGTTGGCAGATGATATGAAGCTGGGAGGGTTCCAAGTGCTTTGGAGAATAGGATTAAGATTCAAAATGATCTGGACAAATTGAATTTCATTCTATTTATTTCAGACCATTTTTCCAATAAGGACAAATGCAAAGTACTCCACTTAGGAAGGAACAATCAGTTGCACACATACAAAATGGGAAATGACTGTCTAGGAAAGAGTACTGCAGAAAGGGATCTGGTGTCATAGTGGATCACAAGCTAAATATGTGTCAACAGTATAGCACTATTGCAAAAAAAAAGCGAGCATCATTCTGGGATGTATTAGCAGGAGTGTTATAAGCAAGACATGTGAAGTAATTCTTCTGATCTACTCTGTGCTGATTAGGCCTCAACTGGAGTATTGTGTCCAATTCTGGGTGCCACATTTCAGGAAAGATGAGGACAAATTGGAGAAAGTCCAGAGAAGAGCAACAAAAATGATTAAAGGTCTAGAAAAGATGACCTATGCGAGAAGATTGAAAAAATTGTGTTTGTTTAGTCTGGAAAAGAGAAGACTGAGAGGGACATAACAGTTTTAAAGTACATAATAGGTTGTTAGAGGTTAAGGAGAACAATTTTTCTCCCTCCTCCATGTGAGGATAGAACAAGAAGCAATGGGCTTAAATTGCAGCAAAGGCAGTTTAGATTGGACATTAGGAAAAAATTCCTAACTGTCAGGGTGGTTAAGCACTGAAATAAGTTACCTAGGGAGGTTGTGGAATCTCTGTCATTGGAGAATTTTAAGAGCAGGTTAGACAAATACCTGTCAGGGATGGTCTAGATCAGTGGTTCTCAAAGCCAGCCCGCCACTTGTTCAGGGAAAGCCCCTGGTGGGCCGGGCCAGTTTGTTTACCTTCCGAGTCCGCAGGTTCGGCCCATTGCGGCTCCAACTGGCTGCGGTTTGCAGCTCTAGGCCAATGGGGGCTGCGGGAAGTGGCAGCCTGCACATCCTTCGGCCCACGCCACTTCCCACAGCCCCCAGTGGCCTGGAGCAGCAAACCATGGCCAGTGGGAGCCGTGGTGAGCTGAACCTGCGGACGCGGCAGGTAAACAAACTGGCCCAGCCCACCAGGGGCTTTCCCTAAACAAGCGGTGGATCGGCTTTGAGAACCACTGATCTAGATAATACTGAGTCCTGCCATAGGTATCGGGGACCGGATTAGATGACCTCTCGAGGTCCCTTCCAGTCCTAGGATTCTATGATTAATATTCAAGGTGACAGTGCAATGTCAAGTATATGCTACAATTATCTGCATCTTTGCATAGATAGATAGATAGTGCAGACATTGAACTGTATCGACATTGCACTTACAGCACAGTCAAGTGACATTATGATCATGTCACGTTTTAGATACTACACAGTGACCCTGTACTTGCAGCACCAACAAATACTTTGCGATGGCGTGGCATGACAGTTGGAGCACATCAGTTCAATCCGAGACTTCAGTCCGTAAGCACAGAATGGGTTGCCACTGCATTATAGAACAAGTTGTTATAGTTATAGAACAAGTTGCTTTATCTACAGTGTCAATGTCAGTATGGGAAGGTTCCCCCTCTGAAGAGGTGACACAGCATTTAAGAGAATGTTGCCAAATTTGGATCTGAAGTCGGTGGATGCTATTGGTGTCCAGCACTTTGGAATGTCAGGCCACTTGTTCAAGGGCCTAAAAATGGATTTAAGTGCCTAACTGGAGGCGCGCTGGTTTAAAAATATTGGCCTTAGTCATTAGACAAGCCTGTTTATTTCGATGTGGTGTTCAATGTGTATATTTTTAGTTATTCAGAATACTGGAGTGAATGGTAAGTTAGGTTCATCAGCAGATTTTGCTATTATTAATGGCAACCCTGATCCAACAAAGCAGTTAAGCAACTAGGGACAGAATGCTCAGCACCATACAAGACACCGTGAAGACAAAGTTCCAGTCCTAAGGAGTTTACAATTTAAAATTTTAAACATGGGGCCCAATAACTCCTTCTTGTAGCTAGACTCCACATGAGGGGGCTAACTAGAAGGAAATCTCAATATGGGTTGGTTTTTGAAATTTCAGACTCAGATTTTGCAGCCAGTTTCAATGCTGATTAGCCACTGGGCCACCATGGCCCGGGCCCAGGGGCCCCAGCCAATGGGGGGCCCCTCAGAAAAATGGGCACCCCTGCACCCCCACCTGTTCTGCCCGCTGGGAGGAAGTGGGGGAAGCCCCCACTCCCTGACCGCATTTCCCTGGCAGGAGCACTGGGAGGGAGGGAAGGGGGGACTGCAGGCAGAAGGGATGGGGAGGGGCCCCCGCTTGCTCTGGCCCAGGGTCCCACAAAACCATAATCCACCTCTGTGCAGCGAGCTCTGTGAGAATACATACTTGGGGCTCAATGGACTTCAGAGTTCTATGCAACTGCTGGTTTCTTCCTGCACTGAGTTTTTTTGCAGGATCAGTACCTTACTCATTGGATTTTTTTAATATGGTAACTAGTTTGAACACCCAGGCTGTAGGCAATACTTTGTCCCAGTAGTATGATTGTATTCACTGTAATGTGCTCCCATTGCCTGGGCTGGAGTGAAATATTACTTTTTGACAAAGGGCGACTCAGTTTCAACGCTGCTGAATGCCAGGGATACCATATGCAACTGTTTGGGAAAGATATAGGAGGACATGATTCACCTGTTTTATTTTTAATCTATGAAAAAAGTATCTTTCATTTATCTAAGTAACTCATGTATTTCATTGTGTTCCAATAAGCTTGCTTTATGTACATTTATAAATAAATATTCCAATAGATGTCATGACTTCAAGTTAATAACAGGTGATGCATTGACTAAAAATTCATTGGTACTGAAATTGCTCTAGCAAAGTCAAATGTAATTGGTTTACATGGATTGTCATTAGTGCCAATCGAATATATTTAACATCTTCCTGCAAACCTTGGAGCTGGTGATATTGTGTCCAAGCTCAGGCTTTATTTTTATTTCAAAATAGATTTTGTAGCAGTTCCAGTCGGGAGTGGGGGGCTATTCCCAAAAGTGAAAATATATTGGCTCTGAGAAAACTATAAAGTACTTGTACCAGCAGTAATAAATTTCACAGCTAAAGGAATTAATATGCAGATTCATTTAAAATTCCTGTTCCACCTGAAATTAAGATCTCGTGTAGTTAGCAGAAATTATGCACAACTGTTAGCTCCGGTTACTTTCTTTTCAGCAGACAATTCATTTCGGTGAAGATGCATGGATTTCTGTTTTAGAAAACTGTTCAAAGCACTTTCCTTTTTCCCTTGCAGAACACCAAGCCCAATTTACCAGAAGTGAACATAATGTTCTATGGTTGTGGAAGATACATACACCACAGGGGGCCAGATTTTCATGTGTTGAGCCCCCACAGTTGGGGCTAGACTCTTCAAAAAGTTCAGCTGCCTTTTAGGCACCTAAATAAAATCCAAATTTCCCAGAGCATTCAGTACCCAGCAGTACTTGCTGTGACACTTGGGGCCAGATTTTTGAAAGAATGCAGCACCCAAAGTGTCAACTCTTAAAAACGTGCCAATTTTACCTAAGACACATAGCTGTTACCTGACTACAGGCTTGATCCAATGATCATTGACATCAATGGCAAAGTTCCCATTGACTATAATGGTGCAAGGATCAGAGTCTAGCTATAAAATTCTCTAGTGCCACAGGAAATCTTGTAAACACTGAAATTATCTAACTACATTAGATATATCTAAGGCAAAGGTATGTTTTAAGGACCATCATTGCAGACGGTTGTGTTTAAAATTAATCCAGCACAGAGTCAGAGTGGGGCTGGCAAATTCCTTTAAATAACACACATTTTCCAAACTCAATGCACATGCTGGTTTTCTGGTATTGCTATACTCATGCCCATCTGTTGGAGTGGCATTGTGCCTGTTCACATCATAAATTGATGTGCAAATTGTGAATGAGTGCCAAGTTCAGCTCAATATATGTTCAGCAGGGGAGTTTATAAAAGGCACATGGCATATCTGCTGCAAGAAGACCCTCCTGTTGACAAGCAATTCCAAATTTTGGCCACATGCTTCCTGGAAGGACCAGTTCTGTAAGCCCTTGGCATCAAATCAATAATGAATGCCTTCACTCTGTAGTGTATTGGCTAAGACAGTTCAATGGCGGAAATTTTGCATGTAACCTGGCAGATGCTTCATATGCACATGCTTAATGTGGAACACTGGCATCTATATATTCATGCTTTCAGAGAACTGAAAACAATAATAACTTCACAATGTCTCATTCCTTTGCCATGCAAAACTAAAAGAATCATGCAAGGTGATCAGGATATAAGATGATTTTTCCAGATAATAGGTGTTTCTTTTTCGATTTGCATGCCATTTTTGACAAGCCAAATCCTCTGTATGCAAATATGTCCACATTCTCTTAATACAAAATAAAATATGCGTGAACTTTGCACACTGCCTTCTCTGTCCTTCACCATCAGCTACATCTGTAGGTTACCACCCACTTCTGCGCCTCCTAGTTCTCCATCACAAAAAGAATGTATATTAATAGTACAATTTTCTTCCCTCTTTCTTGCACTTTCTCCTCTTCCCAATAAAATATGTTTCACACATGGGGAACTCCCTGCCTTCTGTTTCTGCTAACAATTTCACAAATGTTTGAGTTATTGAGTTGTGTATTATCCAGTGCAAAAACCAAACTCCTCATAGTCCTGAAATTTCACACAAACAATGAAGTTGAATGTAAAATTCACTAAAAATAATCCAGAATGGAATGGAGATTTTTTTTGCGGGGGGTGGGGGGGAAGACAAGATGATATCCTTACTTTTGAGTAGCTCAGATAACAGCCCACCATGCAGGCTACTTCTGTGGGAGAAAAACCTCACTGAAGTAGTTCATGAAAGGCCATTTGGGAAAAACTGAAAGACACTGAATTCAAACTATTTGGGAGATACCATTTCTTATCATAGTAGAAATAGTGAAGCCATGCTCTGCAACTAAAGCAATGATGATGCCTGTATCGGGAGCTGACACCTTAGAAAAGGGGAAAGGAAAACTCTGCCAGCCAGTTCCATATAGACAAAAAAGCACATGACTGAGAGTAAGTCATGGGAATACATCAGGAAGGGATTGGGAGACCCAAACTGCTACATCCTAGAGCCTAGGTTGCATCACTGACCAAGGGAAAATGCAAAAGTCCAGGGAGAAACAACGGCCCTGTATTTAAGGCTCTAGATTAGGACAAAGGAGATAGAGATAAAATTAACAGCACCACCCCAGATGTGTGTTCTTTGGCAAGTCATTCAATTGCTTTGTGCCTTAGCTCAAACCTTGCTTACATGTTCATGTGTTGAGACTACATGGGTGGAATCTTTGCCCCACTGAAGTCAATGACAAAACTCCCATGAACTTCAATAGGGTCAGGGTTTCACTTTATATCTTCAAAGCAGGGATTGTCTCGTAGGACATGTTTGTACAGCCCATAGCACAATGGGGCTCTGATCTCATTTGGGCCTTCAAGCTGATGTGGTAACACCAGTCAGAAATAATAAATAACTGAACTCACATTGGACATCCACAAACACACTTCAGCATAAAAGATTATCCTGAAAAGGACACAAAAAATAAGACTAAAATAATTTTTAACCAACACATCTGAGAGAACCAAGTAGGATTGTGCTAACAAGGGAGAAAAAAGTAAGAGAAGTTTTCTGGGGTATTTATTGCATTGCAAATACCCAGTGAAATCCTGGTTCCATTGAAGTCCATTTGAATGTTATTGACTTCAGCAGGGTCAGAATTTCACCCATTTTCTAAAAGTACAGCTTAACTTTCTGAAAGGCCCTTTGCAGAGCTCCATGACCAGCAGTGTCAACATATATTGACTGAAGAACAGTATATTTCAAGAAGGCTGCAACTGTGGGAGAATTTGTCTATCATGGAAAGGGGAGAATGATTGTTCTATTTTCCTGGTAGTCCAAATACTCAATGTTTTTTTAAAAACTCCAAGATATTCTCTGAATCATGAGGTGTACCACGGGCATGGACACCCATCTATCTCACACAACATCTGCCTCAGTTTGGGACATTGTTGGCACAATGACAAGAGTACAATTGCTTCACAGGAAATGGCACAAGGTAGGCACAAACTGGAGGATGCTTTGACGTTTCAAACTTTCCCACTTGCTAGGGTCTGTGGTGATCATAGGTCCTTATTGCCAACTAATACAGGTGGGTTTTTTTTATTACAGAAGTCATCCTTTTATACATATGGCAGAGCTTTGAGCCTGCTTAAGGCACCCATTATTTCTAAGCGCCAGTTGACTACCTAGGGCTAGTTTTCACTGCAGTGTTCGCTCAAAGAATAACTCAAGTGTTGTCCCTAACCTGACTTCCACCCACACACAAAAATCTCTAGCTTGTGTTAAATGGTACTTTAAACTAGGTGCCCTATAGGGAGTGTGGGTTGAAGCATGAGTGCCGCTGACAAGGTAGTATTACAGTGGGGATGTAGCCACAAGTTACAGTTTGAGTTAGCACAGCTCCCTCAGCTGCTAATCCAGTCATGCTGTGCCACTAACCAAATCACTGTATATGGCTGCTTTCCTTTGAGCTAGGCTTGCTTGAGTGGAGTAATTTGAGCTAACTGTTGGAGTGAAGACAAACACTTCGAGAAAGTTAGACTCATCAGAAGGCTTGTAAATAGGAGACAATGTATTGAAAGGAAGGAGAGGGAATAGTCTTCACATAAATTCCATCTGTTAAAGTGAGTTTTAGGATATGTCTACACTGCAGCGGGAAGCGATCTTCCCAGCCCAGGTAGACAGACATGCTAGCTCTGCTACACCTATCATGGATGTTGCAAAATGGATGGCAACATGTGCTAGCCACCCGAGTATGGACGGAGGGGGTTGGAGGGGCTTATACTCGGGAGGGTGGCCTGTGCCGCAATATCCACATTGTTATGTTCAGTGTGCTAGCTCAAACAAAGCTAGCACATGTCTGTCCATCTGGGCTGGGAGACAGGCTCCAGCTGCTATGTTGACACACCCTAAGAGACAATCTCTGCTCTGAAGATTTACAATCTAAAGAGATGGAAGACTTTTCTTTAAGCCAATGTTTGACGTTCACCTTTAACAGCGTATCAAGTCTCTGCAGTACAATCTTAGTATATGGCAAAATATATTTGTTAACTGAACGTTAAAATGTTCTATTAACGTAGGAGACATTCAAATAGTTTAAAAGCTTTGACGAAGAATGACTTGTTTAGGCCCCAAAGTTTAGCCTCTTTTAGCATCATTGCAATCTGATGAAAAAAATGTCTTTAGAACTTTAAGGGCCTGGTCATCCTCTACATTGTTGCTTATGGAAGAGACCCAGACTGGGTGGATCTGAAGTGACTAGGGGAGCTATAGTACCTATGGGGCAAGATCCCCACTTCTCCTGACCTACATATCAGAGGTGCACTGAGATTAGGAGAGATTGGGACTTCTCTCCAGAGTATTGTCTCCTCTCAGCTTCACGAGGACCGTAAAGCATAAAATAATTCTGACCCATTCCACCTGCTTACGCTGGTTGTCCCTCCATTCAGGGAAGGGGTTGGGGCTGTGACCAATAGTGACAACTGGGAAGCACAGCTCCAGAGGAATGATGCCATGGGATGACCTGGGGACTTGTTTTCCACAGGTCTCAAGTTCTCTGCAGCTCTTGGGATGAACGTGGGCTTAGAGGGCAGAACAACCTGGCGGCAGGAATGGGAGGGCAAAGAAGAAGGTGGACAAATCCCTCTGCTGACACAACTTGCAGTTTCCTGTTCTTACACATTTTTTGAGGGGGGGAGGATGCAGGGGGGAAGGGAACATCTGTGGTCCGCAATGTGCAGGAGATCAGACTAGATGATCATGAGGGTCCCTTCTGACCTTAAAGTCTATAAGAATCTGGCATTTGATATTTTACATTGTTTAAGGGAGGGAGGGGCATTCAAATTTATAATTAAGAGTGAAAAGGTTACAAATAAAGTGTTGTCATTAACTTTTTAATTTTTCTCATAATTAGGGCCATCTCAGAAATACATCTCTCTCTTCTCCATCTGCTAGCACTTGTGTGCAGACACCATTGTGTAATGAGGGCAAAATTAAAATGATTATTGTATGCTTTAAAATTCCCCTAATTAAAAATGACTTTTTAAGTACAATACACTAATAAGAACCAAAAGACAGATGTGGGTTATATTAGCTCACTGCTTTACCATACTGTGTGTGAAAAAAATCTATGTGGCAGATGGTAACCTCTGGGTTAGTTATGACCATAGCCAGCTGAAGTAGTTTGTATTTACCTGTATTTACATATGAATGAGCAAATAACTTTTTTAAAATTACTGAGACTGCTTCATGGAAGAATCAGGGGAAAGGACATAAATGACATGAATGGTGTAATTTCTAAATGAGTTAGTAGAGATAAAATGTGTTTTCTGTTGCAGCTGTGAATTCCAGCTCTCCATTAGGAGGATGACGGGAACAGCTTAGACAGATGAGTGCACTACTTCACATAATGCAATTTGCCAATTTCACAGAGTACCAGGGGTCACTCGGAGGCTGTGTCATGCCTAGACACACTAATAAGGAGTAGTGTATTTAAACACAAAGGTAACATTTTCAACATCAAAAAAGTGGCAATTCTCTTGATCAGGTCATCGGAGGGATTGAATCTGCCACCTCTGAAACTGAAAGCACGAGTCTGCTACTGTTTTCAAGCTAATGCGAGCCGCGTAGGATGATAATGTCACCAGTGCCCATGGGTTACACTAACAGGGGTACTGCTGCTTTTGTCATTCTACAATGCTTACTGGGTGAGATGTGCTCACAATCCAAGGGACAGGGGGCTAATTGGTTTTTAGCCACTCTTGCACCCTCTCATTTCTGGGCTGCTGCAGGGGCAGTTGTGAACCCTGCAGTAATTTAGACAGCCCTAAAGTTCCTAATTCCCCCCCACACCCTGTGTAATGAAGTCCAGAAAGCCCCAGACCTCCTTTGTGGATCTTGGGCATCTCTGTGGCTCAGCTCCAAATATTCTGCGTACATTCTGAATCTTTGTCTCCTACACTTCATCAGACTGTAAATCTTCAGGACAGGGGCTGGTTTTTTAAACTCACGTTCACAGATGGAATTTATATGAAGCCTAAAACATCTGTATCTTTACAGCAGCAGCAAAGTATGGACACACAAACATGTTCCAACATCAGACTCGCTCCATTTCATCTGTCACATACAAGTCTCTCCTTCTAATGATACTCTAGTATAACTTTTTTTCCTTAAAATTCTGCAAGAGTCCATATTTGTAATTGTTTTTACTTCCATAGTATCTGCTGGACAATTAAAAGCCACTACGTATAGCTGAGTTTGATCACAGCTTTAGAAATTTTGCTCACCTTGTCAGTTTATCTGTTACTTACATATATAAAAAAGTCTCCAACAAATTACATTTCCATCATCATCAGGAATTCTCCCATATCATTGTCTACAGCATTTCTTTGCCCGTATCAATAAAGTGAACTCTTCCTGAAAGATGGCCTGTATTTCTGCATTGGGCCCTGGCTTGAGGTGGAAGTCCCATGCACAGACCTAATTTTGTTTTGATGCCTACATTAGTCTCCTAACTCAGGGGTTCCCAAACTGTGGGTCACGGCCCAAAGGTGGCCCACAACACAGTCTGGGGTGGTCCGCCATGGGTGGCATAGGGCACAGTTTCTCCCCAAAACTGTATATATTGGAGGAGTTGTGGCCAGCAATGACTGCCAGAAGAGCCCAGCATCCCTGGCAGGCAGCAGAGGGCAAAGAAGAGCCGCTGGGCAGTGGGTGAGGAGAAGGGGTTGCCCCCCAAGAGGCGTTGACTCCAAGGGTGGATGGAGGAGGCTGGAGAGTTCACAGCCAATCCTGCTCTAAGCTGCCACACCCCACGATCCATGGCTGTCAGGCCCCCTAGAGTATCAGCCTTGTGATCACTCCAGGGATAGGAGCTCAGTGGGCCGGTGATTGGGACCATCCAGTTATTGGCTGGGCCTGGCCCAACCCAAGCGTTTGCCTCAGCCCAGCACTGATTGCCCCAAATCCTTCCCTCATTCCTGGGCAACGGGTGCCTGTGAGGCACACCAGGGTGCTGGGTGGGTGACTGGAACAGGACTGCCATGTGAGCAGCTCAAGGTACTCAGCAGGCTGCTGAAGGTCTCGGCGGGGGCTGGCTGTGGCACTTGCCTGGCTCCTTAGCCCTCTCACTGGCCCTGGTCCCTGGGGAGGCAAGGGGCTGTGCATGCCCTGTGGGACCCCTCTCCCTGATCGACGCATGTTAATTGTGGGCCACAGCTGCATGGGTGGGCCTCAGGGAAAAAAAGCTTGGGAACCCCTAACTGGTTGCACTGGGAATGATGGTTCACAAGTAGAGGGTTTCAGAGTAACAGCCATATTAGTCTGTATTCGCAAAAAGAAAAGGAGGACTTGTGGCACCTTAGAGACTAACCAATTTATTTGAGCATGAGCTTTCGTGAGCTACAGCTCACTTCATCGGATGCACGGTATGAGCTGTAGCTCACGAAAGCTCACGCTCAAATAAATTGGTTAGTCCCTAAGGTGCCACAAGTCCTCCTTTTCTTTTTAAGTAGAGGGTTACAACTTCAGAGGTGAGGGATAATAACAAACAAAATGGGCAGAAGTCTTTAAACCCACATTGTGCTAGTAAGGCCTAAACATATATTGGAGACAATGTAAACATGCACCACCCCAGGGACAATCTGGGGAGCATCTTTCCTCCTGGGACTCTTCTGTGTGTAGGGGCAGTGTGTCCATTGCAGTACCCCTTAGTAGGGAGCTGTGCGTGGTCCTTTCCATGGCTGGCCAGCTCAGCAAGGGAATGAGGGTCAAGGCTGGGCAGTGTCCTGTTTCTTCATCTTCTTTTCCCTTCTTCAACCTCTTTCAATTACTTACTGCACCCCAAGGGACAGTAGGAAGGAGCAATCCTACATCCAAGAAAGTGCAGGGACTGCAACTGTGCCTAGCTTCTTTATGAGGGTGGGAATGAGGCACATGTGGGGAAGGCTCTTCAATCATGTCCTCTCTATTTTGTTACCATTCTAAAACTGCCAGCCACTATGTGCCACTGTGATGGGGTGCACCAACCCCATGCTGGGCCTGGAGGGGTTAATGAGAACCTATGGATGCAATTAGCCTCACCCTGCTACATCTGCCGTAAATGTCAAACCTGGAGGAAGGAGTTAAAAGGGCAGAACCTGGCTCAGTAAGGGCCTGACTAGGAAAGAGAACAGATCAGCTAGGCTTCTCTCACAGAGTGAGAGCCAGAGGAGTCAGGGTGCTGATTGGGACTGCCGGCAGACAAAGCCTGCCTGCAACAGGGAGCCCAAGACAGGTGGGAAAAATGTGGCAGGAAGCGAGTCTGCTCAGGAGTCTGAACAGTGGAGGAGCCTGCAGTGAGCAGGAAATGTCCAGCTGAACCAGGGACTGCCTTGCCACTGAGGAGTGGAAGAAAAAAAAAAAATCTCCTGCAGCAGAACCTGCTGCCTAGCTAAGAAGCTCTGCAATGAGGCTGGGGAAGAGGCTTAAAGAGAGGAGAGTTGATACACCATCCAGGGAGGCAGGAATGGCTCTGTGTAGTCAGGTCCTGAGTACCTATGCAGGGGTTCCTGGAGTGGAACCAAATGGAGGGGGAGGGTTTAAGTTCCTCTATCAGCCCACTGACAATGTGGTGCAAATCTCCTCCAGACACCCCACAACCAGCGATGAGCACTGCTGAAACCCCCCCGATACCGGGGCTATGGGCTAGTGAGTCCACACTGGGACTGGGGGTCCAAGATGAAGTTGAAGGACTATAAGTTGTTGGACTGTGTGTGACCCAATCGGAGGACCAAGTCACACCCAACCACCACAGGGCTGGACCAGTTGTTAGTAGGGGGAGCTACAGGAGTAGGGTCTGCCATGCCATGCCCAGTCACTAGGGAGTGCACTAGCTGGTGAGTCACATACTTAAGCCCCCAAAGATAGATCCCACTTTCCACTTCTTCTCTAAGGGAAGTTACACTTGTGTAAAAAACTCTTCTTATGGTGCCAGCAGCTCTTTACAGCGATAGACTTCCAGTCAAGAGAACTGCAGCGTTTCCAGATTTTACAGCCAATAAAAAACAATTCCATCCCCAGTAAAATGGTATGGTCAGAAACCGATGTATTAGGTAAATTAATTTCAAGTTATGGAACTATCAACGTTCAAGGCAATACTGTTAGTAGAGATCAGTGGTATGCAGTGATGCATCAGGATGGACACGTTAGCCCGAATATCTGTTGGGCATAAAGCAGGAGTGTGACTGTGCACTCTAATCACCGCAGATATGGTGCCTCCTCCTGGAGGATGTGGGGAATAGCTCATCAGGTCAACGGCTCTCCCCACAGGTGCAAGCTGTCCCTCCACCTCAGTCTTTATCTGTAGCCCCTCCCTTACTCCAGGAGCTCCTCTGGCCTCTTTCTGACTCAGCCCTCTGTCTAGGCCACTGCTGTGGTTTCCCCTTCTGGGGAGGGGAGGGTGTCTTCTACCAAACAGACTGAGGCAGTCTTCCTACACACTGCTCCACTGATGCCACTTCCCCAGTGACTGGTTGGGGAACCGGGCCCGCCCTCTACTCTAGGTTCCAGCTTAGGGAACTCTCTAGTCGGTAGTCAGTCTGTTCCACCCCATACCTTACTGCATTTCCCTGAACCCTTTCCTAACCTTCCAGCTCTCCTTTCCTTCTCTGGATCTACCAGCTTCACCGCTCCCTCCTCCCAGGGAGCAACTGCAGCCTCCAGGCACTCCTCCCTCTTCCCGGGTTGTGACTGCAGTTTTTCCCAACAGCCCTTTCTGGTGCCAGTTTCCTGGCTTATATAGGCCCCACCTGTTTCTGCACAGGTGAGCTTCCCCTAACTAAGGCTTCTCTAGCCGTTTTACTTACCCCCAGCCTGCCACCTACTAGGCTAACTGGCCCCTCTGGTCACCCTTAACCCTTTCAGGGCAAGTGTGGGGAGAACATCCTATCACAAGGAGAAATGTTAAAATATTACAGGCTGTAATTAGTGGGGAGATAACTGGCCATCAAAAACTACCTATGGACTGGATGCACCAAAGTCTGGGGCAACATTCTGGCATTAAGAAAGTGTGGGGCGGGGGGGTTCTCCCTGATTTGACCCAATGGAGCCTCTCTGATCACTTGGACACAGTGTCCAATGCATTCTCATGTATACTTGAAGTTTTGCCTGTTTTCCAAATTTGATTCCATTAAGCCAGGAAATCAAGATGAGGATGGACATGTATTTTTTAAAAATACATCTTGCCCTTCCTTAGGCAGACCAGAGGACAAATGTTCTTAATCTCTGCTCAAAGCAATTGAGAGGGTAAATCCATCACTGACAAAAAGTGCAGTGTAAAAATAATGAATAAACTACCTTATGCTAATGCATTTTTATGAACAGTTAATCTATTTGGAACCAGAAATATAACAAATTAAAATTATGGTTCTTACAAATGCCTATGTGCTGTCCTGAATCAGAGCCTTAGTAACTATGGACAAAGACAGGAAAGGTTCTGTAAACCCATGCGATCACAATGAAACATGATGTTTGCATTCAGGAAATATGGATGAATAAAATACAGTGCTCTTTAACCACCCTGAACATGATATAAGAAAATATTATATTGAATCCCAGGTAAGGTTGGATTCTCTGTTATCAAACTCTTGGTTACAGACTTAGGAAATCTGAAAACTAAGTGTGATAACTTATGACAAGGTAGTAAATATGATGCATATTTTACAGCAACTCTTAAGTGATGTAGAGGGACTTGCATAAAGACCTCTGTGCCTTAATGAAATCCACCTGTATGTATAGTTCTCTTTCACATTTTATTCTTGCCATTTTACAGTTTCTAGTAAAACTTCTGTTCTTTAAAATTGGTGTTAAATATATACAATTCCAAGCACATTTTTAAAAAAATCAGCCCTGCAGTTACATAAAAAAACCACAAGATGTCAAGAGGTACATGTTGTGTTTCTAAAGCATTTGAAACATCTTGAAATGAATATAGCACTCCTGCTTGTGTGTATCTGGTTTTTTTTTTAAAGTTGCTTCCAATAACTGGTGTGCTATTAGATATAGTTGGAACATAATATCTCAGATGGGGTCAGCACTTACATTTTACCACAACTATAAAATGTCACTGCAGGCAGCAAAGTAATATTTATATTTTAGTTCCATAGGGTAAAAATAAAAACATGTAACCAGTTGGTTATAGCTACCTTATTGCATTAATATAGGATTTTAAATGGTTTTGATTTGTTTATAAAGCCTTGTAATTGCAAAACCTTTTTATTCCTGGTGCTGAAAAAAATAGATTGGTTTTCTCCAAAAACATCAATCAGTGTATGGAATTTGTCAGCAATCTGCCTGCATTATCCTCTTTAATATTACATACATGGAGCTCATTTCACCTCCCAGTGACACATAGCAGGCTGACCTGTCCTTTCCATCTACTCTACTTCACACTTCCCCAAGTAGCTTTCCACTATCTATAAAGAGCAAGCATCATTCAGTGTCCATGCCCATTCAGAGCCCCATCCAGCACAACACTTAAGCACATGCTTAGGAACATAGGAATTGTCCAACAGGATCACACTGTGGACCATTTAATCTAGTATCCTGTCTGACAGTGCCAGTACCAGGTGCTAGACCTCATAGTAGCAGATGCAGGGTAATCTGCCCCCCCTCCGCCCGCCCGCTGAAGATCTCATCCTTCCCCTAATCCTTAGGGATTGGCTCAGTCCTGAAGCATGATATTTTATAGCTGTTCCAAAAAAAATTTAGCATTAATTATTACAACTCCTTATATTCATGTTATGCATATATATTTCAAATCCCTTTTTGAATCCCGCTAAGTACTTGGCTTCAATGACATCCTGTGGCCGTGAGTTTCTACAGTCTAATTATACAATGAGAAAAACTTAAATGGGACTACTCACACGCTTAAGTTTAAGCATGTAATTACGTGCTCTTTTGGATAGAGACCTCAATCTTTTGCCTCTCTGCCAGTTGTGCTGGTCTTTTATTTGATAAAGTGGTCACTGGACCAATTATTATGGTTTTTATTTATCTGAGAGACTGGGATAGAATCATTTTAATTCTTCATATAAGAAAATAACATTCATTTCTCTCCCTTATATTTTAGATATTCACAGCTTCCTTACGCTAACTATGAGGCTGTAAGCTATGTAGACAAATTACCTTTAAACAATGATACATCCATGTTCAGATGAGATATTAGTTTGAGACATCCTATACAGGGTGTTTCAAATTAGCCTGAAACATGCATTAAGCCCATTCTGAGCTCTCTTTGAGCCTCACCAATGAGTTACTTTTCTTGGTACTGCAGATATACACAGCTTCTCCAGTGCTGAAATCAAATTTTTTTTTAATCTAGTGAGAGCATCTAATTTGGTACTTGCCCTTCATATCCAGACTTGGTTAGTTTGTCAGATAATAAGACTAATGGAATTGTAATGCCCTATAAAAATGAGACCCTTAGTGGATTGTAATAAACGTCTTAATGGATTCTCTCAATTCGGTTATTGGAAGAGAGCAGAGCAAGGGTATAATGTTCTATAATGTCTATGGAACTCATTTTCTGCTAACATTTTCCATTATGTATGTTTTGCGTCTCTTTTGATAAACATTGCCCACCTAAACAAACAAACATTTAATACATTCTAGTCCGGAAGAGCATTTACTTCAGTTTAAGGGACTAATGGATACTAACAATTAATTGTGAGGGGTTCAGCTTTAAGATGCACAGACAGAATTTACACACTTAATCTGATAAAAATATATATGTAATATTTATTTTTGATGGTTTAATAGAAACATCTCTTGTAGCTAAACACTACATGATTTCTTCAATGACTTATGTTAAGGGCAGAACTGCACAAGAAACATCACAGCTACAGTGGAGAAGCAGATGGTCAATTAATCAAAATGTCTGTGGAGAGTGAAGTTCTATTTAATTTTTTTTCAGTGCTGCCTTCAGAATTATCCCTTTGCTGCTCTGAACACCGGACAATGCATCAGTTTGTGTCACCGGATGCCATAAGGCCAGTCTATTGGTAAGAATTGTTTTTCTCTCAAATGAAAAGAAGCCTTTCAGTGAAAACAGCTGCCATAAATTTCATGGAAGCTAGGGGGCCACAGCATTGTTTACATACATATTTAAAACCAGCATGTGGAGAAAATGCTTTACACAAATTCTTCTGACTACCCATTGACTGTTACTTCACCGGATGCTCTGTTGCTCCAGTACTCCATGCTGCCTTGGAAGATCCTAGGATTCCATCATTCAGGGATCCCCGCTCTGCGTACAACTGTGTTGTTGAGGCTGCTCCCAACTGTTTTTCATGGCTTTCCTCCATGTAGGAAATAGTTGTCCTGAGGCCAAATTATAATAGAAGTTAGTTTCATAGTTTTGGTCTGGAAAAAAATAATTGTATTCTGGTGGGGATTTTAATTGTGTTCTCTCCCTCCCTACAAGTCCTGTTTGATTCATGTAGGTTCTTGATCCCAACTGTCTAATGACTTCTAAGGTATGCCCCCCGGAAATGTACATGGAGTACCTGGGACAGGTACCTGTATACTCCTTTTAGTCACTGGTACTATCTACTGGAGCCTTAATAAGCTCATCTTAACTACTTGGCTTCTTCTCCAGGTTTTATTTCTATTAACACCTCTCAACAGCTTTTGGTGACCCTATGGCTAAATGAAGCTGTGATAGGGGAAGGATATCTTCTGACTAAAACACAAGGCTGGGATTTAGGAGACTGATTCGGTGGCTCTCATTCACAGACCTTGCATGACCTTCCCACGGTCTTCTGTGAGCAGAACCACTGAGCATCCCCTACTCAGCACTGAGCCCTGCTTTATGGGGACTCCCTGTCTGGCATTTT
Organism: Caretta caretta; assembly: GCF_965140235.1. NCBI lineage: Eukaryota > Metazoa > Chordata > Testudines > Cheloniidae > Caretta > Caretta caretta. The sequence continues at coordinate 32,880,900 of NC_134207.1, read as the reverse complement.
GGATGTGGATCCCTCACTACACAGAATCTCCAGACCTCAGTCCTCAGGCCAGGGAACACAAGGGTGGCAAGATCTTTCAGCTTTGCAGCCATTCCATGACATTCATGACAATTCTGCAGCTGGGTAATGGAAGATTTGGTCCCTACTGTACCCCCTGGATGCTATTTTAAGTCTATTTATCTAATTGGCCTATATTTAGAGCAGTACATCCTCTTCATATACAGAATTTCCACAGGATTCCTTTGAAAAGAACTTAAAATATTAAAAATGGGTCCCTCTTGGGTGTGTAACTGAACAGCTGGAGTAGGAAGGGCACACATAGGATGGATGCATACAAAGGTGCTGGATAGTAAAATTCTTTAGATTTTTAAAAATACATATTTTTTTTGTGTGGAGGGGATTAGTTAGATGAGTGGGTTCTGACAAAAATAAGAACTGGACAAATATTACTCTAAAATACTATTTAAATAGGTAGTACATTCTCCTTAGACCCTGTCAACACTGCATTATATTGGCGAGAGAGAGAGTGTGCGCTACATTGTAAATATGGATTTAATTATTTATAGGTATAGGCATTGAACCAGTCCTAGGAGCTAGCCAAGGAGGGGGTTGGTTGGGAAATGCACTGATTCATCACTTCCTTTGGAGTCCACTGAGTCTCAGCTGTAAATTTAGAAAACTGTCTCTCTTTGGTAGAATCCCTGAGGGAAAGCAATTACAAAAACATTGTCTGCTTTCCTAAGCAGTGACTCTCTTGAGAATTACAGCTTCTCTCCCCTAGTGCAGATAGGCAGCTGCAGGGATTAATCTAGCTCATTGGAGTTAAACTCCAATTCTTACAGTACCCCAATAATTTAATGTAATTACTTGAAATCCTACTGCCCACCAGTTAATAACCTACTAATTGCAGGCCCTCTGATTGTTAGAAATAGGAAATAGACTGAATTGCACTAATCTCATCTAGGCATGACTTACACTTGGCTGTGAATATTTTATGCTTTCACAAGCCTTGCAGTAGAGCTGGGCAGAGAAAGGTAACTCCAATTCCCTGAGGATTTCAATATTTCAAATTGGTTTTGTTCTGATGGAAAGAAACAGGCAAATATTGTGCCCACCTTTAAAAAAAAAGGAAAGAAGGAGAATCCGGGGAACTACAGACTCAACTCAGTCCCTGGAAAAATCAAGGTCCTCAAGGAATCCGTTTTGAAGCACTTTAGAGACAGGAACAGTCAACATGGATTCACCGAGGGCAAGTCATGCCTGACTTGCCTTCTATGATGTGATAACTGGCTCTGTGAACATGGGGAAAAGCAGTGGACATGATATACCTTGACTTTAGTAAAGCTTTTGATATGGTTCCCCACAGTATTCTTGCCAGCAAATTAAAGAAGTATGGATTGGATGAATGGAGTATAAGGTGGATAGAAAGCTGGCTAAATCGTTGGGCTCAACGGATAGTGATCAATGTCTTGATGTCCAGTTGGCAGACGGTATCAAGCAGAATGCCCCAGGGGTCAGTCCTGGGGCTGGTGTTATTCAACATCTTAATTAATTATCTGGATGATGAGATAGATTGCACCCTCAGCAAGTTTGTGGATGATACTAAGCTGGGGGGAAGACAGATATGCTGGAGGGTTGGGATAGGATCCAGAGTGACGTAGACAAATTAGAGGATTGGACCAAAAGAAATCTGATGAGGTTCAACAAGGACAAGTGCAGAGTCCTGCACTTAGGACAGAAGAATCCCATGCACTGCTACAGGCTGGGGACCGACTGGCTAAGTGACAATTCTGCGGAAAAGGACCTAGGGATTACAGTGGACGAGAAGCTGGATATGAGTCAACATTGTGCATTTGTTGCCAAGAAGGCTAACGGCATACTGGGTTGCATTAGTAGGAGCGTTGCCAGCAGATCGAGGGAAGTGATTATTCCCCTCTATTTGGCACTAGTGAGGCCACATCTGGGGTACTGCATCCAGTTTGGGGCCCCCCAAAACAGAAAGGATGTATACAAATTGGAGAGAGTCCAGCAGAGGGCAATGAAAATGATTAGGGGGCCAAGGCACATGACTTATGAGGAGAGACTGAGGGAACTGGGCTTATTTAGTCTGCAGAAGAGTGAGGGGGGATGCCTGGGTCTCTCTCCTGTCTTCTCTTTCCTTCTCCATGCTGTCGATCATATTGGCCCTCCAAGCCCTTTGTTCCTGGTCCAATGCAGCACTGACTTGCAGGATCTTGCAGTACATGTCCTCCATATAGTCCTCTTCCTTCTCCTCCTCATCAGGGTCAGGTGTTCTGTCTGTGTGGAGGGGGCACCTCTCATCGCTGCCACTCCAGAAGCTGTTGATAAAAAGACAGATGTACAGGTTCATTTACAGTCACAAGGGAAAGGGAATAAGAAGTTTCAAAGCTCCCTTCCCCTACTCCCATAAACACCTAACACTTCAGGTGCGGAGTGCCATGGCACAGCACCACTCTCCAGCACCCGGCACGGGGAGTGTGACCCACTGGGGTAAGGGTTTTCTGTTGCATGCAGCAATACCATTTTGGTCTCTGCTCCGTGGGTAGGGCTATAGGTCAATGGCACTGAATATTGTCACCATCTTCCACAGGCAGTGGTGATTTTAGCAGACCTCTCACTTCTGAGGATTACAAAGGCAGAGAAAACACAACTGCTACAGCGTCCCAAAGCCACCCGGGCCTGCATGCTGCTAGCCTCTTTACAGCAATGGTGACACTCAGACTCACTGGGAAGTGGTATGGGAAAATCTCCTACCACAGAGGAAGAAATGAGGTAGCCATCATTAGAAACCTTTGATCAAGATCTCTCAGGAGGATAAAAGGGACATCCCCATGTGTATCAGCTTGTTAAAAACAGCATTTCTTTAGGGCACCACCAGTTCTACTGTCGGCCTCCCTGGCCTTGTGGTATCCCTGGTGATGTCCATTTGCTTTCATGCAGCGCTGCTGCTGCTACCTGTCATACCCTTCTGCCTGCACCCCTCTGCCAGCTGTGCATAGATATCCGGGTGTCTACGGCTGCTCCATAGCTCTCCGTGCACAGCCTCTTCTCCCCACAAGCCCAGAAGATCCCATACCTTTATGTCTACTCCAGAGAGCAGCACATCTAGTATGTGGAGCTGGCAGAGTGTTGGACAGTTGCACACAACAAGAGTGAACTGCTAGGCATGCTTGCTAAAGTGGGCAACCAGGAAAAGACATTTCAGAAACACATAGGGGACTTTAAAGGGCAGAGAGATGGCTGCATGTCTCTGTGACCCCCAGGCAGGGAATAGGGGTGTTGTGGGATAGCAACTGGAGGACTGTAAAATTTGACATAGGTTACAGTGTCTACACTTGCACTGTGTCAACCTCAGTAGCTTGACCATGGCTCCACACTGCTTGGGAAGGTTGTTTTACTACGTCACTGCAATGCAGCGCTCATGTCAGCCGGAGACAGATTTGTGTATAGACGTATACACAAATTGGTTGGCACAAGGCAACTTACATCAATTTAACTTTGTAGTGTAGACCAAGCCAGAGCAGGAGAAACAGCACAGCATGCCCTCTGGGCTGTAGAACTATTCATACTTTATGCCTCCTTTGTTCTCCCTCCCCCTGGGAACAAGTGCTGGCCCAGGAGGATGGGACAATGAGCTGCAAAGAGCTCAGCTCACTTCCTCTTTCCAGAATTTATTCTGCTGTATTCCTCCATGTTTGTTCTGTCTCACACAATCACCCCACCACTGCCCTCATGCAAATTGTTTTCACTCAAAGAAGGGAAGGAGCAACAGGCTGCAAGAGCAAATGTTTCCACTTTCAGCAAACACTTTAAAAGGGTACATGGGCGTCGACTCTCCTGCACTCAGTACCTCCCACAGCACTAAAGGAGCTTATATGTGTGTGTGTGTGTGTATGTATGTATATATACACCCCACACACACACACGCATACACACAGAGACAGAGACACAGAGTGTGTGTGTGCGTGTGTGTAGGACACGAGTAGTACATTTGGGCTAGAGTTATGACCCAATCCACATTGTATGAGATATACTTCAGGACAAAGGCCGGGGCATGGGATTAAAAACTTTCATTTCATTCCAAGCAGAAGAAAGATGCTTTTTCATTCCAGGAAGTGCACCTTCAGCTGCTTTAATACCAAGTGATATTTCACAGAGAGCTAAGGCTGCAGGGGGGCTAATTTCTCTTATGTTAAACTAGTCACCTCGTTATTACATACTGGGCATGAAGCCATGAGCTCTTGGAAACTCCAGCTAGTGTAGAACTTTGCACCCCAGGCTACCAGGAGCACATCACAGCTGTCCTCCACATTCTACACTGGCTTCCCATAGAATTTTAAATCAAGTTCAAGGTCTCAGTCCTTACCCTCAAAGCACACAATGGCCTGGGTCCAGGGTATCTAAAAGATTGATTAAAGCTCTAGGAAAGCAACTGTGGTCAAAAACATGCTCCTCAAGCACAAGAGAACTTTCTCCCATAAGGGTACAGCTCATCTGTGCAGGAGACAGAACTTTCGCAGAACTGTAGAAAGAACCTTAAATATACATAGTCATAATCCTAAATAAAAATTTCTTCTTTTCTTCTGAATATTTTACCCTTCATTTTGATTCTTGATCTTAGTTTTTTCTTTGAATACATAATTACAATGCAGGAAAATAGAGGTGCTTGCTAGCTACTGTACTGAAGCAATAGAATGGTTTCTCTCAATTAAAAAAACAACTTTTTACATTCTTGGGTTTAAACATTAATGTCCTCTAGATCAGACATTCTGTCCAATTAATGATCAGTTAGAGAGATGACTTCGGCCTTGTCTACACTGGCACTTTACAGAGCTGAAACTTTCTTGCTCAGGGGTATGAAAAAACACCCCCTTGAGCAATGTAAGTTTCAGCACCGTAACATGGCAGTGTAAACAGTGCACCAGCGCTGGGAGCTACTCCCCTCGTGGGGATGGTGTTTTTTTGTTTGTTTTTTTTACACAGTGCTGCGAAAGCTCTCTCCCACTACTGGTGCTGTCTCTACACAGCCCAAGTTGTTAGTGAAGACATACCCTTAGTCATAGGTACGTCCAGCTTGTCACTGACTATCAGGAAATTAATGATGTGGGCTGCAGGTCATTACTGCTATTAGCAAACCATGTGGAATTAAAAAGGTGTAAAAATTAAAGTAATTAAATGTTTTAGGAAACAAAATCCTGAGCTGCATATTGCCACAGATACAGTTCTTTTCCAGTACCAGGGTGGAGATCATCATCTCACTCACGGGAGTAAATTCAGAGTGGTGTCACTGAGATTAATGGAGATACTCTGGATCTAGACTGTGATTATGTGAGGTTCTGAGCACTGATTAAGAGAGATTGTGCTTCCTCACTCCCATTGAAATCAGATTTACACTAGTACAAATGAGATCAGAATCTGGTCCTTGGTCTTTTCCAAACCTTTACAGGCAACTAAAGTCACCGGAAGAGAAGCAGGATGACTCAGTAAAAAGTTACTATGATCACCATCAGGACTCCATTGTGCCAGGGGCTACACAAATGTGTAATAGACAGCCCCATCCTGAGGGGTTTACAATCTGAATGACAGCAAAAAAGACTGCACAGGAAGCACATAAGTAGGCTATTAGTCCAATGAGAGGCTTGAGGTCATAGGCTTCAGAACCCAGAAGTCATTTAACATCTCTAGCAGCTGCCACTTCACTGGCCCTTTAGCAATCTAAAGCTGATTGGTCTCAGAGTGTATTGGACCATTTAGTCACAGTACATAACCTGGGCCTTTTAATCAGACAATTGAAAGAGCACAGTGGATGAACAACTGGAGCAACAGTTTCTCTTCAACCAAGTATTTACATAGCCCTATCATCAATAATGACAAGTTACAGATAGAACAACTAATCTTCAAGGGTAAAACCCCAGCCTTACTGAAATCCATGGCAAAACTCCCATTGACTTCAGTAGGTCCAGGATTTCACTCCAAGCCTGTAACTGCAAACAAAGCTCTGCCCCTTTCTTGCAAGAGAAATGCATCAGGCATTCTTATTTTTGGTCCATAACATTCTGTAAGTGGGGACAGTCTAAGCCACTGGCTGATTAAATGTCGTATCAATGTGTTTCTGAGTAGATAGCCTTTGGCAGCCATTTGCATATTGCTTGTGTATTTTTATTTTCTCTCTCCACCTTCTTTGCTCCATACAAAATAAATTTTCCTCAATTTTCACTTCTATTTTTCCTGTGAGGTCACAAGTTTACTCTTCATCTCCTCATTGTTTGCTATCAACAATTGTTTTCTTTTCTTTCTCCACAAAAATAATGGCATATTTTCTCCCCGTTAGCATACATTGTCACCGCTTGATTTAATGTCCTTTTCTGGTCATTTCCTTTATAATTTTAATCAGTAAACTGCATATCTTTATGACTGCCAAAACCACTTGGTCTACATTGTCTTCCATTGGCCAAGAGATGGAGCTCTTACTGCTGCTATTAATGCTCTCTTTGCCATAATCTCATGGGTTACCAGCACAAAAACAACTCTTGAAACCTGAAACAAGATGCACACTAAAGCCACAGACCTCCCCACAAAAACAAAGGACCATGACAGCTGTAGACAACTCAAGCAATCAAATCAGCTAAATAGTCAACATGTTGGGAGAAAGCAGATCTGAAGGTGTGAGCAGCTTTGTCCTTTTAGACACTACATCATGCACCAACAAACCTGTTATTCTGTTCTCTCCCTCCCAGAACAATACATGCTCTAGCATAATTGAGGATCAGTTAAATTATTTTACCTGTCTTTATGCAAAGATTTTCCTTTGGCTGAGACAACTGTTACAGATCTGCTATTATACCTATGAGGTGTGCATATAATATATGCAAAAAACATGCTTGCATTGCTGCATTCCTCACTCCTTCTCATTTGTTTCACCCAAGTGTAGTGTCTGGTCTTTAAGATTTGATGATCTTTGGGTCAGATCTACCTTCTGAACAGCACATAGGCCTGGATCCTAAAAGATATTTAGGTGTTCTTCTGCTCAGCACTGCAGCTCCTAAATCCTACTTGCCCAGCGGCCTTATGAAATACTCAGCACCAAAACTAGTGTAACCGTGTCTCTGTAGGTCACACCTGAGAATACCAAATTCAGGACAAACTGCTGAGAAACAGGATAGATATACCCCAAGACTAGTGGCTAATCCCCCATGGGATATACCACACCAGCAACAAAAGTAAACCTCTGTTTCACCACACTGGCTAACAAGAAGTCACAAAAGCAGTTTCCTTAGACATTCCAGTCCTTGTATCACCACTGAAAAAACAGTAGACTTAGAGATGAGTGGTTCTTTAAAACCAATCTCTTCAAATAAAAGGTTCTTCTGATCCCAAAGGACCAGCCACTCACCCAAGTCAATATATAACTTAGATTTTACCCAAAAATCATGCTGATGCCAATCCTTTAGTATCTAAAATCTAAAGGTTTATTTATAAAAAGAAAGAAAGGAGAGAGTTAAAATTGGTAAAAAGGAATCAAATACATATAGTAATTGCAAAGCGCTTGGTTCAGGCTTGTATCAATGATGGAATAAACTGCTGGCTTAAGTCAAGTCTCTGGCTGCTTCCAAATCATTGGAAGATCGTTAGTCCTATTAGTATAAGTCCATATTCCAGAGATTTGAGCAGGAATATGGCAAAACAGAGACATTTCAAGGGCCTTTTATATCTTCTTGCATGTGGAGGAAATCCCATTTGTTCTTACTGTGGAAAATTACAGTAAGAAGATGGTGGTTAGAGTCACATGGACAAGTCACACGTCCATGCATTTTGCCTAGTCATTGCATGAAGCCATTACCTATACCCCAGACAGTACGTTTGCAGGAGAGTCTATTCAGTGTAAATGGGCATCTCCCATGGTCCAGTGTCACTTAAGTTTCTTGATGAGCCACTTAATTTGCATAGTCCCTTCAAGCTGTGCAGGCTACTACCTCGTGGACATTACCACAGGAGCAAACATTTGAAATACAGGTATAGAGCCAACACTCATAACTTCAAATACAAAAAAGATACATGCATACAGATAGCATAATAATAACCAGCAAATCATAACCTTTTCATAGACACCTCATTTGCACAAGATTTGTTGCAAATATATAACAGTGGTTGCAAGAATGCTCTATGTGGTCATATTTAATCAGATAACATCACAGCTAGGCTCCCCATACGATGCCTGAGAAGAGTTAAGTGCCTAAGGGCAAGATCCTCAAAAGCCAGCAAGCTGAGCGGGGAGCCACCTACACTAGACAGAGTGAAATGCCAAGCAAAGGAGCTTAAGTGGCTGACCTATGCACCTGGCAGACAGGCCAGAGACAAGTATCTACTTATGCTCAGGATTTTCAGCCATGAACCCTCTGATGGAATTAGCTACCTAAGCTAGGTCAGCTGCTTAGGTAGTGCATGCCCTAGCAGCTGAAACAATCAATCTTTTCCCCTTGGTTTCCTGCTCATGCTCAATACCTCTCACACATTCCCTACATTTCCCTGAGCCCCCAGCTGCCTTTTGTGCAGGTACTGTGCTGCCCCCTCCCCAAAAAAGCAGTGGCCTGCCTCTAGCCCTCCTGCTATCAAGGTATCAAGTCTTAGGCATGCACAGAGCAAGCCTACAGGATTAGGCCCTGCTGGCAAGATAGGCATTGAGAGCCCAGCTTCGGGACCTCCAGGGCTTTGGCATGAACTAGGGCTCCAAGCTGCTCATTAGCTGTGGGGTGACATCACAGCTTAATTGGCTATGTAAGTGCTGACCAGTGGAAATTTAAGTTCCTAGAGAATTTAGAAACCTATGGGGTTAGGTGTCAGCTGAGCAGCAATGTTGATGAAGTGAGCTGTAGCTCACGAAAGCTCATGCTCAAATAAATTGGTTAGTCTCTAAGGTGCCATAAGTACTCCTTTTCTTTTTGCGAATACAGACTAACACGGCTGTTACTCTGAAACCTGAATGTTGAAAATGATAGTGTTGCCTAAGAAGTGGACTTAGGTACCTAAATACTTCTGAGGATCTGGCCCATATTGGGCACAGAATGACTTTTTGAGTCTCTCTGCTACAGGTTTAAGTCTGCTACTACCTTCAAGCTAACTTGTAGCTCAAACAGTAGAGTCTCACACCTTTAAATCCAGATGGCCTGGGCTCGTTTCCTGCTGATAACCCACCCAGGGGAGTTGTTCCACTTTCACAATGGAACTGTGAGCTATTTAGGGCCTGACAGCACTAATGTGCAGGAAATACTGCATCAGATTATGAAGGGTGAGTTAGTTACACATTTCCTACAGTCTTTAGAGCTCAGAGTCCCAAATGGAATTGCGCATAATGTGAAGGGGTAAAAAAGCAACAGATACTATCATGGCTTCTTGCTGTATTGACATCTCCCTCTTGCCATGTTCAATTATTCACTGAATATTTTAGCACTTCAATGAACCTTCAGGCAGGTGCAATCCTCCCTCCCTCCCTCTCTCTCTCTGATAAGCAGCACTATTTTTGCTGTAGCCACTTTTCATCTCACCACATTGCTGCATTATAATTATAGCCCCATGCTGTGAGTGTACTCATCACTTCATAAAAGAGCAAGACAATCATGCTAGGTGCTGAAATCTAAATTGATTCTTAATTTTGAAACATGCCAGAATTAGAGCTACGGCACCTGCAGGTAATTCAAAGGCAATCCTCCACTGATTTAGGCATATATTCATCTAATCTTTTTGGCAATACGTGTAGAACTCAAATCAGAATGTACTGAAATTAAGCTAAGGTTTTGTGAATTTGCAGAGTCAAAAGAAAAACAAATGTAGGACCCTCTCTCCACCTGGTTACTTCCTTTAATGCCAATCTACTTACAGGTGGACAGACTTGGGTTCTTCTGGATCCTGCCACTCACTCAGCAGGGTGTAACTGCTTTATTTTCTTCCCATATGAAAATATTTGGTGGTGCCTCCACCCCCCCTCGCTCCTTCCTGGCAGGGTCACCAGGGCAGCTTGGGAGGAAAATTCTAACCACGGGATAACCCCCACTTACTTGCCACATAGTTGGAGACTCTCAAGAAACAACAAACATATACAATATATTTAATACAGTAATTATATTAAACTGGAGATAACTATAACATCACAGGGTAGAACACTATTCTGTGGTCACTGGTGCCCATGCTGATAATACCCATGAATACCCTCAGTCACATGACCTGATATAGCAAGTGTAAGATTAGTGTCTTGTTAGTACATGTACTTTGTTGGGATCATTGATGACCTGTGATCTTCTGTGCAGCGATTAGCAATATGGTTGACTGGGTTCAGAAGCCCAAAGGACTCACACGTGGGATAAGGTGGTAAGTCCCTCCTCAGATTTAATAGGCAGCAGGTAATAAAGTCCCCAAACCCTTACCCCCCTGGCTGGAGGACACAGTTCAGGGGGTCCCCCAAGCAATTTCCCTCACTAACTAAAAGATGGTGCACAACTCCGTGAATGATCCTTGGGTTCAGAGATGGCTCTGGACTCCTCAGCCACTGCAGAGATCACTACTGGCAGGTGTCCTCTTCATGCAGGAGTCAGGCTACTGCTGGTCCCAGAATTTCCCCTCACCACAAAGTGGTTCAGGGCTCAAGGTACAGGTTAGAAAACTATACTAAAAATCCAAACTTTAGTCTCCCACCCTAGTGCTCAGACACACTCAGAGCAGGCAGGAGCTCTGGACTAGCAGCCAGAGCAGAGCTGGCCATAGGGAGTCGTCTTGGAGAAGGAAAGGGCCAAGCTGAGGGTTCTTGCTTTCAGGTCCCCAGAGGCCAGTTTCCAGGGGGAACCCTGCACGCAGGCCTGGGACTCACCAGCCCTCTCCTCTCCAACAGCCAGTTCTGCTCTTTCCTTGGCTCCCTCCAAACTGCTTCAAAATGACATCTCCCCTCTCCTGAGGGACCTTGGAAAGGCATCTTACTCCGTATTGGTTGTTGAGCAAACTCTGAGTCTGCCCTTGACTGCCCCTCCCTGAGTTACCAGCACACAGACCCCCAGGAACCTCAGTAAGCTCCTTGCAGGTTACACAAACAACAACAACAACAAGAGTAAAATGTGGAGACACTTGAGATTTTTGTGGGAAACCAAAGTCCTCCAAATAAAATGGAGTATTCCCTTTAAAAACAGCATTACATTTTTTACCATGATGTATGTGGAGAAGGCAGCTGAGAAACTGATCAAATGCAACTATTTATCCACTCTCTCTGTCATTCTTCTGCCATTTTCAACATTCTCCTAGTTGCACTTTGGACAGAGGCTTGTTCTGTAGTTGGCCATCCCAGAAAATAGAAAACCATATGCCTTCTGTGTGACAGCTCAACGTCCAGTATAATGATACCATCTAGCATAATTCAGGAACATATGCATCTCTCTGTTGTCCCTCTGAGGGACCATGCATCCATCCCACACACACCTGTTATCCTCACTTCTAGTCTCCAATTATTTCAATCAGAAATTGTGAATCAAGGCATCACATTATAGAAATGTTCACAAGAACACAATTTTAAGACTGCTGCTAAATATTTATATTATGGATTTATTTCTCTCCTCCTACTTATCTCCACCTACACTCCACAAAATCAATTGAAATTAATGGCCTGTACATTTAGAAGAAATAAAAGGAAATATGACCTCATCCAGCATGTGTTTAGCCTGTTCTATCTCTAGGGCGGGAAGTCATAACACACGGTAGTTATATTTTCAAAAGGGGCAGGATCATTTTAATATCCAACAGCATTTGTCGTTAAGTATGCTAAAATAAGAGTAATCCCAACTCAGGGAACCAAGAAGCCCCCCAGCTCCTGACTGGGAGCGGGGAGGCGAGAAGCCCAGATGGCTGCCCCCTGCCATCCCCGCTCCCTGCTGGGAGGTGAGAAGCCCAGGGGACAGCTGGACTCCCAGCAGAGGTCCCTGGCTCTCAGCCCCCCCCACACTGCCCCTCTTCAGTCAGTGGAAGCGCTCCTGGTGAGGACATGCACCACCAACAGGAAGGTAGTGTGGACATCAGCCACCGCAGTAATTACTGCCCCAGGCAAATTGGTAACATAAATCTGTCACAAGGGCTGGCCTTACCATGAGGCGAATTGAGGCAGCCGCCTCAGGTGCCAGACTGTGGGGGGGCACTACTAGGACCCAGAGTGTAGAAAATTGTGTCTGCTGCTGGTGCATATGTATTCTCTCTGCTCGAGATGCACAGAGATGGTGCAGTGCTGTGCTGGAGGAAGGAGAGCACTAGAGACATAACAGGCAGGCAGGAGAAAAGGTGAAAGGGAATAACAGAAAGCCGCAGGAGCTGCAGGGAGAGAGGAGGAGGAGGAGCCTCTTATGTACCCCTCTGACACCCCCAGGAGCCTGAACTGATTAACACCAACTTCTCAGGGAGCTTCCTGTTTCCTGCTGCTTCCCTGAACCCACATGAGGAGAACAGGCAGTCAACTGAAGTAGTAGGAGCCAGTTAAGCCCTTAAGACGCTGCTGTCTTCCCTCACTCAGGCCCTGCTACCAGCCTGCTTATTTGTCCCCTTCAATTGAGTGTTGAGAGCCACTATCGCTCGCCCAGAACAGCAGTCATGAGTGAAAGAAGAAAATGCCCCTCTGGGGCAGCATTCAGAAAAAGAAAGAAAGCAAAGGAAGCTTTTCTATCTAAGTAGGAAGGAGGTCTCCTGAGATACATAGGCACAAATGTTCACGGTGAGCCTTCCGGCCCCAGTGAGGATGTGAGTGGTGAGGAGATGCCTGATCTTCCAGTTAGTTAGAATGCGGGTGACCTGGCAGCTACTGCAGCATCCATATCTCCATCTCAAATGGATGTAACCATGCACATTCCTGAATAAAAGTGTAGATCAGAGAAGAGTGTGGTGGAGGCGCAAGAAACAGCTGCTGCTGAATTTAGTTCCTTAAGTCGAGATGATCCAGGACTGTGGACCCACTTGAGCAGTAGCCTGAGGGACTTCCTTGTACTGCAAGGTCCACAGCAAGTGAAAAACTTCATGTTCCCCAAAGAAAATTAAAATAGAAGTTTCCATCCAACACATTACTGATGTGAAATCCCCAATGGTGACAAAATGGAGAGGCCATGGCTTATGTACTCAAAAACCCAGAATGCTGCATACTGTTTTTGTTGCAAACTCTTCCAGTCTAATGTTCCAGCCACATTGGGTTCTACAGGAACAAAGGACTGGAAAAATCTGGCATGCCATGAGAAGGCAGCAAATCACCAGAGAGCATTCCATAGGTGGAAAGAGCTTGAGAGGAGACTAAGGTTAAAGGCCACCATAGATGATCAGCATCAAGAGAAGATTGCATCAGAGTCTCTTTACTGGCAAAATATTCTGAAAAGGCTCATTGCCATTGTGAGAATGCTTGCTACCCATACCTAGCACTGTGTGGCACTTCAGATCAGCTGTATGTGCCAAACAATGGAAACCTCCTTAAAATTGTGGAGCTGATGGCGGAGTTTGATGCTGTACTCCAGGAGCATCTAGGAAGAGTCACCACCCAAGAAATGCACACACACCACTACCTAGGAAAAACAATTCAAAATGAGATCATACAGTTACTGGCAACAAAAGTCAAACAGAAGATTGTGGCAGATCTGAATTCAGCAAGATATTACTCTGTTATTCTGGACTGCACACTTGACATCAGCCATATGGAACAAATGACTTTAATGCTGCGTTTTGTAACAATAACAGAACCTAGTGAAAATGTCCCTGCAATGGTAACTGTCAGAGAGCATTTTCTAGAATTTATTGACATTGATGATACTACAGGAGCTGTTATGACACATATGATTTTTTAAAAAGCTAGAAGATATGGGAATTGTGATAGCTGATGTGAGAGGTCAGGGCTTTGATAATGGTGCCAACATGAGAGGAAAGAACAGAGGAGTGCAGACAGGGATCTGAGAGTTAAACCCTCGAGCTTTTTTTGTCCCATGCAGTTCTCATTCATTGAACTTGGTGGTCAGTTATGCAGCACCAGCTTTAGTGAGGCTGCTGAATTTTTTAATGTAATTCAAAGCATTTATGTATTTTGCTCTGCATCAACTCATCAACGGCAAATTTTAAAGCAACATCTGGGAACATCCTCTCTGACACTGAAACCACGCAGTGCCACACGATGGGAAAGTTGAGTGGAAGTGATAAAGCCTATCAAACCCCAAATTGGGAAGATAGATGATACCATAGTTGCCATTATGGAGGATAATGCTATGGCAGGAACTGTTCGTGGGAGAACAGTGGCAGAGGGACATGGAATCACCAGAAACATAAATAACTTCAAATTTCTGTGTAGCTTAGTGTTGTGGCATGACATACTGTTTGAAATAAATATTGTAAGTAAGAGAGACTCCAAGGTGTTGACCTTGATATATCTGGAGCAATGGAACAACTGGACAAAGCAAAGTCATACCTACAGTCTTACCGGTCAGATGAGGTATTTCAAAAACGTTCTGAAGAATGCACAGAAGTTGGCAGAGGAACTTCACACTGAAGCTATTTTCCCACCCATTCAAGAATACAAGTCACCAAAAAAAAGACATTTTGATTACAAGGCATGGGATAATCCCATAAGAGACCCCAAACAACAATTCAAAGTTGAATTCTTTAACCAGGTGCTAAATTGTGCAGTACAGTCAGTTGAAGAACTTTTCATGCAGCTCAAGGTACACAGCAGTATATTTGGGATGTTGTATGATATTCCAAAACTCCTCACTATACCTGAAGAAGATCTACACCAGCAATGCAGGGCACTAGAGACTGTGTTGACACATGATGACAGGCGTGATATTGATGCGAGTGATTTAGGTGATGAACTGAAAGCCCTTTCAAGATACATTTCAGCAGGATCAACTCCAAAGGCTGTTCTGGAATATATGCACACAAATAAGGTGACCACCCTCTTTCCAAATGCTTTTGTTGCTCTGCGCATACTTCTAACACTTCCTGTAACAGCTGCCAGTGAAGAACGTAGCTTCTCCAAGCTGAAGTTAATAAAAACACATCTACACTCCACAATGACACAGGAGATGCTGGTCAGCCTTGCAATCATCTCAGAGCATGAGCTGGCCCAGACTGTGGACCTTCAGGAAGCAGTTCAAATCTTTGCAGCCAAGAAGGCATGGAAAGCACCACTTTGATTATTCAAACAGATAAAAATGCCAGTGTTTACTGTGCAGACAAGAAAAGTTATATTTGCTGTTCAGTCGTTTGAAAGTTGTGTTACTTAAAATTTTTGAACATGGCATTTTAAGTTGTTAGTTCTCCTTAATTGGGGTAGGTAGCACAGCAGTACAATGAGAGGAGAAGAATAGGAAGAAGACAGAATTGAGACCTTTCAAAGTTTTGGCCCAAGCGAGGGGGCATGGGGGTGTCATTTGAGCTCCCTGACTCAGGTGCCAAAATGTTGAGGGCCAGTCCTGCACCCCCTACCTATCCATCTCTGACATTTATTGATTTAATTTATTTGAGTAGCAGCCTCACATCTCCCAGACTGACTTGGGAAACGTCTAAGGCTCTGTGCTCCATTTGTATTGAAAGGATTTGCTGGCATGTCTACAGTGTTCAGACAAGTCTTGTAGTGGAGGTACATGTGCTGCCAGTAATTCCCGGCACAATGGTTTCTCCCCCATCTTCTTAGGCTACAATTGTTTGTGATGGATAATAATCCCTTCTTCCAAAATAGTCTCTTTGCTGCTGACTAGCTTAGCTAGTAAATTCAAAATAACCCATTTGTGCATTTAATATGCAAACTCTGAGTTATTGATTAATCTGCAAAATGCTGTTTATTGTACACAGTAGGTAGTAACTCCCCTCACAAGGATGGGAGTGCTTCATTTAATAAAAGCCTTACTTTTGTCACAATGTTATTGTTATGTTAGTACTTAGAAGTCCTACTGTACTATGTACAAACACAAAGTAAGAGGCAGTCCCTACCACAAAGACCATATAGACTAAATAGGCAAACAGTAGGAAAAAAGATGTATTATCCCCACTTACAGTTGGGGAACTGAGGCACAGCAAAATTAAGTGACTTGCCCAAGGTCACGCAAGATATTAGTGCAGGTTTGTGAATTGAATCCACATTGAGTCCCAGGCCAGTGCCTTAACATAAAAGATAAACATAAACAAAGTCTGCTGCAGTTTCCACGGTATACATCTGATGAAGTGAGCTGTAGCTCACGAAAGCTCATGCTCAAATAAATTGGTTAGTCTCTAAGGTGCCACAAGTCCTCCTTTTCTTTTTGCGAATACAGACTAACACGGCTGTTCCTCTGAAACCGGTCATAAAAGATTGGACATTTAGATTGCAAGCTCTTTGGCACGGGAACAGTCTCTGTTCTGTGTTTGTACAATGCCTAGCACAATGGGGTTATGGTAATACAAATAAATTAATAACAATAAGACCACCCTGTGATGGGTTGTACACCCAGGATGGAGTCTGAGAGGCGTTCGAACCGCTGGGCCCCCTAACAATTCAGCTGGGTTGGCCTCTCTCACACTGCTCTGCTGCTGCTAACAGGGCCTGGAGAGGCTAGCTGGTATCACCCAACATGACAGCAGGTGGAATGACACTCCCAGCTGAGTCACCTGAGTGCTTTACCTAAGCCACTCATGGACAAACAGGAGGCACCAGCCAATTTCCCAGCTCCTCATCCTTGCACCCCTACTGGAGTATAAGCCTAGAATTATACCTTCTTGCAGTGCACAGGAATCTGTACGGTGCAAACTCATTAAATTAGTTCACTGCCCCCTCAATGTAGGGAAGATATGCAACAAGCCTGTTTTAACCAAGCTGAGATTTTCCTAAACACTTCACTCAAAAACACACTGGTTAATATAAATCATGAAACAAGTTTATTAACTAGAGAAAGATAGATTTTAAGTGATTATAAGGGATAGCAAACAGATCCAAGTCAGCAAATGAAAATGCAAGCTCAGCCTAATATACCAAGGCTCAGCCTAATATACGAAGTAGGATTTGAATGAGCAATATCTCAGCCTGACAGATGATACAAGCAGGCTTGCAGATGACCTGCACTGGATGTGCCATGTTTGTCTTTCTTCCACAGGACAGAAGCAAATTTGCCTGTACAAAGTGCAAACTGGTCTCCATATTGGAAGAGAAGGTTCAAGGTCTGGAGCAACAGGTATCAACCGTGCGTTGCATAAGAGAAACTGAAGATTTCCTGGACAGACATCAGGATATGCTTCTATGGGCACAAGGTTCTGAAGATTCAGAGCAGGTTGCACAGTGGGGACAGGAGGCCAGTGAAGAAATTTGGCATCATGTGACCTCCAGAAGAAAAAAGGGGAACATCCATGTACCAGCAACGCAGATACAGGTAAGTAACCGTTTTCATGTTCTCTCCACAGGTACCAATGTGGAGAGTGGACCAGATGATACGTCTGAGGGAAGGGAGCAGAAGGAGACTCCGTCAGTTGGAAGGCATAAGATGCCCTGTCCTAGGATTGGGGGTTCCACAACCACCGCTCCCAAGAGAAGGAGGTGGGTGGTGGTGGTTGGACTCACCTATCATCTATCTGCCGCCCCGACCGGGAAAACCGAGAAGTCTGCTGCTTGCCAGGAGCTGAGATTCGCGATGTGACGGAGAGACTGCCGAGACTCATCAAGTCCTCGGATCGCTACTCCTTCCTGCTTCTCCACGTGGGCACCAATGATACTGCCAAGAATGACCTTGAGCGGATCACTGCAGACTACGTGGCTCTGGGAAGAAGGATAAAGGAGTTTGAGGCGCCAGTGGTGTTCTCGTCCATCCTCCCCGTGGAAGGAAAAGGCCGGGGCAGGGACCGTCGAATCGTGGAAGTCAACGAATGGCTATGCAGGTGGTGTCGGAGAGAAGGCTTTGGATTCTTTGACCATGGGATGGTGTTCCAAGAAGGAGGAGTGCTAGGCAGAGACGGGCTCCACCTAACGAAGAGAGGGAAGAGCATCTTTGCGAGCAGGCTGGCTAACCTTGTGAGGAGGACTTTAAACTAGGTTCACCGGGGGAAGGAGACCAAAGCCCTGAGGTAAGTGGGGAAGTGGGATACCAGGAGGAAGCACGAGCAGAAGCGTGTGAGAGGGGAGGGCTACTGCCTCATACTGAGAAAGAGGGGCGATCAGTGGGTTATCTCAAGTGCCTATACACAAATGCACAAAGCCTGGGAAACAAGCAGGGAGAACTGGAAGTCCTGGCAAAGTCAAGGAATTATGATGTGATTGGAATAACAGAGACTTGGTGGGATAACTCACATGACTGGAGTACTGTCATGGACGGATGTAAGCTATTCAGGAAGGACAGGCAGGGCAGAAAAGGTGGGGGCGTTGCACTGTATGTAAGAGAGCAGTATGACTGCTCAGAGCTCTGGTATGAAACTGCAGAAAAACCTGAGAGTCTCTGGATTAAGTTTAGAAGTGTGAGCACCAAGGGTGATGTCGTTGTGGGATTCTGCTATAGACCACCGGACCAGGGGGATGAGGTGGACGAGGCTTTCTTCTGGCAACTCACAGAAGCTACTAGATTGCATGCTCTGGTTCTCATGGGAGACTTCAATCACCCTGATATCTGCTGGGAGAGCAAAACAGCGGTGCACAGGCAATCCAGGAAGTTTTTGGAAAATGTAGGGGACAATTTCCTGGTGCAAGTGCTGGAGGAACCAACTAGGGGCAGAGCTCTCTTCTTGACCTGCTGTTCACAACTGGGAAGAATTAGTAGGGGAAGCAAAAGTGGATGGGAACCTGGGAGGCAGTGACCATGAGATGGTTGAGTTCAGGATCCTGACACAAGGAGGAAAGGAAAGCAGCAGAATACGGACCCTGGACTTCAGAAAAGCAGACTTTGACCCCCTCAGGGAACTGATGGGCAAGATCCCCTGGGAGAATAACATGAGGGGGAAAGGAGTCCAGGAGAGCTGGCTGTATTTTAAAGAATCCTTATTGAGGTTACAGGGACAAACCATCCCGATTTGTAGAAAGAATAGTAAATATGGCAGGCGACCAGCTTGGCTTAACAGTGAAATCCTTGCTGATCTTAAACACAAAAAAGAAGCTTACAAGAAGTAGAAGATTGGACAAATGACCAGGGATGAGTATAAAAATATTGCTCGGGCATGCAGGAGTTAAATCAGGAAGGCCAAATCACATCTGGAGTTGCAGCTAGCAAGAGATGTTAAGAGTAACAAGAAGGGTTTCTTCAGGTATGTTGGCAACAAGAAGAAAGTCAAGGAAAGTGTGGGCCCCTTACTGAATGGGGGAGGCAACCTAGTGTCAGAGGATGTAGAAAAAGCTAATGTATTCAATACTTTTTTTGCTTTTGTCTTCACAAACAAGGTTAGCTCCCAGACTACTGCACTGGGCAGCACAGCATGGGGAGGAGGTGACCAGCCCTCTGTGGAGAAAGAAGTGGTTCGGGACTATTTAGAAAAGCTGGATGTGCGCAAGTCCATGGGGCCGGATGCGTTGCATCCGAGAGTGCTAAAGGAGTTGGTGGATGTGATTGTGGAGCCATTGTCCATTATCTTTGAAAACTCATGGTGATTGGGGGAGGTCCCGGATGATTGGGAAAAGGCTAATGTAGTGGCCATCTTTTAAAAAGGGAAGAAGGAGGATCCTGGGAACTACAGGCCAGTCAGCCTCACCTCCGTCCCTGGAAAAATCACGGAGCAGGTCCTCAAGGAACCAATTCTGAAGCACTTAGAGGAGAGGAAAGTGATCAGGAACAGTCAGCATGGATTCACCAAGGGCAAGTCATGCCTGACTAATCTAATTGCCTTCTATGATGAGATAACTGGTTCTGTGGATGAAGGGAAAGCAGTGGACGTGTTGTTCCTTGTCTTTAGCAAAGCTTTTGATATGGTCTCCCACAGTATTGTTGTCAGCAAGTTAAAAAAGTATGGGCTGGATGAATGCACTATAAGGTGGGTAGAAAGTTGGCTAGATTGTCGGGCTCAGCAGGTAGTGATCAATGGCTCCATGTCTAGTTGGCAGCCAGTATCAAGCGGAGTGCCCAGAGGTCGGTCCTGGGGCTGGTGTTATTCAACATCTTAATTAATTATCTGGATGATGAGATAGATTGCACCCTCAGCAAGTTTGTGGATGACACTAAGCTGGGGGGAAAGATAGATATGCTGGAGGGTTGGGATAGGATCCAGAGGGACCTAGACAAATTGGAGGATTAGGCCAAAAGAAATCTGATGAGGTTCAACGAGGACAAGTGCAGAGTCCTGCACTTAGGACGGAAGAATCCCATGCACTGCTTCAGGCTGGGGACCGACTGGCTAAGTGACAATTCTGCAGAAAAGGACCTAGGGGTTACAGTGGATGAGAAGCTGGATATGAGTCAGTGTGCCCTTGTTGCCAAGAAGGCCAATGGCATTTTGGGATGTATAAGTAGGGGCATTGCCAGCAGATCGAGTGACGTGATCGTTCCCCTCTATTCGACATTGGTGAGGTCTCATTTGGAGTACTGTGTCCAGTTTTGGGCCCCACACTACAAGAAGGATGTGGAAAAATTGGAGAGAGTCCAGCGGAGGGCAACAAAAATGATTAGGGGACTGGAACACATGACTTATGAGGAGAGGCTGAGGGAACTGGGATTGTTTAGTCTGCAGAACAGAAGAATGAGGGGGGATTTGATAGCTGCTTTCAACTACCTGAAAGGTGGTTCCAAAGAGGATGGATCTAGACTATTCTCAGTGGTAGAGGATGACAGGACAAGGAGTAATGGTCTCAAGTTGCAGTGGGGGAGATTTAGGTTGGATATTAGGAAAATCTTTTTCACTAGGAGGGTGGTGAAACACTGGAATGGGTTACCTAGGGAGGTGGTGGAATCTCCTTCCTTAGAAGTTTTTAAGGTCAGGCTTGACAAAGCCCTGACTGGGATGATTTAATTGGGGATTGGTCGTGCTTTGAACAGGGGGTTGGACTAGATGACCTCCTTAGGTCCCTTCCAACCCTGATATTCTAGGATTTTATTGAGGCACAGGCTGCATTTGCTGTGCCACCTGGGTTCCCCTCTCCCGTTCCAAGTCCTTTGTCTTCCAGAGGTTCTTTCAGGTGCTGAGTTGTGGGACAGTGAAGACAAATAACCACCATGCTGGGAGGGGTTGCTAGTGCTTTGGAGGACAGGATTAGGCTTCAAAAAGCTCTTGACAAACTGAAGAATTAGTCTGAAATCAACAAGATGAAATTAAGTAAAGACAAGTGCAAGAGTACTGTGGTGTCCCTAGCCTCTGTTTGCCAGAAGCAGGGATTGGGTGACAGGGCATGGATCACTTGATGATAACCTGTCTGTTCATTCCCTTTGGGACACCTGCCATTGGCCTCTGTCAGAGGACAGGATACTGGGCTTGATGGACCTTTGGTCTGACCCAGTATGGCCGTTCTTAGGAAGGGAAAAATCAAATGCACACCTACACAATGGGGAATAACTGGCTAGTGTTAGCACTTCTGAAAAGGATCTGGGGATTATAGTAGATCACAAACTCCATATAATTCAACAAAGTGATGATGTTACAAAAAAGACTAATATCATTCTGGGGTAGGTTGACAAGAGAGCTGTATGTAAGACACAGGAGGTAATTGTGCCACTCTACTCAGCACCGGTGAGGCCTCTCCTGGAGTATTGTATACAGTTCTGGACACTTTAAGAGAGTTGTTGACAAATTGGAGAGAGTCCAGAGAAGAGCAACAAAAACAATAAAAGGTTTGGAAAACCTGACCTGTGGAGAAAGGTTAAAAAATCTGGATATGTTTAGTCATGAGAAAAGATAACATATTTGAAGACTTTTCAGGTTAAGGGCTATTATAAAGAGGATGGTGATCAATTGTTTTCCATGTTCACTAAAAGGAGGACAAGAAGTAGTGGGCTTCATCTGTAGCAAGGGAGATTTAGGTTAGGTATTAGGAAAAAATGTGTAACTATAAGGGTAGTTAAGCTCTGAAATAGGCTGCCAAGGGAGGTTGTGGAATCCCGGTATGGGAAGTTTTTAAGAACAAGCTAGACAAACACCTGTCAGGGATTGTCTAGGCATATTTGATCCTACCTCAGCAGAAGGGGCTGGACTACATGACCTCTTGAAGTCCTTTCCAGCCCTACATTTCTATTATTCTATATGCAGATATTGATGACTGTATTTCTAGATGGTTAGAGAGAACTACCCTGTTGCCCAAATAGCAGAATCTTGCAAGGAAAGAAAGAAAACAGCTAAACTGAGCTGAGCACTCAAAATTACTGGGCAGGGAAATCAAGAAATTCCTGCTACAGAACACTCCGTATTCACAGCTTCTTTTGGTGGGCTGGGCAGAGGACCCATAAGGGAGAGAGAGGCAACCTCATAATTAAAGAGCTATTCTCCCTCCCTTTTCACTGTTTTCTTGTCTTTCTTCCTCATCCCATTTTTTCCTCACCCCCTTATGCTGCTTCTGCGGTGTTGAATGCTGATGAGGCAATATTTGATGCAACCATAGGAGAGCACACTGAGGGACTTAAAATTTGGCACCACAGGAAAGCTCCAACTTTCCTGACCAGGAGGTGAAAGGGTAGGCAAGACCAGGCATTTACTGGTGAATTATTAAAATGAAGCACAGAGGCAGGAGCTGCTTTTTTCTCATTAAGTTAAATTTCACTGGATGAAACCAATTTTAACAAGGCTTGACTAGGGAAAGGAGTGAATAGGCATGAGTGTGAGATAAATATCACCAAGGGCAGGAGGATTATGAATTCAGCACTGTTGACAGTAAAAGCAAGCAGCCAGTGATCATTCACACCCAACATTTATGTGCTGCATTTAAAGGTGATACATCTGAGTGACACATCTCCTTCTCACAATATACCTTCCCCGCTTATTTTCTTCTGTTAAGACATTTTCAATTTCCCATTGATCTCATAAAGTTGAAGAATAATCACTAGTGTGAAAAACATCGCTTAGGTCAAGTAGGAATAAAACTGGACTGTTCCTTTCCCAGATTACCATTGATTATTTACAAGAAGCTATTTGGAGTCCATACTGGAAAGTCAGGCTGGAAATATCTCTAAAGCTCTTTGTTTAACCAAATAGATAAGCCAATCCAAGATCATTGATCCAAAGGAAATAATCAACTCAGATGGCGCAGACACAAGTAGATAGCAGTGCTACTGAGTTGTTGCACATTTTGTGAACAGTTTCACTGGCTCTTATCTCTAGCGTGTCTATCTCTAAACAGGCTGAGAGGAAGTGCTATTGATGGTCATAGATGCACTGATGTGTTCAATCTTACCGGAGAAACTAAATGAAAACATGACATTTTTCAGAGGATAAGGCAAATTTTTTTAAAAATGGTAGTGAGAGTAGAGTATGTGAACCTGCGGTAACGATGAAATTTGGCTGGTTTTGAGCTTCATTACAGGCCCAGGTTAGCAATCCTTACAGCAAACCTGGGCCTCTCTTTATTTATTTTCATGAAATGATATGTACATTATCTAACCCAGTTGTAACTATTGAAGCAGAACACCAAAAGTGAGCCACTATGGTTAGAGCAAAAAACCAAACCAAACCACTAAAATTAGAATTAGACTCTTTCAGAGAAGAAAAGACCTCAAGGCATTTTGGGTTTGAAGATAAACAAATGACGCACAAGCATGGGCAGTGGGTAAAACTTCCCCTGGGGGAGGCTAGCTCCTTGTTCCACCTCTTCCACCCACAGCCCCCACCCACACTCCAGCCCTGCTCTGCCCCAGGCCCTGCCCCTGCCCACAGCTGACTCGCTGCTCTCCTCTTCACCCCTCCCCAGGAGGTCCTACGCGCTGCTCACTTCCTCCCCTGCCCTCCTGCCATTAACCCACCCGCTGCTTGCCTCCTCATTCCCCCCACCAGATTTCCCCCAACCTGCCATGCAGCTGGCTCGCTGCTCACTTCCTCACCCTGCTGCTGCCCGCCCCCTCCTCCCTGCAAGACCCTCTCCTCTTTTCACCTTAAAGCACTAATAACATTCCCCAAGGGAACTGAATAGGCAGCAGCTATAGATCAATTGCCAGATGGATTCTCCTCTGCATAGCAGGGAGTTCCGTGTGTATTGTATATATAGAGAGAGAGACGAAAAGCCATGCTACCTGCTCCAAACTGAAGTCTAATCTCTCCCATGGGTGCTGGAACTAGTGGTGCTAGAGCACCCCTGATTTGAAGGGGTTTCCATTATATACAGGGTTTACAGTTTGGTTCAATTGCACTCAGCACCCCCACTATAAAAATTGTTCCAGCACCCCATATCTCTTTTTAAAAAGTTTGTCATTGATAGCATGTATTAGGGCAGTAGTTTAATAACCTTTTTTACACAGAATTCCCTGCCAAACTCATTTACTTAAACTGTAAGTAATAAAATGACTAAATCAGGAAATAAACTCACTGGCTACGTCAGCTCCTCCTTGAGCGAGGTTAGCCAAAAATACTTCTGCTGGGTACAGAGAATAACTGATGGGTCATTTGGAAACTGATTTTAACCCCAATGACACATTTTCCTACAATATAAAAGCCAGCTGAATATGGCCAAAGGCTTCCTGGGCATTGGCAAATGCCTGTTAAATGGCTTCATTATCACTTTAATGGCCCTTTAACAGTTTCAGTGACCTGCTACCAGGTCTCTGGAAGGCTTCTTCACTTGTATAAGGTTACTCAGAGATAAGGGATCTTCTCCCCTGGCCTTCTCATTCCCCTGCCTGCCACTCACATCCTCACACATACCCTGCTCCCCACAGAGCTGAGGGGCGGTGTGGAGGAGGGGGGGGACTGCGCGTAGCTGCGGGTACCTCCGAAGGGGGAGGAGGGTGGAGCGGAATGGAGTGGAGGAGAGGAGAGGAGAGGAGAGGAGAGGAGAGGAGAGGAGGAAGACTCACCAGGCAGCAGCAGCTGGCTGCGGGAGCCTCGGGGAAGGGTCAGAGCAGGGAGGAGAAGAGGCGGGAGAGAGGGGGCACAATGGCCCAAGTGGCAGGTGTGGCTGCGCTAGGGGAGGCAAAGCCTCTCCTTGCCTATTATACCCGCAACCATTGTGCACAAGGCATCTACTGCAAAAAAGGAAATAAAGTCCTCATCAGTAGAATCATATTACTTTTTTCTGACCTAGTTTGTAACCGTTCAAGCAGCAACTACAACAAATGATAAAGCCTAAGGTATTCAAGGTATGGTACCAGAGACTTTAATAAGTACATACAATTACGCCTTTCTTTCGCCCAAACAGCTAGTCAATATGGATTTGGGGTCATGCGGGTTGTTTCTATTAGGAGGAGAAACTGATTAGAATCAGCTATTTCTCCGATACAATCCTGTGGATTTACAAAAAATGTAAATCAAGTCCTATTTCTGCAAATGCAGTGGGACTCAAACAGGAGGCATTTTCTTTGCTCAGAATTCCAAACCTCTTTCCAGCCAGCACTGCCCCAGAAGCTCTCTCTCTTTCTCTCCCCCCTTTATCTCTCTCTCTCTCTCTGGGCCATCATCACAGCACGCCTCCTGCTTTTTCCTGGCTTCCTGGTTGCTTTTCTGTCTCCCTCTAAAAAGAAAAGGAGGATTTGTGGCACCTTAGAGACTAACCAATTTATTTGAGCATGAGCTTTCGTGAGCTACAGCTCACTTCATCGGATGCATACTGTGGAAACTGCACACTGTGATCACTTTAGATAAGCTATTACCAGCAGGAGAGTGGGGTGGGAGGAGGTATTGTTTCATGGTCTCTGTGTATATAATGTCTTCTGCAGTTTCCACAGTATGCATCCGATGAAGTGAGATGTAGCTCACAAAAGCTTATGCTCAAATAAATTGGTTAGTCCCTAAGGTGCCACAAGTCCTCCTTTTCTTTTTGCGAATACAGACTAACACAGCTGCTGCTCTGAAACCTGTCCCCCTCTAGATGCCTTTGATTCTCAAGCACACACAGATTTCCTCCCAACAAACCCAGCCCCTATATTTGCATCCAGTCCCCAGAGGAAAAACCCTCAGACCACATAGCTCAGCTCCTACTTCACCCTTACTGTCTGTGATTTAGTGGGAGTTATTTTTTCAGCTATCGCTAAACAAAAGGGCATTTAACTTTTCCCTCATGTAGTCTGAAAAGAAGGCAGATATCAGGCCCACCAACTTTCACCAGGTTTGTGACTTCCCATAGATCAAAGATACACGCCTTGGGGGCGACAACCCTCAGCAAATTTCCAGCTTTATGAAAGTCATTGAATAAAATAATTGAAACCTTTAATCTGAAAAAAAAATAACCTGGCTCTTAGAAGCCAAAGGACAAAACACTAAAAAGCAGTACAAGAAGAGACAAGAGGAAATACATGGGTAACATCACCAAAGACTCTGAAGAGGCTGCTGAAAGTGGTGATAGTTGAGTAGATAAAGTGTTCCACAGGATTCTAACTGGCAAGTTCATACCACCTGGAGGGCCTGTTAAGGATAAACAAGGAAAGATCTTAACAACAGATAAAGAATAAAGAGAGCAATGGGCACAGCACTTAGACTTTAAGGTCAGAAGGGACCATCATGATCATCTAGTCTGACTTGCAAGAAGTGCCAGATAGACCAACAGCAATAGGAAAGTATTGACTGTGGGGAGGAATTTAAGCCCTCAAAACTAGGCATTGTAACATCCCACATCACAAACAAAGAAATGGAAGATGCAGTAAAAAAAATTAAAACCTTGGAAGTTACAGGTAAAGACCAAGTCATTGGGGAAATGTTGAAAGCTTGTGATGAGACCATTGATAAAAATCACTGAACATTTCAGCAAAGTATGGAACCAGGATAAGCCTCCAAAACAAGGGAAAATTGCATTATCGTCAAAATACCAAAAAGGGTGGCCAAAAGAGTGATTGTAGTAACTGGTGAGGTGTTATACTCATTTCAGTAATTGGCAGTCTTCTGTAGAATCATCTTAACAGAATTAAGGAAGCAGTTGAGGTAAAGCTATGGGAAGAGCAGGCTGGATTTTAACCCAGAAGATAATACTTCTGCCATATTTTTACACTAAGAATAATCATAGAGAGCATCAGATGACAAAAACTATTCATCATAAACTTCATAGATTTTAAGAAAACATTTGACAACCTCAATTGCAATTCATTCTGGAATATCATGAAGAGTTTGTTATGGTATGCCAATAAAACAACTAACATCAAGTTTTTATATCAAGGTGCATCTTGCACAAATTAAAGTAAATGCAGACTTGAGTAATGATTTAAACAGACACAGGCATTAAGTAAGGATGCATTCTCTCATCTTGCCCATTTCGTATTGCCATTGAGTTCATCATCATAGATCATAGACAGATTATATGCAGGCATTGCATTAATGATACATTCGAAGTTTTCAGTTCTGCTAATGACAGTGCTCTTCTAAGTAACATCTAAATGTCTTCTTAAGGCATTTGCTTTGGAAAATACTACATATGCAATGAATTAATTTATATCAAATGCTGAGATTCACCAAAGAGTTCAACATCTTATCTCCAAAGTTATCCAGAAAAGATGGAAATAACTGGGATATGTAAAAATGCCAGATGATCTGCCATAGTAGGCATGCTATTGGGCTGCTGGAGGAACATATAAAAGGTGCCAAAAGAATCCCTCCGTCAAACAGTACTTACTTAGAGAGCGAAAATATATGGGCGTTAACAACATAGAGAACGTACAAAGACAGACCAAGACAGACAGGGATGGGTGAACCTTGTTCATGTCCTAAAGCACATTTGATGGCACAGGAAGGATTCAGATTACCAAATTCTTGTCTCAGATGCTAGCAAGCAACTCCCATTGTAATGAAGGGGAGTTGTGTACAAATATCTGAGAACAGAATTCGGTCCCGTACACCTGTATTTATTGTGTTTATGACTTCCTTCTTTCCATTTTTCCTTTGAGGTTATGTACTTTCTATGGTCCAAAATATGCAATCATGCAAATCTCCCATTGACATTAAGTATAAGGATTTGGCCTTAAATAAGGCAATGGTAAAACAGACAGGGAACCGGGCATAAGAATCACAAGACAGAATAATTACTCTGTTATATGCAGGTAATGGCTCTGAATCCATTAGTACTACTTTTACTTACATGATCAACACATACAACATAGCTTTAAGCAGCGAAATATATTCTATAAATTCCTGCAGAGAACAAAATACTTGTCACAACAAAGCAAGCTATCTCTGGCTCCATTCTAAAACTGTTTATAGTGGAATTACTATCCCTCTGGGATTAGTAGTCTCATTTGACAATAGCATGAAAAGAATTCTGGTTGACTGCACTGAGAATTCCAAACCACTGAAAAGGAAAAGTTACCTTTTCACACTATTTCCAGAACACATTGTGCTGAAAACATTTAACAGTGTATATGGAAAGGGTCACTGCAGTTAAAGAATATTTCTAGAGTTACTCAGTGAATATAATGAGGAAAGCAGAAAAGTAGAGTAAACCAGCTAGGGCTAGCTGGCGAACAAGAATTCCAGTTTGCAAAAATGCTGAGGTTTTGCCATTTGTTTCCACTATGATGCAGAACAATACCAAGACCTTTCAAAATTGGGGTGACAGGGGAAGCCAGAGAGACAGACACACTCAGCCACCCTGGTGGGTAGGGCATTCATCTGACACAGGGGAACTCTCTGCTTTGCTTCTGTGGAGCAGGGAGTTAAACCTGCTCTCCTATGTACCAGTGTGAGTGCCCTAACCACTGCACTATAGAATCAGTCCATGTGACGCCGCAGAGGTCATCCCAGTATGGCACTGCAGGCAAGCCCTGCCTCAGTTCCCTTCACCTGGGTCATAAACAAATCCAGACAGACTTTTTTAATCAAAGAGCAGCCCGCTTCCTAGGGTCTCCCCAACTATCAGTTTCTGGCTCCTTCCTTCATGAGACTCTTTTTTTCCTATACCTGAATACTGTCTCTGCTCTGAGAGCTCTTCCTGGTTCCTTCCCAAGGTTACCTCTTTTCAAATCCTTCCTTAAGCAGAAATTCCCAGCTCTCCTCTTGTGCTGTTAGTCAGCTCTCCTCTCAGGAGCTGAGGTGAGCATTAGCCAGCTGTGTGGCCTTTACCAATTTTTCCCACAGCTAGCCTCTTTTCCTTAATTAGCTTTCAGGCTGCTCCACCCTTTCCCTGCTGGTGTCTACTCTGCTGTGTGAGAGGAGGCATCCTCCATGCTTGTCTGGTCCCCTTCTCCTAGCTTATCCCCTGTTGGCTGGGGGGAGGGAGTCTTGACCCGCTCCCTCTGCAAGGCCCCTGGCAAAAAGTAACAGTAACGGGATTTCCTCCCAAACACTTCTTATTCTGAATGTCTCCCAGGTCTTTGTATATGTATAAACCCAGATCTTTCAACCTCTTAAAGGGCCATGCCACATGAGGGGTGGGCTGACCATTAGACCTCACTACCCTTAAGAGACAGACTACCTCCCTTACAGTCAGTTTCTCATGTTGGAGCTGTTCCAATATGTACAGGTAATTAAATATTGACTGGGTCAGCAAAAATGAGTAAGAGACTGCCTCTATAGCTCAGTGGTTATGGTAGGCCCAGGTGGGATGTAGGACACCCTATTCAATCCCCTGCATTTAATCACGCAGAGCAGGGAGTTGGGCCTGGGTGTTCTATGTCCCTGATGAGTTCGCCACCCAGAGGTGCTAGTAGTTATTCTCGAGGGTTTATCTTCCTCTCTGAACATAAATTCCATCCTGGATCCGAGAAACTTTCCAGATGAAAATTTCATTAAATCCAGCATTTTTCCACAAAAGTTTTGATCAAAAATGTTCCCAACCAGCTCTAAACTGATTTTCAGAAGTAGAAATGCTTATTAAGATTTAACCTCACTGGTGGCTAATATGTTACGGTTCTTTTGAATATTAATTCCTGACCACAAGCATATCAGCCTAATACAATATTAACACTCTCTGGCATTAGCGAAAATCATTAACTTGAAAGAGAAGAGAGAACAAACACTTTTCCATTGAACTGGGCCATTTGAATTGTATCTAATGAAACTATCTAAATGCAAGAGCGAAGAATCAAAGAACATTATTAAACTGTTTTGCCTACAGATGGAGTTTAAACTTCAAATTATTCTGTATATTGCTTATCATGGGAAGAGGGAATTAGAATTTAAGGAAATGTTCTTTATCCCTTCTTTTACCAGAGAAAGTACCACAGAGAGAGTAAAACTTACCTTGAATGCTTCCCATGTACTTGATATCTTATTTTTAATATTCCAAAGAACATCTATGCTTCAAAGAATGCTGCCATTCTGCTCTGACTGGGCTGCAGCATGCATCAGCAAAGAAGCGTAAAAACAACTCTAGAGCAAAGGGGTTAGGCAAGAAATTTAGTGTGATCGTTCTGTACCTTTAAAGATTTGGGGAAGGGAAATCAATCACTTCTCCCTCAGACTAAAAAGGAAAGAAATTTGAAGAGCAGTTTGATTTGTTTAGGCAAGGATCCTCACGAGGAGCACAGACTTTAAAGATTGACAGTCTCAGGGTTCTCTGTGGACATTATACTATGGACAATATAGCTAAAAGGAAATTCAAATGTGCTATGATTCACTATATTTTTAAACCAGTAGATCTGTGCTTTGTCCGTCCTCCATCCCCAACTCCCACAAAATATTTTATGCTTGATTTTTGGAATGTGGACAATTGAGCCAAATACAAATGAAATTCATACACTGGACCAAATCCTGAAGTTTTTTCTAAGAGAGACTCACATGGCTCTTGTGGGAGTTTGCCAGATTAAAAACAAAGAACCTGATTCTCTGCTCAACAGAGTTACATGGTATAAAAGTGGTGTAACAATATGGAAAGTCAGACCTCAACTAAGTATGTCAGGATTTGATTTATGAAAAATTGTCTTTCCAATCACAGGAAGTCTTGGCTTTGCGAGGTCAGTTAAGATCCAATCAAGACTAGCCCTTAGTCAATTTCTTCTTTGTTTTTGTCAGTCTTTCACACAGCAAGAGAGGAAAATAAATCATTTTAAAGTACAGGACAATGTAATTGCAAAACCATAAAAATTGGCAGAGGGACCCTGGAACCGGTTTTACCCCCAAAACTAGTTTTAACTAAATGATTAGATTTCAAGCTGTCTCTTGAAATTTTGTTGTTGTTTTCTACTACCAGAATTTCAGAATTTAGAGAACACAGCCTGTTAGCTAATTAGAAATCATCTAGTGCCCACTCCTATAAGAAGAAAGAAAAAAGGTGTTTTAATTGCTGTAAGAAGGAGCTGGAAGAGACCTGAGCAACAAGAGATTAATTAGTCTTGAGGTGTCTGAGCATTAAGCCATGAAAGAGTCATAGAAGTCAGGTCCATCTTCACATTTATTCTGAAAAATAAATGAGTTTAATTAAACAATGAAATAAAGGAGGCATCTGTGGGTGAAGACATGCACTTCTTGTTCTGAGATTATGCATGGTTCATTATATAACTAAGCATTGTGTGAGAAGTATAACTTTGTGAAAGTAAAGAGAAAAAGCTAAGTGTGCTTGGTGGGTATTCTCAAATCCTTCTAATCAAATTAGGGAGCATGAAATCTGAGCTTGTTGATGATCAATCCTATTCTAATATGATGAAATCACATCATCTTGCCTGTTTTTCCTGCTGTCTCAGCAAAATAGCATTAATTCAGATCTTTAAAGCATACATTTTCGCTCCAGTTATAATGTTACTGACCATAGAATAAAATATTTTTCAAAACACACCTCAAGTAACTTATGTTTTTTGCAAAGCTACCAGAAAGACATTCATAAAAAAACATAAACACATAAAATCTGGTGCAACAATTGCTTTTTGCTTTAGACAACCCAGCTGGATTTGCTCATTATACCTACAGGAGATTTAACATCCCCATATACCATAGCAATCTAGTGGCTCAGGCCCCAGTCTTGTAATTAGATCTGCACAAGCATAAGAGAGTCCATGGTGCTCCATGGAGGTGCAAAGGTCTATCATCAGCTGCAGCGGCACAGGAGCCAGCAAACAGAGCTGTAAACAGGGAAGTTTGTCTTGTGGTGCTTGTTTGGGGTTTGTTTTTGCTGTGGGTGGTGGTGTTTTGGTGTGGTTTGTGTTTCCCAGATTAACAGGATTTAGGTGGGAAGGCTATGACAGGTACAGAGGCAGCAGTGGGAGTGACCCATGTAGTGGAAGACACAATGAAGATGACTGGACGTGGAAGCTGCGGTATGTACATGATCCTGGAGGGGGGACCTGGTAAGAGTTTTGTCTGCATGAAATGCCGTCTGATAGAGCTGATGGAGGAAAAGATCCGAGGTTTGGAGAAGCAGGTGGAAAGTCTGGTTGAGTTTAGGAAGGGGTTTGAGCAGATTATGGAGCAAAGACATGAGGTATCTGAAGGGAAAAGCTCAGACTTGCAGATGGAAGCAGGAGACTGAGGAATTCTGAGGGGAGACTGCTGGGTGAGTGTTAGCCGACGGCCAAGGATGTTTGGTGAGGTGCCAGCTATGCCCGTTTATACCATCCGTGACTTTAACCGCTAGGACGCACTGTCCCTTCACGGCGGGCAGCCCGGGCTAGGCTGACGGATGCCCCAAGGTCCTAACCACCCGTGACTTTAACTGCTAGAGCTCAGAGCTCCTTCGCAGCGGGCAGTCAATACTGACTGACAGGTGCCCCAATGGCAGCACTAAGAGCCTCTCCACACCCGTGACTTTAACTGCTAGAGCTCAGAGCTCCTTCGCAGTGGGCAGCCAGGATTGACTGACAGGTGCCCCAAGAGTTTGCCCCGTGGAGGCGGCACAACTCAACGCTAGGCTCTTAGTACTCTCACCTAATGGCCAGGCTTTAGAGCCAAAACGGCTGAGGTTCTTTAATTGTGATGGCTGCTTTACAGTAAACCAGAGAAAACAAGTCAGGCTTATGCATAAATGGTTACCAAAATTTATTAAACTAGATTCTAATCATGTGGTTACAAAATTGCTAGTGCTTACTTACTTAAATGTAGAGATGTTACACACACACAAACAAGTTACAAAACTGAAGCCACAATCCCAAAGAAAGAAAACAAAGTATAGAGCTCTATTTCAAAATATGTGTACACTAAAGATAGGAGATCAGGTGTGGGTGCTTCTTACCCTCCTTGCATCTCTCGATTCCAGCGGTGCCAAGCCAGGATCGGTCACTCAATTCCGCGGAAAGACGAATAAGGGACAAGGCGTAGGGACCCTCTTAGCTGCAGAAGCCTTGGGAGGCTGTCACTTATCTGACCAGCAGATAGATAGTGAAAAGCACTCAAAAATCATGGTGCTGTAGGTCCCCTACTTATACCTCTGTACTCCTTTATTCTCTTTCTCCTTTCTTATGCCAAATTGAGGCTGGTCTGTCGGGGTGACGCCAGCTTTTGCAAGAGTAGTTTACACTTGCAAGGGAGAGAAACAATAAGTTTCGACTACTGGACATTTCTTTTATCAGGGTAAATATTTTCCCACCTAGGATGTTGGTGTGTGTGCATCACGCTACTTAGTAGGGGCTAAGAGCCAGGTCTGTCACAGGGCCTCTGCCTGCTGTGAGCTTAATCGTCGTATCTGTTCCCAGAGGCACATTGTAGCAGCACACCTGTGCTTCAAAGGCTGTGCTGGAATATATGTTAAGTGCCCTGTTCCTGCTTCCTCCTGTGTTTCCAGCAATGCTGGTCTGAGGGGGGGGGGGGGCTGGCTGTCTGGCTACAGTGAGGAAAGTGGTCAGTGGAAGCATGTGACTAAAAGAACCAGGCAGAGGAAAAGACAGGCTAGTGAAGGGGAAATAGAGCTCAAGAACAGGTTTGCAGAGTTGGAAAATGAAGAAGGGGCTCAGCAGGTAGTCACTGAAGGTGGAAGGGCAAGGAAGAAGAGAAGAGCAGCTAGTCCTACAGGAAAAGGGGAAGAGTCAATGGAGACTACACCAAATATGAGCCCCAGGAGGATACAGGATGGGTTAAAGAGGATTACAAGGGAGAATAGGAATGGAAAGAACTTGCAGCCAGAGGGAACAGGGGATAGACTGGAGAATAGCACCGTCACCAGAAAAAGGCAGGTCTATGTGATCAGGGATTCTTTACTGAGAAGAATAGATAGGCCTGTAACCAGAGCTGATCCAGAGAATAGAAGGGTGTGCTGTCTTCCAGGTGCTAAGTTACGGGATGTAGACCTGAGGTTGAAAAGGATCCTAAAGGGAGCGGGAAAGAATCCCCTAATTATCCTTCATGTGGGAACAAATGATACGGCTAGATTCTCACTGGAATGTATGCAGGGAGACTATGCTAGGCTGGGGAAGACGCTTAAGGAAATCTAGGCTCAGGTGATCTTTAGTGGGATTCTGCCTGTTCCTAGAGAAGGGCAACAAAGGTGTGACAAGATTATGACTATCAACAGGCTCAGGCAGTGGTGCTATAAGGAGGGCTTTCGGATATATGGTCACTGTGAGGCATTCATGGACAGAGGGCTGTTCTGTTGGGATGGACTTCACCTGCGTAGGGAGGGAAATAGACTTCTAGGATGGAGGTTGGAACAACTGATTAAGAGAGCTTTAAACTAGGAATTTGGGGGAGATGGTTGGGAGATGTCCAGGTAATCTCCACACTGGATTTTAGCATTCAGAGGGAAGAAAACAAAGTAAGAAAGGATACAGCCGTGGGTAGGAGAATGTATATAAGGAGGAAGGGCAGTGTGGATACCCGTCTAACAGGTTATACTGGCTGTAGAATGACAGTGCCTAATAAGGTACAGAACGTGAGCGAGGCCAAACAGCAAAAATTAAGATGTTTGTACCCCAATGCGAGGAGCCTAGGTAACTAAATGGAGGAACTAGAGCTACTGGTGCAGGAAGTGAAACCAGATATTATAGGGATAACAGAAACATGGTGGAATAGTAGTCATGACTGGACTACAGGTATTGAAGGGTATGTGCTGTTTAGGAAAGACAGAAATAAAGGTAAAGGTGGGGGAGTAACATTGTATATCAATGATGAGGTAGAATGTAAAGAAATAAGAAGAGATGGAATGGATAAGACAGAGTCCATCTGGGCAAAAATCACATTGGGGAAGAAAACTACTAGAGCCTCCCCTGGGATAGTGCTTGGGGTGTGCTATAGACCGCCGGGATCTAATTTGGATACGGATAGAGCCCTCTTTAATGTTTTTAATAAAGTAAATAATAATAGAAACTGCGCGATCATGAGAGACTTTAACTTCCCAGATATAGATTGGAGGACGAGTGCTAGTAATAATAATAGGGCTCAGATTTTCCTAGATGCGATAGCTGATGGATTCCTTCATCAAGTAGTTACTGAACCGACTAGAGGGGATGCCATTTTAGATTTGGTTTTGGTGAGTAGTGAAGACCTCATAGAAGAAATGGTTGTAGGGGAAAATCTTGGTTGAAGTGATCATGAGATAATTCAGTTCAAACTGAACGGAAGGATTAACAAAAATAAATCTGCAACTAGGGTTTTTGATTTTAAAAGGGCTGACTTTCAAAAAATTAAGGAAATTAGTTAGGGAAGTGGATTGGACTGAAGAATTTATGGATCTAAAGGCAGAGGAGGCATGGGATACTTTAAATCAAAGCTGCAGAAGCTATTGGAAGCCTGCATCCCAAGAAAGGGGAAAAAATTCATAGATAGGAGTTGCAGGCCAAGCTGGATGAGCAACCATCTCAGAGAGATGATTAAGAAAAAGCAGAAAGCATACAGGGAGTGGAAGATGGGAAGGATCAGCAAGGAAAGCTACCTTATTGAGGTCAGAACACGTAGGGATAAAGTGAGACAGGCTAAAAGACAAGTAGAGTTGGACCTTGCAAAGGGAATTAAAACCAATAGTAAAAGGTTCTATAGCCATATAAATAAGAAGAAAACACAGAAAGAAGAAGTGGGACCGCTAAACACTGAGGATGGAGTGGAGGTCATGGATAATCTAGGCATGGCCCAATATCTAAACAAATACTTTGCCTCAGTCTTTAATAAGGCTAAAGAGGATCTTAGGGATAATGGTAGCATGACAAATGGGAATGAGGCTATGGAGGTAGATATTACCATATCCGAGGTAGAAGCGAAACTCGAACAGCTTAATGCGACTAAATCGGGGGGCCCAGATAATCTTCATCCAAGAATATTAAAGGAATTGGCACATGAAATTGCAAGCCCATTAGCAAGAATTTTTAATGAATCCTTTTAGACAGAGGAAACGCAGTGGATCTAATTTACCTAGATTTCAGTAAGGCGTTTGATACCGTGCCACATGGGGAATTACTAGTTAAATTGGAAAAGATGGGGATCAATATGAAAATTGAAAGGTGGATAAGGAATTGGTTAAAGGGGAGACTACAGCGGGTCCTACTGAAAGGTGAACTGTCAGGCTGGAGGGAGGTTACCAGTGGAGTTCCTCAGGGATCAGTTTGGGGACCAATCTTATTTAATCTTTTTATTACTGACCTCGGCACAAAAAGTGGGAGTGTGCTAATAAAGTTTCCGGATGATATAAAGCTGGGAGGTATTGCCAATTTAGAGAAAGACCGGGATATCATACAGGAAGATTTGGATGACCTTGTAAACTGGAGTAATAGTAATAGGATGAAATTTAATAGTGAGAAGTGTAAGGTTATGCATTTAGGGATTAATAACAAGAATTGTAGTTATAAGCTGGAGACGCATCAATTAGAAGTAATGGAGGAGGAGAAGGATCTTGGAGTATTGGTTGATCATAGGATGACTATGGGCCGCCAATGTGATATGGCATGAAAAAAGCTAATACGGTCTTGGGATGCATCAGACGAGGTATTTCCAGTTGAGATAAGGAGGTTTTAGTACCGTTATACAAGGCACTGGTGAGACCTCACCTGGAATATTGTGTGCAGTTCTGGTCTCCCATGTTTAAGAAGGATGAATTCAAACTGGAACAGGTACAGAGAAGGGCTACTAGGATGATCCGAGGAATGGAGTCTCCTTATGAAAGGAGACTCAAGGAGCTTGGCTTGTTTAGCCTAACTAAAAGAAGGTTGAGGGGAGATATGATTGCTCTCTATAAATATATCAGAGGGATAAATACTGGAGAGGGAGAGGAATTATTTAAGCTCAGTACCAATGTGGACACAAGAACAAATGGATATAAACTGGTTTTTGGGAAGTTTAGTCTTGAAATTAGATGAAGGTTTCTAACCATCAGAGGAGTGAAGTTTTGGAATAGCCTTCCAAGGGAAGCAGTGGGGGCAAAAGACCTATCTGGCTTTAAGATTAGACTCGATAAGTTTACAGAGGAGATGATATGATGGGATAACATGATTTTGGCAATTAATTGATCTTTAAATATTCATGGTAAATAGGCCCAATGGCCTGTGATGGGATGTTAGATGGGGTGGGATCTGAGTGACTACAGAAAATTCTTTCCTGGGTATCTGGCTGGTGAATCTTGCCCATATGCTCAGGGTTTAGCTGATCGCCATATTTGGGGTTGGGAAGGAATTTTCCTCCAGGGCAGATTGCATGAGGCCCTGGAGTTTTCGCCTTCCTCTGTAGTATGGGGCACGGGTCACTTGCTGGAGGATTCTCTGCTCCTTGAAGTCTTTAAACCACGATTTGAGGACTTCAGTAGCGCAGACATAGGTGAGAGAGTTTTCTCAGGAGTGGGTGGGTGAGATTCTGTGGCCTTCGTTGTGCAGGAGGTCGGACTAGATGATCATAATGGTCCCTTCTGATCTTAATATCTATGAATTTATGAATCTATGAATCAGAGATCCAATTGCAGGATTGGATCAAATCACTATTACAGTCTAATGGTTGCTATAAAGTGAAAATGTAAATACAATGGCTTCTATATCATCACAGGACATTTGTTAACAAGAACTGGATTACTAGAGAGATGCATGCTTTTGTATCAGAAATCTGGTTTCATCAGAAAGATCATTTATCTCATCATACACTTCATGAATTTCTTTTCTGATATTGTTAGAACAGTTGACAAAATAATTAGCTACTGAAATAATTAAATGGTTAGTAGAAAGGAACTCATTATTGCTGGTTCCAAACACCAGGAAGACCACTCTCTCATCAGGAGACATGAGGATTGCAATCAGAATCCTGTCTGCCTGGAGGAAAATTACAATTAAGAGACTTTAAATCTTGTGGGCTAGATCCTGAGCTGGTTTAAACTGACATAGCACTATGGACTTCAGTACAGTTACATTGCTTTATATCAGCTGAAGCTTCATATTGTAAATTATTCCATTGGAGTACGATAAGGGCTTTCAGGCTGGCCTCTATGTTTAGGGACTCTTTGGAGTAACTTTTCCCTATAATTAATTTTTTCTCACTATCTCAACCGTCATAGAAATCTTTGCTTAAAACTCATGTAAATATTATGCCCTAAGGGGCTTAGTGAATCCCTCAAAATACTTGCAGATAATAGATGTTTACAGAGAATATCATTAAAAACAATGAATACATCCTGCCCTTACCCATTTATATTCCCAATTCCCAAACACAGGAAATTAGGACTTCCTGTAAAGATTTCTAATTTAATTAAATGTAACTATAGTGTTCTCGTGGCCCAGACGGAAATGGCTCCAGCCAAGAAAAGGTAGGCATAGGAGCACAGAAGGGAAACCCTCTTACACCACATGGGCACCTGTTCCAAACCTCCCTCCCTCCCCGAGTAAACACACAACAGAATAGAACAATGTATATAACAAAGGGAAATATTTATTTACAGAGGGGTGAATGGAGAAAAACAGAGGGAGAGTGGTAAAACAGGGTCACATCCAACATGAGGACCCACAGGCCCAGTGGTACCATATTATAAAAGGATAGACACCAAGCAATGTGTCTAGACTCACAGGTCAGGAATCCTGGGCAGAGTTCCTGTCCAGCAGTCAGGGGAGCTGGAACAATTTTTACGGCTGGGGTGCTGAGAGTCATTGAACCAAACTGTAAACCCTGTATATAATGACAGGTTTCAGAGTAGCAGCCATGTTAGTCTGTATTCGCAAAAAGAAAAGAAGGATTTGTGGCACCTTAGAGACTAACAAATTTATTTGAGCATAAGCTTTCGTGAGCTACAGCTAACTCCATCGGATGCAAATTTGTTAGTCTCTAAGGTGCCACAAGTACTCCTTTTCTTCCTGTATATAATGGAATCCACTTCAAGCCATGGGTGCACCAGCATCTCCAGCACCCTAGTTCCAGCACCTATGCCAGCAGTGAGTTTTGGGTGCTTCCGGTCATCTTCGGCACCGGTAAACTTTCCCCAACAAAGCTCTCCTGTGGCCTCTTCTGCAGCTTGCTAGAAAACCACACAGAGCAGCAACCTCCTCACTTAACTAGCTACAGCCTCCCTCTTTATTCCCACTACAAAGTCACAAGCCCCAGAACTCCCAGCCTCATGCAGTCCAGGTGTCACTGATACTGGGTAGAGCTCTGGTTTGGCCTTCTCGGGTGATTTCTCCCTGGCATGGTGCTCCTCCTGACTCTGTCCCTCCTAGGCTTCAAGATGGTTCTCAGCTGCTTCGCTATGTGAGACCCTGCTTGCTGTAGACTCTCTTGTCTGGAGCACCAGATACACACATGAAGCTGTCACTCTCCTCCTCTGGCACAACCAGCCCTTCCTCTGCCTCAGGATAAGGTCTTTAAGGGGCCATGCTCTCTAAATTAAAAAGGGGTTGCATTAAAAAAATCTGATTAACTCACTCCTAAGTGATTCCAGAAAACTAGAGATTCTAAAGAATCAGATATACATTAAAAAACCACTCTTTATTTTAGACCTCTCTCCCTCTTACAAGCCTTAACTATTCACTTGTACTTCTAGGCTCTTGTCTACACATAAAACTTAGGTCAACTGAACTACATCCGTTAGGGCTATGGAAAATTTCATAGCCTATGCAATATAGTCAGGTCAGCCTAACCTCCCTGTAGACACAGCTCCAGCAGCTCCCCCCTGCCAGATCCTTTCACTGGCCCTGCAATGTGGACACAGCCTACCTGTCACTGCTGCATGTAGCTACACATACTACAAACACGGCCACTGGTGATGTGTAGTATAGATGTAGCCAGAGAGATATAAACTGCCTGATTTACTCTAGCCTAATGGCTATATAGAAAAACCACCTCTTCCCCCTCTCCCTCTTACTGAAATCAGTTTCTGAGAAACATTTTGTTTTTGACAAAATGGTCTTTTTTGATGGAAAAATGTTAGTGAAAAATCTTCAACCGGTTTTAATAAAAGGCAAGCACCACAACAGATACCAGTTACATATACCCATCCTTCCAAGTTTTCTGGGAAGACTGCATTTATGCTAGGACAGAAGGCACAGATTCAGGGAGCTTACGGTGTTTGTTGCTCTTACATTTCCCCATTTACATTCTGAGACTCATGCTCTACAGTCTACAGCAGTGTTTCCCAAACTTGGGACGCCGCTTGTTCAGGGAAAGCCCCTGGAGGGCCAGGCTCGTTTGTTTACCTGCCATGTCCGCAGGTTCAGCCGATCGCGGCTCCCACTGGCCGCAGTTTGCTGTGCCCGGCCAATGGGGGCTGCGGGAAGCGGCGGTACGTCCCTTGGCCTGCGCCGCTTTCGGTCAATAAAAAGCATACTTGTTTTCCTTTCCAGTAATTACATTACAATTAATTTTGATTCCAGTGCCTTCTTTCCTTTCAGAATCCTAATCTTCCATAATATAAATATCCATCACATCTGGTCACTATTTCTTTTGCCTTGACCCTGGTATGTCACTGTTCCTACTGGTATGCTCTTCTCCACTTCCTTCCACTTCTGTTATTTCAGACCAAATCCCTCTGGTCTGAGCATAAAATCCTGGGAAGCATATGTTGTAGATGCGTTACTCTGTGCTGTTTTTCATCCAATTCCTTTGCTGAACCTGTTTTAAGGTGTATCAAAGCTAACTGGGAATTTCCAGAGAACAGAAAATTGGCAAAATAATGCTTCATTTTATTCTGGCATCCTTTTTGATATCCACAAAAAGCATTCTGTTAATCCACTGATTTTTGGATGATAAGCAGCACTTAATATGCTTTATTGATGTGTTATTTTTATCCCCATTTCAAATTCCTCAGAAACAAATTGAGGGACCATTATCTGAAGTGATCATTTTAATGTAACTTAAGTGCAGCTCCAGTATACTGCATAATGTTTCAATAATAGTAGTACTAGTATTGACCAGCTAGACTAATAAGCATCAACTACCGCTGAATAAGTGCGCTTTGGCAGATAAGAATAAGCAATGTGTAGTCTTTGCCAGGATTTAGCAGCCCACTTCCATGGATGCAGTGGAGCAGTTTCTGGAATATTCTGGTGGCTCCTTTTCTGCACCCCCAGACAATTACAGGAGCAGTGAGTGTTATGTGGGTGCAGACAATTAGACATGAAATTCCACCTACAGATAATTACAGTCACAAAAATGGAGGCCAGGTGTGAAAATTCTAGTCTTAAAAGCTTACTGTGGCGTCACCATGAGATGTGAGGCCAAGTTTTGGGATTCAGACCTAATACTGTTGGTCAAAGAGGCAAAATTGTCACCAGCTGAGTCTTGTTGATGTTTAGAATACAGTATACGCTGAATTATCCAAATAGCATAGGGGCACATGGATTTTATTGGGATAATCCAGAGTCTGGATAATCAAGAGGGCAGGAGCCATTCAGCGGCCGGGGGCTCATCCTCCTCCTCACATTCCTGGCTGGAGGTCTCTGCTTTGCCCCACCAGGACGAGTGTGCACTTTGTGCCTGAAGGAATTGGGTGTCACTGGCCCTGCGGCAGTGCAAGGAGCCCTCTGCAGCTTCACCTTCGTTGCCTTGCTCACTCAGTCATGACAGCAGGGCTGCAGAGGGCTCCCTGAGCTGCCACAGGAACCATTCAGCAGCAGGGTGGCCTCTCCCACAGCCAGCTTCATTATTATCCTCCTCCTCCTGGCAGTCCTGGCCAGGGGTTTTTGCTCTGTTATCCGAACCCTTCCCTGTCTCCCAGCATGAGGTACATACTACAAAAAGCATGTATCTCATCCTGGGGGGCAAGGGAGGGATTCAGATAATGTGGCGGTTTGGATAATAGGGTTTCAGATAAATGGGAGTCAGCTCACCAACATTCTGCATGGAAACGGGGTACTGCATCCACTCAATCCTGGATGCCCATCACCCACCCACAATCTGTTTCTCACCCCTTTCACCTTCCAAATTCCCTTGTTTCTGCTTCCTGCTCGAAGTCCTTACCCTGAAGAATTTCACTTTCTGCCAAGAACTATCTCAGGTAAAGTTAGGGGTGTCCTAAGCAAGTGTTCTGCGCCTCCTCACACGTAGGGATTATCTCCCTTCTTGGGCTCTTGAGGCAGGAAAGTGGAGATG
Organism: Caretta caretta; assembly: GCF_965140235.1. Classification (NCBI taxonomy): domain Eukaryota; kingdom Metazoa; phylum Chordata; order Testudines; family Cheloniidae; genus Caretta; species Caretta caretta. The sequence goes on along the minus strand of NC_134207.1, from coordinate 32,838,501 downwards.
CTCCTGCAGCTCCCCTCACCAGACATTGATGGAGAAAAGTGAAGATGCCCTCATTCTTTGCTGGCTCACCTCTATCCTGAAGGAAGTGAAGGCCTAAATCCCGAGTCCGGACAGAGTGAACAGCACCACTTCTCTCTCTAGCCTCCTTCCCTGGGTCAGATCCTGTGTTCTGGAGAAAAATGAGGAATGGGCAATTTAAGAGTTGGGAATACAGGAAATTTTCTCAGACCGCAGCTCCCCTGGACACTATTGACCTGATTCTGAAGTCATTTACTCTGTTTTTGCACCAGCGTAACTCCATAGAGTTAAATGGAGTTATTCTTGATTTACACTGTTAGTGGGAAATGAATCAGGTCTTATATGTGTCACCTTTATTTTTATTTATTTAAGTTGACAGATATAATCCCCATAATACTTGACGGTATTATGGAACACAAATCATATTCAAATGCTCATTCATGTCCCAATTCTGGAAGTTATGCCACGCAAGCAGCCCTGCTCCAAGCCCACTGATATCAATGGATCTGCTTGCATTGAACTTATTACAGGATCAGAGCCTAAGTATTTTGAAAACACATTCAGATTCATACAAATTGCATAGAATGAAACAGTAAATGAAAAAGTATTGCAAGCTTTTCTGCATGATAACAATACTTAGAAAAGCCATGAGCCCTTATGGCATTAATTTTTCAAAAGATTTACTATTTTAAATATAAGAAACTGACCTTTTGCTTTGTCATCAAGGAGATTGTTTAGCTTTTTTCTGAGAAAAATTTGCTATGTGACAGGCAAAAAGCCAGGAATAAAAAGTCATTTTAGAACGCCTACAAATAATTTTGTACATTGTACGAAGACACATGCATGCACATTCACAAACACACTTGTAGTGATCTGGATTCCTTTTCATCTGCTGTAATGAAAAATATTAACCTAATATTTAAGGTTTTCCAACAGAAGGCTGTGTTTCTTAACTTGACAGCAGCATGTGATAGCATCTAGCAAACTTATCTGCTGGTCAAGATGTCAAAGACGTTACCTTGATGGCTTGTTATGGCCTTGTAAGTGATTCTGTGAAACATAATTCCAAGCAATGCTAGGAAATAATCTCAGCACATGGAGGATCCAGAAGAACAGATGTCAGGGATCTGTTCTTGCTCCAACTTTTTCATATATTTATGAATGATCTGCCTCCAACAATCTCAAGGCCATTTAAATCTGCAGGTGCCATCTGCCTAGCCTCAAGAGACAGAGGATTGAGGATAACCGGAACCAAGGTATGGCCAGTTATCAGTGGCTGTTGAAAGAAATGAAGACTTAAGACCAATGTGTCAAATATGGTGTCATCATGCTTCCATTTCTATCACACTAACACTACACAAGAAATCAACATCTTCTTGAATGGAGAATGACTGGCACATGACTCAAAGCTGTTATATCTAGGAATAAATCTAGCTTGCGCACACATCAGTAAGGACCACTTCATCGAGATAAAGAGCAGAAATTTCTTCTTAAATAAGCTTGTAGGTTTAACTTGGGAAGCTAATGTGCAAACAATGCACACCTCAGCACCAGCTCTCTGCTACTCAGTGGGAGAATACTGTGCTCCTGTGGGGTTAAATTCTCCCCACACAAACCTAACTGATGTGCAGTTGAATTAAATAATAAAATTATAACAGTGACTACGAGACAAACAAACACCAAGTGGCTACCATTCTTTTCTAATATCCTACCTCCTAACGTTAGGCATTATGTTGCAGTAGAGAACTTCCTTGACAAAATCCAGGATATACTAATGGGACAGATATTGCAACCCTATTCAATGTCTTTGGGAACCATACTGTATAAAGTTTATGAGTGGTTTAGTGGGCCAGGCATTGTGTGCAACTCCGTGGAGGAACTAAAAATCACTGGTGCAAGTTCAACAGTTTCACATATGCAGCCTATGACCACACTTGTGGAATCAGGAAAAGCTCTCTGTGTAGCTGTGGTGTGATTGAGGATGCCTCACACTGTCCATCTCACACTATCAGGAGGACTTTCCAGAGTCCACAGCACTGACCCAAAGCTATTGAATGGCTAAAACATATCTGATGTCTACCTACACACTTTTTACTTTTACATTTGTTTTTATCTCCTTACTTTAATATTTTGAACCTTTTCCCATCTTTAATGCCACTTGTGCATTTGCAAATAATAATATGAGGTATTATATAGGATCCTAAACATAATGCTTTAGATACTACCATAGAAAGGACGTTATAGATCAAAAGACGGGGGAGAAAATGATGACTGTGTCTATAGCAGAGCAGATTGCATTTGGCAATAGGAAGGACTCGGATTTATAAAAATGACTCATTACAAGCATAGATCAGATAGAGAGAAGACACCAGTGATAGCTATAAGTTACAACTGTATTCCTTACCAAGTGTTTTTGGTATTTCTCCACATAGTCTTTCAGAGGCTGATCCAAAGCCCTTTGAAACTCTCACTAACTTCAGTGGGCTTTGGGTCAGGCCCATACAGTAATAGATGTGGTGGTGAATAACTGTAGACTTTTCCCATCTAAGAAAAGCAAGGGAGACAGACTAGCCCAAATGGCCTACAGATGGGAAGAAAAGTTCCACTGTAGCCAAAGATTCTCCCTGCAAGAGGGGACAGCACAATCCCTGAATCTCTCTATCATGTTATCCCACAATTTGCTCCTGTCTCTTTTCCCTCATGGCTGGTCCTGGTAGATACTGCACTCTCATTGCTGTGTTAGTCTCTGCAAGAGATAAAGTAGCCACAGGAGATGGCATGAGGAGATGGTGTGTATTAGTGCTTTACTCCCAAGTATGGGTCTGTACACTGGCCTGAGCCTGTGGATGACCAGGCTAGCATAGAAGGGGTCGCTGTGTGCTCCACAGGAGTTCTGTGTTCATAATCTGCTGAACTGTTGAGTACTCCACCTCAGCCTGCCCTCTATGAGTACTGCTTCTCTCTCTCCCCTACAGGACTTTCACACCAAGCGTGGAGGCATTCTGTGAGGCCCTGAGCACCCTTCACTAACCAGATACACACATGGAGAATAATCAGCTGTATATGGATCACCCCCCTCCTATGTAGAAAAGGGGCTCAGTCATCTTGACTGCATCACCCCTTCCATCATGACACCAGCAAGGTTATGGGGATGGGCAGTGCATAGGCCAGAGGAGGGTGTGCGACCAGGGCAAACATCTGCTCCGACAACATTACTCTCCAGCGCTCCTAGAGGTATATGCTGTATGGCAGTAGAGAGAGATGTCATCCGAAATGCTAAGGAAGATGAGGGTAGAAAGATAACACAAGCCTGTGCTGTATTATCTCACTATTTCCCTGCTCTCGTTCTCTTCTTCCAATTTCTAATTGTTTAGTATTAAGACTCCACTTCCTAAGCTTTCAGGAGTCTACCTCAGCTTTCAGACACCTTCATTGTCTGAAAGGAAAATAAGCGTTTTGAACATCATTTAATAAAGTAAAGGAAATGAAGAAATGAAATTTGGAATTAACACCTGGAGCAACAGACCTTTTTACCCTGATTACCATCTGGATCCTTGACACTATTTTTTCATAGCCATTTACATTTAATCACAGCCTTTTGCTTTTTCTTATTCCTCACAGGAACGCAGCTGGAAGTGGGGGAGGGATTATGGGCATAAATCTCTAGTTTTCCATGGGTTCACTGAAGGAGATTATGTTGTAAATACATGCAAAATAGGGTCCCAAAGCCAATGACAAAAGAAAGAAATACAAATTTGAAAGGCATGAAGTCTTTAAACCCTGTGATAAAGAACCAATTATCAGTGTCTGAGTGCAGTTAGCAATTTACTGCTGATTTATTTGTAAACATTCAATCCATTTGATATGTGACCCCGTCTAAATACACAGGCATTTAGGAACAAGCCTGCATTCAAGCAGCAGAGCCACATGGCAGAATTCCTACCAGGACTGCTTGGAATGGAGAGCAGCACACTTGCTGCTGTGTTGCATCAAGAGAGATGCATACTCCCACCCCCATCCCCTGTGTGCCAGCTCACTCCACTGTACTCCTGAGCTTTGGGTCTTTGAGTGTGGCACTCTCTTTGCAGGCTTCCCCCAACCGCTGTGCACCTACATGAGGGCCTGCTAGAATCTCTCCTATTATAGGATCAAACTGTCCTCACACATTATAAAGCTATGGAAGAGGGTTTCCATAAGCAAAAACTGCACAGGGAATCTGTTGCAGAAATTTCAAAAATAAATAAATCATAGAATCATAGAATATCAGGGTTGGAAGGTTCCTCAGGAGGTCATCTAGTCCAACCCCCTGCTCAAAGCAGGACCAGTCCCCAACTAAATCATCCCAGCCAGGGCTTTGTCAAGCCTGACCTTAAAAACTTCTAAGGAAGGAGATTCTACCACCTCCCTAGGTAACGCATTCCAGTGTTTCACCCCCTCCTAGTGAAGAAGTTTTTCCTAATATCCAACCTAAACCTCCCCCACTGCAACTTGAGACCATTACCCCTTATAGATAAATAAATAAATAATCATTAGACCAGAGACAGGGTGAAAGTGAGAATGGTTATAGTCCAGTGGTTCTGAGAGATGGGTGACCCAGATCCAGTTCCAAATGACTATTCATCCATAGAATCATAGAAAAGAATTTTGAGGGACCTCCAGAGGTCACCTAGTCCAGTCCCCTGCACTCATGGCAGGACTAAGTATTATCTAGATCATTCCTGACAGGTGTTTGTTTAACCTGCTCTTAAAAATCTCCAGTGACAGAGTGCACAACCTCCCTAGGCAATTTATTCCAGTGCTTATCCACCCTGACAATTAGGAAATTTTTCCTAATGTCTAACCTAAACCTCCCTTGCTGCAATTTAAGCCCATCACTTCTTGTCCTATCTCAGAGGTTAAGAAAAACAATTCTTCTCCCAGCTCCTTGTAACAACCTGTCATAAATATAGAGGGAAGGGTAAACACCTTTAAAATCCCTCCTGGCCAGAGGAAAAACCCTTTCACCTGTAAAGGGTTAAGAAGCTAGGATAACCTTGCTGGCAACTGACCAAAATGACCAATGAGGAGACAAGATACTTTCAAAGCTGGAGGGGGGGGAGAAACAAAGGCTCTCTCTGTCTGTGTGTTGTTTTGCTGGAAACAGAAAGGAATGGAGTCTTAGAACTTAGTAAGTAATCTAGCTAGATATGCGTTAGATTCTTTTTGCTTAAATGGCTGAGAAAATAAGCTGTGCTGGATGGAATGGATAGTCCTGTTTTTGTATCTTTTTGTAACTTAAGGTTTTGCCTAGAGGGATTCTCTATGTTTTGAATCTGATTACCCTGTAAGGTATTTACCACCCTGATTTTACAGAGGTGATTCTTTTTACTTTTTCTTCTATTAAAATTCTTCTTTTAAGAACCTGATTACTTTTTTCATTGTTTTTGAGATCCAAGGGTTTGGGACTGTGATCACCTATGCAAATTGGTGAGGATTTTTATCAAGCCTTCCCCAGGAAAGAGGGTGTAGGGTTTGGGGAGGATTTTTGGGGGAAAGACGTTTCCAAGCGGGATCTTTCGCGGTTATATATCTGTTAGACGCTTGGTGGTGGCAGCGATAAAGTACAAGGGCAAAAGGTAAAATGGTTTGTACCTTGGGGAAGTTTTAACCTAAGCTGGTAAAAATAAGCTTAGGGGGTTTTCATGCAGGTCCCCACATCTGTATCCTAGAGTTCAGAGTGGGGAAGGAACCTTGACACAATCTTTTATAGTGTTCATAGTGGAGCAGCATCAACAGGAGAGATTGAGGGAGCCCCACCTCAGAATATCCTGTAGATAGCACACTCTGAGAGGTGGGAGCCCCTCTTCAAATCATCTTTCCTGCCCTCTGCCTGAGATGGGAATTGAACCTGAGTCTTCCACATCCCCAGCTAAGTGCTGTAACCTCTGGACTTAAAGTTATACAGTGTCATCGCCTCCTTTCCTCCCCCCATATTTTGTGTGGAGCAAGGCAGGTCTTTCACTCATTCTCACAAGCAGCAACATAGGTGCCTAAGCTCCCAGACTCCTTCAGTTGTGAATCACTAGCTGATAAGTGCCTATCTCTGTAAAATTGAGAAACTGGGTACCTGTCATTAAAGATTGTATGCCATTTGTTGCAGGATTTGGAATATTTGCTGTGTTTTCTTGTCCCAGTTCTAACTCAGGAAATTACATTCTGCCCACCTCAGTTTCTCATGTGTTTTCAGTTGGATGAGATTCTTTTACTTTCTGTTCTGAGCCATTGCATATTCTTCTTGTGCCTATTGACATTTTGTATGGTCTAGGTCAGAAGTGGCTGCCTCTTAGTTGTTAGGAGTGTTAGTGATGACAAAGTAGGAGTCAGGCCTGTATATTCACCTGAGATAGAAATTTGGGTCTTTTTTGCCCATTTGATTTTTGATACACTTGTATCCTTACTAATATGTGTAAACAAAGAACAAAGACATGTTGTGTTACTTCTGCCTAGCCAGATAGGTTTGGTACTATAATGGGAACAGATAAGAACAGCTAAAGTGTTACTGGGCATGGTAGGAGTATAATAGACAAACGTACACTTGAAGACTGCCTCAACTCCTATCTCAAGGCAAGGCCAAGCAACCAGTCAGGAGGGGCAAAAGGGGTTGGCGTGGGGGAAGGCATAAGAAACACTGAGGCCAAAGAAATCCCTAGCCCTGATCAAGGCACAACCTCACTCCTTACCCCTCCCTGGAATACAAAAGGGGTGGTACAAAGACCCCAGACTCACGATCCCCCAAAACGGAACATGACCATAAGCTCTAAGGGGTGGGACCATGGCATGCACTGCAAGTATATTTGGGCCTGCTAAGAAGGAGTAGGGGGAACAGGTAACAGGACCCTGGGAAACAAGGCTCTACAGCGTCAGAGCTATGGATATGCTTGCTTGAAACTAACCCCTATAAACATTGCATTGCCTGCACTTCAGACTTCTGGTCTTCTGCTTTCTGTCTGCGTGACAAGAACCAGGGAAGGGGTGAAGGAAAACCCCTAACATTAGTGATAGGTGAAAAGATCCTTCTTAGGATCCCACTCCAGCAAAGCACTTAAACACATGTAATTTTAAGCATGTGAATAGTTTCACAGACAATAGAAATGCGAGATCAAAATTTTTTTATGTAATTATTGTACAGGTTCAAATTTCTGCACAGAGCTTGGCTAAACATGCATTTGAATGTGACTTTCAAACGTGGACATAAAGGTTTTATTTTCTTTATACCATATACTGATGTAAGCTTTCAGTAGTCTGAAATGTACATAATATTCATTACCAAAAGTCAGCTTCTGTCAGGGAGCAATACGTAGGAACTAGTATATTTCAAATAAAGTACTTTTCAAAGAAAATGCCACGATAGCTGCCTCAGAACAGTCTGTTCATGCTGATGTGCTCTAATCTCTGATGGTCAAATAGATGGTAGCAGTACTTCATTGACTTCTCCTGGTGTCAGTACCTATTCTCCAGCAATGGAGCAAAGGACACATCCTATATCTTATTATATTAATCAATATCATTACACCACCAAAAGGAAGTGGATGTTGCAGCAATAGTGAATGCTATCAGTTTCTCTATGGCCTTGCATAAAATACTTAAGTTTCTTCTTTATATTATTGCAATACCCAGAGGCCTCACTGAAATCAGGGCCCCATTGGGCTAGGCACGGTACAAATAATACAGGAAGAATGGTCCTTGCAACAGAGCACTTACAATTTATATAGACAAGGCAGACACTATGTGGAAGGAGAAATGGAGGTGAAACCATTTCCCCCAAGATAATTGGTAGAGGTGAGACCAGAACTCAGCTCTCTGGAAAGTGCCTAATCCTTTGGAACATAGCACCTCTTACATACATAACCCCATGTTTGAAGCACTGTAGGAACAATAATAATTCTGACAAAGCCCTTGTGAGGTAGTAATTAGAGATTATTCTTCAAGTATTACAGATGGGGAAACAAGACACAGATAAGTGACATGACTTGCTCTACATCATACACTGAGTCCAAAAGTAGAATGGACTACACTTCATCTAATAGACAAGGCATGTTTCTTGCCATGGCCACTGTCATAAATATAAAAGGAAGGGTAAACCCCTTTGAAATCCCTCCTGGCCAGGGGAAAGCTTCTTTCACCTGTAAAGGGTTAAGAAGCTAAAAGTAACCTCGCTGGCACCTGACCAAAATGACCAATGAGGAGACAAGATACTTTCAAAAGCTGGGAGGAGGGAGAGAAACAAAGGGTCTGTGTGTCTGTCTATAGTCTGTCTGTAGGCTGGTTTCTGCAGGGGATAGACCAGGAATGGAGTCTTAGAACTTTTAGTAAGTAATCTAGCTAGGTATGTGTTAGATTATGATTTCTCTAAATGGCTGAGAAAAGAATTGTGCTGAATAGAATAACTATTTCTGTCTGTGTATCTTTTTTGTAACTTAAGGTTTTGCCTAGAGGGGTTCTCTGTTTTTGAATCTAATTACCCTGTAAGATATCTACCATCCTGATTTTACAGGGGGGATTTCTTTATTTCTATTTACTTCTATTTTTATTAAAAGTCTTCTTGTAAGAAACTGAATGCTTGTTCATTGTTCTCAGATCCAAGGGTTTGGGTCTGTGGTCACCTATGCAAATTGGTGAGGCTTTTTATCCAACATTTCCCAGGAAAGGTGGGGTGCAAGTGTTGGGAGGATTGTTCATTGTTCTTAAGATCCAAGGGTCTGGGTCTGTAGTCACCTAGGCAAATTGGTGAGGCTTTTTACCAAACCTTGCCCAGGAAGTGGGGTGCAAGGTTCTGGGAAGTATTTTGGGGGGAAGGACGCGTCCAAACAGCTCTTCCCCAGTAACCAGTATTAGTTTGGTGGTGGTAGCGGCCAGTCCAAGGACAATGGGTGGAATATTTTGTACCTTGGGGAAGTTTTGACCTAAGCTGGTAAAGATAAGCTTAGGAGGTTTTTCATGCAGGTCCCCACATCTGTACCCTAGAGTTCAGAGTGGGGGAGGAACCTTGACAGCCACAATCTCTGCCTTGTGCATTTTTTTCATATTATGAGCTACCAGTATAAATTAACTACAGGTGTCATACATTATCCAATATTTCAGGCACAGTGTTATGTTATTTTAAAGACTAAATATAGTTAGGACTTTTTAAAAATCTTTTATTTACTTTTGACTTTGTAGATAATTTGATTATGTTTTTATTACTTTTGCTTTTTGTATCTTCAACATTTTTTTAACTCATGACTCAGACCCTCATGTAAATGAGTTCTCTAGGACTTCCTGTCATTCTGGTTTAAAAATCTCAACTAACTAAAACTGGTCATTTTTAAGTTATGCACCCATGTGTCCTTGTTAGCAGAAAGATGTTGGAAAAACTGGACGGAGTTCAAAGAGATGCAACAAACTGATGAAGGGCCTGGAGGGACTGACTTTCCCCCAGCCCCGGAGCTGCTGCAGCGGGGAGAGGTGCCTCTCCCCGCCAGCCCAGGTGCTGCTGCAGGGAGAGAGGGCTGGGGGGAATCTTCTCTCCCCACTGCGGCCCTGAGGCAGCCTGCACCCCGAACCCCTCATCCCTAGAGCCCCATCCCAAAGTCTGCACCCCCACCCAGAGCCCTCACTCCCCTGCACCCCAACCCTCTGCCCCAGCCCTGAGCCCCCTCCTACGCTCCAAACCCCTCGGCCCCACCCCCGCCACACATCACCTCCATATTGGTGCACATAACAAAATTCATTCTGCACATTTGTGGGAAAAATTAGAGGGAACATTGGACCACATCAGCACAGACAAGGCCTAATTTTTCTGCCCTCATGAGACATATGAAAACAAATTCTCACTGAAAAGCTTCATATACACAGATTTCAGAGTAGCAGCCGTGTTAGTCTATATTCGCAAAAAAAAAAAGGAGTACTTGTGGCACAATTTGTTAGTCTCTAAGGTGCCACAAGTACTCCTTTTCTTTTCATATACACAGGGAGCCTGTTTGCCACTACCTTGCACCTGATGTAATCATTTATTCATGCGGCAGACAAGGGAAACGTGGTGCGAAATGCTACCATTCTAATCTCCTAGCATATTTTACATCTACTTTTCACAGGTTTAAATAACACCAGGAATAAAGCAGTGGACAATCAAGCCAATAAGTTTGTTTTAAAATATATCAACATATATCACTGTTAAACTTTAACACTGTTAAACTTCAGTTCAGGCTGACAGAGCAGGGTTTGATTTGGTGAGTACAAAACAGTGATTTTTGGGAAATACACCCCCTCTTTTTCAGAGTTTTCCAGATTCCCCCAAACCACTTGAGACTTACATCTTGGCTGGATAGATTATCTGTATTGAGACAATTCATGTAGTTCCTGTTGCTAGGGAAACTGCATTGTTTTTCTGAAACATTCACAATGACTGATTCCTTGTGAATTTCTGTCTCTCAGCATACTGGTCAAAAGCATATACACAAAAAAGACAAACATGCAGCGTAAGTTGAAGGACTTCTACTAAAGAACCTTGATATGGTTTACAATGACTTCAAGTGCCTTGAACACACCATGTGTCAAAATCCTAAACATGCAAGCTACCCTGCACAGGTTGAGCCCATGGACTTCGATAGAACGCTCACATACTTACCATGCATGTACATAAATGTTCAGAGGCTTGAGGCCTTTGACTGTGAGCTCTCCTACTCTGCACAGTAATAGTCTCATAAGGGATAATCTGAGTCTCATTGCGAGGAAACTCCATCCCTTGATTCACTGAAAACATGATGGGGAAGAGACATGTTAGAATATCCAGTAGGGAATGAACCTTCATTGGCATATTATAAAAAGCAATAGAAACTACAGTTAGTTGAGTAATCAAGAGAAGAAGGGTGAGCCAGTGATTAGGATGCTACTTTGGGATTCAGGCAGTCTGTGTTCAATTCCCTTCTCCACCACAGACTTCCTGTGTGCCCTTAGGCATGTTGCTTAGTTTCTGCGCCTCAGTCCTCTTTTACAAAGAAGGATAGTAGCAACTGCCCTGTACCTCTCCACCATATACAAAAAGAATGCCCCTGTCCTTGGAATCTGAAAGTTTTTTCCCCATAATATTCTTCCATTCCATGTCTACTGGAGGAGGTAGGACAAGAAGTAGTGGGTTTAACCTGAAAAAAGGGAGATTTAGGTTAGAGACTAAGAAAATCTTTCTAACTCCAAGGGTAGTTTAACCTCTGGAATAGGCTTCCAGGGAGATTGTGGAATCCCCATTGCTGGAGGCTTTTAAGAACAGATTGAACAAACACATTTCAGGGATGGTCTAGGAGGTTTACTTGATCCTGACTCAACGCATGAAGCTGGACTTAATGACATCTCAAGCTCCCTTCCAGCTCTACATTTCTATGATTTCCATAGTTCTAGGCTACTTCTGCGGCTGTGATAGTCTTTCTGGGAGTTCTGCCTCCACATACTCCTCCTCCATCTGCTGCTCTGCCTCCATGTCCTCCTTCATCTCCTGTATCACCTCTGCCCACATAGACAGGAAACACAAATTATACCTGCATCAGTTTGAGGCAAGCAGCCCTTGGGTCTGTCATTTTGGTCAAGGAGAATGAGTGGAAGAAATCACAAAGGAGGAAGTGTTTCATTAGACCTTATGAAATCTACAGTGAGGACTGTGTCCCTGCCATGTTTCAAGCTTTCATGTCCCCCACCTCCCAACCCATGTACCATTTTTTTTTAATGTGGCAAAAAAAATTCACAGTCAGAAAGACATATTTGGTCACTTGCATGTAACTCAAAACCAATGGAGGGGATTTGGCTTAAGCTTTCCAAAGAAGTTCAACTTTGGATGAGCCCCGGTAGAGAAGGTTTCAGGCCTGCTCCCTGTACTGATAACACCAAAAGTGCGCACAGTCAAGGGTTCTCTTTTAGTAAAATTGCACCTAGAGTACAGCTCTGTTTGGACGTCTCCCATCCAACTACTGATCCAGATCCAGTAAGGTCACTCTGATGTAATATGACAGCAGGAGATACCTTTAGACTTTTCTGGCTGTGTATGTCTACGGGCATTTTGGAGCCTGCAGGAGGGAGCCTCCCAGCCTGGGTTGACAGGCTCTGGCTAGTGGGGCTCATGCTAGCACTCTCAAACAAGCTGTGTATACAGTGCTTTGAAGTTGTGGCTCAAGCTAGAGATTGGGCCCTGAAGCCCACCCCCCTTCCTAGGCTTCAGAGTGCGAGCGCCGGCCCATGCTGCAACATCAAAGAGCTGTCTAAAATCAGTTGACCTGGGCTGGGTGGCTTGCTGCTGCAGGCTCCAAAATGCTGGTAGACATACAGTAAATGGGTAATCTCACAATAATCGTTCTCAGACTTCTGATCATGGCCACTAGAATGTATCGGTTAAGATTCCTAAGTTTCATTTCAGGTAGAAGTCCCTGGACTAATGCCCACTTTCCAAGAGGCTGCCCTGGGAAGATTATAGTTACAAAGATAGTTAAGGCCCAGTGGCAATTCCTAGCACTGTTGCCAATAGTAATTGTATGTTCACGCTGAGTGCCAAGTTCTCTGCTAGCGTAACAAATTCAGTGGAATGGTAGCAGCAGAGAATTTGGCCCTGAGCGCCTGGCATTGCCCTTGGAGTCTCTAATTCAACTATACATTTCAAAGGTGCTAGACAAGTCTACAGATGATCAAACTGGGTGTGTACAACAGCGGAAATGTCATCTGGAGTGAAGGAGAGGAGGGGCTGTTAAAACAAAGATGAAAAATCCATCTGAAAGAGAAGGAGAAATACAAATAATAGTAATGTCGGCAGTGGTGCTGGAACAATTTGTACAGTGTGGGTGCTGAGAGCCATTGAACTAAACTGTAAACCTTGTATATAATGGAAACCACTTCAAGTCACGGGGTGCGGCAGTGCTCCTAATTCACCTCTGAATGTCAGGGAAACACTGTCGTGCTGATGTAGGTATTAATTTGGCATCGGCGTGGGTTTGGCTGCTGCAGCCCAGAGTAGGACCACGGAGTGGCCACAGTAGAAATGTTCGATTGTTTTTAAATGACCAGCAGCAAGGGTACTTTCCTTGTGACTTCAGCGTTTCAAGCAGAGCAGAGTCCCAGCTGAGTGGGGGAGGTCTGGCAGCTGCCAGACTGATTCATTCATGCAGATATTACTCAGCCCAAAACATCCTGTGTGTCGTTTCACAGAAATGCTCTGCTTGCGTGGGTGTCTCCTGCGCTTGTTTTCTGTTACATTTACCGCAGACCTGGGGGGGTGGGGGGAGGGGAAAGAGGGAATCTTTTGCTTAACCACCACATCACCCCAAAAAAGAGACACCTACTGTCTTGACTTTTCACAGCATTATTCTATACCACAGAAGTCAATGGGAATTTTGCAACCCCTATTACTGAATATCTATAAACATACAAGAATGTGAATGGGTTTTCTTGATGTGTACTATTCCTTGGCTTTCTGAATGGGGCGTGTGAACTAGGTTCTGCCTGACTTACACAGGTCCATAGTGGGGAGGGGGGAGGGAAATGGAGCACGTACACTATCCTCCCCATCACCTAAGCTTTTGCTCTTGGCAGCTTTTACTCCTTTCTCTCCAGCTCTCCACATACAAACCCTCACTAAAACCTATTTCTTCTCCAGCTCCTCCATGATCCACTCTTCTCTCTCTTTCCATCCCTGTTGCTGAAATCCTCACCCAAACCTTAGTTATCTCTCGCCTTAACTTTTGTATTGTCCTCCTCTCTGACCTGCCTCCCCTCACCTGCCCCACTCTTCCCCACCTGCCCAAAATACACCTGCCACAATAATTTTCCTTTTCCACTACTTGTACCAGGTGACTTCTCTTCTCAGATCACTTTGCTGGTTACCTAGCATCATGTTCTGATCCAGAGTCAAATTTTTTCCCGGCAAAGCCCAGCAATCTTCTTGTTGCCCATGTCTCTGCTTTCATATTTTCCTATTTCCTATTTTAATGCTTTTTTCCACCATTCCCTGTCTCCTAACCTCTTTTTTCACTACCTTCTCCAAAATATTTACAGATTTACCCTATTGTAAACCCATGTATTCTCTAAATGTAAGAATTTGCAGTATAAAATAAGCCCAGCTACGTTATGTGGCAAGTTGTTATGTCCTTCTTACGGCTTACTTTTTCTGATAAAACACACCTTTCTGTCCCTTTGGTGTACAAATTCACCAGTTTACTGGCATATAACTTCCTCACCATTTACATCCTCTCAGAATTTGGCCCTAATATATGGTGATGTACGTTATGCAAACAAGATATGTACAGTTAGGGCCAAATTCTTTCCTGGGTTATAACCCCACTGATGTGACAGGTATAACAAGGGATGATTCTAGCCTACAGGAATCACATATACTTTTTGGTAACAACTAGTCAGACCACACAGCCAAGGCTTGCTATTCACTTGGAAGATTAAACTGATAGTTATTGCAAATGGACTGGAATCATTGTTAGTGGCTTTGGAGAGTCTCTCATTTGGTTCACTGACTAAACCCTGACTGATAACTGGATTACCCAAGGGTATTTCACCTCTTCTCTAATCTTCAGCATGTTTTGGTGAATTTTACTTGTCTTCTCTATCAATGCGTTTCAAGGAAGCTACAGCTGAGCCACTCTCAGCCCACTGTGTGTCTGATCAGTTTTTTGAAAAAAGATAAAAAGCTGTAACAGGCTAGATCTCCCCAGGAGATGATACTACACTGAAATCAACACAACAGATTATATTTGCCTCCTGTTTTCACTAATCCGATTTAAAATGGAATGAGTAGCTTAATCACCTGGGTCACAGCCTTTACTCAGCCACTGAGGGTACAACATCCTCCCTCATTCACCCTTGCTCAGATTGTGACTGGCTGCAGCGGAAAAAGCAGGGGTTATTTTGTTCTGGTTCTCTGATCTGCTCGTAGGGCAGTACAGCCAGAGCCATCCCTTGGGTATGGCAAATCAAGGCGACTGCCCTGGGCCCCAGGGTTTGGGGCCCCCCGCGCTAATCATGAGGAGGCGGTCAGGGAGGTGAGGCGGGTGGGCAAGCGGGATGAGGAGGTGAATGGCAGGCGGGCAGGTGGGCGGGGGGGGGCAAGGAGGAGCCCCCCCCACCAGAACCTTCCCCTCCCCCACAGCACCTCCTACCCACTGACGCGCCCTGCCGATCAGCACCTCCCCCTCTCTCCCAGCACCTACTGCCTGCTGCAGATCAGATGTTTTGTGGCCTCAGGAGGTGCTGGGGGGAAGGGGAGAGGAGCAAGGGTGCAGCAAGTTTGGGGGAGGGGCGGAACTGGGTAGGGAAGAGGCGGAGGTGGAGCAGGTGTGGGAAGAAGCAGGTTGGAGGCCTTGTGGGAAGGGGTGGAGTGGGGGAAGCCTGGGCAGAGCCGGGGGGAGCACCTCCCTGCAGATTAAAACGTGGTGCCTATGTCATGGGCCCACTGCGGATGGTCCTGAGTACAGCTGTGCACTGCCCTTTTCTCAAGGCATATTATACAGTTGCAATTGAGACCATGATTCTTGCCTTTTAATATGGTCAGAAAAAGTGCCACAAAACCAGACAGAACTTTGAGAGTAAGGAAGAGGGGAAACAGCAAGAAATTAACATGTTGCAAATATTTGTTCTATACATCTTGCAAACTAGCTCTCACACAGCCTTGTATCTCCCGCCATTCCTTCAGCGTTCAATAGATTTAACTTTAAAGGCACTCTAGATGCTGAAGGAATTAATGGATCTGATACTTTGTAGAAGACAGAGCCAGTTAGTTTACCAAGATCAAGTCTGTGTTTGTTAACAAGAATGAATAGGGTCTACTGGATTTACTCTTGATATAGCTAAAATAATGCTTTCAAAAAGCCAGAAAAGTGCAAAATATAAAGGCCAGGGGTACACACGTGCTTTCATTTCAAGTTGAAAACTCATGAGTGAATTTTTTTAAGAATAATTGTTGTTTCAGTTTGTTGGCATGCTTCATCGTGAAAAATTAACATGCCAAAAGGCCTTCAGTGGCTCTACAATGAGGATTCTGACATTCATCTATCTCAAAGGACTGCTGTAAGGCATAATGAAAAATGTTTGTTAAAGTGCTATGTAAGTACAAAGTAGTTATTATTGTAACAGAGAATTTAATGGAACTCAATTATTCCCAGCTACCAGTGCTGTACTGTGGAAGTTTCACACACTGAAAAATAGGTGAAAGAGATTGGACGTTCGTACAGATAAGAACATCCAGAATTATAATAGTTGATGTTAATGAAAAGGTTTTGGAAGAACTACAAAATTTCATGGTTCTGGGTTAAGTTAGGATGAGACTTTCATGGGGGCAAACTATACCACATTTGCTTACTGGGGGGTTTCTTGCACATCCTGTGAAGCATCTGATGCTGACTACTGTCAGAAATTGTTCCTATGGTCCCATGTTTCAGATGAATATTTTATCCTGTTTTCCTGGGCAGGTGTATGGAACAGGGAGATGGGTGAGTAGTTGATTGGAAACTCAAGGAAATGGGGGAGTTCTAACTTTAAGGATCTGGTAGATTTGGGAGAATTTCAGTATTTGGATTCTAATTGTTGTCCATAGTTTATACTTGATTGTATATATCCAAGAATGAATGGATAAGTCTAAAACCAAGCACATTTGCATGTTTGAGCAAAAAATGACATAATCTTTGAAATCCTAAATTACTTTCAGGTGAAAATTAGTTCTAATTTCACATATTTCTCTTGTGAAACATTGCTGCTTCATAGGGATTTCACAAGAAAACAATTTCTGGGTAAGGAAACAGCCCAAGAATGTAATTTTGCATACAAGTTCCATTCACATACAGTCTATTACTCATCATATACCAGATTTTTTCTGACCTTGTTCAGTCCATATCAAATCTCCACAGTGGTCAGAACAAATGTATATGCACAGATAACAAACATAGTCCTTTAAATCATGCTAGCAATCAGAGTTTATTTTTAGTCTTGCAAAATAATGGCATACCTATTAATTAGCTTAAAACCTTTTGCCATGTAAGTGCTAACACACAGTGTTCTCTGATGTAAAGACTGTGGTCTATCACCTCTGCTAACAGATTGTCTTGGGTTATAGAAATGATCACGACACAAACTATAATATTTTACAATAATTTAAAGCTATTTTTCAAGTCCTCGCTACATGTGCCATAGCTCATTTGCAACCCAGTGTGTGGGAGCCACAGGCCCACCCCCAAAATCTATGATTGGCTAGCATCAGAGAGCACCACCAACACTGTGTCTACCAGGACAGTCCTCTCTATTTCGGGAACAGAATGGCGAAGGAGATTGGCTGACAGACCAACAGACTTTCCTCGGGGGAGCAGGGTCACTCCCAAACAAAGACAAATACTTGCTTGCAATGGAATTGAGTTTCACTGGAGGTGGCGGGGGTGGAGTGCTGTTATTCCAGAACCAAGTGTGGAGATTGGCTGGGGGTCTGGATGATGCTAAGCCAGCCAGCTGCACTGTGGGCAGAGGCTAGAAAAGACACTGCGGTTATGCAGAGTTTAGGTACTGAGAGGGAGAGCAGTTAGACTCATCTGGAAGCTGCAGCAAAGGGTTTGATCCAAAGAACAGCTGGATTTAGCTGGGAGGTCCAGACCACCTGACAGCAACAGACTTGGATTGTCCAGGCAACAGGAATTATAATCCAGCCCTCAACAAGTTTGCAGCGCACACTAGCATCAAGAAAAGGAGTACTTGTGGCACCTTAGAGACTAACAAATTTATTTGAGCATAAGCTTTCGAGCTGTATCTCATGAAAGCTTAAGCTCAAATAAATTTGTTAGTCTCTAAGGTGCCACAAGTACTCCTTTTCTTTTTGCGAATACAGACTAACACGGCTGCTACTCTGAAACACTAGCATCAGTGACTGCAACAAAGGGTACAAAGATTGGGCAGGGGCTATTGGAACTATTAATTGAGTCAGAGAGCATTAATCTCTATATTTAGGTGTTGGGGAACTGGGTCCATTGTATTATTGCTGGGGAATGTATATATGTGATTTCCCACAGGGGTTTCCTCCTGGTATTATCCCTGAGGGCTTGCCTGGCTTAGCTAAGAGTATTGCATTCTTGCTGAGAGCAGTGTTTATTCCTGGGGTTAACTCATGCCTCCCACTGGGGACTGAATCCGGGTGGGGTAAGAGGGTGTAGGAGTTAGGAACTGGGAACCAATCCCAGGGTTTCTCCCACCTGACAAATAAATAATAGTGACGAACAAACCTTGCAAAGAACACACTTGGAATGCAAAGATGCATAAAAGTGACAAGCAAAGAAAGAATACAGGAAAACTAGCTTTTTCTCAAATAAAAATGCTTGCTTCAGATTTATCTGAGTTTTGGATGAAAGTCCAAGTAAAATTTATGTTATCCAAAAGTTTGCTTATTTCTAATAATGTAAATTACTTATTCCTCGGATAACTGTGATCAGTATTATTCTGTAAGCAGGGCTTACAGGGACAGACTACCAAAACCTTGAGAAGTGGCAAAACAAAGAGGTTTTTTTTGGCCATCACTCCATTCAGGCAGGGCTCCAATTTCCACACTGTTATGCCACAGCAGCAAGCAATGCACTTGTATCAAACTTTAGGCTCGCACCAGGCCTACCTTCCTTCAGAGAGGCTGTATCAGGAAGCAGGCTTTCATAGCAAGACCCAACAACAATCCCACATCAGGCCTCTTTCGTCTCAGGGAGGGTCCAGCAAGAAGTGTCTCTCAAGCAGTTCCTAGCCCCAGGCGAGCCTCTTCCACAGAGTGAGAGCTGGAGATCTGCTCTCCTTCCTAGGCAGCTCCCTACTGAGCTGGTTTTTCCCCTTTCAGCTGCTCCCGCCAAACCAGACACTACTGTATGTGTAGTGGGGTGGAGCTGATTGAGCCCACAGCAGCAGGTTAACACTTTCCTAGCTAGTCTGGGGTTAGTGTAGCACATTAGATATTCCTATTTAGCTGTCTCACATGGATACGTCTCTATATTGCCTTTTAGGTTGCATGTCTAATTTCGTTTTTCAGTCCCTTCTGAAATAAAAAAGACTCATTCAATTTTAGCTGATCACATCCCATCTTCCAAAGAAGACAAATCAATGTAATTGAAAAACAGTGGTCCAGATTCTAAGGTTTGGTTGAGTTGCATTTGGCACAGGACCAAGGGAGGGGAACAATGAAATTATGCCTCTCTTCTGCTCCCTTTGCCTGGGGACGGGAGGGGAGGGGGGGAAGGAGGCAGAGTGCCCCCACTGCCCAGCATAAGTTAGAGCAGTCTTAGAATCATAGAATATCAGGGCTGGAAGGGACCTCAGGAGGTCATCTAGTCCAACCCCCTGCTCAAAGCAGGACCAATCCCCAATTTTTGACCCAAATGGCCCCCTCAAGGATTGAACCCACAACCCTGGGTTTAGCAGGCCAATGCTCAAACCACTGAGCTATCCCTCCCCCCAAGGGTCTTGATGCTGCTATAACCAATGCCAAAAGCAATAGCCCCCTAGGGACTGTTCCATTGGCCCAACATCTTTGGCACACAAGATGTCCTGACCACTCCACTTTCCTCCACCAGTGTCTCCAGAATGTCCACTGTGCCAGGGGAAGGAGTTAGTAGTATAATAGAGCTTTCTGCTCACTCTGTACCATACAGCAGTACAGAGGGGACAAAGTGGTCCCAAAGATCTAAGCTAATGTATTATTTTTGCTCATTTATCAGGAACATCCAGCCATGCACAGCTGATGTCATTGCATCCATTATCGCTGTGCTACAATAGAAACAATAGTGTGTGTCAGTAAAATTGCTTATGCATGGGTCTCTTGTGGTGTGTTTAAGAGGATCAGTTACTTTTAACTGAGCCAATCTATTTCAGTAAAAGACCAAGAGCTAAATCATCATTGGTGTAAATCAGCATAGCTCCATTGATTGCAATAGTGTGGCTACTATTTGCACCAGCTGATGATCTGGCCCACAGAGAATTGGAGCGGGGCTCATGACTCTCCCAAACTTCCAGAACAGCGGCCATGCAACTCCACCCCATCTCAGGATGGGTGGATGACACACAGGTTGAGAACTGTTGTTTCAGGCACTCTTTTTTTTCTCATGCCTTTTCACTGGATTCTTTGGAAGACATTTATCCAGCAATAGATAAAACACGTGGCTGTCAATTAATCAGTTTGCAACACCAAATGAAACACTTTCTTCCAAACTATTAGATTAGCATTTTGAACTGAAAACTCTGCTGAACATTCAATTACAGATGTGTCTGTTGCCGGCTGAATGACAGATAAATTCATAGCAACTGGGGTTTGCATAAAAATATTAACAAGATTGCAGTATTTTAAGCAGTGATTAACGGCTTGTCTACATGGTATGTTAGTCTGCACCAGAGGGGTGTAAATTCTAATGGGCAGAAGCGTGTTGCACACTAATTGGACTATTCTCTAGTGAGCATTAATGTAGTAACATTTGAAATTAAGACTGCATGAAAGTGCACAAGGGAACTTTTAGTGTGCACCAACAGGGTTCACATGTGCCAGACAATGCACACAGTAGTGTGCCCTACAGCTTACACCGCTATAATGCGGAATAACATGCCATGTAGACAAGCCCATAGTCTCCCTGTACTTCATTTCATCTTAGTATGAGAGCTAGTAGCAAACTGAATCACAAGATTCATAGCTTGCTACTATGAACATAATCAAATGAATATCACTAAATACTGTCTGATCATCAGCCGTTTTATCTTCAAGACTAAATACCAAGTAGTAATAATTCCCTTGTGACAAAAATTCATTGAAACATTGCAAAGGTAGGGCCAGACACTAGACCCCTAGTTTATGTCACTCCAGAAATACAAAGTAGATGGAAAGCTGTTCTGACCCGTTCTCTGGGGACCCCCCCTGAAACAAGACCCAAAGGGATTGGTTTGGTTCAGGGATCTCAAATCCAAACCCTCCATCAGCAAAAGTTCCAGAAGTTTGGATTTGAGATACCTATTTGAGCCTACCTGGCAGCTATTAACATTCTAGTTTGAAGTGCTGCAGCCCTAGGTAGGCATTTGCTTTTACGTAATAAAGGATATGCATGTGATCGCAGAATCTAAACCCTTAACCTTAGTAGAAACAGGTTTCTTTGTAATTAAATATATAACTTGATTTAAAAAAAAAATATAAAAGCAAGTATGGCACAGTTAATTCCCAACATCTGAAATATTTTTCAATATATGGGCACTGCTATTAATCTAATTTACATAAAATAAGGTAGGCTTTGACCTATATATGTGTCTCTGCAGTTTCTACTGAATATGTTTAATCCAATATATTTAGTAGATAAAGCACAACATAAGCCAGAGAATAAGGCTATTCTTTCCATAAGGAAGTGAAAAGCCAGGACTGTATGTCATTGTAAGTAACTACAGCAGCTTTTTCCTCATAAAGGAAAAATACTTACTTTTTCTTTGATGTTCAATACATTTTTTTCATTGAAATGACTGATTATCCAGTGGCAGAAAAAAGTGCAGCTTATAAGATGATACAATAAAAATATGAAACAGAGGACTGTCAAGCTAACGTTGCATTGTTTGAGTACGAAGGCTCAAAACTAATAATAGCGGGAGCACACATTATTTTCTTCCATCTCCACTTTCCTATGGCTGCAGAGAAGATTCTGGTTCAGCATCTTTGATTCCTAAAGATCTGAATGCATTTTTCCGATACTGCTATTTCAGACATGGGCCCAAATTTTAAAAAGGCTCAAATACTTTTTGCTTTAAAAACTGGAAGTGTTCTATGTCCTGTTCAGGGAGAAATGGCTGGCAGGATATTTGTATATCTGCACTAAGGCCATTATACAATCTCAATCATATACTGCATTCTTGAAATAATAATGAAAATTCCAACAGTCAAATAAACTGAAGCTATGCAAATAAAGTTACTGACCTTCAATTTGATTTTAAACAAAAAGGTGCACTGGGAATCGTTGCTTTTCCACATTACAACTAAAGGAATCTAAGCCATGTTAATGCATAGATAATAAAGATATTTTCTTTGGATTACTAAGGGCCGCATGGGCAAATAAGCAAATCAGACTATGTAGCCACTATCCAACAAGCAATAATATTACTGTACTTGGTACTGGCATGTCAAAAAAAAAATACCTTCAAAATAAAGCTAGGGATATTTGGTATACATTGGTTTAGCTTCACTGACTTCAATGGAGTTTTACTGATTTACCCAACCAAAAGATCTTGCCCTAGATATACAATATTGATGTATGTTACCTGATAACACACAGTATCAGAGAGGACTCCTATGCTGCTGCTAGTAGGAGTGAGTGTATATCTAAATTAATAAAAATGTATATCTGCACAAGCAATATTTTACTCTAAATCATTGACTGGTGGGGTACAGGTTCTTGGCTATTGGCTAGATATGAACAAATGCTGAAACTTCAAAATCAAAACTCAGCTGAAACTACCAAGTTTATCATGCTTCTAATACAAGTGACTAAACTTCACTTTAAGTTAGGCTTCGGTTTGCAAACCGTAGTGAAACTTCCATCTTTGCTGAATTTTGAGTTGTAGCAAAACCCAAACTACAATTTTCTTTCTGTTCTGGTTCTGTTATGAAGATTTAACACAGTTCTAACAATTACTCCATTTTGATTCAATAAAAGTACAACTGAATTCTCAGAGACTGGTAGATTTTAAGGTCAGTAGGGAACATTGTAATCATCTAGTCTAACCTCCGGCACAATATAAACTAAAGAACCTCACCCAATAATTTCTGTATCAAGCCCATAACTTCAGTTTGAGCAACAGCATATCTTTTAGGAAGACGTGCATCTTGACACAAAGATTTTAAGTAATGGAGAATGGACCACCATGTCCCTAAACACATTCTTCCAATGCTTAATTAATTACCATCACTGTTAAAAATGTGCACTTTATTTCTTGTCTGAACTTGTCTAGCTTCATCTTCCAACCCCTGGATCTCATTATGCCTTTTTCTACTAGATTAAAGAGCTGCCTACTATTAGAAATCTCTCCCATATGTAGACAATGACCATGTTACCTCTTAGCTGCCTCTTCGATTAAATAAATCATAGAAGGGTAGGACTGGAAGGGATCTCAATAAATGGTCACCTAGTCCAGTTCTCTGCACTCAAGGCAGGACTAAGTAATAACCAGACCAAATGGAGCTTTTTTAGTCCCTCAGGTCTTGAGAAGATGTCTAAATAGAGGACTTCAGTCTCCAGCATGTCAAGTTTCACAAACAAAATCATAAGAATTAAAAAAATTAAACCTCCAGTCCCCTCGAATAAATATTAATTTATGTGCCTGGTAATGTCACTTTTCCTAGAAAAATGTCGTCATAAGAGCAGTTTGGCTCAGACCCAAAGTGCCAGCTGATGATGATCACAACAAACATTACCAGACTAGACTTATCCATCAGACTCAGCTTAACTGTGACAAGAGATGCAATCTCAAATTTAACCAACATAAGGATTATTTTATTTAATCAGCGAAAACTCTTAACATGGCCCCCCAGACAATATGAGAATGCTTCTCAGCCACTCTCTCTCTCTCACTAGCACCAACTCCCTGGTGTCAGTTCGTCATAGTGGAGGTCTGATTTAGGCAAAACACTGATTACTCTTTGCCACTTGGATACCAATTGAGAATTCATTAGGGGGCAAGCAGTTCTCTCTACTCTGCCCTGCTTGAATAAATGAGGAACACTCAGTGCCACCTTCTCTCCTCCAAGAAAGGAAAAACCTAACTTTGCAGAAAAACATATACATAATGAGATGCGATACATAAAACTCTTGCCTCGAAAGAGCGGATAGGAAAGGAATTTCAAACAAAAACTGCTGTGGAAATTCTTGTGATATTTACAAGATTAAACTCGATAAGTTTATGGTGGAGATGGTATGACGGGATAACGTGATTTTGGCAATTAATTGATCTTTAAATATTCATGGTAAATAGGCCCAATGGCCTGTGATGGGATGTTAGATGGGGTGGGATCTGAGTTGCTACAGAGAATTCTTTCCTGGGTATCTGGCTGGTGAATCTTGCCCATATGCTCAGGGTTCAGCTGATTGCCATATTTGGGGTCGGGAAGGAATTTTCCTCCAGGGCAGATTGGAAGAGGCCCTGAAGGTTTTTCACCTTCCTCTGTAGCATGGGGCCCGGGTCACTTGTTGGAGGATTCTCTGCTCCTTGAAGTCTTTAATCCATGATTTGAGGACTTCAGTAGCGCAGACATAGGTGAGAGGTTTATCGCAAGAGTGGGTGAGATTCTGTG
This sequence comes from Caretta caretta, assembly GCF_965140235.1. Taxonomy (NCBI): domain Eukaryota; kingdom Metazoa; phylum Chordata; order Testudines; family Cheloniidae; genus Caretta; species Caretta caretta. The sequence continues at coordinate 32,814,164 of NC_134207.1, read as the reverse complement.
GCCTGCATTGTGCAGGAGGTCAGACTAGATGATCATAATGGTCCCTTCTGACCTTAATATCTATGAATCTATAAGCAAGTTAATTTAGTTACAAGTTTAAAAATCATACATTTAACACAACTAAGTGAATGTGTGATCCCACCATAATGCTGTAATCCTTGTCCTTCCTTACGCTATCCACTCTCCCCCAACAGCCCATGTGGTTGTATTATGGTAATGCCTCGAGGCCCAACCAAAATAGCAGTCCTATAGTGCTAGGTGCAGTTCAAACACATAGTAAGAGAAACATCCTGTCCCAAAGAGCTTAATATCTAAATAGGCTTATTATCCTCATTTCACAGACAGGGGATTGAGGCAGAGAGAAATCATGTGACTTGCTCAAGGTCACAGCGGGATTCTATGCCAGAGCAAAGACCTGAACCCAGTTTGTCTGAGTATCAGTTCAATGCCTGAACCATAAGACCACTGGAATGGTCCAGAGGTGTTTTGGAAGAGAATAGTGTTTGGGAAAAAATGTACTGAAGGTTTGCAAGAAGCTGAGAAATCAGGGAGCTATCATTTCAGTAAAGCAGTAGACATTGCAAGAACACACAAAATGGCAGAAGCCCAGCTACTATCTTTGTCTAAAGAGGAGTTAATGTGTGGAATAGCAGAATCAGCACATGCTTTCAAGAAATCACAAAAACAAAAAATGTCTGATGCATAGAAAATGGGCAGTTACAGATGAGAGCCTGTGTTATATAGGAGGTCAAATTAGAGGAGCACATTGGTCCCTTCTGGCCTTATAATCTGTGAATCTATGGACTATTCTATCTATCAGATTGTTGCATTAGTTAAAACTTCAATGCCTCTTATAATATTTTGCTGCATGAGTCAATGAGTGGATTTTTCCATTGGCCACTTGAGCAAAATGAATAGCCAGAAAAAGGACAGATATGAGACAAATGTCAAGAAAATAAATCATTATCAAAACTATGCAAATGCAAAGAATACATGGGGAGGTGGAGCAGCCAAAATGCAGCACAGATGATGTGTTAGGAGATATAGTCACCCATGTAAGAGTAAGATTAGCAATGGTTTCATCTTCAGTGACACAACCAGACCAAGAGTTCAGAGAAATACTATTCTTCTAGTCAAAGTACGGCTCCTTTTAGATGCTGCATGTGGCACAAGTAAAGTCTGTTCACTGTCCAAATCTCTCTGATTGGAATGTCTTGGTTGTAGGTCTGCTATTTACAGGAAATACCCAGGCTAACAAAACCCATTCCATGGAGTCAAAAACATTTCCTTCTTGTTATATCAGAGAGAGATGTAATCTGGTGGTCCAAGCAGAGACGTGGGAGTCATGAGAGCTCTGGCAATGATTCATTCTGGAGCCTTGGACAAGTCACTTAATTTCTCTGATCCTGTTCACCAATCTACAAAATGAGAATAATAATTCTTGCCTACCCTCAAGGGGCCTGATTGAGTCCACCCCTACTCCTGTGTTTGGTCCTTGTTATATCCCACTGAAGTCAATGAGGTGACATCCATCATTTTAAAGGATCTAGTCCCAGGTTTGCTGTGAAGATTAATTAATGTTTGGAAAGAAGATTGAAGGTGAAAAATGCTATATAAACACTAAATAATTTACTTTTATCCCTCAGCATTACAGTGTGTTTTAGTCTTCACAACATACAAGTTCTTTAAGCATAAAAGAGGGAAAGCTACTGTCTAAAATTTACCCTCATGAGTCACCAATAAGTCCTACCCATGAACCGATTCCGTAGGCTTGGGTAGTCAGGAGTTTTGTTAAACCCTCTGCAGAATTCCTGCACTTTAGCTGCTCAAATGTACTCGGTATTTTCTGACTTTCCTTAAAATTCTCTCTGCCTAAGAGTGCTGCCTTCTGGAGGTCACTGATCATGAAGTCTTGCATGCCTAAACTGTTCTTGAGCTGCTCGTTCATACGCTTAGTGATCACTCCAAGTGCTCCAATTATCACTGGGATCTTCTTTGTTTTAGATTTTCATAATCATTCCACTTTGTGGCAGAGTTCTTCATACTTCACCATCTTTATGTATTATTATTATTTATTATGTTACTACAGAGTCCCCTAATGCCATCTTACAATTCCTTAAACACTGAATGCATTTACACTATGAAGAAATAAAACACACTTAGCAAGTCAATCAATATTCACTTCATGCAAATTCAATTCACAAATGCTTTACCATACCTTACAAACACCATTATTTACACATTAATGATCATCAAAATTCTGTGTATAAAGAGATGAACTAATAAAAGTATATTAAAGATGCACTGGTAACTGAAAACTTTCAAATAAAACCCTCTAAATAATGAAAACATAAAAGAGCAACAATGGAACAATCCACTCCTATTGTCTCATGCACCAATTTTTTTTTAAAAAGAGATATTGAAGTTTTAGATAATGCAACAATCTTGAGTCATAGAACATTTCATAGAGCCATAGATACTAAGGCCAGAAGGTACCACTGAGACACCTAGCCTGACCTCCTGCATAACACTGGCCATAGAATTTCCTTGAATTAATTCCTGTTTGAATTAGAGCATAGAAAAACATCTTGATTTTAAAATTGCCTGTGATTCCTGACTTCTTGATAACTGAAGGGAGATGAGAGTTTATTTATATTACAACTTTCACTGTGGCGTTTATATACTACTGTAATCATGAAATCCTGTAGGCTAGGTGTTTGTTTTGAGATATCCATAATACAGAATTGTCTGCTGCAAATCATAGAAAAGTATCTGCGATTTTTGTTATGACAAAGTGGTTTGTGCTATGAGTAACTGTACAAAGATTATTTATTGAGGGAACAGAAACAATAACACATAACTTGACACTGCTGACTGTTCCCTCACCATTTTAAACTCATGCCTCCTTTGTGCCCCTTGCATGATTGTCTTTTGTGTTTGTCACAAACTCAGTACTGTGAGATCCTGATCTAATGCCCATTGAAGTCCAGGAGTATTTCAAGGGGCTTCGGATCAAGCCCCTATAGACACTGTGTCTGGCAGAGGATCACTTGGTTCATGCCTTGGATCAGAGCCCTGCTGAGAGACTGTCTGGGAGAGGACCCCTTGGTTCATGTTCTTTTGACCAAAATTTCCATGTGGAGAGCAGCTTCAGAACCTCTCCATTCTAGGAGTTACTTTCCCCTCTTCAGGCAAGATAGCCCATGAGAAATTACCATGCCCACCCTCTCTGTCCAATGTCTCATATGGATTTACTAAACACAAGATTTATTAAGAAAAATAAGAAAAAATCAGATAAAACAAAAGAATCTCTTTATATATCACAGCTTTTTTGAAAACGTGTTCAAAGTTCTCCTTATCTGTATCTACAGTGAACTAAATACCTTCAATGTCCCACCCAGCTGGCTTGTCCTCAGCCTTACACAGACCTCTCTCTCCTCTGTGATACAGAACCTGTTTTTCAAGACTCTGGCCACTACAATTCATTTCACCTTGAGGGGGTTTAAATTTTGTTTCACAAAACATAGTCATCCAGTTGTTCTCATGTATTCTCATACGAGACAGCCTCCAAAAGACAGCTTTTGTTGTTAAGAGTAACAAGAAGGGTTTCTTCAGGTATGTTAGCAATAAGAAGAAGGTCAAGGAAAGTGTGGGCCCCGGAGGCAACCTAGTGACAGAGGATGTGGAAAAAGCTAATGTACTCAATGCTTTTTTTTGCCTCTGTCTTCACGAACAAGGTCAGCTCCCAGACTACTGCACTGGGCAGCACAGTATGGGGAGGAAGTGACCAGCCCTCTGTGGAGAAAGAAGTGGTTCAGGACTATTTAGAAAAGCACAAGTCCATGGGGCCGGATGCACTGCATCTGAGGGTGCTAAAGGAGTTGGTGGATGTGATTGCAGAGCCATTGGCCATTATCTCTGAAAACTCATGGTGACTGGGGAAGGTCCCGGATGATTGGAAAAAGGCTAATGTAGTGGCCATTTTTAAAAAAGGGAAGAAGGAGGATCCTGGGAACTACAGGCCAGTCAGCCTCACCTCAGTCCCTGGAAAAATCATGGAGCAGGTCCTCAAGGAATCAATTTTGAAGCACTTAGAGGAGAGGAAAGTGATTAGGAACAATCAGCATGGATTCACCAAGGGCAAGTCATGCCTGACTAATCTAATTGCCTTCTATGATGAGATAAAGCTTTTGGTACAGTCTCCCACAGTATTCTTGCCAGCAAGCTAAAGAAATATGGGCTGGATGAATGGACTATAAGGTGGATAGAAAGCTGGCTAGATCGTCAGGCTGAACTGCAGCAATCAATGGCTCCATGTCCAGTTGGCAGCCAGTATCAAGTGGAGTGCCCAAGGGTTGGTCCTGGGGCCGGTTTTGTTCAATATCTTCATTAATGATCTGGAGGATGATGTGGATTGCACCCTCAGCAAGTTTGCAGATGACACTAAACTGGGAGATGTGGTAGATACGCTGGAGGGTAGGGATAGGATACAGAGAGACCTAGACAAATTAGAGGATTGGACCAAAAGAAATCTGATGGGGTTCAACAAGGACCAGTGCAGAGTCCTGCACTTAGGACGGAAGAATCCCATGCACTGCTACACACTAGGGACCGAGTGGTTAGGCAGCAGTTCTGCAGAAAAGGACCTAGGGGTTACAGTGGACAAGAAGCTGGATATGAGTCAACAGTGTGCCCTTGTTGCCAAGAAGGCTAACGGTATTTTGGGCTGTATAAGTAGGAGGATTGCCAGCAGATTGAGGGACGTGATCGTTCCCCTCTATTCGACATTGGTGAGGCCTCATCTGGAGTACTGTGTCCAGTTTTGGGCCCCACACTACAAGAAGGATGTGGAAAAATTGGAAAGAATCCAGCAGAGGGCAACAAAAATGGTTAGGGGGCTGGAGCACATGACTTATGAGGAGAGGCTGAGGGAACTGGGATTATTTAGTCTGCGGAAGAGAAGAATGAGGGGGGATTTGATAGCTGCTTTCAACAACCTGAAAGGGGGTTCCAAAGAGGATGGAGCTAGACTGTTCTCAGTGGTAGCAGATGACATAACAAGGAGTAATGGTCTCAAGTTGCAGTGGGGGAGATTTAGGTTGGATATTAGGAAAAACTTTTTCACTAGGAGGGTGGTGAAACCCTGGAATGGGTTACCTAGGGAGGTGGTGGAATCTCCTTCCTTAGAGGTTTTCAAGGTCAGGCTTGACAAAGTCCTGGCTGGATGATTTAGTTGGGGATTGGCCCTGCTTTGAGCAGGGGGTTGGACTAGATGATCTCTTGAGGTCCCTTCTAACCCTGATATTCTATGATTCCATGATTTTCCTCAGATCCATTCAGGAGAATATGCAGTTCCTCAATGGTGTGTTCATGAACTATAACAGCCATCTGATCCTCTTGGAGCACTTAGACATTTTTCTTAACTGACCATCAGAAATATCTAATATTTTGTCTCTTTTGTTGTTTCGTTCATAATTTCTGATGCCTGGTCAAGTTTTAATCATTCTAATTCAATTGTGTAACTACAGCAGTGATACTGACTGAGGCTTGGGAGCTGCAAGTGACTCTTTAATGCGTCTCCTGTGGCTCTTTGCAGCACACGATATTAAAACACTGTGTGATTTAATTATTAACCAATCTAAGTTATTAACCAACCAGGATGCTTTTACTGTGTTATTAACCAGTTGTAGAATACTTGGTCAGTCATTTTGCTGTGAGAATAAATGGTAAATGAAACCATGAATTCACACTATTGTGGCTCTTTGGGGTAAGGTTGATCACTAATTTGGCTCCTGAGCCACTGAGGTCTGAGTACTACTGAACTACAGTGTCTTCTCTCGCATAACTTTTAAAAAGTTATTTTGTTTCACTTTAGAAAAATGTATGGGAGTATCTGAGATGTGAGCTTCAGCAATACCCTTTGTGAATGCTAAGAGAAAACCACATATTACATGCAGACTCTCAGCAATTTCTTCAGTCTCGTTTCTTACTAACTTCTCTCCAGTCCCACTACAGAAAGGCTCTTGTAATTCTTTGCATCTGTGTATTTAACAATATACTTTCTGTTCAGCTTTTTTTCCTTTGGCTTCTTTAAGTTCTTCTAGTAAAGTTTTCACTGTTAGTTTCCATTCAACCTTTTCCTTCTCTGTTATTTTAGATTTCCAATAAGAAGGTTTCTTTCTTTTTCCTTCAGTCTTCGTGAGTCATTGAATGAAGCCACATTGTTATTTCTCCAGTCTTTATTTCTCTCTCTCCCTCTCATGTACACACACCCCTTTTGTACACACACTATTTTGTTGAGCACTTGCCACAGATAGAGTGATTACAGAATTTAATTTCCACCTGAGGCTCCTGTGACAGGAATACTGAACCACCTGTGATGGGAATGTCAGTATGAAAATTGGCCGCAAACCATCGCTTTGAATGAAATCAGTATACTATATCTTCAGCTGCAGCTATGATATACCTGCACAGCTGAAGATCTGGGAGGTGAAAGATGTTGTAAGCCCCTTGTGTGCTCCCCAATCCTTGAGCCAGCTTTGGATTTCAAGCAAGCTGTAAGGAGACCTTAGCTACACCTTTTCCTCTAGAAACACCCTGATGCTAGGGTTCAGAATGAGGGAGTAGCTTCTTCTGCTCTATTGAAGAAGCAAGTTAAGCCAGCTTTTTAGCTTCTTTGTGCCTTTTGAATGGCACAAAGCAGCTGGAGTGGACCCAAGAACTGTGCCCCTTATTTTTTGGTGGAGTGATCTATCCCAAGACTCTCTGGCATACTTATATGTGCTACAAAAATGCTTCCTGACAAGCAGGTGGATGTGAGACTTCATATCCAAGTGGTTTTGTTTGTGTAAGGAAGTCAATACCCAGCCAGGTAACTGCATTTCTTTGTTGCTTCTTCTATATCCTCCTTTCTGTCATACCTTTCTAGTCTGGCATTTCCTTTCTTAATTGCTTCTCTTTTCTTCTTCTCACCACTCTTTAAAAAATTCAGCTTTGCAGCCTTGCCTTTCCCAGTGATGGCACTGTGCATTCTTCTCTCCTCCACAACCATTTTTATCACGGTATTCTTTCCTCTCACCCACTTCCTTCTGGTGTTTTTTGTTTTTGCTTTGGGGTGGGTTTTTTCTGCTGACCTTCTTCCTGCTACACAGACTAAAATACACTTTTACATCACTTTTACTTTTGTCTGTAATTTTTTCTCAGCCTGTTTTTTTTTTATGATATGCTTTCCTTTTGTTTTAATGCTGTTTTTGTTTGTTGCCAGTTTTTTGTCTCATTTCCCCTCTTCTTTGAAATGTATCCTTTAAATGTTGTTTCCATTTCTCCGTGCTGTAATCTATTTTTTAGTATCAGTATAACTGCTTTGAATTCTGGTTCTCAATCAATTTGTCAGTAGACAAGAAAAAATATGGAATTGATTTGTTGAAATGAAGGAAACATTACACAAAACAAAATCATGAAGATGCAGCTGTATGCACCTCAAAACTACAGTCCAATTGCATCAGGTATTATTGACTTTGAGAGGAATTATCAAAATAAGGAACAGAAGCAGATAGCCAACAACTTAAAAAGCTCTGACTCTGAGTATATGATCTATTTACCTTAAACTTGCATTTGTGGCTGCCCCATCTGAGTTGTCACAGAATAAATGATACCACAAAGTAAGGTAGTGGGGCAGGAACCTACAGGAGCATTGTTCCTGCTTTATTGAGCACTTTTGACCTCACGCACACTGTATGTGTGGGGTTGCTTCACATGGAGGACACCATTTTATGCAGAAAAACAATGGGTCGAGGGGTCATGCCAGAGAGGCAGGGTTCTGGTAGGGAACCAACAGCGGGTGAGGTATCTGCACTGAAAAAAATCAGGGCTACAAATTATAGTCCACACCGGATACATGTGCTTTGTATGCATCACTACTGAGGCCAAGATTCTTAACATGACTCATTATCTCCAAATTAAAGCCTTCAACAAACTTCTTCAGATGGAAAACCTCTACCCAACAGAAAGACTTCTGTCTTCCAAGGACAAGACTGATGTCTGTAAGACAAGACCTGATCCTTCTAATGTAAAAATAATAAAACCAAACAAAAAACTTTCAGGCCTTCTTTATACATCATAACAAAATAAAGAAAATGTTCACATTAAATTATCCCTGGTACATGAAATGTTTGCAGAAATATTTTCACACAGCAGGTTTTCCAAGTTTGTTCTTCTACATCTACTGCTCTTCCAAGCCACATCTTTGTATTAGTGCATACTGGGAAAATCTGGTCAACTGTCCCATGATGCCATAGCAAAGGACAGAGTTCAAAAGGGACTTGTGTTCCTAAGTCACTCTGGCGCTTTTGGCCATCTATCCAGGTTGCCCAGATGGTATGTACACAGAGTGATGCCAGTAATATTTTAACCCATGTCTGCTCAGATGTCCTGCTGAAAAGAATGCTGGTAGAAAGTAGTAGCAGCCAGTGACACGAATGGAGTTAATGAATCCTGTCTGCACTGAACCATTTACAGTGAGACAAATGTGTGCCAGCCTAGGCCTCTGGCAGAAGCGAAACACTCTTAGCTCTCCACAGTGAGTAAGCTTTTGAACCATGTTGTGTGTGGACCCCACACACGCGTATAGCCAACCATGCCAATAGCTAGTTACAAACATCAAAAGCTGATGCGTGGGCAATGCCTCACTGACACGCCTTCAATTTATGTCCTTGGAAACAGCTGTGCTGTGCTGCACTATTGCCTTGAAGGAGATTGTGCAGGAGTAACTGACTGGAATGCTGCAAGCAGCTCCTTTTAAGGTGCATATACAGGAAAGGAATCCAGCTCTCTCGTGCTCTCTCTCTTAAGACTTTTATCACTAAAAGCAAACAGATATGACTGAAGCATAGGCAGAGATCAGCTCTTAGGAGTAAGAACTTGCTATTTTTCAGAGGAGAACAATAATTTAAAGGCCAGCTGGAGAAGTGATCAGAGTGATAGAAATGACATTAACTAGACTTTATAGTTGGTGGAGGAAATTATTATTTATAGTGACTCATTATTCAATTCCTGGGTGTGCTTGAAATAATGAGAAGGTATGTTGATGGGCATATTGTGCCCTGGTGAACTTGGACACATTTTAATTGAAACAAGTGAAAAAAAAACAACATTGCCCCTTAGCATTGCTGGCTAAGCAGCAACCAGCACAGTGAGTTTCAATTTTTAGGAAACATAATGCCCTCATAAAGGTTGATGGAGCAGAAATGTATTAATAAGAGTCAATACACATCAGGAGTCTGATTTTTCTGCCTGTTATAGATTTGATAGATTGTCTCTGTCTCCATACTCATTTGTTCATATAATCTAAATGTGTGTATGTGCTTGTATATTTGTGTATACTATAAAATGGACCAGTAGACAAACATGTATTAGGACCTCCACGGTGCCAGTTGGGTCATCTGATTTCAGGATTCCTCTTGGTACTGCTGTTGGGTTTGACTGCATTCATGCCCAATTGATTAAAGATGGGGTCCACACTATTAAAATAGTTTCTGACCTACTGCTCTAGATATCTGTCCCACCCCTGTCATGATCCAGTCCATCTACTCCTTCTGTCCTGTCCCCACCCAGAGATCCCCTATCACCTCTTAAACCTGCCTCCCTGCCCAATATTACTGGCAATGTGGAGATTACCAAAATCCTAACCACACTTCTCTTTCTCCCTTCTATGTCTGAATATATGGCCTCAATGGGAAGCAGAACTTACCTGAGAAGTGACTTTTGGAGGCAGGAGTGGGTAGGCTGCAGTGGTCAGCTGCCAGTGAAAAGTGGCCCTGGTGACACACTGAGCTCCTCAATTCCCACTGAAGTCAATGGAAGTTAAGGCTGTTCAGTACCTCACAGGATTAAGGTCTCAATCTGGTTATGTGAGATCTGTCCTGGGTTTGAGGATAAAATGTTGGGGGGTGATGGGAGAAGGGCTTAATCCTCCTCCCCACACCTCCAAGCATCTGATTAGCAGGGACCATGTGCTTCTTTTAGCTTTATAAAAAATAATTGGGTCTGCAAAACTAGACTGGAAATTGTATGGAACAGAATTTCTGATATTTCCAGGGTGACCCAGTTGATAAAAGACTGGTCTAGCAGACAGGGCACCTGAATTCAACTCCTGGTTCTGCTACTGACCATCTGCGAGACTATGGGCAATCAATGCACTGCTCTGTGCCTCAGTTTCCCCATTTGTTGCATGGGGATAATGGTACTTATCCTATTTTGTAAAGTGCTTTCAGTTCTATAGATAAAAAAGATACATACGTATTATCACTACAGGTAACAGATTGAAAAATAATGGACTAAGTTAACCAAACCTTCAAACCTCAAAAATGTTTAATTCAAATTTTCAACTAAGGTTTAAGTGTCTCTTATTTTGTCACCATTTTTGCCAGGCCTACTTTAAAATCTCATTTTTAAAAAAATCATTGTTCTGTGTGCCTGTGTTAATAATTACCTTTAAAAACCAAAATCTGTTTTGAAACCCAAGTGATCTGTTGTCATTCACGCAACTTGTTATTTTTTGGAATGCTTGCAATTTCAGACAAAACCTGCACATTTCCGTAAATGGAGAAAGAGAAAATGGATTTCAAAACAGCTTCAGACTTCTAATGTGCTACTAAAAACAGAAGTAAAATAAGGAGTTGAAAACATCTGATATCAAGGTGGCAGTGTCCCTTTAAGGGAGTACTGGTGAAGGATTTGCTACCCACTCTCTGTAAAACGTGGAGACTCCTAGCATGTTACAAAGCAAGGAGCACTGCACACATTTTCCAGGTGCGTTTTGTTTAGGGAATGCTATTACTAGAAGCACTGTTTTAGATTTTTCATTAGTGAATCCAAGAGAGATGGTTTGTGCTGATTGCCTTGTTTGTGCATGGTTTTACTCTCCCTAAAGGATTGTGTTACCAGAGAAGATTCTTCAAGGGAAAGAAGACTATGAGTCAGTATAGTGTGTGTGTGTGTGTGTGTGTGTTTTCTCCTGTGGGACAATTTGTGATGACAGCTTATTGCTGTGATATGATCTAGATGAAAACTGGGAGTGTTTAGGGGGTGGAGGGACTGTATAGCCTTAGTGACCAAACCATTGTGAAGCAAAATGTTTGTGGAGTAACGTATAAGATAGGGCTTTCTGCAGGTTTCAAAAGTTGGGACAGTTTTCATTGCATCCATTCTGATGGGACAAGTACTCTGAGAACCCTGCAGAGCACAAGATAAGTGTTACCCTCCTCAGGGACATATAGGAAATCAGAATGTAATAATGTGTGTTTTGTTGCAAATTGTTTGTATAGCGCTGAGGAATACACAAAATGACAACTGCCACCAGATAGCAGAACGGCAAAACAGTGTAAAGGCATAGGAATTCTGATGGGCATGACTGAACTTCCTCCCTTTGCCTCCCCATACTTGTTCTCACCTGTCCTTACACTGTGATTGCTCCTTGAAAAGCAGTGATGCTGAAATCTGGTAGTATTGGATTGGTACAGTCCCATGCATTGTGATAGCTAGCTGGCAATCTCTGTCAGTGCAGGGAAAGGACTCTGTCTTCCCCCTCTCTTTCCCTGTCTTCCGCCTCCCCTCCCCTCACTCTGCTCTGCTCTGCAGAGAGAGAAAGCTCTGATCTCTAGTTGCATTCATTCTCATGAGTGTCTCAGACGGACTACAAAGAACGAGCTTTTTATCCTGTACTAATGAAACAGAATCCGAGAGGGATCTACCTGTCTGGTAATTGAACTTGTGAAGAAAAAAGCCCAGGAGTCTTGAAGTGAAGGTGGCTTGTTTGGGGACTGTAACCTTATGGAGACTGTGCGATAGGGCTCTTCATCATCCACTCTCTACTGTGCTTAACATTTTTACAGGGGGAAAAAGAGGAAATGTGCTGACAGCAATTGCCCAGCAGAAGCAGCTTCAAACTGGTGAAGATGGAGAACAGCACAGGGGATGAACAGAACCAAACAGGGCTGCTACCAAGCCAAGAGGTGATCAGTATTGACTACCAAGTAGTTACCATTCTCTTGGTTCTCCTCATCTGTGGACTGGGCATAGTGGGCAATATCATGGTGGTGCTGGTGGTCCTCAGGACCAAACACATGAGGACGCCCACTAACTGCTACCTGGTGAGTCTGGCTGTGGCTGATCTCACGGTGCTGGTGGCTGCAGGACTTCCCAACATCACCGAGAGCCTGTATGGATCCTGGGTCTATGGCTACGTGGGATGTCTCTGCATTACGTATCTCCAATACCTAGGCATCAATGCTTCTTCTTGTTCCATCACCGCCTTCACTGTTGAGAGATATATTGCCATCTGCCACCCAATCAAAGCCCAATTCCTATGTACTTTCTCAAGAGCCAAAAAGATCATTATTTTTGTCTGGGCTTTCACCTCCATATATTGTACCCTCTGGTTTTTCCTGCTAGATCTCAACACAGTAGTCTACAAAGATACCATCATTGTTTCTTGCGGCTACAAGGTGTCCAGGAGCTACTACTCCCCTATATATATGATGGACTTTGGTATATTTTATGTTGTGCCAATGATATTGGCCACTGTCCTCTATGGACTGATTGCCAGAATATTGTTCCTGAATCCCATCCTTTCAGATCCAAAAGAAAACCCTAAGACACAGAGAAACAACTCAACTCACCAAAACAAGACTATGAATTCCAAGATGACTAACAGGGGTTTCAATAGCACTATTGCTTCTAGAAGGCAGGTAGGAAATGTATTTAAATATGATATTCACACACATGTACTCTTTAGATTTTAAAACAAATGAAAAAGTACAGAGTTACAATACATGAAAAATGTTAAAAATGTGCTTTATCTCTTTTATTTAGATTAAGGCATACAAAAAACCCCTAAAATCTACCAGTTCAGGGCATGTGATTAGAGCATTTAATTAAGTAAACTGAATTTATTCCAGTCTCTACAAATGACTGCCTACTCCTACAGAAGGCATGTATTGAAAGACAGTCAAGTGTCTTATCATGACATGTCAAGAAATCAACTAGATACTGTCGAAAGGAAACGTTAAGAAAAATCTATTTTTCACCATATTACAGCTTGCTAAGAAGTCAGACAAATACACTATGATTCCAGAGTTATTTTTGTGATCTGCAGATAGGATACTAAACTGGAAGGCACGAGTCCTGTTTTAATCCCTGCTCTGTTAATGAATCACTATGTGACGTGAGAAGTTACTACCTTTTGTATCTCAGTTTCCCCTTCTGTGACAGAGATAAACATATTCTTGCTTTTGTAAAGATCCGTAGGTGGAAAATGCTGTACAAATGCTAATGACTATTATTATTTCCATCTCTCAGATAATTAACAATAGGTAAATATTTTGAATGTATTTGAGGCTTTAAATTTGAATAGATTTGATCATATTCATTATAAATTGATATATATGCTAAAATAGCACAAAGGTGTGTGTCTATACCAACCATCTTCATAACCATACACAATACTCAGCTGTCATGTACCATTTAGCACTTTTAGATCCCAATCCTGAAAGTGCAGAGCACTCCCATTGATCTTTCAGGATCACACCCACATCATGCTTTATATTTTCATATTAATGTGGGTACTCAATTCCTCCACACGGACCTGCTTTGATAAAAATTGTTTTCAGAAGCCTCATGCTTTCGAGTCTCAGTACGGACTAAAAGAGATGTTTCAGCAACCAACAGGTAACATAATTTCTGTAAAAAGAAAAGGAGTACTTGTGGTGTACTTCCACGGTATGCATCCGATGAAGTGAGCTGTAGCTCACGAAAGCTCATGCTCAAATAAATTGGTTAGTCTCTAAGGTGCCACAAGTACTCCTTTTCTTTTTGCGAATACAGACTAACACGGCTGTTACTCTGAAACCTGTCATAATTTCTGTAGGTATTATACCTGAAGTGGTCATCTTTTTTGAAATGCCCAATGCATCTGCATCCTTGTGGTGAGGGATAAGGCAACGAAACATGATAATTTTGAGTCAGATTTTCATAGTTCTTTGTGTAGACTGTTGATATTTAGTGAGGCTAGTTGTTTTTCCTGCTGTGGGACTGACATTCACCCCACAAGTTAATTGAGCTGGTTAGCAGAGAACCAACGTGTACAGATCTAGAGATCCCAGGTTAAGGCAAATACAAACTGTTCCTTCTATTTTGTTTTCTACATTTTCTACCTTCTGTTTTGTGGTTTGTAATTGTTCATACATATCTGTTTATGCTTGGTTATTTGGGTGAGAAATAGTGGAGCTATTCATCTATTAGTTAATATTTTTCTCTTCTTAACTAATTTTCAAGTTATCATCACAAAGGATAGATCCATGTGTTCATAAATGTGTGCTTTGTATTACTTAGCATCCTTTCAAAAAATTGAATAGTCTTTTTATTTAGCATTGCAGACAATGGCTCTTGCCATGTTCTAAAATTAAAATGACAATTTACAGCATATACAACATATATTTTCTGTTTTGTGAAGAGAGAGGACTTTTCATGGAGACCATCAACTTCTTGGATTATTTTTCAGTAAATCTAATGTTTGCAAGTAGTGCTGTATGTAGAGAGGAGACATGAAAGGGTGGCATTATTAGTAGTAGTAGTAGTAGTAATATTATTTATATTATGGTAGCATCCAAAATGTGCTTAGTGCTGCAAAATCATATGGGAAAACAGTCCCTATCCCAAAGGGTTTACAGTCTAAATAAAGTCCAAGATGCACCAAGGGAAAACTCCCACTGACATCAATGGGTATTACACCTACATAACTGAGGGCAGAATGGAGCTCTAAGGGTCAGATTCTGTTCTTGTTTATATCAGTATATCCTCATTCTCTTAATTGGTGTTGCACTGATGCAACAGAATAGAAATTGATCCCCAGGGTGCAAGCAGCAGGAAAAATGACTAAAAGTATGTAAAGTTAGGCAGCCTGCTCTCTGCTTTGGCCCTGAGTATGAGAGTTAGCACAAGTTAGAAACTGGCTGATAGAAAATGCAAATGGAACAATTTACAAGGCAGCCTGAATTGCATGCTCTTAGTTTGCATACTGGTCCATATGGTCCTGGATGTTCTTTCATGTCTGGAACCAGTGGTAAAAGACAACACTAATGGAGAAGACAAACCAGGAATGGAGAATATTTGGCGTGGGTCATTTTTTTTTTTTACCCTTTTTATGATGTAAAAAGGCCTGAAATGTTTTTACATTAGAAAATCTACCATATTTTTTCAGGAACACTATGAATGACTGGAGAACCAGAAATATCAAGCAAGTGAAACTGAATTATATGAGATGGGAAGTTAGTTTTTTCTCTCAGATGGCTTAAAACTCATTGAATTATGTTAATTTTAGTTAATACCTATTTAACTAAAATGCCTCACAGACAGGAGGGAGAAAATCTATTTGTTAAAGATTTAACAAATCTATTGTTAAAGAATTCTAAAAATCTATTTGTTAAAGAATTAACAAATCCAGGAAGTTTTTGGAAAGCGTAGGGGACAATTTCCTGGCACAAGTGCTAGAGGAGCCAACTAGGGGGGGCGCTTTTCTTGACCTGCTGCTCACAAACCGGGTAGAATTAGTGGGGGAAGCAAAAGTGGATGGGAATCTGGGAGGCAGTGACCATGAGTTGGTTGAGTTCAGGATCCTGACGCAGGGAAGAAAGGTAAGCAGCAGGATACGGACCCTGGACTTCAGGAAAGCAGACTTCGACTCCCTCAGGGAACGGATGGCCAGGATCCCCTGGGGGACTAACTTGAAGGGGAAAGGAGTCCAGGAGAGCTGGCTGTATTTCAAGGAATCCCTGTTGAGGTTACAGGGACAAACCAACCCAATGAGTCGAAAGAATAGTAAATATGGCAGGCGACCAGCTTGGCTTAATGGTGAAATCCTAGTGGATCTTAAACATAAAAAAGAAGCTTACAAGAAGTGGAAGCTTGGACATATGACTAGGGAAGAGTATAAAAATATTGCTCGGGCATGTAGGAATGATATCAGGAGGGCCAAATCACACCTGGAGCTGCAGCTAGCCAGAGATGTTAAGAGTAACAAGAAGGGTTTCTTCAGGTATGTTGGCAACAAGAAGAAAGCCAAGGAAAGTGTGGGCCCCTTACTGAATGAGGGAGGCAACCTAGTGACAGAGGATGTGGAAAAAGCTAATGTGCTCAATGCTTTTTTTGCCTCTGTCTTCACTAACAAGGTCAGCTCCCAGACTGCTGCGCTGGGCATCACAAAATGGGGAAGAGATGGCCAGCCCTCTGTGGAGATAGAGGTGGTTAGGGACTATTTAGAAACGCTGGATGTGCACAAGTCCATGGGGCCGGACGAGTTGCATCCGAGAGTGCTGAAGGAATTGGCGGCTGTGATTGCAGAGCCATTGGCCATTATCTTTGAAAACTCGTGGCGAACCGGGGAAGTCCCGGATGACTGGAAAAAGGCTAATGTAGTGCCAATCTTTAAAAAAGGGAAGAAGGAGGATCCTGGGAACTACAGGCCAGTCAGCCTCACCTCAGTCCCTGGAAAAATCATGGAGCAGGTCCTCAAAGAATCAATTCTGAAGCACTTGCATGAGAGGAAAGTGATCAGGAACAGCCAGCATGGATTCACCAAGGGAAGGTCATGCCTGACTAATCTAATCGCCTTTTATGATGAGATTACTGGTTCTGTGGATGAAGGGAAAGCAGTGGATGTATTGTTTCTTGACTTTAGCAAAGCTTTTGACACGGTCTCCCACAGTATTCTTGTCAGCAAGTTAAGGAAGTATGGGCTGGATGAATGCACTATAAGGTGGGTAGAAAGCTGGCTAGATTGTCGGGCTCAACGGGTAGTGATCAATGGCTCCATGTCTAGTTGGCAGCCGGTATCAAGTGGAGTGCCCCAAGGGTCGGTCCTGGGGCCAGTTTTGTTCAATATCTTCATAAATGATCTGGAGGATGGTGTGGATTGCACTCTCAGCAAATTTGCGGATGATACTAAACTGGGAGGAGTGGTAGATACGCTGGAGGGCAGGGATAGGATACAGAGGGACCTAGACAAATTGGAGGATTGGGCCAAAAGAAATCTGATGAGGTTCAATAAGGATAAGTGCAGGGTCCTGCACTTAGGACGGAAGAACCCAATGCACAGCTACAGACTAGGGACCGAATGGCTAGGCAGCAGTTCTGCGGAAAAGGACCT
Source organism: Caretta caretta (assembly GCF_965140235.1). Lineage (NCBI taxonomy): Eukaryota > Metazoa > Chordata > Testudines > Cheloniidae > Caretta > Caretta caretta. The sequence goes on along the minus strand of NC_134207.1, from coordinate 32,796,964 downwards.
AGGGGTGACAGTGGACGAGAAGTTGGATATGAGTCAGCAGTGTGCCCTTGTTGCCAAGAAGGCCAATGGCATTTTGGGATGTATAAGTAGGGGCATAGCAAGCAGATCGAGGGACGTGATCGTTCCCCTCTATTCGACGTTGGTGAGGCCTCATCTGGAGTACTGTGTCCAGTTTTGGGCCCCACACTACAAGAAGGATGTGGATAAATTGGAGAGAGTCCAGCGAAGGGCAACAAAAATGATTAGGGGTCTGGAACACATGACTTATGAGGAGAGGCTGAGGGAGCTGGGATTGTTTAGCCTGCAGAAGAGAAGAATGAGGGGGGATTTGATAGCTGCTTTCAACTACCTGAAAGGGGGTTCCAAAGAGGATGGCTCTAGACTGTTCTCAATGGTAGCAGATGACAGAACGAGGAGTAATGGTCTCAAGTTGCAGTGGGGGAGGTTTAGATTGGATATTAGGAAAAACTTTTTCACTAAGAGGGTGGTGGAACACTGGAATGGGTTACCTAGGGAGGTGGTAGAATCTCCTTCCTTAGAGGTTTTTAAGGTCAGGCTTGACAAAGCCCTGGCTGGGATGATTTAACTGGGAATTGGTCCTGCTTCGAGCAGGGGGTTGGACTAGATGACCTTCTGGGGTCCCTTCCAACCCTGATATTCTATGATTCTATGATTCTAACACTCCAATATGTATAATTAAAAGTGTGGAGAAAGCCTCCAAGTCACATCTCTGCATCCTCCAAGGAGTTCTCCAGCAAAACTAGAGAAGAACAGATTTGATATTCCTGATAATTCTAAGGTAAAGAGAAGCCAAAAAAGCCTCCTATTTTTGAAAATTTTTCGGGCCTTCTTGATACAGTCCAAAGGAGGGAGAAAGGCACAAAACCAGCTTTTTTCCCCTCTTTGGGCCATCTTTAAAGTATCTCCATTTGAAGAGCATTTTCATTTGACTATTAGGTAAAGCCCATCTCGGGTAGACATTCATTTTTTGCTGCTCTTGCGTAGTTGCTTAAGATAAATTTTCAGTGCAATTATGAATACAGTTTAATAGAACTATTATATATCTTCCTATATTAATATGGTTTGCCAAATTCTTCTCTTAGGACACATCCAAAGAGGATTAAGATACCACAAACTAAGGCCACTTACTCCTGAATGAGAACATTCATATGGGGATTGAACATATTTCAACTAATCCACATTAACTTCACATTTTCAGTAGGGCTGTTAATTAATTGCAGTTAACACAAGCAATTAACTCAAAACAAATTAACTCGATTTCAAAAATAAATTGTGATTAATCACAGTTTTAATCACACTGTTAAACAAAAATACCATTTATTTAAATATTTTTGGGTGTTTTCTACATTTTCAAAAATATCGATTTCAATTACAACACAGAATATAAAGTGTATAGGGCTCACTTTATATTTTTATAGTGCAAATCTTTGTAATAAAAAATAATATAAACAAGAGTTTTTTCAATTCATCTCATAAAATGCACTCTCTTAATCATGGAAGTGCAAGTTACAAACATAGAATTATTTTTATATAACTGCACTCAAAAACAAAACAATGTAAAACTTTAGAGCCTACAAGTCCACTCAGTCCTATTTCTCATTCAGCCATTCCCTAAGAGAAACAAGTTTGTTTACATTCATGGGAGATAATCCTGCCCACTTCTTATTTACAATGTCACCTGAAAGTGAGAACAGGCATTCGCATGGCACTGTTGTAGCTGGTGTTGCGAGGCATTTATGTGCCAGATACGGTAAACATTCATATGCCCCTTCAGGCTTTGACCACCATTCCAGAGAACATGCTTCCATGCTGATGCCATTCATTAAAAAAAATGTGTTAATTAAATTTGTGACTGAACTCCTTGGGGGAGATTTGTATGTCTCCTGCTTTGTGGTTTTACCCGCATTCTGCCATATATTTCGTGTGATGTCTGTCTCGGATGACAACCCAGCACCTATTGTTCGTTTTAAGAACACTTTCACAGCAGATTTGACAAAACGCAAAGGTACCAATGTGAGATTTCTAAAGATAGCTACAGAACTTGACCCAAGGTTTAAGAATCTGAAGTACCTTCCAAAATCTGAGAGGGATAAGGTGTGGAACATGCTGTCAGAAGCCTTAAAAAAGCAACACTCCGGTGCAGAAACTACAAAACCTGAAACACCAAGAAGAAAAATCAACTTTCTGTTGGTGTCAGATGACCAAAATGAATGTGCATCAGTCGGCACTGCTTTGGATCATTATCGATCAGAACCCGTCATCAGCATGGGAGCACGTCCTCTGGAATGGTGGTCAAAGCATGAAGGGGCATACGTAGGTATGCCACTCGATACAGGGAAGAGACCTGCAGTGGAAGACGGTGCAAATTTGACATTTTCCCTTTTCAGAGCAGAATCACAGTTTGGCCTCAATCCTGCAAGGTTCTGAGCACTCTAATTTTGATCCAACAAAGAATTTAAGCATGTGCTCAACTTTAAGCATAGGCTTAGCCGCAATGATTTTTATAGACTTTGTAAGATTCATCTGGTATCTAATGAAGGGGGTGATGTTGATATCAGATGGGGTTTCAGAAATACTTAGCAAAAGAAAATGGTGTAGCTAATCAGCTGAACCAATGCATTCCACATTTAGGTAAGCAATAAGGTGTGAGGAGATTTGGGCACAGCTAGTGCCTGGAGAAAGGTTCCAGTGATAATGGAAACTGACTTAATGACAATTGTTTATATAGTGTTCTGCAGTTCTACTGTTAAATAGACTGATTTTGGAGAAATTGCACAAGTCGCCAAGAGTGAAGTCATATCACTTTGGAAGTAAGATGGCCATGCAGACTGTAAGTGCACTCAAGCACAATCTGAGCAGGAGAAAATGGAACAGAATGATCCTGTTGCACACTACTGTTTCAGGAAACCAATCAGTTCTCATTACCATACTAAATGGCACTGTGGGTCAGAAAACAGAAGTGTCCAAATCACTCCAGTTGATCATGTCAACTTTACAGCTTTAACTGGAAGTAAGATCAAGAAGATTAAAAGACTGAGTGTCTTGGCAAGTCTGCCTTTTGAAGCCAGATAGCCCAGAAGGTCAAAGATGGATCTTTGAAGATTTTTGATATATGGAGTGAAATCCTTTTGTCATTGAAGTTAATGGGAGTTTAGCTACTAACTTCAGTGGGACCAGGATTTCACCCCAGTGTCTCTTCAAAGTACTATGCAATCCAATGTGATATCACAGGTTGTGGATAAATATGCAGCTTTTCAAGCTTCCAGCACAAACTGAGAATGAGGCTTCAGTATCACAAACACCACCAACAGAAAAACAAGAAACAAATTAGAAGAAAGACACCCGGATCTTCTAGATAAAGAGGGGAATATTGAGTAAAAGAAGAGAGATTATATTACCTCAGTATTTGGTACTGATACAACCACTGCTGGAATAGTGTGTCTAGTCTGGTGTCCACAGTTCAAGAAGGATGTTGATAAATTGGAGAAATTTCAGAGAAGAGCCATGACAATGATTAAACGTAGAGTCAAGTTGCTCAATCTATTTATCTTACTAAAGAGATTATTAAGGGACACTTATCAGAGTCTAAAAATAGAGGGAATGGAAATTTGATAATAATGGGTTCTTCAATCCAACAAACAAAGGTAAAATCAAATGGTATATTCAGACTAGAAATAAGGTACACATTTTTAACAGTGAGGGTAATTAACCACTGGAACAATTTACCAACAACTGTGGAATAGTCTCCATCACTGTATATTTTTACATCAATACTGGACTTTTTTTTTCTGAAAGACATGCTCTAGTTTAACCATAGCTATTGGACCTAAAATTGGAATTAATTCAGGAAATTCTGTGGCCAACTGTATAATTAGGCCTATAAATTTACCATAATTGTGAGTTCAACATAAAAAGTGAGTATAAGTTCATGTCACAATAACCCATAACAACAAACATTGATATTATAAATTATTGTGACATCTTATGAATAAATATTGATAGAAAAATGTACAAAAGGGAGACAGACTGAATAGTCTAAACAAAAAGGCCAACTGATAAAATTCAAGGACTACGTTATGTCCATGCCTGGTAAACAAGAACAGGGTGAGACTGAAAATCAGTGAACCAAAACTGGTATTTTGGATATTAGGCCTAAATGAACATAAGTGATCTCCCTCCTGCCATCCATCTCCACCCTCTGACAAACAGAGGCTAGGGACTCCATTCCTCACCCATCCTGGCTAATAGCCATTAATGGACTTAACCTCCATGAATTTATCTAGTTCTCTGTTAAACCCTGTTATAGTCCTAGCCTTCACAACCTCCTCAGGCAAGGAGTTCCACAGGTTGACTATGTGCTGTGTGAAAAAGAACTTCCTTTTATTTGTTTTAAACCTGATGCCCATTAATTTCATTTGATGGCCCCTAGTTTTTATATTATGGGAACAAGTAAATAACTTTTTCTTATTCACTTTCTCCACACCACTCATGATTTTATATACCTCTATCATATCCCCCCTTAGTCGCCTCTTTTCCAAGCTGAAAAGTCCTAGCTTCTTTAATCTCTCCTCATATGGGACCCGTTCCAAACCCCTAATCATTTTAGTTGACCTTCTCTGAACCTTTTCTAATGCCAATATATCTTTTTTGAGATGAGGAGACCACATCTGTACGCAGTATTCAAGATGTGGGCATACCATGGATTTATATAAGGGCAATAAAATATTCTCTGTCTTATTCTCTCTCTCTCTTTTTTAATGATTCCCAACATCCTGTTTGCTTTTTTGACTGCCGCTGTGCACTGCATGGATGTCTTCAGAGAACTATCCACGATGACCCCAAGATCTCTTTCCTGATCAGTTGTAGCTAAATTAGCTCCCATCATATTGTATGTATAGTTGGGGTTGTTTTTTCCAATGTGCATTACTTTACATTTATCCACATTAAATTTCGTTTTCCATTTTGTTGCCCAATCACTTAGTTTTGTGAGATCTTTTTGAAGTTCTTCACAGTCTGCTTTGGTTTTAACTAGCTTGAGCAGTTTAGTATCATCTGCAAATTTTGCCACCTCACTGTTTACCCCTTTCTCCAGATCATTTATGAATAAGTTGAATAGGATTGGTCCTGGGACTGACCCTTGGGGAACACCACTAGTTACCCCTCTCCAGTCTGAAAATCTACCATTTATCCCTACCCTTTGTTCCCTGTCTTTTAACCAGTTCTCAATCCATGAAAGGATCTTCCCTCTTATCCCATGACAACTTAATTTACCTAAGAGCCTTTGGTGAGGGACCTTGTCGAAGGCTTTCTGGAAATCTAAATACACTATGTCCACTGAATCCCCCTTGTCCATATGTTTGTTGACCCCTTCAAAGAACTCTAATAGATTAGTAAGACAGAAACCATGTTGACTTTTGCCCAACAATTTATGTTCTTCTATGTGTCTGACAATTTTATTCTTTACTACTGTCTCAACTAATTTGCCCAGTTCTGACGTTAGACTTACCGGTCTGTAATTGCCGGGATCACCGCTAGAGCTCTTTTTAAATATTGGCGTTACATTAGCTCTCTTCCAGTCATTGGGTACAGAAGTTGATTTAAAGGACAGGTTACAAACCATAGTTAATAGTTCCGCAATTTCACATTTGCGTTCTTTCAAAACACTTGGGTCATCTGGTCCCAGTGTCTTGTTACTCTTAAATTTATCAATTAATTCCAAAACCTCCTCTAACGACACTTCAATCTGTGACAATTCCTCAGATTTGTCACCTACGAAGGACGACTCAGGTTTGGGAATCTCCCTAACATCCTCAGCCGTGAAGACTGAAGCAAAAAATTCATTTAGTTTCTTCGCAATGACTTTATCATTTTTAAGTGCTCCTGTTGTATCTTGATCGTCCAGGGGCCCCACTGGTTGTTTAGCAGACTTCCTGCTTCTGATGTACTTAAACATTTAGCCAAAAACTCAAAAGGTAATGACAATCTGTTCTTCAAACTCCTATTTGGCTTTTCTTATTACATTTTTACACTTAATTAGGCAGTGTTTATGCTCCTTTCTATTTACCACACTAGGATTTGACTTCGACTTTTTAAAAGATGCCTTTTATTTTCACTGCTTCTTTTACATGGTTGTTAAGCCGTGGTGGCTCTTTTTTAGTTCTTCTACTGTTTTTTTAATTTGGGGTATACATTTAAGTTGGGCTTCTATTATGGTATCTTTGAAAAGTGTCCTTGCAGCTTGCAGGGATTTCACTCTAGTCACTGTACCTTTTAATTTCTGTTTAACTAAGCTTCTCATTTTTCCATAGCTCCCCTTTCTGAAATTAAATGCCACAGTGTTAGGCTGCTGAGGTGTTCTTCCCATCACAGGAATGTTAAATGTTGTTATATTATGGTCACTATTTCCAAGCAGTCCTGTTATAGTTACCTCCTGGACCAGATCCTGCGCTCCACTCAGGACTAAATTGAGAATTGCCTCTCCCCTTGTGGGTTCCTGTACCAGCTGCTCCAAGAAGTAATTATTTAAAGTATCAAGAAATTTTGTCATCCTGAGGTGACATGTACCCAGTCAATATGGGGATAATTGAAATCCCACACTATTATTGAGTTCTTTATTTTGGTAGCCTCTCTAATCTCCCTTAGCATTTCATAGTCACTATCACTATCCTGGTCAGGTGGTCGATAATAGATCCCTACTGTTCTATTCTTATAAGAGCATGGAATTACTATCCATAGAGATTCTATGGAACATGTGGATTCATTTAAGATTTTTACTTCATTTGATTCTACATTTTCTTTCACATATAGTGCCACTCCCCCCGCCCCCCAACCTGTTCTGTCCTTCCAATATATTTTGTACCCCAGAATGTTTGTGTCCCATTGATTGTCTTCACTCCACCAGGTTTCTGTGATGCCTATTATATCAATATCCTCCTTTAACATGAGGCACTCTAGGTTCACCCATCTTATTATTTAGACTTCTAGTATTTGTGTACAAGCACTTTTAAAACTTGTCACTGTTTATTTGTCTGCCCTTTTCTGATGTGTCAGATTCTTTATGTGAATGTTTTGTCTGATCTGGCCCATACTTTATCCTCTTCCATCCTCTCCTCCTGACTAAAACCTAGAGAGTCTCTATCAATAGACTCTCCTCTAAGAGAAGTCTGTCGGATCCATGTGCTCCTCTGCAGCAATGGGCTTTCCCCCATGGACAAATGGTGGACAAAATAATGAGGATGGGCTATTCTGCCCATCACTCACTTTTGCAGTCCTTAAACAGACTTTGAGGAAAAAAATTGGCTACTGGAGCAAGCTTCACCATCAAGGCTTCCACCCCCAACATCACCTGGGACCTTGAATCTTCTTCTTCCTAATCCTGAGAGATGTCCTGACCAGACCAGGCCAGAGAGAGGGAACCAGATGACATCACTGCCTCTACCAGCTCTATGTGAATCCCAAACACCACCTGGAATGGAAACTTTGCCTCCCTCCCCTCCCATGTGTCTGTTTCCTTCCCTTCCTTATTTCTTCTCTTTCCTATCTCTCTTCTTTTTACTTCTGTCTAACAAGAATCTGTTTTAGCCAACCAAGATTTTTTTGTAACACTGCTGTAAGACTGTGACCAGAAAGCGGCAAATAAAGCAGTGCCCTAAACTGTAAAAGTTAAGTTTCAGAGTAGCAGCTGTGTTAGTCTGTATTTGCAAAAAGAAAAGGAGTACTTGTGGCACCTTAGAGACTAACAAATTTATCTGAGTGTAAGCTTTCGTGAGCATCCGATGCAGTGAGCTCTAAGATGCCACAAGTACTCCTTTTCTTTTTGTAAAAGTTAAATTATAAGACTCTCAACTGGATACGTTACCATCAACACCCATAAGTAAAAAAACAACACTTATAAGTATATTTAAATATGTACATCTGGAATATATGGGCTTCTAGCCAGATAGGAGAAAACATATACCTCAGGCAATGAGACTGCATATTTTCTACATAATGAAAAATCTGATCACAAGAGGCAAGAAAAGTATACATCCTATTTCTTTAAACAAAGACACAAAAAACAGCACAACTAAAAATACAATATTAGTGTCAATAGGAGAGTTACAGAAGTAACTTTCAGTCCTCCTGCAGAGTCAATAAAAATTTATATCCCACACGCCTACATCGTCACCCTAGGAGCAATGAAATTATATACTGTGAATATCTTGTATAATCGTAGGAGTTTTAGTACCATTGTCCTATTGCCACAGCTACCCTGAGAAAGCGTGTAAAGTGCAACAGCATCAATGAGCAGGGAAAGGGAAAATCCATTAATTTGTCAGCAAGATGCAACTGCATTTTTTCAACAAGAGATGGCAACATACAAAGAAGCACTTTAAAAGACGACATTCCTAGTTCACCAGAAAGAGTCCCCACTCTACCCATTTCCCACATACACAGTGGCCGTAATTCTATATTGATTTACGCATTGTTTTGTTTTTACTGCCCCCATTTTTCACTTTTATTTTTTATTGGCTTTACTTCAATTTTTTGGGATTCCCTCAAGGGAGAGTTTTTCATTGCCATTCTTTCTAAGCAAACTTACTTAAGTAATAAAATCTTACATGACAGACACACCCTATTATCTGTGGGTGAACACTTTTCAGAAAATGATCACTCCACATCTGACCTCTCAGTCCTCATCCTCAAAGGCAATCTGCGCAACACCTTCAATAGGTGAGCCTGGGAATTTAAATTCATAACTTTGCTAGATACTACAAATCATGGACTCAATAAAGGCACTGGATTTATGGCTCATTACAATCTGTAACCTACTAACCATCTTTTGTCCTACAACCGTGAGGTGTTAACTGCCCCTTCACCTTAAAAGGTCTTTTGCAACATGTGTTAATCTGTTTCACCATGTATTTACCTGTGACAGCCTGGATATGTCTGCACTTCAATAAAACACCCACTGTTGGCCCACATCAGCTAACTCGGGTTCGTGGGGCTTGGGTTGTAGAGCTATAAAATTGCCGTGTAGACATTTGGGCTCATGCTGAGCCATCCAGGGTCCCAAAGCATGTGTGTTTTATTGCAGTGTAGACATACCCTCTGAGTACATTTTCCAGACCTGAGGAAGAGCTCTATGTAAACTCAGAAGCTTCTCTCTTTCACCAACAGAAGTTGGTCCTATAAAAGATATTACCTCACCCACCTTGTCTAAGTGAAAAAAGCGAGTTTTTCTAAGATTATTATGTTCTAAGGGTAACCCGCAATTTTAAGGCAATCATTAAGAGTTTCAGAATATTATGTATCAATCATTTGGTCAGAACTTATGTCTGAATTAATTGTTTTTATTAGAAACAAATCTAAAATCAGACTTCTTTGTATTAAATGTGGCTAACTGCTATTACGCAATAGTCGTCATTAAAGTAGGTAGGTTGGTTTCAGTTACAATATGTCAGAAACAATCAGTGCTAGAAGTAGGTGCTCCATAGCATTGAAGGGAGGATGGGAGTGCCTTTCCTTCCAAGGGAGTAGACACTTGTTTCTAACTATGGTTGTTGCAAAGACTCAGACCTAAAATAATATGTTTAATGGGGATTAATTGGATATTAATTGAATAATATGAATGTTAGCCATAAGGACTCATCCATCTCTTATGAAAGTTCAGGAGAGTTTGGATCCATGAATTTGGGTCAGCCCATTATAGTGGTAAGGAGATAGGGACAAGTTGCAAAATTCTAACCAAGAGCCAGACATTGATCTGAACATCACCAATTCAGGGTTTTTCACATATAGAGTTTTAGGTTGGGTCCATCATGAACATATAATACAAATTTTATATGCACATCCCTACAAAGCACTGAGTACTGATTTTCTACTTTTTCACTGTATATCTTTGTGTTTTCCATAGGTTACCAAGATGCTGGCTGTGGTTGTGATCCTGTTTGCATTTTTATGGATGCCCTATAGGACACTGGTTGTTGTAAACTCCTTTCTCTCCAACCCTTTCCAAGAAAATTGGTTCCTATTATTTTGTAGAATCTGCATTTATCTAAACAGTGCCATCAACCCCGTGATTTACAATCTCATGTCCCAGAAATTCAGAGCGTCCTTCAAGAAACTCTGCAATTGCCAGCAGAAGCAGTCAGAGAAACCTGCCAGTTACAGTGTGGCCCTAAACTACAGTGCCATCAAGGAGTCTGATCACTTCAGCACTGAACTAGAAGACATTACTGTCACCAACACCTATCTGTCCCCAACAAAAGTGTCCTTTGATGATACGTGTTTATCCTCTGAGGTAACATTTAGCAGAAATTAATACATTGTGTATATTTAGTATATAAGGAACCAGATTACAAAAACCCTCATCTGGTGTAAATCAGCACAACTCCATTTACTTCAATGGAGCTACATTAATTTATACCAGCTGAGGATCTGGGCCCAAGAAATTTCTTGTGAAGATATACAAGGAGAGTTAAAAACACATTTGTACCTGCAGAAAGCAGAAAAATAGAATACTTTACCCTACTCCATTAGCATATGGTATTCTTTACCTTTAAGAACTATTCTGAACGTTCTTTTTGCAGATTTAAAACTAAAATTCACATTAAAAGTGTGAAATATGCAAATAGTTTGCAGTCCAAAATTTCAACTATTGCTCAATTTTGTGAATTTACCATTAATGACTTCCTCAACTACTTTCTCATTTTTGAGGCATTTTTCCTGAATTTTTTCAGTTTGATACGTTTCACAAATTTGTTCTTAGATATCATGAAACTTCCTAATTTTGTTAAACAAAAAGGTAGTTTTTGTTTATTTGATAAAAATTACCCTTGCTAAGAGTTGGGATTTTTTTGTTGCTGTTTTCCACCAAAACAACAAACATCAAAGTTATCACAACACATTTTATATGGCAAATTCTTTTGGACAGTTCTGCAGCAATTGCCAATTATCTACAAAGTATCTGCTAGTGAACAGATGCTGCCTTTATACCTTTGACAGCTGTCTAGTCCTTAAAAAATATTGGAAATCAAACTTTTGCACAAATAAAAGAAGAAGAGAAGCATTAGTTTTTCCCAGAAGCATACAGTGCTATGCTTTTAAAGCACTGGATTTACCAGAATGACAGTCAACACTGCATTGGTTGAGTGGGAATCAAATCACCTTCTCCCTACCAAACGAATTGGAGTAAAATTCCTTACTCCTACACACTTGGCCAAAAAGCCCAGTCATGCAAGGTACTGAGCTCCCTCAGTACTCATTGATGGAATGCAGCTATGGGAGTTCAAGGCACTCAACAGCTCACAGGAGGTGCACACCATCTTTTAGGATCAAGCCATAAGTCAGTGTCATCTGTTGGTGGAAGGCTGTGCATTTCACTCCTTCTGTGGTCAGAAAATGGGGCAATGGTGCAGCCCATCCATGGCTGTTATTCCAACCATTGGAATAGGGCTGCAAGCCTTATGTACTTCATATGAGTGCACTGGAGATATCATGATCGTTTTATTGTGACCCCAGTGCTTCTGACTATGTCCTGCCCCAAAATTCCCATCCATGGAGACTTATGCACAGCTGGCATGGGTCCAGCTCCTCTGCATGAAAGAGGTGTGGCATTCTCTTGTGGGCCCACTCTGCAACCACTTACACACCGTCCCGACACATATCCGTAACTAAGTTCCACAATTTAGGGGTAAACTATGCTTTCCTCATCTACCACACCTACACACATATAGCTGGCACAACCCAGGAGGTGCTAATTTCCCAAACACCCACATAAAATAGAGCTCTGAATAATTGATTTGGTTCACTGACAATTCTGAAAAATAAAAAAGTATCCTTTTGGCACAACCCAAAACCAACATTTTTCAAAATTCTCAGTGAATCAAAGTTAAAGAACAATTGTTTTGGGTCAAATGAAATGTTGACCCAAATTAAACATTTCATTTTGATCTCAAGTTGTTTTTTACTTTAAAAAAAATAAAATGGAAGGAAATTTCTAAATTAAAAGTAATCTTCAATAAAAAAATTCAGAACATTTCAAAAATGTCAAAAATGAAACATTTTGATTTCTTTGGATTTTTGTTTTGTTTGCCTTTTTTCCAACATGAACAATTTGGAGATAACCAGCAAGAATTAGTGAAATATTTTGGTGTCACTTAAGCTACATTGTTTGCTGACAAGAAGTTTTGGCCAAAAAAATTTACCTGGCTCTAATGGTGCCTAATGTTACTGGCTTTGTGATGGCTTTTCGTGCAGTATGACTGAAATAGTGTCATGGTCTCATTTACTCCTCTGATCTCACAACAGATGATCCACAGAGTAACTATTTTTTCCATGTCCTTTTACAGGTGATGTGAGAATGAAGAAAGATGTTTCTCTTTCCATACCGCTTCTTCTCTTAATTTCAGGCCTAAGGATTTTGCCATTCTGGATCACTCTGGTCTTCATTAATATTTTGATGCAATATTTACGACAGCCTGTGTTAAACCGAGAGTTGTTTCTGCTTACAGAACCCAGGAGCTGCTGTACATCTCTACACACCAGTTTTCTTGCTTTAAGCAAAAGCAGGCTCATGGGGCCGGAGAAAACATGCTATGGGCATGATTCATCCAATTACCTTAGTGTGTGTATAAGTTTAGCATGAGAGTTGACTTCAGTGGGATGACAGATTTGCTTAGTGTTACATGTATGCTGAATTGTGGCCTAAGTTCTCATGCTCTCTTTTAAAAGGTCAGGCACACTTTAGCACTGATTTTGAAGTCTTTACTCAGGCAAAATTCCCATTTGACATCGTGAATCATCAATTCAGAGTTCAATGGACGTTTTTGCCTAAGCAGAGACTTCAGGATCAGGCTCTGTTTATGCTGATCTATCAAATATAGCAAGAAGTTTGCAAATGTATTTTCTCTGCCAGTGAAATCAAACTAAACCTGATGTCCATCTGACAAAAGTAGGCTGATCTGACTGACATTTCTAAAAGTGCAATGTTTCCATGCTCAAAACTGCAAGGCAATGAATGCCTCCTGAAAGGTGCTGAATTGAGAGCACTCATCACTTTTCCTAGAGCGCTCAGTCAGAATCTCACAGGCTATTTGACTCACTATTTTTTTAAAGAAACAATCTTGGGTCAAAGGTTAGAGAACAGTCAGAGCCATTGCTGGTTACAGTTATTGTCTGGCATGGACTCCCTAATTTCAGATTAGAGTGAATCTAATTGTAAGATCATGACACACTTTAATGAATAGATTTCTGATGGTAAAGAGCATGAAATCCATTTTCTTACTTTTCATAGCATGAAATAGGAAAAACATTCAATAAATTCACAGCTGGGAATAAACAAGAAAACAAAATCTGTATAAAGCTTTTCAAAGTCTTATATTTTAATCAGCTGGTATACAGACACACTACTTGCCATACAAGTGTCTACTCATACTCAATCCTATGGATACCTGCTCTGTACTCAAAAGTACTGGAGCAGACTTACATGTTCTGCTAGTTAATTTTAACTTGGCTCAACAGCAAGTCTCTCTCAGATCGCTACAAGTGGATTGAAGCTTCCATATTGATAATGCCTAGCACTGGCTGAGAAAAAGGAGAAAAAATGATAAAAAAAGTTCAAACTTTGTCCTATTTTCTCTCAACATTTAAAGTTTGAAATTTCAAAATATTTCAAGATTTTTCCAAAAATTTAATTTAAAAAAATCTTCAATATTGTAGGTTCTTCTTAAAACTCTTCCTTAAGTGCAGTCATTTTTTTTTAAATGGAGAATGATGAGTCTTTTCAGTCTGACTTACCTTATTAGTGGGCTTGGAAGAATTAGATTTTTTAATCGGTAAATGTTGGTGTCACAGGGTCACTCACCACACTGGCACCTCCTGCTGGGCATTTTGGGAATTAGCTCAGTCCCAGCAGGTGTGGCCTTAGTTGGTGGTGGCTCTCTCATCCTCACCTCTGCCTGCAGAGCCATTACGGCTCCTTCCTCTCGGCATCTGCTTTGTGGCACAGCCCTCCAGCCGTGTCACCATCCCATTTCTCCCCCTTCCGGGGGACTCCTTGAACAAGAGTCTTGCCACTCCTTGCAGCAGCTTGGCAGTCCAAGGCCTTGCTGCTCCTTCAGCAGCTAGTGGGGGGTGGGCCCAGCCCCACCTACTACTCTGGGCCCCATCCCAGGGACCCTGCAAAACAGCAGCTTCCTGCTGCCTCTTCCTTCCAGCTCACTGTCTCTATTTCCTGGGTCACTTCCCCACAGCCTCAGTTCCTTCTGCTCTGGCTCCAGTTCCTTTGCCCTCTTCCCAGGGCCTTGAGCCTGTAAGTCCTGGCAGCCTGCCAGGAGCCCTCTAGGAAGCCAGTCTTCTCCCTAGGGCTCCCTGCAGCAGACTCCCTCAATCTGCAGCTTCCTTTTATATATGGGCCAACCAGGCCCTGATTGGCTGGTCCAGCCGCTGCCCTACTTGTCTGCAGCTGCCACCCTAATTTGGCTGTTTCCCCTGCAGCCCCTCCTTTCACTGCCTGCCGCTCAGCCTCCCTAGGCTGGTTTTAACCCTCTCATGGCCAGTGCAGGGCAGGTGCCCTGTCACAGTAGGTAAACATCGATTTCACCACACACATACAAACCAATGGAAAAATATTTCCATCACTAATCATCAAAATTTACAGATAGGCAAAAGCAGAAAAATTCTGCTTGAGAACTTAGAGTTTGATTTCAGGATATTTACTTTGTAAATTATGATGTGTGATATTGACAATTTGTGTTTTAACCATTATAAAGCTTTACGTTTTTAAATCCCAGCATCTACAGCCATTAAATAAATTATTGGCTGACCCCGCCATTGTGTGACACACACTCCAATTTGCCACAAGTGTGAAAATTTCAATGGATAAAAACAGGAAAAAATGCACAAACCCCATAATTTTGTACAACTGTGAAAATTTAAATTGATAAAAAATAAAAAAAATCCTTTAAAATGAACATTTATATTGTCCATCAAAACTGTACAAAAATAAAAATTGAATTCTGCCCATCTCACTAATCAACACAGGCCACCCTGCATATTTAACATTCTCTCTATTGAAATGCCCCCATCACTTTGGTATCTCAGCACATAGGGAATCAAGTGAAAGGGAGTGTTCAGCATCATTAGGGTACTTTGGAAATAACATGGAAAAAAATTCAAAATAGGCCACACAAAAATCAAACAAGAAAGCTCAGCAGAAGCTCAATGGTCAGAACAGGAGAAAACAAGTTTTCCTCTGTAGAGTACTAGGTGATTATATCTCATGACAAAAACCTTTTTAAGATTTAATACTGTATAGTGAAGATGTTCAATATGAACAATTTTTTCCCTCCAGGTTTGAAAATACAATTTCAGCTCTCTACTATTTCATTTTTCAACATAAGTGATGGCCTTAAACTATGGGTATCTGACTACAAGAGAAATTAAAAGGAATAGCCACCTGAGTAAGTTTCACAAATGACATAATAAAATAAGATTTTCTGGGCAATCTTACATAGGCATTTATGTTTATTCAGCAGAGATGAAAAATATAAATGCAATTTTATAGTGCTATGCCATCAAAAAAATTCCAACTAGGCAAAACCAAGTGTATGGTAAAATCAAAACTGCAGAACTGGATTCATAGGTTATTCCTGAACCATAATAATAATAGTATGTGTTGGAGGTATGATGGATAGGAAAAGATAAAGTAGTGGATAACATCCTTTTGTTATATGTAATGTCAGGCTCTTTTTCACACATCCCTCTATACAGGTCCAATAAATAAAATAAAAGAGAAATTGAGTGGACATGATAGGACCGGTGAATCTGCTGAAACAGAAACTAGTCTGCTTAACTGTCAAGATTATTATTACTATATTAGACTGAAAGCCCATTGTGCTAAGCACTGTACAAATGCACAGGAAGATCATAACATTTGAAACAAAGTGAGTGTGATAATCAGTAGGACAGAAGATTGGAGGGAGGAGGAACATAATAACAATAATAAGTTCATCATTAGCTATTCTCACAAGTTGTCATCTGAAAGTTTTTTGAAAACAAAATCAGCTATCCCCAAGTGCCCCACAACCTAGCTACCATCAGCTAACAAATAACAACTGAAGGCCCTTAATCTGCAAAATAATTATGCAGATGCTTAGTCCAATGCACTGTGACCTATTGAGTTTAAGTGCATCAGGTTAAGCATGTACAGGTTTGTGCAACTGTAGCCTAAATATTTTTCCAGATTCCTGAGAATATGCTGAACTACCTTTGTGTTATTTCTATGAAGCCAATCCTGTGTGTATGTAACACATAACCCTTATCACATGGCTTCAAGTGTGAAAATAAGAACATAAGAATGCCCATACTCGTTCAGACCAATGGTCCATCTAGGCCAGTATCTCGTCTTCCAAGTGCTAGCCTCTCTTTCTAAAAGTACAGTTTTAGATTGCTTGTGGTAATTATAAATATTTAAGGGCAGATCTCTCCCCCTCATCTCCCAATCCCTGAAGTCAATAAGAATGCTCACAATAGTAGCCTCTCCACATAATAGAAAATATGTGCAGGATCAGCCCTAAATGCTTGCTGTCCTTGCTAGAAACATGTATTAGTATACTGAACTATTTTAAAAAATTAAATTAATATGATTTTTAATTTAATAATAAACATGAAGTCCCTCTAGTGGACATTTAAGTGGTTATATAAAGCTCCAACAATTCATGTTGACTTCAAGCCTTATTAGTCTTATTGTACTTCTAACAAAATCTTAAATAGACTTTTTTATACAATGCTATCTCTATTAGATGGGAAATGATATTACAGTGCATAGTGAAACAAGCATTAACAGTATAGATCAGTGGAATTATAGACTAGTCTGCCTAACTTCGATATCTGGAAAGACACTGAAACAAATTACTAAACAATCAATTTGTAAGCACCATAGGATAATAGGGTTATAAGGAATAGCCAGCATGGATTTGTCAAGCGCAAATCATGCCAAACCAACCTAATTTCCTTCTTTGACTATATATCTTCATTTTAGTAAGGCTTTTGACAAAGTCCCACATGACATTGTCATAAGCAAATGTGGTCTAGCTGGAATTATTATAAGGTAGATGTACAACTGGTTGAAAGACCATACTCAAAGAGAAGTTATCGATAGTTCGCTGTCAAACTGAGAAGGCATTTCTAGTGGAATCCTGCAGGGGCCAATCCTGGGTCTGGTACCATTCAATATTTTAATTTGTGACCTGGATAATGGAGTGGAGAGGAAGCTTATCAATTTTGTGGATGACTCAAGCTAAGAGGGGTTGCAAGCACTTTAGAGGGCAGGATTAAAATTCAAAATGACTTTGACATATTAAAGAACTGGACTGAAATCAACAAGAATTAGGAAGTTAAATCAAAGGCACAACTGAAAAATACATATAACCCCCAAATCCTTTTCAGCAGTACTATCACCTAACTGCTTAGGATCTGAGGGTTATAGTGGATCACAAATTGAATATGAGCCAACAATGTGATGCAGCTGCTAAAAAGGCTAATATTATTCTGGGGTGCATTAACAGGACTGTCATATGCAACACTTGGGTGGTAATTATCCTACTCCACTCGGCAGTAGTGAGGCCTCAGCGGGGGGGAGGGATAGCTCAGTGGTTTGAGCATTGGCCTGCTAAACCCAGGATTGTGAGTTCAATCCTTGAGGGGGCCATTTAGGGATCTGGGGCAAAAATTGGGGATTGGCTCTGCTTTGAGCAGGGGGTTGGACTAGATGATCTCCTGAGGTCCCTTCCAACCCTGATATTCTATTCTATATTGTGTCCAATTCTGGGCACTACTCTTTAGGAAAGATCTGGATAAATTGGAAAGAGTCCAGATGACAGCATCAAAAATGATAAACGTTTAGAAAACCTGACCTATGAGGAAAGGTTAAAAAAAGAACTAGGCATGTTTAGAATTGGGAAAAGAAGATTGAGTAGGGACCTGCTAACTGTCTTCAGATATGTTAAGGGCTGTTATAATTGTTGTACATGTCCACTAAAGGTCGGACAAGAAGTAAAGGGCTTAATCTGCAGCAATGGAGATTTAGGTTAGATATTAGGAAAAGCTTTCTAATTATAAGGATAGTTAAGCTCTCGAACAGGCTTCCAAGGGAGATTGTGGAATCCCCCCCTCATGGGAGGTTTTTAAGAACAAATTAGACAAACACCCATCGGGGATGAGCTCCTTCCAAGCAGGAGGCTGAACTTGAAGCTCTCTCAAGAGCCTTCCAGCTCTATATTTCTATGGATCTATGATTATGCTGAAAAATGATGGTGCAGGAGTCACAGGGACAGAGAAATTGAGTGACTGGATAAGTCAAATAAGGAACAGAGAGGAAGATGTGTATTTTATTAGCATGGTTAATCTATCCCTGGTATAACACCAGTGAAACCGATGTTACACCCAGGATGAATTTGACTGGTAGTATTTGCCATACTATATCAGGCAATTTGTGCATCAACTTCAATATCCCGCCACTAGCCTTGACTTTACTTTAGAGGAGGCTGGGGGTGGGAAACCCCACAGTACAGCTACATACTTGTGCAGTGCTTTCTGCTGGGAGAAATCTTCCTTTGTGACTCATGCAATGACAAGCTTATGTTCTCCTGAAGAAGAATATTTTATTTCTCTGTATTGCAATATGAATACTTGAAAATATTGTTGTTGGTCTGAAATATATCCCATTCCTTTAGTTCTTGCCAGAGGTTGCAATGAGAGCTAGAAGTGGGTTTTAAAATCTGTTATAAAAGTCAACAAACCGAAGAAAAACAAACCACATACAACTACATTAAAGTTATGTTATTGTATGAGAAGTGAGCATATTGAGAGCGGAGCTAAACATTCTTGAGTCACTCTGAGCCAAATTGTGCTTTTATTTTTTGCTGCTTTCAGGGCCTTGATTTCACTGGAATAACTCTGGATTTACACCAGAGCACAAATTTGGCCCTTAATTTACACTTTTGCGAAAAACTGAATATCATTGTTTTTTGCCCATATTTCCATGTTCTGTGGGTTCAAATTAGGCCCACATCTTAATGGTGTATCAAAAAAGCCTCTAAATTTGCACCCACAATTTTGCATGCAAAATCATTTGGGCCTGCAATAAACAAAAACAACAAATCATTTGCATGCCTAAAATCTCTTTTGCAGACAGAAATGATTACACATGTAAAACTGTGGGCACAAGTGATTTTACACACATTATGTGTGCACTTCAGATACCGTTTTAGAAAATATGGCCCTTTGTTTTAGATTCATTTGTTGTGATTAAATATAGATATGTACGCATTATTCATTAACTGTATTTTAATGTTATATGCATTACAATTAACCATTTAGAAATTGTGCCCCATCTCATTCTAACTATTGTAACTTATCAATTTATTTCTTTGCAATTTTGTTTATAACACTGATCTGCTTTTTTCATCCTTGTACAGATTACAAGGATAGAGATACATGACACATGGAGAGGCTGAGGGAACTGGGATTGTTTAGTCTGCAGAAGAGAAGAATGAGGGGGGATTTGATAGCTGCTTTCAACTACCTGAAAGAGGGTTCCAAAGAGGATGGAGCTAGACTGTTCTCAGTGGTAGCTGATGACAGAACAAGGAGTAATGGTCTCAAGTTGCAGTGGGGGAGGTTTAGGTTGGATATTAGGAAAAACTTTTTCCCTAGGAGGGTGATGAAACACTGGAATGCGTTACCTAGGGAGGTGGTGGAATCTCCTTCCTTAGATATTTTTAAGGTCAGGCTTGACAAAACCCTGGCTGGAATGATTTAGTTGGGGATTGATCCTGCTTTGACCAGGGAGTTGAACTAGATGACCTCCTGAGGTCCCTTCCAACCCTGATATTCTATGATTCTATACTGTCTGTTTCATTTATACAGTTGTTTGAGTATAATCTCAATAATAGTACTACAGCAAAACTTGTCTGCTTGAACTGGAAGAGACTAGATGTCATTACCAAATGGAGTAGTGAACTATTTATTTTCAAATATTATTGCTTAGCAAGTTACTTAGCTTATGTTTACAACATTCAGTTTGGAAATGATGTCTTGAATGATAGTAATGTTGCAATATCTATCTCAGTGAATTCTCAGTGAATGAAATTCATATAAAAAGAAGATTGGATTAGTGCATTGATATTTAGACATATAATTTTAAACCATGATGGTTGGCATATTAGATACAGCTCCGGCACCTAATCTCTGGAAGTACGGTCTGTATGCAAATTGAAGTTCTTATACAGATTTTACTGGAGAGCAAATAAAATACCCTGCAATTTAGTACAATTTTCTTTACACACAAGTATTCTCAGAACAGAAAAAGAATTAGTGTAGCTTTTTCAGGTCAGAGTTAAGGTTAGCGCAAAGCAGTTCCGATTTATTCTAAAAGGGTCTGATCAAGCTCCCATTAAAATCAATGGCATATTGATCCTACTGACTTCAGCCATCCAGGTTCAAAGCCTAATACAACTGACTGAAGGACTGGTTCTGAGGGTCACTAAGTACCAGTAACTCCTATTGCACAGCACCTACTGGGATCAGTCCTTTAGCCTTTACAAGCATAAAAGAGATCCTGATCAATTTTAAAAAACACATACATAAAAAAACAGGCCTGAACTTTACCACTATGGAACAAACTAATTATTTCAACAGTGCATAAATATTTGAAGTAAAAGTTGCTGTGAATTTTAACAATACTGTATGTGCTTCTTTATTTTCTGAATAGTGTATGAATTCTATTATGTATTTGTATTATTTGTTACAAATTGTGGTGAAATTGCAAAATGATCATTGACTGTTTTGTCACATCTGCAAAAACTCAAATAGTTGTGTTACACACTTTTTTCACAACTTACTGTTTTCTAAGGGGCCTTCAACTAGCTCTGGGTAATCCTAATGCATCAAAGTAAGCTGAATTGGACCAGTCCAAATCATCAGGATGCCAGATTCACTTGATATGGGAGTGGATTGTTGGAAACCTACATATTTATTTGGATGGTTCAAAGACTGAAGCTATGGAAAGACCCGATTTTGTCTCCCACCCAGCTTAGTATTGATCTCATTCTGTTACTGCCTGTGGCTCATAAGGAAGTTATGAATAAAATCCAGAAATTCATCAGTGCTGAAGTCGAAAAATGTGTTGCTGATTTGTGTAGTCATTCTAATGAATTTGTTAAAAAAAACCCATCTTTTATTCTTCGATATGTGCCACTGTAAAGATTCTTTGTGACAGGGATTTTTTGTCACATCTCCAATAAAGTGTCAAACTAATTAATTACTCTGCAGCTTTCATTTGTACAATATAAATTAAATCATATATTTTGTTTGCTTTTACTCTCCAATAGCATAGAAAGGTAGCTCACCTACACCCATCATGTATGAGAATTCTGAAGAAAAGTAAGGGGGTTCCCAGCTTGCTACAGCATATCAGATTATTTTAAACAGAAGCAAGACATAGAGGCACTGATATCTGTGACAAGAAACCCTATAAAAGTTCAGTGCTTCAGTACAGAAAACCAGCCACAAGTTGAGATGCTTATATAAATTTTGTATTTTTAGGATCATTCATTACACCTGGTCAAATACCAGAAAAATGGATCAGTTGAATATACAATTCCATAAAATGCTATATGTGTCCAGTAATGTGTTCAATGAATAGATTTCAGCCAGCTTTATGAATTATGTAACATAACTGGGGTGCATGGGACTGTACAGACATACAGAAAAGCCGTCTGTCTGCCAAAAGAAGTTAGGACTACTAACAGCACCGAAAGTTAAGCACACACACACTAAATCTTCACATGGTTGGGGCCTATTGGTGCCAATGTTACAAATACTCATATAAGTAGTCTCACTGAACTCACTAGAGTAAAGTTACTCTTGTTCATGAGTGTTTTCTGGGTCAAGACCCTAAATTAGAAAGAATATTATTCTTTATGTGTTGGAGTACTGATGGTGGGGTTGGGCTTGTGCTAAGCAGAACATAGAGCAAGACATAGTCTCTGCCTCAAGATGCTTACAATTGTAACACTGACAGACCCCGGTTGTCGGCGGGCAGGATCAAACCTGGATCCTCTGGAGCTAAACGCATGAGCCTTTGCTGCATGAGTTAAAAACCATATGGCTGTTAGCTAAGGCTGTAGAGCAAACTCATTAATCTCTCTCTCTCTCTCTCTCTCTCTCTCTAAGTGGTCTTGGTGCCACTAGATGGGACAGAACACCGCACCCGGGAGGTGTGTGGGATACACAATCAAAGAGAAAAAAGCACCAGGTGACCCTGTTGGATAGATGCATAGTAGCGCTGCACTTACATTTCTGTTGCGAGGTGGTAAAACTTTTTTGGTTGTTGCACAAATTACACTAGAGTGGCCTTTGCAAAAGAACATTTAGAGAGAAAAATGGGTTAGAGTTTTCTACACCACGTCCAGATCCCATTCATTAAACTCTTCTAAACTTCAAAAGTGTTTCCATTCAGGTGCGGGTTGTGTTTTTGGTGAAGGGTCAAATTGGCCTCATTCATACTCCACTCCATTCCTGACTAGTATCTGATGTCTAATTTTCCCATATTGCAAGAGCAAGAAGCATTTTACAATGTTTTGCGACAGTGAAGCATTCAACATGTTTGGAATATATCTGTCACAGCATGTCACCGTGTTAAAATAAGAATTTCCCTTTTGATTGCCACTGCTCCCTAAGATTATTTCCTGTAAAGTAGCCAAAGAGTATCAATTAACTAGCTAGAGAGCCTTCTGGGAAAAAAACGCTTACAGTGCAATAAGTATAAAATATATAAGCTTCATTCCTTTATGCTGAGAGATTTATTTTTATACTACAAATATCCTGGGTTTTAACTCTAAAGTACAGTGGAATAGTATTTGATTCTATCACCCACTGCTCAATATCATCAAGTTTGTTTAGCAGAAAAATATATTGTATTTCTTTCCTAAAAGCCTTCTAGCGGTAAGTAGAATTGGCAGAAATTCAAAGAAATACTGGCAGGACCCAATCCTTTAAGGCTTTGAGCACTCTGAAAACCCATTGGTTTCAGTGGGCACTGAGATCACTTAGCACTTCACAAGATTGAGATTCCAAGGCTGAAGGCCCAGAATTTACCTTGTCATTGCCTTTTCTTCCTCCTATTATAGAATGGCACTAAGCATTTATACAGGTGTTTTACATATGTCATCAAATGAATCCTCTCAACTCTCTCATGAGGTGTCCAACAAGACTTAGTCGTGTCGTTTCAAATGTGGCAGCTGAGAAACAGAGCACTGATGTGCTGGAGGGAGCTAGCTAGGGCTCCCGGGAGGCCTTGTGAAAATCCTGTCACTAAAATAAAAGAATGAGTGGAACGATTCCACCACCTCTTATGGATCTCAGCCCCACTCTGGTTACCACTACCCTTCCTTGGCAAAATGACGTATCCCACGGGCTCAACAAAATATATCTAAAGTGCAGTTTATTCTACTTTTGGAATGGGCCAGGTTGTTTTTAATCACAGATATTTATGAAAAAAAGTCCCATAAAAGGACATTCCTTCTACAAGGTCTTCATCTTACCCCTTTCTTGGCTGAACACTACACCGTACCATCAATATACTCTGTATTTTATTTTTGAGATCCAAGTGTCAACATTTCCAACACATTGCAGCTATTGAGAAGTTTGTTTGCCAAATGGTGGTGCCTCCTGCTTTGGCTTTAGTTATAGGAAAGTTCAATGGAAAAATAAAAGGATACATTTCCCCAGTTCCTCCTCACCTCTCTGTGAGCATTTCCACCATGGAGACAAATTGATCACAGAGTATTGCTGTGCATGTCCCTGGTTAAAATACTGACAGAACATCACTGACACAGAGGGGTTAAATCAGAAGCTCAAGGTCACACAGTGAGTTAGTGTCAGAACTAGGATAGCAGTGCATGAGTTCCTGGATCTCAGTCCTCATACCAACCATCCCAAGCATGCAAGAATCAAGATTTAGCCCCCCCCTCCCAAAAATCATGAGATTGTTTTAACAATTCTGAGATTTTAAACAGTAATAATACATTTTGGGATCTCTTTCTTTGCCTTTGGGTTTCTGAGCCTTTATGTCACATGTGGGTCACAATTTCACTCTTTTCTCCATGACAGCGAGAAGTAGAAATTCTCTTCACCCCACCCTGAGGAAAGCTGTGATTCTCATGTTATCACATGACTCCAGGAGTTGGGGCTTTGAGAAAAACCATGAAACATCATAAGACTCATCAGGGTTGGCAACATTTCAGTTCTGTAGTCAGACAAATGTTAGAAGTCTAAATACTAAGATGAGTGAATCTGAGTGCCTGGTATTAAATGAGGATATTGATATAATAGGCATCACAGCACGTCATTGAATCTTGGTGGAATTATGATAATCAATGGGACATGGTAATACCAGGGTACAACATATATAGGAATGACAGTAGGTTGTGCTGGTTGAGGCGTTGCACTATATGTGAAAGAAAGCCCAGAGTCAAGTATTGTAAAAAATCTTAAATGAATCAAACTGTATCACAGAGTTCTATCCATTTCTATGGATAGAAACTCCATGCATGAATAATAAGAATATAGCAATAGGAATCTACTACCGACCACCTGACCAGAACGGTGATGGTGACCGTGAAATGCTCAGGGAGATTAGAGAGGCCACAAAAATAGAAAACTCAACAATAATAGGGATTTCAACCACCTCCATATTGACTGGACACATCACTCTGGGTGGGATTTAGAGATAAAGTTACTAGACACCTTTAATGACTGCTTCTTGGAGTAGCTGGCCTGGAACCCACAAGGGGAGAGACAATTCTTGATTTAGTCCTCACTGGAGCACAGGACCTGGTCCAAGAAGTGAACTTAGCTGAACAACTCAGTAATAGCAACCGTAATGTCATTAAATTTAACATCCTTCTGAGGGGGAAAATACCAAAGAAGCCCAGCACAGTAGCATTTAACTTCAGAAAGGGGAATGAAACAAAATGAGGAAGCTAGTAAAATGGAAATTAAAAGGAAAAATTCACAAGAGTGAAATGCCTGCAGGCTGCATGGAAACTTTTTTAAAACATCATAATAAAGGCTCAACTTAAACGTATACCCCCCAAATGGAAAAAAAAATAGTAAGAGGACCCAAAAAAAGGGCTACCATGGCCAAACAACAGAGTAAAAGAGGTGGTGAGAGGCAAGGGCAGGGCAAGGCAAGGGCAATCAAGTGGATATAATGTACTTAGACTTTCAGAAAGTCTCTGATGAGATCCCTTACTAAAGGCTCTTAAGCAAAGTAAGGAGTCATGGGATAAGAGGGAAGATCCGCTCATTGACCAGTAACTGGTAAAAAGACAGGAGACAAAGGGGAGAAATAAATGGTGAGTTTTTAGAATGGAGAGAGGTAAATAGTGGTGTCCCTCAAAGATCTATACTGGGACTAATGCTGTTCAACATATTTACCAATGATCTGGAAAAGGGATAAACAGAGAGGTGGCAAAGTTTGCAGACAATATAAACTTACTCAAGATAGTTAAGTCCAAAGCAGACTGGGTTCAAAGGGACCTCGCAAAACTGGGAGACTGGGCAACAAAATGGCAGATGAAATTCAGTGTTGATAAATGCGAAGTAGTGCACATCAACATAATTCCACCAATAAAAAAGGGAATCTAAACAAGTTGTTACCACTCAAGAAAGAGAGCTTGGGGTCATTGTGGACAGTTCTCTGAAAACATCCACTCAGTGTGCAGCAGCAGTCAAAACAGCGAACAGAATGTTAGGAACCATTAGGAAAGGGCTAGATAATAAGACAGTAAATATCATAATTCCACTTTATAAAGCCCTGGCATGCTCACACCTTGAATACTGCATGCGTTCAGGTCTCTCCATCCCCAAAAAGCTATATTAGAAATGGAAAGATATAGAGAAGGGCAACAAAAATGACGAAAGGGCTTGGAACAGCTTCCATATGAGGAGAGATTAAAAAGATTGGGACTGTCCAGCCTAGAAAAGAGACAACTAAGGAGGGTTATGATAAAAATCTGCCTGACAGATGCTGGGACTAAATGACAGCGGGTGGATTGCCCAGCTGTGTTCATTCCCTTTGAAGCATGTGGCATTGGCCGCTGTTGGAAGACAGGATACTGAGCTAGATGGACCATTAGTCTAACGCAGTATGAACATTCTTAGGTTCTTATGGTCTCATGACAACAAGACTACACTATGTCTTTAAATCTTATATTTTTTATTTATTTATTCAAATGCTGTTTTTAAAAGTATCAGCAGCAACCATGCAATCACAAACTAGTGGCCATCTGTGGTAGAGGGGAAAGGATAAAGATTTCAGTTCTCATATTCCTTTCAAGCCTCTCACACTGAGTGAGACAGCCTGTAATTTAACAAGTTAACACCCTCACTTGCATGTTTTTATGGCTGTCCTTGGGATCACAGAGGGCTTCAAGACATGTTGTGTCAACACATGATAGCTCAGCAACTAGCTGTTACAGAGCAATGCCACTGCTGGACTTCAGGAGAAAAATTTCAAACTGAAATATCCTATTGGGTTTCCTCTTTCAACTCACAGTCCTGTTTCAGATTTATCAGGGATTCTTGCTAAGGCTAAGTGAAACTGGTGAAAATATGTTGATATATCCAGGCCAATTTTTTGTCTTGTTCACTGTGCATATTTCCAGCACTCACAAAATTCAGATTTTTCATTTGACACTTAAGGAGATTGACGTTTTTCACAGGGCAACATGCAAAAAACTCAAAGAAGCATCTTCAGTGCAAAATTTCAATCAGGAAGGGGAAGGTGAATTTTCAGGTGGGATTGATGAAATTTAAGGATGGAGGATGGTGCTTCACAAAAGTTAAATGGATGGTGGACAATGTCCAGTTTTTGCTGACTGGAGAGAAGAAACAGAGAAATGTATCTTTATCTGTACACTTTATAACTATAGGAGGTGCTTATATAGTACAGCCACGAACACTATATAAGAACATTAATGTACCCAAGAACCCAAAGATCTAAAAAACCTACAGACCTATAAAGATAGGGCCAGAAACCAGGAAGCTAGAAAATCCTAATCCCATCCTGCCACTGACTGGCCTTAATAATATTTCATTTATCTAGCACTTTACAAACAATTATTTAATTAGACCTCACACCCCCAACATATCAGTCATTTGCATGTTTCACAGCTGTGCAAAATAAGGTTCAGTGAGGTTAAAGGTCTCACCCTACTCTCTCCCTCTGAAGTCAATAGGAAAACTCTGATAAACTTAATGTGTTGGTTCCAGGTCACACAGCAAGCCATTGTCAGAACCAGGTTTATATCCAGCTCTCTTGACAGCTGGGTCCAAAAAAGACTATCTGACTGAAACTGCCAAAAGGATTTAGGAAAGCTAAACAAAGTCACCAAAACTGGGATTTGACTGGATTTGATTCAACACTCCATTACCCTAGTTTTAAGCTACAGTAATTTCATTTACCAGACCCAGTCTAGATGATCTAATGGTCCCTTCTGGCCTTAAAATCAATGAATTTATGAAAAGAGCACAGGTCAAAATTGTAGGGTTGCAGGCATTTTAAAATGAGGGAGAATATCTTCTTGATGTCATTTGAAATGTGCATTTGATTTTTTACAGATTATGTTACAAATACAAAGTAACTAATGAACTGTAATTAACCAAGCTAAATATATGTTCACTAATCATTACAGGTAGTACGTTAAACAATCATGTTACATTTCACTTATGGAAACAATGGATATGTACAAATGTCATATTGCCTTGGAAAAACTTAGGCAATGTATAGATTTGTTGTAGAAATACTTCTGCAAGAATATATAGTAAATACAAGCATTATCAAACTAACATAAGCAGTAATGAGTCTGGTCAGATGGAGAACTGATATCAGTAGCTAATAATACAACCTAGTTAGTCAAATTTTTCACTCCATTTTTTTGTATTCTGTTTCTCAGGCAAGTGCTTTCTATACATCTCACTGCTACAATCATTGACTCTCCTCTGAACTATTACATCACATTGGAAACTGGAAAAATCAAAAAAGAGAATTAATAATCACAGCTAAGCCTACACCAACCCATTTGGGAACATAAATCATCCACTGGAAAAATCACAAGAGAGGACTAATAGCTACAGCTATGTCCTAAAGCTGCCTATTTGGGAACAATAACTAGAGATATAAGTTAGAGAGGTAGGACATTTCTGATGGTATTTCATCTGCTGTTATGTCCAAAATTACTGGGGAACCATACAGAAAAAAAACCCATACCTTCTGGAAAAAAATCTCACCAGGGTATCATTACTGAGTGTTATTACCAGGACCCCAGTGATCAATAACCAATAAGGAACAAATGTTCAAATGTGTTGGCCTGAATTTAGGCCTCAGATTTTTTTTTACTCAACTAAAAAGACATAAGCTGTTGCACAAGGAGAATATGAAAGAAATTGACTCGTTTACTCAGCATCTTTGAAAAAGATCAGTTTCAAATGGAAAGATCACTCTGAGGGTTTACAGTTCCATTGGATTTTAAAGCCTGCTATTTAAAGTAATGAAAGTTCCCAGGTTAATGGGAAATATTGTCTAGTGATGAGAGCAAGGGGCTTCACAGTAGGAGTCCTGTGTTCTACTGCAGGCTTTGTCACTAACTCATTGTGTGACCTTGGACAAGTGACTTCATTTTTCTGTAGTTCATTTTATAATCTGTAAAATGAGCATAATATTTAACTACCTCCTAGGGATGATGTGGAGCTTAATTAACGTACGAAAAGTGTTTTGAGAGCCTCAGATGTATAACACTATTGAATGGCAAAGTATTATTTCATGTAATGGAAAAAACTGCAAACGATCCTGGAAAAAAAAATGCTAATCATTTTTCTCCTACCACTGACAGTAGGAATAGTTTCCATTCATCCACTGGGCTGATCATATCTATTAATGAATCTGTGATTGGAAAGTAGCACTGAACCATAATATTGTGCCAAGATGTCATTACAGATTTTAGTCAGAATGGAGGTAGAAACATATTCAGTAACAAAAGGCAGCTCTGCTTGCTATTTATATCCCACAGTGCAGCTGTGAAGGGAATGGGATGCACAGATGAACACACCTCTGTGTGAGCCCTGGCAGAACCCAACAGGCTAGTGCAGAGGAAATTGGGGGGATGAGTCAGGGTCCACAGGCCTAAATAAAGAGGGCAGAAGGGTTGCCAATTCTGTAGGCTAGAATAACAACCGCAGAAGGGCGATGCCTGAGTCAGTGGCTTAGGAAACTGGTTCCATTCTTCACAATCTGTTTTTATTTCTCACCACGTGCCACCTGTTTACTCAGGCCATGGGCATGAAGAGACAATTTGAAGAATTAGATTCATTTCTGAATAAATAACTTAAGCCCCAATCCTGCAAACACTTATGCATGTGAGTAACTTCATGGGAGTAGTCTCATTGTGCATAGTTATATGAATAAGTGTTTGCAAGATCAGAGTCTATGTCTTTTCATAGCAACTACCAAGCCCAATTGGTATCTATGTTTCAGACGAAAATAAGAATAGAAGTGTAAGCAGGGTCTGAACGAATGCTTCTCTGACAGCTAGCTGGGAGGGGAAGAGACTATGGGTGTATTTATGTAAATATATCTTGCCCTGCTTTGTTTACATATTCATCATTTTACAGCTATGTCAAAGAATCAACTCTGGCTGGTGTTGGGTGCAAATGACCTTAGTACTGAATGCAGGGGTAGTGAAATATGGTTACCAGTGTTGTAATTATTGTAGGAATACAGGAAAGCAGGACTGCGCTTAACCTGTCCCAAATGAGGGGGACCATCCGCAGTTGAAAGAACCTTGTTAAGCAGGGGCTCGAATGTCAGAGCCCTGTGAAAGTAAGAGGGGTGGGGACAAGTATCTGTAACCAGGTGGCTGCACAGCAGCAAGGGTCCTTCCTAGACTAGTTTAACCTGTTCCTCCCCAGTGTTTAAAGAATAGAGCTAAATAGGCTTCATTAGGAGCCTCTTTGTTATGTTAAATGCCCAATCAAAGCTGAAACCAGTTGTGGTAGGATTGTGTTCCTGCCCTGCCTGCTAAGAGCTAAAAATCACTGAGAGCTGAAGTCACCTGAGATGTGGCAATGTTTCTGCCCAGCCTGCAAAGAGCTGAAAATTATGAAGATACTGATGTGCAGAGGTCACAGCAGAGAGGATGGTGGCAGCAGAAGGCGACTGACAATCAGTTGGTGAATGAGTGGCTGGTGCAGCAGAGCGGTCAGCAGGGCAGCTGGTGGAGAGCTGCAGCAAGAACTGTGAGCAGAGGGGCAGCAGCGGAGAGGCACGATGAGAGCAGCGAGTAGGTGGGCAGAAGGAGTGGCCGATGAGTGGCCAGCAGGATGGCCAGCAGAGAGGGGTGGTGAGCAAGTGCCTGAGCAGTGGAGCAAGTAAGGTACCTCTTTACCCCATCATGGGGGGGACATGAACTCTGCAGATGCACCTCTGAACTCGGGGTCTGCACTGACCAAGGACAGCAACTGTGAGTGGGGTAAAGAGAAGGGTCGGGCAAGTGAAAGAGACTTTTGGGTTGCTGGACTTAGAACCTGAGGGGAAAAGCACACTGCCCAGCCTACATGGGGGTGGGTCTTTTATTCATGGTTTATGTTTATGAACCCTGTTTGCAGTGTTTTCCCAAATTAACATCAAGTTACTTCCCTCCTTTAATTAAAAGTTTCTTTTCTACACTCAGACTGTGCTTGCGAATGAGGAAGTATTGCCTCTAAGAGGTGCCCAGGGTTGATACATAATTTTCCCAGGTCACTGGGTGTGGGCTCGAGCAGGTTCTGTGGTGTATCCGTGGAAAGGAACCACTAGTTATTGAACCCGACCCTGGCTGCTGCTGGCTCTACTTGGCAGAAAGGTTACAGAAGTCAAGAATAAAAAGGAAAAGAAAGGAAAGAAAATTTGTCAGTTATATTTCTTATATTCTCAGAGCTACCTCTGAACTGCTGACACCTAGAGGAGAAAGAGTAAAAACATTTTGTATCTAACAATTTAAGTGTTTACATTTAAAGTACTTAAAATTTAAACTAAATAGAAGTATTTGCATAAGTGCATGAAGAATCCAGGATTTTATTAATGAACTATTTAATCATAAACTGTGCCTTTGTTGATCTATACTATTATCTATAAAAAGAAAAGGAGTACTTGTGGCACCTTAAAGACTAACCAATTTATTTGAGCATGAGCTTTCGTGAGCTGCAGCTCACTTCATCGGATGCATACCGTGGAAATTGCAGAACACATTATATACACACAGAGACCATTACATAGACTATTATCTATGTACATTTGATATGATAAATACTAATATGTTTACATAGTATAGCTACTTTCTTCACTAAGGATTTCAAAGCACTTCACAAATTCACAAATAGGTAATAAAAGAGGATTACTTAAAATAACTATCTAATGAAATATATACATTATATGTTATCTATACTGAGGTCAGACTAGATAATCTAATGGTCCATATAGCCTTAAAAATCTATTAATAAATCTATAAATATTTGCATATTATTTCCATACATTATGAAAAGTTGACCAATTACCATGAGCATTTAAGAGTTAATAACAGTGTTTGAAAATAAGATGGGTTAAAATAATAATAATCAAATAGTTTATTTGATAAATAACCCCAAGCGTGATACAATTAAAAACTCCTTCCAATTGCAAGCTGCTGTTTCCAGACCAAGCTCCCCATTTCAAAATTCCCTGTGTCTCTTAAGCCCACCTTCCCATCTAAGGTCACTTCAGACAGTATGTCATTCCTCCCATGTGGCACCTGGGACCTGTGATAATCATCTGTATCAGCATCGCAGATTGTAAGAAAGCCCACAAAGGGTAGAGGCAGCTGGTCGCTGCTTTTTAGAAGGGATATTAAAGCAGCTTTTTGCAGTCTGTGCTCAAGTGTTGCAAAAAAGGAATTTGACACAGAGACGGGGCAGTTTGGACATACGCAGACCCCCAGATGGATACATCTGAAATAAAAAAAACCTGCAGACCTCAGACACATCCAAGACTGCAGGGTGCCAGGGCAGCCATCTCCAAAAACCAGAAAAAAGAACAGGAGTACTTGGGGCACCTTAGAGACTAACAAATATATTCGAGCATAAGCCCACTTCATCGGATGCATAGAATGGAACACATAGGAAGAAGATATATATGTACACATACAGAGAAGGTGGAAGTTACAATATAAACTGTGAGAGGCTACTTAGTTAAGATGAACTATTATCAGCAGGAGAAAAAAACTTTTGTAGTGATAATCAAGATGGCCCATTTAGACAGTTGACAAGAAGGTATGAGGATACTTAACTGTAGGGAAATAGATTCATTATGTGTAATGACCCAGCCACTCCCAGTCTCTATTCAAACCCAAGTTAATGGTATCTAGTTTGCATATTAAGTCAAGCTCAGCAGTTTCTCATTGGAGTCTGTTTTTGAAGCTTTTCTGTTGCAAAAGTGCCACCCTTAAATCTTTCACTGAGTGGCCAGAGAGGTTGAAGTGTTCTTCTACCGGTTTTTGAATGTTATGATTCCTGATGTCAGATTTGTGTCCATTTATTCTTTTGCGTAGAGACTGTCCGGTTTGGCCAATGAACATGGCAGACGGGCATTGCTGGCACATGATGGCATGTATCACATTGGTAGATGTGCAGGTGAACGAGCGCCTGATGTCATGGCTAATGTGATGAGGTCCTATGATGGTGTCACTTGAATAAATATATGGACAGAGTTGGCATCGGGCTTTGTTGCAAGGATAGGTTCCTGGGTTAGTGTGTTTGTTGTGTGGTTGCTGGAGAGTATTTGCTTCAGGTTGGGGGGCTGTCTGTAAGCGAGGACTGGTCTGTCTCCCAAGATCTGTGAGAGTGAGGGATCATTTTTCAGGATAGGTTGTAAATCTTTGATGATGCGTTGGAGAGTTTTTAGTTGGGGGCTGAAGGTGACAGCTAGTGGTGTTCTGTTATTTTCTTTGTTGGGCCTGCCCTGTAGTAGGTGACTTCTGGGTACTCTTCTGGCTCTGTCAATCTGTTTTTTCACTAAAACCAGATTAAATTGTTATCCCTTTCTCTATGTCTGAATCTTTGTAAGGGTAAGGGATGCACATAGAGGCTGGTCTGCAAAGCTGAGACAGCCTGAGGCAGAGACCCCCTATCCTGGTGGGCAACAGGAAACCTCATAAACAAACCAGACTCTTGAATGTCTCAGAGTCCCCCCAGGAAGAACGTATATAGAATGTTTGTTACCTCAGCTGTGAGACTTACCCTGGAGCCATTCAAAAGAATAATTCCTGATGATATCATGGGTCAGTTTAAAGCCATTCAAATAGAGACAGCAGCTAAATGCACTTTGGAAACTGATATGGTAGGAAATGATACGTTGGATCCATCAGGCAGTGCTTAGGTTCAAGGCCTAGGAGCCCCCTCCTTCCAGTGGTCTGTTTCTTTTGGCTTTTGTGTTTGAAGGTGTAAGA
This sequence comes from Caretta caretta, assembly GCF_965140235.1. Lineage (NCBI taxonomy): Eukaryota > Metazoa > Chordata > Testudines > Cheloniidae > Caretta > Caretta caretta. The sequence continues at coordinate 32,763,380 of NC_134207.1, read as the reverse complement.
GACAGGCACTGATGTCTCTAGAAAGGAAGGTCCAAAAGCATGGATGCACAAATGCCCAATGCCTGGTCAAAAAATTCCCCACTGTGTTTATTTTATGATGTAGAGACAGATCTGGGACTCAGGGTTTGAACATTTCTGTGGAAAGTTTATGGAACTTTTTGTTTTCATGTTTGAAAGTTGTCATTTTGAGAAATGAAATGTCCAAGCTGAAAAGTATTGGCTTTGGAAAAAATCCCACCATGAAACTTATGCTGACCAGTCAAAACTGGCAGTGCAAACCTCTTCTCCCCTTTCAAGACTGTTACAGCAGCCTTTCCCCCAACCCCACCCTCATCATAGCTTGAAAAGGAGTCCTGAGAGGACAGCAACAGCATCTTTACTTCCTGCATCAGGGGAATTCTCCACCTGCCAGATCCAGAGTTATTAAAGCCCCTTTACACCATTCCTGCCCTGCTATCAAGTATGACGGGGCTGGAGCTGGGATGAGAATGTCACCCCAGGTCTCTATGCTTGCACCTATATGGAGAAACAGGAATTGGGCCTGTTGGGACCACATTGTCCATTTACAGCCTTGACTCCAAATTTTGATGCCATGAAAGGGCATTCATTTGGTCCCAGTGAGGATCTGCTCTCCAGTCAGTGTCACCAGGGCTCCCTCCCATAAGTGGGAAAACACAGAGGCAAGTCTCAAAGAAAACCAGTGCTTGGCTCTGATGGGTTTGGGTTAGACAATTATTTCTCATTAATTATTATGTGTTAAGCACCAACAACATGCTCAGCACTATAAACAACTCACAATGAAGCTAGTCCCTGCTCTCGAGAAATTAAAATCTGAATGCTCCCTCATCTTGGGAATGCTTGCAGATGGCAAGAGAGTTGAGTCTAGTGAATTAGCCACAGTTTGGTGCCTATTGTTAAAATATTAATAACACACTCCCACAAAAGCAACCCAAGACACTAGATATTTATCCTTATTTTTATTGTAAGGTATGTACCCTCTTCCCCTAGCATTAGCAATATGCCTCCCATAGAAAGATGGACCATTTTGAAATTGTGATTACTATTTTACAGACTGTTATTACAAATTAACCAGAAATAGATAAGTCAGATTCTATACCAACTTCAGTGGAGTTGCACTAGGTGCAAATGAGGGTAAAATGTGGCACAATAATTTTACTGAGATTGGCAAAATGTGATAAGATTTTCTGATTCTGACACATGGAGCCTAAAAAGACTGCAAAACAATGATATCTCTGTCTCAGCTGACCTCAGAAGCCTGCTGGATGGATTTAGCACTAGAGATAAAACTTTAGTTGGTCACCATGTCAAGTTTCAATTGCTCCCTTGATCTTCAAGAAAGGATCTGCTCAAGCCAGTTCCTCTCTGTATCTCTGCTCTCATTTCTTCCTGCTCTCCCTCTACCACCCATTCAGTCCACCCAACCCTATAATCTCACTGCTCCATTTGTATCTTTCTCCCACTTGCATCCTGATGCAGAGGCAGATTAAGATTTATTGGGGCGCAGGGCACAAAGAACTTTTTGCCCCCCCACATACTCCCTTGCCAGGCCCCCTGAGAGGAGGTGGAGGGTCCAGGGCTCCCCACAGCTCCCTGGGCAGCTCTTACCCTGGTCTGACTCCAGCTCCAGCTTCTGGCCTAACGGGGGTGTGGCTCCAGGGGGAAGAAGAGGAGCTGGGGATGGGGCCTCGGGGAAGAGGAGGAGCAGGGTGGGGCCACAGCTCTGGCACCGGTGCCCCACTCCAACTTCTTCCCATGTTCTGGGACTCCTGCAGGGCCCCCAAATTAGCCGGGGCTCCTGGGCACAGGCCCTATGGGTTTGTGCGTTAATCCGCCCCTGCTTGCGGCTGCTTCCATGCAGCCTTTTATACTTCAAACACCTCTCTCATCTGTTCCATAAAGCAACCATCTGCTTCGTTCACATCTCTCCTTACACAGTGTGGAAAGAAACACTGTCATACAATGCAGTGCACTGAAATAAACCATCCTGGATCATCCCAGGTATTTGTCTCAAAGTTATTTACCCATATATGTAGACAGCGAGCTCCCAAGAAAAGGGGCGTTGTGCTTTGTGAAGCTCTGAGCATCTAAAGCAAAATCTAAAGCAGAAATAGGTGGGTTTCCCTCTGCCCTACAGACTACTCATTCAGCTCTGGTATGTTCCAGATTTCCCTTGGGAATAGAAGTAGCAGTGAATTCATTGGCATAGGAGTCTTATGTCGCATGTACTGGATAAATGAGTATGTTGCAAGAAGCAAAGTACTCATGCTGTAAAGGAAATGGTATGATCACAAGACTGGGACCTGGCGTTCCCTATTTCTAACTCCAGTTTTGGCACAGATTAATTCTGTTGCCTTAGTCAAAACCCTTAAACTGTCTGCCTCAGATTCCCCAGGTTTAAAAAGGGGGTGAAATACATATTCACCTTACAGTGCTAGTGGTACAGTTTTAAAAGTACATAGCATAACATTCAGTATGTCAGACATAGCATCTATAGGTTTTCACCTTTTTATTGAAAGACGTCATCCTCTTTGTGTACTGAGCTTTTCGGGGTAGGAAATATGAAGGTGTTTTTTTGTTTTCTTTTATTTGTTTGTAGTGCACTGCTAGAACTGGATTCGAAAAATCCTTTAGGTACATCTGTGATGATACACGGACAAAATGAAAACAGGCTAAGAATGTCAGCAGTAGTATGTTTTACTCACACTTGCAGAATCTGCTGTCAGCCAAAAGAAAGAATGTTATCAAAAGCTGCAGATTAATTCTTTAGGTTAATATTTGGGCAGTACTTTGAAAATTAGCAACATTAAGTGCTTACTTATCATAATAGAACTGGCTGCTTTCTTTGCACCTTCCTTTTCATCTGTGAAGTATTTTAATTTTGGATAGGTTTCATTAATTCACTCTTTTAAAATACAAATAGCTTATTATGATCTTTTAAAATGAGTCACAAGACAGAGAAACAGAACTCCAACTTCAGAACTAGCTCTTACACAGAAAAAAAAAAGTACATCATCATTGTTGAAGTTTAGATGCAGGCACAGTTAAGAAGATAAGGTGCTGTCTAATCATGTCCCTCTGGTATTAAGTTGAAAGGCCTCTTGGGGTTCCCAGGCTTGTATATGTCAAATAGAAGGTTAACACATTTTCTTCTTGAAGAATATAAAGGTTCTTTTAATCTGATGGTTAGATATGGAACAAGAAATATTCACTAAATCCCTGGTTTCCTAAAGGAATTATCTTTGACTCTGTCTGAAGTTTGATTATAGTGCAACAGCAACTGCAAACCAGAAGAAACATAAATGAAGACAATCACTATTGCTAGCACTGGACCAGATTCTGCCACACATACTTATGCTGATTAGTCATTTATTATATTCTTAGGTTCCCTTGAACTACAGCTGGTTAAAAGAATTGAGAGAATCTCTAAGGAAGGAGATTCCACCACCTCCCTAGGTAACCCATTCCAGTGCTTCACCACTCTCCTAGTGAAAAAGTTTTTCCTAACATCCAACCTAAACCTCCCCCACTGCAACTTGAGACCATTACTCCTTGTTCTGTCATCTGCTACCACTGAGAACAGTCTAGATCCATCCTCTTTGGAACCCCCCTTCAGGTAGCTGAAAGCAGTTATCAAATCCCCCTCATTTTTCTCTTCTGCAGACTAAATAATCCCAGTTCCCTCAGCCTCTCCTCATAAGTCATGTGCTCCAGCCCCCTAACCATTTTTGTTGCCCTTTGCTGGACTCTTTCCAATTTTTCCACATCCTTCTTGTAGCATGGGGCCCAAAACTGGACACAGTACTCGAGATGAGGCGTCACCAATGTCGAAGAGAGGGGAATGATCACATCCCTCGATCTGCTGGCAATCCTCCTACTTATACATCCCAAAATGCCATTAGCCTTCTTGGCATCAAGGGCACACTGTTGACTCATATCCAGCTTCTCGTCCACTATAACCCCTAGGTCCTTTTTCTGCAGAACTGCTGCCTAGCCACTCGGTTCCTAGTCTATAGCAGTGCATGGGATTCTTCTGTCCTAAGTGCAGGACTCTGCACTTGTCCTTGTTGAACCTCATCAGATTTCTTTTGGTCCAATCCTCTAATTTGTCTAGGTCCTTCTGGATCCTATTCCTACCCTCCAGCGTATCTATCTCTCCTCCCAGTTTCGTGTCATCTGCAAACTTGCTGAGGGTGCAATCCACGCCATCCTCCAGATCGTTAATGAAGATATTGAACAAAACCGGCCCCACGACTGACCCTTGGGGCACTCCGCTTGATACCGGCTACCAACTAGACATGGAGCCATTGATCACGAATCATTAAGCCTGACGATCTAGCCAGCTTTCTATCCACCTCATAGTCCAGGTATAGGATTGATAAGCCCTTCCTCTGTGAATTGCTTTATGATCTGCAGTAAGTGTTAAGTAATAATAAAATAAAATAATTTGTGTTCTTTTCCTAGCTCTGCCATTGACTTTCTCTGTGGCTTTGGGCAAATCACTTTATCTCTCTCTATCCTTAATATACTTAAGTGTGTCACAACACACCTGTGAGGGTTAATGGATGTTTATGAAGTGCTTTCAGGTGCTCAGATGAAAGATTCTGAAGAAGTGTAAAGTCTGACTATAATTCAGTCAGTGGCTCAATCAGCAGTTTTCCCTGCTTTGTTTTCTGACGCTTCAGCTTCTTTTGCCCACACAAGGGAAGTAAAATCACATTTGGAACTAGCTCATGATCAAGTGTTATAGATCACTATAGGCTTAAACATCTGTGGGGACAGGGTCCAGTGGGCATATCCTACAGGATCAATTTACTAAGGAATTGAGAGGAAAGAGTTGCTATTGTTGTCATTTGTGTCTCCTCCTATGTTTCTCTGATGTTTTCAGAGGCAAACAGGAGTGAGCTTGGAGGGATTTGCTTGCCAGAGTTTGAATCTCTTGCAAACAGCTTGCTAGAGCTCTCATAATGAACATAATCTTGTTCTCTCACAAGGAATCCACTTTAAAGACAGAGAAAAAGCTGCAGGGAAATAACTCATAGCCGCTGAATAAGGTGATTAGAGAATGTGACAAAGAAAATTAACCCTGCAGGAAACTGAAAAATTTGTTGACTTTGTCATGCATATAATGATTTGCTTTCTTGTTTTTGAATCCCACTAATGAAAAATTCATTTTATATTGGCATATTTTGTGTATATTTGTAGTAGTGATATCCATATGATAAACTGCAGAACTATGTGATAAGTGAATTTTGACCATTTTGACCACATCATTTCTTTCTGCCTACTAATTTACCTCTGCACAACTTCTTCTAACATTCTAGCCCTTAAGCAGATTCAAACCACCACCATTTTAAAAAAATCAACCTGACAGAGTTTACTCCTTCTTTCCCCAAATGCAGAATTTCTCTCTCAATATTACAACTGTCTGAGGCCCAGGCCAGGAGTCACAGGGCCTAAGGAACTACCCAATGTACAGCAGAGGAATAGTGGTCTTATGATTAAGATTTGAATTGGAACTCAGAACAACTGGGTTGAATTTCCAGGTCTACCACACACTTACTGTGTGACCTTGACTCACTTACTTGAGATTTCCGTATCTAGTTCACCACATGCAACATGAGAGAATACATAGAGCCGGTCAGAAAATTTCCATCAAAACAGTTTTTTGCTTGGAAATGAAGTTTCAGTAAACTTGATATTGTTCACAAAATTGTATCAATTTCAACAAAATTTTATTTAAAAAAAACATTTTGAAAATGTTCAAACATCCCATTTCAACATAGTCAGAAAAATGTTGTGATACTTTGTTTCCAAGGGACTTTCTATTTTGAAGTTTATTTGATATTAAAAAATGAAAAAAGTCAAAATCAAAACAAAAAAATTCAAATTTATCTAAAATAAATATTTCAATTGGCACAAAACGATTTTTTAAAATGTCGTTTCATGAACATTTTGACTTTTTGCCCCAATTAAGGATGATTTTTTAAAAAATCTTGGGAATATTTCATAGGATGGAAAATCCCTTTTCCAACCTGCTCTAAGAATAATGCTTTCTCCCCCCACCCCCATCTGTCTTGCAAGCTCTTTGGGTCAGGCACCATCTCTAGTGATGTGAACTTCCCAAGTCCTTTCCAAATCAGACACAGTAGAAAATCTTCCATCTTAGTTTAATTTTCAGTCAAATTGTTATCTGCTCTAATGAGCAGGGCATTAACTTGAAATTATTATTTTCCTGTAGTCAGGAGGCTTGCAAAAAAGGTATGAAATTCTTTCCATTACTCATAAATATCTAATAAATTATTCCCAATCTAATCCTTCCAATATCATATAATTTAGGGGCAAATACAAGCACCAATACTTACTAGCTTTTAGAAAGTAAGATTTGATCCAAATATCTAAATTATCATCTCCTCCTCATGAGATAATGTGAACCACAAAATAACACATCTTTACAGCTCAAGCATAGTAATGTGCAGAGCTGTATAAGTAGAGAAAGACATATTATGTATAAAGAAACACCTGTTTTAAAAGGTGTGAAGTACAATTAGAAGAGCTAGGTATGTGTTTTTAAAAATAGATAAACCTTGACTGTGTCGATTCAACATGTGTAATCCTGCAAGACAAAAACAAAAGCTGAAGCAGCCTCATGTGCTCCAGATTGTCCCATAATTTCTGTTGTATTAATTTTGATGAAATATAAGGACCCAAGGAATTGAAGATGCTAACATGATCCTGTAATTGCCCAACATTAAACAGTTTTAAACAAGGTTCAGGAAGGTACGATGCAGAGACCTCAGCCTGCTTAGTACCATGGCAAACACATTATTAAGAATCTTTTTAACCTTTTATTTAAGATACAGACTAGGAAGAAAAGCAGGCAAAACATTTGAAATGTTGAAGTATTAAGTAAGGCTTTCATTTTAACAACATCCCTTGCTCCCTTTCACTTCAGCTGTAGTGGGGTTTTAGAAAGGGAAAAAAACCCTCACTGACAATCTTTTATATGTCCTTTTTGGGGAAAAAGAAAAGGCACTAGTTGAAATGGGCTGGGGCTGTTGTTATTGGAGCTGTTGTTAAAGTTCAGTCCCATTTCCTAGATGACAAAACAAGAAACACAGACACACACTAGGGTGACCGGATAGCAAGTATGAAAAAAAAAATTTCCCAGGGGGTGGGGGTGAGGGTATAGTCATGGGCGAGAGGTGAACCACAGGCTCGGGGAGACTAGCCCCCGGCCTGGCCCATCCCTTCTGCCCAGGGCCATGCCCCTCCCTGGCCCCTTGCCCCGCCAGAGCCCAGAGGCCTTCCCACCAGCCCAGGGCCACCTGAATGCCTCCACCCCCCCACATACCCTCTGAGCACGGGGCAGGCAGCCTGTACCCCAGCACCCTCAGACCCTGAGTGCCAGGCAGGCGGGCAGAGCAAGCACCAGGCCCTGCTGCCCAGAGTCCTTGGCCGCAGGCAATCCCCCACTAGCTTCAGCCCCAGCCTGGGCCCCAGCCAAGGGGGAAGAGGTGCAGCAGACCATGCAGAAAGCAGGAGGGGGCCTGGGCTGGGAGTGAAGTGTGGGCACAGCCACACAGGGTTGTTTGGGGAAGCTCAGCCTTGTCTAGCCTTGATACCCACTGCCCATGGAGTATAGTTGGGTATATAAGACAAAGCTCCTAATAGTGGTGTGGTCTGGATAATATCAGGACATCTGATCACCCCAACACACACGCTTGCACACAAATGCACAGCGAAAGAAAATAGAATGGCAAAGAGAGAGAATGCCACTTCTGTGTCTATTATTGACTCTCACTTGCACTGTCATTGCTGGAGAACAAAGGTATGGCATGCAGTCTTATTAGCCACTCCAAGACCTGAAAGATTTGTACTGGTACAGTACTGTCTGGAGCATTGTTTTTAACTGCCTCTCCAGTCACAGGGTCAGAGCAGTGTTGGAAAATTTACAGTCTCAGCCAACTGGAAGGAAAAAGAAAAGGGATAGGAATGACGAGAGATAAGGTGAGAAAGGAAACGGACACACAGGAGGGTGGCGTGTGTGTGACCAAGTCTCACTTCCCAGATGGTGTTCGGTATTTAGCCAGAGCCAGTGGAGGTGATGATGTCATCTGAGTCTCTGGCCCAGTCTCATCTCTCTGATCCAGTCTGATCAGGATATCTCACAGGATCAGAATGACAAAGACCCTATAGTGTTAGAGTGGATCTCAGGATGGGGGTGGTAGCCATACAGATGAAACTCTCTCCTTCTTTCACTCAACAATTGTTGCGCTCCTTCATATCCTATTTTCCTCAAAAAGGGAGTTGTGTGTGGAATAGCCCATCCTCCCATTATTTTGTCCACCAATTAGGTCGAATTTTTCACACACTAATTTTGGTTCATTCATTTCCAGTCCCACACTTTTGTTATGGCAGACATGATCTCAACACACTAACTGAGTTATATCAGTAGGCCTTTATGAAATATTTGGACTAATTCAGTCTGTTTCCCTTTTGCACATTTTCTGATCAACATTTCTCATGATGTGTGATTGGAATATTGAGTAAACTTTTATCTACATTCCCACAGTTGATCTCACAGTCACGGTAAATTTATAGGTAAAATTATTACAATACTACCTACTATGACTTGCACCTTTCTCTGAAACATTTGGTGTTGGCCACTATCAGAGACAGGACACTGGATATCTCTGACGTTGGAAAAGCAAATCTGTTTCCAATGTTTCCAGAACGATATCCTAAAATACAATAAGTTAAGGTAATTAAATACAGAACTAAAGGTAAATTTCCATGATTAAATAAATCAGCAAGAGTCAGGTGTTTTAGATTGAGGTTCTTATCTTCCCCACCCCCCACGACTTCATATGAAACGAGTTTTCCCTGAACAGCCCTAAGATCCTGGGCACCTGTTCTGGGAGCACTTTAAAGCAGGAATTGCATGTATAGGTCTGTGACAGACCGTGTCCCTGTGTTCATTCTTCTTACAAGACCATGATAAATTTTGTACAAGGTATGCCTTTGTGAAGTATCATTTGAAAATTCATAATCTGCTGCAAATTATTGGTAAAATGTGTGTAACAACATTGTATGTAAAGGTATAACATTTTACTGTATGACTTTGTTGAGACATGCTCCAAGTTTAGAAAAAGCAGACCAAACTAATTTTTCTGTGACAAAGACACACTGGCATCCCAGACAGGTATCAGTATAATCAAATGACGTATCATGGGCTATTAGCTGGGGAAGCAGGCATTCCTTGGCAGGAAGAAGGGTGTGAGTAACGACTGCACATATTGGCAAAGACACTGTTGGGAGTTTCCATATAAACAGACTGGCTGTTGCCTGAACCCCAGCGGAGGCAATCCTCAAAGATGGGAGAAGGGTATAAGGAGAAACAGAGGATCCCAAATCACCTCTCTCCCCCCAACTCTGCTCACAACATCAACAACACTTGAAAGACTAAGGAAGCATCATTGAACTGAGGAAGGGGAGGTCTTGACTGAGGCTTTTCATCCAGTACAGACTGTTGTAAGCTTATGGTGAGAGAAACCTTTTTGAGGTTTTGCTTTTGAGTTCACCTAACTTTGTAAGTTAGGCATTTAGCTTGCATTTTATTTTTTTTATTTTCTTTATAACCAGTTCTGACTTTTATGCCTCATTACTTGTAACCACTTAAAATGTATCTTTCTGCAGTTAGTAAACTTGTTTTATTGTTTTATCTAAAATCAGTGTGTTTTGATTGAAGTGTTTGGGAATCTTCACTTGAGATAACAGGGCCTATGCATATCATTTTCCATGAAATGACAGACTTTCTATGAGCTAGCATTGCCCAGTAGAGATCCTGGCAATGCAAGATGCTCATTTCTGGGGGACAAGGCTGATACTGGGAGTTGGCTGATGTTGCTCTGCCGTGTAATTCAGGAGTGGCTTGCTAGAAGCATTTCTATAATTCAGCGGGGAGTGATTTTGTATGCTGGAGGCTATGTGTGAGCAGGACCAGGAATGGAGGCTCTTACAGCAAAACATTGTAAAAGGCACCCCAGATTGGACAACTAAGGGGATACAGCTGTTTAACAGTCCAGATTGTACTCTGGGTAATGTCACAAAGTCCCACACCTTTTCAGAGTGGAGCCATTTGCAAATGGAAAAGCAAATCCACTTCAGCCGAAGACTGTAGAGAAGGAATGAGAGCAAGCTTACATCCCATACACACAATTGCTTATTGGAGTAATGAACTAGTGATTTAAAGGTTCAGTCAGGGGAAAGAAACACTGACACTTTTAGGTATGGTCGAGGGACATGCTACACAGATATTGAAATATCTAGGAACAGAATAAAGGCAAGATAAAATCATACAATCTATTAAAAGAAAAGGAGTACTTGTGGCACCTTAGAGACTAACAAATTTATTTATGTTACATTTCAGCAGAATTTTACCTAATTATACCTAAATATACCTAAATAAGATGCAGGTCTCCTGAAGCATGAATAATTTAAAAGCTCATGGCATACTTTTCTGATAATCAGCTCCATTAGCAATGAATTTATCATTTAGTTGATAAATATAATGCAATCAAAACTCAAGTGAATAGTGAACAAGCAGTTTAAAGTTGGACAGCTAATACTTGGAGAAACTGTGCATTAATATTTATAATGAGGACAAGAAAATAGTTTTAAGTATATACAAGGCTTTTTAGAACAGACTAGTTTGCCTTTCATACACTAGGTATCCCAGAGTGATTTAAAAATAATGATTTAGATAATGAAGGCTAGAGATAGATGAATAATACATAGGAACTCCTTTACTCAATGAATTCTTATTCTTTTTGAGTTTGAAAATTCTCTGTGAACAATTTGTAATTTTTGTTTTGTTTTGTATAGTAGTTATTCTAACTTACTTGGGTAAGATTGTCACAAGTGCTCATCTTTGAAATAACTCCGCCCCTACTCAGGTGAACGTTAGAATTCCCATTGATCATTGGGAGCAGAATTAGACCAACACTGCATGCTTTTGGAAATCCCACCCTTGATTAATAAGTTCTGCAAATAGATTGTGGTCTGTAGCTTGTTTCAAGGGAGTTCCTTGAAAGTTATATACCTTCAAAATACAAGCTGTTTTGATTGAACACACTGGGTCACATAGTATGCTTCTATTTCTTGATGAGTAGAAGGTAACTCTTAAATTCGGGTTACAGGAGCAAATACTCATAATTAAGGCTACAATTATGTCACAGAAGTCATGGAATCCGTGACTTTCAGGGACCTCCATGGCATTTTCTGCATCAGCTCCCAGGCAGAGGAGCTGGAGCTGCCAGCCAGTGGGGGCACCAGAGTTCTAAGCTGTGAGGCCCCACAGCTCCCAGCTGCAACCCCTGGAGCTCCCAGCTGTGGCGGGGACTCCCCACAGCTCCCAGTCCCTGTGGGGGATCCCCACTTCCAGGTGTCTGCTCGGCGCTCCAAGCTGCTGGAGCTTTGAGCCACAGCAAGGGCCCCGCAGGTCTGAGGTGCCACGGGTGGCCCCCAGAGCTCCCAGCTGTTGTGAACACTAGGCAGCCCCAGAGCTCCTAGCCATGCCATGCAGGGGGATCCCAGAGCTCCCAGCCACGCGGGGGGCAGGCAGCTTCCTGGAGCTCCAAGAAATGTGATGTCCCCCAGAGTTCTGAGCTGGGGTGGGGGCCTGGCAACTCCCAGACGCCAGTCCTGGAGCTTGGATCTTCCATGGGCAGTGGGGTCTGCAGCTCCCAGCCACTGTGAGCAGCAGCAGCAGTGAGTACTGGACCCCCTCTTCCCCATCTCTGCCCCCCACTCCCCATTTTGTCAGGGCTATTTTTAGTAAAAGTCACAGGCTGGTCACGGGCTTCCCTGAATTTTTCTTTTTTGCCCGTGACCTGTCCATGACTTTTACTAAAAATTACCTTGACAAAATCTTAGACTTACTCATAATATGAATTCTAAATTCTCTTGCCATTAGTACACATCAATTTTTGAATAAAACTGGTATTTTGGTGAGCATTCTGGTCAGTAATCTTACTTGCTCAAATATTTGCAAAAGCAAACACAGAATAGGTGAGAACAACTTCAAAAGTAAATCAATTCAAAAGTTCAACTGACTTTGTTCCCCCCAGAATTTGCCCAGCACTGCAGGCAGCACCAAGGGTGGCTACCATTCTCCTGTCAACAATGGCTTAAAAACAGATATTAATCACAAAGATGGGGAGTGTTGGCCAGAACTCAGGGGTTTATCCACCACTCTTTTCTTAAAGTTGCCATGCGATCTTTCTAACCAAAACCAGCATACCTACTAGAGACCGGGGAATACATTCACCCAAATAGTCTAAATATCGTGGTGAAACCCTTCTGCCAGGAGTCAATGTCAGTGTCATAAAATAAAGGGAAGGGTAACCACCTTTCTGTATACAGTGCTATAAAAATCCTCCTGGCCACAGGCAAAACCCTTTCACCTGTAAAGGGTTAAGAAGCTAAGATAACCTCGCTGGCACCTGACCAAAATGACCAATGAGGAGACAAGATACTTTCAAAGCTGGAGGGGGGAAAACAAAGGGTCTGTCTGTCTGTGTGACGCTTTTGCCAGGAACAGAGCAGGAATGCAGCCTTACACCTGTTAGTTAGTAAGTAATCTAGCTAGAAATGAGTTAGATTTCCTTTTCTTTAATGGCTGGGAAAATAAGATGTGCTGAATGGAATGTATATTCCTGTTTTTGTGTCTTTTTGTAACTTAAGGTTTTGCCTAGAGGGATTCTCTATTATTTGAATCTGATTACCCTGGAAGGTATTTACCATCCTGATTTTACAGAGGTGATTCTTTTACCTTTTCTTTAATTAAAATTCTTCTTTTAAGAATCTGATTGATTTTTCATTGTTCTTAAGATCCAAGGGTTTGAGTCTGTGTTCACCTGTACAAATTGGTGAGGATTTTTATCAAGCCTTCCCCAGGAAATGGGGTGTAGGGCTTGGGGGTATATTTTGGGGGAAGACGTCTCCAAGTGGGCTCTTTCCCTGTTCTTTGTTTAACACGCTTGGTGGCGGCAACATAGGGTTCAAGGACAAGGCAAAGTTTGTACTTTGGGGACGTTTTTAACCTAAGCTGGTAAGAATAAGCTTAGGGGGTCTTTCATGCAGGTCCCCACATCTGTACCCTAGAGTTCAGAAAGTGGGGAAGGAACCTTGACAGTCAGCAACAAGGACCAGGTTCAAAACTAAATAAAACTTATAGCTCAATCTCCCACACAAAGCTGTACAGTACTCCCAATCCTGGCTCTAGGAAACTAAAATGTAACTTCCCTTCTTTTCAGGTATTTCTTTTCCACTGAAAAGCACTTCGGAGTCCTTGGGAATACAGAACCACAAAAACCTTTTAGAGTTGGGAAAACAACCATCCTATGTTCACGTAAAATAAAATTAGCAAAACCTAATTGAGCAGTATGGTGAACCCAACAGTCTTAGTTTGCCTTTCTGCTTGGAGATCAAGAATTCAATCCCCATGCACGTACAGCTCACTTAGGAACCTGATTAAATCCCATGGTGGTCATGTGGTGTGACTGTGAACACCCATTTATTCACACCCAAACATTACTGCAATGATGTTTGTACAAAATATAAAGTATCATTTGAACACTAACAACACACCGATCATTAATGTCATTGTAAAATGCATGTCTTAATCTTATAAGTGAAGTTATGAATTCCCTCTATATAATGTTACTAGAATATGTTTAAGACAAAGACAGGTAAAAGTGATAAACTGGGCACAGAATTTTTCACAGCCCTGATAAGTTTAGCTAGATTGATCTAATTTTTAAGTGTAGACTAGGCCTCAGATTCCTGGAGACCATACTAAGCAGACTCAGAGAGTTGATGTTATGTACTTTAAGTTTGGGAGCTCTGAACCACGTTTCTGAGGGAGGACCTTATGAACTGGCAGGGAAATTAAGTCAAGTCACCCACAGCACCACACTGGGCAGCAAGGAATGAGCACGGAGCATCCATAGCATCTTTCAGCATAACAGTATAAACAACGGGATTGTGATACCATTCGGAATCACAGTAATGTTAATCAGATGCCTACAGCAAAGAATACATGAAAAAAGTAATTGTTACAAATATAAAATAATATTGTGTTAACATCTGACATCAAAATCCTGAATAAAGCTTTTATTTTCTGTTCTTATTCCAGTAATGAATTATTATAGAATTTTCATGCCTGATATGTTCTGTGATTCAAATTACAATCTGATTATGCTGACAAATATTGCAATGAGAGAAGACACTAGAACTAATTTGCTCTCTCTGGTTAATGGGAGCAATAAATAGGGAGATTCATCCAGTCTTCTGATTCAGCTAAATGACTAGGTGGTTGTTCAGGATTTCAGAGATGTTGGTTTCATTCCCTGGCAGACAAAAAAAGCAGTACTATACACCTGTCTCAGATGCACAAAAAGAGACAAAGAAAAATCTCCAGCAAGAAATGAAGACATGGTTTGAATGTCCATGTAGGACATCTTATAGGGATAACTACTATGCACTCCTTGTAGTAAAGTAATTTTGTTGGGCAAATGGAAATGCATCTAGTAGAAATTTAAAAAAAAGTCTGTGGTCTAGGCATTTTCATCATTAGTTTTGCTTCCAAATTTGAAGGCCTCTCCAACACTCCAATGAATTAATCTGACACTCCCTTTGTCTCAGTACTCCCTCAGCGGTCCTCCCATGTTTCAGGGCTCCCCTGTGTGATGGAATCTTAAAATTATATTATAATGTTCAACCAGTAGGTGGCGCCATGTGTGAAATGCCTTACCTGAGCTGGTAATAGCTATACCTGGCAGTGCATCTTAAAGAGAACACACCTCTTGTAGCTCTCTCTATGATGGAAGCAAGATAGCCAGTCCAAATTAGGTACAGAAGTCTGATCTTCTGGTAACAGCTCTGCAATATACCATGTACTAGGAGAACACGACATGGTGTCAGAAGTAAAGGGAGTCTAAGTAGTCCCAGAGGAGAACAGAAATAGAAGGAAAACAGCAACACAGGCTGCTAACAAAAGACAAAGAAAAGCCACAAAGCTTGCAGAATCAATCTCATAAACATGCTACTCTTCAATGCCCCAGAGAACTTCAGACCTGACAGACCTTTGAAATGGACAGATTGGAAGTAGAGAGTCTTTGCAAGGCTTTGCATTGCTACTAAACTCTAACCAGAAAACTGGAGATATTCAAGTATTGTCTTTAATTTATGCTATAGGGACGCAGGCAGAGCACATATTTAAATCTTTTGCATTTACTGATGACAGTCACAAAGATGACTTTATGAAAGAGTCCTGGCTATGTCTGAGGCCTACTTTAAACCTCAGAGAAATGTTGTTTGTGAAAAGGTGTGTTTTCACCATAGAATTCAAGAACCTGGGGGATCTGTTGAATCTTTTATAAGAGTTTTGCATGCCTTGGAAGAAAATTATGATTTGAGGACAGTAAAAGATGAAAATATCAGAAACAGACTGGTTATTTGGCTTACTAGCAAAGCCTCTCACAGCAGCTACAATTAAAGACAGATGTAACCCTACACACAGTCATCCAAATAACAAAGCATATTGAGCCAGTGAAGCAGCAAAACAAAAGGCAGGAGCAACTTGAAAAACCTGAAGAACCAGAAACTAATTTAGAAGCTATAAAGAGACACTGCATGACTGCTACAAGTAATAATCTTCTATCGATAAAACCCCTAAGGCAAAAAGGAAGAAGTACTACAAAACCTTTCAGACTAACCATACAAGATGTGGAAAATTTCATAGCCAAGTGATGTGTGTGTCCAGCTAAAGGTGCAAGATTTAATAAATGCACAAAATAATGGACATTTTGCAGCTGTTAGCTGCACTAAGACTACTGCAAACAGTCAGCAGTCATTGTTGCTGGGATCTATTACATGTGATAAAACAAAGCCTGCCTGGAGAGTGAAACTGAATATTCACAGAAACACTGTTGACTTTAAACTTGACTCAGAAGAAGACATGACAGTCATATCAGAAGGGACATATAATCACCTTCTACCCCTCCCAAAGCTGAAATCATCTGACACAGCCCTGACTAGCCCTAGAAGTATTCTGAACTGTAGCCAGTTCACCACAGAAATAATTTACAAAGGCAAAAGATTTGCATTCAGAGTGCATGTGATCAAAGACCAAAACCTTCTCAGCCACAGCATGACAGCCATGATGGGCCTAGTGAGAAAGATGGAAGAACCTGGTGGCATATATGGTGGTATTGGGCTTTCGAAAGGAGATGTGGTACAAATAACCCTTAGAGACAATGCTGAATCATATCGTATACATACACCTCACAATATTACTATCCCATTACTTCATAAAGTGGAAACAGAGAATGGAACACATTGGCATAATTGAGAAAATCTGAGCCAACTCTATGGTTTACTCCAATGGTACTGGTTATAAAGACAAATGGAAAAATAAGAATCTTTGTGGATCTTAAAAGGCTTTATGAAACAATTGTGAAAGAAAAATATATCCTCCCAAAACTGGATGACTTCCTTCCCAAAGTGAAAGGAGCTACAGTATTCTACAATGGTCAGCATGCAAGCAGCTATGACCAAGGTGGTCTATTGTTGCAACAACATGGATCTGAGTGGAAGCCAGTCACCTTTTTCTCTCACACACTCTCAGAAACAGCATATAGGCTTGCGAGAACTTTTACAGATATATTTGTGGATTGGGTTCATGTACCCTGTTAACTTCACATAAACTGCTTGTAATCCTCATCAACAGAAAATCAAGCACCTCTGAGTTGCCATCGTCTTTTGATAAGGTCAATGTGATTTAATCTAGTTGCTAAATATGTTATCAAGGGGGAAAAAATCTGGTGGTAGCAGACACTCTGTCATGTAGCCTAGCATCACACACAACACCCTGTGAGCTGACACATGACATAAAGGTGTACGTGGATATATACAGACCAATGTCAGAAAAGAGACTACACCAGGTACAAGAAGCAACCTTAGCACACACACACACACCTTCAAGAAGTTCTAAATTATGACAGGGCCATCTGGCCCAAATATCTAAAGGACACAAAAGAAGCAAAAAGACTACTTTGCAGTAGGTGGACAATAAAGCAAGTCAAATGGACTCATGATTAAAGGCAACTGCATCATAATTCTAAATGCAATGAGAGGAGAAATACTAAATCTTATTTATAAAGGACATCAGGGACTAACTAAGCTCTGTGAATGGGCTGGGCATCAGCAAGAACATAAAGAATAAAGTATCTGCATGTGAAAATTGCAGAACTAATAGACCAACACAACACAATCTTTAAAAACAATACCTCTAACAGACAGAACTTTTTATGCACATTCAGAGGACATCATCACCTGGTCATAGTGGACTATTTTTCTACATACATGTCACAGTGTTATCAAGAAATTGATAATTTGAAAATTGAAAATTGAAAATTTTGCTCATTTCGGCATTCCATATCAACTAGTGACAGACAACTGACCACTATTCATCACAGCGGATTTAAGTCATTTCAAACAAACATTTTATCATATTACCAGCAGCACACATTACCAACCGGTGAATGGAAAGGCAGATAGAGCTGTATAGACAGCCAAGAAAATCCTACAGCAGGACAATCCAGTCCTTGCTCTTCTGAGCTACAGATCAACACCAATAGCGGTTACTGGATATAGCCCAGCAAACTGTTCATGGGAAGATAACTCAGAACTATTGTTCTGACTTTGGAAAAGAATCTATTTCCAAAGTGGACAGACATGAAGAGATTAGCTAAATCAGATAAAAGGGCAAAAGGAACTTACAAACACTTTTATAACTGACATCAATCAGTTAGAGAACTGCCAGATCTAGAGCCTGGTGACCAAGTTTGTGTCAAACTGGATGGAGAAAAAGGATGAAGAACTCCAGCTGTCAGAATTCATCATCCAGATTGTTTTTCTTTATATGTGATCATAGAATCATAGGACTGGAAGGGACCTCAAGAGATCACCTAGTCCGGTCCCCTGCACTCAAGACAGGACTAAGTATTATCTAGACCATCCTTGACAAGTGTTTGTCTAACCTACTCTTAAAAATCTCCAACAATGGAGATTCCACAACCTCCCTGGGCAATTTATTCCAGTGCTTAACTACCCTGTGAAGGGTATGCTTGTGTTCATTTTTAAACAAAATGTGATTTAGAAGGTACGTATGCATAAAGAAGCATGCTGTGGCTCACGACCCTAAGAACATTCTAGAAAAGGCCAAGGGGAGGGGGATGAGCTCAACATGTGGAGTGGAGAAGTATAAGCATGTGATGAACAAATCCATATATGGAAAGGTTAAATATGATTGGCTAGAGGTTTGTGGTATGTAACTTGTTATGTAACTGCCATGTGCTATAAAATAGCAATGGGAGGGGCTCCTAGCTGGAGGGACTCTGGCTGATTTTTGTACCAGGGCTCTCCCTTTGTGCACATTGAATAAAGTCTTGTTGAATTGAATTGAATAAAGTATTGAAGATCCTTGATTCTGCCTGGCATCTGACTCATTTGGTTATTATTGGGAACCACAAAATCCCAACCGTTTCTTGGCGCAGAGAGCAGGGTGAGAAATATCCTTCAGGGTCATGACCTACAATCCAATTAGAGGGTGAGTTTGTTCATTTTTTATTTGGTTGTGTGTCTCTGACCTGACTGGTGACTCTCATACCTTTTGTAGTAAGCAAGTCTTGGTGTTGGGGAATTCAAGGGGTTTGTTGCAGTTCTGAAACATTTAGGTCACAGTCTTAAGACATTGTACTTAGTGTGGGGGCTGGTTAAGCTGTAAGTTCCTCTGACTGAGTGTTGTTGAAGTGGGAAATCAAAGAGGCCATACGGACCAGCAGTTAGTGTAGGGGCAGGTATAGCCCTAAGTACCTCTAGTTAATGTGTTGGCTGGCCCAGATCTCCTAATTGGAAATTGTAATTGTGCAGATCAAAATAAATTGAAAAATGGATCAATCTGCCCCCTGGGCATTTCAGTCTGGGGTGTTTGATTTGAATAAATTGATATTAGTCTGTAAATAGAATTGTATTTAAAAATTTGGAGATTGGAGGATATTTTGGTTAAAAAAGAAAAAAAGGGAAAGATGAAGGGATATAGTAATCCATAATATGAAGAGTGTATAATTAGTGCTTTTATAACTATTGTAGCAGTAAGTTTATTAGTTTTCTTGTTGAGATATTTTGGCTGTATGACTGAAATAAAGAATGATGACCACCCACCATTACAGGTTGGCAACACTGATATTGTGCATAAACCACAATATTTATCAGAGGAAGATAATGTCCTCCATGTAGATGTAAGGTTGCTGGCTGTAAAATCTGTCCTGTCTCAGTATGACAAGGCATTGAAACAAGGATATCCAACACATGATGATTACCCGACTAAACATCCATATTATGTTGCCTGTTGGTATATGGGGTTAAAAAAACAGCAAAGAGAAGGACAAAATGGCTGGTATGTGTTTAATTGTTGATTATGAATGGCTGGTTAGAAAGTGTGATTGCTAAAAGGAAGGGTGGGAGAGTTAGAAGCAGAGGTAGAAAAACTGCAAGCTGAAGAAAAAAAGTGTAAAGAAGCAGACTCGCAGGGAAAGAGATCTTGTCCCTCAGCACCTTTGGACCCTACATGTGGAACATGGGGATATCAGTCTAGTTTCATGGCTCCGGTGAGAGTGCACACTGTCCCTAATCCTAATCAAGGGGAAAGGGACCCTACTACTCTTAGTCGCTTAGAGCACACGCCTATGAGTCCATCTGACTTGCAGAGCATGTTAAAAGAATTGCCATCTTTGCAGCTTAATAACCCAAACCTACCCTTCTGGGAAAAGGCACAGGAGTGGATGGTTGTGGGAGGCTTACACGCTTTTGATGTTTTCACCATGGTAAAAGCAAAATGTTCTGGCACAGCCTGGAGTAGAATTGCTGGTGGTTTTAATAACTCTGCATGGGCAACTGCTATTTTTGCCTCCTCAGCTGGTAGTGCGGGATTTCCGACAGGCTGTAATGGTGGCTTTGGGGCCGGGTACTAATTTGTACTCATTATATGCTAACCAAAAACAGCATCCAAATGACCCATTTGAAAAATATGTGGAAGACAAGTTTGAGTTATATCAACAGTATGGGGGGCAACAGAATGCTATTTGTGAAGATGCTGTATTCATAGAGGGGGTACTTGATGGGGTATGTGGCCTGTATAAGGCAGCCCTGAAAACTGGCTTTCAGCCTCCGGGTTATGCTGAATTATTAACATGGGCTTCAAACATTAGCAAACACAATGAGGAACAGGGTACAGGAGAAAAGGTGCACAGAATGCAAACCCGAGGACAGAAAGGAAAAGGAAAACTGAACATGAGTTTGGAAGATAGCTTTGTTGCTGCAGTTAAAGCAGCAAATGTAGGAGGTGATAACTGTAGTAACTGTGGAATGTTGGGCCATAACAAAAAGGAGTGTTATAAGAAAGGAGGTGGAAGAGCTGATCGGTGTATGAAATGTGACCAGACAGGGCATTGGTCCAAGAATTGCCTTAGTAACAAGGGTAAAGAACCTCTTGAGACTATGTCCTGGGACCAATTAATACAAATCCTCTGATTAGGGATTTTCAGCCCCCATTGCAGCAAGCCAGTATGGCTCATCTGCATGTCCGTTCTAAATGCTAGGGTTGGGGGCATGTTGTGTAAAGTCCTTATAGATACGGGAGCTTCAGTATCTATCACTGATATTCCAGGATTACCTTTGACTTCTAAATTTACTACTTGAACAGGGTTGTGGGGAGCAAGTATGAAAGCATATCTGACAAAGCCCCTTTTAATCGAGACAGAAGAACGTTTTTGGATGGGGCGATTTTATTATGCGCCAAAACAAGCCGAAAGTACAATAATGGGAATTGATATGTTACGAAAATTGGGGTGTCATTTAAATTTGCGTGAGTCAACTTCATTGCAAATACCATCTCAAAAGTCTAGTGCTAATGTGCCTCTGATCTATTCTTCTCCAGGTGAGCGTGTGTGCGTTGTGCAGGTTCTCCCTGAGCTGCCAGGACCAGAGGGAGTGTGGGCAGCCGATAAACTCAACTGTGGCGCCCGGAATTGGACACAATATTCCAGTTGAGGCCTAATCAGCACAGAGTAGAGCAGAATTACTTCTTGTGTCTTTCTTATAACAGTCCTGCTAATACATCCCAGAATTATGTTGGTTTTTTCGCAACAGTGTCACACTATTGACTCATATTTAGCTTGAGATTCACTATTACCCCCAGATCCCTTTCCGCAGTATTCCTTGTATGCGCGCAACAGATTGTTCCTTCCCAAGTGGAGTACTTTGCATGTGTCCTTATTGAATTTCATCCTATTTATTTCAGACCCTTTCTCCAGTTTGTCTAGATCATTTGGAATTTTATTCCTATCCTCTGAAGCACTTGCAACCCCTCCCAGCTTGGTATTGTCCGCAAACTTTATAAGTGTATCCTCTACAGAGGCAGATTAGCATTTTGGGCGCTCCTAGGCCAGAGCAAGTGGGGGCCCCTCCCCATCCCTTCCACCTGCAGTCCCTCCCCTGCCCCCCTCCCATGCTCCTTCTGGGGACCAGGTTCAGGGCACAGGGGCTTGCCCCACTCCCCTCACCTGGCACTCCTGCCGGGGAGCAGGGTAAGCCCCCGTGCCCTGACCCTGCTGCCCTACAGAGCAGAATGAGGTGTGGGGGTGCCCATTTTTCCAGGGCCCCCCAATAAGCCAGGGCCCCTGGGCACGGGCCCCATTGGCCCAGTGGCTAATCCGCCACTGACCCTCTATGCCATTATCTAAATCATTGATGAAGATATTGAACAGAACTGGACCCAGAATTGATCCCTGTGGGACCCCACTAAATATGCACTTCCAGCTTGACTGTGAGCAACTGATAACTACTCTCTGGGAACAGAAGACCGACAATTAAGAGTTCAGCAGAAACTATTGATATCTTCAGTTTGTTTCTCAGAAGGAACAATCAACAGAGCAAACTCTACAGCTGGCAGACGCAGAACAAAAAGAAGATACAAAGTTTCCAACCCAACCACAACCAGTTGTTGCAACTAAGGACAGCTACATGACCACATTGTTACGCACTGGTTTGGTTTAGAGATGCTTAACTGACTGATGCATACCACACTTTCACAACAGCATGATAGTGTAAATTTCGTAAATGGTAGGAATGTAAAACTAAAAGGGTGAGAGAGGTGATAGAATGCTAAAATTGTATTATAATGTTCAGCTACTAGGTGGAGCAAAGTATGACATACTTTGCCTGAGCTGGTAACAGCCATATTTAGCACAGCATTACATAAGAACGGCCCTACTGGGTCAGACCAAAGGTCCATCCAGCCCAGTATCCAGTCTTCTGACAGTGGCCAGTGCCAGGTGCCCCAGAGGGAATGAACAGTAATCAAGTAATCAAGTGATCCATCCCCTGTCACTCATTCCCAGCTTCTGGCAAACATTAAAGTATTTTAAATACATCTGCCATATCTCTCTCCATGATGGAGGCTCTGCAGCCAGTACATATCAGATACAGAAGTCTGACCTGCTAATAGCAGCCATGCAACATACCATGTACAAGGAGTACAATACACCCTTTTCACCCTCATTACCCTTTTGCATCTTACAGTTTTTACAACATTTTTTTTCAAGCAGGTCAAGTAACTTTTACAGTGGAGTTTTGCAGTGGATTCAAACTGTTTCCAGGTAAAACTTGCTTCTTTCTCCAGTGTGTTAGTTGAGTGATTTTCAGTGTTCACCTGGAAATTATATTCTCTCAGTGATTTGTTACTCTTTGTCTATGGTCAATTCATTTTCCTCTCCCCATTGACCTGCAGATAATACAAATCAAGAATTTCAAGTTGGATTTTTTTTTATTCAGTTGGCTTTCCCAATTGAATAGGTTGACTGGTAACAAAATTATGTTCAGCTTAGAATATGTATAAACTAGTATATCTGAGAGTTATCTAACCGTTCCAGTTTTTCTAGCGACTAGTAAAGTTGCAATTTTAAGAATTTGACTGGACTTTATACAAGTCTTCCCTCATGCAGAACACATGATTGATAGAAAAATAAACATTCAGGATGCATTTTTCTAGTGGAGCTGATGCAAGCTACATTTTCTAGAGATATGCCTGAACCAAAACCCCAGTTCCAACACCTGTAAACTTTCGAGAAATCTGGATCAGGATTTCAGATCTGAACTCAAAGGCCCATGTCTCCATGAGAAACTGGAAACAAAAAACTACAGCTCCCCACAAGACTTTGGGAAAGTTTGACTTTGGGAAAGAGCGGCAGTGCCATTATTACTCAGTGTGACCCGTACATCCCTCAAATATTGAAGAAAGTTTTGATTTCCCAAAGGATTTCTTTGGATTTAGAAGATTTATTTTTGTGTTCTTTATACAAGTTTTCTGACTTATTTCTGTTCTTGGTTTCTTTTCACAAAGGATTTTTCCTGGTTCGTACTTTTATTGTTTGTTTGCATTTTCCAATAAAGCCTTGAGTGCTTACACAGCCTATCCTGGTAACTGATATTTTATCCCTTTTCCAGAGATGCTTATTCTGAACAGATGGCAGTGGACTCTGGAGGTATAATTCATCTCTGCTCCTATCCCCTTCAGGGTTTGGGATTCCATCATGATTTTGCGAGAGTCTATCTTAGTTTTCATTTTTCTTTTTGTTAATAGTTACCTTGTTTATGAGGGGAGTTTTGCCTGCTTTTATTGTTCATGTAATGTCAAGATTTTCCTTCCCTTGGGCTTTATAAGTAAGAGGACTAGGGAGCAGATTTCCAGGCATTTATTATATCTAACTATCTAAAGTCCCTGATTTGTGAGTACAGTCAAGGAGCAAATAATCACAGGAACAAAACTGTGAGCATAATTACTGGTACTTGCAACTCTGCATTTTCAAAAATAGTACCCCATTGAAGCTGGACTGAAAATGTGACTCAAGACAAGACTTTTTCAAAAGAGCACAGGGTTGGATTTTTCGAGGGCTCAGCACACTGCAGCTTACACTGGGACACTTTGGGCCAGTTTTAGGGCCTAAATGGGAGCTGAGTGCCTTTGAAAAAAGAATATAAAGGGTAGGGTTTTCAAAAGTGCTGAAGAAGCTTAGGAACACAAGTCCTCTTAAAAGGCAATAGGACTTGTGCTCCTAACTCACTTAGTCCGTTGGCACCTTAAAGACTAACAGATTTATTTGGGCATAAGCTTTTGTGGGCTAGAACCCACTTCACTGAATGCATGGAGTGAAAATTACAGATGCAGGCATTATTATACTGATCCATGAAGAGAAGGGAGTTACTTCACAAGTGGAGAACCAGTGTTGACAGGGCCAATTCGATCAGTGCCATTTGCAGCTCACAGGGCAGAACCTACTACTGTCATGGAGTCCCTGGGCGATGCTCTGGAACTGCTCCCTACGAAGCCAGTCAGGACTCTGGGGAAGTCTCCTTTCTGTGAGCAGACTGTCTGCAGGACACACAGCTCACACAGCTTCCACCTTCCTGGGTCTGACCTCGGAGCATTCAGCATCCCCTGCCCCTCTGTGCGCTTCCTACAGCGAGTCCGCCCAGGCGGGCTCCTGGGGAAGCCAGAGGGTCCTACACCCCAACTCCACAGTCAGACGTGACTCTCAGCCAGCCAGTAAAACAGAAGTTTATTAGATGACAGGAACATGGTCTAAAACAGAGCTTGTAGGTGCAGAGAACCGGACCCCTCAGCTGGGTCCATTTTGGGGGGCAGTGAGCCAGACAACCATGTCTGCCCTTCACTCCATGTTTCCAGCCAGCCCCAAACTGCCTTCCCCTCCAGCCCCTCCTTCTCTGGGCTTTGTCCCTTTCCCAGCTAGGAGGACACCTGATTCCTTTGTTCTCCAACCCTTTAGCTCTCACCTTGCAGGGGGGGGGGGGGGAGGGCCAGGCCATCAGTTGCCAGGAAACAGGGTGTCGGCCATTCTCTGTATCCAGACCCCTGCACACACCTGCCCTCTAGGGCTCTGCAACGATCATACACCCTTATCCCACCACCTAGATACTTAAGAACTGCATAGGGGGAACTGAGGTACCCCCATACTATTCAGAGGAAATATTAAGAACAGTCCTGCTTTGTCACAACTATACAGTGGGTCATTGTGCTCCCTGGGCCAGCGTGGAGTTCTGTCTTCTGGGGTGCAGTGGGCAAAGGATATTGCCTAAGGTGGCTTTCCATGTTTATAGCAATGTATCATTTTGAGGTCAAAATACCCAGCTGCTATAGCATATCTGGTATCTATCCCGTCTCCAACATGCAGTGATGGGCAGCAGTGTAAAGCAGGAAGGAAGGAAGAAAGAAAGGATGACAGCTGGTTTTGGAAAATGTTGATGGCTGTGCATGCAGCTTTCAGACCCAGAGCAGGAACTGAATTTTTCCTAGATTCATAGATTCTATGAAATTCATAGAAGGAACCATTATGATTATCTGGTCTGACCTCCTGCATAACACAGGCCATAGAACTTCCCCAAAATAATTCCTAGAGCAGATCTTTTAGAAAAAAACATCCTAACTTGATCTTAAAATTGTCAGTGATGGAGAATCCACCATGACCCTTGGTAAATTGTTCCAGTGGTTAATTAGTCTCACCATTAAAAATGTATGCCTTATTTCCAGTCTAAATTTGACTAGCTTCAACTTTCAGTCATTGGATCATGTTATACCTCTCTCTGCTAAACTGAAGAGCCCATTATTAAGCATTTGTTCCCCATGTAAATACTTATAGACTGTAATCGTCACCCCTTAACCTTTTCTTTGTTAAGCTTCATAGATTGAGCTCCTTGAGTCTATCAGTATAAGTCATGCTTTTTAATCTTTTAATTATTCTCATGGCTCTTCTCTGAACTTTCTTCAACTTATCACCATCCTTCTTGAATTGTGGGAACCAAACCTGGACATGGCATTCCAGCATCAGTCACACCAGTGCCAAATACAGAGGCAAAATAACCCCTCCACTCCTACCAAGATTCCCCTGTTTATGCATCCCAGGATCAAATTAGCACTAACATTTTCAATATTGCAGTACAGTCCACCTTCACCTATGAAATTCCTATGATTTCTACGGTGTCTAAAGCTGACTCTTCAGACTCCTGGCTGTGCACCCGCATCATCCCTTTAGAAAATCTGTCTTCTCACCTCTCTGGGTTCTATTTTGGCCATCTGTAAAATAGGATGATGAGGGCTAGGTCATGCTGTTCTGACTCCTGCAAAACTCCCTTTGAGGTCACTGTAATCAACAGGAGTTTTGCCTGAGCAGGGACTATATTATTATGCCCTTATGAGGCTTCAGAATTAAAGTTTATAGAAGCCTTTGAGCACGGAGCTATGTAAGTGCAGTTTTCCCTTCCACTTTCTTCTCATCAGTTAGTGAGTCTGTAAAAGAGGAACAAGGAGTGAGGGAAGTGGGGAGAATTTTCTCTAATTAAATTGTAAAACATTGTAAAGATCAAAGTGCTCTCTTCTGCAGAATGACTAAGAAATTTAAAACCTAATTTTTGTGACAAAGATTGTAATAAGAAGAGAAAATGTCACATGAATCATTCCCTGCCATGATGACTGGTAACTGTGCAAACCTAATCCAGCATTATTACAATCCACCTATGTAATTCTGCATAGTCCCTCTCTTCAGGCTATGTCAGAGCCCTTAGCTAAAAATTAGAGAAATGTCTTAAGCAGAGGGAAAAAAACATAAAATAAAGCAAAACATACTACTTAGATGAGGCCAAATTCTGTCATCAGGTTTCCATGGATATAGCCAGAGGAAAAAAAAATTGGCTCAAGGTTTTAAGGCATTACAAAAACTAATTTAGGGCCATATATTAATGTCATGATTCTCAAACTCACATGCACAGTCCCAATGAAGTAAATGGGACTATGCATGTGAGTAAGTTCTCACCATTGTGAGTGGTTCACACTGGTCCTAAGAAAATAGCTGAGACACAACAGCAGCAAGGATAGTAATGCAAGTATAGTACCTGCCATTTAGGAGAAATGTACTGAATGCAAAATGTCTGTGCAGCTATGGACTTTCTTCACATAAATTTTTCATTTATCTCAATAACTTTCAGTGAAATCACTATAAATTGGAATTTTGCAGTAATAATTACTGTCTGGAAAGCCAGATCATACAACTTACCACCAAGTGGAGTTGTAACTGAAGTGAGCACACCCATAGAAACCAATGAGTATACTCAAGAAGCAAGCATTAGGTTCAGTAGTATTTGTTTTCAAGATCTGGCCCTAAAAACACCATCCAAGGTTAGGAAACAATTGCCATAGAATAAAGATAATATTACATCAGCAGCTGAAGCCATGATGTACTTGCAATAATAGTGTGTTTTGTGATAATACTTTATACTGTGTAATACTGAAGTCCACTGAATGTTAGATGCTCCATACATTTTTCCTTACATACAAATTATTGTACCTCATAAAACCTTCCAGTATGGTTGAGAATCATAGAAGCTCAGGGTTGGAAGGGACCTCAGGAGGTCATCTAGTCCAGCCCCCTGCTCAAACCAGGACGAATCCCCAACTAAATCATCCCAGCCATGGCTTTGTCAAGCCTGACATTAAAAACTTCTAAGGAAGGAGATTCTACCACCTCCCTAGGTAATGCATTCTAGTGCTTCACTACCCTCCTAGTGAAAAAGTTTTTCCTAACATCCAACCTACACTCCCCCACTGCAACTTGAGACCATTACTCCTTGTTCTGTCATCTGCTACCACTGAGACCAGTCTAGATCCATCCTCTTTGGAACCCCCCTTCAGGTAGTTGAAAGCAGCTATCAACCCCCCCCTCTCATTCTTCTCTTCTGCAGACTAAACAATCCCAGTTCCCTCAGCCTCTCCTCATAAGTCATGTGTTCCAGTCCCCTAATCATTTTTGTTGCCCTCCGCTGGATTCTCTCCAATTTATCCACATCCTTCTTGTATTGTGGGGCCCAAAACTGGACACAGTACTCCAGATGAGGCCTCACCAATGTCGAATAGAGGGGAATGGTCACGTCCCTCAATCTGCTGGCAATGCCCCTACTTATACATCCCAAAATGCCATTGGCCTTCTTGGCACACTGTTGACTCATACCCAGCTTCTCGTCCACTGCAACCCCTAGGTCCTTTTCTGCAGAAGTGCTGCCTAGCCATTCGGTCCCTAGTCTGTAGCAGTGCATGGGATTCTTCCGTCCTAAGTGCAGAACTCTGCACTTGTCCTTGTTGAACCTCATCAGATTTCTTTTGGCCCAATCCTCTAATTTGTCTAGGTACCTCCGGATCCTATCCCTACCCTCCAGCGTATCTACCACTCCTCCCAGTTTAGTGTCATCTGCAAACTTGCTGAAGGTGCAATCCACACCATCCTCCAGATCCTTAATGAAGATATTGAACAAAACTGGCCCCAGGACCGACCATTGGAGCACTCCACTTGATACTGGCTGCCAGCTAGACATGGAGCCATTGATCACTACCCGTTGAGCCCGACAATCTAGCCAGCTTTCTATCCACCTTATAATCTATTCATCCAGCCCATGCTTCTTTAACATGCTGGCAAGAATACGGTGGGAGACGGTGTCAAAAGCTTTGCTAAAGTCAAGGAACAACACGTCCACTGCTTTCCCCTCATCCACAGAGCCAGTTATCTCATCATAGAAGGCAATTAGATTAGTCAGGCATGACTTGCCCTTCGTGAATCCATGCTGATTGTTCCTGATCACTTTCCTCTCCTCTCAGTGCTTCAGAATTGATTCCTTGAGGACCTGCTCCATGATTTTTCCAGGGACTGAGGTGAGGCTGACTGGCCTGTAGTTCCCAGGATCCTCCTCCTTCCCTTTTTTAAAGATGGACACTACATTAGCCTTTTTCCAGTCGTCCGGGACCTTCCCCCATAGCCATGAGTTTTCAAAGATAACGGCCAATGGCTCTGCAATCACATCCACCAACGCCTTTAGCACTCTTGGATGCAGCGCATCCAGCCCCATGGACCTGTCCTCGTCCAGCTTTTCTAAATAGTTCCAAACCACTTCTTTCTCCACAGAGGGCTGGTCATCTCCTCCCCATGCTGTGCTGTCCAGTGCAGTAGTCTGGGAGCTGACCTTGTTCGTGAAGACAGAGGCAAAAAAAGCATTGAGTACATTAGCTTTTTCCACATCCTCTGTCACTAGGATGCCTCCCCCATTCAGTAAGGGGCCCACACTTTCTTTGACCTTCTTCTTGTTGCTAACATATCTGAAGAAACCCTTCTTGTTACTCTTAACATTTCTTGCTAACTGCAAGTGTGATTTGGCCTTCCTGATTTCCCTGCTGCATGCCCAAGGGAAGTGGAAATGTTGTTCCTTGACTTTAGCAAAGCTTTTGACACAGTCTCCCACAGCATTCTTGCCAGCAAGTTAAAGAAGTATGGGCTGGACGAATGCACTATAAGGTGGATAGAAGGTTGGCTAGATTGTCGGGCTCAACGGGTAGTGATCAGTGGCTCCATGTCTAGCTGGCAGCCAGTATCAAGTGGAGTGCTCCAAGGGTCGGTCCTGAGGCCGGTTTTGTTCAATATCTTCATTAAGGATCTGGAGGATGGCGTGGATTGCACCCTCAGCAAGTCTGAAGATAACACTAAACTGGGAGGAGTGGTAGATACGCTGGAGGGTAGGGATGGGATCCGGAGGTACCTCGACAAATTAGAGGATTGGGCCAAAGAAATCTGATGAGGTTCAACAAGGACAAGTGCAGAGTTCTGCACTTAGGACGGAAGAATCCCATGCACTGCTACAGACTAGGGACCGAGTGCCTAGGCAGCAGTTCTGCAGAAAGGGACGTAGGCGTTACAGTGGACAAGAAGCTGGATATGAGTCAACAGTGTGCCCTTGTTGCCAAGAAGGCCAATGGCATTTTGGGATGTATAACTAGGGGCACTGCCAGCAGATCGAGGGACGTGATCATGCCCCTCTATTTGACATTGGTGAGGCCTCATCTGGAGTACTGTGTCCAGTTTTGGGCCCCACACTACAAGAAGGATGTGGAAAAATTTGAAAACATCCAGCGGAGGGCAACAAAAATGATTAGGGGGCTGGAGCACATGACTTATGAGGAGAGGCTGAAGGAACTGGGACTATTTAGTCTTCAGAACAGAAGAACTAGGGGGGATTTGATAGCTGCTTTCAACTACCTGAAGGGTAGTTCCAAAGAGGATGGATCTAGACTGTTCTCAGTGGTAGCAGATGACAGAATGAAGAGTAATGGTCTCAAGTTGCAGTGGGGGAGGTTTAGGTTGGATATTAGGAAAAACTTTTTCACTGGGAGGGTGGTGAAGCACTGGAACGGGTTACCTAGGGAGGTGATGGAATTTCCTTCCTTAGAGATTTTTAAGGTCAGGCTTGACAAAGCCCTGACTGGGATGATTTAGTTGGGGATTGGTCCTGCTTTGAGCAGGGGGTTGGACTAGATGACCTCCTGAGGTCCCTTCCAACCCTGATATTCTGTGATTCTATGACTGGAAGTTGAAGCTAGTCAAATTCAGACAGGAAATAAGGCATACATTTTTAATGGTGAGAATAATTAACCATTTGAACAATTTACCAAAGGGTTGTGATGGATTCTCCATCAGTGAAAATTTTAAAATCAAGATTGGATGTTTTTCTAAAATATATGCTCTTGGAGTTATTTTGGGAAGTTCTGTGGCTTGACCTATACAGGAGATCAGACCAGACAATCACAATGATCCCTTCTGGCCTTAGAATCTATGAATTATGATTTGTAAGTAAACAGAAAAAGAAAGAAGGTGAAATCAAACTATGGATCTTGGATTACTGAGTTTATTATTCATTCCAAGAAAACCTCATTGTATAATTGTGTCTCAAAGGCCTGAGGATACAATGCAATGGCAAACAAAGTGCCTCCCAAGCCTCTGGCTATTAATGGCTGTAAAGAATTGCTGCAGTTCTATTAACTTGGTATTAGCTATAAAGGAGGTTATCACCTACCCCCGCATTTCCCAAGCTGTAGGTATAGGGGTGCCTGAATGCTGTTGGGAAGGGCTAGCAAGGAGGCATAGATAGGCCTCATTTGTTCTCCGGCATGTCAACTTTCAGTTTTTAAAAAATGGCAGTAGCTGTTGTGGTTGTGAAGAAAACATTCAAATGGTCACCTGAGTATAATTACCGATGCAGCAATGATGGCCTGAGTTTGCAGAGATCCCGACACAACAGCTCTGAGGTGAAATGACCTCATTCCTTTCAACTGGTGCTAACTCAGATGCCGTTGACAATACCTGAAATGTAAATGTTAACTATTCCATTGCCCATCAAAGTATGTAAGAAAAGAAACAAGATATCATATTATGGAAAATTGTACAATATGCCATATGTGACAACTCATTTTGCGTAGGCTATTAATAATACATGGTGAGGTTGAAGGGGGATAGAATTTATTTCATTTTTCCTGAAAGGGGACTTGGCTTTTAAAACTTGGTGAAATGCTGGTCTAGATACCAGCATCATATCAGCAATTCACAGGTTATCTATGGCAAAGCGGCCCTTATCAAGTGAATTTCCTACTTTCAGCAAAACTGTTGTAACTTTGTTCACCAAAGTTTTAATGTACTTAATTCTCTCTGTTAGTGACTGATGGACCATAGCACATCAGCTCCCCTACTCATGAGATGCAGTTCCCAATTGCTGTAATTCTCAAATCAGAATGGTCTCCTAACTTTGCAGCAATATATAGGGGGTTTTGCGTTTAATTGCTTTTGTTTTTATTAGCACTAGAAGCTCTTTTCCCAACTGGATGAACAATCAAAGCTGCAGGATGCTTATGCTTGGGTGGCTAATCAGTGCTGCAAACTGTCTGGTTGCTTAGAGCTAGGCACGCTTTCATGTTTGTCTGAATAATTAGAATTGAATGTTTTCCTGTGAAACACGAGATACTCGGGGCCTGATTTACAAAACATTTAAAGATTGGAAGCTTGAAGACACTGTCAATCTCTGGAGGAAGTAGAACTAAAGAGCCCCATCAGTACCCCAGTTCTGAATTTCCCCCACCCCCCATTGCTGAAGTTTAACCTTTTAAATTAATCAAAGTTGTGAGGAGATGTCTCTTAAATGCTGGCTGTGCTCCACAGAGAGTCCATCTGTTTCAGCCACAAGGATTAAAAACAAATCTGTAAACACAGGTGCACCTGCCTCGGTCATAACAGATAGAGTAAGGAAAACTTCAGCAGCTCAAAGAAAGACAGCTTTAGCATGAATACGTAGGACTTGTGTATGGCATTTCATTTTCAAAGCACTTGGCAAGTATTAACTAATTTGTTCGCACTACACTCTGATGAGGAAGGGAATATCACCACGTTCTTGATGGAGCTCTAAAAATAGCTCCCTTTTAGGGCTTCAGCATGTATGTCATTTAAACCACTGCCTCAGTTTCTCTAAAGCAAGTAGCATTTGTATGACCTGTTCAAGGCCAAGAAGGAATCCATTTGAGAGCCATGATTAGAACACAGACAAACCGGACTACTGGACCTGGGCAGGCCACCTCTCTCGTGTTAGGGATGGGGTTGGGGGGGTAGCTTCTTTGATGGATCATTGCTCTCTGCAGGAGGTAAATTTTTCTGTAATCCAATCTATCCACCAACCAACCTTATGTAGCTATAGGGTTTCCATCACTCTGCCATCTAGGCTTTCAATTAAATAATACAAAC
Organism: Caretta caretta; assembly: GCF_965140235.1. NCBI lineage: Eukaryota > Metazoa > Chordata > Testudines > Cheloniidae > Caretta > Caretta caretta. Next base: position 32,730,564 of record NC_134207.1, on the reverse strand, counting down.
TTTGCAGGTTGCAGAGACTAACAAAACACAGAACAGAAACTGCATTAGAATGTTAGCATATGGAATTGCATACTTTTGCCATTGTTACACCCATGTTGCAACTCTAGCATGCTGAGATTCTGAGAGTTTGCAAGTAATGTTCTGGAGGCAGTTGAAGCCAAGACTATACCCTTCCCCTTTGGAATTCACGTCCCTAAGCAGGATTGCACAATCAATGAGTGCTTTTGAAAGCCAGACGAAGCTGATTTGGGACCTAAGTCCCATCATATCCAAGTGTGGAGTTTAAAACACAGGGATATATTTAGATACTGAATGTGTCTTTATAAAAACAGAAGGCGTGAAATCCTAGCTGCACTAAAATAAATGGCAATACAACCATTGACATCAGTGGGGCTGGGATTTCACCCATGGTGTTTAATACTGCTCTCAGAGTCACTGCAGGGTAACAGAGTGCAGAATTTGACTCAAGGGCTCTAAAATGAACGTGGAAGTAATGGAATTTATGATGATGGATGCAAATTTGTTTATCACTGCACACAATTTCTGGGATTCCTGAATAGCCAATGGTGGTATAGTCACATTAAAGAAGTTCAATCTTTAAAATAAAGGGGGGGAAAAGACATATTTACCACTGCATTTCAGTTTTAACTTGTAGCATCCCCTCCTATTCCAATCCTGCGCCTCATATGATTGGAAACTATCACATATTCCAATTAGTGCGGTGTATTTGTGTTATGGAAAAACATTTGCTCTAGATTAATTTAAAAACAAAGTCATTTACGCTACTGTAAATCAAATTTTGACCAAGGGTCTCTAAGGGTGCAAGGCTAGTACTTGTAACTCCTTTTTGTTGTGTTTTTCCAAGGAATGATCCTCTCTGCTTTCTTTCCCCTCCTTAGTTAATGACATGACTACTGTAATTTCAAAGAAGAAAAATCATAACGATAGCTGAACTATCAACGGGAATCTGAACTATCTGTACGTAAGCAAACAATCCCTTGAGGGAACTTTATTCCCTTATTTCTTCAGTATCAAAATGCCAGTGGTAAGAAAATATTTGAGCTCCTCGGACAGAGTCTAGTGTGAAAGCTTTTATTGTGAATATATATGGTTTTGAAGCAAACAATTTCTACCCATTACTTACACTGGTGAGAGGTGAAAAAAAGCAAAATGCCAAGTCTTTAAATGTAGGTGCCAAATTAGATACCTTAATCCACAGCTAAGTGTCTAACCTAATGGCTTGATTTTCAGAAGTGCTGACAGTATCCTCAGTTCTCGGTGAAAGTTGGGTTACTCAGCACCTACTAATCAGGCTACTAATTTAGATGCCTAACTATAGACTTAGTTGCCTAAAGTTTTCAAATTTTGGCTAGAGTCTACAGAGAACATCTCAACTTCATGCTATGACTAACAAACACCTGCATGGTAAATCCCATTTGATTTTATTATTTCCTGTGTTGGGATGCTCAGTACAATTAATTGCTGATGTCTGATGCTCTAAGCAAAATGTACATCTGGTTATCTGTTACTTCAGCATCTGACGAACAGCTCAAACCTGTATGAAGCACAGCAAGTGATTTTGAATAGGAGATGTTAAACTGCATTTAAAACAGTAGGAGTTTTCAACTACCTGCTGTTTCACTAAAATTTCAGTATATTGCAGGGGCAAAAGGTTGGAATAATACTGCATGATATTGGATGTCAGATCAGCCAATATGCAGTGCCATATTGTACTATCACAAAATGCAATATTATTGCAATATACTATGGCGCTGAGCTTTGGGAATGTAATAATGCCATCATTTTGTAGCAATTGGTTTCTTGCCTTAGGGAATCATTCAAGGTGGGCAAGCGAAGCAATATTAGCTGTTTGCCCAGAACAAGCCTGTGGCTGCTTCCATTCTCCATTGTTCTATATAGACACCAAACAGAAGCTAATGTCCTTCCACTCTGCTTTGCAAAAATACCAAATAAGAGTTTCCCTATTAAAACTAATTTCTGTCATGTCAAAGCTGGCATGTGAGTCACTTTACCCATGAATACTTGTTTTCTGGGTTCATCCCCTTTAAGTGATCTTCCCTGCTATAGACGTAACTGCCACTTTAGTTAGATACAACCAGAGATCACGCAAAAAGAAAAGGAGTACTTGTGGCACCTTCGAGACTAACCAATTTATTTGAGCATAAGCTTTCGTGAGGCATTGCATGTGCACGTGCACACACACAATATCTTCAGAAAAAAAGAACATCAATACTGTGTACACACACAAAATAATTGCTTCTTCCTTTGTGTGATGGCTGGGTTGTGAGCAGTCAGACCCAGAGTCTGCAGTCATGGGACAGGAGTCACAGTCAGCTGGGCCAGGATACCCAGATGTCAGAAGCAGGAGATAAACTGAAGATCAAAACTACATGTCAGGGCCAGGCCTGGTCAGGATACCAGGGAGTCAGAGACAGGAGACAAACTGGAGATCAGAACCATAAGTCAGATGCTAGGAGTCACACCACGTTAGGATAGCAAGCCACAGGAGCAGGAAGCACACAGTCCAGAGCAGAATGGAACCCAGTTGTTCAGATAGCTTCCTGTTTCTGCTGCTGGCTACAATAGGGCCTGTGGGCCAATCGCTGCAGTGGGACTAGGCTTCATGGTCCCAGGTAAGCAATTGTCAGCAAGTTGCCAGGTGGCAGGCGGGAGCATGGCTGCATCCATGAACCCTGCAGCTGTGGGTCATGATGCTTTGCTTTATAAAGTTTGTGCTATGGCAGTATCACTGAGTTGTGGTCCTATTACAGCAAAAATATTATCCATTGAGCAGGTAGCTTTATTCCACGCAAACTACCCCAGTTTTATTCAGATTTGGCCTGTAAAATGGGTTGTACTTTAATAGAATACATGAGAATCACATTCCTGCATCTGTCCTGGCTTCAGAGTGTACAAGTAAACTTCAGCAGTGGATTAATTTCTCCTTGGCAGAGAAATAACTGAATAATGATAGGCTGTGTCTACTATAGAGACTGTGCCAGCATAACCCCATAGTACTGATGCATCCTACCCCAGTGGAAGTGGGTTTTTCATTGGTGCAGAAACACTACCTTCCCAAACAAAGTTATCTGCATCGATGGAAGCATTCTTCTGTCAACATAGCTGCGTCTACATTGGGGTTTAGATCAGCATAGATATGACCATCAGGGGAGTGTTTTTTTCAGAGCCCCTGGCCTGGTGGGGGGAATGGGGGATAATGGTATGGGGTGGGTGAGGACATGGGGAGATACATCCCCTGACATGGTGGAGAAGGGCGAAATGGGGTCCCTGGCATGAGAGAAGGGATGCACACAGAGTCCCTTGTATGGGTAGGGAGAATGGGAGAGGCTGGCATGGGTGGAGGGAAATGTGGAGCCACATAGAGTCCCTGGCATCGGGTTGAAGAGGACAGACTAGGCTGCAGGAGTCCCTGAAATAGAGGGGGATGGAAAAGCAGTGTTTAGTGAGTTTGTGGGAAGATGGAGGAAAGCAAGGAGACCCTGGTTTGTTTGGCCTACAGAAGCAACAAAGTGTATGACCTAGTTTTTTTTCTAACATACACCTAGCAACCTCAGTGGAAGCTGTAGGTGCTCAGCTCTCTATAATTTAGGCCCATAGCTCCAATTAATGTTTTGAGCAAGAAGTAACACTTTCAGCACTCCAGAAAGAAACACCTCTTCCAATTCCAGTCAGTCAGACTGGTTGTTGTATCTATTGTAAATTGAATAGAAGAATCAATAAATGCAATACAAATTTAGGAATACAAGACGGAGCCTGGGAAAGATCCCTAGGAAGAGAAAAGAGAAGGACAAGATGGTGGAAAGTTAGTACCTGTCATAAATATAAAGGGAAGGGTAATCACCTTTCTGTATACAGAACTCCTGGCCACAGGCAAAACCCTCTCACCTGTAAAGGGTTAAGAAGCTAAGACAACCTCACTGGCACCTGACCAAAATAACCAATGAGGAGACAAGATACTTTTAAAGCTGGAAGGGGGGAAACAAAGGGTCGGTCTGTCTGTGTGATGCTTTTGCCGGGAACAGAGCAGGAATGCTCTTCAGAACTCCTATAAAAAGTTAGTAAGCAATCTAACTAGAAATGCGTTCGATTTCCTTTTGTTTAAATGGCTGGTAAATAAGCTGTGCTGAATGGAATGTATATTCCTATTTTTGTGTCTTTTTGTAACTTAAGGTTTTGCCTAGAGGGATTCTCTATGTTTTGAATCTGATTACCCTGTAAGGTATTTACCATCCTGATTTTACAGAGGTGATTCTTTTACTTTTTCTTTAATTAATATTCTTCTTTTAAGATTCTGATTGCTTTTTCATTGTTCTTAAGATCCAAGGGTTTGGGTCTGTGTTCACCTCTGCAAATTAGTGAGGATTTTTATCAAGTCTTCCCCAGGAAATGGGGTGTAGGGTTTGGGGTTATATTTTGGAGGAAGACGTCTCCAAGTGGGCTCTTTCCCTGTTCTTTGTTTAAACACGCTTGGTGGTGGCAGCATAGGATTCAAGGACAAGGCAAAGTTTATACCTTGAGGAAGTTTTTAACCTAAATTGGCAAGAATAAGCTTAGGGGATCTTTCATGCAGGTCCCCACATCTATACCCTTGAGTTCAGAGTGGGGAAAGAACCTTGACAGTACCTATTCTGAGTTAACTGGAATAAAGAATCTAGCTTGATCCTACTGCCTGTTTGCTTGCTTACTTCAGCAAATTCTGCTTTCACACTTAATCTGACCCCAACTGCTATGCAAAACTTCTCACTCCCAAGAGCACGCTTTGGCCATGTTGCTTGGGGTGTGGCCTGGGTTTCCTTTGTTCATCCATTCTGCAACACACAAGACCAAAGCTCCCTTGAGTTTAATGAGCACAAGAACTGACATGTCATCAGATAAACTACTCATTATAGTTGCACTTAAAAGGAAATAGATGACCTTTGACAACTATTAAACCTACTCTCCGATAGACAAGGACATTTCAAATCAGGTGGGCTTCAAAGAATTTACTCTTTTCACATTATCACTTTTGTTACTCTTCTAACATGTTTCAAAATAAAAACAATTACCTGTGTGTACATATATATGAACACGTATTTGTGAATGTGTGCACAGAGCGAGAGAGAGGGAGAGAGAGATCGTTTTTCAGCTTGGGTATGTCCATTTGGACACCCTTTTTGGCACTTAGACTAGCTTGTAACTATTCATTTACATACCCATGTGCCAATGGGAGTGTCTGAATGTGAGATCCAGAGGTCCTTTAAGACATCCTTTTGAAAGCTGGGCCATTGTGCTAGTCAACTAGACATCATCATCATCATCATGTTCCTATTACACCTCTGGCGTTTAGGGCAGTGACGAAGCTCCTCCATTCCTCTCTGTTTCTGACAAGTCTTTCAATGGTTCCCCAGCTGTGCCCCAGGTTTTTCAGCTCGGCTTCCACAGCTCTTCTCCATGTTGTTTTCGGGCGGCCTCATTTTCGCTTGCCTTCAGGTGTCCATCTTATTGCTACTCTGATGGTGGAATCAGTTTCCATCCAAAGCACACGACCAATCCATCTCCACCGCCTCCTGGCAATGATGGTGCTCAGATCCTCTTGGCTGCACTGTGTCAATAGATCTTAGTTTGAGATTGTTCTGGGCCAAAAGATACGGAGGATTTTTCGGAGGTAGGTTGTATGGAATGAAGATAGTTTGGACATGTCATAATTTCTCATTCCCCAGCATTCTGCACTATAAAGTAGTATTGAAAGTACGCAGCTCTGATAAATCTTGAGTTTGGTTTTGATGTTGTATTTTGATTATTTCCAGACTGTATTTAAGCTCCTGAAGGTGTTCCTGGCTTTATTGATTTTGTTCCGGATGTCCTGGCTTGTTCCACTGTCCTGGCTGATGGTGCTGCCCAAGTATGTGAATGTTTCTACATTGGTGAGAACATAATCCTCTATCCATACTGGTGATGGTGAGGCAATATTAAAGGTCATGATATCTGTCTTATTGCAGGTGATTTTCAGTCCAATTTTCTGGCTGAATGCATTGAGTCCAGTTGTTTTTTCTTGTATATGGTGTTGGGTCTGTGATAGAGAGTGACATCATCTGCGAAGTCCAGGTCTTCAAGGGATGAGAAGAGTGTCCATTTAATGCCTCCTGGCATGTCTTCTGTTGTACGCTGCATTTTCCAGTTGATGGCAATGTTGAAGAGGATTGCAGACATGACACACCCCTGATGTACTCCTGTTTTGACTTAAAAACTGAGCTCACCGTGATCAACACTGCATGTAAAGTTGAAATAGACGCTTTAGATGAAGTTGATTATACGGAAAGGAATTCCATATGCCAGCAGAATGTGCCATTGTCTGGTCCTGTGAATGCTATCAAAAGCCTCTCAAAGTCCATGAAATTTATGTAGAGTTGCCATTGCCATTCTAAGCCCTGTTCTTTTATGTTTCGTAGAGTGAAGATCTGGTCAGTGCATCCACGCCCTTTCCAAAAACCAGCTTGCTCTTTTCTGAGAATGCTATCAACTGCCTCTGATATATGCTGGACTATTATCTTACACAATACTTTGCTTAGCACAGATAAAGTGTGGTGTGATATGCCAGTTGTGACAATCACTGAGAGTTCCTTTCTTTGGTATCTTCAATATAATTCAATTGGTCCACTCATCTGTCACACGGTGGTGGTCACTGCCAACATCTGCACCCCTTCTCACTTTCACATCTGCTAGTGAGCGTCGCCATTTGCCATTGATCATGATATTGTCAATCTGGTTCTTATCTCTGCCATTTGGAGAACACCATGTCAGCTTGTGAATTTCACAATGTTCAAATAGGGCTCCGCCAATGACTAGGTCAGTCATATTACAGAAATCAACAAGCCTTTCTCCATTTTCATTCACAGTGCCACACCCATGTATTCCCATTGCTCTGTCATTGTTTGTATTGTCCTTACTGACCTTGGCGTTCAGGTCCCCCATGACAATAGTTAGGTCGTGGTGTGGTACTCTCTCTAACTCCACCTGTAGTGTAAGATAGAATTTGTCCTTTACTTCTTCATCATTGTCATTTGTCAGAGCATAACACTGAATCAGGGTAATATTATTATGTTTCCCTTTCAGTCTGGCTCTCATAAGCCTGCTGCTGATGAATTTCCATTCAGGCAGGGAATGCTCCACTCCCTTCTTCAAAAGGATGGCAACACCCTCATAGTGTTATCCATCACCCTGTCCAGAAAACAGCAAAGTTTCTCCCAAGGCTGTTGTTAATTTTCCTGATCCCATCCATCTGCTCTCCCTGACACCCAGGTTGTGTAAGCTGTAGCATCTCATTTCTGCTGTGACCTGAGCTAGCTTCTCTGCTTTGTACATTGTCTGTATATTCCAAAACCCAAGTTTGGTGTTGAGCACTTCCATCTTCATGCCAGTGGCTTCCTTTTGGCTTTCACCACTGGCAGGCATATGGGTCACTGACTCCTGAAGGCCATCACACACAGTAACGGTCGATTTCTCCATTGCTGTTTCTGTAACATATTTTGTTTTTTAAGGGACAGGATTGCTAGCCCTTTGCCTAACCCCCAACCTGGAGGACCAGGGTGTCTGTTTTGTCTGGCCCATCCCCCACAAACCAATCCAGCATGGTTGAACCTACCAGGAGCAAAAAGACTCTGGGGATTATTAGAGTATGCAAGCTGTCCCACCTTGACAAGGCACAGACACCAGAGGACAGCAACTAGACATAGTGGACACAAATTCATTGCAGGCATAAGAGGAAGCAGCTTTCATGGAAGATACCAAAAGTTGCTATACTTCAAAAGTAGGGGTGAATTTGAATCAGTATCACTAAATCCTTTGCAAGAATGTAGGTACATAGAAAAAAAATAAACATCTTTCTGGAGTTTTAGCTCCTATCTAATGTTTTGTATTTGAAAATAAATAGGTTTAAACTAGTTGAGGTATTCAGAGAACTAGAGCATTTATTTTCTTAAAATAGTTGAACTTTAAAGTGAATCTGCTTCTTTTGTTTTAATAGAGATGGGCTAACTTTTCAAATTTCAGACACCTATAGTTATAAACAATTTTCATATGCATCTTGGAAAATATATACTTTGCTATCTGCTTGCTCTACTGTTAAATTTTTATGTAACCAGGCAACTAGCACACTTCCATCTCTCTCTCTCTCTCTCTCTCAGCCTCTCTAATGTATTAGCACTGCTTTCACATGGTTACTTTGCCTGATAAATCCCTCTTTACAGAACTTGCATTTGCCATCCAACCATTTTATTTTCTCTGAGATGGGCAATATCATGCCATGATGTTAGAAGAGAGAAGCATTTATTTTATTATTATTATTTATTTTGTTATTATGAATAGTATTTAGGAAATTGCTTCCATTGTAGCTTTCCTTTTTATGATCATATTTCTGTTATCAAGAATTGTCTAATCTCTGTTTTCTCCTTGAAGACCTTACATTTTTGTTGTTTTATTTTTTCCTCCTGCTATTACAAAAAATGGAAAAGTAGAAACATAAGCCAGGAAAATAAAACTACTTTGAGAGTTCTCGGTGTTAATGGCCTTATGCCATACAAATGGGAAGCTCTGTTTAAAAACTGACATCACACCATGGCTCTTTGATCTTAAACTTACATTGTACTTTCACTTTGACAGATCCCAAAGTGAGGTAATGCACTTGTTACAGGATATATGAATCACATCACCCACCAGTGAAATGTAGCCACCCTTGGTGAGGACAATAGAAAACGTTCAACAGTGTACAGCAATTCTATTCAACAGTGTAGGGCAAGTGAAGACTACTGTTTCCAAATGAAACTAAAGAGGAAATAGGGCATGGGGGAATTGTACATCAATTAGCCAAACTGGAATCTGTCCAGAAGAATTAGATTAATATCTTTAATCTTGCCAAAAGTGCTGTGAGATGTTTATAATGACCACAAGTCATCATGACTAAGGTTTTACATTACCTACAAAAAACAGCCCATCTAGTGATAAAGGTTTCCTAGCACAATTCTGGGATGTTAGTTCATTGATTCAGAAGGAAGAAGGCAATCTACTTTGACTTCTTCCTACAGCACCCACAGGGGAGATCAAAGCTTGCAGTAGCATGGCTGTGTCTCTACCTAATGAAATCATTCAGGCCATCAATTATGAGGATGGTGAGTTTGTTATTCCTTCTGGTAATAATGTTGCTGTAACTGTATCCAGTGTCTGATACCAATCTTAGATTTCCTCTGAAAAGCCATGCATCTAGTGCTGCTAATAAAAATGTCCCTTAGGGAAATACTTGTGAAATCATAACACACTATCTTCACATTCAGAGCCACGTACTTCTACTACTGTGACTTAAGACAATACAGTACCTATGATGAATACACCAGTTAAATAAAATTTAAAAGATTTGTGTTATTAAATGCACTGAGCCTGAATTTTGAAGTACAGTATCTGTGCTGATTTCATTACTGGATTTCTCCTGGAGGTCAAAATCAGTAGGAGTAAAATGAGTAGGAGTGAAATGTAGAATGTTGATGCTCTCCAGACCTCCAATGTGTGGAGTTTTTCCCCTTCCTTATGAGCATGAGGCTTTGAGAAGAAAGAAGGTAGGTGTATTGCCTAATAGACATGGCAGTGAGACACCACTTTTGTGAGAAACTTCAGATGGGGATACAAGTAAACCTTGTCCTTAAAGAAGACCATATACGGAGGTCTAGACATTAGAGCACATAGTTCATCTGCTCTCCTGGCTGAAGTAATTGCCACCAAAAAGCTACATTGTAAGATGTAGCAAGGAACTAGTAGTTAGAGGTTCAAAGGGAGGAGCCATTAGTTTTGACTAAGTCAGGTTTAAGTCCCACGGGGGAATAGGATACTCTATGTGATGACACAACTCTTCCAGATCCTTCAAAAACCTGATTGATACAGAATTGGGAAAAAATAGAATGATTATCAGTTGCAGGGTGGAAAGCAGAGAGAGCTGCCAAATGGACCTGCATGGAACTAATGGCCAGATCTTGTTATTTTATGAATACCAGATAGTACAGAATATGTTCTATTGGAGACTGGACTGGGGCAACGCCTTTCTCCTGGGACGAGGTGGATAATCTCTTCCACTTCTCCAGGTAAGTAGACCTATTAGATGGCTTTCTACTGTTTAAAAGTACATTTTGAACTCCCCTTGAACAAAACTCTCCCTGAGTGTTAGCCTCGGAACATCCAGGCTGTCAGGCATAGGACCTGCAGGCTGCCGTGGAGGAGACAACCATGGTCCTGAGAGATTAGCTCTGGGTCTGGTGGCAGTGAAGCTCTGTTCAAGAGGGATAGCACAGTGGAAAACCAATGTTGTTGATGCTATGCTGAGGCTATGAGTATGACTCAAACATGGTCCCGCCTGATTTTCAACAACACTCTGGATAGGAGCAGAATTGGAGGAATTGAGTACAGGAGCTTGTCTGACCTGGGAAGAAGGAATGGGGTCTGAGAGAGTCGCTGGGCTGTGACCTGCCTGAGAACAAAACTGATGACACATCCTGTTGTCTTTTATTGCCAACAGATCTATATGGGAGTCATCCTAATTGGAAAATGAATCTGGCAAAGAGACCACTTGGATAACCAGTTAAAGATCTGCTTAAGTAGTCTTCCAGATTGTTCTGCATGCACGGAAGGCAAGAGACTTTGAGGTTGATTGAATTGGCAAGGCAAGAGTCCCACTGCCTGACTGCTTCTTGACGGAGTCAACCAAGCCTGTCCTTGCCTGTTCACATAGAATGTGGCTGCTGTATTATCTGTAAGCACAAGCAGATTTCTTCCCTTGACATGGGAAAGGAAGGCTTGACAAACCAGTCAAATGACCTGCATATCACTGCTATTTCTATGCACAGTTAAGTCTCTAGGAAAAAGAGAGATCCTGGAGCACTGGGCCTGAGAGCTGAGGCCTGAGCCACAGGTGGTGAATCAAAGTTAGGTTATGTATTAAAGTTGATATTTACAAGTTCACTCTAATACCTTGGCAAAAGTATTGCTAGTGTGGCTAAAGCACAGGCACTCCTAAGAAGCAACAGATACTGGGAATACACTCCAAAAATTTAGGTGGGGGACATCCTGGCCTAACACCAGACAAGAGAGTCTACTAGAAGTAATGAATAGGGATGTTGTGCCCGAGACACCTGGAGCATGACAAAAGGGGAGGTAACAAGCAGATGTCTTATTTGACATCTGAATTATTTGTCTCCGTCCATAAATATTGGGGTGCCTCACTTTAACTCTTTGTGCGGCCTTGGGGATAGCAGAAATTCCCACAGCCGACTGAGCCATTCCTTGCCACAGGGCACTCAGGTGTTAGCCTACCCGTAACTCTTATGGGGTGCTAGGATTGTGTCTTGAGGGCAATAAACCTGGCCAAGTGCCTTTGTCACCAAACCGTTCTGGTGGTCCTTCTTTCTGGGTAGTGCTATCAAGGTCTGCTGAACTCTCTGTACAGGGCTGGGACAGCACACGTAGAGTGCACACTGTCAAACTCCTGTGTATACCATAAACCTTGCATCTGCAGAGAACCCAGGTGAGTTCTCCAATTTAGAGGAGAAGCATCTGTACCTAGGTTTAAATATGGCTGAGGAGGAGCAAATGAACTCCCCCACCACCACCACCACACACACACACTTGAAGAGTTTGGCCACCAGGCTAGAGAGGCTAAGATCTGAAAGTACCCTGAAGCTAGCCATCATCACAGCTTCCTGAGATGGAGCCTGGTGTAGCAGACTGTACGAGTGCATGAGACCATATACCACAGAAGCTGGAGGCAATTTCACACTATCATGGTAGGATAACCCTTGAGGTCTAAAGCAATGCCAAGCATCATCCATCCTTGATGGAGGATGCCTTGGCTTCCATAGCATCCAGGACCACTCCTATAAATTCCATCTTTGGCACAGGATAGACTTCATTGTGGTGATAAGCAGTCCTAGAGCATGGAATGTGGACTATAGGAGAGAGATGCTGGACAGCACTTGGGTCTGGGATCAGCTTTTTATCAGCCAGTCGTCCAGGTAGGGAAACACTTGTACTCCTGACTGCCTCAGAAAAGCTGCTACCACTGCCATGCACTTTGTGAAAACCCATGGAGCTGTAGTTCTGATGAACTGGCACATGGAAATACACAACTTTCAAGTCCAGGGCAGCACACCAGTTTCCATGATCCAGAGAAGGAACAGAGGAAGACAGCATGACCAACTGAAATTTTATTTTCTTCAGATGTTTGTAGCGCCGTTGCAGGTCTACATATGTATGAGACCTCCCCCTGTTTTGAGGATTAGAGAGTAACCCCTCTTCTCTCTGTATAACTGAGGAACACCCTCCCAACAGAAGGAAAGATTGCAACTCTTCGTGAGAGTGGTCCCTAAGGAGGGATGGGAAAGGGAGGTGGGAAGGGGGGATAGAAATAAATTGAAGGATGTATTCCAATACCACTGTTCTTAGGACCCACTGGTCTGACATGATGCGGGACCAAGCATTTAGGTAATGGGATAGCTGGTTGACAAACAGAGGGGCTGGAGAGGTTGGCATTGCAGAAGCTGGCATGTTGTCATTGACAAACACATCAAAAGGTTTACTTAGCACTCCCAGATTGTTTAGATGAACTAGGAGTTACCTAGGAGCAGAAAAAGGAGGAGTTGGACTTCTTCTATAACCTCTGCTTTTTTTCTCACTAGGTCCTTTTTTCTCACTAGGTGGGAAGGCACAAAAGCAGGATAGCAGTGTGGCTGCATAGAACAAAATGGCTTTTTCTTTGGGGCAAGTGTATAAATGCCCAAAGAGTTACGGGTCACTCTGGATTCCTTCAGGTTGTGCAGTTTGTCATCAGTCTGCTCAGAGACCTCTCAAAGGGCAGGTCCCATATGGTCTGTTGGATGTCTGGAGGGAGACCTAATGAGTGGAGGCATGAGCAATGCATATCGCAGGGGTTCTCAAACTAGGGGTTGGGACCCCTCAGGGGGTCACAAGGATATGACATGGGGGATCGCGAGCAGTCAGCCTCCACCCCAAACCCTGCTTTGCCTCCAGCATTTATAATGGTGTTAAATATATTTAAAAGTGTTTTTAATTTATATGGGGGACGTACTCAGAGGCTTGCTATGTGAAAGGGGTCACCAGTACAGAAGTTTGAGAACCATTGGCATATCGTAATGGCTAATGCCATGGCTCTAGCTGCAGAGTTAGCAGCATCCAAACCCACTTGAAGAGAGGCTCTTATCACTAATTTAACTTCATCCACTATCAGGAGAAATTCACGTCTCATATCCTCTGGCAGCGTCTTTAAATTTTAATATACTGTCCCAAAGGCTAAAGTTACAGTACCCAGCAATGCCTGCTGGTTAGCAATCCTGAGCTGTAGGTCAGCATCAGAAAAACCTTTCTGCCAAAGAGAGAGAGTTTTTTAGCATCCTTTGATTTCAGGTTAAATGCCTGCTACCTCTGGTGTTCTCTTTCTTTGGCAGCTCAGACCATCAGTAACCCCGGAGGGGAGTGGTTGTAAAAACGCTTGAACCACTGAGGCGGTACCTAATACCTATGCTCAGCCTGCTTTCATGTGAGGGAAAGGGAGGACAGAGCCTGCCACAGTACTTTGGTGGGCTCCAGGATAGCTTCATTAATTGCTGCACTACCCAAGAAGATCTTACAGCAGCTGAAATGTCAATCAGTCTGTGGGATGACTCCCGAACCTATTCCATCTGGATATCCATCGTAGAAGCCACCCTCTTTAAAAGGTCCTGATGGGCCCTGTATTCATCAGGCTGGAGTGAGGAAACTTCAGACACCAGTGTCTTGCCAGGTGAAGAAGAGTATGAAGCCAAAATCAGCTGTGGTGGCATCTCCTCTGGCACTTCGAAGAGAAGATTTCTGAGCAACATCCTTTTGATCCCAGTACCTGGTTTCCTGTTGTACTTGGTCAAGTGGGTCTTGATGCCTATTCAGTGATTTAAAGGAGGAAGGTGCAGAGACAAACTGGAGGCAGGCAGTAAGCCCCAACGGTTCCGAAATGGCCATTGGAAAGGTTACGGAGCCAGCAAAAGTTGATGTAAGCCATGCAGGCCTGGTCTAGTCTACAGAGTTAGGTCGATGTAAGGCAGCTTACTTTAACCTAACTCTGTAAGTGTCTACACTAAAATGTAGCTGATGTTACTCACCCACTACATTGACTTAATAACTTCACCTCCACAAGAGATGTAGCGCTTAGGTCAATATAGTTAGGTTGATGCTGCGTCAATGTAGACACTGCATTGCCTACATCGATTGTTGCTGCCTTTCAGAAGCTGTCCCACAATGCCCCACACTGACATTTAAGTCAGTGCAAGCACTCCTGGTGAGGACGCACATCACAGACACAAGAAGCATAGTGGGGACGTGCAAAAGCAATTTAATTACTGTGGTGGCTGTAAGTCGATGTAACATAGGTCAACTTGCAATGTAAACTTGCCCGCAGTGTCTACACTGACACTGCATCAACCTAATTACATCAACATTGATTCTACACCTGTTGTGGAGGTGGAATTATTAAGTCGGTGGAGCGGGTGAGTTATGTCAATGGAGTTAAATTTTAGTGTAGGCACTTACATAGTTAGGTCATAGAATCAGAATATCAGGGTTGGGAGGGACCTCAGTAGGTCATCTAGTCCAACCCCCTGCTCAAAGCAGGACCAATCCCCAATTTTTGCCCCATATCCCTAAATGGCCCCCTCAAGGATTGAACTCACAACCCTGGGTTTAGCAGGCCAAAGCTCAAACCACTGAGCTATCCCTCCCCCCAAGGTTGACACAAGGCAGCTTATGTTGACCTAACTCTATTATATAGACCAGGGTTTACTGGAAGGGAAATAAGCTATACTTGTATAAGCAACTTTCTATCAATATAACTGCATCCACATGAGGGCTTGTAACTATATCAGTTTAAAAAAAATCTACTACTAACCAACATTGTTACAACTGTGGAGTGTTCAACAGATCTCATATTAAATTTTATAATTTTTTAAGTAATTGTTAATTTTAAAATGTGTCACATTACACAGACACTGAATCCCATTTACAGCTGGATTATACTTATGTGTTCCTATCCTCCTCATTTGAAAATCTCTTCTCAAATACTGATGGTCCTCATTGAGTAGCTCAGTGTCCTTTCTACTTTCTTATATCTTCAAACTTCTTCTGCCATTTACCCGTGCTTGAGATGCTGGAAACAAATACCATATACCTTCCCTTTTCAGATCCCAACAACCATTCAATCCCTCCTAAAAAAAAATGTATTCATTCAGTCACAATCTATCTGTGTTCACTTTAGCTTAGGGGGTCATCATGTTACTGCTACGCATTTTGAAAAACATCTGCTAAGAATTGAATGAACAGTAATATCAATTCTGCTGTAAAGCCATCTAGTACCTAAAAATAAAAGGTTTCTTTCACACAAATGAAGGGCTAGGGTATAACACTCTAGCTATATCCTTTGGATCACAACATATGCAATAGAAATCAATTTTGTTTTCCTTTCATGGCTACAAAACACAAAAGCTAAGACTCAGTTTCCCCTTTTCCTTTTTAACAAAAGGAAAACAGCCAACAAGGACCTTTACTAGAGCCACAAAAGGATGACTAGTGTATTCTATTCCTACAAATTTGATGTTTCTAGGAGATGAAAGATCTTTGCTCACAAAGCTCTCTCCTTTGTGCTTCCTTTCAGGTCTAGATTGATCTCCTTCTGCCTATGCCCTTAGGGTTTTTTCGCACTCCGTTCCAGGAACAAAAAGTCTTCCTAGGCCAATAAATTATCTTCAATAACAAAAGATGCCTTCAGTCTTACAAAAAAACCCCAAAAACTTTCCATAGTTTGGTTTGCTACAAGTAAAAGGACACAAAACTTTTATGCTCCAAATTTTACCTTCCTTAAAATGGTGATGATCTAATAGGAGAAAGGCAAAATGTGGTCATACCTGTGAGTTTTCATTCTAGGACCCTCCATCTCAGACAGGCTTCACAATGGGCTCTTCCTCATCTCTGTGGCAATGGGGGACAGGCCAGTTCTTTTTCTATGCACCTGGACTTAGGGCTGCCCCTCAGGAAGAGCTCTCCAGAATAACAGTTTCCAAAGCTGAAAAACACTAATTATATAAAAAATTCGAAGTGCTATTCAACTCAAACCTACTATAGGAAGAAAATCCAAGGGAAAAAGGAGTTCAGGAGAGCTGACAGTTTCTCCAAGAGACAATATTAAAGGCACAACAGTGCACCATCCCAATGTGAAGGAGAAATAGAACAAATAGTAAGAGGCCAATATGATTCCATCCGGAGCTCTTTAATAACCTAAAAATCAAAAAGAAATCCTACAGAAAGTGGAAACATGGACAAATGGCTAAGGATAACTACAAAAGAATAGCACAAGCATATAGACACATCAGAAAGGTTAAGGCACAACATGAGTTACACCTAACAAGGTTCCTTCCAGCCCTACGTCTTTATGATTTTGTCATTCTACGCTCCCTCCTGCTGGGTCCAGGCTGAGTAGGAAACAACCGCACAGAATGAGTAAGCTGGAGTCATCGGACACAAGTGACTCATTGATATCAGAGATGTCACAGGACCTGACACCTTTCATGTCCACTGAAGCCTTGCAGGTAAAAGAGCCTGAGGTAAGAGGATGGTTTGGGGCCTTCTTCAAACACCTCAGCACAGACCTTGCCTGAATGGTGGCTGAGAGCAGGAATGTCAAATTTCTTCCTCCCCAATGCTTTGGAGACATTGCATTGCCCGGAGATTCAGAAGGCTCCATTGAAACTTTCCTGCTTGCTCTGCAAGCTCTGGGAACAAGGGTCCAATGCCTAGCAGATAGATGGGAGTGGGAGGTTACAAACTTACAAACCCCTGCTCCTGGCTACTGATTCTGTGCTGCTCTCAGTGAAAGGAGCTTCTGGGTTGGGTGTATAATGAGGTAGGGGAATGCTGAGACAATATTACTGTAGAGAGGGTTTGTCGAGGTTCGTCCCTCTCCGGGGCGGCAGGGAACCACACTTCCTCCTTTAGTCCTTGCACTGGCCCCTGGGGAATCAGTTGGGCCCCAGGAGTCCGGGCTCAAGCTGTCCGGCAGGGCTGAGCAAACACAGGTAACAGTTAGCAGATAACAAGCCCAGGCCCCAGGTCAGCGTGGGGAAGCAATGAGTTCAAGGCTCAGGCCCTCAGGCGGGGGCTGAACCAACACAGGTAACAGTTAACAAGCCCGGGCCCTAGGTCAGGGCGGGGCAGTAAAGAGTCACAGCTCAGGCCCTTGGGCAGGGGCTGAGCAAACACAGATAACAGTTAAAAAGCCCAGGCTTCAAGCGGCCTGGGAGAGGGGGAGACACGCACTCCACTGCGTCCTCGCCCAGGGCCCTAGCAGCCGCCAAAGGCCCGCTGCTGTGTCAGTGGGGATCCTGGCCACAACACACTGACATGGGTTCTGGCAATGTTGCAGCCAGACTTGGGTCGGCTGCCCCCGGGCTACTTTCCAACTCCCCCTCTGGAGGTACCTAGGTCAAGGCGGTGTCTTCAGGGAGGTCAATCACCACTGGGTTCTTGGGGTAGCTGGCGAGGGGTAAGCTCAGTGACTCCCACATGCTGATCCGTGTCAAGTGTCAGCCAGTCAGGCCAGTCTCCAGGTCCGCCTCTGGTTGCTGGAGTCTCCCCGGCAGGAGCTGGGCCAGAGGCGTCTGGCCTCTCCACCAGCTGCCTCCTGAGTGAGCTCTGGGGTTGGACTCTTATACTTCCTGTCCAGCTTCTGACAACTCTGAGGTGTGGGCTTGGAGTGCTCTGGCTCCACCCACTCTGGTGTCCGGTGGAGCTCCTCCCTCTCTGGGGCACCGGGGAACCACACTGCCTCCTTACAGTTACACATAAGTGTTACACTCCTCTTCTTCCTACACCCCAGCTTAATCGTTTGCTGAAGCACACGCCAAAGTTCTATCTTTTCAGAAGTATTACACAGAGTTAAAACTGCAAGCTATTATATGTAAAAGCCTGGTAAATAGATATTAATAGTTCCAAATTAGCTTCAAAGAGAGAGAGAGATCCATACACTTTCTTAGTAAAACAAACATTCAATGCACACAGAAAATATTTTGTTATGTAAAATATTGTAAACAGCATTTAGAATACTATGAATCACTTTTAAACAAGAGCTATTAGACAGTAAATCTACTAGTGTTCCTCAGACTTTCCCGTTTTGTTGCTATTAAATATATTCAAATATAAGAGTTCAATGTAACATTCTATACTTTTCTATTTTAGCGCGCACACAGACATACTCCTTTCTTATCTCCTTTGAGAGATGATTTCTCAGGACTTGTATACACCAAACACTTTAGTCCACGACAAGCTGGAGCATGAAACTACCCCACACTAGCCTGCTGCAAGCTAACTGTCCACGTGGACCCTGCTGATGTGCATTAACAGTTTTTTGAAAGTTAGATCAAAGCGCATTAATGAACTTTTAGTGCACCTCAGCAGGCTCTACCCAGACACTTTGCAGCAGGCTAATGCAGGGTAGATTCACACTCCAGCTTGCTGCAAACTAAATGCTTTTTTAGCTTGTGTAGAGAAGCCCTTGGTCTTTGTGCCGTGGTCATAATATGTAGCCTGAATCACGTGGACTCTTCAGAGCTTGAGAAGAATGGTAGCATCTCAGTCCTTGCAAACACTTGGGAACCCTCTCAAACAGTCTGGGGACCTCCACAGCTAGCTGCATTCCAGCCACACTGACCAACATTTTCCAATTAATCTGAAGGAGACTTGTGGTGGTACTTAAATTGTTAATAATCCAAAAAGGAAGGAAAGTCCCAGCTGCATCCTGAGCTCCCTTTGCGGGAGGGGAGAGACTAGCTAGGAACCTCCTTAATAGTCTGAAGAACCGCCCCTCCCCCGCACACACTGCCATGTCCTCTAATTTATGACAGCTAGCTCCGGTCACTATGGGATCATATGCTGGCTGAAAATTGGTGTAGTGTTGTGAAGTTCTGCTATGCTCCTTTCCTCCCTGCCATGTCCTCTGTGCTAGTAAAGGAGGGGGAACACTTGAACTAGAATCCAGTTATGTTACTTTGCACCTGCTGAGAATGCCCTTTTGTGGGAGAATTCTGAACTATTAAGTTGCATTCAGACTCTGTCCTCTTTGCACTGCACAGGAGAAATGAAGGGGACAGAACTGGGGCTAAGAATCTGGCTAATTAACTTCTACGCCAGCAGCATTAATGTATTTCAACTCTAGAATTAATCATTGTCTCTGTATGTGAAAGAGCATAAAGCATTACTTGGCAGACCCCACAGAAAGTAGTTACTGGATTGCCTTCTGAGTGATCGATTTAAAAAGAAAAGGGTATTTAGAATTCCAAGCATTTCTCTGTCTCCTCCATGTCTGACTGTCTTCACAGTGGGGCATTTCCCTTCTCCGTGGCAACTGGAGGCACACACATCTTTTCTGTAAGCCTGGGTTTAGGACTGCCCAGAATTCTCTGCTTCCACGTGGCTCCCACGGCAGAGTCCAGGTGGTCTCCCTTCGATAATGATAGCAACCTCCTTTGTGAATAGGGACCCTGGCGGCTCTGGTCAGCACTGCTGACCGGGCCATTAGAAGTCTGGTCAGTGGCGCAGCTCCCTGTCTGCCCTGTCTCTGTGAGGCTCCCAGAAGCTTCGCAGATCCCATTGGCCAGGAGCCGCAACCAATGGGAGCTGTGGGGGTGCAGCCTGGGGCCACGAGGGCAGCGCATGGAGCCAATCTGGCTGCCCATGTGCGTAGGGGCTGCAGTGACCTGGCGGCCGCTTCCTGGGAGCTGCAGTAAGCATTGCTGAGACCCCGCACCCTGAACCACCTCCCACATCCCAACCTCCTGCCCCAGCTTGGAGTCCCCTCCCATACCCAAACTCCCTCCTGGAGCCCACACCCCCCCCCCAACACCCCAGCCCACTGCCCTATCCCTAAGCCCATTCCTGCACCCCAAACCCCTCATCCCCAGCCCTACTCCAGAGCTCTCACCCCAGCCAGAGTTCTCATCCCCATCCTGCACCTCAACCCTCTGCCCCAAACTAGTGAAAGTGAGTGAGGGTGGGGGAGAGTGAGTGATGGAGGGAGGGGGGATGGAGTGAGTGGGGGCATGGCCTTGGGAAGGGGCAGGGAAAGGGGTGGGGCAGGGGTGTTCGGTTTTGTGTGATTAGAAAGCAATGCTCTGACTCAGTTTCCCACTATGTCAGGGAGATTCCTGTTTACAAGAAAAATCTCCCAACTTAATGTTATCTCCCACAACAGCAATAATCCCTCTCCATGTTGGCCCCTGCCACTCCAGTGCTTTTCTCAGAGGTCTATTGCTTTGTACTGAGAAGGGGAAGGGGAAGGGTTGGGGGGGGGTCAATTTGTTGGGCATGTCAGCTTGGTGCTGCTGAAGCCAGCGGGTTGGGAGGTGTGGGGTGGGAAATGGACCCCCCACACAATGTACCTGGCTCTCTAGGGGGTCTTGGCTGCTGTCTCAGGGGGAACCTGGTGGGGGTAGGGGAAATGAGTCTGATACCAAACTTCTAGACCTGAGGGCAAGGAGAGCACAGAGGGATCCCTGCGGGGGTGGGGGAGAGGGGAGGGCAGGGGAAGTCTAGGGGGATGTGCACTAGGTGCAGGGAGAATATCCCTAGGAGAACAGGGGGGCCCATGGGAGCCACTCAAGAGTTGGGGGGACCAGAAGAGGGGAGCTTGGGGATACAGCTGACTGGGAGGGGCAACTCTCAGGCTGTGGGGGAGCCAGACCTGATTGGGGTGTCAGGGATAGAGTAGGTTAGGGGAGCCCAGGGCTGCATTCCTCAGGGGGACCCATCTTGACGGTGGCAGCAGCAACAGCTAGGAGGAAGGGAGTAATGCTCCCAAATACTGCCCCTGTGCTGGGGGTGGGGAAAGCTCTTTTTGCTCTGCTGTCCCTTTCTGGGACCCCATAATTTACGTACATAATTTGGCCTAAGTGGGGAGGGAGTGGCACCCCATAGTGCCCGCCATTCACCAGTGCTTTGCCGGGAAGCACTGTAACACTCCATCCCCTCCCTACCACAAAACAAACTGACGGTGCCTCCCGCGGAATGCCCTCCTGAGTCCTAGACCCTGGGGACAGGGAAATGTCCTACTGTGTGCCAGTCCCTGGAGGGGGACCGAATCCCCTCCACACATTCAGATTCTGATTAATCATTGGCAAGGGAGGTGGGGGGGAGCGGTTTGACAACCTGTAAACCATGACTTGCTTTCTGAGGGTCACTCCCCATCTTACACCAAAGGTATTTTTGGCATAGGAGAAAATATGGCCCAATATGAGTTAGCATGAAGTATGTGTTCAAATTGCTACACAAAATACACCGTATCAAATTCACCAGTGTTCAGAACCTAACCAAAATGTAAACACCTGCTACATGTCTTATCTAGCTGTAAAACACCATAAACTCGTGGATGACATTGCATAAATAAGAAATAATAAACTAGTTAAAACTCAATGGCTATAATTGCTAAGTTGGTGAAACTAGTGTGTAAGAGTTACACTCCTATTTTATTTCTCATATATCAATTTGCTATTATTCTATACTTACATTTAGCATCATTGCCCAACATAGCAGTTTACAAAGAAAATGAAGATATAAGCCCTGCTCCAAGAATCTTAGGATTTGGGGCTTGATCCTACAAACACTTGCTTCTGGGTGTGGAGTTTCATACCATGAGCAATGCCATTAAAATTAAGCATTGCAGTTAGTAGTAGCTCTTTGCGGCAAGGACTGACTTTTTGTTCTCTTTGAATAGCATCTTGCACAATGGAGTCCTGGTTCATAACTGGCACTCCAAGGTACAACATATAAATACATATAAATAATAGGTGATTGCAGGATCAGGCACTCAGATATGACTAGAGCTGGTCATTTCTATCAAACTTGTTTTCATTGGAAAATTCCAGTTCATTGAAAACAAACATTATAATGGAAACGTATCAGTTTCAACCAAACTTTTGTTGGGCAGGTTTGCTCAGATCCAGGATGAAATTTCTGGTGAAAGTGCAAGAGAGGGTGTATCTAACTGTTTCTAAGGCCCACCATTAGTGCACTCACATGGGATGTGGAGACCCAGGTTCAAGTCCCTGTCTTCCTGTCTCAGTCAATCTCTCTAGTTTTTTTCACAAAACAATTGTAACATCTCAGTTTCATTCTGGTATGGAATGAAGCCAAATTTCAAAAGTGCAACGTTTTTCATTCCAGGGGATTCTTATTTTCTGGTCACTCCTAGATATGACTTTATGTGATGCAGGGAGAGATGATATTAGGAAAGGGGAGAGAAGGGTTACTATTGTGTTAAAGTCTAGTATAACTTTCTCTCTTTCCCCTGCTGCCCCTGTGTGCCTTCTTGTACAAGCCAGCACTGAGATGGAAGTGTTGCACATAGGGCAAGTACAGAGCTGGGTTCTTCAGTCACTTTCCATGATCTTTCAAGTAACTAAAGTTCAGTGGAATGTATGCTCTACCGAAAGAGCCATATAGAACATTTTGTGTTATTTATATTACAGAAGCACTGGACAGGCTGATGAAAGAATCCTTTTGCTCAGAAGCTAAGATGAAATACTAGTGCTCTTTGAGCAAGAGGGCCATGTCTCCTGCTGCCAGACAAGGACACAAGGGGAGGCGCTGAGCAAGTTGAGTGCCAGCAGGCACAGGAACACTGAGCTACCAGTCAGAAAGGAGGGTGATCAGAAGGGCTGAACACAAATAGAGCAAAAAGATCAGAGTTAGCTCATAGGGGCAAGCTGAGGCTGAGCAGCCGGTGAGATGAGGCCTGAGTTGCTCTGCCAGTTGGAGGAGGGGCCACGTAGTGGGGAGATTGAACAATAGAATAGTACAGCCAGTCAAGGGGAGGGGAATAAGCCAATCTGTTGTCAGACTCACAAGTGATGACTTGGGAAAATGGTGTGTGATCAGGAAAAAAAAAAGTACGGTGGAGTGTGCCCGAGGCTGAGCCTCCATTTGAATGTATTCTTTTTAGTGCTATGTGGAGAGGTTTGCAGTCATATGGACAAAGCTTTTAACCAACAGGCCATCTGCTTTTTAGGACATATTGCTCATGGTGGAAATATTGCTCTTATTGTCCTCTAGCACTGCAGTGGTACGGGTTTTCTATAATAAAAACAATCAAAAGAATCCCATGCATGCACATGTGCAGTACAGCACAGTGAATGAACATCCCAAGTTCAAGTGTTCTCCAACCCATCAGGCTATTCCACCCTGGCTTGAAAGGGGGACCAGGAACAATACATAGTAATGAATGCACTCATAGTCTGTGCTCAACAGCAGTAGCCAGCAGCACTAGCAGAGGCCAGTACGGATCTGCATGAGCTGAACTGGATTTCAAACCAGGTGGCGATTACCCACAATATCACTGAGACAACGGAGGTTTTATTTTTAAATGGAAATCTCAGTTGTGACTCACAATCAGTCCGGAAGAGAATAAACAGAAAGCTGAGAAATTTCTGTAGACAATCACAGCAGCAATATTTTATTTTTATTTACTCGAGAGAACTGACCACAGCCCTAAAAGTGGGACAAAACACATTTGCTTGTCAGACAACCAGATTTGAAGTCATAGCTGCTTGTGGACAAGCAATCAGCTATTTTTCCCCAGCCTGGTGCCCAGAGGCCTCCGTCAGGATCCAAGTCCCATTGTGCTACATGCTGTGTGCAAAGTGAGACAGTTTCTACCCCAAAGAGTTTACAATCTATGCACCAGGTGGACCTAGCAAGCACATAAAGGGAACAATTTTCATCCATTTAAATTGGGGATTACGCTAAATCTGTCGTTGCCTCAGTTTATTTTCCATTGTGATTTAACTGATTTCCCTTTGCCTAGCAACAAGTAATTCAAGTCACTAAAGCATCCATTAACAGAGAGAGCAATTGTTTGCCTCGATCCCTGTCACAATCTCTGAAGAATGGTAAATATAATTATAGATTTTTTCTACTGTCTTCTCATAAATTGAAATTTTTCTATTCTTCTCCTTTGTGCCTTTTTCCCTATCCAGTTGTACTGTGATATACACCGTCTTTCCAAATCCTGAAGTGGCAGCTGCTAGCTAGTTATGTAAAATAATTGCCTACAGTGTTTTTTGCTTTAATTTCTAGTCTGGACATAGTTCACTTGATTTTAATTTTTCAGCCTACACACTTTGACATAAGCCCATTTATTTACCTTATTGGTAGGTGTCCTGTTTCACTTAACTAGGTTTCTCAAATGGAAGGTAATACACTCTGACTCACAATTCTATATAATCACAGAAAAAGAAAATAATTATTTTATAATTGCGTAGCTGCCGAGTTCAACCGAGTAGGAACAGGTTAGTGAAGGAGCGCTCCTTGGTGCAACATCTTTTGATACAGTACAAAGGGAGGAAAAAGGGTATACAGATTTTTGCATAGGAGCTTGAAAAAAAACAGGACTGGGGGGGAAGAAATATGTGAATATTATTCCACTCAGATGTTTAAAAATGCCCAGTGCCTTCCAAAAGATACACGTTTTAGCTCTACATTATTTTTCATCATGGATACTGGTGTTCAGATCTTTTCCCCGCTGCCTCCCCCTTGCTAAAGCCTTTTCCTGCAGAGGGACACTAAACATGTGAAAACAGTGTAGACAGGGAGGCACGGTTTGGGCAAGTAAAAAGCTGTCTGGCATGTACTCAGGTACATACCCACACCCTTCAGGCACATCTGTACTCTACTCACCTAAGCCATTCCTCACAGTCTACACAGCAATTTATATCTATGCAAGGGGGGTTACCCATGTATGGATTCTGCATGCTTGCAAAAAAAGCATGCAGAGCAGACATACCTTAATTCATACCAGTTCAGGATTAATGCTGGACACCTTGCACAAAAGCATACTTTCAGTTTATTTACTGGGCACCATGAAAAACTGGATGTCCACCTCCCACAGAAGTTCCATTCTTAGCAGTATTTGTGGTGTTTCCCATTCTCAGAGCAGGGTTTATCATAAGTATCTCAGTAGCAATAAAAGCACAACATGCAAATACCCAATTCTTAATGGCGCTCAGTGTCAATGTTCTAGAGTGACCTCATCCTCATGCTTTGGAGTCAGACTCCAGGGAGCCTTCACTATTTGAGGCAGTTTTTCTTTCTTATTTTCACAGCATCCATACGTGAGTTGGATGTCTTACAGTGCAAATAGAGATCCCTATCCCACAGAGCTTATAAATTTACATGCCATGAAATGAACAAAATTAAAACATAGGAGGAAGGGATGGGGTGAGATAAAACAAGAGTTAGAGCACCAAAATCACAGTTACTAATTTATGGCACATCAATGTTAACCAGAAAGTGCTACTGCCCCTCTATAATATGCATCTTGATGATTCAATTACAAGTAATTTTTTATAAAAACTATTATTTTAATTGACTCATCAGAATTAAATAAGTGAGCTTTAAGGAGAATTGGAATGAAGAGAGAGATGTGGATCATAATTGGGAGGGTACTCTGAGTGAAATCCAGCACTAGACAACCATAAACCCTCAGAGTAGCAAATTTCTGAGGGGTTTTGCTGGACTTTTTCCATTGAAGCCAACGTAAAGACTCCCATTGATTTCAATGAGACTTGGATCAGACCCTAAAAAAGTCACACTGCACAGACGGTGGGAAACAGAAAGAAAATTAATAACCAGGGCACAAGGTTTGTGGCCAAAAAGCTGGACCTTTTACAAAAATTTCTATAACATGGAGAATAAAACTTCAAAAAAAGAGAGTCATTAAGTGCAAGATCCTCTGACCATCCATGTAATTTGCGCTCGAATGCAATAGGACTACCCTACAAATAAACATATTGTCATGGATTCTGAGCAGCCTGGGAAGGAAGGGCCCCTGGCATGGGCTATTCCTTCCATGGAGAAGAAATGAGTAGACAGAACACCATATTCTTAGTTTGTGTTACTCACAGGTATTTACATTCCTAATCAGGGATGTGGATGTCAAAAAGGAAAAGTACAGCTTACAATTCCCAGGGGTAGCTCCACTTTCAGATCTACAGCACCAGTTGCAGTCTTTGAACCTTTCCAGCCAACCGGCAGCAGCACTTCCCCACTTTTTGTGGCTTCTCCCAGTACAGCTGCGTGTGTTTGCTTTTTAACTCTGCAGCCCAACACATTAAGTAGCCTCACTGTTGAGGCAGTATCAGTCTAGTAACATGGCTTAGGGCCAGCTGAAATCAACTCCGTACCAGAGCCTGTGTTTTGGCTCGGCATATATCCATTCTCACTGATCGCACATGGGAAAGAACTTTGCCTTTAGGATGGTAGGTGGGAAGCACTATACAGGCACCTGCTAACAATACTTGCTTGGGCACGGCTTGATGCCTGCTGGTCCCAGTGCAGTTATTTTATCTCACTAAGCCCTGGTCTACACTAGGACTTTAGGTTGAATTTAGCAGCGTTAAATCGATGTAAACCTGCACCCGTCCACACAATGAAGCCCTTTATTTCGACTTAAAGGGCTCTTAAAATCGATTTCCTTACTCCACCCCTGACAAGTGGATTAGACGTTGCCGGCTCGAATTTGGGGTACTGTGGACACAATTCAATGGTATTGGCCTCCGGGAGCTATCCCAGAGTGCTCCATTGTGACCGCTCTGGACAGCACTCTCAACTCAGGTGCACTGGCCAGGTAGACAGGAAAAGAACCGCGAACTTTTGAATCTCATTTCCTGTTTGGCCAGCGTGGCAAGCTGCAGGTGACCATGCAGAGCTCATCAGCACAGGTGACCATGATGGAGTCCCAGAATCGCAAAAGAGCTCCAGCATGGACCGAACGGGAGGTACGGGATCTGATTGCTGTTTGGGGAGAGGAATCCGTGCTATCAGAACTCCGTTCCAGTTTTCGAAATGCCAAAACCTTTGTCAAAATCTCCCAGGGCATGAAGAACAGAGGCCATATCAGGGACCCGAAGCAGTGCCGCGTGAAATTGAAGGAGCTGAGGCAAGCCTACCAGAAAACCAGAGAGGCAAACGGCCGCTCTGGGTCAGAGCCCCAAACATGCCGCTTCTATGATGAGCTGCATGCCATTTTAGGGGGTTCAGCCACCACTACCCCAGCCGTGTTGTTTGACTCCTTCAATGGAGATGGAGGCAATACGGAAGCAGGTTTTGGGGACGAAGAAGATGATGATGATTATGAGGTTGTAGATAGCTCACAGCAAGCAAGCGGAGAAACCGGTTTTCCTGACAGCCAGGAACTGTTTCTCACCCTGGACCTGGAGCCAGTACCCCCCGAACCCACCCAAGGCTGCCTCCTGGACCCAGCAGGCAGAGAAGGGACCTCCGGTGAGTGTACCTTTTTAAATAGTATACATGGTTTAAAAGCAAGCATGTGAAAGGATTACTTTGCCTTGGCATTCGCGGTTCTCCTAGATGTAGTCCTAAAGCCTTTGCAAAAGGTTTCTGGGGAGGGCAGCCTTATTGTGTCCTTCATGGTAGGACACTTTACCACTCCAGGCCAGTAACACGTACTCGGGAATCATTGTAGAACAAAGCATTGCAGTGTATGTTTGCTGGCATTCAAACAACATCTGTTCTTTATCTCTCTGTGTTATCCTCAGGAGAGTGAGATATAATTCATGGTCACCTGGTTGAAATAGAGTGCTTTTCTTCAGGGGACACTCAGAGGAGCCCATTCCTGCTGGGCTGTTTGCCTGTGGCTAAACAGAAATGTTCCCCGCTGTTAGCCACAGGGAGGGGGGAAGGTTGAGGGGGTAGTCACGCGGTGGGGGGAGGCAAAATGCGACCTTGTAACGAAAGCACATGTGCTATGTATGTAATGTTAACAGCAAGGTTTACCCTGAAAGAGTGTAGCCACTGTTTTATAAAATGTGTCTTTTTAAATACCGCTGTCCCTTTTTTTTTCTCCACCAGCTGCATGTGTTTCTCCTTCCCAGAGGCTAGTGAAGCTTAGAAAGAAAGAAAAACGCACTCGCAATGAAATGTTCTCCGAGCTCATGCTGTCCTCCCACACTGACAGAGCACAGACGAATGCGTGGAGGCAAATAATGTCAGAGTGCAGGAGAGCACAAAATGACCGGGAGGAGAGGTGGCGGGCTGAAGAGAGTAAGTGGCGGGCTGAAGACAGGGCTGAAGCTCAAATGTGGCGGCAGCGTGATGAGAGGAGGCAGGATTCAATGCTGAGGCTGCTGCAGGACCAAACCAGTATGCTCCAGTGTATGGTTGAGCTGCAGCAAAGGCAGCTGGAGCACAGACTGCCACTGCAGCCCCTCTGTAACCAACCGCCCTCCTCCCCAAGTTCCATAGCCTCCACTCCCAGACGCCCAAGAATGCGGTGGGGGGGCCTCCGGCCAACCAGCCACTCCACCACAGAGGATTGCCCCAAAAAAAAGAAGGCTGTCATTCAATAAATGTTAAAGTTGTAAACTTTTAAAGTGCTGTGCTTAAAGTGCTGTGTGGCATTTTCCTTCCCTCCTCCACCACCCTCCTGGGCTACCTTGGTAGTCATCCCCCTATTTGTGTGATGAATGAATAAAGAATGCATGAATGTGAAGCAACAATGACTTTATTGCCTCTGCAAGCGGTGATTGAAGGGAGGAGGGGCGGGTGGTTAGCTTACAGGGAAGTAGAGTGAACCGGGGGGGTTCATCAAGGAGAAACAAACAGAACTTTCACACCGTAGCCTGGCCAGTCATGAAACTGGTTTTCAAAGCTTCTCTGATGCGTACCGCGCCCTCCTGTGCTCTTCTAACCGCCCTGGTGTCTGGCTGCGCGTAACCAGCAGCCAGGCGATTTGCCTCAACCTCCCACCCCACCATAAACGTCTCCCCCTTACTCTCACAGATATTGTGGAGCACACAGCAAGCAGTAATAACAGTGGGAATATTGGTTTCGCTGAGGTCTAAGCGAGTCAGTAAACTGCGCCAGCGTGCCTTTAAACGTCCAAATGCACATTCTACCACCATTCTGCACTTGCTCAGCCTGTAGTTGAACAGCTCCTGACTACTGTCCAGGGTGCCTGTGTACGGCTTCATGAGCCATGGCATTAAGGGGTAGGCTGGGTCCCCAAGGATACATATAGGCATTTCAACATCCCCAACAGTTATTTTCTGGTCTGGGAATAAAGTCCCTTCCTGCAGGTTTTGAAACAGACCAGAGTTCCTGAAGATGCGAGCATCATGCACCTTTCCCGGCCATCCCACGTTGATGTTGGTGAAACGTCCCTTGTGATCCACCAGAGCTTGCAGCACTATCGAAAAGTACCCCTTGCGGTTTATGTACTCGGCGGCTTGGTGCTCCGGTGCCAAGATAGGGATATGTGTTCCGTCTATGGCCCCACCACAGTTAGGGAATCCCATTGCAGCAAAGCCATCCACTATGACCTGCACATTTCCCAGGGTCACTACCCTTGATATCAGCAGATCTTTGATTGCGTGGGCTACTTGCATCACAGCAGCCCCCACAGTAGATTTGCCCACTCCAAATTGATTCCCAACTGACCGGTAGCTGTCCGGCATTGCAAGCTTCCACAGGGCTATCGCCACTCGCTTCTCAACTGTGAGGGCTGCTCTCATCTTGGTATCCATGCGCCTCAGGGCAGGGGAAAGCAAGTCACAAAGTTCCATGAAAGTGCCCTTACGCATGCGAAAGTTTCGCAGCCACTGGGAATCGTCCCAGACCTGCAACACTATGCGGTCCCACCAATCTGTGCTTGTTTCCCGAGCCCAGAATCGGCGTTCCACAGCATGAACCTCCCCCATTAGCACCATGATGCATGCATTGGCAGGGCCCATGCTTTCAGAGAAATCTGTGTCCATGTCCTAATCACTCACGTGACCGCGCTGACGTCGCCTCCTCGCCCGGTATCGCTTTGCCAGGTTCCGGTGCTGCATATACTGCTGGATAATGCATGCGGTGTTTAATGTGCTCCTAATTGCCAAAGTGAGCTGAGCGGCCTCCATGCTTGCCTTGGTATGGCGTCCGCACAGAAAAAAGGCGCGGAACGATTGTCTGCCGTTGCTCTGACGGAGGGAGGGGCGACTGATGACACGGCTTACAGGGTTGGCTTCAGGAAGCTAAAATCAACAAAGGGGGTGTCTTTACATCAAGGAGTATTTCAGGCAGGACTTCACGGAGGGTTCCAATAAGAAATGGTGCACCTAAGTTATCGTTCTTATTGGAACAAGGAGGTTAGCCTGGCCTCTGATTGATACATGGCTAGATTTACCTCGCTGCACCTTCTCTGTGAGTGACTGCAGTGTGACCTAGAGGAATGAGTCCCCTAGACAGGGGAGGAGGCAAATGAGTACAAAACAAATCTGGTCTATTTCTTGTTTTGACCCACTCCATCTATCTTTTACATCTTTGGCGGGAAGCAGACGGTGCAGAAGGACTGCATGCCATCCATATCTCATGGCTGCTCGGCAGATGGTACAGTACGACTGCTAGCCATCCTCATCTCTTGCCTGCCTGGCAGAAGATGGTAAAATACGACTACTAGCAATCCTCATCTCTTGCCTGCCTGGCAGACGATGGTACAGTACGACTGCCAGCAGTCCGTATCGCCTGCCCGCTCACCATAAGACGGTTCAATAGGACTGACTGCAGGACTAAAGAGAATGACCTGGTCAAGTCACTCCAAATTTAGTCCCTGCGCCCATGTCTGCCCAGGCGCTCCCAGCCGACGTGGCCAGGAGCACCTCGGACATGACGAGGACGACTACCAGTCGTATTGCACCGTCTTCTGCCACAAGGCAATGGGTTGCTGCTACTGTGTAGCAAAGCCGTACCGCGTCTGCCAGCACCCAGGAGACATAGGGTGACGGTTACCTGAGCGGGCTCCATGCTTGCCGTGGTATGGCGTCTGCACAGGTAACTCAGGAAAAAAGGCGCGAAACGATTGTCTGCCCTTGCTTTCACGGAGGGAGGGAGGGAACAGGGGCCTGACGATACGTACCCAGAACCACCCGCGATAATGTTTTAGCCCCATCAGAGTGCTCCATTATGACTGCTCTGGACAGCACTCTCAGATGCCCGATTGTTTGCCGTTGCTCTGATGCAGGGAGGGGCGACTGAGGACACGGCTTACAGGGTTGGCTTCAGGGAGCTAAAATCAACAAAGGGGGTGTCTTTACATCAAGGAATATTTCAGGCAGGACTTCACGGAGGGTTCCAATAGGAAATGGTGCACCTAAGTTATCGTTCTTATTGGAACAGGAAGGTTAGCCTGGCCTCTGATTGATACATGGCTAGATTTATCTCGCTGCACCTTCTCTGTGAGTGACTGCAGTGTGACCTAGAGGAATGAGTCCCCTAGACAGGGGAGGAGGCAAATGAGTACAAAACAAATCTGGTCTATTTCTTGTTTTGACCCACTCCATCTATCTTTTACATCTTTGGCTGGCAGCAGACGGTGCAGAAGGACTGCATGCCATCCACATCTCATGGTTGCTCGGCAGAAGATGGTACAGTACGACTGCTAGCCATCCTCATCTCTTGCCTGCCTGGCAGAAGATGGTACAATACGACTGCTAGCAGTCCGTATCTCCTGCCCGCTCACCATAAGACGGTTCAATAGGACTGACTGCAGGACTAAAGAGAATGACCTGGTCAAGTCACTCCAAATTTAGTCCCTGTGCCCATGTCTGTCCAGGCTCTCCCAGCCGACGTGGCCAGGAGCACCTCGGACATGACGATGACGGCTACCAGTCGAACTGCACCGTCTGCTGCCACAAGGCAAGGGGTTGCTGCTACTGTGTAGCAATGCTGTACCGCGTCTGCCAGCACCCAGGAGACATAGGGTGACGGTTACCTGAGCGGGCTCCATGCTTGCCGTGGTATGGCGTCTGCACAGGTAACTCAGGAAAAAAGGCGCGAAACGATTGTCTGCCCTTGCTTTCACGGAGGGAGGGAGGGAACGGGGGCCTGACGATACGTACCCAGAACCACCCGCGACAATATTTTAGCCCCATCAGGCATTGGGATCTCAACCCAGAATTTCAATGGGCAGCGGAGACTGCGGGAACTGTGGGATAGCTACCCACAGTGCAACGCTCCGGAAGTCGACTCTAGCCTCGGTACTGTGGAAGCGCTCCGCCGAGTTAATGCACTTAATGCACTTAGAGCATTTTCTGTGGGGACACACACACTCGAATATATAAAACCGATTTCTAAAAAACCGACTTCTATAAATTCGACCTTATTCCGTAGTGTAGACATACCCTAAAGCAGTGGTTTTAAACCCTTTTTTCATTTGTGAACTCCTAAAAAATTTCAACTGAAGGTGCAGACCGCTTTGGAAATCTTAGACATAGTCTGTGGACCCCCAGCGATCTGCAGACCACAGACTGAAAACCACTTGTTCTATGGTAACAACAATGTTTCACAGATCACTTAGACGTAGTCTGCTGTTCTCTCTCACGATGACAAGTAACAGAGGGAAGGGAGGAATCTTGTCTTAAGGTGCTTTGTGCTTTTATGAAAGGAAAATATTCCTTTTGAAATCCACGTGACGGAGGTGCTAGCTCCAAAAGGACTTTTGATGGCACTGCCTTGAAAATTAAAAGAATAAAATACTAAGAAAGGCAATTTAAAAAAAAATATGTCTTAGTTAACATTGCATTTAGAGCGTTTGAGAAAGACTGTAACTATTGGACAATGAACATTGATTACCGAACAGGGAAAAACAGAAATTCAAAAATAAACAAGCTGCATGGATTCCTGTTTGTACTTCCCAGTAGGAGTTCTTATATGGAGACTTTTTTTTTTTTTTGTGATAGAATCTCTTTCAAGCTTGTTGTAAAGGACTTATTTTCCAAGTCTCTATGTTGGACAGCGAATGCAATTTTGTTTTTTATCTGCTTATTTCTTGATATCTCTAGTTGCTTGAGGCACATTGAGTAAATGCACATCCAAACTCCAGCAGAATCACATATATTAGTGCTCTGTGCTATGATTTTCTTTAAATTGAACATTTGTAGCTACTCAGACATGGCTTGCTTTTTCTGTTCTTGCTCTGTACACATTTATATCAGACAAACATGATACTTGATTAATTAAAAATAAACCAACTTGCTACCACATTCTTTGCTTTTGGTGAAAAGTTGTAATAATATTTCTCCCACATTTCTCCCATATGTTTTCTTGGAAAATGTTAGGATATAGATATTCAGGCCTGTCTGTAAAGGCCTGTACTTTAAGAATTTAGGTGTATTCTTATCACTTGGCTAGTTAGAGGTATAAAAGAAAGAATCAAAATCACTGTCTGCCAGTGTAAGGTTCTTCTCTTACTGTGACAGTCTGAGGCCCTGTTCTTAGGCTAAGGCCTTTGGCTAAGCGACAGAGGCAGTCATAAGCTGGGAAGTGAACGGTCACATCCTCACATTCCAAACTAGTCACATTGAAACTAGTCTGCTGCTTGCCAGGGGCTAAGATTCGCGATGTGACGGAGAGACTGCCGAGACTCATCAAGCCCTCGGATCGCTACCCCTTCCTGCTTCTCCACGTGGGTACCAATTATACTGCCAAGAATGACCTTGAGCGGATCACTGTGGACTATGTGGCTCTGGGAAGAAGGATAAAGGAGTTGGAGGCGCAAGTGGTGTTCTCGTCCATCCTCCCCATGGAAGGAAAGCGCTGGGGCAGGGACCGTCGAATCGTGGAAGTCAACGAATGGCTACGCAGGTGGTGTCGGAGAGAAGGCTTTGGATTCTTTGACCATGGGATGGTGTTCCATGAAGGAGGAGTGCTGGGCAGAGACGGGCTCCATCGTACAAAGAGAGGGAAGAGCATCTTTGCGAGCAGGCTAGCTAACCTAGTGAGGAGGGCTTTAAACTAGGTTCACTGGGGGAAGGAGACCAAAGCCCTGAGGTAAGTGGAAAAGCGGGATACCGGGAGGAAGCACAGGCAGGAACGTCTGTGAGGGGCGGGCTCCTGCCTCATACTGAGAATGAGGGGCGATCAGTAGGTTATCTCAAGTGATTATATACGAATGCACAAAGCCTTGGAAACAAGCAGGGAGAACTGGAGGTCCTGGTGATGTCAAGGAATTATGATGTGATTGGAGTAACAGAGACTTGGTGGGATAATTCACATGACTGGAGTACTGTCATGGATGGTTATAAACTGTTCAGGAAGGACAGGGAGGGCAGAAAAGGTGGGGGAGTAGCACTGTATGTAAGGGAGCAGTATGACTGCTCAGAGCTCCGGTACGAAACTGCAGAAAAACCTGAGTGTCTCTGGATTAAGTTTAGAAGTGCGAGCAACAAGAGTGATGTAGTGGTGGGAGTCTGCTATAGACCACCGGACCAGGGGGATGAGGTGGATGAGGCTTTCTTCCAGCAACTCGCAGAAGCTACTTGATCGCACGCCCTGGTTCTCATGGGTGACTTTAATTTTCCTGATATCTGCTGGGAAAGCAATACAGCGGTGCATAGACAATCCAGGAAGTTTTTGGAAAGCGTAGGGGACAATTTCCTGGTGCAAGTGCTAGACGAGCCAACTGGGGGGGGAGCTTTTCTTGACCTGCTGCTCACAAACAGGGAAGAATTAGTGGGGGAAGCAAAAGTGGACGGGAATCTGGGAGGCAGTGACCATGAGTTGGTTGAGTTCAGGATCCTGATACAGGGAAGAAAGGTAAGCAGCAGGATACGGACCCTGGACTTCAGGAAAGCAGACTTCGATTCCCTCAGGGAACGGATGGCCAGGATCCCCTGGGGGACTAACTTGAAGGGGAAAGGAGTCCAGGAGAGCTGGCTGTATTTCAAGGAATCCCTGTTGAGGTTACAGGGACAAACCACCCCGATGAGGCGACAGAATAGTAAATATGGCAGGCGACCAGCTTGGCTTAACGGTGAAATCCTAGTGGATCTTAAACATAAAAAAGAAACTTACAAGAAGTGGAAGGTTGGACATATGACCAGGGAAGAGTATAAAAATATTGCTCGGGCATGTAGGAATGAAATCAGGAGGGCCAAATCGCACCTGGAGCTGCAGCTAGCAAGAGATGTCAAGAGTAACAGGAAGGGTTTCTTCAGGTATGTTGGCAACAAGAAGAAAGCCAAGGAAAGTGTGGGCCCCTTAATGAATGAAGGAGGCAACCTAGTGACAGAGGATGTGGAAAAAGCTAATGTGCTCAATGCTTTTTTTGCCTCTGTCTTCACTAACAAGGACAGCTCCCAGACTGCTGCACTGGGCATCACAACATGGGAAGTAGATGGCCAGCCCTCTGTGGAGAAAGAAGTAGTTAGGGACTATTTAGAAAAGCTGGATGTGCACAAGTCCATGGGGCCGGACGAGTTGCATCCGAGAGTGCTGAAGGAATTGGCGGCTGTGATTGCAGAGCCATTGGCCATTATCTTTGAAAACTCGTGGCGAACGGGGGAAGTCCCAGATGACTGGAAAAAGGCTAATGTAGTGCCAATCTTTAAAAAAGGGAAGAAGGAGGAACCTGGGAACTACAGGCCAGTCAGCCTCACCTCAGTCCCTGGAAAAATCATGGAGCAGGTCCTCAAAGAATCAATCCTGAAGCACTTACATGAGAGGAAAGTGATCAGGAACAGTCAGCATGGTTTCACCAAGGGAAGGTCATGCCTGACTAATCTAATCGCCTTCTATGATGAGATTACTGGTTCTGTGGATGAAGGGAAAGCAGTGGATGTATTGTTTCTTGACTTTAGCAAAGCTTTTGACACGGTCTCCCACAGTATTCTTGTCAGCAAGTTAAAGAAGTATGGGCTGGATGAATGCACTATAAGGTGGGTAGAAAGTTGGCTAGATTGTCGGGCTCAATGGGTAGTGATCAATGGCTCCATGTCTAGTTGGCAGACGGTGTCAAGTGGAGTGCCCCAGGGGTCGGTCCTGGGGCCGGTTTTGTTCAATATCTTCATAAATGATCTGGAGGATGGTGTGGATTGCACTCTCAGAAAATTTGCGGATGATACTAAACTGGGAGGAGAGGTAGATACGCTGGAGGGCAGGGATAGGATACAGAGGGACCTAGACAAATTGGAGGATTGAGCCAAAAGAAATCTGATGAGGTTCAATAAGGATAAGTGCAGGGTCCTGCACTTAGGACGGAAGAACCCAATGCACAGCTACAGACTAGGGACCGAATGGCTAGGCAGCAGTTCTGCGGAAAAGGACCTAGGGGTGACAGTGGACGAGAAGCTGGATATGAGTCAGCAGTGTGCCCTTGTTGCCAAGAAGGCCAATGGCATTTTGGGATGTATAAGTAGGGGCATAGCGAGCAGATGGAGGGACGTGATCATCCCCCTCTATTCGACATTGGTGAGGCCTCATCTGGAGTACTGTGTCCAGTTTTTGGCCCCACAATACAAGAAGGATGTGGATAAATTGGAGAGAGTCCAGCGAAGGGCAACAAAAATGATTAGGGGTCTGGAACACATGACTTATGAGGAGAGGCTGAGGGAACTGGGATTGTTTAGTCTGCAGAAGAGAAGAATGAGGGGGGATTTGATAGCTGCTTTCATCTACCTGAGAGGTGGTTCCAGAGAGGATGGTTCTAGACTATTCTCAGTGGTAGAAGAGGACAGGACAAGGCGTACTATTACCAGCAGGAGAGTGGGGTGGGGGGAGAGAAAACCTTTCAAAGTGATAAACACCCATTTTTTCATGGTCTGTGTGTATAAAAATATCCTCACTGCATTTTCCACTTTTATGCATCCGATGAAGTGAGCTGTTGCTCAAAGCTTATGCTCAAATAAATTGGTTAGTCTCTAAGGTGCCAAAAGTACTCCTTTTCTTTTTGCAAATACAGACTAACACAGCTGCTACTCTGAAATATGTCTTCACTGTCAGAAAAATGCAATTTTTTTTTTACAGCTAGATGACTAATGCATATTAGCTATCCTGGTGTAAAATCCCAGAGGAGACAAGGCACAGGTAGTTTTTACCACAATAAAGCTATAGGAGGTCAACAGTATACTATCCCGGCCCTCTCCAGTTGACTTGGCCTAGCTACATTGCCTAAGTTAATTGTATCCAATTTGCAAATGAATTCCAATTCAGCTGTCTCTCGCTAGAGTCTGGATTTGAAGTTTTTCCTGTTGTAATTCGCAACTTTCATGTCTGTAATCGCGTGACCAGAGAGATTGAAGTGTTCTCCGACTGGTTTATGAATGTTATAATTCTTGACATCTGATTTGTGTCCATTTATTCTTTTACGTAGAGACTGTCCAGTTTGACCAATGTACATGGCAGAGGGGCATTGCTTGCACATGATGGCATATATCACATTGGTAGACATAGTAAGTTCTAGGCTCTATAATAGGAATTTGAAAAACTGCCTTTTGCCTGGGGCGGACAAGCTCTATTGCTGTCTGCACTACCATGTTTTGGAAAATCTCCCACTGCTATATCACTGGTGACGGCAACACAAATGGAGACATGTCCCCGGGTCTTTCCACCACCATGTCATCTAACCCTCACTGGAGCAGGTCTAGACAATCTGGCAGTAAAAGCACCTCTACCCTCTCTTCACTTGCACTCTAACTGCTGCTACCACTGGTGAAACAGCACTGGTGGTAATGTAATGGTGGGTGATTTCCCCAAAATGCTAGTGTAGAGAGGCCTTTTAAGTGTAGTCCACTGAAATATATTGAAACAAACTTTCAGTCCACATTAGCGTAAGCAAAATTTCACGAACAAAATTTGCTAAAAGTGGGTTCCATTAAATTGGAGAAGCCTCAGAATATTTGGGTGGTGTTAGGGAGAGCATGTCTATATGGCATTCAAAGATTATGGTATATACAGCGTTCTACAAATATCCTATAGCATTCTACATGACACTATCTATATTCTACAATCTCTAACTTCAGACTACACAACAGTCCAAGAATGCAATCGTTGAAGATATCTTACAAAGTCCTTAAATATATACATATGCAATATAATCTTAAATATGAGTTGTTTTATATTTTCTGTTAGAGAGCTTATTCCCTCACTCTCCCACTTCCCTGGTCCTTCTTGCATGAACAGAGAGCAACAATACCCGAAGTCCGAAGGTGCAAACAATTCGATGTTTTTTGGGGTGAACTTCCAAAAGCTTAAATAGAAGTTCCTTTTTCCTTATTTTCGAATCCAAACTTACTTCCTGTTTGCCCCTAATTTATATAGTAATATTCTTAGCTATACCTTAACCAATCATTCTACTGAAATTTAACTAACCAATCCTAACATATTGTAACATGATTAGCTAACCAATTATATCCCACCACCTTAATTAGTTTACACTCAGCAAAATTAATTATACAGCAGACAGAAACAATCACAGAACCAGACAGAGACCATGCCAATAAACAATAGCAAAGTGGGAACTAT
The DNA here is from genome assembly GCF_965140235.1 of Caretta caretta. Lineage (NCBI taxonomy): Eukaryota > Metazoa > Chordata > Testudines > Cheloniidae > Caretta > Caretta caretta. The sequence goes on along the minus strand of NC_134207.1, from coordinate 32,692,131 downwards.
AATGACAAAACAATACAGAAGTGAGGATTTCACATCCCAGTATTGATAAGTGAGTTCTTGCCAGACAGGATGCTATCAAACTAAGTTTCCTTTTACATCTTCTGGGCACTTCCCTTTCTCTGGAGGTGATAGGCACTATCAGGACAGGACTGTATTCCTAACAGCCCAATAGCACCTGATTTAGAATCATAGAATCATAGAATATCAGGGTTGGAAGGGACCTTAGGAGGTCATCTAGTCCAACCCCCTGCTCAAAGCAGGACCAATCCCCAATTAAATCATCCCAGCCAGGGCTTTGTCAAGCCTGACCTTAAAAACTTCTAAGGAAGAAGATTCTACCACCTCCCTAGGTAACGCATTCCAGTGTTTCACCACCCTCCTAGATGAAAGTTTTCAGCAAAAAGCCATTGGTTAAGGGTCTGTAAGAAATTCCATTAGACATCCTTATTTCCAGGGATTTGTAATTTATAAACAAATCTGCTCAGGGTTGAAATCCAATGTACAATGTTTTATTCACAGGCAACATCTGTCCATCAGATTTGGTTTAACTATACTTGGCCTGTTTAAGAATCCACAAACTCTTGTATATTTATGTTTTTGGAAAGTGTAGGGGACAATTTCCTGGTGCAAGTGCTGGAGGAACCAACTAGGGGCAAAGCTCTTCTTGACCTGCTGCTCACAAACCGGGAAGAATTAGTAGGGGAAGCAAAAGTGGACGGGAACCAGGGCAGCAGTGACCACGAGATGGTCGAGTTCAGGATCCTGACACAGGGAAGAAAGGAGAGCAGCAGAATACAGACCCTGGACTTCAGAAAAGCAGACTTTGACCCCCTCAGGGAACGGATGGGTAGGATCCCCTGGGAGAATAACATGAGGGGGAAAGGAGTCCAAGAGAGCTGGCTGTATTTTAAAGAATCCTTATTGAGGTTACAGGGACAAACCATCCCAATGTGTAGAAAGAATAGTAAATATGGCAGGCGACCAGCTTGGCTTAACAGGGAAATCCTTGCTGATCTTGAACACAAAAAAGAAGCTTACAAGAAGTGGAAGATTGGACAAATGACTAGGGATGAGTATAAAAATATTGCTCGGGGATGCAGGAGTGAAATCAGGAAGGCCAAATCACACCTGGAGTTGCAGCTAGCAAGAGATGTTAAGAGTAACAAGAAGGGTTTCTTCAGGTATGTTAGCAACAAGAAGGAAGTCAAGGAAGGTGTGGGCCCCTTACTGAATGAAGGAGGCAACCTAGTGACAGAGGATGTGGAAAAAGCTAATGTACTCAATGCTTTTTTTGCCTCTGTCTTCATGAACAAGGTCAGCTCCCAGACTACTGCACGGGGCAGCACAGCATGGGGAGGAGGTGACCAGCCCTCTGTGGAGAAAGAAGTGGTTCGGGACTATTTAGAAAAGCTGGACGAGCACAAGTCCATGGGGTTGGATGCGCTGCAACCGAGACTATTAACGGAGTTGGTGGATGTGATTGCAGAGCCATTGGCCATTATCTTTGAAAACTCATGGCAATTGGGGGAAGTCCCGGACGACTGGAAAAAGGCTAATGTAGTGCCCATATTTAAAAAAGGGAAGAAGGAGGAACCTGGGAACTGCAGGCCAGTCAATCTCACCTCAGTCCCTGGAAAAATCATGGAGCAAGTCCTCAAGGAATCAATTCTGAAGCACTTAGAGGAGAGGAAAGTGATCAGGAACAGTCAGCATGGATTCACCAACGGCAAGTCATGCCTGACTAATCTAATTGCCTTCTATGACAAGAAAACTGGCTCTGTGGATGAGGGGAAAGCAGTGGACGTGTTGTACCTTGACTTTAGTGAAGCTTCTGACACAGTCTCCCACAGTATTCTTGCCAGCAAGTTAAAGAAGTATGGGCTGGATGAATGGACTATAAGGTGGATAGAAAGCTGGCTAGACTGTCGGGCTCAACAGGTAGTGATCAATGGCTCCATGCCTAGTTGGCAGCCGGTCAAAGGGTCGGTCCTGGTGCCGGTTTTGTTCAATATCTTCATTAAGGATCTGGAGGACGGTGTGGATTGCACTCTCAGAAAATTTGCGGATGACACTAAACTGGGAGGAGAGGTAGATACACTGGAGGGTAGGGATAGGATACAGAGGGCCCTAGACAAATTAGAGGATTGGACCAAAAGAAATCTGATGAGGTTCAACAAGGACAAGTGCAGAGTCCTGCACTTAGGACGGAAGAATCCCATGCACCACTACAGACTAGGGACCGAATGGCTAGGCAGCAGTTCTGCAGAAAAGGACCTAGGGGTTACAGTGGATGAGAACCTGGGTCTGAGTCAACAGTGTGCCGTTGTTGCCAAGAAGGCCAATGGCATTTTGGGATGTAGAAGTAGGGGCATTGCCAGCAGATGGAGGGACGTGATCGTTCCCCTCTATTCGACATTGGTGAGGCCTCATCTGGAGTAGTGTGTCCAGTTTTGGGCCCTACACTACAAGAAAGATGTGCAAAAATTGGAAAACGTCCAGCGGAGGGCAACAAAAATGATTAGGGGACTGGAACACATGACTTATGAGGAGAGGCTGAGGGAACTGGGATTGTTTAGTCTGCAGAAGAGAAGAATGAGGGGGGATTTGATAGCTGCTTTCAACTACCTGAAAGGGGGTTCCAAAGAGGATGGCTCTAGACTGTTCTCAGTAGTAGCAGATGACAGAACGAGAAGTAATGGTCTCAAGTTGCTGTGGGGGAGGTTTAGGTTGGATATTAGGAAAAACTTTTTCACTATGAGGGTGGTGAAACATTGGAATGTGTTACTTAGGGGGCTGGTGGAATCTCCTTCCTTAGAAGTTTTTAATGTCAGGCTTGACAAAGCCCTGGCTGGGATGATTTAGTTGGGGATTGGTTCTGCTTTGAGCAGGGGGTTGGACTAGATGACCTCCTAAGGTCCCTTCCAACTCTGATATTCTATGATTCTATGATACGTGTGCATCTGTATCCTAAAGGAAAATTTGCCAAATGAAATATTGCAGGCATTAATTTACAATTTAGGTTTGTTACTTTTACTATTTTGGAAAAATTGAGAATGATAAAGCTTCTTTGGTTAGGAAAAACTGAGCATGAACAATAAACGTTTTGACTCAAAAATCCTGGCACCCATATTAAATGTGACAAGCCTGTGAAGCCATTATGTCAATAATCTAACTATGAAATAATTCTCCACAGATAATGAAGGAATAACTTGCACTGGTTAAGTCTATTGAGTCCAAATGTAAATGTACCTCAAAAGAGACAGTTCCATTGATCCTCTGGGTCAGTGATTGGAAAATTTCTTTCAGATACTTTCGTTTCCCACACTTTTCGACATCTGGGACTCAGAACTTCCATCCCTAGGTGGATTGGTACCGAAGAAAAGGATGTTGCTCAAGTAAATCTCCCCTTGGAAGTGACTCTGTTACCCCGGAATTTGACATTCCTGCATGTTCCCTAGAATTTGACGGTACTGCAGTCAGCCATGTTGTATGTTCAGTCACGGTCAGCTGAAATCCAAATACCACATAGCTAGGAATAATCTTAGGTCTTTGTGAGGTAAGGTCAGACAGCTGCATGCTTGCAGTTTGCTAATCAGAATGGAGGATGGGATAGAGAGTTATGGAAGAAAGTGAGTAAATAGTAATCTTGGTTTTCAGTGCCCCTGATATATTGTTGTTTTGGCTAAAATACTAGAAATGTTTTGAGATGATAAGCAGTTTGTTGAAATGAGAAGAATTGGTGAACCAGTAGAGGTTATTACGCTGACTCACTCGGAGTCACTATAGGTTATGTGCTTTGTTTGAGTTAGCTATACAAGATTAGGTAAAAGTAAATACCTCGGAGCAGTCCAAAGGAGCTGGCATCTAAACTCCCCATCAGCTGGATGGAAAGAGGGCCCTGGAAGCCTGGCTGGTGATCACTCGAAATCATCTCAGACAGTAACTATATCTGGGATGTCCTAAACCTATTGCGTGCGTGTGTGTGAGAGATTAATATCTCATAAATTGTAGTTTTAGATAAGAGCATGCTTGCTTGTATCAATCATTTATGAGATGGAAGCAGTGTGGTCCCATTGATTTATTCCTGACACCACCTGGAGAGAAACAGTTTAGTTACCACTGCTTTGGGTTCTGAAAATCCCAGGAAACAGCTCCACTGTAGCCATTTTGGCTTCATCCTCTTCTTCACCTGGCAAGGCACTAGTATCAGAAGATGCCTTACTCCAGCCGATGAATACAGGGCCCATCAGGACCTTTTAAAGAGGGTGGCTTCTGCCTTGAATATCCAGGTGGAAGAGGTTCAGAAGTCATCTGACAGGCTGACTGAAATTTCAGCTGCTGTAGGACCTTCTTGGGTAGTGCAGCAATGAATGAAGCTATCCTGGAGCCCACCAAAGTAAAGTGGTGTGCTCTATCTTCCCTTCCCCCCACATCAAAGCAGGTTGAGCATAGGTATTGTGGGGTTTGAGCACTTTTACACCCATTGCCCTACAGGGTCACTGTAGTCTCAGTTGCCAATTAGAGAAAACATCAGGAGTAACAGGCATTTAACCTGAAATCAAAGGACGTTTAAAACCTGTATACATTTGGCAGAAAGCTTTTTCTGACTCTGGCCTACAGCTCAGGATTGCTAACCAGCAGGCATTGCTGGGCACTGACTTTAGCCTCTGTCAGAGTATATTAAAATTTAACAGACAGACTGCCAGATGACATGAGATGAATTTCTCACGATGGTGGATGAGGGTAGATTAGTGGTGAGAAGAAGTTATTCACTTTGCACGGTAATGATAGTTCTTCAAGATGTGTCTCCCTGTGGCTGCTCCACTTTAGGTGTCGGGGTATCTTGGCAGTGCAGATCAAGAGATTTTTGGTAGCCGTGCTAAGTCAGGGTGCACATGTGCAGTAGTCATCTTACGGTGCCGTTGGCACCTCATGTAGTGTGCATATGACCCAACCTTTCAGTTCCTTCTCTACCGCAGAGCTCGATGAACGAACTTCGAAGTAGAGGGGAGGAGGTTGACTAGTGGCACACATCTCGAAGAACCATCATTTCTGCAAGATGAGTAGCTTCTTCTTCGAGTAGTGCCCCAAGTAGCAAAGAGGGTGCTCCGCTTTAGGTGTCTGTAGAGCAGTGCCCTACTGTGGATGGTAGGGACTTTGGAGTTGTATGTGTTGTGGCTCAGAGCACAGTAAAGCCTAGTATAGCATCTGACATAGAGCACTGAGTGATGGCATAGTGTTTTGCAAAGGTGTGCTATGATACCCACGTGGCAGCCTGCATATAGGGTTGCCAACCCTCCAGGATTGGCCTGATGTCCCTAAATCAGCATCGATCTCCTGGTGACTATTGAAAGCAATCCATAATCTTGTCTTTAGTGAACATGGTGTAAGAAGGCTTGGCCTTAAGCACCCCCATTTAATTGACTTGTCTAGCTGAGGTGATCGCTACCAAAAACGCGACTTTCATTGACATGTGAAGGAGTGAACAAGTCACCAGTGGTTCAAAAGGTGCTCTGGTGAGGCATTTGAGTACTACATTCAAGTCTAATGGGGGTGTAGGTTGTCAGACTTCCAGGCACACCCAGGTTCTGGGTATACCAATAAGGAAGCATCTAGTGATTGGGTGAGCAAAGACTGACATTCCCTCCACCTTGTGGTGAAAGGCTGTAATAGATGCTAGGTGTACCTTGATTGAGTTTATGGATAAGCCCGATTCTTTGAGTTCGAGTTGTGACATTATGCCCCATATGCTCATGATATGAATATGTCATAACTAAGATATATTTTATGCAAGATGAGTCATGTGAGATATCATTAGAAAGGTTATGATTTACTGAATATGATTATCTGATTTGTATACATGTATCATTTCTATATCTGAAGTTAGAAATATTGACTATGTAATAGTTACAACTATGTTTTCACCTGGGGAACACCCACCAGACAGTATGCAAACACCCCGGATGGGCCATTAGGAAGGACAATAGAACTTTGAAGATACTAAATTCTCTCTTTCTTGAGAAGTTTCCTGGGATGCTGCTTTGACACTACAGGGTCATGTGATTATGTCACCTGGTACAGGATACCATTTTGCAATGCTGGTATTTTTCCATGGGAAGGGGGTGGGGGTTCAAACTGGGAAACAAAGGATTCCCACCATAAGCAAATCCTATTTAAGGCTAGGGAGTGAGTTAATCTTGGCTCTTCTCCACTGCCTCCCCTCCCAAGAAGGAAAACTGCTGAAAATACCTGAAGAAACAAAGGAACTAAGCTGGGGGAGGTTAGGGCTAAGCCCAGGTGAGAAAGGTCAGCCAGTGAAGGGTATACCTGGAGATTTAAGCAGCAAGCAGTGCAGTTTACATTCAAGAAACTCTGCAACCAGCATAAAACAACATGTAGGGTGAGAAATTACTATTTGTAACCAATTACTTTTATGTATTAAGCTTAGTTTGTATGTTTTGTTTTATTTGTTCAGTAATCTGCTTTATTCTGTTTGCTATCCCTTATAATTACTTAAAATTTACCTTTTGTAGTTAATAAACTTGTTTGTTTATTCTAAAACCCAGTTTGTGCAATTCATAACTGGGGAGGGGGGGGAAAGCTGTGCATATCTTCCTCCACATTGAGGGAGGAGGTGAATTTCATGAGATTACACTGTATAAATCTCTATACATCTCAAGACAATGTAATTATTTTTCATTTACACTCCAAAGGATGTGTGCACAGGAGTGCGGAGGTCTGCCAGATATCCTCTGCCAGTTCCATTATGGCATCAGTGATTGGTAGAGCGATTTTGGAGGTAGTGCATGTCTAAGATTTGCAGTTGATTGTGCTCGTTTTCTTGCACCTCTTCTAGGGGGATGTCTTGGCTGGAAGCTACTCTTTTAAAAAAAGAGTTCCTGAAATTGTTTCAGGTTATCTACTGTGCTTGGAGGCAGTGGTACAGTAACTCCTTGCTTAACGTTGTAGTTATGTTTCTGAAAAATGCTACTTTAAGCAAAATGATGTTAAGTTGAATCCAATTTCCCCATAGAAATTAATGTAAATAGAGGGGTTAGATTCCATGGAAATTTTTTTCACCAAACAAAACATATTATACTATATACACATACATAGTATAAGTTTTAAACAAACAATTTAATACTGTACACAGCAATGATGACTGTGAAGCTTGGTTGAGGTGGAGGAGTCAGAGGGTGGGATATGTCCCAAGGAATGCCTTACTGCTAAATGATGAACTAGCACTCGGCTGAGCCCTCAAGGGTTAACACGTTGTTAAGGTAGCCTCACACTCTACAAGGCAGCAGAAATGGAGGGAAGAGATACAATAGACACATAGCAGTGGCTGCAAACATTCCCTGCAGAAATTGAACGTGATGATGAATCCATGCTATCCCACTGGAGCACAACACTCCCTCCAGTTTCCAAAGTGTCGTGTGATGCATGTGTGTGTGAGACAGAGACACACACCATCTGTGTGTGTGTGCATGCGTGTGTGTGTGAGAGAGACAGACAGACAGGAGCATTGCCCCTTTAAGTATGCTGACCTCACTTTAAGTATATTGCCTTTTTAAGTAGATCAGCAAGTTGAGACAACAGATGCTGCCAGCAAGCTCCCTCCGTCCTGAGCCCTGTCATGTCCTCCCCTGCTCTGTGGAGATGGAGTACAGGAATGGGGGGCATCAGCGGGGAGAGGGGGACACCCTGATAGCAGCACCCTTCTCCTCCCCCCCCCCAGCAAGCAGAAGGCTCCCGGCAGAAGCTCCAAGGCAGAGGACAGGAGCAGCACATGGCAGTGGGGGGAGGGGCAGCTGAACTGTTCAGCAATTGATAGCCTACTGGGTGGCTACAGCACAGAGAACTTAGGAGAGCTGAGAGGGGGCTGCCGGTTCACCCTGGATCCAAGCCCCCACCAGCTAGCTCCAACGGGCTGCCCTTCCTGCAAGCAGTAGACAAAGCAGGCAGCTGCCAAACAATGTTATAAGGGAGCATTGCGCAACTTTAAACGAGCATGTTCTCTAATAGATCAGTGATGTAATAATGAAACAAAGTTAACCAGGATGACATTAAGTGAGGAATTACTTTATGACTGCCTTGTCGGGGAGGACGATGAGTTGTGGGCCAGAGAAGTGTCTGCATGGTCTGTACCTTCTTCCTTCTCATCTCTCATGTCCCCTGATGCTTCTGACATCTCCCTGTTTGGGAAAGGTGGAGAATGGATTTATCCTTTGGACTTGGGTTGAGGGCCTAGGGTATTGAGCCCTATACGCTGCCCTGGAGTGTGGGAGGGATCACTGCACACGGGGAAGGGCATCGGTGGACACAGGCAGGGTTGTCTGTACCATTGCTGCATCTTGCAAAGCTGGTGAGATTTGGTCCTAACAGCTTCCCATGGTGGTCTTCATCCTGTGCGTGAAGCATGGTGGGAGGAGAAACTGCTCCCATGTACTTTCCCCTCTTCATCACTGGAGATGGGCTGGGGAGCACAAGAAGTGGATAACTGCTCAGTTATTTGGCCCGGAGATCGCTCAGTACTGAGCAAGGGTGATTGCGGCACCAAGGTGATTGCTATTCCTTGTACTGTAGAAAATGCTGTGGCACCGCTTGTTTCTGTGGCAATGGTGCTGCTGGTGTAGATGCAGTTGGTGCCTTTGCTGAGATGGTCTGTGTGTCAGTGCTGATGACTGGGTTGGTGCCAGTGGGGGTGGTATTGTTGGTTGTAACAATCTCGGTGCCGACTCCTGCACTGGGGTGGTAGGTGCCATGGAGAAGGAGCGTCTCAACTCCGTTCCGGAGTGGTGGAGCTTGGCAGAGGTCCACAGAGGGATGGTGCCGGAGATGCCCAGAACGTCAAAGGTGCTCACCCTACTCGAGCTCGGCACTGAGGAGTGACCTCATTGGGGAAATCTTTTTTCTCTGAGTGTCCCTATTTGGGGAGGAAGACTGTGGCTCAGTCTTCCAAATTGTCCAGGAAGCATTCCATAGCCAACAGTCTGAGCTTTATCTGCCTCTTCTTCCTAGCCTTGGGCTTAAGGGCCAAACAGAAGGAACATTCCTGGGAGATGTGGGACTCCTGGAGGCAATGGACATACTTGGAGTGCCTGTCACTTACTGGTATAGCCTCCTGGCATGTGAGGCAGCACTGGAAGCCTGGCAAACCAGTCATACTCTGCCAGGAGAAGACACGTCTCCTGGAGTGAAAAAAACGATCTGCACACCCCTCTGTAGCCTCAGTGTATCCCATGAGGAGGCAGAGGGCGCATGCGCAGGTCGGACATTGCTAGCTAGAAATCTCCGACTGAGGGCTCAAGAGGCACATGTGCACCGAAAGTGGAGCACCTATAGAGACACTACACAAAGAAGAACTATATGGATTGTTAAGGAAACAGGCTTTTGGGACCTTTCACATAAATTTTCTCTTTTTTTTTTTGTATGAAGGCAAAAACAAAACACAAAAAAAAACAAAAAAACAAACATGGCTTTCATGTACTTCAGAAATCCGAAAAGATACAGCACAATTTACAGCTCCAAGCAGCAGATCAAAAGTTTTAGTTTTAACCTATCTTGTCATCTGTGATTTTTTTTTTTAGACCTAAAAATGAATGTCTAAACCAGTGGTTCTCAAACTGTTTGTATTGACAAGCCCTTTCAGACAGCAAGCCTCTGAGTGCCTCCCTCCCCCTTTATAAATTAAAAACACTTTTTTTATATTTTACACTATTTTAAATACTACATTTATAACCCTATTGTTTACAATGAATTTATCTTCTCACCACTTTTAAATTAAGACTAAAACATATTTTTATTAAATAATTGTTATCAGTGGAAGAGGTGTTTTTTTCCCCCAATAGTTACTGTTTAATACTGCGGGGTGGGGGGAAGAAACTTTGTCAACACCCATTTTCACAGCAGACTTAGCTCCCCATTGCCACCCTTATGTCCGCACTGCTGCTGAGCTTGGTGTTCAGAGAGTGGCAGCAGCTGGCCGGGCGTCCAGTTCTGAAGACAACACCGCCACCCGCAGCAGTGCAGAACTGCAGAAGCAATGCCATACCATGCCACCCTTACTTCTATGTAAGATTTGACCTTTCCACAGGGAAGGGTGGCTATGGGAAATTTTGGGTTGGCTATAGCCCCCACAAGTCCTCCGCTAGCACTGCCCCTGCCTGTATGTCGGACTGTTAAATTATAAAAAAAAAAAAAAATAAAAAAAATTGTGACCTATGTTCTGATTGGTCTAAGATTTAATGCTCCTTCAGCTGCTGAACAATCAAGCCCTCTAACGTTGTCTCAGTTCCACCTTTTTAATCTAAAAACAAACCTGCACACACAATACTACAATCCCCAGAGTCCAATTTCCTTAAAATGGTGATAATACAAATATATGTTTTGTTTAGGAACAACCATCGCTGCATTATACATTTACAATACTTTTTGAAGTAAATACACTACATTGCAACAGAAAGGTGTGTGTAATTTTCCAAAATGCTAGTTTTAAATTATATATTTTATAGCACTTGCTCTGTTTTGTGCATGCACTCACAACCTGCATGTAATAATCTCACAACCCCCATGAGGAGTTGCCACTACCAGGTTGAGAACCCCTGGTCTAGACTTTTCACCATTAAAAAGGGCAGCAGTTTTTTTTAAAAACTACAGTCCTTTGGTACTTTTGCAACCCTTCTCTAATACTTTGTTAAATCTTATCCTCTGCAAAACTTTTTGTTGCATTTTCTTTTAGGTGGTGTTTATCTGTAGACAAGAATAAATATTTCAGGCTGGAGTCCGTCACTTCCTCTGAGTTGCTTCTTACCTTTACAGTCATGCTGAAACCAATGGTACTAATGTAAGTCTGGTAAAATCTCTTCTATTGTATCCATATACACTGCATCACATGACTTGTCACAAAGGATTGATCATTGGTCTACATAAATAGATATTTTAAAATTAATCGTTTTGTTCACTTTTCTGCATTCTACAAAGATGGTCAAAGGGATGGAATGCAAGCCATATGAGCAAAGTCTGAAGGAACTGGGTTTGGAAAAGAGGCGACTGAGGGAGGGGGGCATGACAATAGTCTTCAAATACTTGAAAGGTTGCCATAAAAAAGATGGGAGAAAAGTTGTTCTCTTTTGCCACAGAGGACAGGACAAGAGGCAATGGTTCAAATTACAGCATAGCAGATTTAGATTAAATTTCAGGGAAAAATGTAACTGTAAGAACAGCACGACAGTGAAACAGACTGCCTAAAGAGGTTGTGGATGCTCCGTCACTGGAGGTTTTCAAAAGGAGGCTGCACAGTCATCTGTCTTGGATGGTTTAGATGTAACAAATCCTGCTTCTTGGCAGAGGGTTAGACTAGATGACCCTTGCGGTCCCCTTTAAACACTATGATTCTGTTGTGCTCTTCTCCAGTCAACTGGTACTTCAACAGCTCTTATCCCCTTCCCAATCAAAACTGGTTAGTTTTCTGCCAAAAATAAATGTTTACTACTTTCTTAGCCTTTGTTTTACACCAGCATGTCTACTCACTGGTTGAGCCAGAGTCTACATATCATACATGGCCTTTTGGGCCTATGAACCCCAAAGGTCACATTACTTGTAATCAGCATAGGGCCTGAAGATACTGTACTTAAAAAGTGCGGGCAGTTTTGTATAGCTGAAAACCTCCATAGGTGATGTTTTCTATCCAGTTGGGTGTCATGACTGGAATTACAATGCACCTCCTCCCATGTCACTAAAATTACATAAGCACATTAACAATTTTGTGAAAACAAAAAAACTTTAAAGTTTACAAAGTTTTTTTTCATTTTGATGAAGAACTAGAAATTACAACCATGAGGGCAGGAATATTGGTACAAACAGGTAAAAGGAAAAAGAGAACTGGAAACCAATGCAGTAAAAAAAATAAAAATAAAAAAAATGTACATTTGTAGTGGCCATTGAGCTCACAATCTCAAATCTTTTTGACATCCAGGTACTTATTTCTAGGTCCACTTGATGAAAGATTTTCACTCAAAGTTGGGCAGACTGTTGGCTCTGTAAACACATGTTCTCCAGTCGTTTAATGTCCTTTAGATACATCAGCAGTCCCTGAATGCTTGGAGAGGTTTCCAGTTATTTTGCCATCAGTAATGTTAAATGAAGAGACCTCTTTGTATAAATCCATTGTGACGTCCTTCACAGTCCATAACAAGCACAATTAACATCAAGATGAACTTTCTATATGTAATAAATTGTGTGTCTTACTGCTTATGAATACACCTCCAATTGGAGACACGTCCAGAATGCATGTAAGAGCACCAACGGGAGTGGACAGTGTAAGGACAATATGGAGAGCTTCTTTTATATGATGCTGAACTATGCCTGGTAATGTATACTTTGTGTAGCAAAGATTACACACTGTACAATTACTTATTTCACTACATTAAGAGTGTATTTTGCATTGTTCCTGATCATTCCCCAGAAGTGTTCATTTCAACATTCTTTTACCATCAGTTTAAACGTATTATACATTTTATTTTACCTAGAACATGATACCACTAAAGATTAAAAAATGTCTTTTACAGGTTTCAATGGTAACTCTCACTGATCACATTTCTCACCTCATTATGAAAGACATCACAAGATATTCAATATTTGCAAATAGATTCAGACTGTTTTGAAATTGTTTAAATCAATTAAAAGACTCTCCATCCAATCAATTATTAATCAGAGTACTACTCAGCTTTGATTTTGAAATATTAAACAAAACATGACTTAACTGGAAAAATCTTTGTTTATACCCAGTTCTTTATACCTAAGATTTCTCATGTGTTAAATATACATTCAGAATTTGACCTTTTCTACTGCTTACACATACAAGGTATAGTTTTATATACAAATAAATACATACAAACAGGATTCAGAAAAGCACTTTCCAGTTGCAAAGGCAAACACCTGCACACACTTCTAAAACACTAAGCCCGCAGAAACTAAACAGTTTGCACACACACAAATCCCATTTGTCCACAGTGCAGTCGTTAGAGTTTGAGAAGCACAGATGCAGGTATTTGTACTCCCCAATATACATAATTCCAAAATAAGGCTGCATTGAAAAAAATCAGACCCCGAAATGCTCACTTGAATTTAACTGTACATGTCTGCTCTATTTAACAGGTTGAAGTGCCATTACGGTTCCTGAAAAAATGAACGGCAAACTGTAATTTGGCCCCAGTATAACAAAAAAAATAAAAAAAATAAAAATGCTAGATAGTCTATAGGTAAGTGTTCATACCTACATTTATCATAGCAATTAGATCTCCCACAGAAGTAAGATAAGAGAACCGAGTCTAGAGCTAAGTAGGAGTTGGACTACTGCCATTGTAATTACATTAATATGGCTCGTGAGGAAATCTGCACCTGGTTCACTACATCTTAGACTTTGGGATAATAAAGATTCATAGTTTTACTCAAAAAGCTATTCAAAATCCTTACTTATATGATGGAACCAGAAAAACAACCATTTGTATATAAAATGTTAATATATACTAATGCACAATCAACTGCAGCCTTTATTTCCACCCAATACAAACATTAGATCTGCATAATGTGAAGAGCAAAACACAAACTGACAAAAGCCAGAAAAATTCAAAGTTATAGCTGCAATAATGTCCATTATTCAAACCAGCCACAGAAGTAGGAGTCAAAAAGAGTTTCAGCCTCAACTACTAATCTCGTTGCATTTGTCATTTCACAAACCTAGATCCAGACTCTGGCTTGCACAGTGCATAAATGCAGGCCAGAAAATAAAAAAACAGGCAGCAGCACTGTCCAGTGTGACAATGCTGATCACTCCAGTTCTTCCTCCTGGAAAAAGTGAGGAACTGCTCTGCAGGTCCTCTGTGACTTACAGTGAACAGAGATGCAATAAGACACAGCCAAAGGGTGAATGGATGGAATGTGCATGTTTAGGGGCATATGCATATTTGACTCCCTGTCTATGCAATGACCACTACGCAAATTGAGCTATGGCCCCTTGCAAATTATTCCTACTGCTTCCAGAAAGAGGCTATCCCTGGGGAAGTGAATGTAAGGATTATCATAGCAAGGATCTGGGAGCACAGCAGACTGCTTTTGGCAGAAGTCATTATGGTGCAGTGCAAACATCAGCCAGAATTTGGCCCAGGTATGGAATATCTTTGGTATTTATGTATTATAACCTTCCGAAAAAAATTAGAATGGTTTATTATGGTTTCAGCAAAAGGAAGAGCACACATTTGAAATGATAAACGGACGGGATAAAAAGTCATTTTAAACAGTTTTTTTTAAAAGTTTTATTTATGAATGTAATGTTTTAATTATTTTTAACTTGCAGAATAATACATGTTGCAGTCATACACAGCCAGGCGAGGGAACATTACAAAAAGAGCATTTGAAATAGATTATTTGCACCTATAACAGCCAAATGGGTTCCCCGACATTTTGTAAATAGCATCCACCACATTTTCTGCAGGCTGGGGCATTCATAAAGAGCTGTACCTTACAAAATGAGAGCGCTCTATGGTAGGTGCCGAGTCTCAGTCAAAACAAAATCCTGGTACAAAATCAGGTGACCACACCCCATACATTTTGAATAATCACACTCTGCTATGTCGGAGTCTGTGGTAGCATACGACAGATATAAGCCTCAGAATAAAATGAATGTAAAATGGGAATTCGAAAGTGACAAATATGGCTCTGCAACTGGAAACCATTTAATTATGGATTTTTTGAGCAGAAAAGTAGGTTGATTTATATCAGCTCATCAAGGCAATTGATCTTTTAAATAATAAACAATACCATTAATTCTTCAAAAGGACATGGAAACATATGATTCTATGCAAGTATTCTGAGTGGAATACATTTCAGGGTCCATTCCCATTGTTAACTAGTGAGCAGAGTATTCAGAAAAAGGACGAACACTTTTTTCACTTTAGTCAGTTTTGCTTCTGAGTAAATGTGACCTTGTTTGAAGCTTAGAATGTTCTGCTCCCAAGAGAAAGCTACCAAAACCATTTTAGTTTTTAAGTTTTTAAAATGTTTGAAGATTTAATGGGAGGAACAAATGTGTTTCAATCAGATTACTACAACTGCACATATATAATGAGGTTATTTGACCTGAATTAAAAAATATGCTGGAAAAAAGCAGATGCCCCAACACACCATCATTTAGCCAATGAACCATGATTTGCTAATACTAAGTGAAGACATTTAAATATAAACAGACTAAAATTTTCAAAAATAATTTAAATGGCTCTGTAAAATATCTATTATTTGGGTAAAGTGTGATCTTTGCCTTGTGTTCATGTAAGCTTGTAATAAAACAAAGACTTGCTTTATTTATCTGAATAACACCCACAGAGAGAAACTATAGCAATTATACAAAATAGAAATAAGTGAATACTCAAGATCTTCTTGAATGGCAGAACTGTGGTAGAAAAACTATATGAAAAAAACAATGCATGGATGGATCATTTCACACATGCCTCCGGTAACTGATTAAAATACTGCTAGCACAACAGAGAGTTTTCTTGCACTTTTCCATAGAATTGGAAGTCCCCAAAAAATTAATTGACAATGGAGTTGAAAAGCTTTATCCAACTGGGCACAAGTTCCAGTGAACATATTTTGGTTGTCCTTTTAAAAATTAAACAGGGTACTATGATATTTTACTTCAACAGTATGTGATTTAACTTTTTAGGTAATATCTCATCATTTCTCAGACCAATTGTGAATACATCCAAGTCAACATGACATATTGGATAATTAATTTTCAGTGTTTACCTTTATTAAAAACAAGGATTTTGTTGTGAGAACAAATAATCTCTCATTTGTAGCCTGAAAGCCCAAGATAGGATCACTGGCTTCCAGGGTTGCTACCAGCTGCTTAGCAACCTGCCCTACTTGTCTTCCCTCCTTCCTGTTGTAGAGAACTGTAGACAGAGGAGTGGGCTGTCGATAGATGAACACTCGACGCAGGCACTCACAAATAGCAGCATAGGAGTAATTTGGAGGACAAGCAGTGAATTTTTTGTCTTGCTTTGATGCTTGGACATAACCTGCAAAGCATACAGATATACAGAGGCAAGAAAGAAAGTCAGTATACATTTCAACTGTGTTTTATTCTGTCATTTCAGAATCCTGTGCTTGTATTTTAAAACTAATACACAAAAGGTCACAAAAAGATAAAAATATACATAAAGGACAATTTAGTACTAATGGCTCCCTTTGACACCTCTATGCATGCCCCTCTCTATGCCTGAAGACCTGTTCTTGACAGAGTCATTCTTCCACTGTCTCCTCCTCAGAACATACTTCTTCAGTGAGAACTAAAAAGCCTGGTACCACTTCCCAAAGAAGTGAGAACAAAACAGCTATTTGCAAAACTCTAAACACCACACACCGTATTCTTCAAAAACGTACAGCACTTACTCTTGGAATACCAAATACTGAAATATCATCTATAGGCTACATCTGAAAAAAATTTATTCTTCAAAACCATGAGTTAAATTGAGTTGGTTCTTAAAGAAATGTAGCACCCTGTGTCACATTGTTTTTGCCCCAACTCATCCTAACAGTAAAACACAGATCCACCAAATTCCCCATAGAGTTACAACTCACTGAATTATTATGCACTGGCTATATCAGGGGCTGAAGAAGAAATATATTCCATCACTGAATAACATGGATAACTGCCCTCTTTCAAACTGATTGCCACCCTATATTGTTTCGAATGGGAGTGAGGTTATAGGGCCGGTCTCAGCAAAATGGGCTACCATCTTCCAAGGACAGCTTGGCTTCACTCTCATTAGAAACAATGTGAGGCAGTGGCCATTTTGAAAAAGACAGTTCTGTTAGTAGCAGGGACACATTCTATTTCTTCCTGTTCCCCTAAGGTGCATAGTTTAGGTTGTTTGGGTACCTTAGCTATGTATTTCCATACCTTAACATATTTAGATTTATTTTATGTTTAACCCTAACTCAAAACTTCCTGGGTTTATAAATGCTTGTTTTTTGGAATAAATACAACATTCCTACAATGTCTGTATTCTTAAGTTACTGATATTTGCTCAATCTTAACTCTAGTTTAACACAGTTTTTATCTGGAAATAACTTGTTACCACTAAGCTAGACAGCCAATGGCACAGATAAGGAGCCAAGGCTGCTCCAAGGGGTAGCCTAGCCCAGCCCAGCCCAGCCCAGCCCAGGAAAAGTTTTAATAAAGAGTGTTAGCTAATACATTTAATTCACGTATTTTTAAATCCTAGTGTAGACAAGGCAAGTCGGGTTTAAAAACAATCCAGAGGGCGAGGGAGTCTAGAGCCAATTGCTACCATATCATATGTTGAAATATGTCTTGGCCTGTTTACATTGGGGCTTAAAAGTAAATGAACGTGTTTTAATTAACAATTTTTAAATGCCTTATTTTTCAGTCTAGACCAGTGGTCTCCAAAGTGGGGTGCGCGCACCCCAGGGGGTGTGCAAGACCATCCCTGGGGGTGTGCGGCAGGAGGAGCGCCGCCAAAGAAGCACCACTGGCACGCCGGCGGCAGCTCGGCTCTCACCGCTCCGTCTTTGGCGGCACGCCGGCGGCAGCTCGGCTCTCACCGCTCCGTCTTTGGCGGCACGCCGGCGGCAGCTCGGCTCTCACCGCTCCGTCTTTGGCGGCACGCCGGCGGCAGCTCGGCTCTCACCGCTCCGTCTTTGGCGGCACGCCGGCGGCAGCTCGGCTCTCACCGCTCCGTCTTTGGCGGCACGCCGGCGGCAGCTCTTCTTCTTCTTTTTTTTTTTTACTTCCCTAGACCTGGCCCTGGGGGTGCGCGATCCAAAAAGCTTGGAGTCCACTGATCTAGACATAGCCATGGCAGCTACATGGGGCTGGTAGCAGAATACAGACTGCTGAGCAGCCGGGAGAGAAGGAAGAGAGGCCTTCAAGTCAGCCACGGATTTAGAAGGGCAAGACCAAACACTCCCATCCTTCCATCCAGCTGCAGTAATGAGAGGGGAATAAAACAAGAGTTACTTGTAAGTGTGTGTGGGGGGACACCCTCAAAAAACAACTTTTTCTTCACAGATTCAGAGAGCTCAAAGCCAGAAGAAACCATTAGATCAACTAGTTTGACCTTCTGCATATCACAAGCCATTACATTTCACCCTATTACCCCTGTATTCAGACCAGTAATTTGTGTTTGGCTAAAACATAACTTCCAGAAAGGCATCCAGAGATAGAGAATCCACCACTTCCCTTGGTAGTTTGCTACAATGTTTAATCACCCTCACTAAAAAAATTGTGCTTTATTAGGGATGCAGGGACATGGACAATCTTTACCACACCTCACACACATACAACGGTGACTACTGCAAGGAGAGGGAGTGAAGGCATTGTTCTTTTGGCTCTACTTTGCACAAAGAGGAAGATTTGGCCCGCAAAGGATCACAATTCTCCAATCACTCTCTATGTACTGTGGGACTAATTTTAGACCAGCAATGAAAATAGGGAAAAGAAGAGAACAAAACTACAGGCATTGTGTTAGTGAATAAGATGAGCACCGTGGATCCTTTAAAACTACCTTCTTTATCCCACAAGATGCTCACTTACTACCACTGGCTCTAGCATGATATTTCTAATGTTTGGTTATAGATAAACAAGGTGGTGACGTAAGTCTTTTCTGGCAAATAAAAGGTAAACTAGATTAGCACAGAAGTGTAAATTTCAACATGGTACTGTAAATGATAGTACAGTAAGGAGGAAAATGTGGAGGAACAATGATGTTTTTACCCCCACAAGCACAGAAAGCTTGAAGAGGAATTTTAATTTTCTTCCATTTATTTCCAAAATTATAGAAATATTGGTGCACCTAAAGTCTTAAAACAGTATTAATGATTAATTGTAAGATGCTTAAAATTAATCACTACTAGTTTGGAAAAAGATTTGCCTTGTCTTTTTTTTAAGCATTATAAAACCACTTTGCATACAAAAATAATGACAAATATACAGACTGAGTGATGACAGTAGATTTTAAAGGTACTTGAAGCCTAATGTGACATTAAATCAAGGTAAGAGGCTGATAAAAAGATAGTTCAAGTACAAAACAAAACAACAAATACAAAAAGAAAAGAAAATCAGGTATGGGAGTTGAAGTCCCAAAGCAGACAACAAAAGCAGTCTGGTCTGATTAGGTAGGCCACTATCCAGAACACGTGTGTTCTCAGACTTTGCTGAAGCTATAATGAAAGTGAAGGATTTCTTAGCTTCTCTCACTGATATAATGTGGGCTTGCATCAATGCCCCATGTTTACTGTACTGAGATCTAGTCTCTTCTGCCCTCCTATTTCATCTGTTGGAAGTCATTCATGAGTCACGATTACTAGAACAAACGATGTGAAGGCAAGAGGCAACCACGGGAGCAGTGTTCTGAGGCCTGTTGCATTCTACTAGCTTATCAATACCCTAGTCAGGCAGTTATTCATTGTTTCCCAGCAGCAAGTCCTGGAAATCTATGGGATTCATAAACTTGCAAGCATGCAACAACAGTTATGTCTGCCTCTAACTGGAGGCGCTGGGACAATAGTTTAGGTGTTTTTCCTGTGGTTCCAGCACACTCACTGAGGCAGAAAATAAGATCCAGAGACCACTGGGAGAGATCTTATAGTTATCACAGTCTATGTGAAATCTTGTGCTTGACCAATTTTGATGGCAATAAGATATACAGATCTCAGAGCTACAACCCTTAGATTCAGAAATAGAAACCAGATTCAAAAGGCTGAAATACAAGAAGAGGTATTTTATTAATAACTGGTTAATAAACTAAAGGACAACATTGGCATAAGAGCAAACGGATATAAACTGGTCATGAACACATTCAAGCTAGAAATAGAAGAAGGTTGCTAATCATCAGAGGAGTGAGGTTCTGGAATAGTCTTCTAATAGGAGTTGTGGGGGCAAACAACGTAATTGCTTTTGAGAGAGCTAGACAAATTTATGAGTGCAACTGTATGACGGGATTGCTTGTGATGGTAGGGGGGTAGCATTCAGCAGCCCTGGGGCTTACTTCTGGTTTATGTCTTATGTTCCTAAAAGCTCATGTTTCAGCTGGCTATCTGCAAGGGTAAAGAAGGGATGTTTCTCTCCCCGCAGTGTATTCTGAGATTTTTCTTTTTAAAAGGTCTCTCTGTGATGCATTAGGAATGGCTATGGATGGAGATGGGACATAGGCTGGAGAAGGCCAAAGCTCTAAGGTGGCACCAAGCAGGTTCTTGGTTTGCTGGGATTCTTGCTCACATGATCAAGACCTAATTGATTGCCATGTACAGGTTTGGGAAGCAATTCTCCCCCAGGTCAGATTGGCAGTCACTTTAGGGAGGGGCTCTGCTTTCCTCTGCAGCCTGGAGTGCAGGTCACTTGCCAGGATTATCTGAGTATATTACACTTAATCTGTTTCCTGCCATTGTGGGGTCTTGTGCACCTTGTTCCTTCCTATTTTCTGCCTGTGGCACATAATAGGTCTAGTCTCCTGTGAGCTGTAATACTTTGGTCTAATTTCAGCTTCTGGATGGTGTTGATGGCCCGTGAAACACAGGTCAAACTAGATGACCTGGTGGTACCTTTTGGCCTTGAACTCTATGACCATGATGTCTACAGACCAGCAGCTAGATAAAAATAGCCAATGTGTAAAAGATGAACAATATCAGTCTCCTTGCTGCTAAGGTTAATTATTTAAAAGAAAATTACACAATGGTTACTAAGACGAGCCTTTATTTTAAATGTGAAAAGTTGAAAAATAATATGAAATGTGAATGTGAGGCTACTTGGCCTGTCACGAGGTACTTAAAGAGTCACCAGACTCTGAAGACCACTTGTTAAAAATGTATCTTGCCATGAACACATTACATCTGTACTCTATGCCCTGCACTAGATGCCTGCTGGTTTCTGGTAGCCTTAAAGGTGCTGGTTGTGAGCTAAAAAGCTTGAAATTGCTTGGGGCCTACTTACCCAAGAGACTACCTCTTTTCCTGGGCCATATGGCCACAGCTGAGGTCAGCAACGGTACTCAAGCTGAAAAATCTCATTATAAAAGGGAGCGTCTTTGACTGTTGAGCTCCTTCCATGATCTGAATAGCCCAAGTCTGTTGACATTTAAGGCCCATCTCTTCTCCCTAATATTCTGTCAAGTATTCTTAAACCTCTTGTTCACATATTAATAAACATTTAGTTATGAAGAATGATGCATCGACCTCAATGTTCTTGTGATTAGATAACCTTTTTAACTTCTAAGCTGATCTTCTGTCAAGGCACACACATTACCTATAACTTCTGTTCTAGTATTTCTAAAATTAATCCAACATTCTCTTATCAATAGAATTAATGCACTAATCAATCAAAATTTAGTTAGAGTATCTCACGAACAAAACATAGATCTAATGGAAATGAGATGGCAAAACCTTGAGTATCATTTGTTAGAAAGAGACAGGCCACTGAGCAGTTCATTCCATACCTAAAGCGTTGAAAGTTGCAATGTGCTCCCACATACTGTCCGGTTGGTCAGAGCGTGGCTGCCAGAGAAGAGCATCAATATCATGCCGCAAACAGAAGCAAGGCATTTCTTTGGGATTCACCACTGCTGAGAAGAGATACTGGTTGCTTCCAAGATTCACCTAAAAAAGAAATTAAATAAATCTTGAAGATGAATTCAAAAATTGCAAAATACTCACAATATAAATAGCAGCAGATTTTCTGTACAGTTAAGACACTGGCTATAATTTTAGGCCCCGGGAATGTTTTCTTGCAGTACTGTATTACTGAAACATATTTGTTTGGAATGTTGTTGTAGCCATGTTGGGCCCAGAAGATATATATGAGAGAGAGAGAGAGAGAGAGAGAGAGAGGGTGGATGAAGTAATATAATTTAATAGATCGACTGCTGTTGGTGGAAGAGAAGCTTACAAGCTTTGCAGAGCTCTACAGCTTGACGGTCTCTAGGGTATGGGTTCTCCAGCTGGGTGTTGAGGCACTCAGGATGGGGTCACAAAAAGGTTTCAAGGAATAATTTCTATATAGTTAACTGGGACAGGGCTGTTGCCCCAGTATGGAACAGATTTGTAAGCACTGATATCGTTTGTTTAGTACACTGAAAATATGAAATTCAAGCCATTTAATTTTATTGACTCAGTTTGATCATAATTATTAGGTTTCAGACCACAGCCCTAATTATCAGGACAAATCCTATTCACTTTCCACGTGAGTGATTCCCAGTGACTGCTGTACGATGGCTTGTATAAGAAAAGCTCGTAGGATTCATCCTAGTATCCTATCTAAACACAACACCACACAATTAAATGTCGCATATCACTTTAATTTACTATGAAACAGTCTTCTCGGATAATTAACAACAAGATGCTTATGTAGCACTAGCTACCAAATCCTCAAGAAGGAGGTTAGTATTATATGAAAAAGGGAAAGTAATTAAGTGACATGGCCAAGGCCACTGAAGGATTAGCAGGCAGGAGTTCCTTGTTCCCAGTGTGATGCTCAGATCACACCTATATTTTCTAGAGGAATAAAAGTACTTGAGATCTCCTTTACACCTGAAAATATTCTCACACTGCAAGAGTATAGCAGTTGTTGCTAAATTAAGATACTCTGAATTATTGTAATTTGAAGCAGGTGATGGAGATGTGAGATTGCTACACCTGGTTTCAGATCTTGCTACAAGTTTATTAGTATTATTACTCCTCTAAGCAGGTTCTGAATGATGTTGAATCTCATAGATTAGTAGTTTGGTAAGGGCAGTGCCCCCAGTACCTGGATTTTTACATTGATTGTTAATTATTTGTATTGTGGTAGTACCTAGAAGCCACAGCGCCATTGTGTGGGCACTGTACAAAAATATAACAGAAATGGTCCATTCCGCAAAAAAAACTTACATTCTAAGGATAATATGAAACATAGCACATACATATAGCAGATGGAGAACTGAGACACAGAGAGATTAAATTATTTGCCCAAGGTTATGCAGGAAGATTGCAATAGAGGTGGGAACTGAACCCAAATCTTGTAAGTCAAGCCTCAGCTACAAAGCATTTTTCCTTGGACAGCAGCTCCTCCTCCTCAACAGCTGCTTCCATAAGCATCCAGGCTCTTCAGATGTATTAGCAGCTGTAAAAGATGTGAAGTAACCCTAGCAGTCAACAGGGGCTTACTGCAACAAGGAGAACAGCAAGGACAGATTTCCTAGCCATCAACAGGCAAAGAGCTGCCAGTATGGCTGGAGTCAAGAGCATCAATCCGGTACTTTATGGAGACTGGGCAGTGAGATGTAAGAAATTATATTTTTACTAAGGGCTGAAAATGTGCTCAACACTGGGCAAGATGGGAAGTCCAAGTAGTCTATGCTCCAAAAAAGTTGACAATCTAGCAGACGGAAGGGTGTCAAGTAGCAAAGCAGAAACAAGCAGACCAGTCGCAGTGGATACCGAGCAGCACAACAGAGCGTCACAGAGAGATGTGTGTAGGAAGTGGGGACTGAAATGAAAAGAAGAAAATGGCAGGGAGAAGTTTTTGGGAAAAGAAATTAATTAGATTTTTCAGGTTTTACTAACTGTAAACTTCAATTCACATAATTAGAGATGTGCTTTGATTTTAACATTACCTATACATGTACAGATTAACCAAGCACTGTAACTGTATCTTTGAAATTTCTAGGGTCCCTATCCCCATGGTATCTTAGAGCTACAAGTGCTAGAGATAGTGTGGGATCACAAATGGGATCAAGATCTATTAAATAGTCTCTCAGGAAGTGGCCCACAGCCCTAAGATCAGAGAATTTGTGTGATAATACACATGCACTCCACACCTACCTGGCTCTCTATGACAACTCTTAGGGTTTCTTGTAGCCCCTACTAGCCCCTATTTATCTTCCTGAGGTACTGATAATGCAACAACCACTGTGACATCTACAGTAAGCATCTATTCTGTGACCCAAGTACTGCTCGGTCTGTGGACTCCAATCGTTAGCACTCTGTCCTCTAAGGCTAAAGCCTCCATCATTCCAACAGACTAGCAATCATCTCCCTCCACCTACTCCAAAAATAATCAACAGACCAACCTCAATTCTAATTCGCAATACACAAGACATTGTAAGAAAAGAAAGAAACCAACACAAATAAAAACAGTTCACTCGTGCACAGAGGCTGCTGCAGGAACCAATGTTACCTATAAGCAGGTAAATATATAGTTTGTGACAGTCCTTACCTGTTCAGCTGGTGTCACGGTGCAATTTGGTGGATCTTTTCAACAGAAAGTTAAGTACATTAGATTTTTCACCTAGCAAATGTGACCTTTAAATCAGTTTTTCCATGTATAAGGAATATCCCTGCATCTCTCCGCTAATCAGCAGCATGCATGAAAGATAGCCCATGTTTGATAGCACAGCCAAACCTCAAACCTGATGCCTAAAGTTAAGTTCCTAAATACATATTTAGCCCCAGAATCTGCACATAAATTGACTTCAGAGGGCCTCCATGCAGGTGCGGGGGTGGACCTATACAGTCAGTCAGGTGGGTATAAAAAAAACAAATAAGGGGATAAGAGAGAGAACCAGGATAACAGTGATAGGAATGTCTCACATAGATTATACATGTATACAAATTGAGGGCCCAAGTGCTTGTTTTTAACAAAATCAGAAAGGTACAAAGAAAGCAGATAATCCACCCTTCTGGCAATCTGCCTTGCCATTGTCAGTTGGCCCCTCAACATTAGCATCTTGGTAGAAGTGCGTTTTGAGGAGGGATTTGAAGGGGATAGGGTGCTGGCTTTCCAAATGAGTTCAGAGTTTTATTTGTTAGCCTTGCACCTCTAAGTACAGATACCTAAAAACAGATACTATGATGTCAGGGACTACATAATCACTTAACAAGAACCTACACTTTATTTGATATCCAGTAACCAGTAACAAATCACTGAAATGAAATCCAGCTCAAAACACTAATTTTGTCTGAAATGGTGGTATGCAATTATGCAGAATAGTTTTAAATGTCACATCTGGGCTATCACTATGAATGTCTATTCTAGGAGGGAGTCCCCTACCTCTTCCCTCACAGAGGAGGGGGAGGGATAGCTCAGTGGTTTGAGCATTGGCCTGCTAAACCCAGGGTTGTGAGTTCAATCCTTGAGGGGGCCATTTAGGGATCTGGGACAAAAATTGGGGATTGGTCCTGCTTTGAGCAGGGGGTTGGACTAGATGACCTCCTGAGGTCCCTTCCAGCCCTGATATTCTATGACTCTAACCCTGTTAGACTGGCTTTCCTTCCAAAAAACAAGCAGTTTTAAATATATGTAAATACCATCAATTTCTTCCCTTTTCCCAGAATTTAAAGAAGCTCACTGAACATTATAAGGATCTTATAATAATAAAAGACAAATAGTGAACCCTCACTATGTTTTAAGCTTAAAATGTTTTTTCTATGCAGTCTGATGGCTTGTGGAATTCAAACAATTACTCTTTTTCCAGAAGTAATTGTAGTATTTTGAAAGACGTGATCAGTGATGTTTAAGATGGTTGAGACATATTATTGTATTTCAGCATGGCAAATGGCACGACATAAGTATATAATTTGCATGGAATTGACATTTCTATGACTAGATCATTTGGATGCATGGCGTATACTGCAACCAGCTACTTCGCAAAAGGATTATCTCACACTATTATCCAAAAGAAGCAGAAACAACCAAACAGAGAAAAGAATTATGCAAGTTTGAAGCAGTCATGGGTTTGCAGCAGCAGGAACCAGATGAATCTAGGAGGGAGGCCCCTGCCTCTTCCCTCACACAACCCTGTTAGACTGGCTTTCCTCCCAAAAATCTATGCAAGACATCTCACGTGACATTCAATCATGCAGGCCACACCTAACATAGTCCTGCAGTCCAGATTGAATATTAGGTGTTCAGTTAGGCACAAGTAGCCTGCATTTGTGGCTCATGGACATCAGAGGCCACTATGGGCCCAGTACTGGATATGGGGGGGTGGGGGTTTGAAAGCTGGGAGGAGCCATCAGGTAGGAGCACGGACATAAAGTGAAGAGGGGTAGGGTTGAGTGCTGCTAGGGCTTACCCATTCTGCAAATCAGCCAGCACCCCTCGATACTCTCTCCAGCTTCCACCCAGCTCTCAGCCACTCTACCCAGCTACCTTCAGCTTTCCCCAGACACCTTCCAGCTCCATGAACTCTACCCCCAACCACACTCATCTCTCCCCAGGTCCTCCTGGGCACCTCCACAAACCCAGCTGTCTTAAACTTTCATCTTCCTTATCCCCAGACCTCTGACCACCCTGCTCTCCCAGTTGCTGAGCCTGTTCTAATCTTTCCCACTGGACAATCCTAGTCATCCCAAATTTCTAGTTTGACACTACCACAAACCCAGCTGCCCTGGCTTTCCAACTCCAGAGAGCCCCTATCCAGTACCCATCTATGTCCCAGACACCCTTCAGCATCTATTCACTTGCCACGTTTTCTGCAGCTCCTTGTCCTATTCCCACCACTACTTGGGGCAGGATGTGTTGACCGTAAACTGAAGTGTATGGTTTTATACAAATTACTTGGGTAACCCACATGCTTTATCTTGCAACATTTGACTTTGTTTCTCCAGGGAAGGGGAAGTGAAGCAGTGGGGGAAGAGTCATGAATATTAGTTGGACATTGTGTCTTTGCACACGTACAAAGAGCAGGGTAGAGCAACTCAGAAAGACCAGAAACTGTCAGTACAGGAAGTTACCAGTAGTAACAGTAGTTTACTAGACATGCTCAGTAGCTCTTCTGAGGCCGAATGGCAAATTTTCATTCTGGGAAACCTACCTGTCAGGTCATACTTAATCATCCTCTGAAAGCTTAATCACCCAGACAGCAAAGAGGCAAAGGTTAGAAATGGAGATGTTAAAAATAGCTCTTTAGAATTGACCTGCTGATTGATGCAGGACAATTGTGTTGCTGTGAGAGCTGGAATGCTGTGGAAATCCGCAGACTGCTTCTTCGCTGACAGGGTTCTGAAGTGTTTGAAAGGATTGAGATACTGCCATTTCTCAAGGTCTGATGAGTCCAGGTCACACACTACATACTATGGTCACACTGTGAAGACTGAGAAAGACAAGATCAGAGGGCAAATGTGTTTTGATGTGTGTGCTAAAGTATAGAAAATGTTATGTTGAAACTTCATATTTGAATATATGTAACAGAAACAAAGGTGGAGATTCTGTATTAGGAACACCAGTAGATTTATTGTCCAATAGCTTTCCCTCAAAGTTATTCAAAGTATTATTATTAAAATGTGTTCTGTGTACATTAAATGTGTAACTACAAAAGTGTATAGTACTATTTGAAATTGACTGGGAGGTATTAACACTTATTTATCAAGGATTTACTTACAATAGCCCTGAGGATTAACTGTGCATAATAGTTTTCAAAAAGTCCTGAAAAGTCAGAACTGTGCTTCAGCAGGAAGTTAAGTTGAGATACAGGAAGAAAGGGAATGTAACAGTTATGCAGAATATTGCCCGATCATCCCCATATCCCTATAACATTTGCAAATACACAAATTATTCAGCGAGCTAATTTACATATGTTGAAATTATTATTCATGCAGGGTTTTACCACAACACTAATTTAACCATAAATTCCTTTATTAAATTCAAAGGCTGAATGGTATTTGTACAATTGCCCTAAACGTGCTAAACAAACCTAATAAATAAGTGATTTTCTACATCCAAATAGAAACAAAACATTTATAAGCATACTTACAAATGGACTAAACCCAGAGGTGTTTAAACCCATATTGGTTGGCTCCAAGTTGACCAGGCAGGTATTAGCAATGAACCCTATAAGAGATTACTTTTTTATATACCCTTTAACACACAATTGATGGCATTGCCAATTACTGATGTCAGCTAAAAAACAATTTGAGACCGTTCATTCTTATTTCCAGTCTTAATCCAGATAAGATTTTCAACCTCTTATTTTTCCAAGGCCTTTCCTCCTTATATCATCCCCTCCTTCTTGCTGACCAACAGCTTTTCCATTGCAGCTGGGTTCACATAGGCCCTAATTTTTCAGACAGCCCTGGTATGTGAGGTGGGAAGATCCATAAAGGCTCAACCTAAGACAATTTTTTTGTCTTACTTAAAACCATCTGCAGTCACCCCTATTGGTCAGAGGCATTCTTTTTAGAAACTTCCCTTTATTTCATGAGTTATGCTTGTGAACCAGACAGCCTCCCTACTTTATTCCATCTGGCGTTACAACTCGTTACATTCGAGGACTTTCTTTTACTTGCTGGTTAGGGCCTTTCTTTACAACACATTCTTTTACGCTAACTTTAATTTTATATTTATTATACAAAATATTTGCAAATAATTTGCACAAAATTTGGTGGGGGAAGAGAGGCAGTGGCAGGAACCACACAATGATTCTAGATGTAAGGAGCCCCTGCTGGGAAATCTTTTTGTATCATCATCAATCCAAAAAGTTTCCTTTTTCTTCCGTCACTCCACACAAAATTAACTATCTTCAGAGTATCAGATCACATAGCATGCCCAAAGCCTATCAATGCCAGTCCTGTTCTGACACAGCTACTCCCTCCACAGCAAGTAGCCCTGCCTTTCATAGCAAAACTAGTCCCTGTTGACTTGAGAATGAGACAAACTGAAGTTTCCGGTCCTGCACTGTGATAACATACTGGGTTGTCACTGACCTACCCCTGGCTATTGCTGTTGATAAAGCTAAAGGAGCATGGAAGAATCAGTAACTTTTACCTACTAACTTTTAAAGCAAGCAGCCAGTATAATTCCTTATCGGGAAGTTGAATAATTCTATTTGCAAAAAGAAAAGGAGTACTTGTGGCACCTTAGAGACTAACCAATTTATTTGAGCATGAGCTTTCGTGAGCCACAGCTGATGAAGTGAGCTGTGGCTCACGAAAGCTCATGCTCAAATAAATTGGTTAGTCTCTAAGGTGCCACAAGTACTCCTTTTCTTTTTGCGAATACAGACTAACACGGCTGTTCCTCTGAATTCTATTTGAGTTATATATGACAAATGTTATTTTTAAACCTACAAGTTACAGGACTAAATTAGAGTACATTCAGTGGAGGCTAAGGGCTAGCACTCTAAATGATGACATCTTGTATGATGTTTTAAGAGAAAAATCTCAGAAAACAACTGAAGTTACAATAAAAATTTTCTTACTGAACAGATTTAATTTATGGTATGTACACTTAAATATAATGCAAAGTGGGGAATGTCCTTAAATATTTTGTTTTCTTAATTTTACCCAACAGCAACAAGTTGAATAACATTCTGAGGCTATGTCTGCATCAGGAATACCTGTATAGTATATCAGCAAAGTGCTACTAGTGAAGAAGCAACTTCACCAACAAAGCTGTGCTTTGCAGAGTTATAATAAAATCACCCCCCACAATTAAAACAAGCTATACCAGTAAAAGCGCAATTTTGCTGGTATAACTGTGTCTACAGTTGAGGCTTCTGAAGGCAAAACTATGTCAATTAGGAATCAGAGCTCATCATTGTCCTGACCAGCATAGCTGTACTTACAGAAATCAGTAGTGTAGACATAACCTAAGCTAATGTTTCACAAAAGTTCTACCTCTCTAATGAGCACAAAGATATACAAAGCTTAATATTTTATACCATCATCTAATTACAGGTGAACAATAACTATCATTCATATCTCTGTAAAGGAATTCTGATATTCCCCTGAATCATTTATGCAAGGAGGATTTTCAGACTTCAGAATCAGAGGTGCCAAGTGATTTCAGCCATATAACTTGAGCAAAGTGTGCAGAAATGAATTAACACAACGAAGTACATGGTGGAAAGTTAGAATGAAAATACACAAATACACTGTTTCCCCTAACAAAGAAAAATCATACAGTCTAGTCACGAAATGTCATGTATTTCTCCCCTGACCCATAGTAGCCTTACCTTATTTTTCTTCATATCACTGAAATGTATTATAAAACATGAAGACATCTGCTTCCGGACTACCAAACTGGAATACTCTAACATTAAGGAATTATAAACTTAACTATTAAAAGGAAAATATTTTTTAAAGTGTTTGGTGTTTTAAAATTTAAAAAAGATGGTTCAAGTGATCTGTAAGCTTTGTGATATATAAAGCAATTACATTTGAGTAGGATGGATTAGACGCAAAGGCAAAACATTTAGGACATCTTTCAAAAATGCTGAAAACTATGACTAAAGATTATTGCTTTTATAATAGATAAAAATGAACATGAATTAAAAATAGACATGTATTTATTCTCTTTCCCATTGAAAGGGTTTGGAAATGGTGCAGTTCATTAGCATTCCAGTTGATTACACCAGTGGGCTCCAAAGTGGGGTGCGCAAGACCATTGATTGGGGAGCGCAGCAGGAGGAGCACTGCTGAAGCAAAAGAGTGGCGTGGCAGGAGGAGCACAGCCAGAGGGGGGAAAAAACAAAAACAAAAAACGGGGCGGGGGGACGCGGCGGCCCTGAGTCCTCCGGCCCATGGTGCAGCCAGGAAAAAGCGGCACTTTCCCCTTAAACGCCAGCCGGAGAGAAGCGCTGCTTCTCTCCGGCCGCTGGCTGCACGGCTGCCCCTGCTCCTTCTGAGTCCTCCGGACCATGCTCTCAGGGCCGCATTCCGATAGGGGCTTTAGAGCTTTAGGCCAGGGCCCCGGGGCCCTCTTAGCCCAGGGCCCTGAAGCCCCTAAAGCCCCTGCATTCTGGGTGGCCCTGCCTGCTGTGGTAGGGGGGGGACTTTTGTTTTATATTTGTACAGTGCCTACCACAATGGGGTCCCAGTCCTAGGTTACTCCTAGGTACTATAGTAATACTATTAATAAATCATATATTTAAATTTTTTGATATGTTACAAAGTGACTCTCTATATCTGAATTATTGGTCCTCACCCTCAAAGGAAACCTGCACAACACTTTCAAAAGACTAGCTTGGGAGCTTAAATTCATAATTTTGCTAGACATGGTCTTAAAAATCATGGTCTTAAAGACACTGGATTTATGGCTTACTACAACCATCTCTAATCCACTAACCCCCCTTTTTGTTCTATGACTACAGGGGTGTTAACAGGCCACTTCACCTTGAAGGGCCTCTTAGAATATCTGTTAGCTACTTATGATAAACTATGTGTTCAATCTTGTATTTAGCTGTGACACTCTACCTTTTCCAGACCTGAAGAAGAGCTCTGTGTAGCTCGAAAGCTTGTCTCTCTCCCCAGCAGAAGTTGATCCATTAAAAGATATTCCCTCACCCACCTGAATCATAGACTCATGGTCAGAAGGGACCATTATGATCATCTAGTGTAACCTCCTGCACAACACAGGCCACAGAATCTCACCCACCCACTCCTGTAACAAACCCCTAACCTATGTCTGAGCTACTGAAGTCTTCAAATCATGGTTTAAAGACTTCAAGGTGAAGAGAATCCCCCAGCAAGTGACCCATGTCCCATGCTGCAGAGGAAGGCGAAAAGCCCTCAGGGCCTCTGACAATCTATTCTGGAGGAAAATTCCTTCCTGACCCAAAATATAGAAATTAGCTAAACCCTGAGCTTGTGGGCAAGACTCACCAGCCAGACACCCAAGAAAGAATTCTTTGTAGTAACTCAGATCCCACCCCATCTAACATCCCATCACAGGCCATTGGGCATATTTACCGCTAATAGTCAAAGATGAACTAATTGCCAAAATTAGGCTATCCCATCATACCATCCCCTCCATAAACTTATCAAGCTTAGCCTTGAAGCCAGATATGTCTTTTGCCCCCACTACTTTCCTCGGAAGGCCTTTCCAGAACTTTACTCCTCTGATGTTTAGTAACCTTCATTTAATTTCGAGTCTAAACTTCCTGATGGCCAGTTTATATTCATTTGTTCTTGTGTTCACATTGGTACTGAGCTTAAATAATTCCTCTGCCTCCCTATTATTTATCCCTCTGATATATTTAGAGAGAGCAATCATATCTTCCCTCAGCCTTCTTTTGGTTAGGCTAAACAAGCCAAGCTGCTTGAGTCTCCTTTCATAAGACAGGTTTTCCATTCCTCAGATTATCCTAGTAGCTCTTCTCTGTACCTGTTCCAGTTTGAATTCATCCTTCTTAAACATGGGAGACCAGAACTGCACACAATATTCCAGATGAGGTCTCACCAGTGCCTTGAATAACGGTACTAACACCTCCTTATCTCTACTGGAAATGCCTTGCCCAATGCATCCCAAGACTGCATTAGCTTTTTTTCACGGCCATATCACATTGGCAGCTCATAGTTATCCTGTGATCAACCAATACTCGGAGGTCCTTCTCCTCCTCTGTTACTTCCAATGGATGCATCCCCAGCTTATAACAAAAATTCTTGTTATTAATGCCTAAATTCATGACCGTGCACTTTTCACTATTAAATTTCATCCTATTACTATTACTCCAGTTTACAAGGTCATCCAGATCTTCCTGTATGATTTCCCGGTCCTTCTCTGTATTGGCAATACCTCCCAGCTTTGTGTCATCCGCAAACTTTATTAGCACATTCCCACTTTTTGTGCCGAGGTTAGTAATAAAAAGATTAAATAAAAGATTGGTTCCAAAATCAATCCCTGAGGAACTCCACTAGTAACCTCCTTCCACCCTGACAGTTCACCTTTCAGTTTAACCCATTGTAGTCTCCCCTTTAACCAGTTCCTTATCCACCTTTCAATTTTCCCTTTGCAAGGTCCAATTCTACATGGCTTTTGGCCTTTCTCACTTTATCCCTCCATGTTCTGACCTCCATAAGGTAGCTTTCCTTGCTGATCCCTCCCATCTTCCACTGCTTGTAGGCTTTCTGCTTTTTCTTAACCATCTCTCTGAGATGCTTGGTCTACAACATCTGCCTATGAGTTTCTTCCCCCTTTCTTGGGATGCAGACTTCTGATAATTTCTGAAACTTTGACTTGACGTAATTCCATGCCTCCTCTGCCTTTCAATCCACAAGTTCTTCAGTCCAATCCACTAACTAATTTCCTTAATTTTTTAAAGTTAGCCCCTTTGAAATAAAAAATCCTAGTCACAGAACTATTTTTGTTTATCCTTCCATTTAGTTTGAACTGAATTAGCTCACGATCGCTCGAACAAGGTTGTCCCCTACAACCATTTCTTCTATGAGGTCCTCACTACTCACCAAAACCAAATCTAAAATGGCATTCCCTCTTGTTGGTTCAGCGACTACTTGGTGAAGGAATCCATCAATGATCACATCCAGGAAAATCTGAGCCCTATTATTATTACTAGCACTTGTCCTCCAGTCTATATCTGGGAAGTTAAAGTCTCCCATGATCACACAACTCCCATTAGTATTTACTCCATTAAAAACATTAAAGAGGGCTCTATTCATATCCAAATCGGATCCCGGTAGTCTATAGCACACCCCAAGCACTATCCCAGGGAGGCTCTAGTAGCTGTCTTCCCCAATGTGATTTTTGCCCAGACAGACTCTGTCTTATCCATTCCATCACTTCTTATTTCTTTACAGTCTACCTCACCATTGATATGCAATGCTACTCCACCACCTTTGCCTTTATTTCTGTCTTTCCCAAACAGCATATACCCTTCAATACCTGTAGGCCAGTCATGACTACTATTCCACCATGTTTCTGTTATCCCTATAATATCTGGTTTCACTTCCTGCACCAGTAGCTCTAGTTCCTCCATTTAGTTACCTAGGCTCCTCGCCTTAGTGTACAAACATCTTAATTTTTGCTGTTTGGCTTCACACACGTTCTTTACCCGATTAGGCACAGACATTCTTCTGCCAGTATCACCTATTAGACTGGTATCTACACTACCCTTCCTCCTTCTGTCCATTCTCCTACCCATGCCTGTATCCTTTCTTACTTCGTTTTCTTCCCTCTCAATGTTAAAATCAGGCATGGAGATTTCCTGGACATCTCCCAACCATCCCCCCAAATTCCTAGTTTAAAGCTCTCTTAATCAGTAGTGCCAGCCTCCATCCTAGAAGTCTATTTCCCTCCCTACGCAGGTGAAGTCCATCCCAAC
The DNA here is from genome assembly GCF_965140235.1 of Caretta caretta. NCBI lineage: Eukaryota > Metazoa > Chordata > Testudines > Cheloniidae > Caretta > Caretta caretta. The sequence continues at coordinate 32,658,019 of NC_134207.1, read as the reverse complement.
AGAACAGCCCTCTGTCCATGAATGCTTCCCAGTGGCCATACATCCCAAAGTCCTCCTTATAGCACCACTGCCTGAGCCATCTGTTGATCATAATCTTGTCACACCTTTGTTGCCCTTCTCTAGGAATAGGCAGTATCCCACTGAAGATCACCTGAGCCTCGATTTCCTTAAGCATCTTCCCCAGCCTGGCATAATCTCCCTTGATATGTTCCAGCGAGAATCTAGACATATCATTTGTTCCCACATGAAGGACAATCAGTGGATTCTTTCCCGCTCCCGTTAGGATCCTCTTCAGCCTCAGATCTACATCCTGTATCTTAGCGCCCGGCAGATAGCACACCCTTCTGTTCTCTGGATCAGCTCTGGTTACAGGCCTGTCTATTCTTCTCAGTAAAGAGTCTCCAATCACGTAGACCTGCCTTTTCCTGATGATGGTGTGATTCTCCAGTCTATCCTCTGTTCCCTCTGGCTGTAAGTCCTCTTGATTCCTATTGTCCCTTGCAATCCTCTGCAACCCATCCTGTATCCTCCTTGGGCTCATATTTGGTGTTGTCTCCATTGACTCTTCCCCTCTTCCTATAGGACAAGCTGCTCTTCTCTTCTTCCTTGCCCTTCCACCTTCAGTGATCACCTGCTGTGCCCCTTCATTTTCTAACTCTGCAACCCTGTTCCTGAGCTCTATTTCTCCTTCACTAGCCCGTCTTTTCCTCTGCCTGGTTCTCTTAGTCACATGCTTCCACTGTCCACTTTCCTCAGAGTTCTTTGGTCCTGCTTCCATCTGCAAATCTGAGCTTTTCCCTTCAGCCTCCTCATGTCTTTGCTCCATCATCTGCTCAAACCCCCTTCTAAAATCAGCCAGAGTTTCCACCTGCATCTCCAATCCTCGGATCTTTTCTTCCATCAGCTCTATCAGGCGGCACTTCATGCAGACGAAATTCTTTTCAGGTACCCCTTCCAGGATCATGTACATACCGCAGCTTCCACATCCAGTCATCTTCATTGTGTCTTCCACTGCTTGGGTCACAGTACTGCTGCCTCTGTATCGGTCATAGCCTTCTCATCTGTTAGTCTGAGAAACCCAAACCAAACCAAACCAAACCACCACCACCCACAGCAAAACAAACCCCCAGCGAGCACCAAAACACTGCCAGAACATGCCACACTCCCTTCACTAGCTTGTCTGTTCCTCTTAGTCTTCCCCCCAAACTCCCCTTGCAAACTCCCACTCAAACTCCCCTGTTTACAGCTCTGTTCGCTGGCTCCTGTGCCGCTGCAGCAGTCCGCGCTGCTGCCTGACTGGCTGGCTACCTTTATAGGATCTAAACTATGGCAGTGTGGCACAGAGAAAAAGTTGTTCATTCAAGTAGGCAGGTCCAAGGAATTTATAAATTTTAGGTCATAACCAACATCTTTAACTCCACCTAGAAGCCGATGGCCAGCCAGTGAAGAACGTGGAGCACCGGTAACATATGCCACCACTGAGATGCGCAGGTTAACAAATGGGCTGTCGCATACTGTGCCATTGCTAAAACTCACTTGAAATAGCTATCTTCAGATCACAATGTTACTTTCCATGAAGGCTGGTTCTTAATGAAGTTTTAATGATCTTCTTGACTAATTTTAAGATTAAAATTTTAACACTGACCAAAAGCTATTCATTAAAATATTATTGTCAGCACCTAATAAAGAGCAAGGCAGATGTCCCAGCAACCAAGTGAAAACTTTGACTGTGGAACTGATTTATTAAAAAAGAAGAACTTGGATTAGGAGTTAGTTTAGGTAATTCTAGAATCTGAACATTATCATGAAAACTCATATTTCAGGTCAATTTAATAACACTGCTGTAACCATTATTCACGTGGTTCTCACAAAGCAAGCAGAAAAAAACAAATGTCTAAGTTAATTTAATCAAATTTTACAGCTAATTAAAATAAAGCCACCATGTCAGTTATTAAAATTATGAGAGTTCTGTTTATAATTACATTAATTAAGTAGAATCATGTTATCCCTTTTGATTTACATGATAGTATCCACTTATACGAGATAAAAGATCAGCTGTCCTTTCTTTACTCTGAAAAAGAGAGACAGCCAAACAAAACATGTCAATAACTGCTATTAGCTTCCTCATTCCAGGGATGCACTTTTTCTCTCAAAGGAAAAGGAAGAACAATTTTGATAATGCCTGGACATAAATTGTTGCAGACTTTTAAGGAGAACACACACGCGCGCACACACGTACGTATATATATAAACCTACAGTATTCTTTAATTGCAGTCATTTTCTTTCATAAATGTTTGCCTGCTTAATCAATGGTTAAGTTTTCCTGCCCCAGATATAATCATTCTCATAACTAGTCCTTACTTGGAAAACAGCTATATCTTAAAATCATGATACAAGAACTGTTATGGATAAATTTAACTTGCAAGTAGGGGAAGGGAGAAAGTGAATGAAACATATATGTAATGTTCAGTGTTTCTGATATCAAAAGCCAACTCAAAGTTGCACATTGGACACAATCTTGCATATATACTCTGTAGGCTAAAATAATTTGCATGGCTGCTCATTCCATAACATTTTAACTAATTTATACTAGCTTTATCACCAACAAAAAGCATCAACTTTTTAAAAGTAGATGTGTAACTTTAAGCTACAAAGAATATAAGTGAAGATACACAGTTCATGAACAGAATTTGTTTTAGAATCTTTCTAGAAGTTTAGAGGCTGCTTACTAACTGTTCTTGCCCTGAGCCTTTCTTTAGCCACAAATCTGAAAGTCAACTTCATTTAGATTAAAAGGGTAGGGACGTGTGTGTCTCTAAGAGCTGGCCACACACACACACTCCCCTATTACAAGGCAATAAGTACTACTATCACCTGAAATAAAAATCCCTTTCATCTGGTGAAATGACTATGGCCTTCTTTACCAAAAGGTCTTTTGGATTGCCTACAGCATCCCCTCCTGGGAAGAGGCTATCTGGACGACAAATTCAGAGGGCTTTTTGAAAATGAAACCTCATAGCCCCCCCACGCAATGATCATGCAGGTCCTCATGCTTTTTCTGGATCTTCTAGTGGAATCCAGAGGCCTACAGCAAGGTGGATCTGAGGATGTCCATTTCACCCAGACAGGAATTCCTTTTACCAGGTTACTTGTCTCAGTAGATATCTGAAGCTGATAATGAGCCAATTCTACAAGTATTTTTGGTCCATTTTATTGTCTTGATGAGTTCCCTAACATAAAAACTGTGTAAACCAAATGTCAGACCTTCTCTTCTGGCTAACTTAATAACCTACACAACTTTCCCTCAATTCCCAAGGACAATTTTTCAAAAATAATAGGATTAGAAACTTAAACATCATCACTATATGAGTGTCCTGTCCAAATTTCAGCAAACAAAATATAAGTTGCTGAAGTGATAAGACATTTAACTTTTCTGAAAAGGATCACAGATGCTCATCCACAACTGACCATGACACACATGAGAATGAAACAAAAAAGATAGATTTTAAAGCAGGAAGCCGCTACAACTTCTTATATTTTTAACTTTAATCAGGGAGACACCAACTCTCCATTTGTCCAAAAAAATTCCAGGCATTTACTTGTGTACAATGTGATGTTACAGGGCTTCCATACCAAATATCTAGCATTCAGGGTTGGTCCCCTTCAGCCTACCCGCTAGGATTCAGCCAGCCTCTGAATTCTCTTGCACTCCTCACAAGACAAAATGACGGTACACTCAAAAGATACCTCAGTCTGTGAAGAACTAAAGACTCTCCTCCTACCTCCAGACGAGCAAGGTAAACAAGCCAACTTTTGGGTCTCTTATGCAGATTCATAGAAACGTAGGGCTGGAAGGGAGCTTGAGCGGTCATCTATGACAGACCCCTGTGCTAAGGCAGGACCAAGTAAACCTACACTATCCCCAACAGTTGTTTGTCTAACCTGTTCTTAAAAATCTCCAATGACAGGAATTACATAACCTCCCTTGCTAACCTATTCCAGGGCTTACCTTCTCTGATAGTTAGAAAGTTTTCCCTAACATCTAATCTAAATCTCCCTTTCTGCAGATTAGGACCATTACTACTTGTCCTACATTCAGTGAACATGGAGAACAATTGATCACCATCCTCTTTTTAACTGCCCTTAACATATTTGCTGCGACGAAGGCATGGATATTTTGCTGGTCTTGCCATGAGGGAAAAATCCCTTCCTGACCCTAAAACCTGTCAGTCAGACCACATCATCTTGGAAACACTGTTCAAACTACCTCTCTATTATAGGGCAAAGAGGGTGGGGCAGCAAGTGTTCCTGAATGGCTGTTACATGCTGTGATGGGCTGGATCACAGAAACCCCCTTGGGGCTGCCAACTGATGTGCCAAGACTACTTCTGCCCCTGCTTTCTTGCCCTGGCAGCTTGGGACTACAGTGCCCTGCCTGATTTGAGCCAGACCCGCTGGCCTGCTGCAAACCCAGAACTTCCATTTGTGATCTTATCCAAAGCATCTTCACTGGGAGTCTGCAATTGTATTCTGGACACCTGGTAGATAGACTGCTGACATTTTTATCTGATGGGAGATATGCTCAGAGTCACGAAACCTGTGGAACTGGGGTAAGGACTGGGATCTTCCTTTACCCCGGCAGTTAATGTAATACATTAATGCTGGACAACAGGGCAGCACTTTGAGTGACCTCATACAAAAAAGTGTTGGCCAGCATATACATACTGCTCTAAATTCTAGAATCTTGAATGAAGTATTGATTTCTGTGTCGACCATTTGCCCTGTGCTGTATCTCTCTGTAGGTGAGCTCCCCATCCTAACAGAGATGCATCTGCTGTGAGGATCTTCGAAGGTGCTGAATGCAAGAATGGGGTTCCAATATAGATCCTCCATGGGTTCTTCCACCATGTAAGAGAGTCCATTACATTCCAAGGCACTGTGACACGTTTGTGTCTGTTTGAGGTGTACTCTGCTCTTAGCCATATTTTTAGCATCTGAGGTGCATCTGCATGTGGGGAGTCAGATACATGAAAGCTGACATGTGCCCAAGATCCGTAGTAAAGCCCTCACTGTTTGTGGGATGAACTGTAACGCTGAAATTAGATTGGATGGAGTGGAGAATCTCACCTTGAACAGGTAGGCTCTTGCTGTTGTGGTGTCTAGAGCAGCTCTTTATAAAGCTCCTATTCTCTGTACTGAAGGTAGTATGGATTTTTATGGAGATCCAGAGATTGGAATAGTGTTAATGCTCTGGATGTTTCTGTGACCCTGTGGATTCTGGGGGACACTTGAGGATATTATGAATATTATAAAACTGCAATGAGTTGTGCCAGATTTGCCATGTAAGATATTTGCAAAAATGTTATAACTTGCCAGATATGATAATCTCATTTATGTATTTGTATCACCTTTGTATTATGAGTTATAAATATGTATGTCTGTAGTTCAAACTTGTGCTATGCTTCTGGCTGTCACCCCCAGACAGTTTAGGTGTCAGCTCTGCCTAGTCTGCTTGATGGCCCATTAAGGACCATCAGCTATACAAGTGACCCATTGAGAGAAGGCAGATACACCTTATGACTCAGCAAGGCATGAAGGGGCATACATATGGACAGAACTCTAAGGCCTCCAAGCCATGTCCTGGGCAGTTTTTTGTTTGAAACAAACAAAGCACAAGCCGCATGGCAAAAGAATATAAAAGGCAGCTGCATCTTCTCCATTTTGTCTTCAGTCCTGCTTCTTACCTCTGGAGGAACTTTACTACAAATTGAAACTCTGAACAAAGGACTGAATGATCCATCCAAGCTATGGATGTATTCCAGAGGGACTTTCAGCAAACTCACCAATACTGCTAGGAACTTGATATATGGACTTTGAAGTATTTGTATGTATGTGACTGCTTTACCATTTAATGTATCTCTTCTTGTTTTTTTTTTTTTTCCTTTATAATAAATCTTTAGTTTTAGACACTAAAGGATTGGCTGGCAGTGTGGTATTTTGGGTAAGATCCAAACCCATACTGACGCGGTAATGGGGCTGACCCTTTGGGGTCAGAAGAACATTTTGTATATGTGAGCAGAGTTTAAAATAACTTCTCACTGTACTGGACCTAGGTGCTGACTCAGAGCCAGAGACTGAAATACAATAAATGGGGCTCTATGATACATATATTTGTTTCTTGATAACCAGTGTGGGGGGATCAGAAGCACAATTTATGACTGGTTGAGGAGATTAACTTCAGTGTTACCCACCAGTCTTGGGAGTATCTGCTCTCCCTTTTGCAGCCTGCCCTGACCTTGGCATTTCCAGTGAGGGCTGCCCCAGGCACAATGGGTCAGAGCTGCCAACTGGACCTCTTGAGGAGACTGACCACTGAGAAGTCAGTCATCCAAATATGGGAACACAGATATTCCTGACTGAGCCACTACCACTGAGAGTACCTTTGTGAACACCCTTGGGATCATGAAGAGTCCAAAGGGGAGAATTTGATGTTGATAGTGATCAATCCCTATTACGAAGCATAGGAAATACTTATGGGAGAGGTGGATGACTACATGAAAGTAGTTTTCCTGTAGGTGGAGGGCAACAAATCAATCTCCTGGATTGAATGATGGAATTATGTTAGCTAGTGTCATCATTCTGAAGTGTTGTGCTAGGACACAGTTCAAATTCTTGAGGTCAAGGATTGGTGTCCACCCTCCACCTTTCTTGGGAACAAGGAAGGAACTGGAATAGAACCCTCTTTTGAGGAACTCTGGTGGGACTGATTCTATTGCTCCTAACAGGAGGAGAGAAGGAACTTTTTTTGGTAGCTCCTTGTAACAGAGTGTCCCTGAAAAGAGTCAGGGAGGGGTGTGAGGAGGAGGAATGAAATGAAAGTACATAGAGTAACCCACTTTGATGAGCTCCAGTATCCATTTATCTGAGGTAAGTGTATAGTGAGACTTTGGCAAACCAGGAAAGTGCCTGAAACCACTATGGCTTATTGCTAAAAGCAGCCAAGTCAGCAGGCTCAGCTTAACCAAGAAAGGAGGGGAGGGGGGTTTTTGGGTGCCAGAGAGGGCAGCTTGACCCTGAGTCCTTCCTGATAAGAATTGTGTTGATGTTGCTGATACATTTTACAAGAGCAGGATGTGCCCCAGGAATGTCTATTGGGGCCTCAAGGCTGCAAACTCTGGAAAAACCCACACCTGGTTAATCGATAATCAGAAGGAACCTCTCGCTTGACCACTGAAACTGCTTACTTAACAAGTTTTCTTTAAGGGACACGTCATTCTATTACAAACGTATAAATAAGGGGGAAAAGTTTGAGGTAGTGGGACTCTTCAGGACTGGACTCTCCCTCTGGATGCATCTTGTGTTCCCCACTAGCAGACGGGCTGCTGCTGTGCCATGCGAGAGCCACACTCAGCTTTGGTAATTATCAAGGGTTGGGGGTGTTTTACTAACCTGTTGCGGACGTGTGTATAAGTGCTTGAGACTAAGTAAAGTTTAGCTTTAAGTGAAAGCACTCTTGTGTTGTCCTGTTTGTGCCAGCCATCTATTGGTCGGACGGCCGTGTCTCCCCTGATTTATTATTTCCTGACACCACCTCGTACAGAGCAAAAGTTACCAAGAGCTTTGGGTTGAAAGAACCCCAGGTAACAGAAGGCACTCCTAGGCAAGTAAGTAGCATGATAGATTATCTCCAAAGGAGGGGTAGTTTCACAACAGCTGATCGGATTGCCTGATGCCCTCGACTGAAGTGTCGAAAGTGCCTTTTAGAGGGAGTGGCTGATTGAGTAGAAGTAGGGGTGGGAGGCCCCCATTTCTATGGACTGGACTTCCTCCTAAAGGGCTCCTGAAGCTTAGTGAAAGTGTGCGGATGGTACCAAAATGATCTTGATATTTGAGTGGGTTGGAATCTAATATAGTGCCTTTTCATTGCAAGCACATAAATGGGACCTTTCCCTGGGGACAGATGTTGACTAAGAATGTTTTGACTCTTGGACTTCTTTTACTGGAATTTGAAGAGTGTTCACTAGCCTTTCCATGCCATTCTGGAAGGTCTTAAAATCATCAGCATAGGAGAGTGGTGGTGGTATTACTGTCTTGTCTCGAGATGAAGAGAACTTTACAGATGGAGATGAGAGCGCCTAAGCCAGAGACTCTTGCTCCTCCTGTATATCGCCCCGTACTGGAGAAGTGCACAGTACTGGAGAACGGTTTGTAGGTGTTGGTGGACGGTATGATACCAGTGAGTGCCAGTGCTTTCTCTTAGGCAGCCAATGGAGTTGGTCGCCATAGTGGCCCCATGTGTCCTAGTAACCCCACTACAGTGGGGGATAAGGGAAGGGACCCAATGATAATCTCTGTCTGGGCCTGTGATGTTTGGTAGGTTTCCTAAGATCCTCATCATGAAAGGGACTTATGGTGGTAGGGTAATATAGTATCAGGATGGATCCCAATACCGAAATCTCTGAGTACAGCACATCTTTCCCGAGCTAAGGATCAGGGTGGCTTCCAATGTCCTAACTGGTACCAAAGATTGGAGACTTAAGCAAGTCTCAACTTGCTACTTTCTCAGAGGTACTGGGGACATGACACGAGTAGATCTTCTCCATATTGGTGACTCTGGGTTCATGAGAGATAATGAGATTCTCTGAAAAAAGGAACTGGGAAGGAGGTGGAGGGCTCTGATAGCCTTACTTGAAGTTTGGGATGGTTCCGATTGGCGAGATGTAGGTTGTTGAGGTATCGAGATAATTGTAGTCTCATCTCCTCTTTCAGAGGTATGCTTAGATGCTGGTACCATGACACTGATGATAGACCTGTGTCTCTTGCAGTGCTGCAAGATGTCAGACGGTGCTGCCTCAGTAGTTGCTCTGGTGATAGCTATGTCCAAATGAGGTTTTGCCTCTGTCCCAAGGCTTCAGTACCACACTCAGAGCTTCTACAATACCCCTAGGGGGACGAGAGGTCTCCTGAGAATGGGTCTTATGGGGCAATCTACCTCTTTTCTTCATTTCCTTGTTTGAAGTGATAGGTTTCCTCTTCTTTAGAGTTTTAATGTCCAGAGCTGCAAATGAAGCAGCAACCAGGACCAAGGTGGCCTATGATGTAGAGACCAGTGTTCGGGAGAATAAGGACTTCTCCAGAGCTAGAGCTGAAAGATCCAAGAAGTGGAGGGGAAGGAGCCCCCCTCCCCTCTTCTACTAACACACCAGTGTTAAATAAAATAAATAGGTATCAAATGAATGCAGAAAACACTATTAAAATAAATAATAACGTAGAGAATTCACAAAGTGAAGGCAGGAAGCTGCATACAATAGAACACTCTGTCTCAAGCCACAGGCAGTTGAGAAAGAACAGCATGATGGCAGGCTCATGCCTCCCCATAACCTCTCATTCAGAGAATGAGGCATTGCTCTCCGCAGGCCTATGATCACTACACTGCACTCTCTGGCTGCAATTGCACAGGCATGCACACATCCTATGGTGGAGCACCGACAGGAATATATACTTGGAAAAACTTAGAATTCCAAGATAGCATGCTTGTATAAGGATCATCAATTAAAACCTGTGATGGGGAGAGATTTTCAATTTTTGCAAAAGTGTACTGCTACAGCATATATATTTGTGCAAATATGCAGCTAACTACTACTGAGGTTTTTCATTATAGAAAGTATTTACAAGATTTCAGTGAAGCTACACCAATTTATGACCAGCTGAGTGTCTGGCATGGTTTTTTAGACTTCTCACCACAGAAAACAGAAATCATACTTCTTTACTTAAAAATCTTGAACGGGAGCTACTTGGGTAAGTATAACTGGATTTCATATTTCACTTACCACATGAGTGATTTTCAAGGTGTTACCATCAAATCTGCATAAGCTTGTGCTGTCTTCAAGAAAAATATCACATTCCTCCAATTCCTGTGCGTTACAAGGAGGATTTTCTTTGTCAGGGTTTGGATGCTGAAACCAGAAAACAATGAAATGCACTGAAAATCTGGAGTACCTGGTACACAATATTATACTAAACTATAATGAAGCTTTACAGATCAACAGCAATGATTTATATAACAATTTACAGTTCTGCAGCTTCTTTCATACTCAATGATCCAAAAGAATTTCATGTGTTTACTTATCTACCAGAAAAGCAGCCACTTCTGGGGTGGAAGGCAGTAGATAACTGGTATGCAACACAACGTGAAACAGTGTTGGAAAGGGAACTTTTTGTTGAGAATACCTTGACAATTCCCTTCTCTTAAGGAAAGTGCCATGCAATCTTTAATGTCCATGTATATCAAATAAAACTTCCATTTAAAAGGTCTCTTCCAAAAAACTCAAAGTAAACTTCATGGTAATCAATTTAGCTACTGTACCTGGTACCTGCTCTGGAATAAAGGGCTGGGAACCATGCTGGAATGAGAATCAGGGTTTCAGTTTATCCAGGGCCAAATTTAAGTCAATGGATTTAAATCAGGGATGAATATGGTTCCAAACTAGGTATTTCAAACTAAAGTCATCCCTTCAGCTAATGGTTATGTTACTTGCCATAGCTCAGCTGTACTCCTAGATTCATGTGTGTATGTTAATTTTGCATTCATCGGGGTTGAAGTTGTAGAGCCTTTTCATTTGCTTAAGATACTGAGAATACTCACAAAAGGAGTGTTTCTATTTTGACTTTCGCAAAAAGAAAAGGAGTACTTGTGGCACCTTAGAGACTAACCAATTTATTTGAGCATGAGCTTTCGTGAGCTACAGCCTCCGCTGTAGCTCACGAAAGCTCATGCTCAAATAAATTGGTTAGTCTCTAAGGTGCCACAAGTACTCCTTTTCTTTTTGCGAATACAGAATAACACGGCTGTTACTCTGAAACCTATTTTGACTTTGTTCACTTGTGGGTGTAATGAATAATTTTTAGGCCCTTTCGATTGTCTATACCTTTTACCAGTTGCCATGCTTCCCCCACACTTATTAGATTGACTGCATAGTAAAGTGTCATCTCAGCAAGACAGGTATTTTTTACCTTCAGTTTTAAACCTAGCACAAATGCCAGAAAGTGATGGGCTGACTCACTGTGTAGTAGCTCCTGTTTATCTTCCAAACACAAACCTCCTCTCAGCATTTCTAGTAATCACTTAAAATTGACATAAGATTTATAGCTCTCTTATCTTTCTGATAATGGAAAAGGATAAACACCTGGCCTCTGGCTGATATTTCTCAAGGCAGAAAGCGAACAAAAATTGAGAGCACAGTATGTAGTGGATATGTGCTAAGGGAGATGCACTCAGGGAAGCAGATAACCAAGCCCTTTTTTTAAAATCACTTTAATAAACTGGACTTCACAAAGCACAAGAATTTCTCTCTTGCTTTCAGCTAGGCATTTATAAATTACTCAATCTACAACTGTAGAACAGTCGTACACTGAAAGGGAATTTATTACTGTTAAGCTACAGTATTTTCCATCTCTAATTTCTAGGAATCAGAAGAGTGGAACTTTGGTCAAAGGTATTAGTCTAAAATCACAGCTAGTCATAGTACAGACAATTTTTACAAACATCTGGATGGAGGAAACAGAGGGCAGCCTGACTTTTTGGGGGGCGGGGGTGGGGGAGAAGGAGATGATTGTTATGAGGAAAGGTTTCTTCTAAGGGAAGTTGAGTTTCTTAGTGGAGAAGAAACTTAGTTCAAATTCACTTTCTAACAGAAGCCTTCAAAATTATAAGGTGTGATCATGTGTGAGTGTGTGTGTTTTTTGAAGTTTGACCAAAGTGAATTTGTTTGCGCTTTGTATTTATTGCCTCCTTCTTGCATTTTGCCTATAGATTGGAATTTTTGAACCTGAACAACAGAAAAGCAGTTTATGCTAGAAATTTCAATCTTACCATGTTTAGCCGCCCTCACTAAAGAAGGAAACAACCCAAAGCACAAGTTAACTGGTTGAGCTGCTTTAGAGTTCTTCAATTTCACAGATGCCTGTTAGAACAAGGATAAGTGCAGGGTCCTGCACTTAGGACGGAAGAATCCAATGCACCGCTACAGACTAGGGACCGAATGGCTAGGCAGCAGTTCTGCGGAAAAGGACCTAGGGGTGACAGTGGACGAGAAGCTCGATATGAGTCAACAGTGTGCCCTTGTTGCCAAAAAGGCCAATAGCATTTTGGGATGTATAAGTAGGGGCATAGCCAGCAGATCGAGGGACATGATCGTTCCCCTCTATTCGACATTGGTGAGGCCTCATCTGGAGTAGTGTGTCCAGTTTTGGGCCCCACGCTACAAGAAGGATGTGGAAAAATTGGAGAGAGTCCAGCGAAGGGCAACAAAAATGATTAGGGGTCTGGAACACATGACTTATGAGGAGAGGCTGAGGGAACTGGGATTGTTTAGTCTGCAGAACAGAAGAATGAGGGGGGATTTGATAGCTGCTTTCAACTACCTGAGAAGTGGTTCCAAAGAGGATGGTTCTAGACTATTCTCAGTGGTAGAAGATGACAGGACAAGGAGAAATGGTCTCAAGTTGCAGTGGGGGAGGTTTAGGTTGGATATTAGGAAAAACTTTTTCACTAGGAGGGTGGTGAAGCACTGGAATGTGTTACGTAGGGAGGTGGTAGAATCTCCTTCCTTAGAAGTTTTTAAGGTCAGGCTTGACAAAGCCCTGGCTGGGATGATTTAATTGGGGATTGGTCCTGCTTTGAGCAGGGGGTTGGACTAGATGACCTCCTGAGGTCCCTTCCAACCCTGATATTCTATGATATTCTATAACTTTTCCATTCAAGTTTTTGGATGATTTATGTTAAGTTTTTGGATACCTCAATTAAAGCTACTTCCTTTTAGGATGAGTTGGTAAAGGGTACATTGCAAGTAAACAGCACCTTTCTCCCTTTTCTCTCTTCATAATTGGTACCTGCTTTGCTTAGAAGATGAAGAGCTCACAGCCAAAGTGAGGTGCAGAATTAGGGCTTGTCTACATTACTGCACGGGGTCGATCGAAGATACACAACTTCAGCTTCATGAATAGTGTAGCTGAAGTCAACACACTTAGATCTACTTACCACGGTGTCTTTACTGCGGTAAGTTGACAGCTGACGCTCTCCCGTGGACTCCGCTTGCGCTTCTCGTTCTGGTGGAGTACCGGAGTCGACGGGAGAACACTCAGCGGTTGATTTATTGCGTATCGTATTGACCCCTGCTGGATCGAATGCTCCCTGCTGATCTAGCGGATAGTATAGACAAGCCCTTAGACTAGCTGTTGTTTTAGTCTGAAAAACAGTTACATCTAGTTCTCAGCATCTGCTCCAGGACATTAATTCTTGACAGTCTTTCTTAAAATCAGGTCCGCATCCCATTAATCTTAAAACAATTTTTTAAAAGACCGGATTAAGAACATGCCATGTCTACCAAGCACAATATTGCTATAGGTCCATTTTCAAAGTTCATAATAAAACACAACCCTGTATTCTAAAATTTTTATTAGAAAACACTCTCTCCTGGAGCACTTCAATTTATTCTACCACAAAATTTATTCGTTAGCAAACAGATGCAAATGAGTGACAATGAGCCTTCATTTGAGATTGAAGGATTAGAATCAAAGTATTGTGCAGGTTAGAAAAATATATTTTATTGGATTTTCTAAAATATTTTAAAAATCTGACAATTGCAATGGCATTTTTGATAAATTGTTACTTTGTAGTTCAGCATCATTTCAACACAAACTAGTTTTAAAATAAAATACTAAACTTCATTCAGGTTTTAGCTTAAAAAAGGCAGTTTATGCCTTTTAAATCTTAAAATTAATTAGCATTTTTGTTTATCTCAGTAGCCAAATCCATTGTTTGTAAATATAAAAATTTTAACACTCCTGATTCACTAATAAAACAGGTGTATAATTTAAGATTACCTGTAAACACACCCAAATATTGAATCATATCACCTACAAACCACAGTATTTGACCTGCAAAATTAAATAATGATTTTAATAAAATGTCCTCTGGTTACTTTACATCACCTACTAGGTTATCAGCACTGACATGAATAGGAGTTGAGGGCACTGAGCAGGATCAAGCCTTATATAATGCATTTATAGCTATAAAAATCCAAGCTCAAAAAAATATTTTACCACGTGCTTAAGAGATTTGTTAAATAAGGTGAATTACTTAGCTAATTCAAGCTACAGCTTAAACACTGGAAGACCCTCTCCCTCCCCCCCAAAAAAAACCTATCCCAGAGATAGACTTTTTGGGAAAAAAAAAAAACTAACTAAAAAATTACATCACAAGTTACTAACTGTGACTTAATGACCAAAAGACCAATTCTTTTCTCTTTAACCCCATCTGCAGGGGTGGAAAAAAAGATTAATACAAAACTTCATACATCAGGATCCACAGGGAGTCATATTTCTCAGATTTTATATCAGATATCACTTTCTAATTAAGTCCAAGCAGCAGTTAAAATGACAGGTTTTTTGTTTTTGTTTTAAATAGGACTTTCAGGACAGTAAAAAAAAAAGAGAAAGCTTCATATAAATGTGAGTTAAGCTTATCTTTTCAGTTTTCTTTTTAAATGTCATTTACACTCAATCAATATTAAACTATGTACAATTTCCCCAGAAAGGAAAATGTAGGGGATACTCTAATTTATTAAAAACAAGAATTTAAATAATACTGGTTGGAATTTCACTTATTATTTTGATGTATTCATGGGCCAAACTAATCCTTGATGCAACATTCATAAGGTCAAGTTACGCCAAAGTTTAATTTGGCCTGGAGTTTCTATATACTCTACCGGTTATATTTACATGACCATAATATATTTTAAAACCTACATAATTCTCAACCCAGTAATTCTCCACAGTATTGCAGTATATACTGCAGATTATTAAAGGTGGGGATGGTTGCACTGACTATTAAAGTTGCCCAACACTTCTCACTAAAAAACCCTGTTTTTAGTGGTTTATAGCTTTCCCAAACTTTAACCACTTAGGTTGAAATTATCCATGCTGTTGTCTGCCTCAGACTGATTCTTCTGGAACTTCTCAGCAAAAAGGGTCCAGCTGTTTCCAACAATGAGGCGAGGGGGAAAAATATGTTCTTTTACCCATGTTACAAAATTCTGGTGACCTCTGAAAAGATCTAGCTCTCCCATGCTTTATAGCAGGGACTCAAAATTTGGTAGGAGGGTAACCTGTCAGGGATGAGCTTTTTCCCCTCTCTATGAAAAATTTGGCCAAGTTATAAACCTTTGGAAAAAAAAATCAGTGTGCACATGCTCAGTAGAGACTTGCTAGAGCTTAACAGCTAAAATCTCCAAAGGTTCCATCCTCACTGAGCATGCTCGAGCCTCTCAAGTCCTAGTATTCCAACTGAAGTCAATGGGAGCTGTGCTTTGAACACAAAGCGCTATACAACGCTAAATTCTCTGAAAAATCATGTCCTACGCATTTCAATTTGGATATACAAAGCTAGTGGAAATTTTTGACCTTAATCTTTGTGCCTGAGTTTTCCTTTGTCAACTGGAGATAATACCACCGTCCTCACCTCACAGGAGAGTGATGAAAATAAAGTCATTAATGTTTGTGAAGCATTTGGATTCTATAGTGATGAGCACCACAGATAAACCATAAGGAAAGCAATAATTCTGTCTTCAGATCTGGGTTTGAATAGTGTGCACTAAATAAAGCATAGGGCCACACAATACTGAATAGCTGCTGTGTAACTATTTTTATTTAGCATGTGCATAGTCGTCTAGCCAAGCGATGGCATCTTCAGTGGCGTGATGCAGTTCTTCTAAGCCACTGCTGAATCTAGTCAGCAGGCATTCATCGACAATGTGCGTCATCGTCTGTGTTGCGCTGCAGCTACACAACGGGCTGTCACAAAGGCCCCAGCGATACTGGTTGGCTGCACAGAAACCTTGCCTGGTCCAGAACCTGTTCAACCGGGACCACTGGCGATGGGGCAGGTCAAAACCAGGTGGGCAAATTGTGGAGTCGGCGACAAGGGACTGGTTGGGGATTATAACACTTATCCATTCCTCTTGCCAAAGTGTTTCCGCCCTAATGTCCTGGCGGGGTGGATGAGACAATAATGGGTGACGTGAGAGCCAACATGTAGTTGGTGGTTTAAAAAGGTCATTGTGCAGTGGCTGGCTTGAGTTGGCACGTACTTTCTCCAATAACTTGCCAGTGGCAACCTCTCGTCTGATATGAGGAGGAGCAATATTGCTCAGAACTGGAAGCCACGGGAGTGGAGTGCCGGAGACGCAGGGTGCCAGAGATGATACGCTTGGCAACATGTAACTGCGTATCCGCCAGTTCGGTGTGTGACAATCAACTCCAAACTGGTACGCAGTACTCTACCACCGAATACAAGGTGGCAAGAGCTGACGTCTGCAAAGTTGGAGCACGAGCACCCCCATGACGAACCTGCCAGTTTGCTAAGAAGATTGTTACCTGTCTTAATTTTAGCTGCTGCCTTCTTCAGGTGGGCATGGTAACTCAGTGTGCAGTCTAAGGTTACACCTAATAGATCGGTTCTACTTCATGCTTCACCTTCTGACCATTCAAATAAACACTGTCTATCCTGTGTACTAAGTGAAGCAGGGGGCCTGTGAAAAAAATAGTATGTGATCATGTAATTGAAAAGTCTGTATCAATATGCATTTTCATGAGGGGGTCAAATTTAGGTTGTATACGCATAGCATTTTCTACCTTTTGAGTGCTTGAATTTGCAGCCTTGTTCTTTTAATATATTTTGTGTTATATTTTAAACAGTGGAATAATTAATTATGAAAATGCCACTTGCTGTTCCATAATTGAGAGCGTTGAGATTTGCACTTAAAGCAGGGATTCAGTTACTTAGTTATATATGAAAAATTCACCTTACAATCCCCAAAGTTACAGCACTTTCAGTACTGAATGAATTTTCTGAGAATTTGCAAGTAAATGTATAAATCAATTTAGGAGTTACAATTAATTTTAAAATGAGCTCTTTAAGAAATTTACCACTCTGTCAGACAAATTTTGGTCATGAACAATCTTCATAATAGAATAATTAAGACCTTTCAAATTTCTCATATAGTTAAAACTCATTGACATTTCATACCAGGGCTACATTTTTTTAAAAATTATGATTACTGAACTTTTTGCCATTAATTTTCAAACTGAAACTTAAGTCTTCAGCAGGGATGATGGACAGTGTTCTATGACTGACAACTTTGCTCTTTCCAAAAAAGGCTCCATTCGCTCTCAGTGGGAGTGAGGCAAAAGTGCCTTTCAAGAAAATATTCACCCAGGGCAGAAATTGTATTAAATAGTCATCATTGTAAACAGTCAGACCTGCAATATAGTGTTGTAAGATAACAATCTCATCTCCATGGTAGCTACACTGAGACTCATTCAGGCAGGCAATTGTCTCACCCACTCAGACATGGCTAGATCTCCAGTGCAGAAGACACACCAAAAACGTAAAAATCATATGAGTCCATGTCCTTGCCTGATCATCACTTCCTTAAAGACGTTCTCCCTAACGCCTTTGATTCTACAAGCTGGAAGAATAACACAGCGCCACCCTTAAAGCTCATGGACTTTGTAAGGATTACTATACTCCATTCCAGATAATACTATCCTTCCCCAAAACCAGTTCTGGTAAAAGATCAGGACCTCTCACCATTCACAGCTGACACACATACTTGCTTGCAAGTTCACAGAACCTGGCAAGAACAGGGCTGGCATTGCAAAAACACACACATTCCTAAGTAGTACTAGGCACAGGACACTCATGCAAACACATTCCAGAAGGGTGGTACCAGAACACCCTGATACAGAGTTATCGTGTAAACACACTCCCTGAAAGATAACACAAGGACACACTGACCCCGTTAAAGATAAGAGTCGGTTGATGGGGTGATGAATAGAGATGTTTTAATCAACCCAAAATGTACAAGGTAAACAGTGGTAATTAACCACCTCGGAGGGACAATACATAACTTGATGGTATCAGTGTATAAAAGAAGAGTCACAGAGGTTGTGTCTCCATCCAGACGAGGCGGGGGATGGAAAGTCCCACCATTCATTGAGCTGGTCCATTGTTACAGGCATACATGTGTTAGTGGTCCTGTAAAGTTTCCGGAACACTAGGACAGTGCTTCATCGATAATAAAATGAAATGAGTCAGTGGTTTTATTGGGCAGTTCGATCGAGGTCTGTTGTGTCAGCTATCTGCGCAGAGCTGGGACAGCATACTGAAAGAACACACGCACCCAACAACTAACTATAGTAGGAAAACAAACACACAACACACCACACTCAATCATCTTTGTGTGCTTTGTTGAGCAAACAGTATGTCAGTTGAATTCAGTCTGTGTGTGGATTACATTATAATTTAAACCTCATATTGTATGTAGAGATTATGAAAAATTATTAAAAAGATACTTGGTGCCACTATGGTTTGATACTTATAACTGACCAGAAGAGAAATGTTAGTAGTTAGAATCCTAAATGACCTGACTGACTACATAATGTCAGGGAAAGGAGAGCCTGGCTCCCCAAGAAGGTACAACTTGAGCATCTCTATGAGGATTTTCAACTGTTATTTTTAATTTTAATTTCTTACCATTTCTTCAGAGGTAAGATGCATCAGACGTTCAGCTACCGCAGAACACTGGGAAGAGTCCATGATTAATTCTCCTCGTGAGTCACCCACTATCAGCTCTGGCCACATGGGTCCTTCATCTTTCTTAATTAGAGAAATCTCCAAACTAAAGGACAAATATGGGGTTGGAAGGTAAGAATATATTTAACATTAAAGATAATATTATATTCGGAAGCTGACAATCACCACCTCTAAATGTGGATTTTAGAGGAGGGGAAGGATTAACAATCCAAAAATTATATCCTAATTTTTGCAATTCACATAATCTGCAATAAAAAGTTTCCTTTTGTAGTTACTCCAAAGTAATGATATCCATCAGAAAGTCAAAACAAAAATAGATGCAGGTGACATCTAGAGGCTTTTCATAAATTACAAGGCCAGAAGGGACCATTGTGATCATCTTGTCTGATCTCCTGAATAACCACCCCAAAATAATTCCTAGATCATATATTTTAGAAAAAGAGCCAAGTTTGATTTAAAAATTGTCAATGAAGGAGAATAGACCAAGACCCTTGGTAAGTTGTTCCAGTGGTTAATTACTTTCACTGTTAAAAACGTATGCCTTATTTCCAATCAAAATTTGTCTAGCTTCAACTTGCAGGCATTGGATTGTGTTATACCTTTCTCTGCTAGATTGATGAACTAATTATTAAATATTTGTTTCCTATGTGCCTTGGCTCTACACTGTCCCTCCCCCACACATGCTGAGGAAATCACCATGAAACTTCAGCAGATGAAGCACATAGGCAGCAGGTGTGAACATCAGTTGTGAGAAACTCACTCCAAATCCATTCAAGAGCATAAAGGTTTCTGACAGAAGTACACCACCATAATAAGGAAAGAAAAAAGTGTCTACTCTACCTCCATCACAGTTGCAAAACCACAGCCAGCAGGGTTATTCCGCCTGGCAATCTGGACTTCATAATCCAGCCACTGGGTCAAATCACCAGCCACTAAAAGGCAGAAAACTCTGAACCAGAGTTGACCGCATTAGCCACCATGCCACTATTTGATGGTATATGGCCTCAACACACTCACTGAAGCTGAAGGAGTCTACTGAACGTCCCTCTTGGCTAATAAATATCAAACTATTCACGGCTAATGGAAGTTACCAACACCTCCTTCAGAGGAGCAAATCTACCACTCACCTTGAAAAATACTATCATCCATCCAATCCTCAAAACAAACAAACAAAAAAAAACCTACCAGAACTCCTCAGTCCTTAAGATCTCTCAGCATTTTTTTCCCTGGGTAGTTTAGCAGGGCCACTTCTCTGGATGAGGTGTTTTAATCTGCCCACTCCTACAAAAGTCATTGATAAAGTAGCAACAAAGAATCACACATCACCATATGACATTAGGTTTCAAACCAGGGCACAGTCTATACCGAGAAAGTTAATGGAAAAAATCCTGTCATATTCTTATATAAAACCTTTATAAAATGACTATGTAAGCATGCCTTTTCATAGCTGTTGATACTTGCAACTTAACAATAGCAACCCCACGACAGCCCAAATCATGTGGCTTTGCAGAATTGTACAATGGATTTCAGTTTCTCTGCAGTGAATAAGAAGTTACTGTCCCATTCCACAAGCTTTCAGAGGATTTTCTTAAAGTATCAAAAATGGAGAGAGAAAAAAAAACATACCAGTGATGATTGGAATCAGTAAGCCTTTTTCTTATTTTTAGTTCATATTAATTGAATATTTTACAATAGTTAGCACTTAAAGATAAATTAAAGACAGCTAGTGCCAATTGGCACTCTAGAAGTGTTTGTGAAATGAAGCTTTATCAAAGAGATGTTATCCTGACCTAATGAGTTTTTAAAAACTGGATATGTTTAGTGAGGGGAAAAAAAAGACTGAAGGAGGACCTGATAAGTCTTCAGACACGTTAAAGTTAGTGTCATAAATATAAAGGGAAGGGTAAACTCCTTTGAAATCCCTCCTGGCCAGGGGAAAGCTCCTCTCACCTGTAAAGGGTTAAGAAGCTAAAGGTAACCTTGCTGGCACCTGACCAAAATGACCAATGAGGAGACAAGATACTTTCAAAAGCTGGGAGGAGGGAGAGAAACAAAGGGTCTGTGTGTCTGTCTATATTCTGTCTTTGCTGGGGATAGACCAGGAATGGAGTCTTAGAACTTTTAGTAAGTAATGTAGCTAGGTACGTGTTAGATTATGATTTCTTTAAATGGCTGAGAAAAGAACTGTGCTGAATAGAATAACTATTTCTGTCTGTGTATCTTTTTTGTAACTTAAGGGTTTGCCTAGAGGGGTTCTCTATGTTTTGAATCTAATTACCCTGTAAGATATCTACCATCCTGATTTTACAGGGGGGGTTTCTTTATTTCTATTTACTTCTATTTTTATTAGAAGTCTTCTTGTAAGAAAACTGAATGCTTTTTCATTGCTCTCAGATCCAAGGGTTTGGGTCTGTGGTCACCTATGCAAATTGGTGAGGCTTTTTATCCAACATTTCCCAGGAAAGGGGGGGTGCAAGTGTTGGGAGGATTGTTCATTGTTCTTAAGATCCAAGGGTCTGGGTCTGTAGTCACCTAGGCAAATTGGTGAGGCTTTTTACCAAACCTTGTCCAGGAAGTGGGGTGCAAGGTTTTGGGAAGTATTTTGGGGGGAAAGACGCGTCCAAACAGCTCTTCCCCAGTAACCAGTATTAGTTTGGTGGTGGTAGCAGCCAATCCAAGGACAAAGGATGGAATATTTTGTACCTTGGGGAAGTTTTGACCTAAGCTGGTAAAGATAAGCTTAGGAGGTTTTTCATGCAGGTCCCCACATCTGTACCCTAGAGTTCAGAGTGGGGGAGGAACCTTGACATTTGGTTATAAAGAGAACAGTGATTAATAGTTTTCCATGTGCACCTGCAGCAAGGGAGATGTAGTTTAGGAAAAACTTTCTAACTACAAGGGTAGTTAAGCACCTGAATAAGCTCTCAAGGGAGGTTGTGGAATTCCAGTCATTGGAGATTTTCAAGAATAGGTTAGACAAAAACCTGTCAGAGATAGTCTAGGTATACTTGGTCCTACCTAAGTGTGGGGATGGTCTGGATGACCTCTCAAGGATCCTTCCAGCCCTATACGGCTATCATCTCCAAAATGAAAAGAGCAGAGAACAGGGTGAATATATTGTAATTATTCTTATAAACTGCAATCAAGTCACCCCTTACCTTTCTCTTGTTCAGTTAAATAGATTGAGCACCTGGAGTCTACCACTATAAGGCACGTTTTCTAATCCTGTAATATTTCTTGTGGCTCTTCTCTGAACCC
Organism: Caretta caretta; assembly: GCF_965140235.1. Lineage (NCBI taxonomy): Eukaryota > Metazoa > Chordata > Testudines > Cheloniidae > Caretta > Caretta caretta. The sequence continues at coordinate 32,636,105 of NC_134207.1, read as the reverse complement.
TCTCCAATTTAACAATATCTGTGGACACCAGAACTAGACACAGTATTTTAGAGTGGTCAACACCAGTGCCAAACACACATGTAAAATTACCTCTCTGCTCCTGCTTGAGAAATCCCTCTTTATGGATCCCAGCATTCCATTATAGATATGATTCAACAGTGTGGCTTGGTTGTCAAGAAGGCTAATGGCATTTTGGGTTGTATAAATAAGAGCATTGCCAGCAGATCAAGGGACGTGATCATTCCCCTCTTTTGGCTTGGTGAGGCCTCATCTGGAGTACTGTGTCCAGTTTTGGGCCCCATACCACAAGAAGGATGTGGAAAAATTGGAAAGAGTCCAGCGGAGGGCAAAAAAAATGATTAGGGGGCTGGAGCACATGATTTATGAGGAAAGACGGAGGGATTATTTAGTCTGCAGAAGAGAAGAATGAGGGGGGATTTGATAGCTGTGTTCAACTACCTGAAAGGGGGTTCCAAAGAGGATGGATCTAGACTGTTCTTAGTGGTAGCAGATGACAGAACAAGGAGTAATGGTCTCAAGTTGCAGTGGGGGAGGTTTAGGTTGGATATTAGGAAAAACTTTTTCACTAGGAGGGTGGTGAAACACTGGAATGAGTTACCTAGGGAGGTGGTGGAATTTCCTTCCTTAGAGGTTTTTAAGGTCAGGCTTGACAAAGCCCTGGCTGGGACGACTGAGTTGGGGATTGGTCCTGCTTTGAGCAGGGGGTTGGACTAGACGACCTCCTGAGGTCCCTTCCAACCCTGATATTCTATTCTATGATTAGCCCCTTTAGCCAGTGTTGCACTCGGAGCTCATGATCAGCTGATTCTCCACCACTTCCCCCAATTCTTTTAGATAGTCACTTCTTCCTAACAGAGAGTCCTCCATCCTGTAAGTAGGGCCTGTGTTCTTTATTCCTAGATGTATACATTTATATTTAGTCATATTAAAATGCATAGTTAATTTTCACCCAACTTAAGCAACCCACATTCCTCTATGTCAGCGACCTGTCCTCTTCATTACTTATCGCTTCCCCCAAATTTTTTTCATTGGCAAAATTAATAAGCTATGATTTTTAGTTTTCTTCCAGGTCACTGATAAAAATGTTAAATAGCTAGGACCAAAAACTGATGCCTGCAGGATTTCACTAGAAACACACCCACTCAATGATGATTCCCCTTTTAAAATTACATTGAGACCTATCAGTTAGCCAGCTTTTAACGCACTTCATGTGTGCCACGTTAATTTTATATCTTTCGAGTCTTGTAATCAAATTGGCATGTGCTACCAAGTCAAATGCCTTACAGAACTCTAAGTATTTTACGTCAACATCTTAATCAACTTTAAGAGTCTAAATACAGAATCTCCTCATTGTTCCTGAGTTTTCACTTTAAATTTAGTGTCATTAAAAGTAGATATTAAAAGTATGTGTGCGCGCATGCGCATTTATTATCTCTCTCAAATATATATATATATATATATATGAGAGAGAGAGAGAGAGAGAGAGACACACACACACACACAAAGCTTTGTCCATGTCTCCGTGGGTCCTGCGTTTCCTGGCAGATTTTGCTAGCCTCAGAGGCTCACTGTGACCCTCCACGTAACCCTTCTCTCTCTAGAGACAAGGGTCCCAGTCTACTGAGCCATTTTCATCATAAGCCAGCAAGGGAGGTGAGGAGAAGCTATCCTCCCTTGCACAGTCTCTGTTGTCTCCCAGTCTCAGTGATTAACACACACACACATAAATAAAAATAAATAAAATACCTATTTAAAATATATATATTAGGGCCATCAATCGCAGATAACTCACACAATTAAAAAAACTAATCACAATTAATTGCATTGTTAAACAATAGAATACCAATTGAAATTTATTAAATATTTTTGGATGTTTTCTACTTTTTCAAATATATTGATTTCTGTTACAACACAGAATACAAAGTGTACAGTGCTCACTTGATATTATTTTTTATTACATATTTGCACTGTAAAAGTGATAAATAAAAGAAATAGAACTTTCAAGTAACCTCATAAGTACTGCAGTGCAATATCTTTATCAGGAAAGTGTAACTTACAAAGGTAGATTTTTTCTGTTACATAAGTGGACTAAAACAAAACAATGTAAAACTTCAGCATCTACAAGACCACTCAGTCCTACTTATTGTTCAGCCAATCGCTAAGACAAACAAGTTTGCTTACATTTACAGGAGATACTGCTGCCTCCTTCTTATTTACATCATCTAAAAGTGAGAACAGACGTTCACGTGGCACTTTTGTAGTCAGCGTTGCAAGATATTTATGTGCCAGATATGCTAAACATTCAGATGCCCCTTCATTCTTTGGCCACCATTCCAGAGGACATGCTTCCATGTTGATGATGCTCATTAAAAAAAATGCGTTAATTAAATTTGTGAATGAACTCCTTGGGGGAGAATTGTATGTCTCCTGTTTTACCCGCATTCTGCCATATATTTCATGTTATAGCAGTCTCACATGATGACCCAGAACGTTCATTTTAAGAACACTTTCACAGCAGATTTGACAAAACGCAAAGAAGGCACCAATGTGAGATTTCTAAAAATAGCTACAGCACTCGACACAAGATTTAAGAATCTGAAGTGCCGTCCAAAATCTGAGAGGGACGAGGTGTGGAGCACGCTTTCAGAAGGCTTAAAAGAGCAAAACTCTGATGCAGAAACTACAGAACCTGAACCACCAGAAAAGAAAATCAACCTTCTGCTGGTGGCAGCTGACTCAGATGATGAAAATGAACATGTGTCGGTCCACTCTGCTTTGGACCGTTATCGAGCCGAACCTGTCATCAGCATGGAAGCATACCTCTGGAATGATGATTGAAGCATGAAGGGACATATGAATCTTTAGCATATCTGACATGAAAATATCTTGTCACGCCAGCTACAACAGTGCCATGCGAATGCCTGTTCTCACTTTCAGGTGACATTTTAAATAAGAAACAGACAGCATTATCTCCTGCAAATTGTAACCAAGCTTGTTTGTCTGAGCGATTGGCTGAAGTAGGACTGAGTGGACTCTAGAGTTTTGCAGTTCTATTTCTTAATGCAGTTTTTTTTTTTAATTCTACATTTGTAAGTTCATCTTTCATGATAAAGAGACTGAACTACAGTACTTAGATGACTTGAAAAATACAATTTCTTTTTTTTACAGTGCAAATATTTGTAATAAAAATAACTACAAAGTGAGCACTGTACATTTTGTATTCTGTGTTGTAACTGAAATTAATATATTTGAAAATGTAGAAAACATCAAAAATATTTAAATAAATTGTATGCTTTTATTATTTAACAGTGTGATTAATCGTGATGAAATGTTTATTTAGAGTTTACTAGGATGACTATTTGAAAGTACACTTTCACAATGTGTCATCTGGGGTTAATACATCTATTTTTTGCGTTTCCGATAGAGCTCATACAGCTACAAAACGTTCAACAACTGTCTACTGTCCTTTGTATAAAATTAGTTTTCAGAAAGGATGTGTTAACTGTGTAAAGATAAATATGGTAAGACATGAAATGTTCATTCCAATACAAAAAGTATATTTTGCATAATTAGGATGTATATTAGTCTATACTAATAAGAATTCTAAAACCTATGAATAACCGCTTTTCCACAAAAATAATCAGATAAAGAAACTGGAGATACTGGGCCTGATTCACCATTGTGTGACTCGAGTTGGTTTCTAAAACTGGAATGAAGAAACTGTGAATCAGGCCCTTTTTGTATAACTTTATAAGATAACGTCTGATGTGCATCTAGTATCCAACAACAGAAAATGATTTTATAATTGACCGATTGCTACACCATAGTGCAAAACTATTAGTGTGGTTCTAGTAAAATGAAGAACAGTAAGTACAGTTTAATATATTGAAATGTACAATTTACTATTTATGACTTATACCTTTTCCCATTCACTGAAAGACTGAGAAACAGATTCATGAAATATAACCCACATGAGAGTCAGTTCAGTGTCACTGTGTAATTTTTCACTAGAGCGTTTAATAGCAAATTAATCACTGAAATGTTACATTAATATAAGTGAGTTCAAAGTTTAACGCCTAGCCATTCCATTATTCTTCCCTCCCCAAAACTATCATTTGCATAGGACTTGCATCTTCAGGAAAGGGGAATATTTTTGTCAATCAATATTAAGTATAAAAGTATTTGGAGTGAAAGGAACCATTAAGAAACAACAAAAATACTTCTGTTGAAAGTAGTATCAGAAGCAGTGTTATAACGCGATACCATTTTTGTTTTTTTTTACGGCAACTGTTAATAGAAACCTCTTTCTAAGGTACATGCCTTAGAAACGTATAGATACAGGCAATTATTTCAAAACAAACATTCACACAAACATTCAAATAGAATTAATACTCAGTTCTGAAAGTCCCACTGGCAACTGGGAGGCATTCATGGACAGAGGACTGTTCTCTCGAGATGGACTTCACCTGAGTAGGGAGGGAAATAGACTTCTAGGATGGAGGCTGGCACAACTAATTAAGAAAGCTTTAAACTAGGAATTTGGGGGAGATGGTTGGGAGATGTCCAGGTAATCTCCACACTGGATTTTAGCATTCAGAGGAAAGAAAACCAAGTAAGAAAGGATACAGCCATGGGTAGGAGGAAGGGCAGTGTAGATACCAGTCTAATAGGTTATACTGGCTGTAGAATGACCATGCCTAATAGGGTACAGGATATGAGTGAGACCAAACACAAAAATTAAGATGTTTGTACACTAATGCGAGGAGCCTAGGTAACAAAATGGAGGAACTAGAGCTACTGGTGCAGGAAGTGAAACCAGATATTATAGCGATAACAGAAACATAGTGGAATAGTAGTCATGACTGGACTACAGGTATTGAAGGGTATGTGCTGTTTAGGAAAGACCGAAATAAAGGTAAAGGTGGGGGAGTAGCATTGTATATCAATGATGAGGTAGACTGTAAAGAAATAAGAAGCGATGGAATGGATAAGCCAGAGTCTGTCTGGGCAAAAATCACATTGGAGAAGAAAACTATTAGAGCCTCCCCTGGGATAGTGCTTGGGGTGTGCTATAGACCGCCAGGATCTAATTTGGATACGGATAGAGCCCTTTTTAATGTTTTTAATAAAGTAAATACTAATGGAAACTGTGTGATCAATGGGAGACTTTAACTTCCCAGATATAGACTGGAGGACGAGTGCTAGTAATAATAATAGGGCTCAGATTTTCCTAGATGTGATTGCTGATGGATTCCTTCATCAAGTAGTTGCTGAACCGACTAGAGGGGATGCCATTTTAGATTTGGTTTTTGGTGAGTAGTGAGGACCTCATAGAAGAAATGGTTGCAGGGGACAACCTTGGTTCAAGTGATCATGAGCTAATTCAGTTCAAACTGCATGGAAGGATTAACAAAAATAAATCTGCAACTAGGGCTTTTGATTTCAAAAGGGCTGACTTTCAAAAATTAAGGAAATTAGTTAGGGAAGTGGATTGGACTGAAGAATTTATGAATCTAAAAGGTAGAGGAGGCCTGAAATTATTTTAAATCAAAGCTGCAGAAGCTATCGGAAGCCTGCATCCCAAGAAAGAGGAAAAAATTCAAAGGCAGGAGTTGTAGACCAAGCTGGATGAGCAAGCATCTCAGAGAGGTGATTAAGAAAAAGCAGAAAGCATATAGGGAGTGGAAGAAGGGAGGGATCATCAAGGAAAGCTACCTTATTGAGGTCAGAACACGTAGGGATAAAGTGAGACAGGCTAAAAGTCAAATAGAGTTGGACCTTGCAAAGGGAATTAAAACCAATAGTAAAAGGTTCTATAGTCCTATAAATAAGAAGAAAACAAAGAAAGAAGAAGTGGGATCGCTAAACACTGAGGATGGAGTGGAGGTCAAGGATAATCTAGGCATGGCCCAATATCTAAACAAATACTTTGCCTCAGTCTTTAATAAGACTAAAGAGGATCTTAGGGATAATGGTAGCATGACAAATGGGAATGAGGATATGGAGGTAGACATTACCATATTTGAGGTAGAAGCGAAACTCAAACAGCTTAATGGGACTAAATCGGGGGGCCCAGATAATCTTCATCCAAGAATATTAAAGGAATTGGCACATGAAATTGCAAGCCCATTAGCAAGAATTTTTAATGAATCTGTAAACTCAGGGGTTGTACTGCATGATTGGAGAATTGCTAACATAGTTCCTATTTTTAAGAAAGGGAAAAAAAGTGATCCGGGTAATTATAGGCCTGTTAGTTTGACATCTGTAGTATGCAAAGTCTTCGAAAAAATTTTGAAGGAGAAGGTAGTTAAGGACATTGAAGTCAATGGTCAATGGGACAAAATACAACATGGTTTTACAAAAGGTAGATCATGCCAAACCAACCTGATCTCCTTCTTTGAGAAAGTAACAGATTTTTTAGACAAAGGAAACGCAGTGGATCTAATTTACCTAGATTTTAGTAAGGCATTTGATACCGTGCCACATGGGGAATTATTAGTTAAATTGGAAAAGATGGGAATCAACAGGAAAATTGAAAGGTGGATAAGGAATTGGTTAAAGGGGAGACTACAATGGGTCCTACTGAAAGGTGAACTGTCAGGCTGGAGGGAGGTTACCAGTGGAGTTCCTCAAGGATCAGTTTTGGGACCAATCTTATTTAATCTTTTTATTACTGACCTCAGCACAAAAAGTGGGAGTGTGCTAATAAAGTTTGCGGATGATACAAAGCTGGGAGGTATTGCCAATTTAGAGAAGGACCGGGATATCCTACAGGAGGATCTGGATGACCTTGTAAACTGGAGTAATAGTAATAGGATGAAATTTAATAGTGAGAAGTGTAAGGTTATGCATTTAGGGATTAATAACAAGAATTGTAGTTATAAACTAGGGACACATCAATTAGAAGTAACGGAGGAGGAAAAGTATTGGTCGATCATAGGATGACTATGAGCTGCCAATGTGATATGGCCGTGAAAAAAGCTAATGCGGTCTTGGGATGCATCAGGAGAGGTATTTCCAGTAGGGATAAGGTGGTTTTAGTACCGTTATACAAGGCACTGGTGAGACTTCACCTGGAATACTGTGTGTGCAGTTCTTGTCTCCCATGTTTAAGAAGGATGAATTCAAACTGGAACAGGTACAGAGAAGGGCTACTATGATGATCCGAAGAATGGAAAACCTGTCTTATGAAAGGAGACTCAAGGAGCTTGGCTTGTTTAGCCTAACCAAAAGAAGGTTGAGGGGAGATATGATTGCTCTCTATAAATATATCAGAGGGATAAATACTGGAGAGGGAGAGGAATTATTTAAGCTCAGTACCAATGTGGACACAAGAACAAATGGATATAAACTGGCCACCAGGAAATTTAGACTAGAAATTAGATGAAGGTTTCTAACCATCAGAGGAGTGAAGTTTTGGAATAGCCTTCCAAGGGAAGCAGTGGGGGCAAAAGCTCTATCTGACTTTAAGATTAAACTCAATAAGTTTATGGAGGAGATGGTATGATGGAATAACATGGTTTTGGTAATTAAATATTCATGGTAAATAGGCCCAATGGCCTGTGATAGGATATTAGATGGGGTGGGATCAGAGTTACCTAGGAAAGAATTTTCTGTAGTATCTGGCTGATTAATCTTGCCCATATGCTCAGGGTTTAGCTGATCGCCATATTTGGCGTCGGGAAGGAATTTTCCTCCAGGGCAGACTGGAAGAGGCCCTGCAGGTTTTTCGCCTTCCTTTGTAGCATAGGGCACGGGTCACTTGCTGGAGGATTCTCTGCTCCTTGAAGTCTTTAAACTATGATTTGAGGACTTCAATAGCACAGATATAGGTGTGAGGTTTTTTGCAGGAGTGGTGGGTGAAATTCTGTGGCCTGCGTTGTGCAGGAAGTCGGACTAGATGATCATAATGGTCCCTTCTGACCTAAATATCTATGAATCTTTAAGGCCTCAATCCTGCAATCACTTAAATACATGGTTAATTAAAAACATGTGACTAGTCCTACTGACATCAATGAAACTATGTATGTGCTTGGCTGAGTTGGGGCCTAAAGCAGCAGCTTTGGGCATGAAATAGTATATGGGTTAGTATATTTCCTAAAAGCTGTACAGGGGTTTTTGAGTTGGAAAAATGCCTATTTTGCTCTAAGACACTGTCTGGTGAATGGAAAGTAAAAAATCAAAGCACCTCCTGGCTGACTGCACATCATAGGGTCCCGCAGATAAATGAACCGTCCCGGCCTGCCAGCAGATTTCCCTGATGGGCCTCATGCCAAAGGTTGCCAATCCCTGGCATAGAGAATACACTTATAAAGTTTATGGATTATACCAAGCTGGGAGGGGTTGCAAGTGCTTTGGAAGATAGGATTAAAATTCAAAATGATCTGGACAAACTGGAGAAATGGACTGAAGTAAATAGGATGAAGTTCAATAAGGACAAATGCAAAGTACTCCACTTTGGAAGGAACAATCAGTTGCACACATACAAAATGGGAAATGACTGCCTAGAAAGGAGTACTGCAGAAAGGGATCTGGGGAGGAGGGGGGTCATAGTAGACCATATGCTAAATATGAGTCAACAGTGTAACACTGCAGCAAAAAAAGCAAACATCATTCTGGAATGTATTAGCAGGAGTACTGTACTTCTTTTACTCTACTCCGCGATGATTAGGCTTCAACTTGAGTATTGCGTCCAGTTCTGGGTGCCGCATTTCAGGAAAGATGTGGACAAATTTGAGAGAGTCCAGAGAAGAGCAACAAAAATGATTTAAGGTCTAGAAAACATGATCTATGAGGTAAGATTGAAAAAAATTGGGTTAGTTTAGTCTGGAAAAAAGAGACGACTAAGAGGGGACATTATAACAGTTTTCATGTATGTAAAAAAGGTTGTTACAAGGAGGAGGGAGAAAAATTGTGTTTCTTAACCTCTGAGGATAGGACAAGAAGCAATGGGCTTAAATTGCAGCAAGGGCGGTTTAGGTTGGACATTAGGAAAAACTTCCTAACGGTCCCGTGATTAAGCACTGGAATCTCCATCACTGGAGATTTTTAAGAGCAGATTATACAAACACCTGTCAGGGATGGTCTAGATAATACTTAGTCCTGCCATGAGTGCAGGGGACTGGACTAGATGACCTCTTCAGGTCCCTTCCAGTCCTATGATTCTATGATCACTGCTACTATATATTTTATTCATGATCACTAAAATTAAAAAAAGGGAAAAAAAGAAAAACAGTATTCAAGCTGCAGCAAAGACAAAATAAAATGTGAGTATCCTCTATGAAACAAAGAGTGCTAGTTCTACAATGACAGATTGCTTGAAGAATGGTTTTGCAAAACTATATATCTTACTGAACACCAACCCATTAGATACAGTAATCACAAGAAAGGTTTCCCAGAAATAGGCCCACTCAAGATGATTTGGTTAATACATTGCTCTTTTAAGAGAAGTTGGCCAACAACTTATAGCTGAACCAGATTAACAACATAAAATATCACTAAAAGAATCACCGGATTGCTCTATGGAACCCAGTGTTCTTGACAATTACCTTCCTGCAAAAAAGCAGTACATGACAGATTTTTAAATGTACATTTCTATTAACATTTAATAATGATTTTACCTCTGTGTTTTATATTGTTTACAGCCAATAACTAAAGGTTTTCCGCACTAATATTGTTTTATTGGCTTTAGGCAATTTTCATTGACAAATCTGTTTACCAAAGAGTAAAGGGATTACATACTATGGGGCAAGAAAAAAGGATTCATGCCTGTCATTCAATTACATCTCATTCACCATCATGTTCTTCACAACCTTCAGTGCTGCAGAAGTGAAGCCACCTTAATGTAATTAACAGACAGCTGGTTTAAAACAAACAAAAGGAAGTATTTTTTCCACACAACACACAGTCAACCTGTGGAACTTCTTGCTAGAGGATGTTGTGAAGGCCAAGACTATAACAGGGTTCAAAAAAGAACTAGGTAAGTTCATGGAGGATAGGTCCAACAATGGCTATTAGCCAGGATGGGGGCAGGGATGGTGTCCCTAGCCTCTGTTTGCCAGAAGCTGGGAATGGGCAACAGAGGATGGATCACTTGATGATTACCTGTTCTGTTCATTCCCTGTGGGGCACCTGGCATTGGCCATTGTCAGAAGACAGGATACTGGGCTAGATGGACCTTTGGTCTGACCCAGTACGGCCACTGTCATGTTCTTAACTTTGAAGAGCATCTTTATGAAGGGGCTGAGCTGTTGGTAACACAGAAGACATCATTTTAAATGCCTTAGATAACTACATATTTTAGCATGGTCTTGAAAACTAAATATATATCCAATGCATCTTCCACTTTTTCTAGTTATAAAGGATGGACTTTTGACATTAACAGATAAATGACATTGCAGTTATGTTTTTCTTTTCTTAGCAGAAAAAGCTCTAGAACATTGAATCTGGTAAATGTACAATATATTTGTTCCACACAATAAAGAGGTAACAATTACACCTATAATCTTAAGTATGTTTTGTTACACTGGTGCTTGGCTTAATCATGGAAGTAATTACTGTACTTTCTCATAGAAGACTACATCTTATCTAGTTGAAATGAAATACCTTTATTGTACAGAAAAAAAAATTCTTCTTAATTACACCACATGATAAAATCACACAAAGGTGGTCAATTAAACATTAATTTCTAAGAGAACCACTTTGTGCCAGTAGTTAGTGGCCAGTTACTTTACCCTAGAAGAAAGCAAGAGTGGCTAATGTTTTGGCATGTTGGTTATTGTATACTGAGATGCTTAGCTGAGGAAAACTATTCTTATACTGTATATCAAAGACAACATAACATACAAGATTAACTCCATTGTGAACCACACCTGAAAAACAAGACTTGCAGCACAACTATATAACTCATTCTAGGTACAGCCTTGCCATACTGGTCTTACAGCTAAAAACATAATTAAAACCCAAAATGAAGAAATCTGGGGTTTATTCATAGCTCTGTCAAAGTCTTGCTGCATGGCAAACTGCTCAGTCTTTATGTTCCTCCCTTTCCCTATTTACAAAATGAGGACAATTATACATACTTGTCTCACAGGGGTATTTGGTGTCTGAGGAAGTGCTACAGAAGTTTAATGTACCAAATATTACATAAAATTTTCCTAATGCTTATTTAAGAGACATTCTCCTCCTTAAAGCCCTGCACTCCATTGCCTTAGTCCTCTCATTGTGCTCTCCTCCAACCTCTCCTTCAGTGTCTTGTTTGGTATCATTCTCTTCTATTCTCTGTCTTTCAGTGAAATAGCCATTAGGTCCCTGCCACTGCAGGACCCTCACAGAGTAGGTTATTTTAGGGGAATGAATCTCTTTTTGAACATATATTCACCACATAAGTATTTTTACTTCTAAATTGACATATTTTCTGGTTCAATATCTGCAGACACTTCAGCTGTGCTATATTACTGACCCAATTCTATCACCAAATAAAAGTTTAAACAATCGTATAAAATCACTGTGATCAACCCTTTGTTTTATCATTGTGTACCAATTTTCTCCCCCTTCTCCCACAACTGGATCACCCTACAGGCCGTGAGGCTCATTATTTTACACTCCTCTTTCACCAACTCTCAAATGCCGCTCATGAAAGCGACCTTTCATATGGTACAGTGGTAGAGGCAGTTTCTTGTCCCAGTCAAAGGGGTCAGCCCAAAGTAATTTTCACTCTTGCCCTGCACAACCCAGAGAATTAACACAATTCACATAGTTAAGTACTTTGATGAACTGGAGGAACCTAAGAGCACTTTACCCCGTTTCTATGAGTCATAAAACTAGCTCAGGGCTCCATCTTCGATATATATTATAGTAATCTTAAAGTCCACTAGACTGGATTCAAATCTCTCTAATAATTATACTTTAATTTTGATTTTACAATTTTTAACAAGTGTGAAGAGAAAAAGAGGAAAAATCTGTTTCCAGTGAAGCTTCCATTCAAATAATAAATATTGCAGTTCTGTAATGCATTTACCTGTTGTACAGAATGCCAAAAATTCATTAAAAAAAAAGTGTAATGGATGAAGTTAATTTTCAAAACAAGACAAATACTCCTTTTCCATTAAATCATGATTTTTAATATGGATTTTGGATTAACACTAATGTCTCTACTTCAGAGAGACTTCAGACTGTAGTATATTACTGATGACAAGAATATGCCATTTATAAAAAAAATTCATGGATTCAGAGAATGTAATTGGCACAGATTCAGAGAACATAACTGGTGATATGAATTCACATTATAAGCTACACGTCCTTATCCCACTGAAAAATTGAATTGAAGAATACTATTTCTTTTATCTTTTTACAGTGCAAATATTGGTAATAAAAAAATAAAGCAAGCACTGTACACTTTGTATTCTGTGTTGTATCTGAAATAAATATATTTGAAAATGTAGAAAAACATCCAAAATATTTAAATAAATAGTATTCTATTATTGTGTAACAGTGCGATTAAAACTGTGATTAATCAGGATTTTTTTTTAATCGTTTGACAGCTCTACATCTAATTTATATCACCAATTGTTTAACTTCTCAGTTTGATCTAGGAAGCCAAGAATAACCCTTAAGAGAATTTCAGGATGTTGGGCAAATGTGTATGTAGGAGAAGGTGTCTTGTTTTGTTTTTCTTAAATAGGTATTGCTCAACATTTACACTTCACAATGGAGGTGCAAACCAATAAACCATATATTATTTTTCTCAAAACAGGATGCTGTTGATACCTAATTGTTTATTTTTCACTCTGTAATTCACTACTACTAACTCTGCCTCTGTATTAAAATAGAAATTCAATACTATGACAAACATAATTAAAAACATTGGTCTAAGTTCATTCCTATTAAACGCTTACGCAATTTGCATTAGGGACCAGCTGCCACCCTGAACATGTAACCACAATAGCTCTCACACAATGAAAGTGGCAATAAAAACTACCCTGAGCTAAGATATTGTATCTGCTGTACTTGGCTCATGAAAAAAGATTGGTTTGCTAGAAGTCACAGATATTCTGAGAATACCAGTTTCTAAAAAGTTTTCTAATGAGATAAACTGGACAATTCCAGTTCACTGTAAGATAGTGTTTTACAATACCTGCCTCATTAATAAAATTTTGAATCCTAACATGATGAAAAAAACTTAAAATATTCAAATAAAGTTGCGTGTTCTTGTGAGTAAAAGGCCCAAAAGTCACAAAGTTCAAATCCATATCTGAACTTACCCAAAGTTCTGGAAGCGTGAGGAGGTTTTAGATATTGGGCTTGGTTTTTGATGAGGGCGTTTTTTCAAAAAAGAAAAAAAAAGAAAAGAAAAAGACAAAGACCCAAATACACACTAGTTAGCCTCAACTTTAGCAAAGCTTTTGATACGGTCTCCCACAGTATTCTTGCCAGCAAGTTAAAGAAGAAGTATGGATTGGATGAATGGACTATAAGGTGGATAGGAAGCTGGCTAGATCGTTGGGCTCAACGGTAGTGATCAATAGCTTGATATCTAGTTGGCAGCTGGTATCAAGTGGATCCAAGGATCAATCCTGGGGCTGGTTTTGTTCAGCATCTTCATTAAGGATCTGGATGATGGGATGGATTTCACCCTCAGCAAGTTCGCGGATGACACTAAGCTGAGGGGAGAGGTAAAAATGCTGGAGGGTAGGGATAGGGTCCAGAGTGACTTAAACAAATTGAACAACTGGGCCAAAAGAAATCTGAGGCGGTTCAAGGACAAGGACAAGAGCAGAGTCCTGCACTTAGGACGAAAGAATCCCATGCACTGCTACAGGTGGGGACTGACTGGCTTAGCAACAATTATGCAGAAAAGGACCTGGGGGATTACAGTGGATGAGAAGCTGGATATGAGTCAGTGTGCCCTTGTTGCCAAGAAGGCTAATGACATATTGGGCTGCATTAGTAGCAGCACTGCCAGCAGATCGAGGGAAGGGATTATTCCTCTCTATTCGGCATTGGTGAAGCCACATCTGGACTACTGTGTCCAGTTTTGGGGCCCCCACTACAGAAAGGATGTGGACAAATTGGAGAGAGTCCAGAGGAGGGCAACGAAATTAATTAGGGGGCTGGGGCACATGACTTATGAAGAGAGGTTGAGGGAACTGAGTTTGTTTAGTCTGCAGAGGAGAAGAGAGGAGGGGATTTGATAGCAGCCTTCAATTACCTGAAGGGGGGTTCCAAAGAGGATGGAGCTAGGCTGTTCTCAGTGGTGGCAGATGACAGAAGAAGGAGCAATAGTCTCAAGCTGTAGTGGGGGAGTCTAGGTTGGATATTAGGAAAAACTATTTCACTAGGAGTGTGGTGAAGCACTGGTATGGGTTACCTAGGGAGGTGGTGGAATCTCCATCTTTAGAGGTTTTTAAGGCCTGGCTTGACAAAGCCCTGGTTGGGATGATTTAATTGGGGTTGGTCCTGCTTTGAGCAGGGGGTTGGACTAGCTGACCTCCTAACGTCTCTTCCAATACTAATCTTCTATGATTCGATGAACTGTTTAGGCTCCCAAGGAGACCATTTAGAGATAATCTGTGAAGAGACCACTTGCCCCTTCGTACAATCCGCATATGACACAAAAAGGCAAGGTGAAGCATGGAATGATTTAGCCCTGTCCAAATAGAATGCCGGACATTGCCTGACATCTAACACATAGAGACACTGCTCCTCCAGAGATGAATGTGGCTTAGGAAAGAACACAGGTAAATATACTGCTTGCTTCAAATAAAACTGAGATATCACCTTACACAAAAATCACGTGTGTGGTCCTAAAGGAGGCTCAAGCAGTAGAGCCTGCAACTCGCACTCACTTTTTGTGGATGTTATCGCTATCATGAACACAGTCTTCAGACACAAAAGTGGAAAGGGACAAACAAGATGCAGGGGCTTGAACGGAGGACACATTACAGCTGTTAGGAACAAGTTACGGTCCCACAGAGGAACCAGCTCTCAGACTGGACAATGAAGATGAAGAACAGCTTTTAAGAATCTTGCTATCATGGTATTGGAGAAGACTGATATTCCCTGAAAGGGGATGAAGCTCCACTTTCACTGCCAGATGCACTCTCAATGAGCTAAGTGCAAATCCGAAGGACTGAAGGTACAGCAAGTATTCTCCAAGATGCCCTGAATAGAAAAGTCACCATTGGCTGAAATCCACAGGCCAACCACACCAAAAACAGCTTCCATTTAGTAGAAAAGCTTTTAAGCCATACTGGTAGAGGGCTTTCTACTGGTGAGTAGGACCTGTTGAACAGCTGCTGACCACCATTCTTCCTCCTCATTTAGTCATGAAGCAGCAATGCCGTGAGATGCAGGGAGCTAAGCATGGGGTGTAAGTTTTGTGTGAGTAGGTCAGAATTGCGAGGAAGGGAGAGCCTGAACTGACAGTGCAAGAACATTGGAGAACCAAAGAAGAGCCAACTGCCAGCTGAGATGGAAGGCGTCGGACAGGGAGCCAGGGATGAGGCCCCCTTGAGATCATATGATATTTCCTGCTGTGTCTCATGGCAAATAGCTCAATCATCAGAATGCCCCAAGCTGCAAAGATGACCTAGAGCAGTGTTTCTCAGACTTTTGTACTGGTGACCCCTTTCACACAGCAAGTCTCTGAGTGCAACCTCCACTTATAAATTAAAAACACTTTTTTATATATTTAACACCATTATAAATGCTGGAGGCAAAGCAGAGTTCGGGGTGAAGGCTGACAGCTCGCGACCCCAGCTGTAATAACCTTGCGACCCCCAGTTTGAGAACCCCTGACCTAGAGGATGTAGCCCTGGGAAGGTCCTGGACCAATGGAAAGGTCAGGTCAGAAAGAGAGAAAAGGTCCATTGCCTCCTGATATGCCGCTGGCACAAAATCAGCCAGTACTGGCACTGTATAGGATTCAGACACCCTGGGGCTGGAACCGGAGTCAAAGGTAAAGGGTCTCTTTCCTCCCTGCATCGTACTGCGGAGCAATAGATGGGACCTGCCCCATCCCATGCATTGGCATTCACACTGTGCTGGTCCACACTCCTTTGGGAGGAGGCAGACGAGTCTCCACGCGACAAGGAATGGCCACTATTCGTCTTATGCAACCTTTTCCTCGGTGCACTTGATGGGAAGCAACTCCTCAGTCCCTTCGGAGAAACACAAGCTCCAGGATGTGACGTGGATGCTCCCTCAAAACCCAAAGGTGACCTCTGATCTAACATGGGACTCAGAGCTGAAGCAGACTGCAAGGCCTGTTCGAGTAGGTGCTGCTTTAGACAAAGATGCATCGTCATCGGAGTTCACTTTGTTAATGATTTCCAAATCAAACACCATTCCTTGCCATGGGCTTCACCTAAGCACAGCAAGCACGTGTGTGGGGATTACTCCTCCACCGAAGGACATGTTTTAACATTGGTGAGGGCATAACCAGAGAAATACTTCAACTAAATCTAAGGAATACTAAATCTAACTAACACTACACTAAGGTACTAATTAGGGCTGTTAATCGCAATTAATGCAAAAGATGAATTCAAAACTAACTAGATTTTAAAAAGTCATTATTTATCGCAGTTTTAATTGCACTGTTAATAAAATACCATTTTAAATTTATTATAAATATTTTTGGATTTTTTCTACATTTTCTAATACGTAGATTTCAATGACAACATAGAACACAGTGTACAGTGCTCACTTTATATTATTTTTATTACAAATATTTGCACTGTAAAAAATGAAAGAAATAGTATTTTGCAATTCACCTCATACAAGTACTGTAGTGCAACCTCTTTATCATGAAAGTGCAACTTACAAATGTAGAATTATTATTATTACTTTAAAGCCTACAAGACGAAGCATGAAGGGGCATAATAATGTTCAGCATATCTGGCACGTAAATACTTTGCAATGCCAGCTACAACAGTGCACGCAAGCACCTGTTCTTACTTTCAGGTGACACTGTAAATAAGAAACAGGCAGGATTATCTCCCATAAATGTAAACAAACTTGTTTGTCTCACGATTGGCTGAACAAGAAGTAGGACTGAATGGACTTGTAGGCTCTAAAGTTTTACATTGTTTTATTTTTGAGTGCAGTTATGCAAAAAAATAATTCTACATTTCTAAGTTACACTTTTACGATAAAGAGATTGCATTACAGTACTTGTATGAGATTAATTGAAAAATACTATTTCTTTTATCTTTTTTACAGTGCAAATATTTGTAATAAAAATAATATAAAGTGAGCAGTGTACACTTTGTATTCTGTGTTATAATGGAAATCAATAGACTTGAAAATGTAGAAGAACATCCAAAAACATTTATAATATAAATTGGTATTCTATTATTAACAGTGCAACTAAAATTGCAATTGATTGTGATTATTTTTTTTTAAATCTCATGATTAATTGCAATTAATTTTTTTAATTTGTTTGACAACCCTAGTACTAATTAGCTGTGTAGAACTAGAAAAGTCCCTAAGAAGCAGAGAGGTTGTGAGGTTAGAAAACACACAGAGGTCCCACTCCAACCACAGGCAGTAAGAAGGAATGGAGGGTTGGGGGGTTTCTCACATAACCAAGGGAGGGGATGTAGCCACTAGGTATGAGTGCTGGCCATCTTTCGGTACTGCTAGACAAAATTCTTAGGCTCCAGTGCACTGGGTATGTGCACACACCTAAGTGGAATACATGGCTGTACCTACTCGACAGCTGCAGCGGCACAGGAGCTAGCAAACAGAGCTGTAAACAGGGGAGTTTGAGTGGGAGTTTGCAAGGGGAGTTTGGGGGGGAAGACTAAAAGAGGCAGGCAGAGGAGTAGACAGGCTAGTGAAGGGAGCGTGAGGTGTTCTGGCAGTGTTTTGGTGCTCGCTGGGGGTTTGTTTTGCTGTGGGTGGTGGTGGTTTGGTTTGGTTTGTGTTTCCCAAACTAACAGGACTTAGGTGAGAAGGCTATGACAGATACAGAGGCAGCAGTGGTAGAGACCCAAGCAGTGGAAGACACAATGAAGATGACTGGATGTGGAAGCTGCTGCATGTACATGATCCTGGAAGCGGTACCTGAAAAGAGAGTTTCATCTGCAAGAAGTGCCGCCTGATAGAGCTGATGGAAGAAAAGGTCCGAGGAGTGGAGATGCAGGTGGAAAGTCCGGCTGACTTTAGAAGGGGGCTCGAGCAGATTATGGAGCAAAGACACGAGGCGGCTAAAGGAAAAAGCTCAGACTTGCAGATGGAAGCAGGACCGAAGAAGTCTGAGGGGAGACTGCTGGGTGAAGAAAATGGACAGTGGAAGCAGGTGACTAAAAGAACCAGGCAGAGGAAAAGACGGGTTAGTGAAGGAGAAATAGAGCTCAAGAACAGGTATGCAGAGTTGGAAAATGAAGAAGGGGCACAGCAGAAGGTCACTGAAGGTGGAAGGGCAAGGAAGAAGAGAAGAGCAGCTAGTCCTACAGGAAAAGGGGAAGAGTCAATGGAGACAACACCAAATATGAGCCCCAGGAGGATACAGGTTGGGTTGAAGAGGATTACAAGGGAGAATAGGAATGGAAAGAACTTGCAGCCAGAGGGAACAGGGGATAGACTAGAGAATCGCACCATCATCAGGAAAAAAGTGACTGGGGACTCCTTACTCAGAAGGATGGACAGGCCTGTAACCAGAGCTGATCCAGAGAACAGAAGGGTGTGCTGTCTACTGGGTGCTAAGATACAGGATGTGGACCTGAAGTTGAAGAGGATCCTAAAGGGAGCGGGAAAGAATCCACTGATTGTCCTTCAAGTGGGAACAAATGACATGTCTAGATTCTCGCTGGAATGTATCAAGGGAGACTATGCCAGACTGGGGAAGACGCTTACAGAAATCGAGGCTCAGGTGATCTTCAGTGGGATTCTGCCTGTTCCTAGAGAAGGGCAACAAAAGTGTGACAAGATTATGACTATCAACAGGTGGCGCAGGCAGTGGTGCTATAAGGAGGAATTTGCGATGTATGGACACTGGGAGGCATTCATGGACAGAGGACAGTTCTCTCAGGATGGACTTCATCTGAGTAGGGAAGGAAATAGACTTCTAGGATGGAGGCTGGCACAACTTATTAAGAGAGCTTTAAACTAGGAATTTGGGGGAGATATCCAGGTAATCTCCATGCCGGATTTTAACATTGAGAGGGAAGAAAACGAAGTAAGAAAGGATACAGGCGTGGGTAGGAGAATGTATATAAGGAGGAAGTGTAGTGTAGATACCAGTCTAATAGGTGATACAAGTGGAATGTATTGCACTGTATAGGTAGAATGTCTGTGCCTAATCAGGTAAAGAACGTGAGCAAGGCCAAACAGCAAAAATTAAGACGTTTGTACACTAATGCGAGGAGCATAGGTAACAAAATGAAGGAACGAGAGTTACTGGTGCAGGAAGTGAAACCAGATATTATAGCAATAACAGAAACATGGTGGAATAGTAGTCATGACTGAACTACAGGTATTGAAGGGTATGTGCTGTTTAGGAAAGATCGAAATAAAGGTAAAGGTGGGGGAGTAGCATTGTATATCAATGATGAGGTAGACTGTAAAGGAATAAGAAGCAATGGAATGGATAAGACAGAGTCCATCTGGGCAAAAATCACACTGGGGAAGAAAACTACTAGAGCCTCCTCTGGGATAGTGCTTGGGGTGTGCTATAGACCGCTGGGATCTAATTTGGATATGAATAGAGCCCTCTTTAATGTTTTTAATGAAGTAAAGAATAATAGAAACTGCATGACCAGGGGAGACTAACTTCCCAGATATAGACTGGGGGACAAGTGCTAGTAATAATAATAGGGCTCAGATTTTCCTGGATGTGATAACTGATGGATTCCTTCATCAAGTAGTTGCTGAACCGACTAGAGGGGATGCCATTTTAGATTTGGTTTTGGTGAGTAGTGAGGATCTCATAGAAGAAATGGTTGCAGGGGACAACCTTGGTTCAAGTGATCATGAGCTAACTCAGTTCAAACTGCATGGAAGGATAAACAAAAATAAATCTGCGACTAGGGCTTTTGATTTCAAAAGGACTGACTTTCAAAAATTTAGGAAATTAGTTAGGGAAGTGGATTGGACTGAAGAACTTATGGATCTAAAGGCAGAGGAGGCCTGGGATTACTTCAAGTCAAAGCTGCAGAAGCTATCGGAAGCCTGCATCCCAAGAAAGGGGAAAAAATTCATAGGCAGGAGTTGTAGACCAAGCTAGATGAGCAAGCATCTCAGAGAGATGATTAAGAAAAAGCAGAAAGCATACAGGGAGTGGAAGATGGAAGGGATCAGCAAGGAAAGCTACCTTATGGAGATCAGAACATGTTGCGATAAAGTGAGAAAGGCCAAAAGCCATGTAGAATTGGACCTTGCAAAGGGAATTAAAACCAATAGTAAAAGGTTCTATAGCCATATAAATAAGAAGAAAACTCAGAAAGAAGAAGTGGGACCGCTAAACACTGAGGATGGAGTAGAGGTTAAGGATAATCTAAGCATGGCCCAATATCTAAACAAATACTTTGCCTCAGTCTTTAATGAGGATCTTAGGGATAATGGTAGCATGACAAATGGGAATGAGGCTATGGAGGTAGATATTACCATATCTGAGGTAGAAGCGAAACTCGAAAAGCTTAACGGGACTAAATCGGGGGGCCCAGATAATCTTCATCCAAAAATATTAAAGGAATTAGCACATGAAATTGCAAGCCCATTAGCAAGAATTTTTAATGAATCTGTAAACTCAGGGGTTGTACCGTATGATTGGAGAATTGCTAACATAGTTCCTATTTTTAAGAAAGGAAAAAAAGGTGATCCGGGTAACTACAGGCCTGTTAGTCTGACATCTGTAGTATGCAAGGTCTTGGAAAAAATTTTGAAGGAAAAAGTAGTTAAGGAGATTGAGGTCAATGGTAAATGGGACAAAATACAACATGGTTTTACAAAAGGTAGATCATGCCAAACCAACCTGATCTCCTTCTTTGAGAAAGTAACAGATTTTTGAAGACAAAGGAAATGCAGTGGATCTAATTTATCTAGATTTCAGTCAAGCATTTGATACGGTGCCACATGGGGAATTATTAGTTAAATTGGAAAAGAAGGAGCTCAGTATGAAAATTGAAAAATGGATAAGGAATTGGTTAAAGGGGAGACTACAGCGAGTCATATTGAAAGGTGAACTGTCAGGCTGGAGGGAGGTTACCAGTGGAGTTTCTCAGGGATCGGTTTTGGGACCAATCTTATTTAATCTTTTTATTACTGACCTCAGCACAAAAAGTGGGAATGTGCTAATAAAGTTTGCAGATGATACAAAGCTGGGAGGTATTGCCAATTCAGAGAAGGACCGGGATATCCTACAAGAAGATCTGGATGACCTTGTAAACTGGAGTAATAGTAATGGGATGAAATTTAATATTGAGAAGTGTAAGATCATGCATTTAGGGATTAATAACAAGAATGTTAGTTATAAGCTGGGGATGCATCAATTGGAAGTAATGGAGTATTGGTTTACCACAGGATGACTATGAGCCACCAATGTGATATGGCCATAAAAAACGCTAATGCAGTCTTGGGATGCATCAGGCGAGGTATTTCCAGTAGAGATAAGGAGGAGTTAATACCATTATACAAGGCACTGGTGAGACCTCATCTGGAATATTGTGTGCAGTTCTGGTCTCCCATGTTTAAGAAGGATTAATTC
This sequence comes from Caretta caretta, assembly GCF_965140235.1. Classification (NCBI taxonomy): domain Eukaryota; kingdom Metazoa; phylum Chordata; order Testudines; family Cheloniidae; genus Caretta; species Caretta caretta. The sequence continues at coordinate 32,614,378 of NC_134207.1, read as the reverse complement.
AAACTGAAACAGGTACAGAGAAGGGCTACTAGGATGATCCGAGGAATGGAAAAGCTGTCTTATGAAAGGAGACTCAAGTTTAGACTTGAAATTAGATGAAGGTTTCTAATCATCAGAGGAGTGAAGTTCTGGAACAGCCTTCCAAGGGGAGCAGTGGGGGCAAAAGACATATCTGGCTTCAAGACTAAGCTTGATAAGTTTATGGAGAGGATGGTATGACGGGATAGCCTAATTTTGGCAATTAGTTGATCTTTGACTATTAGCGGTAAGTATGCCCAATGGCCTGTGATGGGATGTTAGATGGGGTGGGATCGGAGTTACTACAGAGAATTCTTTCCTGGGTGTCTGGCTGGTGAATCTTGCCCATATGCTCAGGGTTCAGCTGATCACCATATTTGGGGTCAGGAAGGAATTTTCCTCCAGGCAGATTGTCAGAGGCCCTGTGGGTTTTTCGCTTTCCTCTGCAGCATGGGGCACGGGTCACTTGCTGGAGGATTCTCTGCACCTTGAAGTCTTTAAACCACGATTTGAGGACTTCAGTTGCTCAGATATAGGTGAGAGGTTTATTGCAGGAGTGGGTGGGTGAGATTCTGTGGCCTGCATTGTGCAGGAGGTCACACTAGACGATCATAATGGTCCCTTCTGACCTTCATGTCTATGAGAACTCTTCATTTTCAAAATTGCTCTTGGAAGGAAAAGGACCATGTTTTGAACAATAAGGGAAATAATTTCATACCCAGTTGGAACAGAATCCACGCCTCAATACAAAAACACATTCAGATCGGAAACCTTTTTTTCAGTTAACTGGCTGCTGAGAACTGTATCTGCTTCTCAGGCTGCCAAACATACTCAGTGCAGTCAAAAACCTATCTACCCAACAATAAATGTCTTTTATTGGAAAAGAAATGAAGCTCTGGTGTCAGAATATTAGACTGTGAATACAGAAGACCAGATTCTGAACTCAACGGATGTTTGGCATTGAATCAGCAGGAGCTGCACTTGACTCAGTGGCTTTCAGAAGAACACTACACATGTTCTTGGCTGCCCACTTTTGCTCATGGAACACCACCTAAAGCTAATGATGCTAGTTATTTGGCACCCCATTGATTTGCTTTCTCTTTCTTCTTGAAAAAGTGTTAAAATTAAAATTTGTGTCAACAATTCCTTGACATACACTGCAGTCTGATACTTAATGTAGTATAATTTTATATTTAAACAAAATTAATTTCCATGTATATTATGCTCTTAATCATATGTTAAAAACAAGGAAAGAACACTGAGACACAAAATACTTGAAGGGTCAGTCAACAAGGCAGAACAAGGTGGAAAATTCAATCACCAAACGTCAATTATTTTAGAAGAGCAGCAGCTGCACTACTGTCAATTGTACAAACAAATGATCTTGAAGATATACATTCATTCAACTCCTCATTTAAGGTCAGACTAGATAATCATAATGGTCCCTTTTGTCCTTAATGTCTGTGAAGATATGAATATTAAGAAGGTTGAAAAAATGTTTGAATATTTTTGCCAAGTTTGCTGCAGGTGGAATAACCATTTGGCTCCCAGATTTGTCTTTCTTTAGCTGTCTGATTGAACAGCCTCTTTCCAAACCAAGAGGCTACCAGAGAGCATCTCCCGCTAAGATGTCACAAACCTTTGCTCCAGAAAGAAAACGTTAAAGAATTTTCCATCCCATAAGTAGCCCTCCATTTTACACCAATCTAAATACATCAAATCAAACCATTCTGAATAGTGGTTGCTGTGAAAGCATAGTAATTTAGTTCAACAAAAATTCTTAAAGGCGCTCTTAAAACCTTGACATTAATGTGTATACATGGCAGTTTCACTGTACCTTTTAACTGTAACAAAGAAATTGGCTTACAAGCTGAGCCAGTTAAGGCTTCACTCTTTGAAACTGTATAACCAAAAATTTTTAAAGGGGTACATTTTTAAGAGGGCTGGAGCTCCAGCCTCCCTTTTAGCATATGCATATGGAGCTCACACTATTTGTATCTGGAGGAATGAATTGTGGATGGCAGTCTGAGTACTTATGCCTCTAACTTTCTAATTTGAACCCACAGCTGATCTTTGTATGTGCAAATTCTGCAGACCCTGATGGTAATATAGTGAATAGGGATGAAAGACTGAATAAGCTTTTTATTTCAAAACCTTTCTTCTTCCAAACCACCTTACTGCTTATAAAGTTCTACATGTGTGTCAATTTGAAATTTTTAAAACATTTTCATTTCGGAGAGAAAGAATGACTGGAAAATCATGAGACAATTGTGCATGTTGAACTACTCATGCATGAGTAACTTACAGAAGTGTTTGCAGGAGCAGGCCCTTTTTGAATAAAGGCCTGATCCTTCACTAGTTGACATCAACTTCAATGGATTTTATATGGTGCCTGTTGCAAGGACTGGATTGGAGAGAAACAAATAGGATTTTTAAAAAAAATAAAACTGTACTTTGACTTAATATATATTAATACGAAAAGTAAAATCAACATGTAGATTATTAATACCTATTATCTCTAATTATCCATGTGCAGCTTTCATGGTCAATAGATGAACAGAGTTTTCCTTCCACCAAAGGAGGCTGACTTTTCAATGCTACAATGATATGATCAGGAGAAAACTGTACTTGTATGTCATCTTTAGTGATGTCTTGGGGAAGATGAATTGTTACGGTCAAATCATCTTCAGTCTGTTGCCAGTAATAGACAGGGTCTACAAATGGAAACATACATATAAAGGCAAAGTCAGTTACAAAATACAAAGTATATGGCTGATGGGGTGGGAAAAAGAAATCTGGTAAAGTGTGTTTATTCACTTTCTACTCTGAAAACTTCATATGAAAGCTATTCTGATCACTTATTAAAAAATAGAGAGGAACATCGTTTTCTGGCTACCAGTAGGTGTTTGACCAAAGTCCACTTGTGTCTCAGTTATGGAGAGTTGCTTACACTCATGTGTATATTTAAATATGCAGGTGTACACTCAGCTGAACAATATAAATATGCACTTGTAGTTTTTTCACGTTTCAAATGGCATTTTTAAATAGTCACAACTTTATGAAATCAATACACAAATTCATTCAAATAAGCAAAGGCACTACGTCTCAGTGAGCATTAATCCCATTATCTAGATTCAGCACCCTTTGAGTTATCTTCATGACTCCACAGTAACAGTGGTTCTTTGAGATGTGTTGTCCACATATATTCCACTTCCGATACATGTGCCCCATGTGTGTGAGGTCTGAATCTTTTTAAATACTAGTGTTCATTGGGGCCATGCCTGCACCCAGGATATCTTCTTGCACACTGTAGCCAAGGGAATAAAGGGCAGGACAGACGTAACTAGCCTTCAGTCTCCTAACTACAGAATCCAGCTGGGAAGGAGGGTGGGTTGTGGAAATACATGTGTCCATTTAGATACTGTATTAGGAAAAACCTAACTATAGGAGTAGTTAAGGTCCAGAAATAGTCTTCCAAAGGAGATTGTGGAATCCCCAATATTGGTAGTTTTTAAGAAGAGATTTAACAAACACCTGTCAGGGATGGGCTTTTTATGTGATCTGCCTCAGCACCAGGGGTTGGACTTGACTTCTTGAGGTCCCTTATATCCCTACATTTCTACGACAACAAATTACAAAAACCAGTTACTGTATTGTAAACAACAGTTTGTTTTTGGAGTAATTGTCCATATGGATTCCATTTTAGATGACGACTCATAAGAAGAGATCTCATGTCCTCCAAGTGGGTGCTCAGTTTAGTGGCCCATGACTAAGACAGCTCTGCCAAAGTGGGCATCAGATCTGGAACCCTCTACCAAAGAGTAGTGCTGAGTGAACATGTGAACTGAAGTCCAGGTAGCTGCTTTACAAATCTCCAAAATTGGAATGTCCATTAGGGAAGCAGCAGAGGCTGCTTGAACTCTGGTGGAATGGACTCTAATCTGCACAGAGGGTCCAGGCAAGCTATTGTACAGCAAAGGCTAATATAGTCCAACACCCGTTTAGATCACCTTTGGGTGGTTATTTTCTGACCTTTCAGTCAGCATGGATTTGTCAAGAACAAATCGTTGTCAAACCAAACTGATAGATTTCTTAGACAGGGTAACAAGCTTTGTGCATGAGGGGAAGCAGTAGATGTGGTATACCTTGAAATGGGAAATGATGGTCTAAGATGGAGTACTGCAGAAAGGGATCTGGGGATCATAGTGGATCACAAGCTAAATATGAGTCAACAGTGTAACACTGCAGCAAAAAAAAAAAGCAAACATCATTCTGGGATGTATTAGCAGGAACGCTGTAAGCAAGACACGAGAAGTAATTCTTCCGTTCTACTCCATGCTGATTAGGCCTCAACTGGAGTACGGTGTCTAGTTCTGGACGCCACATTTTAGGAAGCTGTGGACAAATTGGAGAAAGTCCAGAGAAGAGCAACAAAAATTATTAAAGGTCTAGAAAACAAGACCTACAAGGGAATATTGAAAAAACTGAGTTTGTTTAGTCTGGAGAAGAGAAGACTAACGGGGGATGGGGGGGATCTGATAAACGTTTTCAAGTACATAAAAGGTTGTTATAAGGAGGAGGGAGAAAAATTGTTCTGCTTAACCTCAGAGGATAGGCCAAGAAGCAATGGGCTTAAATTCCAGGAAGGGCAGTTTAGGTTGAACATTAGGAAAAACTTCCATCTGTCAGGGTGGTTAACCATTGGAATAAATTACCTAGGGAGGTTGTGGAATCTCCATCATCGGATATTTTTAAGAAAAGGTTAGACAAACACTTAGGATAGATAATACTTAGTCCTGCCATGAGTGCAGGGGACTCAACTAGATGACCTCTCGAGGTCCCTTCCAGGCCTACGATCCTACAAAAACAAAAAACCCACACACCTTTCTAACAGACCTAGCCTGTGCACGTTTCTGGCTTCCTTTAGCTACAGCTTTGTGGAAGGTTTGAAATACACATCAGTGAACCACAGAAAATGTTTTCATGTGAAAATAATCCATAAATGGTGTTTTCCATAAAATAGCCCACCAATGATCCTGATTAGGATACACCCAATAGGCAAACCAATATGACTACCTGTAGAGAGAACTTTTTTTTTTTTAAAGAGAGGATCTGAAAATGATTTAGAGGTTATTGAGGATGGAGGCATTAACTGGCAAACAGTTTAGAAAAGCAAAAGCCAATCTAATGAGCATGGGCCTGATTCAAACCCCAAAAGAAGTCAATGAGAAGACAGTGACAGACTTCACTGGATCAGGTCCTCTGTGCTAACTGGTACAATCACTCAGCATGTTGATGATGAAAACATTTGGAGGATTTTGTCTCCCTGCTGAGCTAGTGGTTGCCCTTCACACCACGGATCTGCGCGTGAAGAAGTTAGAATTCAATGAATGTCCTCTTTCCACAGATACTTACAGCTCAATTACAATCTCTATTTCTACATGCATAATACTCATTTTTCATGCAAAGGCAATGAAAGTGTAAACTTTGTGTGTCTTCTTCAGAGCAAAACTCTTTGCACATCTCTACACACAAGGCATCTTTTATAATTAAGAAAGGCAAACACCATATACAAAGAGAAATTATATAAATAAAATAATATAAATATTTAAATCTCTTTGTCCAGGAAGTAAACATTTACAATGAAATTTAAGACAGTGAAAAAAAATATTGTCCTAATATATGGAAATTCATTAAATCATCTAGCATTATTTTGTTACAATGAAGGATGGTTTCGTTACAGAAGTCTAGGAAAACGTGACCAGAACAAATATTACCTTTCTTTTTATCTGCTATTTTCCCATCTTCATTTTCTTCAAGCTGATTCTCCTCATCCTGCATAAATGTGAAGGGTTTGTAGGAGACAATCATTAGACCATCCCCACCTGGCTCTATAGCTGCATAATGAGGGACTGACTTTCCTCGGAGAACTCTGCGCCTGAAGATTTCATATCTTTGATTTTCTGTAAAAGGAATACAAAACCAGAAAAGTAATATTTTCCAGGAGGAAAAAATTCAATTATAAATGTGACAAATGGATCGTACCTAAAAATAATATACAGCCACATCAGTCAATTCATAATATTGCAGCCCTGAAACAGCAGTTCATCTCTGTCCTCGAAACAAGACATCTGCTACACAAACCTATATCCAGCAGCCATAGCAGACTGAAATTAATTAAGATTGAAATTAAAGCTCTGTAATCAGGTACACTGTAGGTTTTCCCACCTATTTTTCTAGCCTCCCACTTTACCCATTATTGGAGACATGATAAATAAATGACTAGATGGACCATTAGGTTCTTCCAGTATGGTAATTATTTATCATTTTTACTTCTGTATCATCCAGCGTTCCAAGCAGGTATTAGAGCCCAAGTATGCTAGGCACTGTGCTACAACTATTACAACAAAGACAGTCCCTGCCCCATGCAATTTACAATCTTAACATATTATGAAGCAAAGGGTGGGGATGAACAATGGAATGAGGGAGAACAAGTAACAGTGAATCTAATTTGTTATAGTGAGCAGCAATCACAGCATCCCCACTGCCTCCTCATTCTTAAAAATGCAGCATAATTCTTGTTTTCTCCACTACTACATGGAATTCGGCCTTGCTATTGTAAAGTTCTGTTTTTCAGCTTTTAGAAATCGGCTTCTGCTTTCTTGTTTTCGTCAAACTTAAGGAAATCTTAATTTTTAATGGCGTTTGGAGTCATCAATTCAGTTGTCTTCCTTGAGAAATACAGAGCAGAATATATGATTTTCAATAATCATTTGCAGAACATTATATATGTATGGCCCGTATTTAACTGATAATGCCTTTTACAGGTCTTCCACACAAATCCTGGTTAATGCTAACTAGCTCTTCTTAGTGCAAAATGCTCATCTTGTCCAGCATTTGTACAAAATGTACAGCTACCAATCCATCCCATGCTGTGCTTCCAACAAAATACATTGAGACAAACAGAAGCATAACATGCTGACATTGGTATGAGCATTTCCCCCTCTGCCTCAGCATCTAAATCCACTCAGCTCTATAGTAACTAATCACTTTTGAATAACTATTGATATCAGAGAAGCTAGCTAGATATTTTAGATCTTGTTCAAGCTCTCTACAGATCATAAATTTATTCTTGATCATTTATTTCTAGTTGTGTTCAGTACTCCATATTTAAATTCTATTTCCTTTAATATGAAACTATCGTACTTGCAAATAGGTTATTACCTGACTAACTTAGAAATTACTGGAAGTAGAGATGTGTTATACAAGGACACATTATTATTCCTCAAAATATAGCGGTGTTATCCGTTTTTAAAACCAGCAAAAACACCAGTATGGGCAAATATTTTAGATCTGCCAAATGTTGTATGCCAAGGCAATGTTTCAATATAAAGGCTAGACATATTTTTATACATATGAAAACTGTATTAGAATACATAATGACAGAAAAGTTAAGTAAGTTCAGGCGTGGTCACTATTTGACTATTGGTCTGACTCACTATGGCCGTTCTTATGTCCAAGGAAAATTAAGATACTATTATAGGAAATAACACTGTACAGTAGGTGGCACAATTCACTAAGAGTCAGTATAGATATGTCTATATTGTGTTGTAAACCTGGATTTAGGTTTGAACCCAATCGCCCCTATTGTCTACACTCAAATCTTTCTGACTCAGGTTAGCAAACCCTCACAAGGGAAAGTGGGTGCAGTCTAGGCCTTAGTCCTGCTGGGACTTGGGTCCAAGCACTGACATTGTGCAGTATGGATGCAGCTCAAGGCTGGGTCCCCAAATTCATGACCGGAGAGTTGGCCAATGCTATCCCACAATCCCCTGGGCCTATGTTTCTCAGCCCTTACTAAGAAGTGGAAGCATCCCCTCTTGGTTCAAATACAGTTCATATGCAGCTGCTTGGCATTTAACTCTGCCTTTCCACTCTCACCGCTCACCTGGAAACACATTTAAAAACAAACAGTCTCCTATGTTAGCTATGACCACCAAGAGGAAGAAGTCCTACAAGTGCACTGCTAGCCAGTCACAGGAACACAGATGAATTCTGATCAATCTTTAGTGGAAGGCGAGCAAGACATTTTCTTCAGTAAGAGTGCAAGAAATGATCATGGGATATTATCTGGACCACATATCAGTACAGAGATCGAGTTATGTGGCTTAAAACCAACTACTGCAAAGTTAGGGATAGTAACAGCATCTCTGAGAACTTGCTTTTTAACTGCTTCTTCTAGGAGCATTTGAGTAGCTTCTAGGGCTTCAGCAAGCACTGAGCCCATAATGGGGTATGGCAATGCACCTTTTTAATCCCCGAAGTCAGAAGAACCACCAGAGAAGACCAGCAGCCATCAGATGAAAAATTACACTGCCAGTCAGGGATCACCAGAACTAACACATTCTCCAGTGCTTGCCCTGCCTAAAAAGACAGTAAAACCACAGGCAGTAAAGCACAGAGAGTGGCACCCACCCCACACAACTCCAGGGGAAAATGGTGGGGATTTGTAAATGATTTACATTGAATTTGTTAAGTGCATCTTATCATGATGTTTGAAGTCTTGATGCTGAGCTGGGTAGAGCTCACAGGACTGTGTGAGCCAATAAATTTTTGCATGTGAAAAACAAAACCCAATGATAAAAAGTAGCATCTTTTCACCTGGGGTTGCCAACACCCCTCCAGATGCAGCAAATGCAAAGTATTTTTTTTTTCCTTGTAACGTGTTTTCATTTGCCTCAGCACGCCATTCCACCTCACAGACTTTAAGGCCAGAAGGGAACATCATGATCATCTAACCCAGGGGTTCTCAAACTTCTTTGCATCACGAGCCCCTTCTGACAACAAAAATTACTACCCAACCCCAGGAGGGGGGACCGAAGCTTTAGCCTGACTGATCCCTGCCACTCCGGGTGGGGGGACCAAAGCCCCGCTGCCTTGCGAGGGAGGGGAGGGCGAAGCTGAAGTCCAAGGGCTTCAGCCTCTGGCAGGGGGCCTGTAATGTCAGCCCCACTGCCCAAGGTTGAAGGCCTCAGGCTTCAGCCCCAGACAGTGGGGCTCAGGCTTTGGCTTCAGCCCCTGACCCCAGCAAGTCTAAGATAGCCTTGGCAACCCCATTAAAAAGGGATCATGACCCACTTTGGGGTCCCAACTCACTGTTTGAGAACTGCTGATCTAGTCTGACCTCCTGCACATTGCAAGCCATAGAACCTCACCCAACTCCTGAAATAGACCGATAACCTCTGGCTGAGTTACTGAAATCCTCAAATCATGATTTAAAGACTTCAAGTTACAGAAAATCCACCATTTACACTAATTTAAACATGCAAGTGGCCTGTGCCCCATGCTGCAGAGGAAGGTGAAAACCCCCCAGAGTCTGCCAGTCTGACCCAGGGAAGAATTATTTCCCGACCCCAAATACGGCAATTAGACACTGAGCATGTGGGCAAGACCTGCATGGGCAACAAGGAGCCTTGGGGTGTGAACTGTGCTGCGTGGGCACAGAGGAAGCAAGCAAAAGTCAAAATAATGGGTGAAATCCTGCAGAAGGCCAACCAGCAGCTGGAATACCAAAGAGACAAAGATGCAAGTCATGGGTGGCAGGGGTGGGAAAAGAGAAAGGCTGAACAGCATAAAGAGATTGGCAGTGCAAATTTTGGAGCAGGAATGCAAGTTGAGGAAGATAGAGCACACAGAAAGAACTGTGTGAGATGATGCTCATGGCAATAAGACTGCAGGCTCCAGCTGGATCTCTTCCTATGGTAGCCCCATGCTACCTTGTCCTGCAGGCCATGCACCCTTTGGATAACACCGGGCTTGGGTGGTTTATATCACAAGGAATGACCTGTAGTTGGAATTGTCAAATATATCCTCTACAGTCTTCCACTTCACTCTAGTCCAGTAGCAGCCTGTGCACATGAAATGCACTAGAAGGGCCAAAAAGAACAGAAACTCTGTTCAGTGCCAGTGTCTAAGTGTTTTGCACCATTGTGCACTGTATTTCCACTAATCCACTATTCGGTGGGTTTTGCACTGTTAGTTGCGTTGTACGTTTTTCTGGCAGCTAGTCTGCCTACCAGGTTTTTAACATTGTGAGTTTCTGTTACACGCTTGTTTACAAATAAAGAGTTCAACATGCACACAAGGTGTCATTACCGTGGTTTATTACATTTACTTTGGAGGAACTTCATCACAGTAATCCATAAACTGTGCTTTGAGTTTAAACAGCACGCATAAAAAGCCCTCATAAATTTCAAAGTATCAATCCCTCAATTAAGCTGTGTGTTTAAGTATATGGCCAGTTTTTATAGACCAGCATGAAAATTTTCACACATACTATGACAGTCAAACCGTGTGATGAGTGTTAGGATATAGATATTCAGGCCTGTCTACAAAGGCCTGTGCTTTAAGAATTTAGGTGTATTCTTATCACTTGGCTAGTTCCAGAGGTATAAAAGAAAGAATCAAAACCACTGTCTGCCAGTGTAAGGGCCTTCTCTTACTGTGACAGTTTGTGGCCCTGTGCTTAGGCTCAGGCCTTTGGCTAAGCAGCAGAGGCAGCCATAAGCTGGGAAGCGAACGGTCACATCCTCCCATTCCAAACTAGTCACATTGAAATAAAGTGCTATTGGGCTGTTAGGCACTATCAGGACAGGATTGTATTCCTATCACCTCCAGAGAAAGGGAAGTGCCTAGAAAATGTAAAAGGAAACTTAGTTTGATCGCATCCTGTCTGGCAAGAACTCACTTATCAATAGCTGGGATGTGAAATCCTCACTTCTGTGTTGTCTTGTCATTGTAGTTCCCACTTTCCTATTGTTTGTCTGTATAATCTCTGTCCGGTTCTGTGATTGTTCCTGTCTGCTGTATAATTAATTTTGCTGGGTGTAAACTAATTAAGGTGGTGGGATGTAATTGGTTACATAATCATGTTACAATATGTTAGGATTGGTTAGTTAAATTTCAGGAAAATGATTGGTTAAGGTATAGCTAAGCACAACTCAAGTTTTACTATATAATCTGTAGTCAATGAGGAAGTGACTGGGTGGGGGTGGGCATGGGCATGGGCATGTGGGAAATGGGAGCAGGGAATGGGGGTAAGAAAATTGGAATCATGTTTTGCTAAAGGGGGAAATGGGAACAGGGAATGGGAGTAAGGAAGTTGGAATCATGTTTGGCTAAGGGTAGGAATGGGAACAGGGACACAGGTGTAAGGCTCTGTGGTGTCAGAGCTGGGAAGGAGGATACTAAGGAAGGAAACTGGAATCATGCTTGCTGGAAGTTCACCCCAATAAACATCGAATTGTTTGCACCTTTGGACTTCGGGTATTGTTGCTCTCTGTTCATGCGAGAAGGACCAGGGAAGTAAGTGGGTGAAGGAATAAGCCCCCTAACAATGAGGTATGTGACTTGAGTATACAAAACACATAATACAAATTCAGAAAAAAAAACCCACCTTCTAGATCTGGCCTACACCCAGGGAATGACCGTGGCACAGTTACAAATACTATTTCATTCCCTATTCACTCATATTACTGTACACATATATACATAATTTATTTAATTGCCCCAACTCACTGGACCATGCAAACCCATTATATGAATGCACAAAGCATCTCTGATTTCTATTGCATGTGTGGATTCTGCCCCAATAATGCCACGTGCACTTTTTGGCTATGTCTACCCATCTAGAAGTTCAGTTGTATAGAGTCCATTCCTGGCAAAATGTTTCACTTTTGTCCTTGGAGACATTGTCCAGAGAACAGCAGACAACAACAATGTGGACAGCATTAATGATCTAGGAATCTGTTTGGCTCTGAGAGCACATACCCTATTATACTCATCGTTCAGCATAATGTTAGGGAAAAGCTGCACAGTGGAAGTGATCTCTTAAAAAAAGAAATCAAATTATATTCAGCCTACCTAAATCCCCACCAAAAGGGGTCTGATCAATTTGGACATAGTATTGTTTTTGAGCACTAATAGACAGCCAACACATTTCTTCACACAGGTAGCTGCATCTCAGCAATAAGCAAAGTGATGCCTGCCAACATTACATTTATACAATGATTTAGGATCCTCGAATCAAGTTATTAAAAAAAATTCACAATCACTATAACTATGAGGCAGTGTGACCTACTGGTGTAATAGTGGTGCCAGGAGCCAAAAAATTCTCAAGTTGTAATCCCAACTATGCCCACTCAGGCAAGTCACCTGTTTGGCTCAAAGAAAAGGAGTACTTGTGGCACCTTAGAGACTAACCAATTTATTTGAGCATGAGCTTTCGTGAGCTACAGCTCACTTCATCGGATGCATACCGTGGAAACTGCAGTAGACATTATATACACACAGAGACCATGAAACAATACCCCCTCCCACCCCACTGTCCTGCTGGTAATAGCTTATCTAAAGTGTTCATCAGGTTGGGCCATTTCCAGCACAAATCCAGGTTCTCACCCTCCGCATGGTCACTTTTGATAAGCTATTACCAGCAGGAGAGTGAGTTTGTGTGTGTGGTTTTTGGAGGGGGATGAGGGAGTGAGAGAACCTGGATTTGTGCTGGAAATGACCCACCTTGATTATCATACACATTGTGAAGAGAGTGGTCACTTTGGATGGGCTATTACCAGCAGGAGAGTGAGTTTGTGTGTGGGGGGGGGGGGGGCGGAGGGTGAGAAAACCTGGATTTGTGCTGGAAATGGCCCAACCTGATGATCACTGTAGATAAGCTATTATCAGCAGGACAGTGGGGTGGGAGGGGGTATTGTTTCATGGTCTCTGTGTGTATATAATGTCTACTGCAGTTTCCACGGTATGCATCCAATGAAGTGAGCTGTAGCTCACGAAAGCTCATGCTCAAATAAATTGGTTAGTCTCTAAGGTGCCACAAGTACTCCTTTTCTTTTTGCAAAGACAGACTAACACGGCTGTTACTCTGAAACCTGTTTGGCTCAGACTCCCAATCTACAAGGTAGGTAATATTATCCCTAATTATCTACTTCAACAGGACATAGAGGCAATAACTAGTATTATTAATATACTTTGAAAAAATGTAAAGCAGTACTTGTAAATGCCAAGCATTAAAGTTGTACTAACACTTGCATAAAAAAACCATATTGAAGTCTATGATAAAAGAGCACTATTGAAGAGCTATGTCATTATTATTATTATTAATAATTTATTTTTTGAAGATGATCATAATGTTTTGCCCCAGGATAGAAGTATATCATACAAGATCTTAGCAATGATGCTCCCTCCCCCACCCCACTTTTCAAAATGCAGTATAACCTCATAGTTACAAACACCAGAGTTACAAACTCATTTGGAACCAGAAGTACACAATCAGGCAACAGCAGAGACGGGGGAAAGAGGGGAAAAAAATGCAAATATAGTACAGTAATGAGTTAAATATAAACTACTAAAAAAAGGAAAAGATTAAAAACATTTGACAAGGTAAGGAAACTGTTTCTACGCTTGTTTCATTTAAATTAAGAGAAAAGTTTCAAAACTATGTTAAGTCTCATGTTCAGTTGTAAACTTTTGAAAGAACCACCATAATGTTTTGTTCAGAGTTACGAACATTTCAGACATTACGAACAACCTCCATTCCCAAGATGTTCTACTGCATAGTAATGCCTCACTTAAAGTCATCCCAGTTAATGTTGTTTCGCTGTTACGTTGCTGATCATTTAGGGAATATGCTCGTTTAAAGTTGCACAATGCTCCCTTCGAACATTGTTTGGCAGCCGCCTGCTTTGTCCACTTCTTTTGCAGGAAGAGGGGCAGCTGCCCAGCTGTATCAGTATCAGTTGCCAGCAGTTCAGCTGTCCCTCCCGCCACTGCCACGTGCTGCTCCAGCCCTCTGCCTTGGAGCTGCTCCCAGGAGCCTCCTGCTTGTTGCAAAGGGTGAGGGGGGGGAAGAAGGGGTGTCCCCTTACCCCTGCTTACCCCATCTCCATAGAGCTGGTGGGGACGGGACAGGACACCATAGGGCTCAGGACGGAGGGAGCATGCTGGCAGCAGCTGCTGTCTCAACTTGCTGATCTACTTAAAAAGGCAATGTACTTAGAGTGGTATCAGCATATTTAAAGGGGCAATGCGCATCTCTCTCTCTCACACACAAACACAGGGTGTGTGTGTCTCTGTCTGCCATGTTGTCTCCCCTCCCTCCATTTGTGCTGCCTTTTAGAATGTGAGGCTACATTAACAACGTGTTAATCCTTGAGGGCTCAGTTGCTCTAGTTCATCATTTAGCAGTAAGGCATTCCCTGGAAAATATCCCATTCTCTGACTCCACCACCTCAACCAAGCTTCACAATCATCATCACTGTGTACAAGTATTAAATTGTTTAAAATTTATACTGTGTGTGTGTATATATATTCTTTTGGCTGGCAAAAAAAAAATTCCCTGGAACCTAAGCCCCCTGTTTACATCAATTCTTATGGGGAAATTGGATTCGCTTAACATTGTTTTGCTTAAAGTCGCATTTTTTCAGGAACATAACTACAATGTTAAGCAAGGAGTTACTGTAGTTAGTTAACTTTAAACTAGTAGCTGAAAGCCTATACGATCACACAGGTTTAATTTGTAAAGCCATATGTGACCAACACCAAAAATGACTGAGAACTTAACTGGACTGTAACAGACTACGAATCCCAGTCATGATTGAACCTGGTGATATTCTAAACATAAAGAGCTCTCAACCATGCTTACAGCTGTTTTCGTCATGTCACACTGACACAGGCTGGGTCTACACTAAAAAGCTAGACAACCGAACTATATTACTAAGGGGTGTGAAAAATCCATACCCCTGAGTGATGTAACTACGCTGACCTAACCCCAGGTGCAGACAGCACCAGGTTGATGGAAGAATTCTTCCATTGATCTAACTAGTACCTCTCGGGGAGGTGAATTACCTTCGCTGACAAGAGAACCTCTCCTATTGGCGTAGGTAGTGTCTATGCTGAAGCGCTACAGCTGTCCGGCTCTAGCTTTCCAAGGGTAGACAAAGCCTCAGATATTCTAGGCTTCGGAGTGCTGTTTGGGGTTATTGTGTATGCTGGGTGTGTTGATTTGTGTCTGGAGTAGATTGTGCCAGGAGATTTGTGTTGATTGGTGTGAGTGATAGTTGGGTGCTGAGTATGGCAGTTAAGGCAAGTAATCTACCATCTGTGCAGTCTCACTCACACAGCCCATGAAACTGTTGCAATAAAGTTATCAGTAGAACAGGGGTTCTCAAAATTCATTGCATTGCGACACCCTTCTGACAGCAAAAATTACTACATGACCCCAGGAGGGGGGAGACTGAAACCTGAGCCTGACTGAGCCCTGCCCCCCTGGCCAGGGTCGGGGAAGGGGAGAAGCCAAAGCCTGCGGAGGTGGACAAAAGCCCAAGGGCTTCAGCCCCAGGCAGGGGACCTGTAACCTGAGCCCTGACGCTCAGTGGGGAAGTGGGGGCTTGGGCTTTGGCCTTGGGTCCCAGCAAGTCTAACGCCAGCCCTGGCAACCCCATTAAAATGGGGTCGCAATCCACTTTGGAGTCCCAACCCACAGTTTGAGAACCACTGCTGTAGAGTAAGAGTGGAGATTGATTGAGTTAACTTTGACATCACAATGGTTAAAACTCTTGGTGTAATTCATAAAGTCAAAATGGCTGAGAAATTAAAAACTGTATAGTAATAGACTAAAATGCAGTGATGATTCAACCTGGTGATACTCTGAACAAAACAAAACAAAAAAGCTCTCAACCATGCTTCCATTGCAACACACTGACTCCAAGTACGTTCTAGGCCTCAGACTGACAATCCTGTAGTTTTATTATATAGATCATGAAGCATGTATTGTGGTTTACTAGTTAAACATGCTGTCATCTGGTTAGCAAAAGATGTTTCAGAGGTCTAACAAAATTTAAAAAAAACCTATCAAGCAATTGGACCATGAACAAGAGATATCTGGTAGTGTTAAAAACAAAAAAACCTCACGCATGCATGTGCACACACAGTTCATTTGCACTTAAGACAGTCAGAGCTCTGACAAATTGTCTCCCTCTACTGGGACACATCTGATACACAGAGAAGCACTAGAGATATATTTTGACTCAGATATGAGATGCATTAGGTACCTGAAAAACAACAAAGAGTCCGGTGGCACCTTGAAGACTAACAGATGTATTTGGGTATAAGCTTTAGTGGGCTAGAAAAGCTTATGCCCAAATACATCTGTTAGTCTTTAAGGTGCCACCGGACTCCTTGTTGTTTTTCTGGCTACAGACTAAAACGGCTACCCCCGATATAAAATACCTGGAAACTAGTTAAAGCACAGAGGGTTCACAGCCTAAACTTGGCATTTCCTCACTTTTTGTTTTGGTTTCTATTAGGCTTCACATCCTCTGTTTTATATAGATTTAGTGATTATGAATCAACATTCCTGATGAAAGGATAGAAACACACTTTTTCCTCTAACAGGTAACAAATATAGAAGTTATTTTCAAACAAGAAAAAATTTGCACACCAAACAGTAACTGTCTAGACACTTCAATGTGTGTGAGATCTAGATGTATATCTTAATTTCATCCAGTCTATCAAAGTAGTGATATGAATACATTTTCAGATGTGGACAACCCCAGATATGAGCAGTATAATTAATAAGAAAAAGAAAAGTTTCCTACTATATTTAAGGGAAAAAGAAATATGTATACTGACAAAAATGTGATTAAATAGCAGTTGCTCCTTATATAAAACCTTAAATAAAGTTTTGCTGCTGATCAAGTTTTATACTTCCCTCTAAAAAGTACAGCACTATAATATTTGTTCTAGGTTTAGAGAATTTATTTGCTTACTATAAAAAAATGTAGTTGAAAGATTATAATTCTTATTAAATTTTGCTGCATGTTGACAATTGTAATTTAGTTTTTAAATGATTAATCACACCTTTTCCTTCATTGAACTTTATAATTACAATAAATCAAAATTACTTTTAATGCAACGTTAAAGGTGGAACAATACTAGGCTAGTGCAACACACACTCAGGAAATGCAAAAACATAAGAAGAACATAAGTGTGACAACATTGCACAAGGAAAGTGTATGTAATATGGCCAAGTTAACTAACATCTACTTGTATTTCCTAACCGCTATGAAGCATGCACAGTTTTTGCGTGAAACAACAGCACTCTTAAAGAAGTGCATAGTTAAAAGAGCCAGTAGAGCAGTACAGAATTTATAAGCTCTGTACAGGTGCATCTGAACTCCGCCAGGAGCCAGTGGCGGATTAGTCACTGGGCCCATGTCCAGGTGCCCTGGCCAATTGAGGGGGAACCTTGGAAAAAGGGGCTCCCCCATGCCCAAACCTGCTCCACCTGCCCAGCACTCCTGCTGGGGAGCGGGGGAAGCCCCTGCGCCCTGACCCCACTCCCCGGCAGATGCATAGGTGGGGTTGGGGGAGACTGCATGTGGAAGGGATGCAGAGGGGCCCCCACTTGCTCTGGCCCAGAGCCCTACAAAAGATTATACCACCTCTGCCAGGAGCAGTTGGCAACCTGTTTCCAACCAGGAAAAGGGGGATTAGTTATTAGTCTCAATCGTTCTTGCCCAGGATGTCAGGGGAACTAGAGGTACTACAGGCTAGCCAGGGAGTAGCTTGAGGATATAGCACACTGACCAAAAATGTCTAGTTTTCCCAGAATCTTAAAACATTAGATCACACATCTGAAAACAAGACATCCCAATTAGTGGAATTCAGGTAGAATGAAAAAGGGGCCAAGAGGGATGACCAGAAATTGGGAACATCCAAATCAAAAGATAAGGGTTGGACAAAGAATATGCATCATCTGAGCACTGTGCACAAGAGTAGCGTGTCTGTCCTGAAGGGCATACCTCAAAACTAAGTGAAGTTTTCTACCGCAGATGGTCCGCACACAGTTTCAAGTGAGCATGACATTGTTCATCCAAAATCTTCTCTGAAGGAGGACTTCCCAGCTTTCACTTTTGAAAGTTTTCATATTTTCATCCATATATTTCTGTGATACACAATTTTCTTGAAAGGTGGCAACAAAAATGAAGCATCATGATCCCACACTTATAAAAAATTTACTTAAGACTTTTGTATTGCCTCAATTCAACTTCACATGGATGTATTTATTTAATTTAATCTACAAGTCAGGCTCATCCATCACTGTGAATTATATTTTTAAAATGAGAAATATAGTTCTTTACAATTTAAGTTTGCTTTTTGAAACTTCATAGTTATTTTTGTATTGATTGTAGTTAGAAAATGTGCCTGTTTATCATTAATATTCAAGGATAGGAAGAGTTTCCTGTAACCAGGGTCTTCAATCAACATCATCAAATTATACAGCAATGAAACAAATATCCCAAGCTATATTCTTCAGTGAGTTGCAAATTATCTATAATCAGTCTCAATTTCAGCTGTTTTATCACTTGAATTTATTCACCAAAGGAAACTCATCAAGATTTCCTTTTCCAGCGCAAGCTTTTATCAAAACCCTAAAATTTCACATAAATGCAATCTCTCTGTGCATTAAGGTGGCAGGGCAACCTGTCATTCTTGTAAAGGCATAAAGCCATGCAGAAATATTCACCAAATCAATGAGACATTCATTTAACATCCCAGGAGTTCAGAGTCCAAGCTGTTGCTGGGCTTTTCATTTTATAGAGAAGAGAGGGAACAACTGGGGCATGGATTCCCACAGCTCAGACGCACACAATGGTACTGAGCTTTTTGACAGGTATTGGATTCATAGGGGTGTACAGTACAAACAGTAAGAGCCCAACCCATGCAGAATGCCTATTGATGGAATGAACTGAGTAAAGGCTACAGCCATAAGTGTGTAAATATTCAATTATTCAATGTACACTTTCAATTATACAACCAGCTAGTAACATTGAACAATTTTCATTTAAATAATGTTATGACTAACATTAAAATATCTTGTATTAGGTTCTTAAAATTAATGTGTGTAGAACACTTTGAAGACAAAAGGCATTATACCAGTACCAAGTTATTGAAGAAGTTTACGTTGCCTAACTTCACAGTCGAAAGGACTGATCACTACTTCTTGCTGGTTTGAGTCTTTTCATTGATAAAAACCTTGTTACACAGAAAATTAACAAGAATACCTTGTGTTACCTGCTAGATTAAAGTAAACAATATAAATGGCTCTTTGAAAGAGAAGCAAAAAACTTATTCTGAGGTATATAGTCCATGTATCATCTACAGTAGAGCTGGTCAAAATTTTGAAAAATGGCTTTTTGTAAAAATGTGTGTGTGTGTGTGTGTGTGTGTGTGTGTGTATTTTAATACAGAAAAATTGTATTTGACAATGTTCTGGTTTTCCGACAAAACCAAACCAAAAAGGTTTAGTTTTTGGAAATTGATTTTTTCCCAAGTTACTCACAAAAAAGTATGAAAACATTATGGTGAAGTCTGAAGAAAATTAAAGAAACTCCAACATTTTCAGCAAAAAATTGGTATTTTCACCTGCCTTTAATCTACAGCCCTCTTGCAAAACCTTTTCTTCAAGGTTATCTACTCTGTACACTTTAACTGAGGATAAGAAGAGAGGCACAAATGATTTTATTAGAACAGCCATGTTATTTCCAGGTAAAATGAATTATTCCTATTCTCTGAAGTGTTATCTAAACAAAAATATTTTTCCATATATTTCTAGTGGTGTACATAAAGTTAGAGTAAGATAATAATTTTGGATTTCCATAGCTGACTTCAGCTCTAATATTTTGCTCTTTTTACAAAAGCAAATTTATTAACGGAAAAAGAAAATCCACATATGAAGGCAGCATAGAATACTGGTATGAATATCAGTGTTCCCACGTGACCAGAGATGGGCAAACTACAGCCTGTGGGCTGCATCCAGCCCGTCAGACATTTTAATCTGGCCCTTGATCTCCCGTTGGGGAGCGGGGTTGGGAGCTTGTCCTGCTCTGACGCTCCAGCTGGGAAGTGGGGTCGGGGACTTGCCCTGCTCTGTGCATGCTGTGACTTCACGTGGCTCCCGGAATCCTATGCCTAAGGGCAGCCAGGGGACTCTGCCAGCTGCTCTCGCCCCAAGTGCTGGTTCTGCAGCTCCCATTGACTGGGAATATTCTTTAAACATTGTTGAGACCTTTTAAACATTTAATGTTCACATTAGTTCTTTAAAATGACTATGGAGAAAGCTGAAGATCCTCAACCTTTAGTAAGGAATATAGTATAAAACCTTCTAAAGCTCAGTACAATAGAATTGGCTCCTTCTGCACACACAGATTGCCTTAAAGCAGACATGCCATCTTAAATGTCAATGCTGGTAGCTAGCATGGTACGGTAACACTGCACTTCCCTGCTAACACTGGTGGAGTTTTCAGCATAGTGAAAAAATTCCTCTTTACGAGTAGATGATTTCTTATACTCTCACTAAACTTAAACCAGGATGAGCACACAGTTATGCTCAGTTATGCTCACATAGATTGGAATACAGGGGATATATACAAGTATGCATTACTCTCTTTATTCCTTAAAGCTGTACTTTAGAATAAGCAGGAAAGATAAGGAGCAAAGAAGATCTTTACTCACAAAAAGTAACAAGAAAAACAGTAGTCAATACAAAGAAATTTAAAGGTCATTTAACTAGAACATACGGAATGAATAAATCTTTACTCTTCTGTATCAACTGATTAGGGGATCTCCAAGAATTTTTGTAAAAATTCGAAACAAAAATTGAAGTTAAACTAGAAATAAAGATAGTACAAGGAAGACTAAACAAAAGTATAATCAACTGAAACAGATAAACAATACAACATTAGAGCTAAATTCAGCTGAAAATACTAGCAGGCTTTCTTTACAAGTCCTAAATACTAGCTCTGAGGTAGGCCTATCTAGCCAAAAAAAATTCAGCATAAAAAGCAACACAAAAAGTGTCAACACCCCAGATGAAGGTTATACTCATTCAGGAGGAGGGGAGGTCATAAAAGTCATTTCCTTAATCTCATGCTCCAAACTGCAGATTCTCAACTCCCTTTAAAATCCCCACCTCCCACTGCTATGATGCAAAGAGGAATTAACGTAGATCTAGGCTGGAATAGTTCTCCCACAGTGCCCAGCTGAGCCTTACTGGAGGGGGGGCTAATATTAGATGCTTCTTTATAAATTGAAAAAGAATGTGGGACCTTTGGGTACAGAGCTCCTCTCCTGCAACCACTGAATTGCAGCATGGGACCTTCATCCTGATCTTTAGAGTGCTTCAGCATAGTGCTAAGGAAGGAGGAGATGGAGAATCCTCCTCAGCAATACCCAAACCTTTTTTTATTACTACATCTTCAGGCCATTTATTTCACTCTTAACTGACAAGTCACCTAGAAAAGAGCCTCCTCTAATATTAAAACATTTAGAGACCTCATAAGCATGTTCAATGGAGTCTAATTCCCTGAGAGCTAGGATACTATATATGGTAACAGAGCTGAGCAGAATCAAATAGTCCAGTCTTAAGAATGAGGAGTACTTGTGGCACCTTAGAGACTAACACATTTATTTGAGCATAAGCTTTTGCGGGCTAAAGCCCACTTCATCAGATGCATGCAGTGGAAAATACAGTAGATAGATAGATACACACAGACAACATGAAAAAATGGGGGTTGCCACACCAGCTCTAATGAGACCAATCGATTCACGTGGGCTATTATTAGAAGGAGAAAAAAATGTTTGTAGTGATAATCAGGATGGCCCATTTCAAACAGTTGACAAGAAGGTGTGAGTAACATTAGGGGGGAAATTAGCATGGGGAAATAGTTTTTAGTTAGTGTAATCACTCATCCATTCCCAGTCTTTATTCAAGCCTAATTTAATGGTGTCCAGTTTTCAGATTAATTCCAGTTCTGCTGTTTCTCGTTGGAGTCTGTTTTTGACTTTTTTTGTTGAATAATTACAACTTTTAGGTCTGTAATTAAGTGTCCAGGGAGACTGAAGTATTCTCCAACTGGTTTTTGAATGTTCTAATTCTTGATGTCTGATTTGTGTCTATCCTAATTATCACTATAAAAGTTTTTTTTCTCCTGCTGATAACAGCCCACCTTAATCGATTGGTCTCGTCAGAGCTGGTATGGCCCATTTTTTCATGTTCTCTGTGTGTATCTATCTATCTTCCTACTATATTTTCCACTATAAGCATCTGATGAAGTGCACGAAAGCTTATGCTCAAATAAATTTGTTAGTCTCTAAGGTGCCAAAAGTACTCCTTTTCTTTCTGCTGATACAGACTAACAAGGCTACCACTCTGAAACTAGTCCAGTCTTGTTAACTCAGTATCTTCTGCATCCAAGAGTCTAAAAGAATGCTTATGGTCCAGAAGGCACAGATATGCTATTTAGGCTGCAACAGACCCTTAGAAATTTGATCTGGGAGAAAAGGCTGGAGAAAAAAAAAACAAAAAACATGTTAAGACAGAGAAAGAGGGGAACAGGCAGGGGCGGGGAGAGAGCGAACCAAGATGACAGAAAAAAGTAAATTAGCTGCTCTGTACTTTACTTATCCTGATTTTCTATGATCCTTACAAGCCAGGAATAATTTAATTCCTAAAACTTCAAAAATGAGCTTCCCCACCCCTGCAATCAGTTACTCGTTGGCTTATATTCCCAGACATGTGGTCTTAGATTCCTTATAAAAAAGTTAGCCTATTTAATGCAACTATGGATGTTTATATTATTAACTCATTCATCTAGCTATCTCGCCATATATATCTATACATATATACTTTGCTGGATTTTACTAAACTCTTGGCATCAATGATATCTAAGTGCAATGAGTTCCACAGTTTAATCACTGTATACAAAAATCACTGCCAGATTTAAATATGTTGCCTTTCAACTTAATTCAATGTCTCCTTGCTCTTTTTACTATAGAAAAGGTTAAAGAGCATTCAATGTTCTCTCTATATACTACTGATTTGTATACCTATACTATGTCTCCTTATATTCATCTTCTAATCCTAATTTGTAAATCCCCTTACCATTCAAGTTCCAAGACCAGAGGCTGAAAACAGTACCTAATTGTCCAGTGGTTTGGAGATTGGAACAAAGGTTTGCTAAGACTACGGTGAGAGGACCTAACATTTTTATTTGGGACCACTCTGGGAATTTGCATTTACATCTCCATATGTGAAGTGCTACTGCACTGACCTTTTCTTCTAGTCACCCACATCAAATAAGTGTCTGTATTGTTTATCCGTTAATTGGCCTCAGAAATATTTAGCAAATTAAAGGTTTACATTCCCCACCCCCAACTCAAATTGGAAAAAAAAAAATAATCAAGATAGAAAACTGAGTTAAAGTTTTGAAAAACGTAATTAAAATAACTCGCATTGTGAAATGACAAATCATATACAATAATTTTTTTAAATAGTGAGGTTGCAGCTTTTCAAAATATCTGCCAAGAATATAAACAAAATACTCACCCTCTTTGTCTACTTCTGTGATTGTAACCCACTCCAAGGACACATGGAAGCCACTTCCTTTTGCATCCAGTTCATCTTTTTCTACTCGAAGCAGAAGCCCAGCTACTGAATGCACATCTGACTTTACAAAGGAAACACTGTGGGCTATAACAAAGGGACTCCCAAATTCTTCATTAAACATAATCTGTAAATCAGAAAGAAGAAAAAAAAAAGAAAGAAAGAGAGGTTGGAGGGGAAAGGGAAGAGTCCATAGTAGCTACTTTGCTATCCACTAGAAAAGGAATGAGAAAGTTTACTGAAGCTACCCCAAGGATTTCACTGCCAACACAGATCACTCAGTGGCTTCCACCTCTGGGTTGTTTGTCCTGCCTGCTTTTCCCACATAGTTTTGACATTCTCTTTAATATACAAATTAATAATAAAGTAGCAGCTAAAAGGCCTATTATGCTCCGTACTATGCAAACACAGTAAGATAGTGGATACATGATGATTTTGACAATAAATCAATTGTGGAAAACAAAATCAGATTTTTTAAAACAACCTTCTTTGGTTAACGAGTTGTTTATCATTAAACTTTGAAGGGTTCCTTTACTAGACAGCTGTAGAAAACTGTGTATGATAAATGCCTATTATTAAACGGAGGAAGAGGAGGAAATTAATGATTTTGAAATTGCTGAGATGGGTGAGTTCCTTATTAAAATCGGTGAGTGGAGTTTGGAGCAGCCGATTCTGCTCCCACATTTTGATGAAAGCAGATCAGAACTGCCTGATCTTAAATCTTGAATGATACAGTGGTTACCAGATGAATGTATTAGAATGTGGGATTGTTGCAGAAGAAAAGTCCAAGAGTTTCAGTCATTTAAACTGATCCAGAGATGGGAGCTACAGTAATAGAAACTTTGGTTCTGGAGACCATATATCTTTTTATTCTGTCTCAGGTAAAACAAGCACAGTATCAAAATGTTGAGAAAATTGATCAAGACAAAAAACGACAAGAAGATAGGAATTTTTTAATTGCCTATACATCTATACCAGGAGCCTGTGTAATAAAACAAGAGGAATTAGAAATTGCTCATTTCTGAACAAAAATTAAACTTAGTTGGTACTGCTGAAGTCTGGTGAGAAGATTGGCATGACAGTAATGTTAAAATCAATGGTTATAACCTGTTTAGGAAGAATGGAGCGCACAGAAGCGGACGGAGAATGGCAAACTGTCAAAAATGAGATTACCGATTTCAAAGTCACTGACAACTCAGAAGAAAATGATCTTGCATGCTGACCGATCAATGTCGTAACAAATAAAGACAGGGTACTATTATGTGTCTGCGACAGACCACCAAATCACAATAGAAAACAGGATGACTACCTCCTTAAGCACCTACCCACAAGATGGAGAAAACCCATTGTTCCATGATGCTTCACATTGAATAAGCAGTCATTGAATTTTAACAAGCAACAATTGTCCCTAATCTATCCGCAATGGTCACACATACACACACACACACACAGGGTAATTTATGACACTGCAATTTTTCAGAGCAACAACTTCACAATATCAACCAGAATTCGTACGTTTTACAGACTTCCCCCAAATTGTCACATGTGCAAACAGAATCAAGTCCAAACCAGTAATAGCTGGTGCTTTAAAAGGACCAGTTTCGCAAAGCTGAAAACAATGATAAGCCAAGGCAGCCGAAATAAAGAATTTGAATGGAAAAATGTGAATGATAATGGGCAACTGTTTATGAACATTTTAATAGATGCCCCAAAAGTCACAATTGATAAAGAAGGCCACACTGGTTTAAGAGAAAAAAAAAATTAAAAAAATATGGCTTAGAGGGGGAGTGAAAGCTGTTATAAAAATTAAAAACACAGTGTATAATAAATGAAAAGGCAAATGGAAAAAAAGCAAAAGTTGATAGCAATGACTACAAATCAAGTTAGTAATTGTAGAAATTGTAGCAAAAGAACAAGCAGAAATGGATGGCCAGCAAAGTTAAGGACAATAAAGGAGTTTTTTCAAGTATATTAGGAACAAAAGTGATTCTAACAATGGCACTGATATGTTACTAGATGGAAACGATACAGCTGTCAATACAGAAAAGGAAGACTTGTTCAATAAATATTTCTGTTCTGTAATACTTCTATTCTGTAAAAACAGAAGATATATTCATATCATGATGAAATACTTCCCATTTCAACAGTAACTACGGAGAATACTGAACAACAGCTACTAACACAAGACGTTTTAAAATCAGCAGGTCCTGATAACTTGCATCCAAAAGTTTTAAAAGAGCAGGCCAAGACGCTCTCTGTATCATTAATATTGATTTTCAATAACTCTCAAAATGCTCGGAAAGTTCCAGAAGAGTGAAAGAAAAATAATTTTGTGCCAACATTTAAAAGGAGTTGACACGATGACCCAGGCAGTTATAGGCCTTTCAGCCTGACACTGATCCTAGGCAAAATAATGGAACAGCTGAGAAAGGATTCTTAACAAACAATTAAATAAAGTTAATATAATTAATGCTAATTAACACATTTTATAGAAAATAGATCTTGCCAAACTAACTTGATATTTTAAAATGCGATTACAAATTTGGTTGATAAAGGGAACAACAAAAAGAAAAGGAGTACTTGTGGCACCTTAGAGACTAACCAATTTATTTAGTCTCTAAGGTGTCACAAGTACTCCTTTTCTTTTTGCGAATACAGACTAACACAGCTGCTACTCTGAAAAGGGAATAACGTCATTATAATATGCTTCTGTAAATCATTTGCCTTGGTACTGCACAATGACATTTTGATTAAGAAATGTCCAGAGCAATACAAATCCAACATGGCACACATTAAAAAATTAAAAATTGCCTGATATGTCTCACAATGTAATTGTAAATGGGGAACCATAAGAACAGACATACTGGGTCAGACTAAAGGTCCATCTAGCCCAGTATCCTGTCTTCCAATAGTGGCCAATGCCAGATGCGTCAGAGGAATGAACAGAACAGGTAATCATCAAGTGATCCATCCCCCGGAGTCAATTCAGCTTCAACAGAGATTAGGGATACCATCCCTGCCCATCCTGGCTAATAGCCATTGATGGACCGATCCTCCATGAATTTAATCTAGTTCTTTTTTGAACCCTGTTATAGTCTTGGCCTTCACA
The DNA here is from genome assembly GCF_965140235.1 of Caretta caretta. NCBI lineage: Eukaryota > Metazoa > Chordata > Testudines > Cheloniidae > Caretta > Caretta caretta. Next base: position 32,587,736 of record NC_134207.1, on the reverse strand, counting down.
ACATCCTCTGGCAAAGAGTTCCACAGGTTGACTGTGCGTTGTGTGAAGAAATACTTCCTTTTATTTGTTTTAAACCTGCTGCCTATCGTCACTGAGTGGGTAGATTTCTGATTCTTTCTGGCTTTATAACCAATCTGTGCATCAGAGCTCACATTCAAGTGGTGGCTTTTCACTGGAACTGTGCTCTCTAGCCCTGGTACAGAGCTCTAAAAAGGCTTAGGGAAAATGGATCCTCACACACTTTTTTGAGGTAATCACAAGAGAAGGTTACAGCAATTTCTCAATTCACTCAATCCTCACTATCTGGTTCTGCTGGGTTTGCACATTGTTAGCATCAACGGCGTTCAGCATAAGCCACACTCATAAGATTTTGTTGCAATGGAAAAATCTATGTTGCCAAGAAATGTTCAACAGCCTAATATGTTTTCTTTCTTACTTGAGACACGGCTCATCCACAAATGAATCAACTGGCCCAATCCTTTTCTTCATCCAGATATCTTCCTTTTTGGATATTTCACAAGCTTTAAGAAGTTCCAATTCATCCTCAGATCTTTCAATGTTAGACAGGTCTGATATTGATTCAAATCACATTTTTTACTTCTGACTGAAGCATTTCCATTTTTGTCCACATTTTAGTGCCCCTTTTACATGATTAATTCTCAGTTGTTGTAATAAACTATATAATATTTTTTTAAATAAACGAATGGCAATAGTGCAGCCCAGTTGCATATTTCCAGTATCTAATCAAGTATGGTTGTGTTTTAGCAAAGTAGTGGCAAGAAGTCTGAGAAGTAGTTCAGAAGGGAGTGATCTTGTGTCATTAACTATCCATGCAAGGTAATTTAACTTGCAAACTTTCACAGAGGTTGTTCTGACTCCTCCTTTCCAAATTCCAAGCTGCTTCTCAGATTATGTGTCCTTACTCCAGAGGTGCACAAAAGTTGTTCTACCATCTGGCTCCCATTACAAAGCTCAGGGCTGCCGGGGAGGAGCGAGTGACCACTATTGCGGCTTCCCTTTCTTTTCCCTCAGAAGTCATTTTTCTGTGGGGAAGCAAAGAAATATGAGGAAGATATGAATTCTGTGCCTGCACAGTGGCACAAAATACTCTCAGGAGTAATTGATCAGAGGTGAAATACTTGCTGAGACTGTCTACAAGCGCATGCTAAGCACCTGGAAAGGAATGTGCAGAGACCGTGACGTAGTTCCAAATACTCTAGTTCCAGCTGACCGCCTCTATGCACAGCAGAAGGGATTTTGTCCCCATATGGTTATATTGAAGACTGCTGTAATGTCTGAAATTATCTGGACATGTCGGGATTTTACGAGTGGCAAGAGTATACTGCAGGCTGACCACCATTCATTCCAGGAGATTGATATGCATCCTGGCTTCTCAAGGTTTCCATATGCGTTGTGCTGTGTGAACGCCCATATGGGTTCCCCAGCCTACGAGCGATGCATCTGTGATCACCACCGCATTGGGTGTGGGAGGTAGGAAAAGGACTCCAATGCCCCTATAAAGTCTATGATTTGCGGAGCATTCAGAGTAGACTTTTCCATGTTTATGCAGATACCCAAGAATGCTAGGAGGCAGAGAAAGATAAGGTTGCTGACTAAACCTCCAGACAGGATCCGCCTGTTAAAAACAAGTTGTCCAAGTATGGGAAGGTGGCATAGCCCATTCAACTAATCTGTACAGCCACCACTGTGAAGACCTTTGTAAAGACCGTGGATGCAACTGCCAGACCAAATGGGAGTATCCTAAACTGGTAAAGTTCCTATTCTACCAGAAACCTGAGAAACCTTCTGTGGGATGGGTGAATGTCTGCACAAAAGTAAGCCTCTTTTGTGTTGAGAGCTGAAGACTCTCTTTTTCCAAGGAGGAAATTATTGATGTCAAATGTAACCATGCAAAATTTTAATCTGCAAATAAAAATATTTAGCTGGTATAGGTAAAGAATGGGCCTCCAGCCTCCCTTTTTCTTGGGAACTACGAAATAGTTGGAATAGAACTCTTTCTCTTGTTGTTGAGGTGGCACTAACTCCACAGTTCCTCACTTGAGAAGAGATTCCACTTCTGGTTAGAGGATCTCCTTGTGAGTGGTCTCTGAAGAGAGCTCAGAAATGGGGTTTTGGAGGATGTGGACAAAAACTTGACAGCATAGCCAAAGTGGAAGATATCTAGTACACACTTGTCCATTGTTGTAGCTCCCCAGTTGTAGGCAAAGTACACTTGTTGGCCACCAAAGCTGACTTTGGAAACTGGTGGGGATTATATCCTTGCAATGGTGTGCAACTCCCAAGCGTCCTGTCACAAGTAACTTTTAGCCAGTAGATGAGGTTGCAAGAAGGATAGCTATCTTCAAAGGATGGAGCTTCTAAGATGTTCTCTATCTCATGGGAACACCCTACACACCCATGTTCATCCTTATAATATGATTGTGTGATATCTAATGCAAAGTTTGTCATGTCGGGTGTCTTCGGAAGGCCCATGATGTACTGAGCATTGTTGTTATGGTAACGTTATAGTAATGTTATAGGTTGTAATTTCATATATATAGTTATGAGGCTGAAAATGTGTCCTCATGGCTTAAAGCAAGCCCAGGCAAAAACTCTCTAAGAGCAGAGTGGCAGTTCACACCTCATTAGGGCAGGGATGGGACAAACCCAGCCCAGCATCACAGGAGCAAAGGACACTGGCCTAGCAACAATAAAGGATCTGTGTGACTCTTGAGTGAGTCACCCCCACATTCCTTTGGTCAGTTTGGGACTGTGATGAGGTAATGCTCACCTGACTCTGAAAGGGTGAGGGGACAAAGTCAAGAGGGAAGAAAGAACATGATAAAAGTGAGAGACGTTTGCCGTGCTCTTCCTCTCTTCCACCTCCATCTACAGACATCACCACCAAGCGACTGAAGTGCTGATCAAATGGGAGAGCCTGGCTGAAGAGCAACCAGTCAGCCTGTAGTGAGAAGCATCTAAGTTTGTACGAGTACCGAAAGTGTTAAGATCAGCTCAGAATGCGTTTTGCATTTATTTCATTGTGACTAAATTTGACTTGTTATGTTTTGACTTGTAATCACTTACAATCTATCTTTTTCGTTAATAAATCTGTTTGTTTATTCTACCTGAAACAGTGCGTTTGGTTTGAAGTGTGTCAGACACACCCCTTGGGATAACAAGCCTGGTACATATCAATTTGTTGAACTGACAAACTCATATAAGCTTGCAGCGTCCTGCAGGCATAACTGGACATTGCTAGGGTTGTGTCTGGGACCAGAGATATTGGCTAGTGTCATTCAGTTGCACAATCCAAGGAGCAGCTTACATGCCAGAGGCTGTGCGTTAACAGCTCAGGATTGAGGGACCTCACAGGAGAGCAGGGTAAGGCTGGCTCCCAGAGTCAAGGATTGGAGTGACCTAGCAGATCACCGGTCCAGATAACACCAGAGGGGAACATCACAGCTGCATACCTTGGTCTCTGCACTGTTTGGTGCTTATGGGGCAGTTCAAATGATTGTTGGTGGTAGAAAGGCTATGGAAGAAGCTGTGGCTTATATATCTGTTCATGGTGCTTCCTCTTTGGGGCTGGAGTATAAATGCCCAAGGTGTGGAGGAATGTCCTGGAAACTTAAGTGCAAAAGTTAGCTTGTTTTCTTGTTAAAGAGATTGGTTTCACCGAAGTGCAAATCCTCAGTAGTGTTCTGGACCTTCCTGGGAAACTGAAGAGGGAAGCAGTGACTCTTGATGCATTACTGCTGCGGTCACTATAGATCAGCATGCAGTGAAGTTTATCTGCAAGTCTACCTTCCTCAACAAGGGCTGGGAATTAAATTCCCCCAGCAGGACAGGACCCATTATTGAACTTCAAATAGTTCATAAAATTGTATTTTGCTTACATAGCCTGGTAGTTAAAGACTCTGAACTGGAAGCTGGTGAATGTGAATATCTTCTTCCCCAGAAGATCAAGGTATTTAGCTCCCTTGTCTGTGTGGGTGGTCTTAGGACGTTGCTGCCTGGATCCCTCTGTGGCTGCTTGTACTACTCGTGAGTTGGGGAGAGCAGGGTGGGTGAACAAGAATTCTGCCCCTTTTGCAGGCACAAAGTTGCACTTCTCAGCCCTTTTAGAGGTAGGGGTACATGTTGCCAATGTATCCCATACCATTTTAGCTAGTACCATAATGGCCTCATTCACTGGAAGAGGTACCCAAAATTGTTCAGTGCGCTGCAGGACATCCAAGAGTATCTTGAACTTCTTCTAATAGAATCTGAAGTTTTACCATCACCCTCTGCAACAGTTCTTGATACTGGTACTCCAGCTGGTGCTCTAAAAGGAAGAACCTGCTATGGGATAAAAACAGCATGCTGACAAAACACTGCTAGCTCTTCTCTCCCTGCCCGTGGGGCCCCCCGCCACACAGGCATCCTGACCCTAGAGGCTTCCTCCCAGGCCTTGGTCTTGACTTACTGGGAATTCAGCCTGCATGTCCTTGCCAACGAAAGCCAGGCGGGGGGGGGGGGGAGGGGGGCCCTGCCAGTGTGACACACATCTTTTGGTGGAGTCTTCAGGAAACAGGTAAGAAAGCTGCAGGAGGAGCTGGATCGTCTGTGTAGCATCAGGGAATGCAAGGACTTTATCAACTGGACACAGGATGCCAACCAACTACAGATCTGCTCAGGGTCTAACCTCCCCAAATGGGTGTCCACATGCTGCCCTTGAAAGAAGGTTAAGATATAACTTTATCATAGTTCATAATTTATAAGTACCTACATGGGGAACAAAAAAAAATTGATAATGGACTTTTTAATTGCACAGATAAAAAGTGTAACACGATCCAATGGCTAGATATTGAAGCTAGACAAATTCAGAATGGAAGTAATGCACAAATTTTTAACAGTGAGTAATTTACTACTGAAATAACTTACTGCGGGTTGTGGTGGATTCTCCAAAACTGGCAATTTTTAAAACAAAATTGGATGTTTTTCTAAAATACATGCTCTAGTTCAAACAGGAACTAACTCAGGCAACTTCTGTGGGCTGTATTATGCAGGTAGTCAGACTAGATGACAGTGGTCCCTTCTGAGCTTATAAATGTATGAACTACTCTGAAAAGTGTGCAGCCCTTTGCAAGATTGAATCCTAAAACAGGAATACTATGAGAACGACACTCATAAAACTAATATTTTAGCAAAATTTACCTCCCACTTTTCAGATGCAGCATCTCCACGTTTGCCCGTTTTAATAAGATACAATCTTCCTGTTCCATCTGAAATGGTAACCCAGGTAGAAGACGAAAAGTGTATTGATGCACAAAGGCGATTATCACAAGCTGTCAAGTCTGTAGGTAGCCTGAATACTTCTCTTGGCTTTCGAAGGGCAGTGTCCTATAAGCAAAAAGCAATGAGATGTTGGCAGAATTAGATATGAATAAAGCACTTCATGAATAGCTGTTTTATTACACTCAATTTTATTACACCTGTTGACCAGCTTCTCTACTAAAAATCACTGATAAATCAAAATATATCCACATTTCAAATTTAACTGCATGGTACAGAACAAGCTAATTCTATTTTATAGCTAGCTCTTACATCTGTCACCACGAAAATGCTAAATATTTTATATTAAACATTATCTTTCATCTTAAAGCACTTTACAAACTGAAATAGACATATAGTACAAACACAGGAACACTTCATCTAAGATGAAGCCATTTCCATGTTTCAGTTCTCAGTAACATTAGACTGTTTAGGACTGAACTGACCACATTTACCTAAAGCTGCAGAAACATTTTAGTTAGAATATAAAAGCCCAAGTTGGAATTTAACCAGAAGTGTGAAAGTTAACATCTCTATTCTCATAAGAAGTGCTAGGGGATAGAATCACAGAAATATAGAAGTTATCAAGTCTAGTCCTCTGTGCTGATACTTAATGATCAAGAAGGGATCAGACTTCAAATGAGTCCCAAAAATCTCCTTTATGTGCAGACCTAACAAACAGAGTGGACACAGCTGTTCCAAATATTATACAGTACTATCAAGCCTGCCTGCTCAAAGCAACAGTGAATTGTGGGTACTCTACTTCATCCAGACACTAGGTCTTTAGTCTACACTACGAGTTTAGGTTGAATTTAGCAGCGTTAGGTCGATTTAAGCATGCACCTGTCCACGTGACCAAGACTGTTTTATCGACTTAAAGGGCTCTTAAAATCAATTTCTGTACTCCTCTCTGGAGAGGGGAGTAGCGCTAAAATTGACCTCGCTGGGTCAAATTTGGGGTAGTGCGGATGCAATTCGATGGTATTGGCCTCCGGGAGCTATTCCAGAGTGCTCCATTGTGAACATTCTGGACGGCACTCTCAAATAAGATGCACTGGCCAGGTAGACAGGAAAAGCCCCGGGAACTTTTGAATTTCATTTCCTGTTTGGCCCGCATGACGAGCTGATCAGCACAGATGACCATGCAGAGCTCATCAGCACAGGTGGCCATGGAGTACCAGAATCGCAAAAGAGCTCCAGCATGGACCGAATGGGACACACTGGATCTGATCGCTGTATGGGGAAAAGAATCCGTGCAGGCAGAACTCCCTTCCAAAAGATGAAATGCCAATATATTTGCCAAAATCTCCAAGGGCATGATGGACAGAGGCTACAACAGGGACATATATCAGTGCCGCATGAAAGTTAAGGAGCTGAGGCAAGCCTACCAAAAAACAAAGGATGCAAACGGTCGCTCGGGGTCAGAGCCACATACATGCCGCTTCTATGATAAGCTGCATGGAATTCTAGGGAGCGCTCCTACCACTACCCCACCACTGTCAGTGGACACCTGCAAGGGGAGAGTCTCATGCAACAGGGATGAGGATTTTGTGGATGAGGAAGATGAGAAGAGCGCACAGCAGGCAAGTGGAGAATCCCTTCTCCCCGGCAGCCAGGAACTGTTCATCACCCTGGAGCCAATACCCTCCCAACCCTCCCAAGGCAGGCTCCCAGACCATGAAGCCAGAGAAGGCACCTCTGGTGAGTGTACCTTTGTAAATATAATATAGGGTTTAAAAGCAAGCGTGTTTAATGATTAATTTGCCCTCAAGACTCGGGATTCATTTGCGGCCAATATAACTACTGGAAAAGTCTGTTAACGTGTCTGGGGGTGGAGCGGAAATCCTCCAGGGACATCTCCATGAAGCTCTCCTGCAGGTACTTTATAAGCCTTTGCAGAAGGTTTCTGGGGAGGTCAGCCTTATTCCGTCCTCCATGGTACGACACTTTTACCACGCCAAACCAGTAGCAAGTAGTCTAAAATCATTGTAGAACAAAGCATTGCAGCGAATGGGCCTGGGCTTTGGTGGCATTCAAGCAACATCCATTATTTATCTCTTTGTGTTCACCTCAGGAGAGAGATATCATTCATGGTCACCTGGTTCAAATACGGGAAATCTGTTTAAGGTGACATTTAGAGGTGCCCATTCCTGCTAGGCTGTTTGCCTTTGGCTGAAAAGAAATCATCCCCGCTGTTAGCCACGCTAAGGGGGGAGGCCCGTTCATGCTGAGCTGTTTGTGTTTGTCTGACAGGGATCTTCCCTGATACCAGCCACGTGGGGGGGTGGGCGGGGGTTGTGCTGCACATTCACTCTAAAACCGCAGCCCCTCCTTTTAAATGGCCAACCCAACAGGCTTTGATTAGTATGGGAAAGGAGGGTGCTGCTGTTTGAAACAGTTCCCACATGTTATGAAGGTTGAAGAAGCTGAAACCCTTTGCCTTACCATGGCTGCCTGTAAGCAGAATTCTGTTGCCCAGCCGAGCAACCAAACTGGGAGGCACCCAATGTAAGATGTAAAATGAGACCTTGTCCCAAAAGCACACGTGCTATGTAATGTGAATCGCTTGATTCAGTTTGAAATAGTCTTCCCTTTGTTCTCTAAAATGTATCTTTTTGTATCATCTTTTTGTAAAATGTATCACACTACTCTCTCTTTTTTTCCTCCTGCAGCTGAAAATGTTTCTACACTCCCCCTATCATCTCCGTCCTAGAGTCTAGCGCAGATCAGAAGGTGAAAAAAAATGCACTCGCAATGAAATGTTCTCAGAGCTCATGCAGTCCTCCCGCACTGAAAGAGCTCAGCAGAATGCATGGAGGCAAACAATGGCAGAGACCAGGAAAGTGTTAAATGAATGCCATGAGAGGAGGGAGGAGTGCGATGAGAGGAGGGAAGATGCAATGCTGAGTCTAATGGGGGAGCAAACTGACATGCTCAGGCATCTGGTGGAGCTGCAGGAAAGGCAGCAGAAGCACAGACCGCCACTGCAGCTCCTGTATAACTGCCTGCCCTCCTCCCCAAGTTCCATATCCTCCTCACCCAGATGCCCAAGAACGCGGGGGGGGGGGGTACTGGGACAGGGAGCGGCTATGGGCACCCAGCCGCTCCACCCCAGAAGATTGCACAAGCAACAGAAGGCTGGCATTCAATAAGTTTTGAACTATAGTGTGGCCTTGTCATTATAGAATATCAGGGTTGGAAGGGACCTCAGATGGTCATTTAGTCCAACCCACTGTTCAAAGCAGGACCGATCCCCAATTAAATCATCCCAGCCAGGGCTTTGTCAAGCCTGACCTTCCCTCCTCCCCTCATCCACCACCCCACCCGGTGCGTCCCTCCTCACCTACCCCTCCCAGGCTACCTTGCGACTTTTCCCCCATTTGTGTGATGAATTAATAAAGAATGCATGATTTTGAAACAATAATGACTTTATTGCCTCTGAAAGCGGTGATCAAGGCGGGGGGGGGGGGGGGGAGGTCGGTTGGCTTACAGGGAAGTAGAGTCAACCAAGGAGGCAGGTTTTCATCAAGGAGAAACAAACAGAACTGTGTCACACCATAGCCTGGCCAGCCATGAAACTGGTTTTCAAAGCTTCTCTGATGCGCACTGCCTCCTGTGCTTTTCTAACCGCCCTGGTGTCTGGCTGTGGGTAACCAGCGGCCAGGCGATTTGCCTCAACCTCCCACCCCGCCATAAACATCTACCCCTTACTCGCACAGATATTGTGGAGCACACAGCAAGCAGCAATAACAATGGGAATATTGGTTTCGCTGGGGTCTAACCTAGTCAGTAAACTGTGCCAGCGAGCTTTTAAACACCCAAATGCACATTCTACCACCATTCTGCACTTGTTCGACTATAGACTGAGCTACTCCTGACTACTGTCCAGGGTGCCTGTGTATGGCTTCATAAGCCATGGCATTAAGGGGTAGGCTGGGTCACCAAGGGTAACTATAGGCATTTCAACATCCCCAACGGCAATCTTCTGGTTTGGGAAGTAAGTTCCTTCCTGCAGCTGTTCAAACAGAGCAGAGTTCCCGAAGATGCGAGCATCATGCACCTTTCCCGGCCATCCCACGTTGATGTCGGTGAAACGTCTCTTGTGATCCACCAGTGCTTGCAGCACCATTGAAAAGTACCCCTTGATGTTTACATACTGGCTGCCAAGGTGGTCTGTTCCCAAGATAGGGATATGTGTTCCGTCTATCGCCCCACCACAGTTAGGGAACCCCATTGCAGCACAGCCATCCACTATGACCTGCACATTTCCCAGAGTCACTACCCTTGACAGCAGCAGCTCACTGATTGTGTTGGCTACTTGGATCACAGCAGCCCCCACAGTAGATTTACCCACTCCAAATACTGCAGGATAATGCATGAGGTGTTTGCAATGCTCACAATAGCAGCAGTGAACTGAGCGGGCTCCATGCTTGCTGTGGTATGGCATCCGTAGGAGAGCAGAGTTGCAGCAGAAGCACAGGATGACAACTGATGCCACGAGAATAGATATTTATACCGAACGACGAGAGGACTTGGGAGGTGGATTCATGGCACCAGGAGAGCAGAGTTGCAGCGGAAGCGGTGGAGGACAACGGTTAGCACCGCGCATGTTTCCCAAGGAAGAACACAAGCACATGACAGACAACATGGAGAAATTAGCTATTGAGACAAGAGCAGCAGAGCAGAATTGCTGCAGAAGCGGTGGAGGATGACAGTTAGCAGTCCTACTGCACCGTCTGCTGACAGTAGTATGGGTGTCTGCATGGGAAAAAAAGGCGCAAAACAATGATCTGCTGTTGCTTTCATGGAGGGAGGGGCGACTGATGATATGTACCCAAAACCACGCACGACAATGTCTTTGTCCCATCAGGCACTGGGAGCTCAACCCAGAATTCCAATGGGGAGCGGAGACTGTGGGAACTGTGTGATAGCTACCCACAGTGCAATGCTCGCCACAGTACTGTGGACGCACTCCACTGACTTAATGCACTTAGTGTGGACATATGCAATCGACTGTATAAAATTGATTTCTAAAAACAGACTGCTATAAGATCGACCTAATTTTGTAGTGTAGACATACCCTTAGCTCTCACAATGGGCCATAGAAGAGACTCACTTCGCCCAGATGTCTCTTCCTGCAGCCTCCTCAGATTGGTAGCAGTGTGATTATTGGTTAAGATCTCAAGTCATATATTACCTGGCTACATGACTGATCTCTTCAGATTAGAAGGATCCTATATGTGATTAAATTGGTTTTCAAAAACTACTCCTCCTTCATTGCCTGTTTTTGCCTACACTGGTCTACTTGTCTAGACATAGAATACCACTGCCTCAGCTGAAACTGAGGTCAAAACTTTGCTCTTTTGGTGGATGGTTTATACAGCAATTTCAACACTGCCTTGGAACCTTTTAACCTATGTAATGTTTCATCAGTCTTCAGGACACTAAAGCACAGCCTTCGAAGGGGAGATCTTCAATATCTTTTGTACTTCCACAGGAATCCCCAATTGGTGCCACAACAAGCAGCTTATGGTTACTGCCATCACTGACTTTGGTAGTTGAGTCTATAACAACATCCAGGTAAGTCTCCAGAGCATACTTTACAACCCATCAACGCTTCACCAGGAACTCGCCTCTGAAGTCTTCAGGCAGTTTACTGATGAACCTGGACATAGCATCCTAGTTATAACGGGTCAAAGGGCCTGATGGTGAGTTATGCAGAGCTATAAACCTTCAGCTTAATAAACCTTTCTACCAAAAATATTTAATTTGTTTGCATCTTTTCTTTCGGGTGTAGCTTTTGCTCTATCTTGGCAAAGTCTTTCATTTACTGCTAACAATCCAAGGAGCCTGGTGGGGTTCTGACAGAACTGTTTGAACCCATGTAATGGAACCTAGTACTTGTATTCTGTACACTTCACCACAGGCATGATAGATGATGGAATTTCCCATAAGGCTTTAATAGGTTACATAATTGACTTATTTATAGGGAGGACAACTTTCCCTCTTGAGGCAGGGGGTAAAATGTCTGAGTTTGTGAGGTTTTTCTCCTCCACAAGCTCCATTTGTATACCAAGGGACATAGCCATCCTTTTCAGGAGTTTTTAAAGGACTTAAAATCATTAGGTGTGTTCGGTACCAGAGCCTCGAATGGTGACAAGGATGAAGCATTCAGAGGCAGCAGGCTAGGACCATCTTGAAGATGGTCTTGAACTGTCAATGTAGAAGACATAGCTAATACAGGCAGTGGGCAGACCTGGTCTTTGGTGCCCAGCAGAAGCTCGTTACCAACACCAAGTGGTCTGTCATTATCATCTGGTGAAATCTCCCTCTTTGACGGGCATGTTTCTGTAATGCACTGGTTGCTCAGTACTGACTTTGAACAGTCCATTGGTATCAGATGGGGAAACTTCCCTTCTTGGGGATGTCTTTCAGAAGTGCAGCAGAGACAAGGACCTGGACATTGATGGCATCTCCAGAAAGGCCAATGGTGAGGCTGGTATTTCATTAGCTGTGTGAGTGACTGTCTGAACAGGCAGTAAAGGGACTAGGCCATCCTGTCCAAAGATTTTCAAGCATCTGTGTCTCTGGCCTTCCCTTGTTGTATTTTCTCAGCTCCAGAGTTAGCAGGAGGAAGTCTGAATTGATTTGGAATGATCAATGGCTCAGAGATGAGAAGGTAATTCTACCCAACCTTGACCTGAATATTAATTATAATGAAACAGTAGAACTTTGGAAGTCTAATTCTGTAATACCACATGCATGGAAATGCAATGGCAAGATTAGAAAATGCACGAGCAATTGACTGGGCTTCTTCACACCTTAGATCTTGCTAAATGACTACATGACAAAATCACCACACAGCTCGGCACAACCAGCAACTTTGATTTGAAACAGAACCAAGGGCTGGGATAGCTGACTAAAACAAAGTACTTTGGCAGTTTTATGTGAAGAAGTTTGTCACAGCCTCTGACTCTAACCAGTACAGTTTTCCAGCATTTTGCACATTTAAAATAATAATAACAGGAAGCATCTATGTTGTTTATGACAAATTAGCAAGTTATTATGGTTGCACATTATACTGTGCCTGGTTTTAAAAATTGGTGAAAACTAGTTTATTGACAAATGGGGGTGGGGGAGGGGAGGACTGTATACTCCATGAGTATACAGAATTTGAGAAGACTCTTAGCATAATAGGAAATCGCAATGAGTAAATTTCTAAAAATCTTGAGAAATTATAAAATTGGCTCTTGTTGCCTCACAGTGCAGCCATCGTTTTACAACAATTGACCATGTGGTACGAGGTGCTATACCACATGCAACCACTGGCCCTCTAGCCTAATATCCTGCTTCTGCCAGTGCATGAAATAATGCACAATGTACCATCAGGCTGCACTGTACTATTTATGGTGGGGTGTTAAGAGCGATTTCCTTCCTTACCCTTGCAAGGAATTAGTTTACACCCTGAAACATAACAGTTATTAGTGGCTTAGCTTACACTCCTATAGGTCATAAATTTGTCAGCTATTTTAATAAAACTTCCACATACAGTCATTGGCTTGCTAACCACCTGGGGAAGGATTTTCCATAGAAGTAGAAAGATAGTGTCAGGTGAAGGGGGAGAAAGGGACCTGCATGCAGGGAGGAGAGAAGTCTGGCAACAGCAAGCAGAGTTGAGCCACTAAAAGGACCACAAAAGAAATAATGAAGTGAATTTACCCATGACTCAGAATGTTAGTCCCAACCATATGTCAGTCCTTAGCCAAACTGATCCCTAGTCAAGCATATGGACCCATTCCTGGGGAGAACTAGCAAACATTTATTTTTCCTAATGAAGGCCTTATCAATACTGCAGAAATGTGTCATGCTAACTGCCGCTCGGTTCCCTGACACATCTGAAATACACCTCATGTCCACATATAGAGTTACTCCCAACAATGCACAGCTGTTCATAGTGCTATTCGGATTAGATTGGCTTCTAACCACCACATGGTTCTCTGCTGTGCCAAATTCCAATAATGCAGTGTCATTATGGATGGGTAACGCTGGAATAATAGTCCCTCTGGTGCAAATAAATTCCCCAAGTACTAGCCCATAGTGCACAGGTCACTGATTAGCTGGTCTGTCTGGCCCATTTTCTGAACTCCATTGCACAACGGTCATGGTTTCTAGAAGCTACTTAACTGAGCACATACCACTGCGCACACTGTGTGCTGTTTCCCCAGAAATCAATTTCTTTGGATAGCATGTCTTCTCAGTAGCATTCTTATGACTGTGCTGCCAGCTGATCTGAAGTGGATATGTGGGCACTGATGGCCACCTGGATAGATGAGGCAAGTCAGGCACAGTTGAACTCAGGCATTGGGAATACGTGAATGTATGGCTGGTATAGCAGCAGACACCAGTTGCGTCTACACCAGGACTCCAGTCTTTCAACCTGTTCTTGTTGGCACAACTTCGATGAGAGGGGAAATGGTTCCTGGAGGATGCCCTGGATTCTCTGAAGTGGGAAAGGTAGGAATCCATTTCACATTCTCAGGACTCTGTAAGTAAGGGTGGTGCAATGCCGAGATCAAGACTGTGATTTATGATGGGACATACTGGTGGCAACATCAGGGCCTTCCTGGCTATCAGTATCAGTGGCCATCAGTACCATGGTGATCTTGGAGCTGGCATTAGGGGATCGAGGGAAGCAATATTGAGCTTGAAGTCACAAGTGCCATAACACATACAGATATTGGCACCATGTGCAACTGCCCCAGCAGGACACTGTTGGTCTGGATGATCAGCAAGGGCAGTACCAAAAAGCTCAGAAGATCTTTTCCAGCTGAATAAGCCTCCAGAGTGATCTGTACTGCAAGGGGTCTCTGCCCCACTGTGAAAAGGGTCGATAGCTCCACTGTTTGTGTCAAGGAAGTAGCTGGCCTAACAGTCTTGGAACAGGTACCAGAGACAACGACTCAGCTCTAAAAGAGTCACCAGGTTGTGGTACTGGGAAGCGGCAGGCTGAAGGGTGCTATCTTCGGTATCGGAATGGCTAACTTCTGTAGCAGAGGAGTCCCATACCAAGGATTCTGATGATCTCTTTGTAAGCTTTGAAGGTCAAGGGTGTTCAAAATGCTTGTGTGTCTTTGAAGACTGTTCCAGTGAGGGGGATCTCCTCCTGTATGTCCATAGATATAAGGTCATAGGACCACTCCTGAAAGGAGTAATTGAGGAACTCCCTTGATCCAACACAAGTGAGTCTGATGCCAAGCAAAAGGGCGACCTCCATGAGAATGTATCTGAGAAACTGTTCTCTTTGCTGCTTAGTTCTTGTCTGGAAGCCCTGGAAAATTGGACACCCATCCTGATGTGATCCTCACCCAAGCACTTCAAAACAGCAAGACTGAGGATCACTCATAGACATCAATGTGACACACCTGGAGCAGGGCTTGAAGTTGGAAGGCCTTGTTACAGGCTTGCCAAGTACAGGGCACAGCCCGGACCCCACAAACTATTGACAAAAAAAGAGGAAGGGAGGGGAGTGGGACAAAAGGGGAAAAAATGAAAGAGGATCCAAAGGGACCCCAAAACAAGTGCGGTTAACTATAACCGGACAGACAACTAACTACGAAGGCACTTTCACAGGAGGAATCAAGCTGACATCACTCTCTGAATATCATCCATACCTGTAAGAAGGAACTGAAGGATGGACAGGGCAGCACCGCCATTTATACCCTCGGCTTGGAGTACATGGGACATAAGGTCACAGGCATGGCTGCCCCTACTGGTATGGAAAATTCTCCCATACCAGTGCATAAGGTACGCATGCACGCGCGCACACGCATGCAGTAATGGACATTTCAACCACTCAAACAAAAGTTTTGTGTTGTTATAATAAAAAGATACAATGGGATTTTATATCTTGATATGTAATACTCTACATTTTATCTGATGCATCTTCTTTTCTTACCAATTGTAAGCATCAAATACACATAATTACTAACAGGAAAACAAACATCGATCTTCACAAACAGGTGTCCATTTTATGCACAGAAAACTGAATACCAATATCTTAAAATTACATATAAAGCCTTGCAACTGCAGTGGTATAGAAAAATTGCTCATTACCAATTTGAAAGATGAAATATATGTTGCCTTTATTGTTTTTAAATTATATTATGCCTATACCCTAGCACCAAGACACCATGGTGATGAGTGCTATATAGCTATTAGACAAAATAGATAGGATTGATAACGGCATACTACATTATTCAATTGTATGGCTAGGCTTTCTGTCACATACAGTTCAATCTGTGTATCGTCGCACCAATATAAAATATCAAAGAAGCTCTCTTAGACGGTGCCAAAGGTCAGAAGATGTTCTTCCCTTAAAAATCAATTCCATCATCATATCAGCTTCTATTTACCTAAAATCTAAAGGTCTGTTTCATAACCAAGATCTCCAAGGTAACCATGCCTGAATGGTTAGCATTTACTATGGGTAAAGCAACAAACACACTGAATACATTCCTGACTTGCTTGCTGAATCAATTTGCAGTTAGATCAGTATGTCACTCTAACTTTTCAGCTATGAGTGCTATTAATAAACAAGGGAGGCACAGATACACTAAAGCAGCACACCCAAGCACAATTATTAGAAACAGAAACATATTCCTTAGGGTACTGCCAGTTTCACTAAAGTAGAAGTATTATTTTATAAGCCAATCGTGAAATCTCCACAGCAGAAGTACTGAATTTTTCTCTTATCTCTCAATGTATGATGCAATAACTTGTTTACACAGATGTACATCTTTTCAACAATCTCTAGCCTTGCTAAATTACAGAACTGTCCCACATTCCTCCCATCCACCCCAAATATTAAATCAGCAGTTATTTTTTTCTTTGGATTTGCCTACTGGTGTATTATTTTAACAAATCGGTGGGCAGGCCATGTAACAATTTTAAGATGTTCTTTTGTAAAGCTACAAACATGGTAAGTGTTTATTTTAAATATTTTTCACCCACCAACGTTTCAATATTAACAGTTTAGAAAAGGCTCAATAAGGCATCAGTAGTGACATGTGCTATCACATGGGGGCAAGTAGGAAAGGGGCTTCAGTGGAAGCATCTTTTATTCCTAGGGAACGCTCTGAGAGATAACCTGGCCCAAGACCCCTTCACCAGTCTGTCGTGCATAGAGCCAATTTCTGGGTGCCACATGCTTCCAAGGCCAACTGGGTCTGGGTAGCATTTTTTGGTCATTGCTCCTAGTTCCTAACTCTCTTTGGGAGGGCACACTCTCGGGGTCAGATCTGTGGTCTGACACCCTTCCTTGGGATGTAGGGTGCAGTAATGCAACACCTCGTTCACGTTGACGCCCGGGCGTTTCAGCCACTATGCAACAAGCATTAATCTTCTCGCCAAGGTGGAGTACCAGCAGCACCGTAGCCGCGGAGTTAGAGCGCTCTAAGTGCC
Source organism: Caretta caretta (assembly GCF_965140235.1). Taxonomy (NCBI): domain Eukaryota; kingdom Metazoa; phylum Chordata; order Testudines; family Cheloniidae; genus Caretta; species Caretta caretta. The sequence goes on along the minus strand of NC_134207.1, from coordinate 32,570,960 downwards.
TTGCCAGTGTGAACGGGGAGTGAGCTAGGGCGCCTGGAGCTACTTTATTGCACTGTAACTCGCAACTGAAGCCAAGCCCTAAGCAAAGGAATTTCTTAATCACAGTGACTTTGTTAAAGTCACCGACCTTTGAAACATAAATCCTGAGACACACAAACCCAGTCTCAGCTCACCCTTTCTGGGATTCTGTGTCAGGGTGGGCAGAATCCACCTGTCCTCTCTCGTGCAAGTCCTGCTCACACATGGTCAATCCCCCTACACATAGCAGAATCCCGCTCTTAAACAGACCTATGTCTTCCCCCTGTGCTCTTAGGACAAAGGTGGCCAACCAGCAGCTCCAGAGCTGCATGAGGCTCTTCAGAAATTAATATACATCTCCTTGCATAGGCGCCGACTCCAGGACTAGAGCCACAGGCGCCAACTTTCCAATGTGCCAGGGGGTGCTCAACCCCCAGTTCTGCCCCAGGTCCTGCCCCCACTCCACCCCTTCCTCCAAGGCTCCTGCCCCTTCCTGTCCCCTCCCCCGAGCGTGCCACTTCCTCGCTCCTCCCCCAGTCTCCCACCCATCTACATGCTCAGTACCCACCAGCAGCCCTAACAGCCCCCTCCTCCAACACCTCCTGCCCTCTAGCAGCCCCGCCAATCAGCGCCTCCCCCTCCCCATGCCTCCCACCCACCGCAATCAGCTGTTTTGCAGCATAGAGGAGACTCTGGGGGGAGCAGCAAGGATGTGGTGCTCGGGGGAAAGGGCAGAATGAGCTGGGGCGAGGGTAGGACGGGGGAAGGAAGAGGCAGGGTGGGGCTGGAGATTTGTGGGAAGAGGTGGCGTGGGGGCAAAGCCGGGGCAGAGCTGGGGGTCGAGCACCCCCCGGCACTTTGGAAAGTGGGCGCCTGTCTCCTTGAATCTTTGCACAAGCAGATGGTGAGTAGCTTCCATAGTCGTTATGTCACATCACTCCTGTGACATTACACAACTGCTCACAGTGAGCACATTACTCAGTTTGGACTCAGAAATGGGAGTGTAAACACCGTTTGTGCTGCTATGGAAATTTTTATCAAAATTTTTCTTACACCATCTAACAATGGAAGGCAGGTGAAAATGGAAAAAAAAATATGCAGATGAAAATCGAGGCTTCCAACAGGACTGGGAGAATAAGTACTTTTTCGTTGAACATAACGGTAAGGCCATGTGTCTTCTTTGCCAGACATGTATCTCTCAATTCAAATCTTTAACCTTGCAGCACCATTTCGCTTCGAGCCATGTACATATGGATCAAGAATTCCCACAAGGTTCTGAACGCCATACTTTAAAACTGAAAACTTTGAAAAAAACAAACATACATATGTAGAAGCCCAGTTCTTCACCAGATGTGCAAACAGATTGCAGGCTGTAATGTTAGCCTCCTATTAAGTGGCCTGGCACATAGTCCGTGCGAAAAAGCCATATTCTGAAGGCGAGTTTATAAAAACGTGCCTCACTGATGCGATTTCAATGCTGTCACCAGAGAACGAGAATCTACAAAAGAAAATTTCTGGCCTGCAGCTTTCACACCACACAATAGAACGCCAAATCTGTGACCTGGAAAGTGACATCAAATCACAACTGCACTCAACTTCAGCAGTGTGAATATTTGAGATCGCTTTGGATGAGTCGTGTGATGTATAGGATAAACCTCAATTATCGGTTAACGTTGCACCCCATAATGCTTTATGGGAACATGCCTATGAATGTATATAATGACATAGCTGAAATATGTTTTATGCTACATATGCCTTGTAACATATCTCTAAATGTTATGATCTACTGAATATATTCATCCTATTTGTATGCATGCATCATTTTTATATTCAAAGTTATGAATATTGGCTATGTACTTGTTTAATTTTAAGTAGCCTCAGTGAAGCAGTTGGTAAGCTTCCTAAAAAAAGACTATTCTCAGTAAGTGCCCAATCAAGAAACACTTAAGCCAACAATGAACTTGGGAGATGCCACTCCACATCTGCACTTTCCCAGGAATGTGGCCTGGCTGGTAAAGAACTCAGTCACGCATAGACATGTGACTCGCCCATGTGACTCCAAAACTCCATCTTGGAGATGAATTCTGGATAGGAGAGAGAAGGGGGACCACCCACAAGAGAAAGTCTATTTAAGTCCCTGTAAACCCCTCCATTTTGTCTTCAGCTGGTTAAAGAGATAGCCTCTCCACCGCCCAAAGGATACCTGAAAGAGACTGGAACAAAAGGACAGTAACCACAGGGGTGGGAGTGATTGCTGGACCCAGACTAGAAGGAGCTAGTCTGTAAAAGACACTCATGGGAACATCTCTGAGGGTGAAGTTTCATCTGTAATCACTTTTTTACTGTATTAGGCATAGACTTGCATGTTTTATTTTAGTTTGGTAATTTACTTTGTTCTGTCTGTTACTACTTGGAACCACTTAAATTCTACTTTTTGTATTTACTAAAAAATCACTTTTTACTTATTAATTAACCAAGAGTATGTATTAATACCTGGGGGAGGGGGGGCAAACAGCTGTGCATCTCTCTCTATCAGTGTTATAGAGGGTGAACAATTTATGAGTTTATCCTGCATAAGCTTTATATGAGGTAAAACGGATTTATTTGGGGTTTGGACCCCATTGGGAGCTGGGCATCTGATTGTTAAAGACAGGAACTTAAGCTGTTTTCAGTTAAGCCTGCAGCTGTTGAGGAACGTGGTTCAGAGCTAGGTCTGGGTTTGCAGCAGGCTAGTGTGTCTGGCTTAAACCAGGCAGGGCACTGAAGTCCCAAGCTGCCAGGGGAAACAGGTTCAGGAGTAGTCTCAGCACATCAGGTGGCAGTCCTAAAGGGGGTTTCTGTGATCCAATCCATCACAATCGGTATTTGTTCACACTATGTCTGACGACTATGTTGTAAGGGAAGAACTCCTCGATATCATGTCACTAAAGGACAGAACTCGTGGACAAGATCTAAAGGAGGTGTTAATGTTGGTAGCTGAAAAAAAAAAAAAACAACAACTTGCCTTTACAGAAGCTCAGTGCCATTGCAACGGATGGGGCTCAGGCCATGTGGGGATCTGTGAATGGATTAGTAGGGATTTGTAAGTCTGATGAGAGCTTTCCTGAATTTTGGACATTTCACTGTATTATTCACCAGGAGCAACTGGTATCTACAAATCTCAGATTTGATCACGTCATGAAACCTCACTTGTACATTGTGAATTTCATTCACTCAAATGCACTCAAAGCACAGACAATTTCAAATTCTAATTGAAGAACAGGATGAAGACAACTCCCCTGCCAATTTGCCATTTCACTGCACAATTCAATGGGTCTCAAGAGGTAAAGTTATTTCCTGTTTTTTCAAGCTCCTGGAACCAGTAAAATTGTTTACGGAGAAGAAGCACAGAATACACCCCGAGCTTACAGATCCTGGGTGGGTTCTAGATTTAACATTTCTTGAAGAAATGCTGCTGCATTTGGATAAACTGAATACAGACTTACAAGGAAAATTCCAGTTGCTGTCTGATCTAGTGCAAAGCATATTTGCATTAATGAACAAACTGCAGTTGTTTCACAGACAAATGCTTGAGGGAGAGCTGACACTTTCCCTAAATGCCACAACTTCAAGCGATCAAAAGAAGGTGCAGAAGAACCCCTAAAACGGAGCACAACTAGATAAGTGAGTGTGATTAAAGACCTTAAGGATAGTTTGGGAAAGTTAAGGAAAGATTCCAAGATTTGCAGCGGAAAAGACCTCAAATCAGATTTCTGATTGATCCTTTTAGTGCTGAAGCCGATTGTCTGAAGTCCCCTTTAGTCACTGACGAAGCAACATCAGTGACGGGGCAAGGCCAGATGAACAGGAAAGTAGTGAGAAACAGGTATGTTAGCCCCAAGCTAAACAAATCCCTGTTACCATGGTAACCAAATGGCAGTTACTCCGGGTTAATCAAGACACCTGGGGCCAATTAAGATCCTTCTCGAAAGCAGTGGAGACAGCTAGGTTGATTGGGACACCTAAAGCCAATCAAGGGCTGGCTGGAACTAGTTAAAAGCCTCCCAGTTAGAGACGCATGTCAGGAGCTTTAGGAAGAAGCTGTGCTGCTGGGGAAGCTGGGCAGTACAAACCCTATCAGGCACAAGGAAGAAGGTCCTGAGGTAAGGGTGAAGTAGATGTTGGGTCGGGGGAGGGAGCTGCTGTGGGGAAGTGGCCCAGAGAATTGTACTCGTCCTGTTTCAAGAAGTCAGCTACCAATAGCTGTTATATTAGGGTAGAAGGCAGGCCTGGGCTTCCCAACCCCCCTCTTCTGCCCCCACTTTTCCTGATTAATCACAGAGACTGTGAGACAACAGAGACTGTGCGAGGGAGGGTTGCTTCTTCCCACCTCCCTTCCTGGCTTATGATGAAAGTGGCTCAGTAGGCTGTGATCCTTGCCTCTCGAGAGAGAAGGGCTACGTGAAGGGTCACAGTGAGCCTCTGAGGCTAGCGTAATCCGCCTGGAAGCGCAGAACCCACTGAGACAAGGTCGGAGCTTTGTCACATATCCCAGATGGAAATAACAGAATTTTGTAAGATGACAGATTGAAATCTGTTCATGTGACGGGGCACACTTGCCCCGCACTGATACTGTGAGGGTTAACGCCACTCTCTGGGCTGAGCAGGCCATGCCCCCACAGCCCTGCTGGGCATGCTCCAGCTGGAGACAAGGTATAAAAGGGAGCAGCTCATTCAGGACTGGCTGCTGGAGGGGAAGGACCTTGAAGAGCTGTCCTAGTCCTTGCCTGCAGGAGCCAGAGATCCTGAGAGTCAGACTGGAGGTCTGTGACAAGATGAGTCCCAGGGAATCATCCACACTGAGGAGCCCAAGACCCCGATACCCCATGGACTGTGGCTTCGGGAAACACAGCAGGAAATGACCCAGGGCGGGTGAACAAGTGGTATTTCTCACCTGAGTGAGGTCAGTGTGTTTCGGTGGGATTCCTCACTGATCCAGAGGCGGACCACTCAGCCACTGTTAGGGCCCTGGGTCGGGGTCTGGTGGAGTCAGGTGGGCCTGAGCGCTCCTACCCAGGCCATCGCCCCCACCTGGTGGCATAAGTACTAGCCACTAGGCTACACTGCCCTGTGTCTGGGGGTCATGATATTGACTCCGGTCGCTAGGCCGCACTGCCCCATGTCTGGAGGCTGTTATATTGACTATATTGACATGCTGACCTGAATGCAAGGGCCGCTGTAACTGACCCTGGCCATTAGACATATATAATCATTACATATTACTGTGGCTCTTTGGCAATGTACATTGGTAAATTCTGGCTCCTCTTCAGGCTCAGGTTGGCCACCCCAGTCCTAGAAAGTTATAGATCCACCCACCTGCCCCTTCCCCCCTTAAGGGCTTCTGGTAGAAAACCCATTGTTTCATGGGGGTAGGACACTAGTCAAAAGACACTCAAAATCACTGGCCCCAGATTGTGGTCTTTGGTTTCTCTTAATGATAGCCCTTCAATGAGGTATCAAACATCTTTCTTGGGGAAGGCATCTGTTTGGAATACAGTAAAACAGATTGTCTGTGAGTATGTCCAGGCTTGTGCAGTCAGTCAGTGTCCAATATTTCCACACAAAACAGAATTGTGTGAAATGCGGAACTCTGATATATCCCACTCGGTCATGCCCTATTTCAGGGGAAGAACAATTTTGTTGCTCCAGTAGCAACAGCTGATGCCTGCTCGGTGCTGAAGGGAGCTATAGTAGGGTTTGCAACAATAGGCCTGTGTTTAGATTGGCAATTCACCCATACTCTTCAGCCCCAGCCTTGGATTTCATGTCCTCAGCTATGTTTTTCCTATCCACATCAGCTTTTGCATGTTGAGGATATAAGACAAGATGCAGATTGCAGTGACTGTAACTCAGAAACACTGTCAATAGTCACACAATTGCATTGAAAACGTCCTAATGTCAGTTAAAACTATCTAAGCAGGTCTAATTTTGCAGTGGTCTTTTGTGAATAAATGTTTGAACTGCTAGAGTACAGTGGCACAAAAAAAATGCGGCCATGCAAAAGGGACATAGTAGACTGTTAATAAACAAATAAGAAATACTGTGACAATATTGTTTGCCAGTGAAAGATACACACACAGACAGACAGTACCTGCCCCCCACAAGCCTACAGTCTTAAAGATGTCCAGATGATTGGGAATCCTTGCAATATATAAGATCAATACTATAGAGCTGACGAAGCCATACGGATATGCCATCTTCAGGTCCAGGAGGCAGTAATCTGCCCAGAAACAGACAATGAAGGTAGAGTATATTCTTTTAAGGAGCATCATGCTTACGTATGGAAGGAAAAGAAAGTAAGGTGTATGTGTTGGGAGGCTGTGGGAGAAGAGAATCATGGAGATGAACAGTACTATTAAGACACCAATTCTGATTAGGCAACATGTGAGCCAAGACTTCCATTTTTTAATTGTTACCTTATCCTCTCAACTCCACCCTCCAACTTCCGTCTGAGCCCAATGACCATTTCATATCAGATGACTGGATGGTAAATCCTCTCAGGCAGGCAGTCTTCTTTATTTCTTGTTTGTACAGTGCCTATCATAACAGGACCCTGATCTTTAATTTTGTATAAACTTATTAAATAGGGGCTACCATAATAGAAATAAACAAACCATATCAGTATGGTGCAGGTAGAGAGGGCAGCAAGTCCCTCTGGAAAGGGGGAGAAAAAATTGTGGGACAAATGCAGTGGGGTGAGCCATCAGATGAAAAGTCTTCAAGTCAGACTCATCCCACTGTGGAGTGGAAGCCCACATCTCATTTTAAAATTTTCATCTGGCATTCCTACACCAGAACAGGATGGAAAACGTTAACAGGGTACAAAGAAGTTGGGACAGATTTTCAAGGAGAACAGATGATCACTTCACAAAAAGGGCAGGTGGATCTCTGGGAAGTGATTGGAGAGGTTGATTTGGAAGAAAAAGGCTGTAAAGAAAAGAGAGCCAGTAGGAGAGAGCGAGAAGGAACCTTTCATTAGCTCACATACAGTTCAACAAGCTTCAAGCACAAACTTCTCAGATCCATACCTCAGATGTTGCCTCCAAAAAGTTTTCATATCCAAATCCGGAGATCTGTGACTTTAAGAACACAGAGTCTGGATCTGCCATGCATCTTCGAAGGAAGATTTTTTTTCACTCAATTAGCAGTGATGCTTAAGGCATGGATTATCTGTAGCATAGATATGAATGAGCTGCAATACCTGGGCAAGAGAAAAAGCTTGCACTGTGTCTACCTCACCCTCATGAGCATTATAGTCTTCATATTAAACTACATATTAAACACAGGGGGTTTTTTTCCACCCAGCAACGAGGAAAGCTCTCCAAATAAATAGCTGTCAGCTACTGCATGACACTGCATATATCTACTTATCACAAACAGGAGATTAGTAAGGTAATTTGAAACTCTGTTTAATGCGGTCTCATTCATTTTAATTCAATTATAAACTGCTAGCTGGAAAAACGTCACATGCAAATGTTGAAATTGCAGTGCAGCCTCTATTATAATCCCATAAAAATGCATATTAAAACTAGGGCTGTCAAGTGATTAAAAAAATTAATCGCAATTAATTGCGCTGTTAAACAATAAAATACCATTTATTTTAAATATTTTTGGATGTTTACTAAGTTTTCAAATATATTAATTTCAGTTACAACAGAATACAAAGTGTACATGTTCACTTTATATTTATTTTGATTACAAATATTTGCACTATAAAAAACAAAAATTGTCACCTAATTCAAGTACTGTAGTGCAACCTCTTTATCATGAAAGTTGAACTTACAAATGTAGAATTATGTACAAAAAAATCCTGCATTCAAAAATGAAACAAATGTAAAACTTTAGCTCCTACAAGTCCACTCAGTCCTACTTCTTGGTCAGCCATGTTGGTCACTCAGACAAACAAGGTTGGTTACAATTTGCAGGAGAGAATGCTGCCTGCTTCTTGTTTACAATGTCACCTGAAAGTGAGAACAGGCATTCGCATGGCACTGTTGTATCTGGCATTACAAGATATTTACGTGCCAGAATCGCTCAAGAGTCATATGTCCCTTTGTGCTTCAACCACCATTCCAGAGGACATGCTTCCATGCTGATGGGTTTTGCTTGATAACAATCCAAAGCAGTGCAGAGTGATGCATGTTCATTTTCATCATCTGAGTCAGCTGCCACCAGCAGAAGGTGGATTTTCTTTTTTGGTGGTTTGAGTTGTGTAGTTTCCGCATCAGAGTGTTGCTCTTTTAAGACTTCTAAAAGCATGCGGCACACCTCATCCCTCTCAGATTTTGGACGGTACTTCAGATTCTTAAACCTTGGGTAGAGTGCTGGAGCTATTTTCAGAAATCTCACATCAGTACCTTTGCATTTTGTCAAATTTGCAGTGAAAGTGTTCTTAAAATGAACATGTGATCGGTCATCATGTGAGGCTGCTATAACATGAAATATATGCAGAATGCAGGTAAAATAGAGCAGGAGACATACAATTCTCCCCCGAAGAAGTACAGTCACAAATTGAATTGATGCATTATTTTTAATGGAGCATCATCAGCATGGAAGTACGTCCTCTGGAATGGTGGCTGCAGCATGAAGGGACATATGACTCTTCAGCGATTCTGGCACGTAAATATCTTGCGACGCCGGTTACAAAAGTGCTATGTGAACGCCTGTTCTCACTTTCAGGTGACTGTAAATAAGAAGCAAGCAGCAATATCTCCTGTCAATGTAAACAAACTTGTTTGTCTTAGCGATTGGCAGAATAAAGAGGACTGAGTGGACTTATAGGCTCTAAAGTTTTACACTGTTGTTTTTGAGTGCAGTTATGTAACAAAACAAAATTTACATTTGTAAGTTACACTTGCATGATTGCACTTCAGTACTTGTATGAGGTGAACTGAAAAATACTATTTTCTTTACAGTGCATATATTTGTAATAAATAGTATAAAGTGAGCACTGTACACTTTGTATTGTGTTGTAATTGAAATCAATATTTAAAATGTAGAAAAACATCCAAAAATATTTAATAAATAGCAATTGGTATTCTATTGTTATAAGTGCAATTAATCGCAATTAATTTTTTTTACTTGCAATTAATTTTGGAGTTAATCTCGTGAGTTAACGGTGATTAATTGACAGCCGTAATTAAAGCCAACATAGTTGGCAATCACCACTGCTCACAGTAAGTGTAAACAAACACATAAGAGTAACAGCTCTTTCAAATCTATCTTCTACGCAAGACATAATACATGGCAAACACAATGTTGAGAGGTTTTTAGCCCAATACAAAGAAGAATGTACAAGGAGGGTAGGAGAAAGTATATTTGGCTTGTGCCCTTTGTGTCTTTATGGGATTACAGAATCTCTTAAGTGTTTTTTTTGTTTGTTTTTTTTTTAAATCTAGTAGGGCTTTGTGCTGATTATGAAAAATAGCTGTATTTTTAACTAACTGGAGGTAAAATCCTAATGAAGACCAGGTAGTTTGTAGTTTTCACGAGTTAAACAGGTTAAATTAAAAATTAGGCCAAGGTAAAAGCACGCTTTTGTTCTCCTAATAAAAACACAGCCTAGGAATTCAAGTCTTTTACATTTTGAAAGACTAGTGAAGGTAGAACTAATGAAGCTATGACATCAAAAAAATTGAGACATCAAACAATCAAGACAAAATATTTTTATATTTAAAATTCTGCTTTGGAGTATTTTTGCGTTGTTTAGTTTAATAGCTAAAACTCCAGCGATTAACATTATATAAATGACTTCTTCATGGAACACCTCCTCACCCCTTCCATTAATGTGTGAGAGTTTACAATAGGCATGAACTGATCCCCACATGAGATCCTCCAGCAAAACCAAGGAAGACCAGACTTCACATTCTTGATACTTTTAAGACAGGGGTTCTCAAACTTCACTGCACTGAGCTCTGGTCCACACTAGGAGTTGGTCGAATTTAGCAGCGTTAAATCAATTTAACCCTGCACCCATCCACACGACGAAGCCCTTTTTCTCAACTTAAAGGGCTCTTAAAATTGATTTCTTTACTCCACCCCTGACAAGGGGATTAGCGCTGAAATCGGCCTTGCCGGGTAGAATTTGGAGTACTGTGGATGCAATTAGACGGTATTGGCCTCCGGAAGCTATCCCAGAGTGCTCCAATGTGACCACTCTGGACAGCACTCTCAACTCAGATGCACTGGCCAGGTAGACAAGAAAAGAACAGCGAACTTTGAATTTCAATTTCCTGTTTGGCCAGCGTGGCAAGCTGCAGGTGAGTGCAGAGCTCATCAGCAGAGGTGACCATGATGAAGTCCCAGAATCGCAAAACAGCTCCAGCATGGAGCGAACAGGAGGTATGGGATCTGATCGCTGTATGGGGAGAGGAATCCGTGCTATCAGAACTCATTTCCAGTTTTTGAAATGCCAAAACATTTGTCAAAAATCTCCCAGGGCATGAAGGACAGAGGCCATTACAGGGACCCGAAGCAATGCCACGTGAAACTTAAGGAGCTAAGGCAAGCCTACCAGAAAACCAGAGAAGCGAACAGCCACTGCGGGTCAGAGCCCCAAACATGCTGCTTCTATGATGAGCTGCATGCCATTTTAGGGGGTTCAGCAACCACTACCCCAACCATGTTGTTTGACTCCTTCAATGGAGATGGAGGCAACACAGAAGCAGGTTTTGGGGACGAGGAAGATAGCTCACAGCAAGCAAGCAGAGAAACCGGTTTTCCCGACAGCCAGGAACTGTTTCTCACCCTGGACCTGGAGCCAGTACCCCCTGAACCCACCCAAGGCTGCCTCTCAGACCCGCCAGGCAGAGAAGGGACCTCTGGTGAGTGTATCTTTTTAAATAGTATACATGGTTTAAAAGCAAGCGTGTTTAATGATTAATTTGTCCTAGCATTCGCAGCCAGTACAGCTACTGGAAAAGTCTGTTAACGTGTCTGGGGACGGAACGGAAATCCTCCAAGGACATCTCCATAAAGCTCTCCTGTATGTACTTGCAAAGCATTTGCAAAAGGTTTCTGGGGAGGGCAGCCTTATTCCGTCCACCATGGTAGCACACTTTGCCATGCCAGGCCAGTAGCACTTAGTCAGGAATCATTGCAGAACAAAGCATTGCAGTGTATCTTTGCTGGCATTCAAACAACATCCGTTCTTTATTGCTCTGTGTTATCCTCAGGAGAGGGATATCATTCATGGTCACCTGGTTGAAATAGGGTGCTTTTCTTAAGGGGACATTCAGAGGTGGCTGTTCCTGCTGGGCTGTTTGCCTGTGGCTGAACAGAAATGTTCCCCGCTGTTAGCCACGGGAAGGGGAGACGGAGGAGGGGTTAGCCACACGGTGGGGGGAGGCAAAATGCGACCTTGTAAAGAAAGCACATGTGCTATGTATGTAATGTTAACAACAAGGTTTACCGTGAAAGAGTGTACCCATTGATCTGTAAAATGTGTGCCTTTTTAAATACCACTGTCCCTTTTTTTCCTCCACCAGCTGCATGTGTTTCAAGGATCACAGGATTTCTCCTTCTCAGAGGCTAGCGAAGATTAGAAGGCGAAAAAAGAAAGCACTGCAATGAAATGTTCTCTGACCTCATGCTGTCCTCCCACACTGACAGAGCACAGACGAATGCGTGGAGACAGATAATGTCACAGTGCAGGAAAGCACAAAATGACCGGGAGGAGAGGTGGCGGGCTGAAGAGAGGGCTAAAGCTGATAGGTGGCAGCAGTGTGATGAGAGGAGGCTGGATTCAATGCTGAGGCTCCTGGAGGATCAAACTAATATGTTCCAGCATATGGTTGAACTGCAGGAAAGGCAGCAGGAGCACAGACCACTGCTACAGCCCCTGTGTAACCAACCACCCTCCTCCCCAAATTCCATAGCCTCACCCAGATGCCCAAAAGGTGGTTAGGGGGGAGGGGGCCCTCCGGCCACTCCACCCAGAGGATTGCCCAAGCAACAGAAGGCTGGCATTCAATAAGTTTTAAAGGGCTGTGTGGCCTTGTCCTTCCCTCCTCCACCACCCCTCCCAGTGCTACCTTGGCCTTTATCCTCTTATTTGTGTGATGAATAAATAAAGAATGCATGAATGTGAAGCAACAATGACTTTATTGCCTCTGCAAGCGGGGATCGAAGGGAGGAGGGGAGGGTGGTTAGCTTACAGGGAAGTAGAGTGAACCAAGGAGGGAAATGGGTGGGGTTCATCAAGGAGAAAAACAGAACTTTCACACTGTAGCCAGGTCAGTCATGAAACTGGTTTTCAAAGCTTCTCTGATGCGCACTGTGCCCTCCTGTGCTCTTCTAACCACCCTGGTGTCTGGCTGTGGGTAACCAGCAGCTAGGCGATTTGCCTCAACCTCCCACCCCGCCATAAATGTCTCCCCTTTACTCTCACAGATATTGTGAAGCGCACAGCAAGCAGTAATAACAATGGGAATACTGGTTTTGCTGAGGTCTAAGCAAGTCAGTAAACTGCGCCAGCGTGCTTTTAAATGTTCAAATGCACATTCTACCACCATTCTGCACTTGCTCAGCCTGTAGTTGAACAGCTCCTGACTACTGTCCAGGCTGCCTGTGTATGGCTTCATGAGCCATGGCATTAAGGGGTAGGCTGGGTTCCCAAGGATAACTATGGGCATTTCAACATCCCCAACGGTTATTTTCTGGTCTGGGAATAAAGTCCCTTCCTGCAGCTTTTGAAACAGACCAGAGTTCCTGAATGTGAGCGTCATGCACCTTTCCCGACCATCCCACGTTCATGTTGGTGAAACGTCCCTTGTGATCCACCAGTGCTTGCAGCACTATTGAAAAGTACCCCTTGCTTGTACTCACCGGCTTGGTGCTCTGGTGCCAAGATAGGGATATGGGTTCAGTCTATGGCCCACCACAGTTAGGGTATCCCATTGCAACAAAGCCATCCACTATGACCTGTACATTTCCCAGGGTCGCTACCCTTGATATCAGCAGATCTTTGATTGCATTGGCTACTTGCATCACAGCAGCCCCAACAGTAGATTTGCCCACTCCAAATGGATTCCCGACTGACCAGTAGCTTTCTGGTGTTGCAAGATTCCACAGGGCTATTGCCACTTGCTTCTCAACTGTGAGGGCTGCTCTCATCACGGTATTCTTGCACCTCAGGGCAGCGGAAAGCACGTCAGAGTTCCATGTAAGTGCCCTTACGCATGCAAAAGTTTCGCAGCCACTGGGAATCGTCCCAGACCTGCAACACTATGCGGCCCCACCAGTCTGTGCTTGTTTCCTGGGCCCAAAATCAGCGTTCCACTGCATGAACCTGCACCATGATGCTCACATTGCCAGGGCCCGTGCTTTGAGAGAAGTCTGTGTTCATGTCCTCATCACCGCGCTGACGTCGCCTACTCGCCCAGTTTCACTTTGCCAGGTTCTGGTGCTGCATTATACTGCTGGATAATGAGTGTGCTGTTTAATGTGCTCCTAATTGCCCAAGTGATCTGAGCGGGCTCCATGCTTGCCGTGGTATGGCGTCTGCACAGAAAAAAGGCGCGGAACGATTGTCTGCCATTGCTTTGATGGAGGGAGGGGCGACTAACGACATGGCTTACAGGGTTGGCTTACAGGGAATTAAAATCAACAAAGGGGGTGGCTTTACATTAAGGAGAAACAAAAATAACTGTCACACAGAATGGCCCCCTCAAGGACTGAACTCAAAATCCTGGGTTTAGCAGGCCAACGCTCAACCCGCCGAGCTATCCCTCCCCCTACTATTTTAGGCAGACTGAATCTCCATTAAACTTTTCAAGGTGCCCCTAACAGACCTAACCGAAACCATTGTCAGCCATTTATTTCATGGAGGGAGGGGGGGAGGAAATGAATACAAAACAAATCCAGTGTATTTCTTGTTTTGATCTGCTCCATCTATCTTTTAGATCTTTGGCTGGCAGCAGATGGTGCAGTAGGACTGCTAGCCATCCTCATCTCCTGGCTGCTCGCCAGAAGACGGTGCAATAGGACTGCTGGCAGGACTAAAGAGAATGACCTGGTCGAGTCACTCCTATTTTAGTCCCTGCGCCCATGTCTGCCCAGGCGCTCCTGACCAACCTTACCGAGGTTGCCAAGAGCACCTTGGACATGATGACGATAGTTATCAGGCCTATTGCACCGTCTGCTACCATAAGACAATGGGCTGTTGCTGTGTAGCAATGCAGTACCGCGTCTGCCAGCACCCAGGAGACATACGGTGACAGTGAGCTGAGTGGGCTCCATGCTTGCTGTGGTATGGCGTCTGCACAGGTAACTCAGGAAAAAAAGCACGAAACGATTGTCTGCTGATGCTTTCACGGGAGGGAGGGCCTGACGACATGTACCCAGAACGACCCAGAATTCCAATGGGCGGCGGAGACTGTGGGAACTGTGGGATAGCTACCCACAGTGCAACGCTCCAGAAGTCGACGCTAGCCACAGTACTATGGAAGCAGTCCACTGAGATAATGCACTTAGAGCATTTTGTGTGGGGACACACACAATCGACTATATAAAAACGATTTCTAAAAACCGACTTCTATAAATTCGACCCAATTTCATAGTGTAGACATACCCTGAGACTCCCTTCTGATAACAAAAATTACTGCATGACCCCAAGACGGTGGGACTGAAGCCTGAACCCACCTGAGCCCTGCCGCCACAGGTGGGGGAGTCATAGCAGAAGCCCAAGGTCTTCAGTCTCAGATAGGGGGCCTGTAATCTGAGTCCCACCACCCAGCACTGAAGCCCTTGGACTACGGCCCTGGGCAGTGGGGCTCGGGCTTCGGCTTCAGCCCAAGCGAGTCTAAGCCAGCCCTGGTGACCCAACAAAAACAGGGTTGTGACCCACTTTGGGGTCCCGACCCAGTTTGAGAACCACTGTTCTAAGATAAAAATCAAGTAAAACCTTAAACTCTTCCTCCCTCATTCACTTTTAGACATCATAAAAACACCCAGAAGATCCTTTAAAAAACCTTTTGCAGATCAGCTTTGACCCACATTTATGTAACCACCTATTGTTTGTGTTTTAAATACAACCTGTTGGTCTTCTGTCCATGTATATTATTTGAGACTGACAGGATCACTTTTTTCCCTTTCCAAATTCAACTTCCCTACCCAATACAATCATGAATGGACCATGTTTAAAACGTAAGAAAAATATATACCAGGACAAAGAAATCATTTATCCAGTCTGGTATCTTGCTGTTGAATCCTGCCAATGCAAAATGCAAGATGAAGATGCTCAGATTTTCAAAAATAGGACCCTGAAGTTAAGCTCATAAATCCATAATTAGACACCAAAATGAGTGATCTGATTTTCAAGAGTGCTGAATATTCAGCATCTCTAACTGACATTAAGGTTATAATTTATACACAATTCCCTCTTTTTCCTGTATTATCTCCTTGCCTTCCATGCTTTTTTGATTATGATTTTGATTTTGATTTGATTATGATAAAAAAGGAAATGTGAGACTAATGAACTCCTCCAAAACACCTAATGATATGACAGCCTGATTCAGTAGTCATTAAAAATATAGGTTTCAGAGTAACAGCCGTGTTAGTCTGTATAGCCATTTACAACACACACTTTGCTTCTCTACAAAAGAAAAAGGACACTAAACTTTCTAAACTACTACATGCCACAAGGGGCCACAGCAATGGTTCCCTCAACCCACCCAGCAATATTGTTAACCTATCCAACTACACTCTCAGCCCAGCAGAAGCAGCTGTCCTATCTCGGGGCCTCTCCTTCTGCCCCTCCACCCCCACAAACGTGAAACAGTTCTGTGGTGACCTAGAATCCTATTTTTGACGTCTCCGACTCAAGGAATATTTCCAACATACCTCTGAACAACATACTAATCCACAGAAACCTCCCTACCAACACTACAAAAAGAAGGATTCTAGGTGGACTCCTCCTGAAGGTCAAAACAGCAGACTGGACTTCTACATAGAGTGCTTCCGCCAACATGCACGGGCTGAAATTGTGGAAAAGCAGCATCACTTGCCCCATAACCTCAGCCGTGCAGAACACAATGCCATCCACAGCCTCAGAAACAACTCTGACATCATAATCAAAAAGGCTGACAAAGGAGGTGCTGTCATCATCATGAATAGGTCGGAATATGAACAACAGGCTGCTCAGCAGCTCTCCAACACCACTTTCTACAAGTCATTACCCTCTGATCCCACTGAGAGTTACCAAAAGAAACTACAGCATTTGCTCAAGAAACTCCCTGAAAAAGCATAAGATCAAATCCGCACAGACACACCCCTGGAACCCCGACCTGCGATATTCTATCTACCACCCAAGATCCATAAACCTGGAAATCCTGGGCGCCCTATCATCTCAGGCATTGGCACCCTGACAGCAGGATTGTCTGGCTATGTAGACTCCCTCCTCAGGCCCTACGCTACCAGCACTCCCAGCTATCTTCGAGACACCACTGACTTCCTGAGGAAACTACAATCCATCGATGATCTTCCTGATAACACCATCCTGGCCACTATGGATGTGGAAGCTCTCTACACCAACATTCCACACAAAGATAGACTACAAGCTGTCAAGAACACTATCCCCGATAATGTCACGGCTAACCTGATGGCTGAACTTTGTGACTTTGTCCTTACCCATAACTATTTTACATTTGGGGACAATGTATACCTTCAGATCAGCGGCACTGCTATGGGTACCCGCATGGCCCCACAGTATGCCAACATTTTTATGGCTCACTTAGAACAACGCTTCCTCAGCTCTCGTCCCCTAACGCCCCTACTCTACTTGCGCTATATTGATGACATCTGCATCATCTGGACCCATGGAAAAGAAGCCCTTGAGGAATTCCACCATGATTTCAACAATTTCCATCCCACCATCAACCTCAGCCTGGTCCAGTCCACACAAGAGATCCACTTCCTGGACACTACAGTGCTAATAAACAATGGTCACATAAACACCACCCTATATCGGAAACCTACTGATCGCTATTCCTACCTACATGCCTCCAGCTTTCACCCTGACCACACCACACGATCCATCATCTACAGCCAAGCTCTGTGATACAACCGCATTTGCTCCAACCCCTCAGAGAGAGACGAACACCTACAAGAACTCTATCAAGCATTCTTACAACTACAATACCCATCTGCGGAAGTGAAGAAACAGGTTGATAGAGCCAGAAGAGTTCCCAGAAGTCACCTACTACAGGACAGGCCTAACAAAGAAAATAACAGAACGCCATTAGCCGTCGCCTTCAGCCCCCAACTAAAACTCCTCCAACGCATTATTAAGGATCTACAACCTATCCTGAAGGATGACCCAACACACTCACAAATCTTGGGAGACAGGCCAGTCCTTGCCTACAGACAGCCCCCCAACCTGAAGCAAATACTCACCAGCAACCACATACCGCACAACAGAACCACTAACCCAGGAACCTATCCTTGCAACAAAGCCCGTTGCCAACTGTGCCCACATATCTATTCAGGGGACACCATCACAGGGCCTAATAACATCAGCCACACTATCAGAGGCTCGTTCACCTGCACATCCACCAATGTGATATATGCCATCATGTGCCAGCAATGCCCCTCTGCCATGTACATTGGTCAAACTGGACAGTCTCTACGTAAAAGAATAAATGGACACAAATCAGATGTCAAGAATTATAACATTCATAAACCAGTCGGAGAACACTTCAATCTCTCTGGTCACGTGATTACAGACATGAAAGTTGCGATATTACAACAAAAAAACTTCAAATCCAGACTCCAGCGAGAAACTGTTGAATTGGAATTCATTTGCAAATTGGATACAATTAACTTAGGCTTGAATAGAGACTGGGAGTGGCTAAGTCATTATGCAAGGTAACCTATTTCCCCTTGTTTTTTCCTACTCCCCCTCAGACGTTCTTGTTAAACCCTGGATTTGTGCTGGAAATGGCCCACCTTGATTATCATACAAATTGTAAGGAGAGTGGTCACTTTAGATAAGCTATTAGCAGCAGGAGAGCGAGGTGGGGCGAGGTATTTTTTCATGCTTTGTGTGTATAAAAAGATCTTCTACACTTTCCACAGTATGCATCCGATGAAGTGAGCTGTAGCTCACGAAAGCTTATGTTCAAATAAATTGGTTAATCTCTAAGGTGCCACAAGTACTCCTTTTCTTTTTATTAAAAATATAACCATCTAAACTGTTAAACAATTATTGGTGTTTTATCACAGCAGCTTCACTTCAAATGAGGCATTATTCTGGATACTTCCTATACTGCAGATAGAAAAGGAAAAAAGACAAAGAAAAGGAGGAAGTACAATACAGACTAAATAAAGAGGAACATGAGAAAAACAAAGACTACGAAGATCAAACTAAGGACAGGTCTACAGTACCACTTATGTTGATATAACTTATGTTGCTCAGGGATTTGAAGAAGCCACCCCGTGAGCAATGCAAATTACAGCAACCTAAGCACAGTCCACACAAGCACTATGTCGGTGCTTGCCTGCAGACATAGCTTCCATCTCCTATGGAGGTTGAGTAATTATGCCGACGGGAGAAATCTCTCCTTTCGGCATAGAGCATCTTCACCAGACGCGCTGCACCTGCGCTAATATAGCACTTCTAGTGTAGACTAGTGCTAAGTAAAGCAACATAGAATCAAAGAAATGAATCAGGAATTAAGGAAGAACTGACAAGCGTAATAAGGAGACAACTGAAAGTAAAAAACTGAGGAAAAAAGAGCTGGAAAAATAATACCTGAAGGAGAAACAGGACAGGGACAGAACCTGATGTAGACTGCTGGTTGAGACACATTTTATATTTCAATGTATTTAAAAAGGAGTACTGCCAGTTGAGTACCTGCATATTTTTATAATGAAAGTGGTGGGAGGGCACTACATTTCAAAATGAGAAACCCTAATACCACCAAAATATTTTCTGGTGCAACAATGGAAACTACATCCGCTTTTATAAAATCCTGGGGAAATATGGTACATATAAAAAACATGAACAACTTCTCCAGTAATTTACTTGTGTTCGAGGCCAAATACACCCTTTTTGTATAAAAAGGGTCAGCAGGAGATCAAGGAAACAGTGCACTGTTGATAAATGAGAAATGTCTTGTTACATATCCTGAAGTCACAATCATACTATTTAAACAATGTCTATGTACTTAGTGATCCTCATCATCTGTGCCCATTATGTATTTTTGTGAAAACCTAGGCTTTGTCTGCCTTTGACCCACTGTATTTCTGAAGGGACTTGAAACTCCTCATATCTTCCAGATGTAATTAAAAATTAGGCCTGAATTCACAATATGTACACGTGTATACAAAACAAATTGGATTTAAGGTAAGTACCATTTTAATAAGCAGTAGCAAGATGGACCAGCTGATGAGCCGATGTAAGAACATATTGCTCAACTGCCTTTTGGGCCTACTTGAATTCAGATTAGAAATGACAGTGTATTACACAAAGCTGTCAGAGCAATTAGAAAGCTAGTAACTGAGAAGTTGCAAATTAATTCCCCAACGGTGATATACTGAGTTGCTGTATTTGCATCACTACACTGATTGAACTACACCACTCATTTAAAAAGCTTGTTGGAGGGCAGAATGAAAGAGCAAGCAAGAGCAGAAGTCAGTCATTTCAGCTCCCTTATTTTGACTTGATTTTTAAGCTTCCATTGAAACATCGGATTTTCTATAGGGTGAAGTAGGCTATAATATCTAGCAAGTTGCGCACTGACGAATATGTGAGAGAAACAAGTCTTTCCTGACCCCTGTAACACCCTACAACTCAAATACAAGTGTCAACAATAGAGCAATGACACAGGGCTATGCTCAGGGTTGTGTCACAGGAGACCACACACCTTTCAACCTCTAATTGAGAAGAGAGGAAATAGGGAGTCTTAACTCTAAGTGTCCAAATAGTCTCAAATTCAGGTTTCAGAACTGTACATCACCACCTATCTGGTCCTTCAAAGATCACAATTCACTCCTCCAACCAGAACAGGGAAATCGGTACCTGACAGATCTAACGTAAGAGAATAAAAAAATCTGGAAAATAATCTTCACACTCGGAAGTACCTATCTTAAAAGGAGCATTTAACCAAAATGAATTTCCACAAAACCTCCTTTGCAAACAAAGTTGGAGGCCCAGATTTCAACCCCAAATGTAACTGTTGGAAAGAGAGAGAAAAGAAAAATGAAATTCAGGGTTATGTTCCATCAATCACATTTCAGCCACTTCCAGTACTGCCAATCTCAAGTGTTCGAACAACATGAGTTAGGACCTTCCCCCCAGCAAAAAAAAAAAAAAAAAAATCACAAGACTTAATCATGAGCTTTCTGAAAAATAATAAATTTGGGATTTGTCTTCTGATTTTTGAGCCTTTAAGCTAAACTTGGTCACATCTTCCAGCTTTTCTTCACATCTATGGGGACTAGAAACTTACTTTTAAAAAAAAAAAAATCATAGAATTGAAGCACTGGAAGGGACCTTAAGAGGTCTTCTAGTCCAGTCCCCTGCACTCATGGCAAGACTAAGTATTATCTAGACCATCCATGACCATCCTTGTCTAACCTGCTCTTAAATATATCCAATGAGAGATTCCACAACCTCCCTAGGCAATTATTCCAGAGATTACTAGACTGGCAGTCAAGAAGTTTTTGTCCAACCTAAACTGCCCTTGCTGCAATTTAAGCTATTGCTTCTTATCTTATCCTCAGAGGTTAAAGAAAAAAAATTTCTCCCTCCTCCTTGTAGCAACCTTTTATGTACCTGAAAACTGGTTTTATCATGTCCCCCCTCAATCTTCTCCAGACTAAACAAACCCAATGTTTTCATTCTCTAGACTTTTAATAATTTTTGTTGCTTTTCTCTGGACTCTCTCCAATTTGTCCACATTTCTTGAAACGTGGTGCCCAGAACTGGACACGATACTCCAGGTGAGGCCTAATCAGCACAGAGTAGAGTGGAAGAATTACTTCTTGTGTCTTGCTTACTACACTCCTGCTAATTCTGAGATGTATGATGTTCACTTTTTTTTGGAAGTGTTACACTGTTGACTCATTTAGCTTGTGATCCACTATGACCCCCAGATCCCTTTCCACAAAACTCCTTCCTAGGCAGTCATTTCCCATTTTGTATGTGTGCAACGGATTGTTCCTTCCTAAGTGGAGTACTTTGCATTTGTCCTTATCGAATTTCATCCTATTTATTTCAGACCCTTTCTCCAGCTTGTCCAGATCTTTTTGAATTATAATCCTATCCTCCAAAGCACTTGCAACTCCTCCCATCTTGGTATCATCTGCAAACTTTATAAGTGTACTCTCTATGCCATTATCTAAATCATTGGTGAAGATATGATATTGAACAGAACCAGACCCAGAACTGATCCCTGCGGGATCTCATTTGATCAGCTTGACTGTGAACCACAGTCACTTCCAGCTTGACTGTGAACCACTGATAACTACTCTCTAGGAACATTTTTCCAACCAGTTATGCATCAACCTTATAGTAGCTCCAGCTAGATTGTATTTCCCTAGTTTGTTTATGAGAGTCAAGATTCTCATGTAATGCCATCTTCAGGAGCTGGGCCTCAAGAAAAATACAGTAAATATTGCAAGATTCTCAGTAAAATCATGAGACTTGACAATACTGCTCTTCTTCCTGTTCTGGTCCACCTATGACCTGTGTATTGGGGATCAGTCTTGTTGGATAAAGGCTTATTTACAGTGCATTAGTAAGCGACAACTGGGGTGTAAATTCCAGTGTGCACCATCTTTTTGCACGCTAACTGTCTGTGTGAACCCTGTTAAACCCTGTGAACACTAGAAGTTCTTTAGTGAGTGCTGATATAGTCTCACATAAATAGTTAGTACACTACACACTGGCGTGCACTACAATTTACACCTTAGCTTGTGCATACTAATGCACTGTGTAGACAAGCCCTAAATGATTAAAAAAAGATTCCACAGCTTCTCAGATTTTTAGATTTTGTCCTCACGCAGTTCTATATCCTTGCTATTAATTAGATTAAACCAGATTTCCACTGAGACTGGAACAGTAGTGTCTGCTTCTATTCTGTCAAGTGCCTCCCAAGCCTCCTTCAATTGCTTCTGTAAGGGCTTGTCTACATGGGGACAGCCAGGAAAATTAAGACAAATTAACCAGAGGTGTGACATGAAAGCACATTAGTTAAAGTACACTAAACCTCTGTGGGCACACTCATTCAGAAGTAGTGTGACCTTAGTTCACTGTAGCTGAAGGAGGATAAAGCTCCAATGAAAAACACCTGTTCTTCAGTAAGTGTTCTTGGAGATGCAATGCAGATTTGTTTTCCACTCAGGTGTGAGGACACCTAGTGTACCAACAGTCAGAAACACTTCCTCTCCCCCCCCCCCCCACACACACACACAGAGCAATACCCAGTAGGGTGGCATTGATGCCCTACACCTCCTTGTAACACCTCCCAAGGCTATATAAGGGCAGTGCTTCCCCAGCACCTCTCATTTCTTTCACACCAAAGAGGATGTTCAATACTCCAAGGAAGGGACAGAGCGTGTGTCATGGAATACACATCTACATTCCCATCTTAAAACAACAACAGTTACTGAACAAATAAGTAACCATTTTTTCTTCTTCAAACAGTTGCAGATGTGTATTTTCAAGTGGCTCCAAAGCATTACCACTTGAAGGTGGATTCAGAGTCTAAACAAGAACTGCAATATTGCTATATCAGAGTTCACATCATATCTGGAAGTGGCAGTAACTGCAGAATGTCAAGTAACACTATGCACTGAGGACCACATAGCTTTGGTGAAGCCAAGAGCTCAAACAGCAGATCCATAAGCGCCACCAATACAGTGAGGTCCCAAGAGGAGTGTGTTTAATAAATGGATAGAAGTGTGTGACTCCCTTGAGAAACCTAGCCACCGTAGGACTGGAGAATACCAAGCCCTCTTGTGCTGAGGAATGGAGAGCAGAGATTGCAGCAAGGTGCACCCTCAGAGAACTCAATAAAATGCCAGAGCATTTCAAGTGTTAAAGATGCTCTTGCTTCTGCTGGTTGTATCCCATGAGAAGTGGGCCAAACGGAGAACCTCTCTCACTTGGCCAGGTAAGTATACCATTGTTAATTGCCTTCTGGTGTTGAGTACAATCTTTTGAACTACAAAGAAACAAGCCCACTCCTCCTAATCTAACCATTCATAAGCCATGCTGTGAGGTGGATTCTGCACAAATCTGGATGTAGCATTCGACTGTGTTACTGCGATAGTAGCTCTGGGAAGTGGAGCAGAGGGAGAGGAAGCTGAACAGAGAGACTGAGGAGGTCTGAAAAAACAGTACTGTCTTGGCCAGACCAATCAGGATGAATCTGATATGGTCTTGCCTCAACTTGTGAACAACCTGTGGGATCTGATGGATTGGGGATAACGTACATTAGAACCTGGATTCAGTCCAACATAAAGGCACTGGGAGGGTCACAATCCAGGCTCACTCACCAAGAACAAAAGTGGTGACATTTCTTGTTTTCTTCTGTAACAAACAAATCAACTTTAGAGATGTTCCACAGGAGAAAAAAGCAGCAAGTCACAGCCCACGTGATGGGCAATATTTGAAGCCCATGGAGTGCTGCTTAACCTACAGTGGTGGGCAGCGCAAAACTAACTATGAACTCTAAACCGAATGTAATAAACTAACACTACACTACAACGCCTATCTGCTGCTAATTTATACTACTAAGGTCTGAGCCACAAACTATGATGCAGAAGAAAAGCCATGAGGAGAAAACCAACACAGGGAATTCTGATTCAGGCTGCAGGTGGTAAGAAGGAGCTGTAGGGAGAGGGGTCAGGGCAGTGCCAACCTTATATAGCTTTGAGAGGAGCCACAAGGACTATAGGGCATGCATGCCACCCCAACAGATCCTGTTACAAGAAAAATGTCTCCAGCTCTCGGTGCACTAGGCAATCATACACTTGAGTGGAATACACATCTGCAACCACTCAAAGAACTACTAAAATAAATTTACTTCTGAATAAGACCTGAATAATAAGGTCTACACGACAGGTTAGGTCGACCTAACTCCATACACTACAACATTGATCCTACCGACGTAAGTCGCCCCCTAAGCCAATCTAATAACTCCACCTCCGCAAGAGGCATAGCTCTTAGATCAATGTAGTTAGGGTGATACAGTATCTTTGTAGACATTGCATTACCTCCATTGCCTGTTGGCTGTCAGCCCCTGGCAGCGGGGGGAGCCTCCAGCTATGAGCCCTGCGCATGACTCACAGCTCAGGCTGTCAGCCCCCAGCAGCAGGGAGGGCCTCCAGCTGCAAGTCCCGCACAGGGCTCACAGCAGCCTACAATACCCCACACAGTTAAGTTGATCAAGATAAAATATACATTTTACATAAAGTCCTTCTCAACCTCAACGCAAATCTCAACATATGATACTTGGATGCAAATGGAGAAGTACAATACTCTCAAGAGTTCCACTGAATATCACTGAGAAACTGAGGCATCAGTCCTCCTAAACCACCATGAAGCTGAATGTGATAGTGGAAGAATTTTTACATTTCCACACTGTGCTTTTGGCCAAGATGATGTTACTTTTCTCTCAACTAGGTTTAAAGAGTGTTCTGAACACCACACTGCAGTTTAGAACAATTGCACATGATCATGATTAGCACTCATCTTTTTCATTTTATGTTTGTCATCTGATAAAGTGGCAAAGACTTCCTTGTCCTCATCTCTGCATTTGTGGATGGCATCTTCAGTAAGCTAGTTATAACAGTTACTTCCATCACATCTGTTCATGTATGTAAAGCACTTTGATCCTCAGAGGAAAGTTGCTACAGAAGTAGATATCTTGTAGACTCTAGCAGAAGAGAAAGTATTTACCTGCTTTTTTTTAAATCTGATAAGTAATGAAGGAAGGACACAAGATCTATCCCCTTGGAAAATGAATCAGGACTTAGAATATATTTATTCATTTCATTTTTTATTTTGATAGATATTGCCACTTAAGTCAATGGCAACACTCCTTAACTACATGATATCAATGAGTATCATGTACAGATATACATTTGATAGATATGAGTGGTGAAGCATGCTCATAGTGAGTGATCTTATTGAAGTTTCTGTATACAAATTCATTTTCATACCTTTAAAAAGTTCTCTCTCCATCTCAAACAAAATAGTCATGAAACAAGTGATTTCTCTGCTTAGAATATGAGGATGTGACAAGTAATCAGACTTTAATAGAATAAAAAAAAAACTCATGGGAGGATATTAATGAGTCTTTGTGATATTTCCCTAATTGTTGCCAAGGGATTTCTGTAGAGTGAGTTGTAGTATGAAAGAATATCCATATGATTTCAATTAACTGCATATGACAGATGACAACTACTGTCTCTTGTGAAGTAGGGCAATTATGTTCTTGATTAAATGCTCAAAAAATTATAGTTAGAGAGAGTATTTCACTATTTTTAACAAAGGAAAAAGTTAGACTTCAGTATGATGGGATCCATAAAACCCTTCCTTTCTCAGCCCAGCAATACAGTAAAACTACAAATAATTGGCCTTGTTGCAAGCCCACTCTTCACAAAGGCTTCCCTTGGATAGGTTTCTTTCTCCCAGGCATTTCTGCTGGGTATACTGACTGTCCCCTGAGATTTGGCAAAGTCCAAAACACACAGGTAAAGTTTCTGTATCTCTAGGAGAGACTGTCAACTCCTTCTACAGCCTCAATTTATGAGGGGAAAGCAGCTTATAGAGTGTCACTCAAAGCCCTACTATGGGGGTATTTCATGCCTAGTAGCTTTGGGTAAACACTTTTAGCTCAAGAAAGAGGGGAGCACCAACCCATCCACATACTTGAATGCTCCAGTTTCAAGTCCTAAACAGAATGAGCAACCTGGGTTCCCTCCTAACTATGAACTGCCACTGTGGACCCACTTAATCTCTCAGTGGTGGTTTCTTTCAGCCCATAGATTTGTTTTGCAGTCCAATCACTGAAATGGATTAGCATAGCCATGGAGACTCGCATGCTCAGTCTTAAAGGGTCAGATATCTCATTACTGCCACTAAGTGTAATTGTGGCTTAAATCCATGACAGCAGGGTTAAACCAAGTTCTGTAGAGTTCAGAGATAAGAGTATGAAAAGACTGCATGGTGCTGAAAGCAACTATGCAGAAGATTGTGTATCTAAAAGTTAAGGTGACAAAGCAATATGGAAGTTGTCTAGGCCATTTGAAGGAAGACAGGCGAAATAGGGTATCTGGATAATCTTTTGGTGAGACAGACGATCTCCTTCCTCATCCCCTTTTTTGAGTCACCTAAGGATTCCCCTCCATTTTCGTCTCTAACAATGCCACTCTTCAACCTCATCATTGCAGCCAACTTGCTTTCAATCAAGGTAAATTGGAAAGTATATGTAATCACCACTGATTTTAAACATCTACAAGATTATAATTAAGTGATTAGATATTCCCTCCCACCTCCTAAAATCTTTAACAGCCTTCATTTCAAACCCAGACATAGCCTAGGAAAACCCCCACATTTCAGTAAGGAATGGGATATGAGAAAGGAACAGGAAACGAATAGTGAATGACAAATTTGTATTTTATAGGCTTAATAGTCTCTATAATCCTCAAACTGTAACGATGTTCCACAATTCCACTGACACATTATATAACTTTATCACTGTTTTGAAAACAGAATTAGCTGCCGAGTCATTCACTACCAGAGAAAATCTTATCATGTGAATGATCTATCAGTATTTCATTTTGCCTCTTACCGTAAAATGTTAATCAAGAAAATGCATGAGGCACTACTGTTTAAATTAACTAGATCCAATTATGAACAAAGTGTTTATCTAAACAAAAGAAAATGTTTAAATCCATATTGATAAGTGAAAAGTGTTGAGTCAATCAAAACATAAACTTAACACCAAATCACAAATTTTCAGCCATGTTCCTACATCACACTACCTGTAAAGGTTGTCCAATTAAATATAAGCCTCAATTGTGAGAAATATAGACTTACTTCACAGGGGATGGACATGTCCAAAGCTAAAAATACTAAAATGGCATTTACAAAAGTTAATATCACCAGTAACATGTTCTCCTATTCCCCATGAATCCCAAGGTCGGCTTATTACAATTATTGTTAAGTACAACACCAGGCATTTATCAGAAACACTGTGTCCAGGTAGTATTTCCTCTTGCAGAATTACCTTATAATGGAAATTGCTAAATCCAGATAAAACAGCCTCAAAATATAGCATAGATTCTACTACTGGAGAATGCTGATATAAAACCACAGAACCACCATCTTTTCTGGTTTAGTCTAATTCAGTGTTTTTCAAAGGTCGGGTCGCGACACAGTACTAGGTCATGACATGTCAGGCACTGGGTCGCTGTGGTCAGCACTAATCCTTACCTGTTTCGACACCATGCTGCGCCCGCAAGTGGCCAGCAGCGGGTCCAGCAGGGGGGCCCACAGGGCTCTGCACGCTGCCCCCACCCCGAGCACTGGCTCTGCACTCCCAATAGCCAGGAACCAGCCAATGGGAACTGGGGGGGGGGGGGGGGCGCGGCGGCGCCTGCGAGTGAGGGTCGTGCGCCTCCGCCTAGGAGCTGGACCTGCTGCTGGCCGCTTCCGGGGCGCAGCGTGGTCCGTGGTGCCAGGACAGGTGGGAAGGCTGCCTCTGCACCCCCACTGTGCCGCTGACTGGGAGCCGCCGGAGATAAGTCCGTGCCACAACCCCACGCCCCAATCCCTTGCCCCAGCCCTGAGACCCCCCCCAAACCTGGAACTCCTTCCTGCACCCCAAGCCCCTCATCCCCAGCCTCACCCCAGAGCCTGCACCCCGAGCCCAGAGCCCTGACCCCCTCATTCCCAGCCCCACCCTGCAGCCCTCACTCCTGCACCCCAACCTTCTGCCCCAGTCCTGAGCCCCTCCCACACCCAAACCTCTCATTCCCAGCTCCGTTGGGTCACGGGCATCAAGAATTTTCTTCAACTGGTCCCCAGAAAAAGAGTTTGAAAACCACTGGTCTAATTTACTCAGATTCCACTGAGTAAACCCAAAGGTCCTTCACCCATCTACTTGGCCCAAATTAAGTTTTTGGTCTGTACATGCCAGAGGTGCCCTCATCACTAACTCCCACCCATCACAACCTCTCTCTTTTTATGCTTATACAGTGAAGAGATTTTTCAAATTGAACAAAGAACATGAAGGAGAATTAAGGAGGACCATTTTGCCAACTAGAAAAGGGTGCCCACTCTTTTCTTCCCTTCATCCAGTCACTAGGCACCCTCCTCTTCCCCTTTCAGAATGAAAATAAAGGAGGACCCTTTTCAGAAAAGGAAGAGCTGGGATAAAACAGCACTGAAACCCATCACTTCCTTGGTTTTTGTTTCAAACCCCACACCCTACCTTGCACCCTTCTCTTTCTCCAAGTCATAGAAAACCACCCATGGTCCCTTCTGATCTTGGTATCTAGTCTGACCTCTCGTATAACAAAAGCCATAGAACTCCCCCTCAACATTCCCCCCACTCCCCTTCTATACTCTCCTCCCCCTAGATTTTCCCCTCTTCAGTTTTTTGTGCTTGCATATTTCATTTTCTTTTCTCTTGTCCCACCACACCTCATTTTTTTTAAAAAAGAAAATATATTCTTACCAGAGTCACTGATAAATTCATAACCCTTCCAAGTTGATCAACATAGTAGACATTATCCTGGTACCAAGAATCAAGGTGTAGGTAATTATACATGCCAAAGGCACGCATGTGGTCCAGGGTATACTGATCATCTCGAAGTTTCACTTCTGCTACAGCTGAAAAATAAAGCCAGAAAGACTTATTTTACTTCTATTTTAACAACTAGAAAATACAGTTAAACATAATTCCTCCCATCCTCAGTCTCCTTAAGCCAGTCTGCATGCAAAAAACTTTAAAACCCTTAAGCTTTCAGCACAAATTTGAAAGGCAAACCACCCAACTACAAGGTCAAAAGGCTAATAGTGTAATATCATAGAATATCAGGGTTGGAAGGGACCTCAGGAGGTCATCTAGTCCAACCCCCTGCTCAAAGCAGGACCAATCCCCAACTAAATCATCCCAGCCAGGGCTTTGTCAAGCCTGACCTTAAAAACTTCTAAGGAAGGAGATTCCACCACCTCCTTAGGTAATGCATTCCAGTGCTTCACCACCCTCCTAGGGAAAAAGTTTTTCCTAATATCCAATCTAAACCTCCCCCACTGCAACTTGAGACCATTACTCCTTGTTCTGTCATCTACTACCACTGAGAACAGTCTAGATCCTCTTTGGAACCCCCTTTCAGGTAGTTGAAAGCAGCTATCGAATCCCCCCTCATTCTTCTCTTCTGCAGACTAAACAATCCCAGTTCCCTCAGTCTCTCCTCATAAGTCATGTGTTCCAGTCCCCTAATCATTTTTGTTGCTCTCTGCTGGACGCTTTCCAGTTTTTCCACATCCTTCTTTCCACATCCTTCTTGTAGCGTGGGGCCCAAAACTGGACACAGCACTCCAGATAAGGCCTCACCAATGTCGAATAGAGGGGAACAATCACGTCCCTCGATCTGCTGGCAATGCCCCTACTTATACAGCCCAAAATGCCATTGGCCTTCTTGGCAACAACGGCACACTGTTGACTCATATCCAGCTTCTCGTCCACTGTAACTCCTAGGTCCTTTTCTGCAGAACTGCTGCCTTGCCATTCGGCCCCTAGTCTGTAGCGTTGCATGGGATTCTTCCGTCCTAAGTGCAGGACTCTGCACATGTCCTTGTTGAACTTCATCAGATTTCTTTTGGCCCAATCCTCTAATTTGTCTAGGTCCCTCTGTATCCTACCCTCCAGCATATCACCACTACCATTTGTGACTTGGCTCTACACTGTCCCTCCCCCACACATGGTGAGGAAATCACCATGAAACTTCAGCAGATGAAGCACATAGGCAGCCGGTGAGAACATCAGTTGTGATAAACTCACTCCAAATCCATTCAAGAGCATACAGGTTTCTGAAAGAAGTACACCACCATAATAAGGAAAGAAAAAAGTGTCTACTCTACCTCCATCACAATTGCAAAACCACAGCCAGCAGGGTTATTCCGCCTGGCAATCTGGACTTCATAATCCAGCCACTGGGTCAAATCACCAGCCACTAAAAGGCAGAAAACTCTGAACCAGAGTTGACCGCATTAGCCACCATGCCACTATTTGATGGTATATGGCCTCAACACACTCACTGAAGCTGAAGGAGTCTACTGAACCTCCCTCTTGGCTAATAAATATCAAACTATTCACGGCTAATGGAAGTTACCAACACCTCCTTCAGAGAAGCAAATCTACCACTCACCTTGAAAAATACTATCATCCATCCAATCCTCAAAACAAACAAACAAAAAAAACCTACCAGAACTCCTCAGTCCTTAAGATCTCTCAGCATTTTTTTCCCTGGGTAGTTTAGCAGGGCCACTTCTCTGGATGAGGTGTTTTAATCTGCCCACTCCTACAAAAGTCATTGATAAAGTAGCAACAAAGAATCACACATCACCATATGACATTAGGTTTCAGACCAGGGCACAGTCTATACCGAGAAAGTTAATGGAAAAAAATCCTGTCATGTTCTTATATAAAACCTTTATAAAATGACTATGTAAGCATGCCTTTTCATAGCTGTTGATACTTGCAACTTAACAATAGCAACCCCACGGCAGCCCAAATCATGTGGCTTTGCAGAACTGTACAATAGATTTCAGCTTCTCTGCAGTGAATAAGAAGTTACTGTCCCATTCCACAAGCTTTCAGAGGATTTTCTTAAAGTATCAAAAATGGAGAGAGAAAAAAAAAAACATACCAGCGATGATTGGAATCAGTAAGCCTTTATTTTTTGTTCATATTAATTAAGTGCTAACTATTGTAAAATATTCAAAGATAAATTAAAGAGAGCTAGTTCCAAATGGCACTCTAGAAGTGTTTGTGAAATGAAGCTTTATCAAAGAGATGTTATCCTGACCTAATGAGTTTTTAAAAACTGGATATGTTTAGTGAGGGGGAAAAAAAAGACTGAAGGAGGACATGATAAGTCTTCAGACATGTTAAGGTTGGTTATAAAGAGAACAGTGATTAATAGTTCTCCATGTGCACTGAAGATAGCACAAGAGGTAACCTGCAGCAAGGGAGATGTAGTTTAGGAAAAACTTTCTAACTACAAGGGTAGTTAAGCACCTGAATAAGCTTTCAAGGGAGGTTGTGGAATCCCAGTCACTGGAGATTTTCATGAATAGGGTAGACAAACACCTGTCAGAGATGGTCTAGGTATATTTGGTCCTACCTAAGTGTGGGGATGGTCTGGATGACCTCTCAAGGCTCCTTCCAGCCCTATATGGCTATGATCCCCAAAATGAAAGACCAGAGAACAGGGTGAGTATATTGTAATTATTTAAAAACTAACAGGAAAGATCGTCCAAGACAATTCTTTCAGTGGAACCAAAGAATTGGAACATCTGCTCCATGTACTGATATATTAACAAAACTAATCTTTTTGGCATAGTACAATTCCTATACTGAAGCATTTTCACCTAGAAAGCAATAGATATTGTCTCACTTGATAACAAGCTTTTCAAACACAACAATGGGAGCTGCGGAGCCAGTGCAGCACGCAAAGCCACCTAGCCATGCCTCCACCCAGGAGCAGCAGGGACATGTTGCCGCTTCCAGGGAGCCACGCAGAGCCAGGTAGGGAGCCTGCCTGCTCCACACCAACCGGACTATAACCCAGACTTTTAATGAAGATCAGAAATGCTGGTTTATAGAGCTTTCCGGTTGGTAAAGTACTGGATAACACAGCTTTTACTGTAATAGAAAAGAAATTTCATCCTTGAAAAAAGTGTATTATTCTCTTGATTAAAATATTAGCATTTCCACAACACTTTAAATTCCAGAAACATATAAATCAATTTATAAAGAATAGTTTAGGTATTAAAATGAAACAAAAAAACCATGGCAGAAAAGGTCCAGCTATTTAAATGGCCAACTTTTACATTTTTGGGAAGTATTGTTTACAAAGAGGTTTAGAATGGACACTAATGGAAGTGGCAAGGGAAGTATGAAGAAGAGTAGGTGTGAACAGAATGGGGAGGTAGAGCTTAACAGTGATTCATTTTAATTTGTATAGACTAACAGGTTAGTAGTAAACCATTTTTGGGTCCCTTTTATTGCACATTCACTCAGCTATGAAAGAAATTATACAAGAAATTAAACAATATATTTCAGTCCTATTGCGTAAGTTTACCGGGGAATGGATTATAAATCACAATTTACAATAAAAATGTCCTAATCAACTTCTATAACATAGCAGCCTATCAAATTAGCATAAACAGGCTTTCTCCCCCACAAATTACATTTATTTTCCATAGATTAAATACCAATACCATTTTTGTAAGTATAATTGAAGAATAAAGCAAGATAGAACATAAAGCTTTTCTCTTCAGACTTACTGCCAGAACACAAAGGACTACTAGGAAAGCTGCAGTAACCCATAGAGACGTAATTATTAATTCACTTCAGTGCATTGCTTAAAATGTGTGGTAATTCACATTCTGCTTGTGCACAGTTTCCCAGCACTTAAAACTTATTCTAAATCAAGTTTCATCAAAGATATCAATTGCACTTATCCTGCTGAGGAGCCATTGCAAGTATGAACTTTCACATTAAAAATGAGGGAAAGACCATCCTTTGAACAGAAGCACCTCTGTAAAACAAGCATCATGTGGTTGGCTGCTTCTCTCACACACACAGCCCAATTTTATTTCTGCGGGATGGGCAGGATGGAAGAAAGGCACATTGGATTAGCAATCGTTCAGCACGTTAGCACCTAGATAGGGGAATACGAACAACAAGATAAATACCATTAACATTTTGCTTCTGTTAGTCTATCTTGAAAAGGGAGTCTCTGCATAGGGTTGCTCCTTGGGGGGAGGGAACCATATGTTTAACACAGTGAGGGCCTGATCCTTGTTGGACCCTTTGGGCACTACTGTGATACAAATATCAAACTACTACTTATACTGCTGGATGTCTCTGGCATTTGATCATGTTGGCCATCAATACCCCTGTTGTGTCTCAGAGAGAAAGCAGGGATGAACAGAACACTCAGATGGTTCCATCCGTTCCTTTCAGACTGAATCCACAGGGTTGAAGAGCAACTATTCTTCTACGTCTAGAACTTTCACTTGTGGAGTCCTACAAGGCTCAACCCTCTCCTACTCTATTCAACAACTACAAGAAGCTGAAGGGGGAGATTTTGAAATAGCATAAGCAGAAAAGCCAGCAGTACATAGACAACACCCAGCTCTACATTTTGCTAACATCAAATGCTAACAGCATTAACTCCTACTATCTTGATGCTTAAGAGCACCCATATGAGGCTTAGAAGGATTAGATTTTTATCGGTAAATGTCAATTTTACCACACACAAACCAACAAAAAATATTTCCATTGATAATTAAAATTTACAGCTATAGAAAGAAAAATCATTCTTGACAGACTGAAGGATACTTTGTAAATTTTCACATGATGTTGACAATTTGTGCTTTAACAGGTTTAAAGCTTTAACTTTTTGAAACTCAGCATTTACTGTCAGTAAATTGTCTGACCTCTCCCCATATTTTCCCACATCTGTGGAAAATTTGAATTGAAAAAAAAAATGCTTAAAACCCATAATATTGCACAACTGAAAAATTAAAATCAATAAAAATAGAAAAATGCTTAAAAACAGATATCCACCAAAACTACATGAAAAAATTGAATTCTGCCAATCCTATCAACAGTTGACTAAAACTAAACTGCTGCAGGATGGAGGCTGCATGATGGGGGAAAAGAAGAATTGCAAAGAATTCCCCATATCTATGTTACCCTCCTCCATCATAGTAATTTGCCATTCAGTCATTTTTTTGGACTCCTTGTTACTTTTACATACTAATAGTCAAATTAGACAAATAGTCATGGCTGCTAAAATCTCTAAAACACAACTGGGCAGAAGTCTGTGCCTCATACTACAAGATTTTGATTTGGCCATAGCAGTTCACACATTCACAATTTGACTATTGCAATGCATCATGCCTAGGAATAAAGCCACCAATTCTGAAAAAGGTCCACTTGGCTCTAAATTCAGTAATCTGCCTGTTCATCAACAGTGTGCGCTATGAACATTCTGCTCTCTGCACTGGTTCCCTCTAGAATAACGTCATTAAATTCAAGATTTTAGTCTCAACATTCAAAGCACTCCATGGAACTCTCCCCACCCCCATGCTCCCTTTATGCAACTACAACTTCTATGAAGCTATGCTATATCAACAAGGGTGAGACTCATGAGAATGGGGGACAGAGCTCTTGCAGCACACAAAAAGATAATATAAAGATCTGGAATGACCAATTACTCAAGATACTGGATGGTTTGGACATGTGCTTCAGTGAATGGACTAATCTGTTTAATTTCCCTCCTGAAATAATTTCAGAAAGCACTGAACACTTGAAACTACTTTATATAAAATCTATTAATGGGATCCAGGTATTGTATGAAATTGAGATGTTATTAAACAAGTCCCAAGTGTGGGACTTAAGGTCTCATGTTGTACTTTTTTTAAAATGTCCAAATTAATGGTTATATTAAATAACTGAAATAAGATGCTGGTAAACTACTCCTGGGAGAATATTGCACCACTCCACACATGCAGAATTCATGTCCCCTGCAGCTATTTTTTCCTCCATAGAAAATACATTCTGTCAAAGAGGCACTGCAGTTATGCCTTTCACCCGCCAGGGTCTGCTGTGGCACCAGAACTGAGGGCAGCTGGCTCACTGACCAGCAACGGATAGAGAGGAGAGTATGCATTCTTCACAGCACCCTGCCTGCGGAACCAAGTGACGAGGCACAGGATATGGACAGAGCATGGCACATAAGGCTGCTGGGAGTCACAGATGGAGATTCAGAAGGGCTAGTGGGGGGACAGACTGGGGCAGGGGCTGAATAAATGGGAGTGCAGGGACACATGGGGACAGGGCAGATGTGCCTGACTGAATGGGAGAGACTAAGGGTCAGGCCAGGGTCTGCATGGGGGAGGTCAACTCCCTAACACCCCCCAACACACACATCCCCCCAAAAAAACCCTGTTCCATACTTCTCCCACCCACACCCAGCAACATTCCTGGTTCACTCCCAGGATCCTTCCCAGCAATTACTTCCCCCTCCCTCAGCTTCTCCATTAACCCAGACTCTCCCAAGCCTTTGCACTGCTTCTGAGAGGTGCAGGAAATCCATTTCTGTATTGTAGTTTAAATGAATTGTTACTCATAGTTCTATATTAATATGCCTAATAAAGAATCTATTTGTCAAAAAACCTTTGCTCTATCTTTTTGGTTGTCTGTATTGTTAGATGTACTTGCTGAGAGATATTTTGAAATAAATTACTAAAATAATTGAAACTGGCATGATTATATTGTGTTATTTTGACAAATATGCAGAATTTTTAATTTTTGGCACAGAATTCCCCCAGGCATAGCAATAATCTGAAGGATACTTATACCAAAAAGTTTTGCTTAAGAAACTCTTCAGCCCTAAGTAAATAAAATGAAGCAGGTTCTACAAATAAAAGAAGCCTGTGCACAAGTGCCATCTGCTGTCATTTTACCAAATGCTTAGGGAGTGT
This sequence comes from Caretta caretta, assembly GCF_965140235.1. Taxonomy (NCBI): domain Eukaryota; kingdom Metazoa; phylum Chordata; order Testudines; family Cheloniidae; genus Caretta; species Caretta caretta. The sequence continues at coordinate 32,535,163 of NC_134207.1, read as the reverse complement.
TTATGGGAGAAGGGCCTAAAGGAAGTTTAGCCCTTTCCTTCTACAGTCCAGAAGGCTCAAGTTTTCCTGGCAGTCCTAAGAGAGATGAAGAGGAAAGCAAAAGAACTGAGGGCAAAAAATAAAAAGGGAGCCAAGAGATTAAAGGAGGTAAATCAGGAGCAGAGGTTAGGCTAAAAGAAAATGACTGAGAATTTAAGCCAGATCAGTCAGAAAAGAAATGTTGTTTCTACAAAAAAAAACTAATTCTGAAGAACAGGAACGCTTCAGGAAACAGTGTTTGAGTCACTGGTTCAAATCCATCCAGGAAAAAAACCCCCCCCAAATAATACTTTTTGTAAAACCTGGGATTTTTTCAGTAAAAATTGGTTTAAACTGAAAGCAAAGGGGCTTAAATGTGAGGAAGCACCTCCAGGACACTCAAACCAGCATCATCATCAGCCCTAGTACTGTAGTGTGTTTTTGTTTGCCTTTTAAGAAGTGTGTCAAGAACTTTCAGAAGGAAAGAGGCCTCCTTACCCACCTTTGAAAGTTTTGGTATTTGTTTTTTGGGTTTTTTTAATTGATACTAACTATTTTTCTGTAGTGATAGGGCACTGTCCCGCAAGTGATTTTTTTAAAATGAAATCTGATAAAGGTCTGTCACCATAAGCATTGTCCAATGAACCAGCAGCAGCAAAGTAACTGTCTCACAAGCTTTTCTAGATGTTTTATTGTCTTCAATACATTCTAGGTTGAAAAACTACTAGTAAACATTTTTATAACGGTTTATTAACTTGTGTTCATTTTGGACACAAAGTGCTTACTATGCTCCCACATATTGTTATTCTTTGCTTTGCAATGCCACCCTGTGGATGAAACCTAATACTTCATGTATGCTTATCGAAATACTGCACTGGAAAAAGTTCATATCAATTCTCAGCTTGTGTCAATCCGCGTAGCTCTCATTTGTTGTCCAAATATATCAGTTGTATAAGCAGTATACGCCGACTTCTTTGCTTCCGCGCAGGAAAATGACTTTACAGAGAAGCCACAAAAAAGCAGTCATGCAACTCTGCCCAGCAGTATGTTTTGGGTGCCCAGAGCAGCTGACAGAGAGGTAAATCACTGTGGGGCAGGACTGAGGAAAACCTGGCTGGTGGCTCCTACCCTGTGCTGGGCTCAGCTGCTAGTCCCAGCTGAGTTGGGGAGGACGGGACTTTCTCAGACAGCATCCAGGGCCGGGTCAGACCCACCCCCAGATTTCAGGAAGTTCTGCAAACTCCCACCCACCACCACCCCATTTCTTGCACCCATCACTCCTCAGTTGCAGGGGGAGGGATCACTGTACAGGGAGCTGCTTCCCCATCCACCTAACTACGTGCATCCAGACCCTTTTGCCAAGCCTCACCCCCCCCCCGCACCCAGAACCTCTTCTGCCAAGCCTCATTTCTCCTGCACCTGGAACACCCCAATGAGCCCCCTGCACCCAGATCCCCACTCCCCCAGCATCTGGGCCCCGCACCGAACCCCCCACACCCAGACCTCCCTGCCGAGCTCTATTCCCCCCCACACACCCAGACTCCCCCAGCTGAGCCCTAACCACTTTTACCTGGACCCTCCCTGCAGAATCCCATTACCATTGCACCCAGAACCCCTCAACAAGCCCCTGTGTATCCAGATCCCCCCTGCACCCACCACTGAGCTGCCCACATCCAGATTGCCCCACTCAGAACCCTCTCAACTCACACCTGTATCCCTCTACACTTGGATTCTGCTGGGCTGAGCCTCCCTGCCCACACCTGGTGCACCTGGCATAGAGGGACAGGGGGTATTTCTGCGGCAGGCCCAGTCCTTGCGCTGTGCCACGGTCGGGTGCAGCCTCAGCGCTGAGTCCGTGTCCTGCGGACGGAGCTGCAGAGTGATCTCCCACCTCTGCAGAGCCAGTGGCCTGTGCTCCCCGGTGCCATACTGAAGTCTCCACTTTTATTTGACAAATAAAATCTGCAGAATTTTAAAATATTGTGTGCATAATTTTTTTTTGGCACAAAATTTTTCATTTTTTTTGGTGCAGAATACCCTCAGGAGTAATTTTTCCGAGATGACACCATTTTAATCATCAAGAAAATGTCAAATGCATGTTTTTAATTAGGTGACACTTTCATCCATGTTCAGAAATTTCTGGAGAAAAAAAGTGTCTCATGACGTTTACCTCCATTTATTTATACTTCTAAAAAGATTAGCGGGTACTTTTTTAATGTGCAAATTATACAGCCAAAATGAAATGGTTTTCTTTTGCACCCATATTGGACACAGGAGCATCATATTTAAGTCAGCGTGTGGACACTTTTGTTTAGGATGAAATTTTAATGCTGGGAGTCTGCCTCAGGCTGCCCTTTTAAAAAAAAATTCAGCCATGTCTGAGAGGGAGACTAGTAAAAATACATTGTTGTACACATTAAAACATTCCAGAGACCTTTTCTGAACAGCTCTAGTGCTCCTACGCTTTGGAGCAGGGATTTAAAATTTGGCATCATAGAAGTTAATGCCTTTTGAAGTCCCTGTGGAAATTCACCTACATTTGGTTAAGTTAAAAGCCTTTGTAAAAATCAGTTTACACATGCTCAGTAAAGATTTCCTATATTTTAGCAATTCAGTTCACTAAGATCCCATCCACACTGAACATGCTCCAGTCTGGGACTGAGCACCTGAATGGAGGAGAGCAGGGAGCCTGTCTCTTCTGTATTCTTAATGCCCCCCTGTTGAGCTCAATCAAAGTGGAGAAGGGAGCTGCCCGATTCGAATGCAGAGGGAACAAGAGTGGAACCTGAGTTGTGGATAGGACTGGAGTGTGGCAGGGAGTGGGAGAAGGAAACCAGCACCGGATCACTGACATGAAGCCAGATGTGGAGACTGGAACTGGAAGCTGGGGATCGGACTGGAATGAGGAGTTGGGAGACTGAACAAGTGAAGTGGAAGGAGAGAAGACTGAGATCAGATGAAGAGCCATGGGCAGGGATTGGGAGTAGGATGAGAAGCCCCAGGAGTAGAGACTGGGACTAGTCAGGTGAAGAGAATGGGACTCAGATGAGGAGCCTGAGGTGGGGGAGAGACAGAACTAGGATAGAACAGACTGTGCTCACTAGAACCTGGAATGGAATCCAAGATTTGAGTCTCACCATTCCTCTCATGACAGAAAATATATGTGAAACTAACTGGCCAAGTGTCCCATCCCACCTCTAGTGCTGGTCCACACAGAGAATGGCAACCTACTAATGCTATTAGTTACTCCATTAGCTCAAATAGCAGAGGTCTAAGCAGTGGATCTGAAGGATCCAACCCTGCTGATGAGCCATGTGAGTGTCAACATAATGTGACGGAATTTGTCCTTGCAGTTTACTTTAACTAGCTTGCAATTTACACACAAAAAATGATAAAAAGAACATTAGGGAGTCCTGTGGAAAAGATTGTATGTGACCATCAGAATGCATACACAAAAGGAGGCCAAATTAAAGTTGCACAGGCAACCTTAATTCTGGCTTTTCCTAACTTTGAGTGCTTAGTTTTACAACCTTAATAATAGTCTTAACAGTTTTTGTGTGCTCATGGTACACCTGAAGTCTTACATTCATGTGCTTATACAATAGATTTCTCTTATCAAACTCAATTGTAAAAGAAAAGCCCTGATGAAGTCAAACAGTACTAACATAACTGTTTATCAATAACTTCACAGCAATGTAAACTGATACTATGTCTAATGAAAAGTGGACAAGAATACTCCAATGGAACAGACTCTACCAAATAAGTTACCCCAATGTTCAGTCTGTACAGTCAACCAACACATATATAATACATAAGAGCAAGAATTCCAGATCAGACAACTGGTCTATTTAGGCCACACTCCTGCCTCTGATTCTGGACAACACACAGGTTCTAATGTACTCTCATGAATAAAGTTCCACAGAACAGTGTTTGAGGTTCTTTTACTGATCTTATTACTGCCATCATCTAAGAAGTGCTGCCAGAATAGAATACTGCAAACATCTCTGCATGCATCTTCAAGAACCCTTAACTATTGCAATACTCTTAGGTTGCTCCAATACAGCACACTGAACTCCATGACTATACCTCATGACTTCAACAGGACTCCACACGTGCACAGGATCTATCCTTATGGTTCCTAGTGCAAGATCAAGTCCTCAGACTACAACTTCTTCAGGACAGGGTCTCTGTCTTTCTACGGTACATAACCTAGCATATTTTGGTTATTACCATACTAAAAAATAATAAACTATACAAGGACTTAGATTTCAGCTACTCCAAAACCACCAACTAAAACTACAGCTATGTCTAATGTGCTCTTTGCATGGGCTGAACATTAAAGTCTTGCTTTTCAAGTTAAAGCACTTTAGTCCTAAGACATCTTATTTATAAAAGATTTACAAAGTATGGAATCAAAACTGATCAATAAGATGTCTTGCCCATGACAACATGATTAATGTTTTATTACAAGACATGCCCTGAAATATGAAACACACAGTGCATTCCAACAATGCATATTGATTGTAATTATAACTATCAGCTGAATAAGCCATTTTCCTTTCTGATCACACGTTGGGCTCAGATATTGAGCTTCAGTGATAAAAATTAGACCCTACTACATACAGGACTAAGAAATTGTAACTTAGGTGGAAAAGTAATTGACCTACCATCTATAAAATAAATCAAAGGTTTTCTGAAGACCATCTTCTGAAACCTCCACAGACAAGCTTTGCAACTCAGCTACATTTACAGCAAAAAAAAAAAAAAAAATGCAAAATACGCTCATTTACCATCCTCTTGTCCTCCCATTCCATTCCCCAGTTTCTTCTGTTTCTTCACCTGATGGGTCCAATCATAAACCTAGACTCCAAGCTCTCTGGGGCAGGAGCTATTTTTGTTTGTACAGCATCTAGCACAACACAGATGCTACTCTGAATAACATTCAGTGTTTTTCTTAAAGTTCCATCTTATAGCCATTTTATATAAAAATCTCAGCTTCCATTAGAAAAAAAGTGCATCTCTAGCTCTTATGACTGAAGAGACAAAGCTTAAATTGTGAACCACACAAAGAACGAGGAGTCCAGTGGCACATATTTATTTTGGCATAAGCTTTCGGGGGTAAAAACCCCACTTCTTCAGATACATGAACCACAGGCTCAAAAACCAAAAGGCAAATTAAAAAAAGAACAAATTTGTTTTTAAAATCTTATGATTTTGAGATCCAGTTCATGATTTTTAAACACTTAAGGTTGGCAATACTAGCGTCTGCATACAGGCAGCTCCTGTATCTCTGCTGCTGCTCATAATTTTCCCAAGCAGCAAAAGAGTGACGTTAAAAGGCCTCAAGGTCAGTTTGAGAGCCCCTGTTCTGTGAGCAGCTTTGAAACTAACAAAGAACATGTAAATTTCACATGTGACAGTTCACATCTTAGGCAGGCTATAAATACACACACTAGCTATTCACCAGAAACAAGGACTCCCAAAAAATACGGGATGAGGGAAGAATACAGAAAAACCTCAACCCATAGGAGCCTGGGAGACAAACACACTGTCAGAAGTCTTAGAATGGGAAGGAAAAAAATGGGCTCCTCCTTCCCTTCCAGAAACCAGAAGATCTGAGGGCTTCAAATTCATCAGGACACCTATTAGGAAGGGGCTGATCTAAAAGATGGAGCCAAGTGTAGGCTCCAAGGACCCCACTACAAGAGGACATCAGGATACTACTGATGAAGGCCAATGGGGAGAGGGGAGCATTACAAGCACAACCACGTGTTAACGAAATATTAACGATGAAATGCTAAAACCCCCAAAGCCAACAAAACTCAGAAGTGACCTGAAGATCAACAGAGGCTCAAGAAAAAAGAAAAGGAGTATTTGTGGCACCCTAGACTAACAAATTTAGGCTTTAGAGAAAGCGCAGGCCTACACCAGGAGTAGAGAAGGCTTCTGCCAGCAGCTCTATCAGTCAAGGACAGCGGCCCTGGCCTCACCGGCGACCTCTGCCTAGAGGCGAATGCCCCAAGATCTGGAACAGCCATCTTAAAAGTTTCCCCGCCGGCCTGGGGCTTTTCGTGGCGAGGGGCTGCCCCAAGGCCCCGGAGACTGTTTCCCCAACCCCTGCCCTGCAGGCGAGCACAACAGCAGCTTGCCAGCCACCTGGGGCGGGAATGACTTTACCCCGCACGGACGGGCAGCCACCTCTGCCCGGGGGCCAGCAGCTGGGGCGCAGCAAAGCAACCCGCGGCGGGGAGAAGGCTTCAACAACAAGGGCAAACAAACGCAGGCTCCTGCAAGGCGAGGCCCGGCCCCAGCAGCACACGCAGCGCTGCCGCGCCAGGGCTCCCCTGCCAGAGGCAGCTCCCCCTCAGGAGCCCGAGCAACACCGGCCGCGGCCGCGCCCCTCACCCGAGTCCAGCCCCAGCTGGTAGCAGGCCAGCGGCTCCAGGGAGAGCTTGTAGCCCTCGAACTTGGGGTCCAAGAGCAGCCGCTTCACCCGCAGGGAGCAGTTGGCCACCGCCTCCATCCCCGGCCAGGCCCGTAGCTACCGCCTGCGACGAGGGGGAAAGTTTGGAAGGAGACTTTGAGAAGCGCGGGGGCCTTTACGGGCTCAGGTAAGGCGCATGCAGAGCGTGGAGCACCCTGGGAATGGTAGTTTTAGGGCTCTAGCCGCAAGGGACTGCTGCTGTCAGTCGCCAGGCATGTCGGGAGTTGTATGCCGCACGGGGCGTCCGGAAAGCGGGGCATGCTGGGAGTTGTAGTTCCAGCCTCCGAGGGAACCGGCACGTCCGGCCGCCCAGACCTTAGGCCACACTGGGAGTTGTAGTTTTTAAACTGAGCGAGGGACGACATCGTCCCGCACTCCATTTCCCAGGGTCCCCCGCGCGAAGGGGCGGGCAAAAGCTTGGCCGGGCTGGATTCTCCCGGGGAGACGGCGTCGCTTTCTCCTTCCACAGAGCTGGGCGCGCCGCCGCGGGGGTGAGTCCTGGGGCCCCGAGCGGGGTTCGACGCTCCGCTGGAGGGGCCCGGGGCGCGCTCAGAGCGGGTGGGGAGCCGCGGGGCTCGGCCTGAAATCCCCACCCGCAGCCGCGCGGTTGGTTTCCCGGCTCTGGGGCCGGGCCCGAGCTTCCCCACGCCGCGGGCCGCAAAGGGCTGCGAGCCTTGGCTTGGCCCCATGCTTTGGGGGGAGGGATCGCTCAGTGGTTTGAGCATTGGCCTGCTAAACGCAGGGTTGTGAGTTCAGTCCTTGAGGGGGCCATTTAGGGATCTCGGGGGTGGGGGATTGGCCCTGCTTTGAGCAGGGGGCTGGACTAGATGTCTTGCTGAGGTCCCTTCCAACCCTGATACTCTATGACTCCCTGGCGGGGCCCGGCGGCTGCGCTGTGGCGACCCCTCCCCCGCAGTGGGTGTACTTCAGCCCCGACTCACAGGGCCTGGGGTTGGTCACTGGCTGGAGGGAGGGGCGGGGGTCTGGTCATTGCCCCGAGAGGTGGTCACTCAGTGGGGGGTGGGGAGAAGGTGGGTCACTGGGCGGGGAAGTGTGGGAGAATGGGGTCCGGTCACTGGCTGATGATGGGAGTTGGGAGGGAGGGGGGTCTGGTCACTGGCTGGGGGTGGAGAGACGGCAGGTTATTGGGGAGTGGTGATGGTTGTCCCTCTCTATCAGATGTGCTATGGAGTCTCTATCTTGCTCCTGTAGAGGCTCGGCAACAGAGTACAAAGGACCTCTGGTTGAATGTTATCTGAGCTCAACTCTTCTAACTTTATAGTATCTCACCCCCACTTTGCTAAATCTGTGCTGCAGCCTTCTGTGCTGGCTGTTGCATCATTACACAGGGAGGAGAGAGCGATCAGTTCAGTAAGACTGACACATGCACAGCTGAATTTGATCGTCTCCAGTTTCTTATTTGACCATGTCAGAGAATCACTCCATAGTTCAGGGCAGATAGCAGCCTTTCCTCAAATCAGGGATGAAATACCAGAGCTCGAAGTAAGGTGATAGAGCTGTGGGTCTGAAGTGGCTCAGGTGAGTTAGTTCTGTTAGTCCTTTTATGAACATTAAACTATAATTCTTTATCTGTCCTCCCTTTCCTTTAGTGGTGGAGAAATTATCATGTGAACAGATTATCACAGGCAGATCTGGTATTTAGGAGCAAAAGTTTTCTACATACCTTCATCAAAATTTCTGGCGATCTCTAATTAGAGCCATGGATTTAATAACTGTAGAGAGACAAGGTGGATAAGGTAATATCTTTTACAGTAAAACCTCAGAGTTATGAACTGACTGGTCAACCACATTCCTCATTTGGAACTGCAAGTATGCAATCAGGCAGCAGCAGAGACCAAAAAAAAAAAAAAAAAAGCAAATACAGTATAGTACTGTGTTAAAGGTAAACTACTAAAAAAGAAAAAGGGAAAGTTTAAAAAAAAAAAAGATTTGAGCAGGTAAAGAAACTGTTTCTGTGCTTGTCTTGTTTAAATTAAGACGGTTAAAAGCATCATTTTTCTTCCGAATAGTAAAGTTTCAAAGCTGTATTAAGTTAATGTTTGTTTGAAAGAACAACCATAACGTTTTGTTCAGAGTTACGAACAACCTCCATTCCTGAAGTGTTCATAACTCTCAGATTCTGTTGTATTGGACCCATTTCTGTTGGTGATGGAGACAAGCTTTTGAGCTTACGTGGAGCTCTTCTGGACTGAAGAAGAGTTCTGTGTAAGTTCCGTAACTTTTCTCACCAACAGAAGTTGATCCAACAAAAGAGATTACCTCACCCACCTTGCGACTTAAATATCCTGGGAACAATATGGTTATCGCACCACTACTTTAAGAACTGTGACAGTTTTTTCTCTTTTTACCAGCATTCTAAAGTGGGGTGAATGTGCAGAAAACACTAGTTTATCAGGAAGCAAAGATTATCATATACAATTTGGCTGGGTCATCAGCAGTGAACAGTAGTTTCTGAATTTATGTGAGGACAGTAAGGTTCAATCATGTGATCACTTTGTTGAGTTCTGTTAATCAGTATTTCTGATATAAACAATGTGTGATTGATGACTTATTGTGACTGTCTTCAGTAAGTTGAGTTAACATCTTTCTCTTGTCTAATTGTGTAAATTAAACAAATGCCAAAAACTGAGGGGTCTATACTCAAAATGCTGCAGCTGCGCCGCTGTAGCACTTCAGTGCAGGTGCTACCTATGCTGACAGGAGGGGTTCTCCTACTGGTAATCCACCTCCCTGATGTGATTGCCAGGTTGCCGGAAGAATTCTTCTGTCAGTCTAGCACTGGCCACCTGGGGACCTAGGTCGGTTTAACAATGCTACTCCGGGAGTGGATTTTCCACACCTTTGACTGACATGGTTAAGCCGACCTAATTTTCTACTCTAGACCAGGCCTAACAAACTGTAGAGAGCGTAAGGGAAATTTAATTGTTTAATTACATACATGTTTTCTTACGTTGCAAATGATTAGTAAACAATGCTATTAAAATCTTTTTTTTATAATTTTATAGATTTGCTGTGGAAATCTAGGTTTTCAAAATGAATAAAGATGCACAGATGAGAGCAACTATTAACCAAAAACTAATAGAAACAGGAGAGCGAGAACGGTAAGTAGATTTTTTTTTTCTTATATGGTTTTTATGCTCATTAAATGTCATAAAATGATGTAGCATGAAGGATGTCCTAAAAAGTAAAAAAAGCTAAATCCCTCCTATAATTCTAAATGCTGCAAAACAGTTGAGAAAATCTTGTGTGTTATACCAGTAAAGACTTAATTAAAATATTCAAAAGTAAGGAAAAATAAACCCTCTCGGCCAGTTTTTAACTAAAACAAAAAAGCTGGTAAAATAATAAGAGTTGGGAAAGTTGGCTTATAAATCCCAAGTGAACACTGATGATGTTGTTAATGGAGAAAACATCTTTGTACAGATCTAAAATTACACTGTTAAACAACGAGGTTCCAATTTATTCTCTTTTCAGGCCAAGAGGGAGAGGTGCAGTCTCCTTATTGCACAAATAAAATCTAAGCATGGTATCAGGATTGTGTTCTGTTACATACAATGGTGGAGCAGTAGAATTTTTTCTTGAATTCAAATTATCCAAAACAACAAAGCAACCACAATTGCTTTAATTTGGTCTTCCACAGGGGTTCTCAAACTTGGGGGTCGGGACCCCTCAGGGGGTCGCAAGGTGATTACATGAGGGGTCGCCAGCTGTCAACCTCTACCCCAAACCCCGCTTTGCCTCCAACATTTATAATGGTGTTAAATTAAAAACACTTTTTTTATATATTTATAAGAGGGGTCGCACTCAGAGGCTTGCTATGTGAAAGGAGTAACCAGTAAAAAAGTTTGAGAACCACTGGTCTTCCAGAATCCCGTACCTTGTCCTTCCTCATCCAAACATCTTACCTCTTAACAACTTACTGGTCAAAGAGGACTAGACTTCACGCTTCAGATTGTTGGTCCAACTCCTTCAGTCAAAAATGGGGGATTGCTTGAGCAAAGCAGGATAGTCGAAGGTTAAATGCGCCCCCAGCCCATGGAGTAAAGGACTGAAATTTATGCTACTAAGCCACTATGCTAGTTTACGACATCTTATTCTAATTTGTTTCTCCTTCACCTCTTTAAGTATTATCCCACTGCTTTCCCATATCCAGTGTACCCCCGGCAGTAAAGGAGGGTTGCTCCCGTGCTCCTTCACAAATAGCTGAAGGAATAGAATAGAGTGAACCTGTCTTGAATCCTTTTCAGTTTTGTTCAGCACTTGTTGATTGTGCTGAGAGGAGGTAATATACCAGGCAAGGTCCCCCTTTCCTAGACTTCTCTGATGATAAAAATATCACAGGATATTCAATGCCCAGTTTAAATCTCCAATGAAAACATAGTTTGGATACCTCAAATTTAGAGTTGCAAGCGTTTCTTTGAAATCAAGTCACTTACACTGAAAGTCACTTACTCTTACTCCTGGCCATCTTGGATCCCTTTGAATACAGTAGCTTATTTTATTTCGCAGCATGAATTAGTGTGCAGCTGTGCATACAAAGGCTTACAGTGATGTATTTTTTATAACCTGCTTTGAAGTGAAATATTCTTTCTTTGCTGTTAAAACCACTTTTTCTTCTAGTAAGTTTAATTTTGTCATCTTTACAGCCTTAAAGAGCTGCTAAGAGCCAAATTAATTGAATGTGGCTGGAAGGATCAGTTGAAGGCACACTGTAAAGGTAATTAAGGTTAACTACATTCAATACCCTTAGTTATTGCCTAAGGTAAGAGAATAGGTGCATCACTGCTAGCCAAATAAAAGTTCCAGATGAAAGCTTGACTACCTGAAAGTCAGTTTGAATAAGACGGAGATGATGCTATTGGGCAAGAGAGCATCTTGGAGAAATGTGGGAGGCAGGGTATGAATGCTTTCTTATGGGATACTTTCTCACAACACCTGTACTCACATTGGTGATTTGTAGTTTTGGAATCATCTTGGATGTATCTCTGTTCACGAATTCTCAGGCAACCTGGGTAGCCCAAAATGCATTTTCACATCTTTGGCTGATGTTGAGTTTTTGATATTTCCTCTGATTTGGACCTCATTGTAGTTGCCAAGGTCTGCTGTATTTAAGGTTCTAAAATGTGTGACTGCTTGATTGCTAACATCTAAATAACTGATTCCGATACAGTTTTTCATTTTGACAAGAGATTTTCATTTCACAAGAGGATAAAAGCAAAAGCAGCAAGCAGAGAGAGGTATGCCATAAATAATAGGAGGAGTGCTTGTGCTTTCTTTTTTTGTGAAAATTTTTCATGAAAATCACCGATTTTAGATGAAGGAAAACATCATCAGATTAACTGCTAAGTACCAAACTTTTGTTTTCAAGTGTCTATAGTAAAGGTAAATAGTGAATGTATTAAATTTAGATAAAATTCTTATTACCATAATGTTCAGCTTCCATGGAGGGCTGATAGCTTTCTAAACCAGCACATGATTGTTTTCCTGTTAAGAGCAAAAAAACAAAACAAAAAACTTTGAATATTGACTTTTAACCTTTCTTCTGATCAGATTTACTCTGCCCAAATGGCATTTTTGATGGCAGTCACAGTACATTTTTCAATAGTTTATAGTGCTAGGATTATTCAGTTCTGTTGTCAACTGAAACATTTTACAGTATTGGTTACAGCAGTCATTATTTACAAATACAGAGCACATTCCAGCAGTGCAGGACTGTGCTGATCAAAGTTGAAATTCCTTTCCCCAAAAATATTTACTATATTTAAGGAAAGTGATTCTCTGAAAAATAATCCTAATATGCATACTGAAAACACTAAAACATGGAAAGCAGGAAAAATACTGGGTATATGTTTGCTGTAGATCTGATCTTTCTAAAGGAGTACTTTCAAAATTGCTGTTATATTCTTGAGCAATTGACAGTGTAGTATTAGTGTGTTTATCTCTCCAATTGTGCCCACATATCTATTCAGGGGACACCATCACAGGGCCTAATAACATCAGCCACACTATCAGAGGCTCGTTCACCTGCACATCCACCAATGTGATATATGCCATCATGTGCCAGCAATGCCCCTCTGCCATGTACATTGGTCAAACTGGACAGTCTCTACGTAAAAGAATAAATGGACACAAATCAGATGTCAAGAATTATAACATTCATAAACCAGTCGGAGAACACTTCAATCTCTCTGGTCACGCAATCACAGACATGAAGGTCGCTATCTTAAAACAAAAAAACTTCAAATCCAGACTCCAGCGAGAAACTGCTGAATTGGAATTCATTTGCAAATTGGATACTATTAATTTAGGCTTAAATAGAGACTGGGAGTGGCTAAGTCATTATGCAAGGTAGCCTGTTTCCTCTTGTTTTTTCCTACCCCCCCCCCCCCCCCGATGTTCTGGTTTAACTTGGATTTAAACTTGGAGAGTGGTCAGTTTAGATGAGCTATTACCAGCAGGAGAGTGAGTTTGTGTGTGTATGGGGGTGGGGGGGATGTGAGAAAACCTGGATTTATGCAGGAAATAGCCCGACTTGATTATGTAAAGAGTTGTCACTTTGGATGGGCTTGCACCAGCAGGAGAGTGAATTTGTGTGGGGGGGTGGAGGGTGAGAACCTGGATTTGTGCTGGAAATGGCCCACCTGTTGATCACTTTAGATAAGCTATTACCAGCAGGACAGTGGGGTGGGAGGAGGTATTGTTCCATATTCTCTGTGTATATATAAAGTCTGCTGCAGTTTCCACGGTATGCATCTGATGAAGTGAGCTGTAGCTCACGAAAGCTCATGCTCAAATAAATTGGTTAGTCTCTAAGGTGCCACAAGTACTCCTTTTCTTTTTATCTCTTTAATTGTCTTCAAATCTTTACAGTTGTGCTTCTGGTTAATGTTACATATAATATTTAACTGGAATTACAGCCTTGTTCTGGCTGCAGTTCAAAGACTTGTAAATAATTGCTGCATTGCTACATGCCCAGACAGTGCCTGTCATTGGTATATACAGGATAGATTTGCTAAATGGTGGTCAAGTGCCTTTACGGATCTGTGCACTTGCCTTTTCAGGTTCTTATACCACGCCCACTGATACAGTAATAGACTAAATCCACAGTAGGATAAAATACATATGATTAATTATAGGATTACATATATATGATTAATCTACATATGCAGGTTTTGTATTATAATCTTTGAATAGGTCTGTTTTTCTAATGAATGGATTTAAACTATTCAACTATTCAAGTGGTTTTCTTGGTCTTCCCTAGATGTAATCAAAGAAAAAGGGTTAGAGCATGTTACTGTTGATGACTTGGTGGCAGAAATCACTCCCAAAGGTAGAGGTAAGAAAAGTAATGTCACTTAATGCAAAAAAAACACCTATTAATTCCACACTAAGCTTACACATTTAAATACTCTAGAAACTTTGTCTAAGCACCAATAACTTGCCCACATTGCATGTAGAGGAAACTATATAATAGCCTAACTAGTAATCACAAATGGGCTACATGTGTAAATTCCTGTTGCCATGAAAGCCTTACTGTTTCTGCGCTGACTCATGTATTTTAAAAAAATATTTTTATATATAACTTTCTTTGAAAAAGACAGAAAAATCTGCTTAACAATTAAATGCCCCCAGTGGTCTCACTGACACTAGTAGAATTAAGTGCATGTGGTGTATGGGAGAGATGTTTTCATATCTCTGTTGTTTTGGCTGGAGACCTCTGTGAGGCTGGGTTAACAGGGCAGTAAGAATATCAGGGGGAGGGGGCAATAACAGGAGCAGCAGCAAGAGAGACAATGTGCATCTCATGAAGAAAAGTGCTTTGTGTTAGTCTCCTTTTTGCAGTCCACTCAGTTGCCCCACAGCCAGTCAGGCCATCTAGGAAACCTCTAGTGTTAAAGAAGGTAAAGCTGTTTTTAAAAAAAAAAAAAAAGGCCCACCCACCCAGGGCTGAAGCCCTTGAGCTTCAGCTTTAGCCAGCTCACCCACCTGGGGCAGTGGGGCTTGTCTCCTGCTCCCCTGGGCAGGCTCCTGAGGTCATGTAGTAATTTTTGTTGTCAGAAGAGAGTCACGGTGCAATGAAATTTGAGAATCGCTGCCCTAGCTCTTCTCTTCAGAGAACAGAGTTTATGGGGGAGAACAGAGCTTATGGGGCAGAAAGTGAGTCAGATCCTTTGCTGCTGATTGCATCCCACCTACTGCCGAATATAAATCCTTCCTTTCTTCTTTGGATTGCTCTCCAACCCCAACAGGAGATTGCTGAATTGGCTGGTGGAGTTCTAAGAAAGTCTATCATGCATCAGAATTGCAGGGTCAACTTATGATATACTGCGCTACATATATCTTTTTCTTTTCCCCCTATTTCTTACCTGCTTTTTTTTATTTGTATTTCAGCTTTGGTACCAGACAGTGTAAAGAAAGAACTCCTACAAAGAATAAGAACCTTCCTTGCCCAGCATGCCAGTCTTTAAGATTGACATTAATTCTGAGTACAGTATTTTTGTGTGTCTGTATTATGTAAGTCATGCCAGAAATTGGAATACATTTTTCATGTTTTAGAATTTAAGTTCATTTTTGTATGATTAGTTACAGGTGTATCATTATACTGCATTAATTTCTTAAACTTGCTGTTTTAATAAAAAAAAAAAAAACTTTTGTGGTTATGTATGTTTTGAAGGTTCTTATCTTCTGTTATATTGAGTGGTTTTTAAGCTGGTGATATGTTAATTTCCAGACATCTTTTGCTACTTTGCACTAAGTCATTACATTAAATCAATACATTTTTTATGATTTTTGAATACATCAACCTAGTAAGTACAAACACATTTGTTATGCTTATAAGAAGCACACATGATCTTTTTCAGGGAAAAAGGCAACATGCCGCCTTTTTTGAAAATACAACAGTTAGCATATGCATTCAATCTCTCACACACGTCCTGCAGATGGTCTTATAGTTAACAATGTGTCATAGCTCGAGTCAATCTAATGGCCAGTTAGATTGAGCACGAGTGAGGAACTGAGCTCTGTCACTCGCGATTCAATGCTCCGAGATTTTGCAGGTCTGAACCCAGACTTCTATGGCAAAACACCCCAGATTAATCCTTGTAAATTCCCACTTTAGTCTATGGATTTTGAGTCTGTAAGTGGTGTTAATCTTGGGGTTTTCCACTGTTATCTCTTATTTGTTGTCTCGCCTTCGGGGGTGTTTGCCTCACCTTTGAGGTCGTCAATGCTGCTAACTCGTTTAGCATCAGATGCAATGGATTTTTTCTGATTGTTTCCTGCTGTCTCTCCAAGTCTCTCACTTCTTCTTGACCATCTGGACATTGTGGTGGCTTTCACACTCACCCTTAACCATGCACACATCCTTTACTCACACCAAACAATTTTACAGAAAATTTCAGACAAGTTTACATTTTAGAAAGGGTTATATGCAATGTTCCCTCTAATTTTTGACAGGCCGTGTGCACAAAAAATTTCTTCTGTGCAAATTGTTGTGCTTCTGTGCAAATTTTTGTGTGCACAGTGTTTTGCTGTGTGCGCAGGGTTTCGGAGCTGTGTGTGCGCACACGCACAGCTTAGAGGGAACAGTGGTTATATAGTTATTAAAGGGATTACAAAAGAACCTTACACAACTTCGTTTGCAATGCAGATAAGAAACAAGACCTTATAGCAAATACTGTGATGTAAACTTATCCTAAAACAAAAGGTGACCATAATCAGCCATAAGGACTGTTCTGGTCTGTTCCTGCCTTAACATCAGTTCAGACACAGGCAGCCTGTCTGATGCATTTCTACCAATGGCCCCTTAGGCCATTCCTTTCTGCTATTCAAAAAGGGTGGCTGGCAGGATATGGTCAAATCATACATTAATACATTTATTACATGCTACATTAATATATCCTTCATTCTAAATTATACAAAATACGAACATAAAATCCTACTACTACATATTCACTCTTTCAAAAATGTGTGTAAATATAATAGAAATGCAGATCTGAAAAAAGTAATTATCTGGACATTAGAACAGTATTCTGTTTGTTTAGTATGGTCAATAGTTGGATTGCACCAAGCAAAATAAGGACTCTGTACAAAATTCTGTTGATGACATTCTTCCCACCAAGTACTTAACCAATATCCCATATGGTGACAGAAATTTACAAAAGGGGCTTTCTTTGAAGTTTTTTTTAGGTATATAATTTATAGGACTTGTGGATAATTGTTGAACCTGGATCCACATTCCAGCTTCACCAAAAGCTGCTTTAACTTCTTTCTTTAGTTAAAAAGAAATGCTGCTACTGCTGCTTAACAACTGCAGTGTTCCACCCTTACAGCATTCCACTGGTGTATGAGATCCAGTTATGTTTCAGTACACTTCATATAGAGAGGCCGTTCTGGATAAAGGTACTACATACTGGCAATTTTTTTCTTTTTCATCAAGCTGGTGAATCTAAAATTCTGACTAGAACAGACACAAATTGAAACAATAAATAATTTTACTGAAATAACTTACAATCATCATCATCACTCCCATAGCGGTATTGGTCATTGGGGCACCATCATTGATGAGGAATCAACCAATTTTCTCCATCCCTGACAATTGTATCTCAGTACTTGAGTCTCCGCGAAGTCCATTCCTGTCAACTCTTTTATGTTATCAGTCAAGGTGGATTTGATTTAAATCACTAGTCAGGAAGACTCGATTTAATCATGGATTTCTAAATAAAAGTGCATTCTTGTTGGTTGTTACAACCTTGATACATATTCTTCATAACTCAGAGATAGATATGTTTCATTTTTAGAAGGTACACACTATATATTTTTAAAGTGATTTATTTTGAAAACTTCTCAGATTAGTTTTACAGCTATATCAGAAAATGAATGATTGTTTGGTTATTTCATAAAGGTAATTGAAGCAGATATTTAGGAAGTCATGGAGAGGGGAACCATCTCCAATTCAATAGATTAATCATTAATATTTGGAGGATTTTTTTGCCATGCTGTATTAGGAGGAGAACATCACCAGACAGACTTTTAAATTGTTTTATTTAATCAAAACAACGACATTATGTATTCTGGATTTTTTCTTCAACAGCAAACATACAATATTTTAACAAAACAAGCATATGAATTTTTGAATTTAGTTAAACATTAAATTTTTTTAAAATCAGGTTGTTTTTGTTAAAGTTGTTTTTAACTAAAATAGTTAAGTCAATTTTTTTAAAAAAAATATTTCAATGTCAACCAGGTCAACATGAGAAACTTAAAATATTGGTTTCTGCAGCTAACTCAGTTGTCTTCACCTTCATTTTCCTATTTGTTCATAATAGGGAAAAGGAAAAAAAAGCTTTCCTGCTTTTTCAGGCAGGTCCCAAACAATTTCTCAATTTGGAATGAATTAGTCCAAAGGAAGAAAATATTCCTTCTACACAGACAGAAGAAGCTACTGCTGTTAAAAGTGAGATTATCATTTCAACAGTCACTGAATCCAAGTGCTTAAGTGACTTCCACCAGTTCACAGGTGTGACTTTTTTAAAACATCAGGAGCAAGCATATATTTCTTGAATGGTTCTTATTCCTAAACTGGGTCTCTTTTACGGCCTGCTGCCATTATAGGTTTGCCCTTCTAGTGAGACAATGGTATGGTAGATCTCAAATCAATGAAGGCTACACTCAAGACTTCTGGAATATGCTGCTCAAACAGTTTCACTTTTGTTTCTACTGCCTGTCCCTCCCTTCTCACATTTATCTCCAGACTACTTCTCCTTAGCCAGATCTATTCCACGCCCAACAATCTTCTCTATTCATTGAACTTTTTGAAACTTTTTACTTTTAGAGCAAGGTAAGGGATTACTCTGTGTACACAAATTTGCAGAGGGACAATAGGGTTGAGGTCTGTTATTTCTCACCTCTATATATTTATTTACAAACATTTTTGCTGTTAACAAGTATGTTATCTCTGGAGAGACATATCCATAGTTTAAGAACTGAAAAACTAAGCATCTCTGATGGTATCTTCTAGACTGAGCACTGAGTCCCATTGGGTAGATAAAAAGATTAACCTAAATAATCCATACAGAAGCCTCTGGAATCCCATAAAATTGGGTCCCTAATCCATGAACTATTGGAACTCCTTTACAAAACTTTTCTTAAACATTACATGAATATATTGTCTCATACTATAGAATTAGAATGTATAATCCCTATTCCGTGATGAGATATCTTTGAGCTATAATATATCTTTCTTTAGATAGGTTTTTTCCTCAAAAAGCATTTTATCAAAAAAATTTGATTTAAATAAAAAAATCCGTTTTTTAAATTTTTTTCTTTTAAATCATTGATTTTTATCCAACCTGCTGTCAATCCATCTCTATTCTGTCTATCTCTTCTTCTCTTCCCCTGTACTGTCCCTTGGAGGATCAGCTTGGATAGGCCAGAGGATCTTGCTACATGGCCATACCACTTCAGCTTGCGCTTCTTCACCGTCGTCAGGAGGTCTTCATATGACCCAGAGCAGTGGGTGATGATGTGACGGACCTCTTCATTAGTGACGTGGTCGAAGTAGGAGATGCCTAGGATTTTACGGAAGCATCTGATCTCTACTACCTGTATTTTCCGTTCAAATTCTGCCATAAGGATCCATGTCTCAGACACATACAGAAAAATGGAGATGACCAATGCATGTAGCAGTTTCAGTTTGGATTACAGGGAGATGTTCTTATTCCTCCAAATTGGCTTTAGCTTTGCCACTGCTGCTGCTGTTTGCGCAGTTCCTGCCCGAATTTCTGCCTTGGATCCTTCATCAGTGATGACTGCCCCCAAATACTTGAACTGTTTCACTGTTTCCAGCTGTTGTCCACTGACAGTGATATGTCAGCTGATCCCATCACGTCAGCTCGCCAATCTTGTGAAAAGACTGGATAAAACCTCTGCAAAATATGGCATGGAAATCAGTGCAGAGAAATCTTACAGTAATAAAACCCTAAAATGACCAGGAGCAAGGATGATGGGTGAAGGGCTTGCAGGAGGGAAGACGTGTTTGGCTTTCGCCATGTTCAGTTTGAGTTAGCAGTACACTCAGGAGATAATCAGCTAGGCAAGAATGAATGGAGGAGGAGCAATCAGGAGATGAATGAGGCAGGAGATGAATGAGGCAAATTTTTTTTATAAAGAGAAGCCACATGAATCTGAGAACTGGAAAAAGGAATTCTTGTCATTCAAGTCACTGCTAAATGTGTGTTGGATTATATCAGAAAGACTCTTAACACACTACACTGGAAATCAAATGATAAAGCAACCAGCAAGAATGGTGTCCTAGTAGGATTAGCTTTTAAATATGAAATACCAATAAGGTTTTGTTTTAAAAGAAATGTGTGTCAAACTAAACTTTGTGGTGATGGGCACATTTCAAATGTGTAATGAGGGAATGTAAACAAATGGTAGCTATTTTCTACAATTGTATAAATTGTAGATATATAATAGAATGCTAAAGGTCATTTTTTGTCCATAGAAATTGTTTTGCCATCTCGAAGTTTCTTCATCTTTGCTCCAGCCAGCCAATATCTGACAGTGTACTACAGGATACATTATAATTTGCTCCTTGTCATGCAACTTGATAGTACTGGGTTCAGTTACTCACAAAATAACTTTGCTATGCTTGATGTGCCACTCCTTTTAGATTTCTGCATATATTTTAAAAAATCCTAAAACATGGGGTTTGGAAGCCTTTGGGGCTGAATGATTAAGCGCTATGGAAACATCTGGACCCTAGAGAGTAACAACCATTTGAGATATTTAGCAGCTGGTACGTGAAATTAAGTAGTAGATTCAATAGAGTTCCTAGTGTCCTTTCCATCACAATTGGCACTTTTATGATCTGATAATATACAGATATGTGCGGACTCAAAAGTATGGTTTTGTTTTTTTGGACAGCAATCAGAATTAAGCACTTACGCTTCTTCAAGTGCTTGCTCATGTCCATTCTAGGTGTGTGCGTGCCCATGTACACAGTCGGAGATTTTTCCCTTAGCAATATCCATAGCGTCAGCTGTTAATTTGTAAAATACTTTGAGATGGAAAGCTGCTATGTAAGGTTTTTATTTATTACATATTTTGGATGGCACGGAAACTGAACAACATGTTTACCTCTAGCTGGATTCCCTCCAGAACAGAGCTGACGTATACAGATAGAACAGTTCCTGAGCTGTACCTGTTACATGGGTAAAGGGCCTGGTACTGCAAGGTAATGAGCACCTGCTTGAAAGTGCTGAGTGTCCTCAACTCAGGAACTTGCAGGATCGAGTCCCAAAGACACCTAGGTGTTGTGGTTCTAGCAACTTCTATGAGCATTGAGGTCCCTTTTAAAAAAGATAAGTAACATAGATTATCACTGTCAGGGTTCCTTCCCCACTCTGAACTCTGAGATACAGATGTGGCGACCCGCATGAAAGACCCCTTAAGCTTATTCTTACCAGCTTAGGTTAAGACTTCCCCAAGGCAGAGATTCCTTTCTTGCCTTGGGATCGCTGCCACCACCAAGTGATTTAACATACAATCAGGGAAGGGACCACTTGGAGTCCTATCCCCCCAAAATATTCCCCCAAGCCTACACCCCCTTTCCTGGGGAAGGCTTGAGGATATATCCTCACCAATTGGTTACAAAGGGACTACAGACCCAAACCCTTGGGTCTTAGAACAATGGAAAAATCAGTCAGGTTCTTAAAAAGAAGGATTTTATTTAAAGAGAAGAAGGTAAAAATCACCTTTGTAAACTTAGGCTGGTAGTTAACCTTACAGAGTAGCAGAAAATTCAAAGAGCACAAAGGAACCCCCTCTAGCCTTAGTTTCAAAGTTACAACAAAACAGGGATAAACCTCCCTCTAGCAAAGGGAAAATTCACAAGTTGAGAAAACAAAGATGAACTAATACACCATGCCTGACTGTTACTTACAAGTTTGAAATATGAGAGACTTGTTTAGAAATATTTGGAGAACATGGATTGATGTCCAGTCCCTCTTAGTCCCAAGAGCGAATGGCCACAGAAACAAAGAACCCCAAACCCCCTCCCCCCCCGACCCTGATTTGAAAGTATCTTTTGTCCCCATTGGTTCCTTTGGTCAGGTGCCAACAGGTTACTTGAGCTTCTTAACCCCTTACAGGTAAGGAGGAATTTAGGCTACCCTGATAGTTATGATAGTTGCAACCTGAAGGCATCAGCTGGACAATGAGGCCTCTTCATACAGAGACCAGAGGCAGTTAGGATCACCAGATACAAGTCCTACCTATTTGGCACCTTCCTAGAAGTCCTGCCTCCAACACAGGTACAGTGGTTCAAGGTTTCCTTTTCCTCCTCCTTTTCTTTGCACTTCAGCTGGACAGAGATGGTTTCTGCCTAACTTTTCATTCCCTCCTGGCCTCTGGCAACTTGGGCTAAAAAAAAATTTTAAAAGATGACATTCTATTTTTCCTTGGAGACTGTTCTCCAGAGTACTCTTTCCCAGTTACATCCACTACTCTATCTAAACTGGCAGAGCAGTCTTAATAACATTGGTCAAAGAATAAAAGGTGCTCAATTTAATTGGGGATTGGTCCTGCTTTGAGCAGGGGGTTGGACTAGATGACCTCCTGAGGTCCCTTCCAACCCTGATATTCTATGATTCTATGAATTTGTCAAGGACCTTTCAGCAATCTGCAGAAGAGGAATCATCCTTCTTCAGCTCCAGTCTTCAGAGCCTCACATACCAGGGACTGGGGCTCAGAGACAAACAAACCCAGATCTGTACAGTCTGCTTAGGTGAGTATGGCCTTCTCAAAGGGCAAGAGAAACCATGTAACAGGTTAGCAAAAGCCTAAATCATTGCATAAGTCTCCTTCACTGGGCTCACTTACCGTAGTAAATGAAAAGCCTTTTATGTCTCCAAGGACTACGTTTCAAAGTGTTAACCAGAAACCTGAAATATCCTCCCGTGTCCTGAAATGGCAATATCTAGGATAAATAGAGCCTTAGAAGAAGAATTTGGGAAAGCACCCACCTAGTCTTCAGCATCCATTTATCTTGAGTAGTATAAGCTGACCTTTCCAGACACTTCCTTAGGAAAGAGAGTTCTTTAGATAAAATTAAATTTTAGACGAGAAGATGGCTTCTCCTGCCCCGCAATATCCTTTGTCTATTTATTTTTATTAATTCCACCTGTCTCTGCCTATTATCTCACTGCTGGCTGCTATAATGACGAAGGCCATATAAGTAACCTTGTGTTTAGCTCTGACACTCTGGGTATGTCTACACAGAGATAAAAGCCCTGTGGCATGTCCATGGGTGGCCTGGGTCAGCTGACTCAGGCTCATGGGGCTTCGGCTGTGGAACTAAACATTTCTGTGTAAATGTTCCCCTGTATTGAGCAGGTACTGGTTCTATGGCTCCCAAACAAAGAAGGGTGTTTATTTCCTGTATTGCATTGCAGGCACTTGTGAGAGGGATCTCTGAAGAGGGAAGGGGAATGAGGAGGTGGGAGGGAGGTAAAGTATATGGTGTAGCCCAATTATGTTACTTCCAGCACCCATTTGTCTGAGGTGACACATTCCCTTGCATGTTGGAAAGCTGGTTTCCAAATGGGGGAAGGTGAGCAAAATGATAAAGCTGGCAGGCGGAGAGGGGGAAATCTGAATCCTTGACTGTTCCGTCAAAACTGGCGCTTTGATGATGACACCTGTTGTGAAGCCACATCAGATTACTTAGAGGCTTTCTTCCTCTGGAATCTGTGTCTCTTCCTGGGAGTCTCTGGAATCTAGAGAATTGTGTGGGGTGGAATCTTTGAGCCATCTGCAATCTGCTGAACTTCCATTTGTTTGCAGGAGTTTAGATGCCTAACTAGCATAAAATGGCCCTGGAATCTTTAAGGGTATGTTAACGACTCGTCAGTGTTCTCTGCAACCAACTTCTATCCGTCAAATGAGAGATCCTTGACTGTATTCTGGATTTCTCTGGAGTAGCCAGACAATTTTAGCCACGAAGCCATACACATCACCCCCGCTCTAGAAACAGAAGAGGCTGTGGTCTCTGCAGCATCAAGTGCTACCTGCAACAATGTTCTTGCCAATAACTGTCCCTCAACAATAGTAGCCTGGAATTGTTCCCTTTGATCTGGAGGAAGGTGTTCAATAAATGATCCAAATTTTGTTAGTTGATAAAGTTGTACTTGGCCAGCAATGCTTGGTAATTTGCAATGTGGAATTGCAGTGTAGCCGATGAGTAGGTCCTTGCCAAGAGGTCCAGGCATTTTTGGTCTCTGTAGTATGGGGTTGATCTATAACAATATTGTTTGCTTGTTCCCCATGTCTACGACCAGAGAATTTGGAGGTTGGTGGGATAAGAGGAATTCAGAGTTCTTGGTGGGGACATAATATTTCTCATTGGCCCTCTTTCAAGTGGGTGTCACTGTTGTTGGGGTTTCCCAGATGGATTCCAGTGGATTCCAATCTAGTGGATTCCAATCTAGTGGATTCCAATAGAGCCTCATTAATGGGGAGGGTAACTCTAGATGGTATCATAGAGTGTAGAATGTCCAACAGCTTTGTTGGGGTTCTCCAACCTCCTCAAGGGATATCTGCAGAGAGTCTGCCACCTGCTTAACGAGGTCCTGGAACTGCCAAAAATCATTGGCCATTGATGGAGGGGGAGGTAACAGGGCCTCATCTGGTGAAGAGGACAAGATGGTGGTTTGAGGCATAGCTTCTTTGTCTGCCTGGGTCTTTTTCTCCTCAAATGTTTCCTCCTGTTGCCAGGGGTGCGGGGAACTTTGGTTTCCTTATCATCCCAATGGGATAGGGTTGGGGTACTAGAAAACTGCTGATGATAGGCTGCCTAGGAATCCTAATATGGCCATTAAGACCCATACAGGGTTGGGGGGTGGCATACAGGGTTGCTCCCACTAGGAGTGATGAGATCCAAAAGCATCTTTCCTGCACCTTCAGGAACGAGGATTAGTCATCATTTTCTTTTTTCCTTTATGCCGCTTTTCCTGGAGAGGGTTGCAATGGCAGCATGGAGAGTAGGAAGGACTAGACCTCCTTTTCCTCTGCAACAGGTTTCAGCTCCTCCTGGGGGATTCCCGTGTTCCCAGGCCAGCCAGGAAATATAATCCCTCCAGCGTGTCCTGAGTCGGCCTCAGGGCCTCCGCCCTGTGGGACGTGCCAGGTAAAGTTCCAAAGAAGCCTCCCGGGGGCCATCCTTATCAGGTGCCCAAACCACCTCACCTGGCTCCTCTTGATCTAGAGGAGTAGTGACTCTACTCCGAGGCCTTTCTGAATAGCCAAGCTCCTCACCCTCTCTCAGAGAGTAAGCCCAGCCACCTTGTGCCGAAACCTCTTTTCCATTACTTGTACCCGTAATCTCGTCTTTTCGGTCATTACCCAAAGTTCATGAGCATAGGAGAGGACGGGGACATAGAGTGACCTGTAAACTGAGAGCTTCATCCAAGAGCTCAGCTCCCGCTTCACCATCAGATACCAGGATCTTCACAGATGCCTGTTTAGCCTGAGAACTGTGTTTTCTCACCTCCTCCGTACTCACGGAGTGTAGTGTGTTGGTGGTCATCCCTCCTCCTCAGACTCAGAGGGAGGCCCCTCTGCCTCGCTACATACCAGAGGACAAAGTTAATTAGCAGGGGAATTAGCAGGTTAACAGTCTATAGCCTGGCCCTTTGGGTGGCCTTGCTACTATCAGTCTTTATCCTAGCCTCCTGGCTAGAACAGACAGCAAGTGCAGTCTGGAGCTCTGGCCCTCTGGGGAGGGCAGAACAAGGAGCTGCCTTTAGCCCAACCTTCTGGCAGAGTAAGCAGCAATCAACAGTCAGGCTTAATCCTCTGGGCAGGGCAGGGCAATAAGCAGTCTGGGGCTCTGGCTCTCTAGGTAGGGCAGCGCAGTAAGCAGTTTAGGGGGCTCTGGTCCTCATGCAGAGCAGAGTGATAAGCAGTCTAAGCGGGCTCTGGCCCTCAGGTACAGCGATAAGCAAATGCAGGCCATGTGGCCTAAGATGGGGAGGCTGCCACCTTCAGGGGCAGGGCTGGCAGCAGGCAGTAGTGGGACCTGGGTCCACCCTGCTCCAGGGGTCCCAGCCCAGGGCCCTGACAGTGGCGGAGGGCTCTGCCACTGGGTCAGCAGGGATCTCACCGAAACACGATGACTCGCTCCGACAGCAAAGCCAGACTAAAGTCTTGTGTTCCTGGGCTATTTCCTATCACAGTTTGCAGATAGGCTCTGTAGTCCAAGGGTCCTCCATCTCACTTGGGTATTCAGCAACCTTAGCAGCTCCTCAGGATACTCATCCAATGGCAGTCCTGGCAGCTCCTCAGGGTCCTCCTCCAGGAGGGATATGGGCACTGATATCAGGGGGATCCTGATCTGGGAGATATAGGCTTTACAGCTATGAGAAATGGGATGAAGTTACTGAAAGTAAATTTGAATCTGAATGTCATCAAAACAAACAAACAAATACCCAATAACTTTCTGCCAGTGGCTGAGGGACAATCTTCTGAATTAAGTGATAAAGTCATTTTGCTTTAACCATGTAAAAGTGGCACTGCACAACGCATTAGAAATCCTGCAAAGGGACAGTGTAGATGTTTTAACTGGCATTTTCCAGTTAATTCCCTGATGAACTTGAGTTGCTTATTGCAATTGTAGTACAGTTGCTATAGCAATGGAAGACATAAGGCTTTGGCAACATCAGAAGACTTCTCTTTTGGACGACTTCCACCACTATTATTCACCAAATGATCCAAAGGAACTCTCCTTTTTAAAAACAGCATGTTAATTGTGTTTTTGAACAGATGCTTCTTTGTAGATCCTAATAGATTTTCCTCATTTTTACCTATTTTTTTCCTTCTAGAAATATAGATGTTACATTTGAAGTTGCATGATTTTTTTTTTAAATTCATGATGGTAGTTATTCAGTATTACAGACTTGTCAAAACTTCCTGGATTTTTCATCATTAATATGACAATCACAGAGCGGTCTGTGTTTTAAAGTGTGAAGGGGAGCCTATGTAATTATAAAATATGTATGTGTTTGCATATGTTTAAAGTGTTGATTTATCCTTGAAGTGAACTATTTCCCATATGTGTATACACAGATTGTAATGTTCATAAAGTGGTTGTACACTCCTAACAAGTGTCACTGGCTATGCCCACAACGCCAATAATTCCCAATGTGCCATGCCTGTCGTTTTGCCACTCAGTTAGCATGCTCACTTTATTTCTCAGAGTTTACAGATCAATATAAAAGCATATGTGTATATATAAATGATCCCCCCCACCCCTTATTTCTGTTTCCCAAGACAGAAAGCTAGATTGTAGGTCATGTAGTTTTTCTATATTAACAGTTTTTAAAGCAACCTTCTACATGTATGCCTCTACCCTTGTTCGAGTTCAAGTTCTAGTAGGAGATCTTTAGATTTCTCACAAACTTGCCATGGTAGCTTGTCTCAGGAACAATGGATGTTGGTGATTATTCTAAGGGCTTATCTAGACAGAGAGTTAGTATGCTAAAAGCAGGAGTGTAAGTAGCATGCCACTGGCTAACTGCCCTTGTGGACCCTGCTGCTGTGCATTCAGGTTCCCTAGTGTGCTTTAATCTCCTCCCATTTGAAAAAGGAATAGATCAGTGCACTGTAGATTTATGACAGCTTGCCGCGCACTAACTCTCCAACTAGAAAAGCCCTAAATGTCACTTGATGTAGTTTTGCTCTAGTTATACTTCACAGTTGCTGTAGAG
Organism: Caretta caretta; assembly: GCF_965140235.1. Taxonomy (NCBI): domain Eukaryota; kingdom Metazoa; phylum Chordata; order Testudines; family Cheloniidae; genus Caretta; species Caretta caretta. Next base: position 32,507,872 of record NC_134207.1, on the reverse strand, counting down.
TCAGAGAAGCTGGATTTTTTTCCATTTACTTCAATAGGTGTTAGATCAGGCCTGAAGAGAAGCACTCTGCAGAGCTTTTGTAATGCTCTCATTCAAAGCTCTTGCTCTAACTTATAAGAGCAATGAGGAAAATTTGAAGGAGCTATGTTACTTCCTTTCAAGAGAGAAATGAGTAGACATGCACAGTATTAATACATAAAATAAATTAAGTGAGACTACTCTTACTGAAGGCATAGGAATTAGCAAAAAGCCAACAACCACTTTGTGTTTCTTAGTCAGTTTCTGTCCTTGTATCTGTTACCTTTTGTTTCTAAAATGTTGTGTCTAAATTCCTACCCAAGCATGTAAATATTTTCTTAATTTGAAGTATGTCCATCCTATTCATCAAAACATTTAAGCATGTCATGGAATTCAAAGGACTGCAATAATGGAAAATGAACACAGTTCCATTCCTGGACTGTATGAGCTGTAGCTCACGAAAGCTCATGCTCAAATAAATTGGTTAGTCTCTAAGGTGCTACAAGTACTCCTTTTCTTTTTACTAAAATTTAAGAATTTCAGCATAATAAATGTAAGTTTGGATGCCTACAAGCAAGTGGATTAGCCAAATGTGGAGCTTGCTTACTGAAAAACTTACTCAAAAAAGCAATTTTATAATAAATATATATAACTAATTATAGCTAGTGGAAACATCTGTTAAAGACACCTGATAGCTGTGTTTAAGAAAGGAAATACAGGTGAGAAATGAAAAGCACAGAACAATAAAAAGTTCAACAAAATTTCACTTTAGGTTCTACAGATATTTGTGGTATCAAATTTATCTGTCACAAGGTGAGGTAACCCTTTAAGAAAAATTGCTGACACTTCTTGTGCTTAGTTTTTCACCTTCAGGGTTTGAGATAGTGGTAGTGTTAGGTGACCAGGCATCACGTGATGGTAGGGTTGAGGTGGGTGGGGGAAGTAATGCTTTCTATAAAAAGTAGTCTATTCCATTTAGCTGTGGTGAGAGATGGAGTTGTAAGGAAATGAAAGGTGTCTGTGATGGAATTGGTAAGGAGCCCCATACAGCTGGACTGGAGCTACCCACAGTAGGCCACCAGGAACAAAATCCCTTTACAGCAAATGAAATAGCCTTGAGCCATGATATTTGTAGATGGAAGTAGCCTGTATAGGTAGTGCAAATGGGTGTTTATCATAAATATAAATGGAAGGGTAACCACCTTTCTCTATACAGAACTATAAAATCCCTCCTGGCCAGAGGCAAAACCCTTTCACCTGTAAAGAGTTAAGAAGCTAAGATAACCTCGCTGGCACCTGACCAAAATGACCAATAAGGAGACAAGTTACTTTCAAAGCTGGGGGGGGGACAAAGGGTCTGTCTGTCTGTGTGATGCTTTTGCCGGGAACAGATCAGGAATGCTCTTCAGAACTCCTATAAAAAGTTAGTAAGCAATCTAGCTAGAAATGCATTAGATTTTCTTTTGTTTAATGGCTGGTAAAATAGCTGTGCTGAATGCAATGTATACTCCTGTTTTTGTGTCTTTTTGTAACTTAAGGTTTTGCCTAGAGGGATTCTCTATGTTTTAAATCTGATTACCCTGTAAGGTATTTACCATCCTGATTTTACAGAGGTGATTCTTTTACTTTTTCTTTAATTTTCTTCTTTTAAGATTAAAAAGGAGTACTTGTGGCACCTTAGAGACTAACGAGCTGTAGCTCACGAAAGCTTATGCTCAAATAAATTGGTTAGTCTCTAAGGTGCCACAAGTCCTCCTTTTCTTTTTGCGAATACAGACTAACACGGCTGTTACTCTGAAACCCTTCTTTTAAGATTCTGATTGCTTTTTCATTGTTCTTAAGATCCAAGGGTTTGGGTCTGCATTCACCTCTGCGAATTGGTGAGGATTTTTATCAAGCCTTCCCCAGGGCTTGGAGGGGATATTTTGGGGGAAGACATCTCCAAGGGGGCTCTTTCCCTGTTCTTTGTTTAAACATGCTTGGTGGTGGCAGCATAGGATTCAAGGACAAGGCAAAGCTTATACCTTGAGGAAGTTTTTAACCTAAATTAGCAAGAATAAGCTGAGGGGATCTTGACAGTGTTGAAAGTTGACACTTGTGCTTATTTAGGGTGCTAGGATGGGACTTCCAGTGAAGGTGAGCACTGGGAGATAGTCCATCCCTTCTACTAGACTGCTAAGTCTGGTGGGGTGCAATAGACCAGAGTGCTTTACAATAGTTAGCTAACAGTACAAACATTTTGGAAAGATCATTAAGTGGTTCACCGAGACCCTCAGCAATTTCAAGTGGTCCGCGGAAAAAAAAGTTTGAGAACCACTGCACTAGACTATTGTGCCCTATGACAGTGTCTTTGAACACAAGACAGAATCAGTTTGCTGAACATGTGTTTTGTTGAACTGTGTTTTAATACCCTAGATCAGGGAAAACATATTTATGTGACTTGCACAAGTATACGGGATGGATCTGAGATCCGTAAGTGTGACAGCAGCAAGCTCTAATGCTGAATGAGGTGAACTCCTATTAAAAGGCATGTACCGCAGAAATGTAGCTTTCTGATTAGCATAGTTTTTAGTGACCTCATATTTATTCCTAACTATTGACAGGAAAGGGCTAGCGGACAGCATGGGAACATGCCTCGATTTTCATGTACGTTTACACACCTCGCGCTCTCTCTGGCTTCCAAACGTAAAGAAGAGTCAGAATTACACCCCAACCCCAAGCTGTACAATTCCCAGAGCGGGGGCCGCTACCCCGCTATAACTGCCTGATACGGGTCCGGGCAGTTTCCTCCAACCAGAGGGCACCGAGCTGCTCCGGGCCCAGCACGCTCCGGATGCGCTCACAGGCGGGAGCTGCGCGGCCCGCACTGGCACAGTTCACAGGGGACAACTCGGCTCCGCGCGGCCGGTGGCGGCCAAGCCCGGCGCGGGCGGCGGCGGGAAGCCGGGGGGCCCCGCCCAGGGGCACAAGAGCGCACTGGGCTGGCCGAGCCCGAGCGGCCTGTCGCAGTCACGGCGCCGGCCTGCGCGACGCTAAGGCCGCTGGGTCCCTCCCCTGGACACGCCCTGGGAGAGCAGCCAAGCGCGCGCGCGCGCGCGACGCCCCCAGCAGCCCCGTCAATGGAGCGGCCAGCGCGCGATCAAGCGGCTGCTCCGTGGCGCGCCTGCAGCCCGCGGCGGCTGGCTCCGCTCCCAGCCTGCCTCTGAGGCGCAGCAGGGGCGGGTCCAAGCTCGACCCGCCCCTCTGCCTCCCCACGTGACGCGCCCATGGCGGTGGCACGCGCCTGCCGTCCCCTGGCGGTGCGCGGCAGGCAGCTCGCGAGCTTCCCAGGGTGAGTTAGGGCCTCAGGCCAGGGGTCCTCCAATTCCTCCTCCTGCCCCGCCCCTTCGCCGCGCCGTGTCCCCGCCTTCCGCTGGCGCTGGGGGATGGAGGGGAGACTGGGAAAGGGGCGTGGTCGGAAGGGGCGGGACAGTCGCTGAGGTGACAGGAGGCCGAGGTGGCGGGCACGGGGGGCCATGGCAGCGGCGGAAGATCGCGCGCCTAGCTTTGAATGAGGGGCTCTCGCGCTTGGCGAGGGAAGCGGCTCTGGGTGCGGCGGCGCGCGACGCTCTCGGCTCGAGCTGCCTGGCGCCCTCCGGAGACCCCTCCCCTTCTGGGCAGGTGAGTTAGAGAGCGCGCTGCGCGCGCAGCCCCCCGGTTCCGTGGCCGTCGCTCACCCGCTGTCTCGGGCTCTTCTTCCGGGTCCGGTGGCCGGGGCGCAAGGTTCGCGTGCCCCGTTCAGCCCCTAGGCCTGTCTCTTCTGGGGGGGAGGGGGGTTGCTGGTCCCTTACTAGCCCCTCCCCTTAACGGCTGCTGCCCTTAGGCAGCTCGATGTAGCGGTGAACGTGCCATCTGTTGGTCTGGGGGCAGCAGGGCTGGAGCTCCCCTCCTCCCCCCAGAAACACCTGCTCAGCATCGCTGGTGCCAGCCTGGCACAGCCTGGGGAGCAGGCTGGACCCCTGTGCCAAGCACAGCCCGTGGACTAGTGGGTGTGCTTCGGTCCGTGGCCCATTGCAGGGCTCCAGCTGGCGTGGCTAGGGGTCTTGTTCTGAGGGACAAGGGAGCATCTGATCTCGAGGTGTTTAGTTGCCACCACCGTTTGTTATTATTGAGTGTCCTTATTTCTGCCTGTTGTGCTTTGTTCCGGTCTCCTTCCCTGTGCCACCCGCAAACTCTGGCATCAGTTGTTGTATAGTGAATGTTGACTTGTAAACTGCAGTGATGACGAGGGTGCAGACTACACCCCAGTTAAATAAAGGGGAATCGGAGGGACCACCCCTGTTGCAGCTTTTGTTTCAGGCTGTCTCTTTGCTGATTTAGGAAGACAGCCATTCTTTCGTGCACAATCATTTCCTGTTTCACAGGTTTCCTTCACAACCATGTCAATGGGAGAACTTAATACATGTATTGGTTTAAAGAAGGCTTTGATTCTGGAGGGTCTGGATACTGGCCAAGAGGTACAATCTGGCTTCTGGGTCAGGTGTTTGATACTATATTTCTGTAGAACAACAGAAATGTAGGGCTGGAAGGGATCTCGAGAGGTCATTTAGTCCAAATCCCCTATGCTGAGGCATGACCAAAGGTAGACCATCCCTGATGGGTGTTTGTCCAAACAATGCACAGAAACCTTCAGTGCTTTGAATTCCAGAACTTCCCTTGGAAGCCTATTCCAGTGCTTAACTATGCTTACAGTTAGAAAGATTTTCCTAATATATAACCCAAATCTCCCTTGTTCCAGATTAAGCTAATTACTTTTTGTCCTACCTTCAGTGGACATGGAAAACAATTGATCACCATCCTCTTTGTAAGAGTCTTCAAATATGTTAAGGGCTATCTGTTTCACCCCTCAGTCTTTTTTTCCCCTCAACGCTAAACATGACCTGTTTTTTTAAGCTTGTCTTATTGTTTGTGCTGCTCTCCTCTGGACTCTCTCCAGTTTGTCCACAACTTTCTTAAAGTGTGGTGCCCAATGCTGGACACAGTACTCCAGCTGAGGCCTTACCAACACTGAACAGAGTTGAATAATTACCTCCCATGTCTTACATACTGCACTCCTGTTAATACACCTCCAGAATATTAACCTTTTTTGCAACTGCATCATGTTGTTGACTTGTGTTAGACTTGTGATCCACTATAACCACCAGAACCTTTTCTGCCTGGTCAGTTATTTCCCCTCTTGTATTTCAGCAGCTGATTTTTAAATCCCTAATTATAGTACTTTGCACTTTTCTTTGTTGAATTTCATCTTGTTGATTACAGCCCAATTATCCAGTTTAATCAGACCATTTTGAATTCTGATCCAAAGTGCTTGAAACTCAGTTTTCTGTCATCTGCAAATTTTATAAGCATTCTCTCCACTCCATATTCAAGTCATTGAAAATATTGAATAGTACCAGACCCAGGACTAACCCCTTCGATATCGCACTAGATACATCCTCCCAGTTTGACAGCAAATATTGATAACTACTTTTTGAGTATGGTCTTCTGACTAGTTGTGCACCTACCTTAGTAATTTCATCTAACATAAGAATGGTCCATCTAGCCCAGTGTCCTGTCTTGCAACAATGGACAATGGCAGATACTTCAGAGGGAATGAACAGAACAGGGCAATTATTGAGTGATCTATCCACGGTCATCCAGTCCCAACATCTGGCTTAGGGACACCCAGAGCATGGGGTTCTGTCTGTGACCATCTTGACTGTTGATGGACGTAGATAAGTCAACATATCTAATTCTTTTTTGAACCAAGTTATATTTTTGTCCTTCATAGCATCACCTAGCAATAAGTTCAACAGGTTGACTGTGTGTTGTGTGAAGAAGTACTTCCTTTTTTGTTTTAAACCTGTTGTCTATTAATTTCATTGGGTGACCCCAGGTTCTTGTGTTTTGTTTAGCCAATGTCATGTAGGATAGTGTGAAAATCAAGATAAATCATGTCTACTGCTTCCCCTATTATCCTCTAGGTGCTTGCAAAATGTCTATTTAATAACTTGTTCCAGTATTATGCAGGTATCAAAGTTTCACTGACTGATCAATAATTCCGCAGGTCCTCTTTGTTTCCCCCTTTGATAGGTGCCATTCTCCAGTCCTCCGGGACTTCACCTGTTATCCATGAGTTCTCAATTGCCTCAGCTAGTTCTTTAAGTACCCTAAGCTTAATTTTGTCAGCCCCTGTCATCCTGAATACATCTAACTTGTCTTGGAACAGTTTACCAAGGGTTGTGGTGGAGTATTCATCACTGATAATTTTTAAACCAAGATTGGAGGCTTTTCTAAAATATATGCTCTAGCAATTATTTTGGGGAAGTTCTATGGCCTGCATTATACAGGAGGTCAGATTAGATGATCACAATGGTCCCTTCCTGCCATGGAATCTGTTAATCTAAATAATCTTTAATATGTTCTTCCCAATTATGACTTGTGTTCCTTTACCCTTGTTGTTAATATTAATGTTAAAATTGTGTTCAGTATCAGGTCATCGTTAATCTTTTTGGTGAAGAAGGAAGCAAAATAGGAATTAAACACCTGCCTTTTTAGTGTCATCCGTGATAAGATCTCCTTTCCTGCTAAGTAATGGACTTTCACTTTCTTTCATTTTTCTCTTAATCCTAATGCATTCATATCACCTCTTCTTGTTGCCTTTCATGTCCCTGGATAGAAGTAATTCATTTTATGCCTTAGCCTTTCTGATTTTGTGCTTACATTTTTGTGCTGTTCATTTGTAGTCACTCCTAGCAATTTGTCCATGTTTCCAATTTTTGTAGGGCTCCTTTTTGATTTTCAGGTCATTAAAGAGCCCTCGGTGCAGCCATATTGGTCTCATTCTATTTTTCCTTTGCATTGGGATAGTGCGCTGTTGTGCCTTTTTATATTGTCTCTCTGAGAAACTGCTAGCTCTCCTGAACTTCTTTTTCCAATGGGATCTTACATACAAGTTGTTAAACTTAGATTTTTTTTTAAAGTCCACTGGTGCTCTCAGTCCTTTCTTTCCTTAGAATCATGAAGTCTTTCATTTCATGATCATTTTCACCCAAGTTTCCTTCACTCCTCAGATCTTCAATCAATTCCTTCTCGTTAGAATTAAGTCTAAAATAGTGTCTCGTTACTTCCTCCACCGTCTGAAACAAAAAGTTGTCCCCAATCTATTCCAAGAATTTATTGAAGATTTTGTTTTACCATATTATTTTTCCAACAGATGTCTGGGTAGCCGAAGTCCCCCATTACTACCAGGTCTTGTGTTGTGGATATTTCTGATATTTGTTTTAGAAATTCCTCATCCACCTCCTCCTCCTGATTTGGAGTTCTATAGTGGACTCCCACCATGATGGTTTTCCCCCTTCTGGCTTCACCCAGAGACTTTCGACTGGTCTGCTTTTCACCTTCTTGTGGGCCTCAGAATAAGTGAATGGATTATTGATGTATAATGCAGCAGCTCCTCCATGTTTTTTCCCTGTCTGTCCTTCCTGACAAGCTATACCCCTCTAAATCAATATTCCCATCATGAAGCTGTGCCATTGTTCTGAAGAATGATAGACTTCTATATAGGATGCTGTTGCAGTTGTAGACTGGTATTTAATGTGGCTCTGATATGTTGTTACCATATAATTTCTAAGTATTATTATTATTTTCTATCCAAAAATGTCCATGTGCTTAAAAATAGTAATACATTGATACTGCCAGACTCTTAAAAAAAGAATCTAAGGTATTAGTCACCATCGATCACGATTGATTGGTCAATCCCGGAGACTCTCCAAGTCGATTACAATCTCCGGCTGCAGCAGGGCTGCCTGCCCCAGCCCCACATCGCTCCTGGAAGCAGCCAACATGCTCCTATGGGAGGGAGAAAGGGAGGGCGGGGTCTGCACATGCTGCTCCCACCTGCAAGCACCACCCCTGCAGCTTCCATTGGCCAGGAACAGGGAGCTGAGGCCAATGGGCACTGCGGAGGTGGTGCCTGCAGAGAGAGACAGCATGTGGAGTCACGTGCCCCCCCCCACCCCCCCAGAGGGCTGCAGGGGCACGTTGGCCCCTTCTGAGAGCGGCGTGGCCATGTGCTGCACTACTAGCTGGCAGGGTGGGAGGGTGGCTCAGCTCGTGATGGGGAGGAGGTGCCTGAGTGGCAGGCCGGGGGGAGCCTGCCTTAGCCCTGCTGCGCCACTGACTAGGAACTAGCAGAGGTAAGTGCCCCCTGGCGGGAGCCCGCACCCCAGCCCTGAACCTCCTTCCAGAGCCAGCACCCCATACCTTGTCCTGTACCCCAATCCCCTGTCCCAGCTCAGAGCCCCCTCCAGAGCCCACACCCCACACTCTCTCCTGCACCCCAAAATTTTGCCCCAGCCTGGAACCTCCTCCTACACCAAACTTCTTCCCAGAGCCCGCACCCCCTCCCGAACCCCAACCTTCTGCCCCAGCCCAGTGAAAGTGAGTGAGGTTGGGGGACAGCGAGCAACGGGGGGGAGGAGGGAATTGAGTGGGGGGGGGCTTTGGGAAAGGGGCAGGGTAGATCCTGGGTTGCCCTTAAATTCAAAAAGTTATCTTGGGCATAAAAAGGTTGGAGACCACTGATCTAAGGTAACTACTACTATTTTTAGATGTTTCAGTGACTTATCACTTATTTATTTTTAAAAAGATTTTTGTCTTCTAGATAGTCAATAGAAGTAGCAATGTACAAGATAGCAGTTCCTGTCCTAGAGTGTTTACAATGTTCAACAATCAAAAACAGCAGGCAGAAGTGATGTTGTGACACTTTGAGACACTTTCATCCAGATCAGAAAGGGGTTGTGTTACTACCTCCTCTGTAATCCTGGGTGGTTCTGTCCTGGGTAGCTTTGGCTCAAAGTCCTAGCGCCAGCAGCATGGTCACAGCACAATGGGCTCACCATGCTTTCCATCAGCCTGATTATTCCTTGCCGAGTGAAACCAGCAGCTGTTCCAATCCCAAGTCTTCCCTACAGTGTCCAGTCCTTCTCACTGTACTCTCACAGAAGTTATCAAGTTCATTCTCCAAAGAGACAGAATATACGCCACCCTGTTAGTTTGGCTGGAGATCCACACTTCAGCTTAATACACCACAGTGAGATGGCTTTGTAATAATAATAATAATAAAAAAATAACAAAACACTGGTTTAAGTGATTTCAAGTAAGAGTGTGAGATAGGAAAAGTTACAAATAAAACAAACCACATTTTTTCTAGTGACTAAAACTTAATTCTAGCAAGTTACGATCTTTGCCTAAGCAGTTTCCTTACTTACATCAAGTTATCAGCATCCTTAGTCCTCCAGACCAGGGGGCCCAACTTTCATAGGCTTGAAGGGTGCTTGCTGTCCCCTCAGTGATAGATACCAAAATGGCCTTTTGCCTTGGGTTATATCTCCCCAAGTACATTGTCCCTGTTTCACAAGGCATCCTGTGGGTGCTGTCTCCATCACCTATCTGAGTTTAAGGGGTCATCTTTCCCCATTTGCTCACCTGATGGTTTTGATTACATTGCCTTTAAACATGCTTTTCATTGTCTTTGGTGACAGTTTCCTTAACTTACATTGGAGACACAGTCAGGCCTGTGAAACAACATTCCTTTGTCTAGGACAGGCTGTGCATAGGCACTGGCTGCCAAACACATTTTAGGAACATATTTCCAGCACACATCTATGATTCTTTATACACCACCTGTACATACATCACACAGTAATAATGACTAGTGTGTTACCAGTTTGCATAAGACACCTTATACTACACCTTTTAGCTCTGATTCCCCCCCCCCCCCCAGTGTAACCAATCTAAATTATGCAACTTCAGCTACATGAATAACGTAGCGGAAGTCAATGTACTTAGATCGACTTATCGTAGTGTCTGCACTGTGATGAGTCGACTGCTGCCGCTCCCCCATCGACTCTGCCTGCGCCTCTCACGGTGCTGGAATACAGGAGTTGATGGGAGAATGCTCAGGGATTGATTTATCGTGTCTAACTAGATGCGAAAGATCGACCCTACTGGATCAATCGCTGCCCGCCAATGCGGCGGGTTTCCTCAACTTGCTGTTGCCTTAGATACAGATTATGGCAACAGCAAGTTGAGGAAACGAGAGTGAGACCTTATGAGAATTCTGGTAAAGTGAGCCCTCTGCCAGTTGGCATTGAGGGGCTTCCTGGGTAGCAGAAGTATTTTTCTTTATTTTCCAGATGGGGAAATTGAGACTGAGAATTTGAGTGAGTAGTCCAAGGTGATTCTGACAGAATTTGGTCTGTGGAGTCCAAGGGTAGTAAAGTGGATTGCGGGCCAAATCTGGGCCAACAGATGCTTTTGAACAGATCCTGAAATCTTATTTGCTTTTTTTTTTTTTTTTTAATTATTTTCTCTGAATCTGTCTGAATTTGTCTGAATCTGGACCTTGACTATACCTTGACCAAGAAATTTGGACGTTGACAAAAAAATAATTGACTATACCTGCTTGAGTCCAAGTCCTATGCCCAAAGACAGGGGTTGCTAACTTGCGGCTTTTCAGAAGTTAATAAGCGACTCCTTGTATAGGCCCCAACTCTGGGGCTGGAGCTACAGGCGCCAACTTTCTAATGTGCGGGGGGCTGCTCACTGCTCAACCCCTGGCTGTGCCACAGGCCCTGCCCCCACTCCACCTCTTCCTGCCCCCTCCCCTGAGCCTGCAGTGCCCTTGCTCCTCCCTCCTCCCCCGCAGAGTCTGCTGCACGCCCCAAAACAGCTGATCGGGAGGAGGGGGAGGGAGCAGGAGGCACTGAACAGCGGGGCTGCTGGTGGGTGGGAAGCACTGGGAGGGGAAGGAGGGAGGCTGATGGAGGAGCTGCTGACGTATTACTGTGGCTCTTTCGCAATGTACATTGGTAAATTCTGGCTCCTTCTCAGGCTCAGGTTGGCCACCCCTGCCCAAAGAGTTTCCTGTGAGTATTGCAAAGTAAGTTACATATAATTATTCCTGGGGGAATTCTGCACCAAAAAAATAAAACTTATGTGCACAATGTTTTAAAATTCTGCATATTTTATTTGTCAAAATAACACATATAATCACACCAGTTTAAATTATTTTTGGTCATTTGTTTTAAAATACCCTGTCAGAAAGTATGTCGGTAACAATACAGACAATAAAAGGATTCAGGAAAAGTTTTTTGACAAATAGATTCCTTACTAGGCATATTAATACAGAGCTCTGAGTGATAAATGCTTGTTTTGGGCAGTCACATATTCAATATGTGGTAATTCCTGTCCGATCAGGTGACTTCCTTTAATTAACTAGCTATGTATTACAGCCGCTAAATGCCTACAATAGGGCTGACAAATATAGTAAACTGAGAGAAATTCGGCTTGGAAAATTTACTTGCATCTATTAGCCAGGATGAAAAGTAAGTGCAATGTCATGACTCCCAAGCCAAGTAAACTGTTTTGTACTGTATTTGACCAATTTTTGTACTGTATTTACTTCTGTCAGTGAACTTTCTACTTAATGGTTGTTTATTAGATGTGCTCTTCCACTGCTATCATACCATCTTTCTGTTCCTGGCTCCATTTCTCTCCTTTCCTGTACAGATAAGAATGTATCTTTTCCTGTTCTGTCTTTGTCTTTTTTTTAATTTTGCCTTTTGCTCTTATATTTATGTAATATACCTACAGTGTGTTCTCCATTCTTCCTTCAACTTATTCATTCAATACTATATTAGTCCTTTTTGTGGACTTAAATACTAGGGACACTCCTCCCCAAACACCCACTTAACATCCAGAGGACTAAACCTACTAGCCCAGCAGCTTCCAAAGTGTCTGTCTGTAGAGAGCTGGCTGATCATGTACTGCTGACTCTTGTTTCCAGCTAATAACTTGCAGTAAAAGAAGCCTAATACATCAAATATTTCCTAATACTACTTTGCTATGTAAGCAATTGATGTAGTTACATCAGTCTGCTATTTGATCACCAATGGTGGAGAGGTATCCCTAGTGATCATAAAGGTAGAAAGGTGATATATAAGATAATCTGTTGAGATGTGGACCACACCGTGAAAATGCCCAGAATATATGGGAGCCAATGTCCAGATAAGAGCTATTATTTGTATTACAACAATACTTAAAGGCCCCAATTGAAATTGGGGCTTTAAGGTGCTAAGTGCCGAACATACACATAGTAAAAAACCAGTCACTTTCCCAAAAAATTTCTAATCTAAATAGACAAGAAAAGAGTGGGGAAATAGTATCCCGGTTTTACAGATGAGGAACCAAGGCACACAGATTAAGTGGCTTGCCCAAGGTTACACAAGAAAATTGACAAATATGGGAACTAAACCCAGACCTCTTGTGTCCCAGTCCAGTTCTCTAACCACAAGATCAATTTTCTTCACTCTTCCAACTGCTACTAGGCGATGTTAAGATATGAGGATTCCTCCTACCATGGTGCTGTCCCATCATATTGCTCTATTTCTGTACCATTGCCTGTCTAGAAGGTGTCTGATAAACTCAAAATCTCTCCCCCTCTTGCTGGAAAGGAGAATGAGCATTTTCTAACTCCCCTAATATGCCTGATATTATATAAAAACTAAGTTTGCATTCAAGGCAGGAAAAATCAAAGTTAATAGGTTTCAGAGCGGTAGCTGCGTTAGTCTGTATCAAGTACTCCTCGTTCTTTTTATCAAAGTTAATGTTGCTTGTGCATATGAATCCATAGAACAGTTTCAGAAGGGAAGAATTTCCATTGTTACGCTGCAAGCGAATGCATCAAACAAGTCGTTGAAAGGAAATTCTATAAATAACCCATGGCTTTTAATACCTGCTGTTTTTCCATCTACACAAACTGATTGGCAAGTAGCCTCCCCACGAAGAGCAAGTGAGCAAGCATTTCCCTGTTATGTGCTCCTGTAGACTGACTGTACCTGAATGGGATGCCTGACTCAAGTACTAGCCCTTACTAATCAAATACAACCCAGGAGTCAGCTTTGTTATACAAAAATGTGTTCCAGTCCATGGTGATATTGAGGGACTTTTTTGAAATAATCTAATTGGCAGTGTAAAGTCACTGTCAGAAATAACATTTTAATGTTTCTTATCGTGTTAGCCCTCACTTTCCTGCAGTAATAATAGTTAACTATCAGTAGTTTCTGTTGCTAGAGAACTCTGCACTGGTTTGGCTCATACAGCTGCTGAGGGAATGGGGGTTACTGTAACTAGGAATGGTGATTGGAATGAATGGGTAAAAGAGGAAAACAGAAGAATATTAAGGTCTTCTGTTTTCAGTGGCTCATTTTGAATATGATCAGTTCTGACATAACTGTTGTCTTTGTGTCATGGCAGTGCTCTCAGCCTCTCCTTTCAAGCAGGAAGTTATGTAAAGGTTGCGTATGGTATATAAAAAAGCCCCCACTACAATTTTAGAATGTGAACATTACACTTTTTGGGAAGGAAGTAGAACAAACAAATTGGGGGTTGTCAAGGGAGAGAATAGCTAGTAATGTCCTCCAAACAGTTAAAATTATAATGAGGTATTTCAACATGGCAATGACATGACTAGAGGATGTACTACACAGGGTGGCCTTTTCAGTGGCTATCGTTGAGCAAGGATATTAAAGGGGCCTTAAAGCCCAGATTTAATATCTCTATGTCAAGGTTCCTCCCCCACTCTGAACTCTAGGGTACAGATGTGGGGACCTGCATGAAAAACCTCCTAAGCTTATCTTTACCAGCTTAGGTCAAAACTTCCCCAAGGTACAAAATATTACACCCGTTATCCTTGGACTGGCCGCTACCACCACCAAACTAATACTGGTTACTGGGGAAGAGCTGTTTGGACGCGTCTTTCCCCCCAAAATACTTCCCAAAACCTTGCACCCCACTTCCTGGACAAGGTTTGGTAAAAAGCCTCACCAATTTGCCTAGGTGACTACAGACCCAGACCCTTGGATCTTAAGAACAATGAACAATCCTCCCAACACTTGCACCCCCCCTTTCCTGGGAAATGTTGGATAAAAAGCCTCACCAATTTGCATAGGTGACCACAGACCCAAACCCTTGGATCTGAGAACAATGAAAAAGCATTCAGTTTTTTACAAGAAGACTTTTAATAAAAAATAGAAGTAAATAGAAATAAAGAAATCCCCCCTGTAAAATCAGGATGGTAGATATCTTACAGGGTAATTAGATTCAAAAACATAGAGAACCCCTCTAGGCAAACCCTTAAGTTACAAAAAAGATACACAGACAGAAATAGTTATTCTATTCAGCACAATTCTTTTCTCAGCCATTTAAAGAAATCATAATCTAACACATGCCTAGCTAGATTACTTACTAAAAGTTCTAAGACTCCATTCCTGGTCTATCCCTGGCAGAAACCAGCATACAGACAGACACAGACCCTGTTTCTCTCCCTCCTCCCAGCTTTTGAAAGTATCTTGTCTCCTCATTGGTCATTTTGGTCAGGTGCCAGCGAGGTACCTTTAGCTTCTTAACCCTTTACAGGTGAGAGGAGCTTTCCCCTGGCCAGGAGGGATTTCAAAGGGGTTTACCCTTCCCTTTATATTTATGACACTCTATGACTCCAAAACAGCTCAGTAAAAGAAGAGAGGTTGTTTTACTAGTCAGATTTCCCAATCCCTTCTAAACTGTGCTTTTTTTTTTTTTTTTGTGGAGGCTGGAGGGGACCTAAATAGAGCACTATAATGTACCTTAGGTCGTGATGGTGCGGTGTTGTATGTGCATGCCAATTCTACCCTCCACACATGGTGGTAATATTGAGGAGGAGTTAAAAGCAAAAAAAAATTCTAATCTGCAGAAATATCTGATTTTTAGTAATAAAAATCCGATGACATTAACTAAAGCTAAGCCTTTTAAGCAATGGCTGCACTCAGTGGTTCTGCTTTCTGCATCATGTGTCCTAAGGATTGGTGGAAATACCTGAAATTCTCTGTTATGACAATTTGGGGAGGCTGGACCACCAGAGCTGCTTCAGTATGTTTCTGATGCTGAGTACTTCCTACCAACTGGCCAATAGACGGTAAATGTCAGTTGAAGCCTGTCAGTAAGATGGAAGACAAAGTGTCTCTGTTTGGGCATTAGTGGGCATTAATTCTTCACTGTTGGGATTTCAGGTAGAGGGTGGTTTCTTATTCTGTCATGAAACTAACAACTTCTTACATTTTACAGTTTTTTTCAACACTGATTTATTATGAAGTTTATCGCTATATTCTATTTTCTGCCTTACCTCACTCAATAAAGCTATTTCTGTCATCCCTGTTACTTTGCCTTTTATTCTTTCTCAATCATAACTTTTCCTCAACCACCACCACCCTATGTCTACTGTTCGTGAGTCATCCTGCCTTGGGGGGCAGGTGGTTCTTCTTCAACTATTGGGGTCTGCTCCTCAACTCCTGTTACCAGTATGGCATACTGGTTCTTGATCTCGATGGACAGGGGACCCAAGGTGGCAAGCAGACAGTCTCCTCCCCACAGATCAGGGTTTCTCCTCCTCTGGCTCTGCTGTATTCACATGTAGTTGGCTAGCATCCTCCATCCCAGACATCTCCATGTGCATCTGCCAGAGAAGTCCTCATGCTCCTTTAACCTATGCAGACAAGCCATCTCTTATATACATTAAGAGGAATTCCACAAATGGACACCTCTTATGCCAAGTGGTTCCCCTACCTGGCTTTCTTTGGCAGGGACATGCAGGCGACTTTCCCAGCAAGTCAGGACCAGGGCCTGGATAGAAGCTTCCTGAGTCAGGATACCTCTGTCTGGCAGGCCCTCACCTGTACAGGCAGAGGAAGATGATGTGCCATTTTCCTTCTGTTGAGGGTTCTTCCATGTTGAGTACCTGCAAGTTGACTGATCCTAATTATAAAAGGCCCATTAAAGTGAAACTTGAACAGAAGAAGAAACTGAACTATAATCCTGAGTTTTTCTTCCTTGTTTACTAGCTATTACAGTTGAAGATCTAAATTTCAACCCCAAATGTGTGTGTTTGGAAGAGATCACAGTTGATTGCATAAAAAAATGGAAAATTGTTCAGGGAAAATCACAAAAGACAGGACACTTGCATTGAGGGTGGTGTTAATTTTTAAAAGATCTGCCCACCCAGCTCAGCTTCAGTCGTGTGATTTTTAACACACATTGGATTGGGTAGGCCAGAAAATCGTAATAGGCTGTATGCTAAGAAAGCTCTGTTTGCCGGAAGCTGGTAATGGGTGACAGGAGATGATCACTTGATGATTACCTGTTCTGTTCATTCTCTCTGAAGCACCTGGCATTGGCCACTGTCGGAAGACGGGATACTTGGCTGGGTGGACCCTTGGTCTTACCCAGTATGGCCGTTTTTCTATAATGGTGTATTGGTAAGTAGGGCAAATACAGTAGAATGGTGGACATAACTAGTTAGTAGACGAATTGCAAGCGTTTAATTGTGGACCATGTGCGTACTGTTTTCTGTTTTGAGGAGTTGTTATGCTTCCAAAGCAAATGATATCGTATGTGTTTGTGCTTTATTTCACACGATCTTTATGGCATTTTTCAGTGTGATCTGAGTTGTTTCTTTTTCTTCAGAAAAATATATTTTGGGGGGATCGAGGGGAATACTCATATACCCAGGGTTATAGTGGCTCCTTCCAATCCAAATTCTGCAACTCATGAAAAGAGATTTGTCAGGATCAATTTGGTGTACTCCGTCTAGAGGTTTTGGAGAGACTTACATTAGTACTATCATAGAATCATAAAACTGGAAGGGACTTCGAGAGGTCCTCTAGTCCAATCCCCTGCACTTAAGGCAGGACTAAGTATTATCTAGACCATCCCTAACAGGTGTTTGTCCAACCTGCTCTTAAAAATCCCCAATAATGGAGATTCCACCACCTACCTAGGCAATTTATTCCAATGCTTAACCACTCTGACAGTTAGGAAGTTTTCCTAATATCCAACCTAAACCGCCGTTACTTCAATTTAAGCCCATTGTTTTTTGTCCTGTCCTCACAGGTTAAGAAGAACAGTTTTTCTCCCTCCGCCCTGTAACAACCTTTTATGTACTTGAAAACTGTTATCATATCCCATCTCAGTCTTCTCTTCTCCAGACTAAACAAACCCATTTTTTTCAGTCTTCCCTCCTAGGTCATGGTTTCTAGACTTTTAATCATTTTTGTTGCTCTTCTCTGGACTTTCTCCAATTTGTCCACATCTTTCCTGAAATGTGGCATCCAGAACTGGACTCACTACTCCAGTTGAGGCCTAATCAAGCATGGAGTAGAGCGGAATAATTACTTCCCGTGTCTTGCTTACAGTAGTCCTGCTAATACATCCCAGAATGATATTTGCTTTTTTGGCAACAGCATTACACTATTGACTCATATTTAGTTTATGATCTACTATGACTCCCAGATCCCTTTCCGCAGTACTCCTTCCTAGGCAGTCATTTCCCATTTTTAATGCGTGCAACTGATTGTTCCTTCCTAAGTGGAGTACTTTGCATTTGTCCTTATTGAATTTCATCCTATTTACTTCAGACCATGTCTCCTGTTTTGTCCAGATCATTTTGAATTTTAATCCTATCCCCCAAAGCACTTGCAACCCCTCCCACCTTGGTATAGTCTGCAAACTTTGTAAGTGTACTCTCTATGCCATTATCTAAATCATTGATGAAGATATTGAACAGAACCGGACCTAGAACCGATCTCTGCGGGACCCCACTCGTTATGCCCTTCTAGCATGACTGTGAACCACTAATAACTACTCTCTGGGAACGATTTTCCAACCACTTATGCATCCACCTTATAATAGCTCCATCTAGGTTGTATTTCGCTAGTTTGTTTATGAGAAGATCATGCGAGACAGTATCAAAAGCCTTACTAAAGTCAAGAGACATCACATCTACCACTTCCCCCCCATCCACAAGGCTTGTTATCCTGTCAAAGAAAGCTATCAGGTTGGTTTGTCAGGATTTGTTCTTGACAAATCCATGCTGATTGTTATTTATCACCTTATTATCTTATAGGTGTTTGCAAATTGATTGTTTAATTATTTACTCCATTATCTTTCCGGGTACAGAAGTTAAGCTGACTGGTCTGTAATTCTCTGGGTTGTCTTTATTTCCCTTTTTATAGGTGGGCACTATATTTTCCTTTTTCCAGTCTTCTGGAATGTCTCCCATCTTCCATGACTTTTCAAAGATAATTGCTAAAGGCTCAGATATCTCAGTCAGCTCCTTGAGTATTCTAGGATGCATTTCATCAAGCCCTGGTGATTTGAAGACATCTAACTTGTCTAAGTAATTTTTGACTTTGATCCTGTCTCACTTTCACTGGTATTCACTATGTTAGATGTCCAATCGCCACGAGCCTTCTTGGTGAAAACCGAAATAAAGAAGTCATTAAGCACCTCTGCCATTTCCCACCTCATTGAGTAACGGGCCTACTCTGTCCTTGGTCTTCCTCTTCTTGCTTCTAATGTATTTGTAGAATGTTTTCTTGTTTCCTTTTATGTCCCTAGCTAGTTTGATCTCATTTTGTACCTTGGCTTTTCTAATTTTGTGTCTACATATTTTTGTTGTTCATCCTTTGTAATTTGACCGAGTTTCCACTTTTTTGTAGGACTCTTTTTTTGAGTTTTGGATCATTGAAGATGTCCTGTTTAAGCTAGGGTGGTCTCTTGTCATACTTCCTGTCTTTCCTACGCGGTGGGATGGTTTTCTCTTGTGCCCTTAATAATGTCTCTTTGAAAAACTGCCAACTGTCTTCAATTGTTTTTACCCTTAGATTTGCTTCCCATGGGATTTTACCTGCCAATTCCCTGAGTTGGCTAAAGTCTGCCTTCTTGAAATCCATTATCTTTATTGTGCTGTTCTCCCTCCTACCATTCCTTAGGATCATGAACTCTACCATTTCATGATCACTTTCACCCAAGTTGCCTTCCACTTTAAAATTCTCAACCAGTTCTTCCGTATTCGTTAAAATCAAATCTAGAACAGCCTTCTCCCCGCCCCCAGTAGCTTTCTCCACCTTCTGAAATAAAAAATTGTCTCCAATACATTCCAAGTACTTTTTGGATAATCTGTGCCCTGCTGTGTTGTTTTTCCCAGCAGATGTCTGGGTAGTTGAAGTCCCCCATCACTACCAAGTCCTGTGCTTTTGATGTTTTTTTAGTTATTTAAAAAAAGCCTCATCCACCTCTCTGAGATGTGATGGTTTCGGAGATGTTTTAAACTGGTTTAGCCAATGCCAGGGTTCTAGCCCAGTTAAGTGACTTGTTACAGCACAATCCTGTCCACAATACATAACTTGACAGTGTAATTACCAGAGGGACATCCATGTCTGTAGTTTAAATAGGTGGTCTGTTAGGATCGTTCTTTCTTATGATGGTAGAGTCAATTGCTCCAAGTGGCATCATGCTCCCCAAGGGCCAACTTCTGTGATTAAAGTTCCTATTGAAGTTCACAGGAACTGTGTGAGCAACCAATTACATGTTTTGGCTGCAGCTACCTGTTTGAATAATAATCATATCTAAAATAGACTGGTTATATAGAATTATATTACAGTTATTTTTATACTGACAGGAAACTGACAGACACGTTCTCTCATATTTATGTGATGGTATTCTTATATTTTTTTTTTGTTTGCTTGAGTACCCCGGGCCCCACCTTTTTCCCCCGATAATATATTTGAAGAACTTGTTATATGACTACTACAATGTCAATAAAATGTCATAATGGATGACAAATAGTATGTACATAATGTGTATTGTGCATTGACTCTCTCCTCACTGGTGTAACTCCGTTCACTTCAGTGGAGTTACTCTTGATTTACTCATGGGTGACTGAGAAGCTAATCAGGCCTAAAAGCTATGTAAAGATATTATGCATTTGGGGTATTTTTATTTTAATTTAATTTATTTATTTTACAGGCAAAGTTTCTTGCCATGGCCATCACACAGTTCCGGCTTTTTAAAATTTGTACTTGCCTGGCAGCAGTGTTGTCCTTCATTAAGAGGCTAATATGCAGGTAAATAACATGGTTTCATGTATTAAACTGCCTAGTCTTCTTTTGTTTAAATTACAAGTTGTTTCTAATCTTTCCTCCTTGCTTTACTCATTTGCATAGTTCTTAACTGCAGAACGAAGCCTAGTTGAATGATAGTTAAACTGTATTCAAACCGTTCATCTTGATGTTCATTTGACATTCAAAATTATGTAGTGCTGTAATGTGAGTAATTGGACTAAGTTCTACAGCTGTGTGTATACCATATGGTTTATAAAACAACAATCCTGGCTGTGTCTTATGCCTATTTTTAACTTTTTTTTTAAAGCATGTTTTGAAAGTTGTTTCCTAAAAGCATATCTGAAAAATCTGTGTTCTGAATTTCTGGAAGAAAAATCCCACTTTTTTTAGCTGAAAACCTCCTTAGAGCAAAGCATACACTTACCAGCTCTCAGGGTTTTTTAAAATTGCAATATCAAGTCCACAATTGTTTGTCACTAGCTTTCCATTATAGACTTAATTGTGACCCTTCCACTTTTGTTTGCCAAAACCAAACCAGTCTATCTGAAGCTCCTCAAATGGCCTTCTGCCCATTAAGGGCTTTTTTAAAACTTGGCGGTAAATTGTACAGGTCTGTAAGAGATGAGCCTAAAAACCAGTTAGAATTTAGTTGAAGAAAATTGTAAAATGTTGTTTCTTTGTGAAATGTCGTATCTGAAAAAGTACTGGTTTAGATACTTAAAATTTGGCTTCTGCTGTCCTCATGACACCTAGGTTTTCTGGCTGTCTCATTGTTAACAGTTCAGGGAAAACCTCTGCTTAATATGAATTTGCAGTCAAGAAAGTAAAGAAAACGTTAGGATGCCTCAGCACTGGGATGGAAAGTGTGGGGGAGAAAAACTCAGTAGAATCATAGAATATTAGGGTTGATAGAGACCTCAGGAGGTCATCTCGTCCAACCCCCTGCTCAAAGCAGGACCAACCCCAACTAAATCATCCCAGCCAGCCTGACCTTAAAAACCTCAAAGGATGGAGATTCCACCGCCTCCCTAGGTAGCCCAGTCCAGTGCTTCACCACCCTCCTAGTGAAATAGTGTTTCCTAATATCTAACCTAGACCTCCCCTACTGCAACTTGAGACCATTGCTCCTTGTTCTGTCATCTGCCACCATTGAGAACAGCTGAGCTCCATCCTCTTTGGAATGCCCCTTTAGGTAGTTGAAGGCTGCTATCAAATCCCCCTTACTCTTTTCTAAAGACACTAGGTATGTCCCCTCTTGGAATAGTTTTCATATTTGGTCACTGCAGCTAAAAAGAAATATAGTGAAAAGTGTGTGGGGCGGGGTATCAAAGATAGATGACAAAAATGACAAAGTATGGAAAAAATTTTAATATAAAAGAGATTGAAAAGACAGGGGCTGTGCTTTAGAGAGGAAGTAAATAAGAGGGGACAGGATAAACATATACAAAAGAACAAATGGTATAGAGAAGGTAGATCAGACATTTCTTTTTACCTTTTCTCCTAATACAAGAATGAGAGTCATTCAGTTGAATTGATAGAGATCAAATTTAAAATTGATAAAAGGAAATACTTTTTCACACCACACAAAATTAGCCTTTGGAAGTCATTCCTACCCTACTTCATTGAGACCAATGGTTAAGCAGGGTTCAAAAAAGGATTGGACATGTGTATGACTAATGAGAACATCCAGAGTTATTTTGGGAAGGAAATAAAAAATAAAGAAAACCAGGAGAAAAGCGAGAAACCCTCATGCTTCAAGGCATGAGCCAACATCTGACAACAGGATAAGGAAGAAACTGTCTCTGAGCATTGTCTAAGGGTTTCTTGCACCTATTTCTGAAATAGGTGATGCTTGTCACTGTTGGAGACAGGATAGTAGTCCAGCTAGAGCAATGATTATTTTCCTATATCTTTTGGAGCAGAGTCTTTTAGAGTTTGGAAAAGGTTTAGAGCAGTTTGCAAATTTAAACTTCAAGGAAAGTAAAGAAATCAGTCTTTTATTTTTTTTTTTTTTAAAGAAATAAACTTATGATGTTTTACAAGCACGCTATGTTCAGAAACCTCATAGGGTTCCTGGCTAGGTTTCATGCAGACCTTTAGCTGTGCAGGAGCAGAGTGAGGCAATGAAGCCAAAAGTCTCTGGTTCTATAGTTTATAATCTCTGGTGTCTTTCTCTCAACATGCTGGGTTTATAGCAAGACCAGAGAGCCACTAGGATTGGGGTTCCTGCAAAGTTTATAAAACTCCTGAAATGGCTAAATACTTGCCTAGAAATGTTTTGTGGATTCTGCAGGAATAGAGCTTCTGATGAAATTTCCATTTTCTCCCTGATCGAAGTGGTTACCTTCTGGGGAAAGACTTCTGTAATCCCTCCACTCGCTTCTGCTATGCATGAATTCATGTAAGCTTACTCCTCTATACATAGGTTTCAGAGTAGCAGCCGTGTTAGTATCCGCAAAAAGAAAAGGAGTACTTGTGGCACCTTGGAGACTAACAAATTTATTTGAGCATAAGCTTTCATGAGCTACAGCTCACTTCATCGGATGCATTCAGTGGAAAATGCAGTGGGGAGATTTATATACATAGAGAACATGAAACAATGGGTGTTACCATACACACTGTAAGGAGAGTGATCAGGTAAGGTGAGCTATTACCAGCAGGAGAGTGGGGGCGGGGGTGGAGGCGGGACACCTTTTGTAGTGATAATCAAAGTGGACCATTTCCAGCAGTTGACAAGATCATCTGAGGAACAGTGGGGGGGGGGGGCAGGGGGGAATAAACATTATTTAACCCAGATTAGGAGGTTGATATATATATTCCTTAATTTGTATGTGAAGATATGATATATATGATTTTAAAAAAAAATCAGTACAAGGTCAATTTAAAATGGTGTTTGGGGGAAAAAAAATCCTAAAACAAAACAAATAACTCTATACAAGTTCTAGTACGAAAATGTCCAGGCCAAAGCTTTTTGGGAAATCCTCAACTCAAAATCTAGTCAGTTTAAAAAAGAGCTTGTTTAATGTTAAGTATTTTTCTCACTCCTTTTGCTGTGTGAGTCACATAAAAAGGGAAATTAACTAAACAAAAATGCTTTCACATGCACATGTCAGCATAGAGGAAAAAATAGAGAAAAACGTCTTTTAATTTCTTTATTTATAGTAAGATTAGGAGCTACTTGTAGCAATAGTAGGTGCAGTACTTTCGAGAGAAGTTTGATTTTTTCAAGGCCCTGATCCTAAAAACATATGCTTAACTTCACTCGTGTTGTAGTAAAATTGATTGGACTACTCATATGTTTAAAGTTAAGCGTTTGTTTGTTTGTAGGATTGAGGCCTAAATTGACAGTGTCCTTTTAAGATACTTAAGGATGTAAATAGATATGTAGTTATTTTAAAACAGTATAATGTGCATTAGTTTTTTTATTTTTTTTAAATAGAGTTGGAACACTGCCTGATGATACTCTTTAAATAAAAACAACTAAATATCAGAAAGTCTGGAAGTGCTCAGTCAAGTTCCAGCCTTTATTCTAGTTTCCTGACTTTCAAAAGCTTGATTTAAAAAAAAAAAAAAATTGTTTGTAACTGTGACATTGAAATTGATCAATATCTATTCACAATCTTATCTCTATTGGGTTGTTGGGGTTTTGTTTTATTTTTGTTTGTTAATCATTATGGTGGGTGAAATCCCTGTTGCTTTCTTCATCAGTTCTTGTGCATTGCTCTTCACCATTGGGTTGGATTATTTTTTCCAATAGACTGTGAAAGCTACCACAGCCATAAATCTGGGTTTTCCCAGATCATAGACACCTAACTGCTGTGAATGGTAGGGAGCAACTACATGTACAAGTTCTAGTAAACACATTTTAAATGCTAAGGCCTTGATTCCGCAAAGAGAAACATGTGCCTGGACCCCTGCATCTATGCAGAGTCCCTTTGAAGTTGGTGGGGCTCTGCATGGGGACAGGAGTCCATCCCATTCAGTTGTCTTTGCAGTATTGAGGCCTAACATAGTTAGTTTTACTGAGAATCAGTGTATTTTGTGGGATTTTTGTTTGTGTTCTATAAGCCAAACTTAATTATATACATCAGGAGAAGTCAATTATTTTTGTCAAGGTCCAGACTCCAGAGAAAATAATACAAAAATGATGATGATAATAAGTAAATAAAAGATTTGGTCTGCCTGTTGACTCCCCCTGATGTACAGTGCTAGATTCACCACTCACCATTCATCCAAACTATTATTCCATACACTGATGATCATAGAGAGGGCCAAAGCATTTAAAGAAACTCTCTGCTTCTTTAAAGTTTGAATGGTTGAAGAGGTACTAACACAATTAAGGATGGATTGGTAATACTGATAAGTCAAGAGTCCAGTGCTCTGGTTTTTGTCAGTCCCTTTAGTACTGTGTTGCTACTTGAGATTAGGTGTAGGTGGAAGCACGTTTTAAATGTTCTCTTCCTTCGCTGCATCCTATTTTCTCAGCAGGAGTGAGTGTTGTAATCCAAGAGTGACATTTCAATAGGAAAAACCCTCAGGATTTGTGCTGAGCCTGCGGGCCTTGTGGAAATTCAATGCACACAAGCAGGAAAATGGGGATGCACTTCCATCACTTACAAGTATGTCTAGAAGGGCGTTTAAATTAGATTGTAGTGATGTTTGGTGCCTACTAAACAGGGAAGCTCCAGGCAAGGCTTCAGATTTTTCTTTCAAATGCAGACTTATTCCCCCAAAATAAAAAGCTTGTGGAACTGGAGAAAAAAATTGATCTTTTGCAAATATGTGGGGAGCTTGTATGTCTTATGGAGTTGCTCTTTGACCTTAACTGTAAAGTCTGAGAGCTCAAAACTTCTTCCAATGCTGTGTTAATACTTATATTTAAAAGGGTACTACCAACTTGAATTTTTTTTTTTTTTTGAACTGGACTAACTTAAACAAATTCACTTTTCTCATAGAGGGTTTTTCAAGTAGAGTGCTTAAGAGGAAATTATAAGGGATCTTTCTGCTTTCTTGCTGTGTCCACAAGGGTCTTTTGGGCAGACCGAAGAACAACAGTATTAACCATATTTGGGCCCACCCCGACACCCTTTTCTCTTCTCGCTGTTCGTACATCAGATGCTGTCTCTTCAGTTTCAAGCCTGCTCCTGTTATTAGTAAATACTCTCCTGCAGAGCCTAGAAAAAGGTACACATGTGAACTCTTCAGATCAGGACATCAGTAATGCAAATGACTATCAACAAAATAGTGGAACTGATTACAATCATAATGCTGTCACATTCATAAAGTAAACACCTTGCAGAAAAATAAGAAATATATTTTGTAGTCTTCCTATTATAGTAATTTCAGGAGCATGTGTACCAATAATAGACACAATGTTTTTGTATTGAAATGTAACTTTTCAAGCTGGTGGTGTCCCATTTTAATGCACTACAATGGGAACTGACAGCACACATTTCTTCTGAAATTTTGCCTGTGTACTCTCTGCATATAAATGATAGAAACAGAAACTTTGAGCGTGTTGCACTCAATCTAGCAACAAATAGTTTCCTTGGCCTTTTAGTTGTCTGTCTGACTGTTCGCTAATATGTCCTCTGTATTGGCTGCAGAATGCTAAATTTAATCAGTTTATGGTCATTGCTACAAACATTGGATTCTCAGTCTGTGTCCAGTTCGCCTGTCATGTATTCTAATGAGGGTCTTAAACTGATATGTGGATTCACTGAGCAATGCTCATTTAGTCCTTTGGTCTCTTTCCCCAACTATTTATCCATCCGGCACTAGAAAAGAATTTCTAAAGGAGCAATGGCCTCAAGCGCTCAGGCTATCTATATGGGTGACTTCAGAAACTGATCTCTCAACCAGAAAAGGGAAGAAAAGACTGTATAGCTCAAAGATATTCTCCATGCCATCCCATGTTGTACTGTCAATGTAAGGAAAATTCAGACCTATAATTCTTCACGGGTGTGCCAATATGAGGGCTTGTTTGTATTTCAATGTAGTGCATGATAAGTTAGGATGTGAATCTACAGCATGCCAATCTGCTTCACACTAAGGGGCCATCTGGATGCTCCTGCCATGCACTAGAACAGTGGTTCTCAACCAGGGGACTGTGTACCCCTGGGGTACTCAGGGGTCTTCCAAGGGGTACATCAACTCATCTAGATATTTGCCTAGTTCTACAACAGGCTACATGAAAAGCACTAACAAAGTCAGTACAAACTAAAATTTCATAGACAATTATTTGTTTATATTGCTCTGTATACTGTACACTGTAAGTACAATATTTATATTCCAATTGATTTATTTTATAATTATGGTAAAATGAGACAGTAAGCAGTTTTTCAGCAACAGTGTGCTGTGACACTTTTTTGTATTTTTATGTCTGATTTTGTAAGTATTTAAGTGAGTGAAACTTGGGGGTACACAAGACAAATCAGATTCTTGAAAGGGGTGCAGTAGTCTGGAAAGGTTGAGAGCCACTGCATTAGAAGTTTCAAACAGCAGTAGATCAGAGCACACTATGGAACTTCTAGTGTGTGGCAGCAGGGTCCACCTGGCCAGTTAGTGCACATCAGCTGCTGTGCTGTAGATTTACATCCCAGTTGGCTGTGTGCTAAATCGCCATATAGACAATCTAAGCAGAGTTAGATGACAGTGTTGAAAAAACTGGAACTCTGTCTAAACTGTAACTTCCACTGGTGAAACTACCTACAGCTGTGGTAATATCCTAGTGTAGGCAAGACCTATCGTTAGATTATACTGTGAAGGATTGTGCTGTTGGAAGATATGAGGTTCATACACGTCTGACAAGTTCCGTCATTTTATTTAAAAAAAAAAACAAAAAACCCAAAACCAACAAACCCTCCCAATAATATTGTATCAGCCACAATATATTTGTTCTAACTTGATTTATTGGCGTTCTTAAAGAGAGAGTTACGCAAGGCATGCATTTGGAATGTTAGTTTCCTGCTTGGTTCTTGTACGGCACTAGTTCCTGTGAAATAGAGGCCCATTGGTGGTTCACTACTCTGTGTCAGCAACTCTGGTCAGACCTGACGTACTCACTATGTCTCACACTTGGTGTTGTGATATTTATTTAAGGTGACATGTAATATGTCATTTGAAATCTAATAACACACTGGTCATTAATATCACTGTGAAATGTTTCTAACAGCACTATAAGTGAAATTATGGATACTCTCTGATATTACATCCTGGAGACTGTGAACAGACAAAGGAGACAAAATAGGTTTTTTTTCTATATGGGGTCGGGAGAGAAAATGTGGCAGATGCCCTGCCCAGGAAAGAGGGTTCTGACCTGCTTCCTGTGGGTCAGCCTGTGGCTAACCCTCCTGCAGTTTTGTAAGGGGGGAGGTGTGACCCTATGAGAACCTCAGATCCAGATGGCAAGGGATTTCCTGGTATGCAGCAGTGAGTTTCAGCTGACTTGACCAGCCCAGTGTACCCCAACTCACTGTTATAATCTGTATCTAAAATGGGTCATGTAAAGTATCATATGTGAACTGGTGACAAAGATCATTGTGAACACTATATGAGGAATTATGGATACTCACTAATATTATGCTTTAAAGTCTGACCAAACAAAGGGAGAGAAACTGTTTTTCCCCAGATGGGAGAGAAGGCAGCTATCTGTCTTCTATGTAAATTAAGAAGGGTGGAATGAAAACAATGGGCACACCATTTAAATAGAAATCAGCAGGGGGATGGGAAGAACAGGATGAGATCTTCATGCTTCGTGGAACAGGGTCAATGAATTTTGAGAGAGATAAGCAGAGACAGAAAGCCGTTTTGGCATGTTTCACCTAGGAAGACCAGGGAAACCAGCACCTTGTACTTTTGTGGAAGTTCCTGATTAAGAGAGAGCCCTGGCTGGAAGGAGGAAACATTCGTAAGAAATCTACCTTGAACGAAGGCTGTAGCTTGTTGAGTTAGATCTTAGCCACTAGAAAGTGTGTTTTACTTCTATTTACTTGTACTTGAACTCACATATATCTTTTGCGTAAATAAACTTGTTTTACTTTTAATCTAAACCATTCCAGTGCTGTGATTGTTAATGCCAGTTAAAATAAGCTGCGCTTTGTCTCTATAAAGGGACAACAAACCTTTTTTACTTCTGTGTGTTCCAGGAGAGGACTGGACACTTCAGGGCTGATGGTTTTGGGGAAAATCAGGACTGGGGGCGTGTTGGGGTCATCCTGCAAGTAGTAACCCAGGCTGATGCAGACCATGGTAGGGTTCTTGTGTTATAGGTGGGCTGCTGGGGGCAGTTTGCTGATCTAGGACTGCACAACACACAGACCTCAAGGAACTGCATGCTTGTCTGCTAGCTGTTGGTATCCGGGCAGTGAGCCACAGCAACAGAAGCACATAAGGCATCCAGGGTTACAGGGCAGGTGCTGACACAACCTCTCAGTGGTTTGGTGTGAACCATAAATGGTCACAGTTTTTCATTCTGTCTTCTAAGGAAATTTCCTGGTATGATGGATAAAACTGGAACACTCAAAATGGTCCTACATGTTGAATAGCAGCTGTGAATCTTATATAATCTTGTCCTACCTGTCCCTCACATTAGAAATCTAGTAGTATTCTCTGTTTTATTAAGTTATCACATTACAGGGAAACTGTTAGCTCAAAATATAAATTTGTAAAATTCAAACCTTTTTATAAAACCTAAAAGCTACAAAAGTGTTTCCAAGGAATTTAAAAAAAAATTCTAAGGGAAAAGTTGTCTTTGAACTAACATAGCCTGCAGTGTTCACAACCCAAACATTGAAGCACTGAGAATTTGAAAGTGAAATTGATTATAAATTCCATTGTCCAAGCTGAGAGAAATGCAAAGTGTGTAAAGCAAGTATATAAATAGTGGAAAGTAAACTGAACTTCTTTTACTTTCTTACTAACATCACCTTTTAAAATTATTAAACTGAAAAAAAAATTGTTTTCCATATTAACTTTGTTTAGTGAGTCCCTTTTTAATCCTATTATCAACATGGTATTAGAACCGCTTCTTGGGTTATTTCTGTTAGTTATTGATTTAGCCATGATTTTCATCAAGTTCCTTTCTTCCACTAGCTCATTTAGCCTTCAGCAGCTCTTTTCTTTTTAATGTAGTGCTCATGTTCTCAGACCTTGGAGGAATCCTACATTTCTCTTTCAGGTCTGGAAGAGGACGAAAGTTAAGTGGAGACCAAATAACTTTGCCAACTACAGTGGATTATTCATCTGTTCCTAAACAGGTAATGTCTCTAAAGGGCTGGGTGATGTGGAGTAAAACAGCAATTCTGCTAACCTTGTTGAACCAGTGAAATGTGTTATTATCTTGCATTTACAAGTCAAATGCTAAGGTGATGTTGTTCAATTGTATTCAGTCTGAAGTAGAAGATTGGACTTCATGGGATGAAGAAGCACCAACCAGTGTGAAGATTGAAGGAGGTAACGGGAATGTGGCCACACAACAGAATGCTTCAGAACAACTGGAGCCTGATTATTTTAAGGACATGACGCCAACTATAAGGAAAACACAGAAAGTAGGTTTCATTCATGCAAATATGTTTATTAAATCTATTTATGAAATTTGAAATAATTTGTAGGTAAACTATAAATAGCAGGGCTTTCAGGCAAAAATTCAATAGCCCGATTTCTGGTATCTAATTTGGATGCCCTAACTGATGTGTTTTGGGGACTTGTATTACTCCAGGGGGAATTCTGTACACAATATTTTAAAATTCTGCAAATTTTATTTGTCAAAATAATTATGCCAGTTTCAGTTATTTTAGTAATTTATTTTAAAATACCTGTCAGCAAGTATGTCTGTAACAATACAGACATACACAAAAGTTCCCCTGGGAGTAGAGAGTTTAAGAAACCCAGTTCCTGTTTCACTGTCTGACACCCAGAGCCCAGACTGGGGGTCAGACACTCATACCCCCTCCCTCCCAGAGCCCAGCCATGGCCCCCCCCAACCCAGACACTCACATCCCCTCCCCCAAGAGCCAGCTACACCCACCATCCCAGACACTCTCACCCCCTCTTCTCCTAGAGCCCAGATGCAACCCTCCTGCCCCAACCCCCCCAAAGCCCAGACACTCTCACCCTATACCGACCCCAGAGATCAGCTGCAGGGCCTCCCTCCACCTCCAGCCTCCACTCAGACTCCTAGAGCTCAGTGATCCAGAAACAGTCTGATGCTGGGTCCTGGGCCTATATGGCATTTCCTGCATACCGCCGCCCTCCTTTCTTCAGGGTGTGCTGAGAACTTCAGCTGCCAGGAACCCTCCAGTTCCCTCCCCGCACCCTTGTCTTCTATTTGCAGGCTGGGCTCTGCCAGGTACAGCGGGCCCTCTCTGCAGCCCATTTCTGCAACGTTAATTTCTGTAAAATTCTGAATTGTGCAGTGGCACAGAATTACCCCAGGAGTATTAGATATCTATTTGCATTGTGCTTCTCTACATCCGTTTTATTCTGCTTTCTGATGTGGAACTGAAAAGAGAAGAGATAGAAAGATGTAGGCTAAACTTTCTTTTGTCAAAGAAGGTAGGGTGGGAGGGAGAATTTACCAGCTGGATTTCCTTGATGGAATATGTTCTACTGTTTTTTAAATTCAAGCAATGACTTGAAAGTCCCTTAATCAGAGTATATTCTGGGAAGCGTGCGTGGCGTGGGGTGATACTGCAATCAAATTTTGAAATACGTTTTTCAGTCCTGGGAATCGAGAGACTTGTGCACAAATATTTTAGTTAATGAGAGATTTGTGTCTGTGATGAAAATATACAGTTTTAGACGTGCCTGTCTAATACAAAAGTTGTATTATAAATAGGGTTGTTGATTGTGATTAACTCAAAAATTAATCGCAGCTTTAATTGCACTGTTAAACAATAGAATAGCAAATTGAAATTTATTCTACATTTTCAAATATTGATTTCAGTCACAACACAGAATACAAAGTGCACAGTGCTCACTTTATATTATTTTTTATTACAATTATTCACTCTATAAAAACAATAAAAGAAATAGTATTTTTCAACTCACCTCATACAAGTACCGTAGTGCAACTTTTTTATTGTGAAAGCACAACTTACAAATGTAGATTTTTTTGTTGTTACTCAAAAACAAAGCAATGTAAAACTTTACAGCCTACAAGTCTACTCAATCCTACTTCCTGTGCAGCCAATCACTAAGAGAAAAAAGTTTGTTTACATTTACAGGAAATACTGCTGCCCTCTTCTTATTTGTAGTGTCACCTGAAAGTGAGAACAGGTGTTCGCATGGCACTTTTGTAGCTGGCATTGCAAGGTATGTAAGTGCCAGAAATGCTAAACATTTGTATGCCCCTTCATGCTACAGCCACCATTCCAGAGGACATGCTTTCACGCTGATGACGCTCGTTAAAAAAATGTGTTTATTAAATGTGACTGAAATCCTTGGGGGAGAATTGTATGTCTCCTGCTCTGTGTTTTACACAAATTCTGCCATATATTTCATGTTATAGCAGTCTCTCATGATGACCCAGCATGTTGCTCGTTTTAAGAACACTTTCACAGCCGATTGGTACCTTCTTTGCGTTTTGTCAAATGTGAGATTTCTAAAGATCGCTACAACACTCGACCCAAGGTTTAAGAATATGAAGTGCCTTCCAAAATCTGAGAGGGATGGGGTGTGGAGCATGCTTTCAGAAGTCTTAAAAGAGCAACGCTCTGATGTGCAAACTACAGAACCTGAACCACCAAAAAAGAAATTCTGCTGGTGACCTTTGACTCATGATGATGAAAATGAACATGCGTTGGTCTGCACAGCTTTGGATTGTTATCAAGCAGAACCCATCATCAACATGGACGCATGACCTCTGGAATGGTGGCCAAAGCATGAAGGGGCATATGAATCTTTAATGTATATGGCACGTAAATATCTTGCAACACTGGCTACAACAGTGCCATGCGAATGTCTGTTCTAACTTTCAGGTGACATTTTAAACAAGAATGGGGCAGCATTATCTCCTGGAAATGTAAACAAACTTGTTTGTCTGAGCAATTGGCTGAACAAGAGGTAGGACAGAGAGGACTTGTAGGCTGGGTCTACACTACTGTGGTAAGTTGACCTGCACTACGCAACTCCAGCTACGTGAATTACATAGCTGGAGTCGACGTGCCTTAGGTCGAGTTACTGTGGGGTCCTCACCGCGGGGTGTCAATGGGAGAAACTCTCCCTTCAACTTGCCTTACTCCTCTCCTCGGGGGTAGAGTACAGGGGTCGACTGGAGAGCGATCTGCTGTCGATTTGGCAGGTCTTCACTAGACCCACTAAATCAACCGCCGGTGGATCGATCTCAGAGTGTGGATCCGGGCTGTAGTGTAGACATCCCCTTAGGCTCTAAAGTTTTACGTTGTTTTATTTTTGAATGCAGTTATTTTTTGTACATAATTCTACATTTTAAGTTCCAATTTCATGACACAGAGCTAGTACCAGTACTGTAGTGAAAAGTGAATTGAAAAATATGACTTATTTTTACAGTGCAAATATTTATAATAAAAAATAAATGTAAAGTGAGCACTGTACACTTTCTATTCTGTGTGGTAATTGAAATCAATATATTTGAAATTGTGGAAAACATCCAGAAATATTTATATAAATGGTATTCTGCTGTTTAACAGCACCATTAATCATGATTAATTTTTTTAATCACTTGACAGCCCTAACTATAAACTATAAAGAGGCTGTGCTGCTATTTTGAGTAATGAGTCGTCTTCGTAAATACTCTGTTCTGCCCCAGTGTTTAGGTTTGTTAGCTAATATGATAAAACTGCATATCAAAAGCATACAAGCTGGCTGGGCCTTTCTTACCTTAACATAAAACATTTGACTAGATCCACATCAGTCTCCTGGGATAAAAACTGAGGTGTTTCAGCTGAAGAACTGCACTTGACAATACTGTCAATACGTTCTCTAAGGGTATATCTACATTCGAGCTGGAAGGTCTAATTTCCATCTTGAAGAGACACACCTGTGCTAGCTCCGATCCAGCTAGCATGCATAAAAATAGAAGTGTAGCTGTGGCAGCACAAGCAAAGTAAGGAGCTAGTTTCCCCCAAGGATGATCCCTCCAAGACACTAAGTACCTACTCATGGCTGCTGTTCCCTCACGCTACTCATGGTGCTGCTTCTACTCTTCCATTTTTAGCACGCTAGCTTGATCAGAGTTAGCATAGGTATGTCTCCTCCAGCTGGAAATTACACCAGTTTGAATGTAGACATACCCAAAGTACTATTATTTCAGTTTGCTTTCTTCTGCAAATGGTGATGTGTCTTCTGGGCAGTACTTGGAGATCTCCCCATATCTTGGTAGGCCTTTCCTGACACATCCTTGAGAAATGTGAAAAGAGGAATACTTGCTTTTTGTGCCTCACTCTGTTTATTTCTGTAATCAATAGCTTGGCTGAAATCTGTTTAACTTGCCTTTTTTTCCCTTTTCCTTAACATCTCTGGGGTATTTGGGTCCCATTGCTTTGTGCTGGTGACAGCTGGGGCACAGCAAGTTTATAATTTGGTAATTCTGCCTCTTCTCTGTCCCTGGGTCTACCAGTACCAGAAAATTAGTTTGTGATTGGTTGGTTGGTCCACATTTGTAGTTACACATGCTGCATAGTGTTGTTAAATGCATACTTTGGTTTCAGTGTGGAAATCCTCCAGCTGGAGAGGCAGAAGTGCATACTCAAAAGTTGAGATTCTCATTGTTCGTGGAATGACAACCACCATGGATCATCAGCAGGTATGAACCTTGAACCTTCAGCCCAAAAGCACAGGCCTCCATCACTTGTGCTAAAGGAGTCACTTGGCTGGTGGAGGCTTGTAATTTGGTACTGAATTTCCCAGGTTCAGGCCCTGCTGATGAATGATGGTGGATTATTACAAAGTGGTGGCCTGTATTTGGATTTGCATTTCTGTGGATTTCAGATGCTAGAGACAGAATGTGTGTGTAGGCTCTTATCTTGTTTGAGGGTAAGCCACTAAAAAGGAACATGATGCTCTTAGTCACCATGTTACATTTACTGACCTGCCTTTCAATAAGAGAAGAAACTTCTTTCCACTTTTTCAGATGCACAAAAGCTTATGCACAGACAAAGCTGTTAGTCTTTAAGGTGTCACCGGACTCCTCATTGTTTTTGTGGATACAGCCTAATACGGCTACCCCTTTGATACAAGAAACTGTGTGTCTGTCTGTACTGATAGAAGGGGAGCACATAAAGAAATTGCCAGGTGTTTAAAAAAAAATCTAACTTAGTGTCCTTCTTTTAAAGGGATGTGGTTTGGCATTTGTAGGTGTAGTGTATTATAGCACTGAGGAAATAGTATCATGCTCTTATTAGCTCTCAATGGAGGTATAAAACTCGGACTTCCTCCCCTCTTCTTCTCCTTTCCCCTTTTTCAATGTTGTCTTTCAGATTGTTATTAAAAAAAGAGAACCTTTACATTTTGGGATCCCAGATGGAAATGCAGGATTTTCTAGTAGATTAGCAGCTACACAAGATATTCCTTTTATTCACCAGTCTGTAAGTATGCTATATGTTTTGATTCTTATTTATATGGCAATGTGTCTGCTCCTCAGTAGAAAGGTCTGGCGGGGAGGAGGGATATTAAGTAGCTATAAAGTACCTGAATTGTTGATAAAGAATAAGAGCTATTTGAGCAGGCAATGCCGAATTTGAATTGGTGAATTAGTTGAATTAGTACTGTCCCTACATGGTGTCTGCCTTGCTCTTGAAAAGAGGAGATGCGCAGAAGGGAATACAAGTCAGCCTGCTGGAAATTAGTCTGAGATACATCCTGAGTGTTACCATATCTCCTAAACCAGAGAGTTCTAGGCTTTTTGGAGATTACATGTTAATTCCACAGTGAAAGGGCAGAGGAACAATTTGCATTGATCTTCGTGCACTTATGCTGACCATGTTTGCCTTGACAACAAAGGTGATGTACTCGGACAAGAAATGTGGGGTATGACACCATATGTAAAATGAGGCGATACTTGCCTTACTCAGAGTATAGGTAGGATTAATTTTTTTGCAAAGTACTCTGAAGATATAAGGTGCTCTGTAAATGAGTGATACCTTTTTAGAATGGTAGAATAGTTTTTTTTATAAATATTTAAATTTATTTCTTGCATAACTTCTGCTTCTAATAACCTGTCACTGAATTGTAAAAGTACATATGGATAACATACACTTGGTAGGGTTTCTGACCCTAGAAACATTGAGTTCTAATTTCAGTCTGTGTGAAAACTGTTATTAACTTGGAAAGATAAAAGAGAACTGGCGAAAGCATCAACGTTCTTGTTGTGTCTGTTGAGGAACAATAAGAAAGTTATAGAAATTTTCTCAGCTTAGGAAGGGGAAAAGATGTCATCAGTAATAAGGAATGAGAGTCTGGTGGAAGGGCACTAGCCTGGAACTCGGGAGACTTGAGTTCAATTCCCTGCATTGCCATAGACTTCCTGTTTGACCTTCAACAGGTCACTTAGGCTACATCAACATTAGGAGAATTTTATCAGTAGAGGAATACTACTATAATGTTAAAGTACTCCTAGTGTGGACACAGCTGTACCAGCAAAGCTGCACTTTGCACCAGTAGAGGAAAACCACCCCCTCCCCCAAAAGGGTAAAACAAGCTATAATAGTAAAAGTGCAGTTTTGCTGATATAACTGCATCTACACTAGGGGTTTCTTCAGGGGTCACATCACTTTACATTACCATAATTGAGGCCATATAAGTATCTAAGATAGATAATGATTGATATTATACATTGGAAAGTGGGGAAAGCATGTGGATGAGTAGCAGTGGGTAGGGACTTTGCTAGAATCTAGAAAATTCTGGAAGCTAGGCAGATGTTTTAGTACCTGGTTCTAAAGAAAGCAGGCTAGCTCCATCAGTATTTGGCTTCACTGCGTTCCGATCAGTAGTTGTTTTTAACATCTTCACTGTGGTTTGTTGTGGGTTTTGATTTTGGGGTGGGGTTTTTTGTTTGTTTATTTGGGGTTTTTTTTTTGAGTGGGGGGATGGTTGGGAAACTCAAAACAATCCTGTCTGGTACTTGGAGAGTCTCTTTCCATATTGTCATGAAGCAGATATATAAAATCCTTAACACTAAATAGCCTTGCTTTCGGAGTTTCCACATAGTTTTATCTGGAAATGAGGTGAGGAGATAGTTTGCATATGTTTATTATATTCTTGGTCTTTTGTTTTCAGCCTGAACTAGGAGACTTGGATACTTGGCAGGAAAATACTAATGCCTGGGAAGAAGAGGAAGATGCTGCCTGGCAGGCAGAAGAAGTACTTAGGTAATTTAAACAATTCTGTATCTGACCAGGCTTGAGTAATTTTTAGCACAATCATATTTTAGCCAATTTTACAATTTAACAACCCTACTTAATTTGTGCAACATGCATTACCTAGGATTTCACTCTCCTTCCCTCCCAGATCTTCAATATATACAAATTTTATACCATACGCTCTCTTTCCATTAAGACCTTATTCACACGTGCCAAGAATTTGGCATGTTAAACACTTCTTTATATAAGAAGAATACTGGGATTTTATGTAGCAAGGAGCAGTGTTAATTACTTTACATTCTAGAAATAATAAAGATAAAGTGTACTCTGTACAGTGCTACATTAAAACTAAATTTAATAGCAATGTACATAAGAGGAAAAAATTGAGTCACTAGCATGTACAAATAGTAAAATCACAATAAAAAACCTTGATGAACCAATAGCATCTTTCAATTTGGTGATTTCTGAAGTACTTATAGAATACATACATAGCAGTGTGCTGTTAAATTCAAAGATGGAAAGTGTTGTACAACAGTTTAGGACAGAATGTGAGGAATCAGAGGTGGGGTGTTTTGTTTTTTTTTCCAGTTGAAAATTGAGCAG
This sequence comes from Caretta caretta, assembly GCF_965140235.1. NCBI lineage: Eukaryota > Metazoa > Chordata > Testudines > Cheloniidae > Caretta > Caretta caretta. The sequence continues at coordinate 32,470,899 of NC_134207.1, read as the reverse complement.
AAATACTAAGTAAGTAAATTCTTGAATCCACACAAACTCAACCGTATTCTTACTAACTTAGTTAAAATAACAAATAGGACTTTCTGTAAACATCAGTAGTTTATTAGATAGTGTCAGTGTGCATATTTTATTAAAATTTCTGCGCACTTATTAAAATCAGAAGGGAGAAGGGACACTGATAGGTCTAGAATGTCAAGGCATGAAGTACAATTTTACAAAATTTTAGGGTATTTATGTCCTTTTGCAGCCTCATGATGAAGGATGTCCATGCACAATCATGCTTGAAGACTTTTTTCTGTTTAGATTGTTATACTGTGTTCATCGCCACAGTATCTGTTTTTGGAACCTTTTTCATTTGTTTAACAACTGTGAGAATGGGTTAAGCACATTATTTTTGAACAATACCAATTTCAATACCAATTTCAGATTTTGGAAATTACATTTTGTCCGTATTGATTATGATAAAATAATTTCAGCACTCCCCTAGTCTGGCAATTTAAGTGTTGTGCAGTATAATATAAATAAATGTAAAAATACAGCTTGAATACATTATTATGGCTGCACAGTTCAGATCATTGTCAGGAATGTAAAGGTTTCCATTGGCAGTGTTAACTTGGATCCATTTTCTGTCTCTTTCTGTTTTATCCTCCTGCATTTTATACCATAAGCAAGAATACTAAGCTACACATTTTAACTGGAAAAGATTGACGGGAACATTGTCTGTACATGTGGAATGGCTGAGTTAACATTGCTGTTGGTACTTTTTTATGTTTCCTGACTTAATTTTTAATTGGGAAAACTTCTCAGTGCACTGACGTTGTGTTTGCCTTTGTTTTAAAAAAGAAAAATGGAGGAAGGCAAAAGCTAACTGTCCCAGTTAGGCCGAATGTCAGGCTTTCTGCTGGTGGAGGGCAGAGAATTCACCTCTCTGGCTGCTGCAGCTATTGAGACAGTTTTTGCTATGCTGTCATAACAGGGCAGCAGCACATCTGTTTACATTGTAACAAACGTATTGTCATTCACTGTGCTGTTTCCACTGAGTGCAGTAGAGAGGGGGAGCTGCAAAGAAACCAGCTGCAGCTCCTTAATTCTTGCATACATTTCATATGTTTGTCCTAATGTCTCATTTACATTGTGGTGCTGTTTCTGGAAGGAGAAAATCATCTTCCCTGAGTCAGGCAAAAAGGTCAAAATGTCCTTCCAAAATCTTTTTGATTGAAAGTACTTTCATGCACTAATAAGTGGATTTCTTTGTGTTGTATGTATATACAGTACGCACAGAACAATTATACTGCTGAATGTTGACTTGTATTAGAGATTTTTAACATTTTATTTTCACCCTTTGTCTCAACGTGCACGTTGAAATCTTTCCTGTCTCCCATACCTGTCCTCTACCTCGGTCAAGTCACTTCTGAATACGCACTTTTCTCCAAAATCCTGCACACTATAATCCTCCCCTCTGGACTGGGTTAATTTGCAAGGGATTAAAAAAAGGGAATGCTGGAACTCACCAGAGGTTTGCTGTCTGGTCGTTCTTTGTGCTTTTGTGGAGTCGCTTTTGCCTGGCTTCATCTGTGTGTTGTCCATCTAGGTTGTAAGCTCTTTGTGGCAGAGGCCTTTTCTTCATCTCTATTTGTAAAGTGCCTAGGCCAATGTGGGTGCCTGTTCTTAGGCACTTAGCTCCAAATCTTACTACTAAATAAATGAGTCCTCTCTACTGTCCTCCCTCCAGTTCCCATCGCAGTCAGTGGCAGTGGGTACTCAGACACTTGGGTTGCTTTTATTACCTATATTTTGATTTAGCTGCCTAACTATAGGCATCCAGATTTGGTTCTGGCAGGTTGTGGGCACTATATTAATGAGAACAGGAACAAACTTAGCCTGGAACAGATTCTGTTTCTTCTTTAACCTTTTCAGAGATTTCAAGACTATAAGGGACCACTGTGATCATCTAGTCTGACCTCCTATATAACGCAGGCTATAGAACTTCCCCAAAATAATTCCTAGACATATCGTTTAGAAAAACATCCAATCTTGATTCAAAAATTGTCAATGAAGGAGAATCCCCCACGACTCTTTGTAAGTTGCTCCAGTGGTTAGAACATAAGAATCGCCATACTGGGTCAGACCAAAGGTCCATCCAGCCCAGTATCCCATCTACCGACAGTGGCCAATGCCAGGTGCCCCAGAGGGAGTGAACCTAACAGGTAATATTCAAGTGATCTCTCTCCTGCCATCCATCTCCACCCTCTGACAAACAGAGGCTAGGGACACCGTTCCTTACCCATCCTGGCTAATAGCCATTAATGGGCTTAACCTCCATGAATTTTTCCAGTTCTCTTTCAAACCCTGTTATAGTCCTAACCTTCACAACCTCCTCAGGCAAGGAGTTCCACAGGTTGCTGAGTGAAGAAGAACTTCCTTTTATTTGTTTTAAACCTCCTGCCCATTAAATTTGCCCATTAATTATTCTCAGTATTAAAAATGTATTATTCTTATATTCAAATTCTTATTTCCCATCTGAATTTGTCTAGCTTCAACTTCCAGCTATTGGATTGTATTATACTTTTCTCTGGAAATTGAAGACCCCGTTATTAAATATTTGTTTCCTATGTACCATATATAGTTTTATACTAGTTTGATCTTTCACCACCATTTAAGCTCTTTTGGTAGAGAATATTTAAAATTCTAGACAGTGACCTGCAAACTTGAAACAGCAGCAAAAAGTTGTATCTTACTACAGCAAAGCCAGTTGATATACCTATAATATCACAGGAGATGTAATGGTGACATTAATCCACCATTGGTGTGTGCATCTTTGCGAGAGCTCCTTTTCGTCATGCATGTTATTGCATGTATGGTGTCTACAAAACAAAAATGGCTTGGTTAGCCAGCAGAGGGTGCAGTAAACCACTTAGGAATCTTAGTGCAGGCAGGAATTCTCTGTGTAGCTTGCAGTTTGAAGAGAGAGCATATGAACTGTTGGCAGTAGTTGTGATTACTAAGCCTCTGAGTGCTGCCATTAACTCTTGTTAGTGCTAAATATTTAGTTCCACATGAGACTTTGATGAAATACCATTATTTTTACATATATGAACTATTTGCATAGTTGGTATCTTCACATGCAGCCTTTTGTTTTCCTTCTCTTTCCCACCCAAATCACTGCTCCAGAATTTCCTTTTGGTGGGTTGTTAGTAGGCTGTTGCTGTGAAACACAGAGCAGCATGTCTGCTATTCAGGATGCTAGGATGAGGGAAAGGTGCAGATTGCAAAATAAACATCCTTGATGCAGGCTGATGGCACTCCCTTGGGATTTAGAGTACTAGTGTACAAGACTGATGGTGAATAGCTCCACAGTTCCCTTGACATCACATCTGTTCAGCTGATCTAAGTTAGTTTTCCTAATAGTTGTTAAACTCATTAGTTGTTCTGCCTCCGTGACTAGAAGTAATGGATTCCTGTCTCCTTTATAGCCATCTTTTACACATATGCAGACAATTTTCATGCCTCCTTCAGTCGTTTCTCAAAGAAGCACATTTCATCTCTCTTCTCTTGATTCCTAAGCTGGCCCATGTAGGACAGAATAGCTGCCTTCATGTTTGTGATATTCCTACATCTAGGCACAAGGAATGCAGGCCGTACCTACAGTATGGGGGACTGCTGCAAGGAAAGCAGAGACTCTGAAAAGGATTTAGGGGTTATAATGGACAAGCAAGTCAGCACATAAGTGTGATGCTGTGCCTAAAAGGATTAATGTGCTCCTTGGGTGTGTAAATGGGAGTAAGAGTAAGGAGGTGATTTTACCTCCGTATGAGACATTGGTGAGACTGATGCTGGAATACTGCAAACAGGTCTGGTGTCCATTTTAAAAAGGATGCTGAAAAATTGGAGAGGATGCAGAACAGAGAGACAAAAAATAATTTGAAGATTGGAGAAAATGCCTTGCAGTGAGAGACATAAAGAGCTTGATTTGTTTAGTTTATTGAAAAGAAGATTGAGAGGTGACTTTATTGCTGTATACAAGAACATAAGAACTTCAACGGCCATACTGTGTCAGACCAATGGTCCATGTAGCCCAGTATCCTGTCTTCTGACAATGGTCAGTGCCAGGTGCTTCAGAGCGAATGAACAGAACAGGTAATCATCAAGTGATCCATCCCCTGTCGCCCATTTCCAGCTTCTGGCAAACAAAGGTTAGGAACACTTCACGGGGACAAGAACATTCCCAGGGAGAAATACCAGGTGCTAACTGGCTCTTTAGTCTGGCAGAGAAAGGCACAAGAACCAATGACTGGAAGCTGGAGCCAGACCAATTCAAATTAGAAATGAGGTACAGATTTTTAACAGTGAGAGTGATTTAACTATTAGAACAAACCAAGGGAAGGGGTACGTTCTCCATCTCCTGATGTTTTCAGATCAAGACTGACTGCCTTTCTGGAAGTTATGCTTTAGTCAAACACACATTATTGGACCCTAAAGGGGTAACTGGATAAAATGTAATGGTCTGTGTTAGACAGGAAGTCAGATTAGATGATCTAGTCTTCTCTCAACTTTCTCTCAGAGTAGCAGCTGTGTTAGTCTGTATCCGCAAAAAGAAAAGGAGGACTTGTGGCACCTTAGAGACTAACACATTTATTTGAGTATAAGCTTTCCGATGTAGTGAGCTGTAGCTCATGAAAGCTTATGCTCAAATAAATTTGTTAGTCTGTAAGGTGCCACAAGTCCTCCTTTTCTTCTTTCAACTTTCTCTCTGATTCTGCCTATACAACTAATATAACACTGGACTTCTGTGAGGTATGCATTCTTTATTTAGATGGATTAATTTACTATTCACTAAAAACCTTACATCCTCCCCACTGCCTTGCCCTTATTTCCCCCATTCAATTATTCTTTCCAACATGAACTGCTTTGCTATCACTGAATCTCATTTTTGATATTACCCGATCTTTCAGTTCATCGAAACGCTCATGTTTTAATCCTACCCTTCAGAAAACCTGCAAGAGAGCTGGGAGATTTATTGTGCACATATTTAAATAGCATATTCCATGCCACCATCATTAACAAAAGTATGGAATAATACTGAATCCTGGATCCTCCTTACCTCTCTATCTGTTATTGCTTATCAAATACAGAAGATGGCGTTCATCCCTCAGTTGCTGGAGTATAGATTCAGTCACTGTTATTGTGCCACTCACCTCCCACGCCTGGGAAAATTTAACGGGGGGGGGGGGGGAAATAAAATGAACAAATTCTATCTTGTTTCTCTAGCAACATAATTTTTGTGTGCTCATGGCAACCAGAGAGCTGACCCTTTGCACAAATCCTTCAGACAGTGATGGCCTGAGCTCTGAGAGCAATAGCAGAAAGATGCTGCCTCAGGGATAGACACTGTGGAACAGGCTGATGTTTCTTTTGCTTTTTAATTTCTATCCCAGTGGCAACCTGATTCAGAGGCCATACTGCTTTAAATTAAAGAAGGGCTGAGCAGTGATGTTCTAATCCAGAGTTTGAGGGTTCTCAGGTCTGGTGTTTGTGGTTTCGATCAATGTCTTGTGTTTTAATTTGACATGATAATATTTTTAAGTGAATAAGGACTTGCTCATTAATATCAGTGGAAGCTAAGCATTCAGCATTTGGCATAATCAAGCCCAAAATATTTTAGAAATCTGGGCTATTGAATTATATTCTCCTATGTGACCTAATAGCTAACTTTCAAAAAAAAAAATGTAGGTAATGGTAAACATCTTAATCCCAGTGTTTAATCTAGCCAGTTACAATTGAGAAAAAGTAGACTACCAACTGTGTTCTTAATTTACAGTTTCTATAAAAATAAAATTACACACTGATACGGAGCTTTGAGACATCAGAGCAAAAATAGTTTTCTACCATTATGGATTTGCCATGTGTATTTCCCAGTCAGTCTGTACTTGTCCTTAGACTGTCCCCATACAGAGTGAGGGAGATGTGATAGCATCCAGTTGTGCATTGTAGTGTGGAAATTACACCCTCAGTTACTCTACTGTGTGGAGTTTGGAGTTCAGTTAACTTTCTAACTAATTCTTTAACTCTGAAAACAAATCTCAAAAAGTAGATTAGCCCTTAGTACTCTGGCTCGTTGGTCAAAATGGTTAATGCCCAGGTTTAAGGTGGAGAATAAACCCAACTGGGAGTTGGGGCAAATTTGGACACTATTGAGGAACAAGTGGTGTTGCATCAGCAGCTGGAGTTTGAAAGCAGCCTAGACAACGTATGAGAACTTGACTGACAATAGAGAAGATGTGGGAAGCGAGGCAGGAGTGACAGTCTGTCTGGGTCTCAGGGAGGGTGTTGAGAGGAAAAGGTTTTCCAGCATTTGTATTGAGGGAGTGGGCAGGCAAATGAAACTCCTGTTGGGGCACAAAAGAGAAGAGAAACTCAAAGCAAGCAAACTCTAAAATCTAGAAAACTCAGGCCCTTATTTTGAGTATTCTGATTCTAGACTAAGGCTGACTGATTTTTTTTTTTAAGTAGCTTGTTTGTATAACTGTATTTACTCACGAAAGCTCATGCTCAAATAAATTGGTTAGTCTCTAAGGTGCCACAAGTACTCATTTTCTTTTTGTATTTACCCTAGTTAATTCCAGTTGTACCTATGTATTATGGATGTTTGGAGGACTGATAAATGCAGAAATGCATTTAGAAGAAAGGTCACTGCATGAGATCTAAGAAATTTCACTAGATCTGTATACAAAGTCTTGATTATCTTTAAAAGCATGATACAAAACTGTACACAAAAAATGGAAAAGTAACAACAAAAAACCAACCAACCAACCTTTTAACAAAAGTCTTGGATTGATACATTATTTTACTTATTCTCCCCCCTCCCCAACTCATTCCAAATATATCTCCCTAGTGATCTCATGGGTCTTTCATTTGCACATCTGTATATCAGTTACATTCTTCTTATATCTCATGAAATTCTTCGGCTTGTTCAGAGGTTCCTACTAGGCCTGATCCAAAGCCCTTGAAATCGATGGGAATCCTTTCATTGAGTTCAGTAGGCTTTTTGGATCAAATCCATGAAGCAATTTCTGCAGTGAAAAAAGTATCTGTCTTTTAAAAGTGAGACACAAGGGCTTAGCCAGAATGATTGATTAAAATCTCATACAGCTCAAGAATAAAGTACAGTTACTGGATTCTGATACAGAGATCCCAACAGATAAGATCTATAGCCCTTGTCTTCACTGGGGAAAATGCAGTGTAAGAGATTTAACAGAAGCGAAGTTTGACATCAGCAATTTACTTAAAGTGCAGAATATGCCCTCTTTCAACTAAAGCTTAAACAATCTGAGCATGAGGAAAAGGCAGGTTAACTGATAACTGCGTAATTAGGAGCACAGGAATAACGCAGAATTTCAGGCATCATTCCTAAAGGGGCTTGCAGGCTCAGTATACTTTAATGCTCACAGTTACAAGAGTCTTTTTTTCCTGAAGTAAGAAGTTCAGTATTTATTGAAAACATGTAAATAAGAGTTGTATAGCTTCAGCCAGTGTAAAAGGGATCTTGCACTGTTTTCTAAAGGTGTGAATCTTATGTTCTCTCTTCCAATTGCAGGCAGCAGAAGATAGCAGAAAGGGAAAGGAGAGCAGCAGAACAACAAAGGAAAAAAATGGAGAAAGAGGCACAAAGGCTAATGAAGAAAGAGCAGAACAAAATTGGTGTAAAACTATCCTAACACAAGCACTTCTAGGATGACTGTACCAGCAGGAAGAAGAATCCCAGTTTCACAACATAAAGCATCATTTGTATTGATTTAAGTATTTTTAGAACTCCACTCACTGCTTGATTTTAATGCATTCTTCAGGCCATCTTGGAGCCCGAATTCTCCCATAAAGTATCTTGAACTATTAGTAGATGGATCTTAAAAATAAAACACCAACCTGCAAATCATACCTTGATGGAACAATGTTTCCTGCAATAGCGCTATTCCAGCACCACCCCCTTATACAAGAACAGTGATTGCTTCAGTGACAGTCTGATGGTGGGGACATAAACTCTAACAGATGGTGGAAGCTTAAAGAAAAAAGGGTGTAAATAATTCAGTGGTGGGAAATCTACTGTATTATCTATTATGCTTACCTGAAAAGTGTAATTAAATAATTTTAAAGAATTCTTTGCTTCTGTGCTTAATTTCAGAAAATGCACCTTTGCTGTTCCACTCTTAATTGTCTTATTTATAAATGTTGGGAAAGATGCTATAAAAATATGCTTGCATTCTCCTATGTAAGATGATATTGACCTATACCGAAAGGAAAATAATGCTTCTGTTTCTGTTGAGATGATTATCATCCATACATTTTTTTCCTTTTTTATAACAACAGCAAACAGGCTTGCTGTGGTTGAGGACCAGCAGGGGTGGAAATGAAGTGGATTTTATTTTTTGCTGACACCGTTTTCAGTACTGTTATACTTGCAATCCAAGAAAGGAATGCACTGTAATTGTAGGCAGAGATGTCTCAAGTGGAAGAGATTGGCACGATAACATTTTAATATCAGTCTGACTTGCATACTTTTTTCATTTTAGAGTTGATCCTGCATGCTATTATGGGAGCACATTTATTTATGTAATGTCATTGGTAAAAAGCGTGATTGGTTCTTTAATGACCTTTCTGTATTGGTGAGCTGTTCAGACAATATATCTATATCTGGTTATTTATATGATCAATGGGCTATTAACCACGCTGTCCTAAGCAGATTCCAATTGTATTCAGTCTTCCTAAACATTCCCCCAATAAATCTGTTGGATGGGAGAAGTTTTCCCCTCCTGAAAACTTTAATTTTTGCAACCAAAATGGCTGCCGTCTTCCAGTCCAAAGGTGGCTACATTTCAGTGGTAGGTGGAGGTGAACGTTGCATACATTAAGAACAGGAGTACTTGTGGCACCTTGGATACTAACAAATGTATTTGAGCATAAGCTTTTGTGGGCTACAGCCCAGTTCATCGGATGCATGCAGTGGAAAATACAGTAGGTTGATTTTATATACACGGAGAACATGAAACAATGGGTGTTACCACTACACTCTCATTATAGTGTGTATGGTAACACCCATTGTTTCATGTTCTCTGTGTATATAAAATCATCCTACTGTATTTTCCACTGCATGCATCTGATGAAGTGAACTGTAGCCCACAAAAGCTTATGCTCAAATACATTTGTTAGTCTCTAAGGTGCCACAAGTACTCCTGTTCTTTTTGCAGATACAGACTAACACTGCTGCTATTCTGAAACGTTGCATACATTCTGTACTGTATACTAGGATTCTTCTGAAAAGGATTTGTATACAGGGCAAACATATTATAAAACAAAAAATGTGATATATACAGCCAAAGCTAAGGCCCAGTCCTATACAACCTACTGATGGTCCCCTGAGCCACAGAAAGCAGCGCATGGCTGGCTGCAACCCTTTCCTATATACACAAAAAGGCAAACCCCCACTGGACAACAGCAATTTTTGCTGATGGCAGGAGGCTCTTAAAAATGATCAGCTTCCAAATGAACATCACTTCTAATTCTTGGACCCATTCTCTCTGCCACCTCTCATCTGAGGGTCAGATAACCCACTGGATTATCTTCCAGCCTGAAACTGGAGTAAACCTCCCCTCTCCCTGTGTGTGTACAATGGTTCTATTCTATATATAATGCCCAAAACTGATAGGTGTCTTGTAGACACAATAGGAAGACAAGTCTCAGATGCCAAGACAGGTTAAGAACGCCGCCACTGCAGGGAAGCTCTCAACTGATGTCAAATCCGCATACTCTGTACCCATGACAATTGCCTTCTGACGATAAGGTTGGAGTGGCAGGAAGACGGTAGGACAGGAGTGTCACTGCATTGCCTCAACTCTAGGGGGTCTTCAGTTTCATCAGGACTGTTGTCAACTAGCATAAGTTTAGAGCAACTTTAAAGGTGACTCTAACCCCCTCCTGGGACAGGGCAGGTGTGCCATGAGAATGGGGAAGTAGTAGCCATCTGGTGTAACTTTGTGCTGAACTGATTTTAGCTCAGGAGGGAATATCGGTCCTTATCAGTGCTTCATCTTCCTTAGTAGCCCCAGTGATGGAGATACTAAGGAATGGCATAATAAGGCTGTGGCCTCATGAAAATTATTCCCAAGACAATTGTCTGGCTTTTGCGCTCACTAACGCAGAGCATACATAGCTTTGGCTTGGACTCAATTTGGCTGGTTCAAGCTGTAAATGCATTTTGACTTTCAAGATGAAAACAAATGTTTGTCTGGTATTTAGTGTCATTACAACTCTGTTGAACACTTTTCACTATTCATGCTTAACAAAAGGAAAACTTGTTAGAATCACTTGACATCTTTAAAAATTATTTAACTGTGTATGTAGCAGCGTGCCCTCCAAAAATGTCTGGTAGAAAGAATGGAGTATTTCCAGGCTCTGAACATGCCTTCTGGGAAACAAAAATGTTTACTATGAATTGATTTATGCGTTTGACAGAATAAGAGGGGATGATAGGAAGTCTTGCTTTGCGAATGAGATTATACAAAGAGAATAAATATTCTGTGTATTCTGAATCATGGTATCCCTTAAATTGCTGTAATTTCTAATTGACTAGTGTGAGGAAATGTTGAAAATAGAGAGAAATTCATGCACATCCTATTTACAGTGAAGATTACGAAATATTAAATACCTCCTAATTCTTAAGGTATTGGCTTTTTATAAAATAGTTAACTACTGTTTTTCTCATCATTCAAAGATCAAATATACCTGGCATCCACTTGAAATATCCACAATTTATAAAATATAAATAAAGGAACCAAGATGTGGGGTACATCTTAACAAAGGGTCATTTTGAGATGGGGACTTACAGTTCAATGGACCTAACAATGCATTTATTTATTTTTAAGTCTGGAGAGTCCTGTATAGTCCTTAACCAGCTGTGACCTTGTGCATTCTCCGTATTTTTACCAAGACTCCCCATGTCTGACTCTCTCTTCCTCGGGGTTGTGCGAGTATCTTTGAGCCAACTGTCACCACTCATTTAGCTGAAGATGGCTAAGCCCTTAAATTACTTGGGGTTTTTTCTGTGTCCAAGGGCACGGTGTTATACTCAGACTGCACACGCTTTGTTAATAGTGCAGAAGATAAAACAAAGCTATGTGTGTTCTTACCTTGGAGATGGAATTGGTATTAGTATGCTGCTATAAAAGGGATAAGTCTGACAAGAGATGCTGTCCCGTACTGTACACTGGTGTGAGCTTGCATGGTAAATTGGTGCACAACCCTCCTCTTCTAGTGGTTCATCTTTGCTTTTAATCCTAACCAATAGAGTCCCGTTCCCGCAGCTGTGCAAAACCCTACAGCTGCATCTATCATATTCATGTCAGCTATGCAGCCAGCACTTGCTGGGGCTGGCTATGCTGAACACAAGATAAATTCAGGTAACTGAAAATGGAAGGAATATTTGTGGGAATGTTTATGAATTCTAAAACACTAACTTACTGTAATTCTTCATTACGTCAGCTGGGCAGTCCCAGAACTGTTGGTATTCCTCAGGTTTCTGTAGTTCTCATCAGCTGACCCTTCCAAAGACCGTACCTACCTCACTACCCCCAACCTTCATATCTCTGTCCAGCCACCCATTCCAATCCATCCTGTCTCTAAAACTGAACTTCTCATCTTGCTTCTCCACCTACCTTCTCTATCACCAATGGGTATATCTACACTGCAAAAAAAATCATGTAGCAGTGAGCTTCAGAGCCCCCGTCACCTGACCAGAGCTAAAAATAGCCATGTAGATGTTCCTGCCTGAACACTGGGACCCATGAGGGTGGGGCTGAGGCTCCACCTGGAGCAGGGACATCTGCACTGCTATATTTAGCCCTGTAGCACAAGCCTCATGAGCCCAAGTCAGTTGACCCAGGCTCTGAGATGCTCTGCTGTATTTTTTGCAGTGTAGGCATACCCACTGACAACTCTACTTTTTCTCATCTTCCACTGCACCCTTTCCTTATGTCCTGGCCTTTTTGCGCTCTCTTCTCTTTGTTAGTCTTGGCCAAGGCCTTCTCCATACATCAATCTTACTACAGTCTACAATGTGATTACTTTCTGTTCTACTTTTCTATATTGACTTCCCCACATGTTGCTGCTGCTCTCAACCAGTCTAGTCAAAATGCCTCTGCTAAAGCCACACTCCCCTACGGCCAAACCAACCACGCTCTTCCTCCTCTGAATCCCTCCCTGGGATTTCTGCACATGATATTTGAGCTCCTTGATTTTACCTGGGAAGTCCTGACTTCACCGCAAACTCCTGTATCAGAACTGTTGCCTTGGGTCTGGTTTTCTTGCCTGTTATGCCACATTCTTTGGAACAGGAAGTTGGGCTTACAGTACCCTTACATCACCCTGTGAACACAGCATGATTTTCATTTTAGTACATTCTTACAGCTAAAGATTAAGAAGTTATCGTTCTGCTTGTTTAGAATCTTAGGGTTAAGAAATCACTTTGTTTGCACACCTGTCTAGGAGTTTTGGCCTGCCTTTTAACTAATTGCCTGTGAAATTTCCCAGGCTGTTTCTCAGCCCTGAGGTGAAATTTTTGGGTTGATAAAATGCTGCTTTACCTCTCTGCCTGGCTGAGCACAAATCTTACTGTTTCGATTTCAGTAGGTATGCAGGAGTTGGCACAGGTGTAACTAAAACTGTGGGCTTTGTAGAGGTGTGTAAGTGACAAACATAAGGCAGTCCAGTTAGGTGGCTGCTGGGGGTGGAGAGGTGTCACAAGCTGGGAGTAGCACAGAAAGCATTTAAGATGGGGTGTGAGTAAACAGGAAAAGCTTTAATGTCTGTCTTCTTACAGCCTCTTGATGCTTAAATTACACCAACTTGACTCCCTTGCATTCACTTACACCACCTATCCTGTAGTCCTTAGACCACACTGAGCACTAATGCATCAGGAATGATGGAGGAGGAGGGTTTGTTTAAGAATAAAGTATTACTAGGAAAACATAAGGTGCAGTCAGGGAATGTCTTATTAATGCAGGGAAGTGCTAGGGTCCAGGTAAACTCTCATCAGTATCTGTAAATGAGCTACCTGCCTGTGGACTGTTTCCTACACGTTGGCCAGTTAGCCCACTGCCCATGGGTATTTAATATTTATCAAATGATAGTCCCTTCCAGTCAAAGCACTTCATGAATATCAGTAGTCACACCTTACAATACCCCTCTGAAGTAGGTGGCATGGGGAAGTGCTGTTACACTTACTTTACAAAAGGAAAAACTTGACAACAGTGAGGTTAAATGTCTTAAGGTCTCACTGCAAGAAGGTTCAGAGAGTCAGGCATAGACTGTATCTCATTCCGTTTGTTTTATCCACTAGACACTGCTACCTCTCTAGGATCTGCACATGCAATTCCAGTGGTGCACAGAGGGGGACACAGCATTTGCATTCGGATGTACACATATGGCAGCATGCAAATGTTAGAGCATGTGTTCAAAAGTCAACTAAACTCATTAGGACACACTGGCTTTTGAAAAAAAGCTAGGGAAACAATGCAAAGACATAGAGGAATCCAAAATTAAGGATGAGATTTTTACACTTCTCAGATTGCAGAAATTCAGAATATGGGTTCCCAGAGCAACTGGACGTGGCCAAATTCTAAATATGTTAAAGGATTAAAGTTAACCCAATCCACAATGATACAAAATAGGTGGAAGATTGGAACTGATGGCTTGGGGACTGGTGACTGAATACAGAACACTTCATTTCTAGATCACGAGCTGCTGTGGGAGCCATAACCAAGTTTTTCAGGCCAAATTCTCCTGTTGTAACAATGCCAATCTACAGTACCCTAGTGCAGTGGTTTTCAAACTTTTTTTCTGGCGACCCAGTTGAAGAAAACTGTTGATGCCCATGACCCAACTGAGCTGGGGATGAGGGGTTTGATGTGTGGGAGGGGCGCAGGGCTGGAGCAGACGATTGAGGTGAGGGCTGCAGGGTGGGGCTGGGAATGAGGGGTTCAGGATGTGGGAGGGGTCTCTGGGCTAGGGCAGAGGTGCAGGAGGGGGTCAGAACTCTGGGCTGGGGCCAGGGATGAGGGGTTTGGGGTGCAGGAAGGGGCTCTGGGTTTGGGGGGGCTCAGGGCTGGGGCAGGAGATTGGGGTGCAGGGTTGGGGTGCGGACTTACCTCGAGTGGCTCCCGGTCAGCGGCACAGCGGGGGTGCTAAGGCAGGCTTCCTGGCACCGTGGACCGCGCTGTGCCCCGGAAGCAACCAGCAGCAGGTCCAGCTCCTAGGCGGAGGTGCGCAAGCAGTTCCGCGCAGCTCTCACCCGCAGGCACTGCTCCCCCAGTTCCCATTGGCCATGAACCGGCCAATGAGAGTGCGGAGCAGGTGCTTGGGGTGGGGGCAGCACGTGGCACCCCATGCCCCTCCCCCCGCCTAGGAACTGGACCTGCTGCTGGCCACTTCTGGGGTGCAGCGCAGTGTCTGAACAGGTATGGACTAGCCTGCCTTAGCTGGGCAGCATCACCGATGGGACTTTTAATGGCCCAGGCAGCAGTGCTAACCAGAGCTGCTGCAAACCAGTGCTTTACATTCCGGGACCCAATACTGGGTCGCGACCCGCAGTTTGAAAACCACTGCCCTGGTGTATTCACTGGGCTCCTACCTCCTCTGTGTGTAAAATTTCAGCCTTAAAGCTGCATTAATTTTTAATAGTTTATTGCAGGTGAGGGTTTTGCTAAAATAAAACACCAATTCATACTTTTAACATGCTTTACTGTAATTTGTGATTATAAATCTGTTGTTTCCAATAAAACACGATTAAATAAGCAAAAAATAAGTTAATTCACAATACACTTAAAGAGAATATTTCATGGTTTGAATGACTAGCAGGTTACAATAAGAGTTCATTTAAGACTTTAAAATAATATGCATAAAATATATTTACCCCCTATTTATCAAACATAGCAAGATTCAAGATGCCCAACAACCTACACAAATGCATTTTTGGTTACTGTCCCCTTGTACACAAAGACCAGTGGAATGCTAGGGCAATTATATATTTTACAAGAGCACTAAGCAAGACAGACATACAATACATGCCCGAAGCTGCCTTGGAAGTATGAGCTTTTAGTGTAAGAATCGATACATCAGACTACAAATGAAAAGCGACAGCATACTTGCTAAAGTACCCAGGTAGTACATTTAGTAGGACCAAGCCGCCACGTCACTGAGCCTTCCTTCAGTTTCAAACAACAAACATGTTTTCAACTAAATATAGTGCAAATCAAATATTCAGGGAGCAAAAAGACAGACTCTGCCATTATACACACACACTTTTTATGGTCTATTGTAATTCTTCCCCCACCAACCAGCACTCACGACTGGGCAGCTGCACTTAGGTTTTGGTATTGAAAGGCGCACGACGCAGCGAGTGTAGTGCCACCAGGCAACAGCCACGAAGCAGTGCACCGATGTTATAGACCGGATCCGTTCCACCTCGCTGAGTGCTGAACGCCCACATTACTGTTGGTACAATGGGGGCTGCTACAGCCAAAAGATCTACAAGGAAACTGCTGCTCCAGTACCTTTTCGTGATGCCTGCCTGAGAGAGAGTAATGACATTTCTGAATGTTTCATCATGGGAGGCTGTAAAGTCAAGTTCCTTCATAACACGGTTTTCACTAATGCTCCAGTCCCCCTTGCTACCTGGAGACTCCATGGGAGACAAAAGGATGGCAGAGTTTGGATCACTGGGATTTAAGTCCAGTAGCAAAGCAGATTCACTGAAACATTGAGCAGGAAATCCATCCAATCCCTTTAAGGTAGCAAATGGGCTCATGGGACTGGTATGCTGTGATCTGAATATGTTCTGAACGAGCTGCTCCACATCTGGGCTGTATGGCACCACATCAGTCTGAATGGCCTGTTCCATCATCATGCTGTTGTCACTCTCCTCCTCTGCCTGTGAGGATGTTAGTTTTTCAGCACAGACCCTTTCAAGTGCATTTTGGTTTAGGGCAGCGGGCCCAGTAGTGGAAGTGAAGAGGGCTGGATCACCAGATTCAGGTGTAGCAGCCAGAATAATTTCTTCAAAAAAGTCAGTCCCATTAGCCATATCATCATTGAGCAGCAGCCTGCTGTCCTCCATGGCTTGGTCCTCCATAACTAGGCTGTCCACCATTTTGGAATATATTGTACTTGGACCTAAAAACTTACCAGGTGACCCACATGTATACTCTATACACTGCTCATCCCTCAGAGAGCCGCTCTGAGCCATCTCCATGCTGTGAAGCAAGGACTCCAATTTCTTGTTTTGGATATTTATGTCTACGAAATACTTCTGAATCCCTTTGTCTTTCTCAGCCAAGCTGTTTTTCATGGTTTCAATAACCTGCTTGAGTTGTTTGATCTCCTTTCTTGCTTCTTTCAAGGCTAGCTGTGCTTCCACTCGATGACACTCCTCTTCAATCCAGTCTTCCCTCATGCGAGCCAGCTGCGACTTAAGCTCTTCTATTTCTGTTTCCCTGTCGCAAAAGCAAAATCACTGTAAAACTTCTGTTCTTTGGTCAATTAAAGCATTCAGAGACATTCCATTACGTAGGGATGGTGAGGACGTAGAGATGCTGCAAAAGGTTGAACCAATACCCCTATGCACATAGTACAGTTTCACAGTGGACTGGCAGAGGTATAACATGAGGACAGTGGATGGCAAGGTAAGTTGGTTGACTGCTAAGTGGATTCACTGACCTAACCACACATGTCAGGGCTACACAGGAAGTTCCAGAGGCAGCATGACAGCGGTTATCTATGCCACGCCTTTGTCTGGGGGAAAGGGATGTGTGTAAAATTCCACTTCATTCAAATCTCTCCCCACCCCCTGTACTGTCTCTCTGTGCAAAGGCACCACGATTCAGACCCAAACCATAAACTTGTCAATTAAAGAAATATCTCTTGTTGTGTAATGTAAGCGGTTGTTCTTCTGCAGAACATCACTACATAGTACTATTGTGAGTAAAACAAACAAAAACACAACCAGGCAGGATCTCCTGTCAAAGAGTTTTTGCTGTCAAGAGGGTGGGGGGGAGAGACTTTTTCTATTACGAAGAGGTTTAGAACAAGAGACGATATTGTGCAGTAACTTCTCATATTTGCAGAAATACACTCTTTGGGCATTACTGATGTTGACAACTGATTGAGCCACTTGCAAAGCCAGTCCTTGAAAACATAGTTACAAGTCTGAAGGCATCAACAGTTGCATGTGCAAAAGTTACTGGTGCAATATCAGATTGATTTTAAAAATATCCCTTCAAAATATTTATAATGCAGTCCAGGCTCAAAGGAGATCACTGGTTCCTTTCCAAAAGTTAACTATACTGTATGCATTCATGGAAAGGGTTATGAAACCTGCAATGGCTGTAAACAATTTAATTTAATCAGATACAGCCAAATTCTAAGCTCCTTAGTCAAAACTCACTGCAGTCAAGAAGGGAGTAGGAACTTCAGGATTTTCTCCCTAGTGGAAACTGCTGAATAAATCTCATCTCTTCCCAAATTATTTTTCTGGGAGAAAATGTACCTTTCTTGAAGTTTGCTCTCAGATTCCTTCAGTTTTGTTTTTAGATGTCTCACTGTAACTTCTTTCTGCTGCAGTGGGGTCAAATACTGCTCTGGATGTGGTGCTTTAATGCCATGATTCTCCCCACAAGAAGTATATCTCACTGACCGCCTGAAACAAAAAAAACAACAACAGTGTTATTCCTGTAACTCTTTACCTTTCTAAGAGAGAATGGATTCCACATCAGTCCTGACTGGCACAAAGTTGAGTTTACATTGGACTCAATTTGGGTATCTCACAGTAAACATTAGTGATTTAGTCTGGTAAATCATAGTGCTTGAGGCATTTGCCAGTGGCTTCAATAAGAATTTTGCTATTTACTGTACTTGGATTTAGTGCAATTATACCAGACTAGAGACTTGACTTTCAAATACCCAGATATTCTCTAACTTAAAATAGGGTAAAGGTTTCTACAAGTGTACAGCAAGGTCACTGGCAGAGATGTCTGACACTAATATAGACAAGGCAGCACACTGTGAGGTTGTTAGGAATTCAGCAGGAAGCAGACTGTTAATTAAGTAGATTGTATTAGTTGAAAGGATATTACAATAGCTAGAGCTTGTGGATGAGTTACAAGGAGGAAGCCAGTTCAGACTGTGTGTGTGGCTATGCGTACATGCGCGCACTGAAGGCTAGATCACACTGCCTAATGTTTACATGCCCTGCAACCTTGTGGCATCCACAGTCCCAAGTTAGGCTCCTTATAACATGCCTGGGGAGAGTTAGATGCCTAAGATCCACAAAGGCCAGCAGGCTGAGCTGGGAGCCACTTCAGTTAGACAACAGGAAATGCAGAGGGAGAGGGATGGGGCCTAAAAAGGAGTTAGATGCCCAGGTCTTGGCCAAAGAGAGGCACTGGCCTTCCTCAGGTTTCACAGCTGCGAACCCTCTCCTTGAGTTAGGTGTCTAAATGCTTTTTTTTTTTTTTTTATATAAGAAAGGTGGTGACCTCACAACCTTTAGCCCTGTGGTAAGAGCACTCAACCAGAATGAGAGACCCCTAGGTTCAAATCGCTGCCCCCTGCCTGATGAGGAACGGGGGCTTGAACTTGGGTCTCCCACCTCTCAGGGGAGTGCCCTAATCACTGGGTTATGGAGTCTCTCACTCTCTGGCCCAATGGATTTATTTAAATAACAAGACAGACTGAGAAACCCACCCCCCCCAGAATATCCCATAACACAACATTAGGTGTTGTGACTCTAAGTCTATTTTGTGATCTAGCCTTCAGTGGGCACATGTACGCATAGCCACACACACAGTCTGAACTGGACTCATCCACAAGGATATTGTAATCCTTTCAACAAATGCCATTTACCAGATTGGGCTTTGCAGGAGAGATAGGTGGGGGGACACTAAGTTTGAGGATCCCGCTGGGGCAAGGGTGATCTAGATATCCAGGCAGAACTTAGATGGCTGTGCACCTGCCCAGTGGCAGAAGTGAAGACTCCGAGAGGACTTTAATCAGCAGAAATGTAAGTGCTGGGGGAATGCAAGTGCCGACGGGGCTAGGCAGCAGCCGAGCAGGCATGTTTCAAGATCTAAATTTTGAATTTAGCCACCTAAAGTGTCAGTTAGATACCTAAATCCCTTTGTGGATCTAGCCTTGAGTGGACACTAACTTCTGTATCCACTCCACACTCAACTTCCTCTTTAGTCAATGGGAGTTGTGTGTGTGAAGCAAGAGCAAGAGCACTAAACCACGTACTACTACATGAAAGCATCAGACTTGGATGTGAAATCTGGCTGATAGAGCCCTTAGGCTAGTGGAGACCATATATCTTGTGACATTGAGGTGATCAATGTGGTAGGAAAGTAGGATGGAGTGTGTTCCTGACTGCCCCTTTACCAATACCACAGTCCCTGCCTGTAAATCTACAAAGTGGTACTGAGGTAAAAGCTGTTTTATTCTCCAGTCCAGAGGACTGATCCCACAGTACAGAATGGTGAGGATAAGATAACAGAATTAAAACTTTGAGAAAGGAACAAGCACTTGCCTCATAACTGGGCTGCTATCACTTCCCTTGTATGAACCTGAGTTACTGCTACTGGCTGAAGAAGCTCCATAATTCTGATTGAAGTTAACAGGACTCAACTGATTTCTGCACAGTACTGACAATAGGTCCTTGTCACGAGAAGTAGGTGGACTGGTTCCAGACTTGTTTGATGAAGATCCATTGTTCCGTCCATGAGGGCCACGACTAAAGGCAAACCAAAATGAGTAAGGTTTGTTGGGTTATACTGCATCATGCAACTGACAGCATGTCCTGCTATAAGGTCACCCCATGATGCTCTACAAAATAAATCAGAGCAGCTGGGGAGTAGGAAGTTCTTGGGGAAGCTCTACTCTGGAGCTGGAGGGGTAAATTCCAGCTCAAGGAGACATGCCCTCACTAGCATTGATCAAGCTAGCACACTAAAAATAGCAGCGTAGCCATGGGGATGGTTGGTGGTGAGTTGGACTAGCCTCCTAAGTACGTACCTAGGATCTCAGGTAAGATTGTACCTGGGGCAGCTAGCCCATTGTCACTCCACAGCTACACTGCTGTTTTTAGCACGTGTACATGTACCTGAGCTGAAAATTACATCTCCACTTGCAGTTTAGACATGTCCTTAGCATCTCCAGGTACCATGTATCTTTCACTGACCATGAAGCAGTTAGTCAGAATCAGATGGTTTAGACAAAATTACAAGATCTATCTTTCTATACTTAGGTTTCTGTTTCCACTGATTTCAGAGTAACAGCCGTGTTAGTCTGTATTCGCAAAAAGAAAAGGCGTACTTGTGGCACCTTAGAGACTAACCAATTTATATGTATAAATAAATATAAATATAAATAAATTTATATGTATATATAAATATGCTCAAATAAATTGGTTAGTCTCTAAGGTGCCACAAGTACTCCTTTTATTTTTGTTTCCACTGACTCCACCCTACTCTCCTCATTCCCACTACACCCATCTAAATCAGCAAGCTGCACATTTAAGTTTTCTGATCTACACTCAAGTAATTAGAAGACTGCAGTCTAATTTGGTATTTACCAGGAGACTTCCTCAGGCAGGCTTGTAGCGGGACCCCTGACCTTGGGGGCCAATTAAGGCTTGAGGCAAGACTTCTTGATCCTTAGCAGGTGGCCTGAGAAGTCACAGCGGCCAGTAAAAAGAAGTTTTGCTTGAAGCACTGTTCCTTTGCCCTTTCAGGATAGTGTACTTCAAACTGTCACTGCCAACTATTGATGTACTTAGGATATGGTCTGAACCTGACTGAGGGAATGCTGAAATAGCCCCAAAGGCTCAGTACCTGGAGAACTTTTAGACAACACAGCTGCTTCCTCCACTCTCATATCTGTCCCTCCCCAGTCTTAATAAAACATTCTGAACTATTCACTATGTACGCTTGAAAGCAACTCCGATCAGTGCTGGCCAATATCCAGGCATCTGGCAAGGACCTGTGGCATTCTGGAAACTGTTTATAAAGTTACATTTTCGTCTGTAAACACTTCTAGCTACTTTCATGAAATGTCACTACCACTCTCCCGCATGGAAAATGCTCCTCTAACCTGTAACAAAAAGTGAAAACATATTTCCAAAGAAATGGAAAAAAAGAAATCCAGCCAGACTATGAGAAGAATACAACATATCAATGAAAATACTGCAGAACTCATGAAGCAAAAATCCTTTCCTCTTAAAGCTGTCTGACCTGGTTTCCTCCCTCTTCTGAAAGTGAACACTTTATATGGAACAGATGGTTGCGCGGCGGTGCTGCAAGCCAGCATGGCAGTGCTGTGGTTTGGGTGACTTCATAAGTAGCTTACAATAAAATGCAGGAGTGTGGTTATGACGTCACTGAAATGCTACAGAATTAAATGTGACACAATTAAGTCCAACTGCTTTTTTTTAAAATTCTTAAACAGAGCATAGGTAAATATTTTAAAACAATTAAAAGTGAAAGGAAAGAACTATTTAAATTTTCTTTGCTCAGGACTATTTCTAACGTATTGATTTTTTTATTTTTATTTCTTTTACAAGCCAGAATCTGCACAGTACCTGACTGTCCCAAGAGCTACATCTGAAGGAATGTTACACATGACTTCAGGGCAAATTTGGTGTCTTGTGTGGAATATTTAAAGTTACAACAAGAGGTCATGCTGCTAGTAAGAAAGAAAGTAGGTTTAGGATTTAATCATTTAGTTATTACACTTGGAATTAAACACAAAACCCCACTGTTGCAGCAGCTACCTATTCTCCTTAAATACCGAGCGAAACTGCTGTTTATTTGCATACCGACACCAAGACAGAGATCAGATTCTCTTTCAGTGAGGCATTATGCTACCAATCCTTGCATACTGGATATGTTATGATCATGGATGAGCGCAGGTGACTTGAAAATATGGGAATCATGCTGTCCCTCCACTCTCCCTGCCAGCTTCAGTCTTGTGATTCCACAAAGAGCAGGGATCTTGTCTTGTCAATTTTAACCATCCCTGACTGTTCAAAAAGACCGCAAGCAGCAGGGACTGTGTAGGCACAGTACAATGTGCATATATCTAGAGCCCTGCAAATCTGCAGATAACCACAGACCATGTTTGCAGACTGCGGATTGGATGCAGATACAAATTTTGTATCTGCACAGTGCTCTACATATGTCCATCCAAAACAACTCAGATCCCACCAGGTGTCTAGGTTTGTATCTGACATGTGATGTGGAGGCAACTTACAGAAATATTTCATCAAAGGCATTTTTAATACATACCTTTCAAGAACCAGGTATTTTATACCTATTAATACAAAGGAGTGGAACTTGATATTTAGCAACCAGAATTAAAGACACAAGCATCAACATTTTTCCTCCAACAAATGATGTTATGATGATCCTGCAAGGCATGTGGTGAGCTGACAATTTGTCACAGCAGGAAAACAAAGTGATGTGACCAGAAGGTTACGGTCAGTTGGTTGGAATGGTTGCACTTAACTAAGCACGCACCCAGCTGTTTCCCCTTCTTTCTATGCTAAATATTTTTTTTATGTAGCTGACAGGATCTCAAAGGTATGTCATGAAGGAACAGAACTGTTGTTGGTCACATGATCCTCCTGTATCACAGTTTATATTCTCCAAAAACATCACATTTGTTCTCTCCTAGATCACAGATTCGAATCAATGTCAGTACTATCAGAGAACCCACTGGAGTCCAAATTGTTTTAAAAGGTATAACAGTGGTGGATAAGCCCGGCCTTCCACTAAGCAACACACATAGTATAAGATAAATTGCTTTGCTTACTTGCGAGAAAAAGAGGCTCTTTTGCTCCCAGCAGCAGACATATGGACTTCAGGGGCTGAAATGCTACCTGTACTGCTTGAAGAGCTAAAATCAGCTTCACTCCCTGGAAAGGAAAAGGGAAGAGTAAAAACATGATGGAAATTCTCACTCCAGGACTGATGTACTGGTTTTAAAAGTGACGATGAATCATAACCATCCTTCCTTTGCCTGTCCCATGTGAACTTTAAAAGTCAGCCTGCATTTTCAACCACACCCTCTAGGAGCAATTGTGGATATATTCCAGACTTTCAACAGCTCCCTCAAAACAGACACTTCAGCAACAATAGAACACAACAGGACATGGCAACTTCTATTCTGCCTAAGCCACTTTAAACATTTGTAAGGAAACACGGCTACCTGAGTGGGGCTGCTGACCTTTCTTTCAAGTGCACAGTCATACTAAGCAAACAACTGCTGTTGGATTCGTCATACTTTAAACAGGAAATTATTATTTATCTGGGGGGCAGGGGACCCACTTATCAGCTCATCTGTTTCTGATATCTACATACAGGCTTTAATCTGACACAGAGAAATAGTAAGGCACCTCTAAATAGTTTTACAGTAAACCAATAACAATGCCTGGCTCTAGGCTTTGGTATTAAGCCATACTATCTGATTACTAACTTTCTATGATTTCCAGCTTTCATTTTCCAGACTCTGTTATTTAAAGGAACACGGCACCCATTTTGCTGAGCCCAGAAATATGACAGTTCATTGGGTAAGAAGCTCTTATCGCCTGAAAAATACTTGGCGATTTTTTCAGGTTTGTCATATCCAAACCCAGTGCTGCAAACCGCCATGAAAAAAAGATGCCAGTGGGGGAGCTCCATGGGAGAGGATGGAAATAAGCTTTCAACTTGCTTTAATAATAGCTTATCAGCCAGAAGAAAAATTACTATGTACATAATATCTTTCATCCCTGGATCCCAAAGCACTTTGCAACCATTAATTAATTCCTGCAAAAACTCATTAATTATGTCCAAGTTACAAATGGATAAATGGAAGCAGGAAGAGTTGACTCATCCAAGGACATGTAGCAAGTCAGTGGAGGAACTGGAAGTTTGCATGTTGAACCTTCCCGTGCCAGCTTGGCAGCTACACCGGGGAGGGGAATTCAGCTCTTGAGGGGAGGAGAAAGGATGGATAAAGTAGTGGTGCACTGCCCTCCTCCACAGGAGTTCCTCTACAGGAAGACCGCTTTAAATTGTGGCTTAGGCTCAAAGGAAACCTGATGGTTGAGGCTTCTCTGGGGGATATGCTGAATCAATTATCTCCTCGCCACATCCCCTCTCCAGCCAGCACCATCCACTTCTCTAGCTGTGGTGGCTGGTTGAAAACCTCCCAGCAAGTGAGGGCTGGGGGCACAGCATGGCTAGGCCGTTTCCATTTCCAGAGCCCAGCACTGTAGGTAATGCTAGTGTTTCCTGAGGCTGAATCCTGCCCTTTATTTTTGAATCTTAGAATTCTCAGGCTCATTAAGTCTTTCATAAAGCAGGTGGGCAGCTCAGAACATCTTCTGATGCTCCCAAGTGCTCTACACTGGAAAATTACATTCTGTCAGCACATGTGTTAGCTGACATGATATTAACATGCCGCTGCACTAGACATAGACAAGGGCTGGTCTGTTTAACATCGTGGCAGCTGGTTGGGGCTGTAGCAGACTTAGGTCATGCACGATCTAACATGATGAAATTTTCTAGTTTACACAAGCCGCTAGTGTCACAAGTGACATCACTCCAGCTCTGTATATTCAGATTTAAATGCCAATGGCAAGTCAGAATACAGTCCAGGCTCAGTCAGGTAAGCACTTCCTACCCCATGACATTTAACATTGCTGGATTCTGCGCATCCCAGCAGCCTTCTTTTTTTTAAAGCTGCAGATCCACAGGAAATAGACTGCCCAGTTTGTTAGCCCATTACAAACACAAAAACAAGTCTGATACCACAGAAGCAAAACATTTTAAAAACAAAACCAAACTCAAGCCATGCGCAATATTAAATATGATCTCTTGTGAGGACGACAGTTCACAGTGGGACATGGTGTAGGGGAATTTGGGGAGGGATTGTTTTTGGGTTTTAACATTTTGAGACCCTTGACTATGTTTTTCCATCAGCTCTTTGCTAACCGGCAAAGAGCTATAATCTAGAAAAACATGGGTGTTCTTATAATTACCATGTATGTTGTTTTTTCAGTTATCTAGACTCCTAGAACATCCTGGGTGAAATCCTCAACCCCACTATGGCTCCTTTATACCAGGTAAAAGGGCAAGATTCATAGATTCATAGATATTTAGGCCAGAAGGGACCATTATGATCATCTAGTCTGACCTCCTGCACAATGCAGGCCACAGAATTTCACCCACCACTCCTAAAAAAGACCTCACACCTATATCTGTGCTATTGAAGTCCTCAAATTGTAGTTTGAAGACCTCAAGGAGCAGAGAATCCTCCAGCAAGTGACCCGTGCCCCATGCTACAGAGGAAGGCGAAAAACCTCCAGGGCCTTCCAATCTGCCCTGGAGGAAAATTCCTTCCCGACCCCAAATATGGCGATCAGCTAAACCCTGAGCATATGGGCAAGATTCATCAGCCAGATACTACAGAAAATTCTTTCCCGGGTAACTTGGATCTTACCCCATCTAAAAACCCATCACAGGCCATTGGGCCTATTTACCATGAATATTTAATTACCAAAACCATGTTATCCCATCATACCATCTCCTCCATAAACTTATCGAGTTTAATCTTAAAGCAAGATAGATCTTTTGCCCCCACTACTTCCCTCGGAAGGCTATTCCAAAACTTCACTCCTCTGATGGTTAGAAACCTTCGTCTAATTTCTAATCTAAATTTCCTAGTGGCCAGTTTATATCCATTTGTTCTTGTGTCCACATTGGTACTGAGTTTAAATAATTCCTCTCCCTCTCTGGTATTTATCCCTCTGATATATTTATAGAGAGCAATCATATCTCCCCTCAACCTTCTTTTAGTTAGGCTAAACAAGCCAAGCTCCCTGAGTCTCCTTTCATAAGACAAGTTTTCCATTCCTCGGATCATCCCAGTAGCCCTTCTCTGTACCTGTTCCAGTTTGAATTCATCCTTCTTAAACATGGGAGACCAGAACTGCACACAGTATTCCAGGTGAGGTCTCACCAGTGCCTTATATAACGGTACTAAAACCTCCTTATCCCTACTGGAAATACCTCTCCTGATGCATCCCAAGATGACATTAGCTTTTTTCACAGCCATATCACATTGGCAGCTCATAGTCATCCTATGATCAACCAATACTCCAAGGTCCTTTTCCTCCTCCGTTACTTCTAGTTGATGTGTCCCTAGCTTATAACTAAAATTCTTGTTATTAAGTGGCATAAAAATTGGAAAGACCTGGTTCCAGCAAGTGGAGAATATCCCTGGCACTGGAATTGTGGATATAGCTCTAAGGCTACTTTCGGAGAACTCCTGGCAAGCCCTGGTGTAGAGGACATGGTGGGCCACGACGGGGACATAGCTGCAGCAGGCAGCAATATAGCAGTAGGGCAGCCTAGGGAGACAGCTGTTGCTTGGACTTAGACAAGCCCACTGGGTGCCTCTCTAGCCTCTGGAGCAGCCCAGGAAAGGAAGGCACAATGGTGGCGTAAAGCTACCCTTACACTCCTAGGCTGCAAGTTCTGGGCTCGAATATGCACAGCACAGACCCTCACACCTCTGTCTGATAACTCAATGAACTCATTTGGTTGACCTCAAAACACAAATTTACAGCCCAATTCTTAAAAAGTGATTCTAGAAAAATGGCATGATGAGGCTCCAGTTCTATGCCACTGACTGGTTCCATATCAAATACACTCAGTTTACATGTAAAAAGATGTTTTTCTAACTGCCATCTCTGCAAACACAATCAGTAATTCAGATTCCACAAGCCAAATTAGAGCCTCAGCAACTTACTCAGAATCACACAGAAACAAAATGCAAAGGTGGGGGATTGTGGAGAGGGAAAACACTGCTTTCTTGTACTAAAATGTTTACAGAGTATAACCACCTACATATGCCACTGAGTCCATCCTTGGGGATGCAAAGTAACTGAAAATGGGATATAATGCCTAAAGCAAGAATAGAGTTTTCCCTATAAACAAAACATTCCTATATTCCATTCCTATATAATATATAGAATTATTTTGTTTTAAATATTCAGGAGATAACATCTATGTATATAAATTACAAATCTAAGTTTAGAAACAAGACTAGAGCAGGTAAACACATACTGAATATTCAATACCTATGCTATGCTCTGGCCCCAAACAGGAAGTCAGTGGCTTTCTAAAGCAAAGCAAAGTATTGGCTTTTATGCAGACAGGCACAGCCTAAAACAAGGGAAGTCTGTGATTAAGCAGACCACATCATAATCAGATCTTGTTATTGAGAGTATTCCAAGGAAGCAAAGCTTAATAATACCCTCCTTCTGAACCGATTCACTTGGAGTAAAGTACTGTGAAGGGCTGCCAAACTAGCCATTGTAGATAAGGCTAAGCAGATACTGAAAATGTAACCAATTCTGGGATCTCCAAAAGAGAATTGTACTAAACTTGGGGCTGGAGCTGTTTCCACTGATCAAGAATTCTATGGCCTCAATTCTGCAGACACTTATGTCCATGCTTAACTTTGAGCATGTGTATTTACAGGATCCTTCACAGCTTCTTTTATATTAAAGGTATCAAACTTGCTGGTGTTTCTACGCATGACAGACTCAACGTTCAGGCTAGAACTCTGTGTAACCCAAGCTCACCTGTACCACTGAGACTTTAAAAAAATATTTTCCCCACTTGTCATGCATCTTTGCCTAAAGCAATAAGGCCACTATGTGTTCAAGCACAGCCATTAACATGCACTTACCCCGGTGACCTAGGTAGGTAAGTATTCCAGCTGACAGACATGATAACAGAACAAAAGATGAAGTGACTTGCCAAAGGCCCAAAGCAACTCAATGGTAGAGCTAGGATTAGTACTCAGGCTCTCCTAAATCCCAAGCCTGTGCCCATTTGCCAGGCTACACTGCTTTGGGAGCGTTTATAAGAGTCTATGATACACTTTTGTTGTTGCAACAATTTTTGAGTCCTATGGCTCACAGATCTGAATAGCAAAATGGCCTCAAAAGCCACACTAAATGTGGAAGCAGTTTCAAGCTCTCAAGTATTATATGTTCTTCTGTCCTCAAGGTACCACAGCATCAGACTTACCCTGACGTTTCTTTGTTAGATGACAAGAGTCACCTTTTTTTTTAACTGTAAAACAAGTCAAATGCTGCATACCTCATGCCTCACACGTTTCTCATTTGAAATTCATTCAAAAACATATTTTTCCCCATGCCCTAGCCACTAGTGAATCTGATCATCTGCTTACATACTGGCTGCCAATAGACAGCACAGCATCCTCTTATACAACACTTGTGCCACATATACCCCACAGGATGCTGGAAAGTCTATTGCTATGGTTTCCAGCTGTCTAGCAAAGGGCTCCCAAGTAGCAGCATGTGGAGTAGTGCACAGGGAATCACAGTGCTTTACAACAGACTGTGGCCTGCAATAGTATGGTATAATTATGGCCAACAAATTACTAAGAAGCTTTCCAAAATTTGTTTTTAATACACCATACAGTGATAGTTTTATGTCTTGACTGACTCTATGAGAAGTAACATCTAGAGGGCTGGAAGTCAAATTTGTGTTCTAATCTGGGCTCTACCACTGACTGGTTGGGTGGCTCTGGACAAGTTACTTAGGCCTGATTTTCCAAAATGCTGTGTCACAATTACAGCACAAATTGGGTCACCAGTTGTACCTCATGGTCAGTGTTGCCTCTAACTGGCAATTGTATGCGTTTACCCAACCTGTGCATCAAACTATGGTAATTACACATGCAGTTTTGTCCACAGGCAGTTTAGAAAAGTCACACCTTTAACTTTTCTGCATCTCAGTTTCCCAAGATGTAAAACTAATATAATGCCACCAACCTAATACAGTTCTTTGAACATATAATGCATATAGCACTTACTGCTCATTACAGCTATATTAGGTTCTCCTTTCGTGTCCACCATCATACTATCTAAGCACTGGAATATATAAAACAAAGAACAGTGTATGTAATATGAATAAATGCGCACTATGTATAGGTAGAAGTAATGTATATATAACATATATACAGAAATTATACACACACACACACACGTGGTATACAGAGTAGAGTAACCTACTCTATTGTGCCTAGGTATTATCCATCATCCATGTACTGTATACTGTCTGTATTCCTGATCTTAGGTATATTAGTGGTCTTACAGATGTAGCTGGAGCTGGAATTTTTAATCTCTTTGCTTTTGTAAATCCAGATTGATGCTTCCCATTTGTTGTTTTATGGTTCATTTTCCTGTTTAAATGATTAATACTAAACACAGAAGGAAGAAGAAACAGTTCAAACAAGATTTGCAATAGGAACTGTGACACCTCATCTATGGGATCAGATTCTTCAAGGCCAGTATCGCAAGCGTGGACCTATTACAGTTTAACCACCTTTCGTATGTTATTCTTATCACTCCTTCAAGCTGAGATGTAGCTGTGAATATGTATAATCCACAGAACTCATTCATGTTGTGGCTCCATAATACTGAATGCATCACAACGGTCAACCTTGATGTTGGGTTTTTCTTACAATCATAAAATGTAACAGTGCTGTAGACAAAACGATACTGACAAAAAAGGCAGGTAGACTTTAAGATGCAAAGCCCTTAATTCTTTGAGCTTACCTGCCTTAATAAAGCATCCAGCTTCTGGTATCAATGAAAGGGCCCCAACACAAAATGCAGTAAAAAATTAATTAAATGAAATAGTCTCTCTCTGCAGATAGCTTTATTTAAAGCCCCCAAGGGAGGAGATAGGACCTGATTGTATGAAAAGGTCCAGGGAAACCATCAGAAGCCGCTACAGTAGGGGAGAGTGTGTAATTACAGTGGATGCTGCTGGAAGGATTTGGATGTAAAGTTTCAGTAGAATTTATCTTGAAACCTTTTATCTCATAGCTAAATCTGTAATTCTGAGAGCTAATTTTTCACAACAAAGAGTATGTTACTGGTAAATACAAACCCTTTACCTCTTCTACCTAATCTAGCACTGGGCTGCTCTGAGTGTCCCTGCAAGCACAGGGTTGTGCAAAAATCCATTCCCTCAATCCAGAAAGGAACACTGTATCATTAAGATGTAGGGGTGATGGAACATGGGCTAGGGAGAGGTGAGGCCCTTCTCCAAAGCCTCAGGTTTCTTTTTAGGTAACCCCTGGAAAAATTATTGGCATCTAGGCCAGGCAATGAGAGAATGTACTTTCTTGCCAGTGTGATGCAGTATACAGGTATCGCTAATTGCTTAATGTAGTAATTGTCAGACTTTCCCCATATTACTAACATAATTCTACATAATCAGCACAATTGCGCCATCTCCCAGGAAATAAAGAGGAAAGAGGCAGATTTATCAATCATAACCATCATAAAGGTACCAGCCCACCTCCCTTCTGTTCACTCCAAGGTAACAAACCCCACAACCATGCATGAATGGACCACTCACCTTGTTACACCATGGAGCTGGGAGACTGGGAAATAGGATAGGAGAACAGAGAAAAATGCTACAATACAGGCAATTACCAGTAAGTAATTGTACCTTGTTGCAAGTTATCCCTTCCCACATTGCACAAAAAGAAAATTCCACAGATAACAGACATGGAAAATACATATAACTTACAGCACACATTAAACATCTGTTAATACTCTGTGTCCAAATAAAACTTTGGACGAGGCAAAGAAGTTGAATCAATGATTGTAACTAAAGATAGACGGAGTCACCAAATGCATCTCTCACATGCTTATTGCTAAAGACTCAGCAGGTCCTCCAACTGAATGATCCTATCTCTATTTTGGAGGAAGGACAACTGTTGAGGGTGAAAAGAGAAGGAGGACTTGTGGCATCTTAGACACTAACAAATTTAATTGAGCATAAGCTTTTGTGAGCTACATCCGATGAAGTGAGCTGTAGCTCACGAAAGCTTATGCTCAAATAAATTTGTTAGTCTATAAGGTGCCACAAGTCCTCCTTTTCTTTTTGCGGATACAGACTAACACGGCTGCTACTCTGAAACCTGTCATTATGTTGAGGGTGACTGGCCAAGTCAATATGTTTCAGCCATCAAGGCACAGGGTCAGGGAATTTGGTTTTCCAGAAGTCCTTTGTGGAAGCAAATTCTGAAAAATTGAAGAAAGAAAAGGAGTACTTGTGGCACCTTAGAAACTAACAAATTTATTTGAGCATAAGCTTTCGTGAGTTACTTCACTTCATTGGATCAAATCCTAGTTCTGACTGTACAGTATACTTCACACACTCAGAAGATACCAGCAATTAGGTTTCTAGTGACTACTGGTTGCAGGAAGGAATATGATTGATTAATATCACATAGTAGTTTTACAGCACACACAGGTGAAATGAGCTGTAGCTCACGAAAGCTTATGCTCAAATAAAGTGGTTAGTCTCTAAGGTGCCACAGTCCTCCTTTTCTTTTTACAGATACAGACTACCATGGCTGCTACTCTGAAACCTGAAAAATTGAAGGTGGCAGTTGTGATGGTGAAACAACAAAGAGTTTTGTCTAGTAACTGCAACTAATAACATGTAACAGAAGGAGTCTGAAGGTGAGGTAATTAAGACACTTTAAGAAAGAAAAAATTAAGAGCTCTATTTAGTCTTTTAACAGCAATGTAAAAGTGGTGTCTGCCATTAGATTTGTTACTTCTTCTTTTCAGTACCATTTAACTTATGTCCTTAGAAGCAACCTTGACATCAGATTGGAGTACAAGGCAGTGCTGGTGATGGGACAACAGATTTCTGGGGGTGTGTAATTGCACTGAGTGCATTTCTTCACATCTAGATCCTTCCTTTATTTTACAGACAATCTCAATCCTGACCACAGGTTCTGTGATCGAAACTGTTTTTCTTTTGCTTTGATCTTTGCTCATCCTACTTGTTTCCTTTCCCTATCTTGGAAAACCAGGTATGTTATCTCTGTACTAATGCAACCAGAAAACTCTCTCATTAACCAGTTCTCTGCATTGTCATCCAGCTTTTGCTACTGTGGCCTTGATTATAATCTGAAATACATGAGTACACATTATGGGATATCTGGACAATTAACTACTCTGTTTGCATATCTCAGCTTGAATACAGAGCACTACCTTTCAGAGTAGCAGCCGTGTTAGTCTGTATCTGTAAAAAGAAAAGGAGTACTTGTGGCACCTTAGAGACTAACAAATTTATTAGAGCATAAGCTTTTGTGAGCTACAGCTCACTTCGCCTGTGTGTGCTGTAAAACTACTATGTGATATTTATCAATCATATTCCTTCCTGCAACCAGTAGTTACTAGAAACCTAATTGCTGGTATCTTCTGAGTGTGTGAAGTATACTGTACAGTCAGAACTAGGATTTGAGCTTCTGTTTTTCTTAACTGTTGTTTTAATTCATTGATTTGCAGAGCATCCACAAGCAGATGTTAAATCAGGCAAACATTATTTCAAATGGATCATTTTTAATTCTATTTAGTATATACTGAAAGGATCCCTCACCTGGAATTCTACATGCCCTAAATATTTTTTCTACTGCTATATACAGTTTGAACTGTGCTGACAATAGTTCAACAAGAGGGCCCTATGAAATTTCCCTCCTTAGTCTGGGATAAAACCTTTGTCCCAAGGGAGCATTTGCTCCCCAGGCAGAAAGAATTTTGGGAATCTGCTTGTTTAAACAAACAAAAATGCTCTCATAGGCACAGAGAACGAGGGATGAAGCCTCAGTTGGCCAATGAACATTTTAAGTGCTCTTCACTAAAAATGTTCGGACTTGGCATCTGAAAAAATATGCTGATTATATTGCTAATAATACAGCATGGGGCTCAACTTGTATTTGGATATTTTGGATGATACCTTACACTTAGTGCAATTTGCTCTGGCAGGGATGATTTCACAGCACACAGACAGGGAGCTCCATCTGAGACGGGGAAGTCATTGCAACCCTCCCTGCAGTTTGGTCACAGAATTTTAACAAGGGGCTTCTGGACGCCCCTCCTGCACATCTTTGAGCCTGTCTCTCATAACTAAAGGGAAGACAGGCTGATGTTGGGTTAATGTCATTTAGGTGTTCAGGAACAAAAGTACATTACACACATAATACCTACAAACACTTACAAACCATCCTATGTTGAAAGCTTTTAAAAAAATCACGTCTAATATGAATCAGATGTTTTTAATTACAACATACATAAAAAAACAACTCCGTTTGATGTGTTTTCCTCTAGCAAACAGAAAAA
Source organism: Caretta caretta (assembly GCF_965140235.1). Taxonomy (NCBI): domain Eukaryota; kingdom Metazoa; phylum Chordata; order Testudines; family Cheloniidae; genus Caretta; species Caretta caretta. Next base: position 32,437,574 of record NC_134207.1, on the reverse strand, counting down.
CACTGGAATGAGAAATTTATATGGGAAGCAACTAAACTAAATAAATCCACAGTTCCAAGGACAAAGAGCAAGATGCTTTTCATAATCTCATTTAATATTTACCGACTATGAACACACACACTGAAAGCATTAAAAAAAAGCCCATTTTGTTATCACTTCAAATGTCACTTACTGAAACAATAAAGCTGTGGATAAATTGACAATCTTATTTTCAGTCTAATGAAGTTAAGGCAGTTTCTAGGTAAAAAGCAATACATCATGGGTTACTACTGCTGTCACATCTTAATTTTTTCTCAACAGAGTATCATTAACTAATAATAATTACAAAGACACCCAGACTGTGCATTTCAGCATAATAATACTTGAGGGTTTACAGTCAGGACCTTTTTTTTTTGGTCAGTTCTACTAAGCACTGTCAGAAAGCTCAATTCCTAGATTTAGAGAGTTAATATCTTACTGACTTAATTCCAAAACTGAGGAAGATAAGAACTACATTGAAAAGTCCAACACCTAAAAACAAACAGTCTTAGATCTTCATAACAAATTAAACAAATACTTCAAGGTTTGGGTTTGGTTTTTTTAAATAAAATCTAATCAAAATTCTTACAAAACTACAAATAAGATGCACTAAAAAATGCCTAAATGTAGCCTTAACTATTTTGTTATGCTATATCCTAGGAGACACAGATAATAGTTACAAAACACACACCTGTGAAAAGTAAGACCCGAGACATGATGGACTCTATTCTCCTGTGTCTGTGTTTGCAAGATTTACAGTAGCATTAGAATAATTTTCCTTATAATTTTTGCTTATATTACTTATTTGCTTGATAAAAATATGAATGTCTTCCAATCTCTCTCTCTCTTTTTTTAACTGATTATGTAAAAATTAAAAGTAAATTGTGTGGAGTCTTAATTTAGTAATTTTCAACTCTCTTTTTAATCTTTTCTCAATAGGCTGAGACTTGCATATGGCTCTCTCCTAAAGTTTTTCCAGTTTTAACTTTTGAACAGGGGCGGTGGTATTGAGGACATTTCTTAACAACTTTAAGTTGAAGATCTCACGCTTTAAAACCCTTCACTAATTCACATAACACTGTGAGGTGGATATTCTACTCATTTTGCAGATGGTAAACTGAGCCATAGAGAGTAAGGCCTAGATTCACAAAGGTACTTAGGTGCCTAAATCCCACAGTTTTAGGTTCTACTGCAATCTACAAAACTCCCACTTAGCTGCCACCTAACCCAATAGATGCCTAAACTCACTCAATGTCTACATGTGTGCAGGAGAAGTTCCCTAGGCTCCTCAGTTTCTGCCTCTGGACATGTGCACTGCAGGCCCACTCAAGGTGTCCGGACATCCATCTCCCACCTAAGCTCCAAAGCAATCCATGAACAGGGAAAAGATAGGCATTTGTCCACGTACCTCGTGAGGGGAGGCCCAATCTGGTAGGCATGCTCAGAGGCCACCTACTGGATCGGGTCTCATTCAAAATCTGGCCAGAATAGAAGGACGAAGTGGTTGTATCAGTGCTACCCACTTTATAACTTTTAACCCAGTGGTTAGAGCACTCACCTGGGATGTGGAGACCCAGGTTCAATTCCTCCTGAGGGGGAGCATGGATTTAAACAGGGGTCTCCCACCTCTCAGGTGAGTTCTTGAACCACTGAGCTATTCAATATCCTGATGTGGGGCTTCCTCAGTCTTCCCTGTTGAAGCTATTCCATTGTGTATAAATACTTAAAGAGTAACCGGGGCAGAGATAGAGAGAGTGTGACTCACTAGACTGGTGATTAAGGCACCCCCATGGGAGGTCAGAGACCCAGGATCAGGTCTCCATGTTTCAATGACTCTAATTATTTATCCAAAGTAGAAAAACTTCAACAGGAGAGACTGCGGGACCCTCACACCAGAATATCCCAGGATATCAGTGGATTGAGCACTCACCGGACAAGTAGGAGTCCCCTGTTCAAATCCTTTTTCCCCCTCAGGCAGACAGGGAAATTGAACCGGTGTCTCCCACATCCCAGGTGAGTGCTCTAACCACTGGGCTATAAGTTATAAAATGAGCACCAGCATCCACTTCCTACTCCATTCTCACAAGGCACCTAACTGACTCCAGGAGAGGGGTTCTCAGTAGGCACCACCCTGAAACCCAGACTTAGACATCTCTTTCTACGAGGGGGCAGGGCTTAAGACATATCCCTCTCATCAGAATCTCCCATTGGCTAGTTAGATGGCTTCCTGCCTAGAATGCTTAGGTTTTGGAAGATTGCATTCTAAGACACCCGTCTCTCCCCATCCATTGTTAGGGTGCCTAGGTGTCTAATTCAGATTCTGTGGTGCACAGTATTGTTCCTGTTTCAGAGTAGCAGCCGTGTTAGTCTGTATCCGCAAAAAGAAAAGGAGGACTTGTGGCACCATAGAAACGAACAAATTTATTTGAGCATAAGCTTTCATGAGCTACAGCTCACTTCATCGGATGCATTCAGTGGAAAATACAGTGGGGAGATTTATATACACAGATTTATATACACAGCTCATGAAAGCTTATGTCCAAATAAATTTGTTAGTCTCTAACAAATCCTCCTTTTCAGTATTGTTCCTGTGATTTCTAGGTGCCTCAAAATTAGGTGTTGCAATGCTGAGCATCACAACATCTAAGTGTTTTGCCTGTGGTCACACAGGAAATCAATGGGAGAGCTAGGAATGTAATCCAAATATCAGTAGCCAGTGCCTGGGATACACCACACTACCACTCAACCAGTAAGAAAACATTTATCTAATAATCGAGAGTTTTTAGTCTCCCAACCTAAATACACATATTTCAAATACAATAGGATTCATATATATAAGTGGGAAAATACACCCCTAAAAGTTGAACAATCTTCACTAATTTCTCCCTTGTCTGTAAAATAAGAATTATTAAAAACAATTTAGAAAATATAAAGCAATTAAGTATGCACAGGAATACTATGGGGTGGTTAAATGAGTATAAACAGACGGTATTTAATTATTAACAGTGCAGCATTAAACCAGGATGAGGTATTGAGAGAGAAACCATGAAGGATCTGTACTGGGCCAACACTGTCTAGTCCAGGGATTGGCAACCTTTGGCACTCAGCCTGTCAGGGAAATCCACTGACGGGCCGGGACAGTTTGTTTACCTGCAGCGTCCGCAGGTTAGGCCGATCGCAGTTCCCACTGGCCGCGGTTCACCGTTCCAGGCCAATGGGGGCTGTCGGAAGGGGCAGCCAGCGCATCCCTCAGCCTGCACCGCTTCCCACAGCCCCCATTGGCCTGGAATGGTGAACCGCAGCCAGTGGGAGCTGTGATCGGCCGAACCTGCAGACATTGCACGTAAACAAACTGTCCTGGCCTGCCAGCGGATTTCCCTGACAGGCCGCGTGCCAAAGGTTGCCAATCCCTGGTCTAGTCATTCCAATACATTACTAATTATTAATAAACACATAATTAATAAACAGAAACTGTAAATTGATGAAGTTTGCAGATGCTACCAAATTTGGAGGCAGTTCGTCAACACACCTGGGACCAAAGAAGATGACAAAACAATCTTGGGAATTTAGATATTAGGTCATAATTATCCCGATAGCATTTAATTTGGATTTGAAAGAGTGAGGACGAAATCACATCTGGAAGAACAAAGCTGGACAACACTGACTGGAAAGTAACATGAAGTGGAATTTGGGACGGAAGCAGGGACTACAGAGGCAACACGTTAATCAACTAAGGGTGAAATGCTTGTTCCAAGGGTTTTGATGGCGTGAGTTAAGAAAATCAGCGTTCTAATCCTGACCCTGACAACAATTTAACCTTTTTACCTCAAGTTTCCCCAACTACATATACTCAAAATGGTACTCTGAGAATTAGTGTTCAAAATGATACATATATAGGGCCTACTGCATGTAAGAAAAATAAGGAAGTCATTAGTCAATTCTTGATTAAGCACCACTTGGAATACAATATAAACCCAGCAACCTTGTTGAAAAGGCATCAATAAACTGGAAGAAAACCAAAAGACAACAATAATAACAACAGGATTAGATAGCATGGTTTATGAAGAGAGATTAAAGGAATTTAATTTGTACATTCTAAGATAAAAAGAAAATGGCAACAGATGACATGATTGCAGAAAAGTAACAAAAAATTAATGAAAAATTTAGATTGTTATGGGTGGTATTGCATGACCAATAACTTAAAATGAAAGCTGAGCTGAGTGGGAAAAAAATGGGAAAATTTTGCTGGACCAGACCCAGAATTCTTTTAATGGAATTAGGGATTCAGCAAGCTATTTCAAACATTTGCTGAGCTGACAGAGACTATAATTTAAAAGCACAGCACAATTACTAAAATAAATTCTCCTGAAGAAGGATTTATTACGGCCTCTTTCATATGCACCATATTTCTCTTATGAAGGCAAAATAGACTGAAGACAGAAGAAAACAGCCAGGAAAAGTAGATGGCAAAAGCTTCAATTAAGTAAATATACAAACTGCAAAGCACATTCAAGGTCAATCTTTAACATATTTTAAAATAAATGCAGGCTGTGTGCAGTGTGTATGGCACCAGTTTCATTGTTTTTGTTTGACTCAGATATCATATTGGATTGGTGTAGAAAAAAGAGCCCTTGGTGTCCATTAAAATAGTATTTTTGCCCAAGGAAATATAGCTTTTCCCATCTTCCACCTGCCCCCGTTTTTTTCCAAAACTTGAATCACACAATGATTATCTTAAAAATACCAAGAAGCATATATTGTATCTACTGTATGTTGAGCCACAGCTGAAATCCTTTTTTGGAAGAGGAGGGAGCCTAAAACCTATGATTTGGCCATCACTGTCTCAGTGGCAGCTTAATAACATTAAAAGTTCCATTCTGATCCAGGACAGTTTTATTCTTCTTGTTTGCTATTGTGTAACATAGTATTCACTAGCTGGTTAGAACCAGTGAAAATCTTTTATGTAGAATTAAACTTTTACTTATCCAGGCCATATCTAGTAAAATAGGCTTCTGCCAACTTTTCTGCAGAAATACAAAACTTTTAAAGCTTAAAGTGCACTTTGCTGTTACTTCATATTGCATGTTGGAAAAAAATATTTCTTGAACAAAGATGAAGCTAGCTATCCTATAATTGCTGCTGCAAGCTGCCTAGTATTGATGTAGAAAATGTGATCAAAGTGTAAGTATATAAAACCAGAAGTAAAAGAACACTTTAATCTTTGACTTCCAATAGGACTTAGTTGCTTAGGTGCTTTGGACATTTTTACTCAAAGCGTTTTCAAAAGTAGCATTTATTTAGTAAACCAAAAAAAATAGCAGTGACCTCTAATTTTGCAAAGAAAACAGTTTTGGGTAAAATTCGTCTGCTGGATGCACAAGGTGGCTCTTAACTCTTATATACTGAAAACCATTCAATATTACTTTAAATAGTCAACTATGGAGAAAGCATGTCAGTCTGGTGGTTAATATTGTGTAACATGAATAGTTAAAGCATTTTTGTAATCTTTTTCTTTTTGATAAATAAACATTTAAAGTAAGAGACTGCAATATAAAAATGGCCGTGTCAGAAAAAAACATGTCTAAGTGAAATACAAGCCTAAACGCCATTTACTTTCAATGGGAGTTAGGCTCCTAAATCACTTAGACACTTTTGAATATTTTACCCTAAGATCCCACAGCCCAGATTTGGGAACAGTCAAGAGTACAGCCTCATACCAAAACACTGTATCTTTTTCTTTTGAAGAGCGATGTGTATTTTAATTTTTTTGTGGAATATAGTTTCACACTGGTGTATCCATGGAGACGGAGCCTTTAATAACTCCTTGCGTTAGCAGGTCAAGTAAGCAAATCTACACAGCACCATAGCAACAGACGTGAAAGTAAAATTGAGCTTATGCAGCAGGGCTCTTTTCATGCAGCATATTAACTGAAAGCACTAGCTGGCTTTATGAATGGATATCATCCATTTTGAGAGGGACAAAATGCAAGGAAATGAAACAAGCTATAAAGAGCAATGTCAAAAACATTTGTTTTACAACATATTTACTAGCTAGACAAAGTGGTAGACAGGACCTGACAAACTTTATCATTCTGCATCTGGTTTTGAAGTCCATGTTAGAGCTAGGAAAACTTTTTTAGCCAAACATTTTTTCACCAAAAAATGCAGTTTGGAAACATTTTGCGAATTGGTAAAATAAGGACAGTTAGACCCCATAGTCCAGTGGTTAGGGCACTCACCTGAGATATGGGAAACCTAGGTTTGAATCTCCACTCTAGAACAGGGACTTATACCTACATCTCCTTCCCCTCAGCAGAATGCCCTACCTACTAAGCAATCAGCTATTCTGAGGTGGGTCTGCCCCAATCTCTCTGTTAAAGCTGTTCCAGTTTTGTATAAACAACTGAATAATCAGTTATTTGCACAGCTCTGTGTCCACACACAAATCAGAGAGAACAACAGGAGAAAGTTCTATGGGAATGAACTTTAGATGACATTATGTTTCTACTTAGGGCTATTTCTGTTGTGTTCACTATTGGGGTGCACATAACCATTTTAAGAAGTCTGGCATATGTTGGAGCTCTCTCTCTTTTTACTGCAAAGCAGACATTCTAAAAAGCAGCTAGGAAGCCCCCAGAAATCATGATCAGTTGACCAGTATACATGCTGTTCTCGTCCAAATATTGAGCACAGTAAGAAATCTTTCAGAGTAACAGCCGTGTTAGTCTGTATTCGCAAAAAGAAAAGGAGTACTTGTGGTACCTTAGAGACTAACCAATTCATCTGAACATAAGCTTTCGTGAGCTACAGCTCACTTCATCGGATGCATACTGTGGAAATTGCAGAAGACATTATATACACAGAGACCATGAAACAATACCTCCTCCCACCCCACTCTCCTGCTGGTAATAGCTTATCTAAAGTGGTCACTCTCCTTACAATGTGTATGATAATCAAGTTGGGCCATTTCCAGCACAAATCCAGGTTTTCTCACTCTCTTCCCCCCTCCCCCCCCCCTCACTCTCCTGCTGGTAATAGCCCATCCAAAGTGACCACTCTCTTTACAATGTGTATGATAATCAAGGTGGGCCATTTCCAGCACAGGGAAAGATTAAGAATGAGCTCTCAGAACTGGATACTCTCATAAAAAAACAACCTTCCACACAAACTTCCTCATGGCTGGAATTTACTAAAACTAGACAAGCCATTTACAACGCACACTTTGCTTCTCTACAAAAGAAAAAGGACACTAAACTTTCTAAACTACTACATGCTACAAGGGTCCACAGCAATGGTTCCCTCAACCCACCCAGCAATATTGTTAACCTATCCAACTACACTCTCAGCCCAGCAGAAGAAGCTGTCCTATCTTGGGGCCTCTCCTTCTGCCCCTCCACCCCCACGAACATGATACAGTTCTGTGGTGACCTAGAATCCTATTTTCGACGTCTCCGACTCAAGGAATATTTCCAACATACCTCTGAACAACATACTAATCCACAGAGGCCTCCCTACCAACATTACAAAAAGAAGGATTTTAGGTGGACTCCTCCTGAAGGTCGAAACAGCAGACTGGACTTCTACATAGAATGCTTCCGCCGACGTGCACGGGCTGAAATTGTGGAAAAGCAGCATCACTTGCCCCATAACCTCAGCCGTGCGAACACAATGCCATCCACAGCCTCAGAAACAACTCTGACATCATAATCAAAAAGGCTGACAAAGGAGGTACTGTTGTCATCATGAATAGGTAGGAATATGAACAAGAGGCTGCTCGGCAGCTCTCCAAGCTCTCTTGGAGAGCAGGAAGTTTCTTGAGCAAATGCTGTAGTTGCTTGTGGTAGCTCTCTTTCTACAAGCCATTACCCTATGATCCCACTGAGAGTTACCACAAGCAACTACAGCATTTGCTCAAGAAACTTCCTGAAAAAGCACAAGATCAAATCCGCACAGACACACCCCTGGAACCCCGACCTGCGATATTCTATCTACTACCTAAGATCCATAAACCTGGAAATCCTGGGCGCCCCATCATCTCAGGCATTGACACCCTGACAGCAGGATTGTCTGGCTATGTAGACTCCCTCCTCAGGCCCTACGCTATCAGCACTCCCAGCTACCTTCAAGACACCACTGACTTCCTGAGGAAACTACAATCCATCGGTGATCTTCCTGATAACACCATCCTGGCCACTATGGATGTGGAAGCCCTCTACACCAACATTCCACACAAAGATGGACTACAAGCCGTCAAGAACACTATCCCCGATAATGTCACGGCTAACCTGGTGGCTGAACTTTGTGACTTTGTCCTTACCCATAACTATTTTACATTTGGGGACAACGTATACCTTCAGATCAGCGGCACTGCTATGGGTACCCGCATGGCCCCACAGTATGCCAACATTTTTATGGCTGATTTAGAACAACGCTTCCTCAGCTCTCGTCCCCTAACACCCCTACTCTACTTGCGCTATATTGATGACATCTTCATCATCTGGATCCATGGAAAAGAAGCCCTTGAGGAATTCCACCATGATTTCAACAATTTCCATCCCACCATCAACCTCAGCCTGGTCCAGTCCACACAAGAAATCCACTTCCTGGACACTACAGTGCTAATAAGCAATGGTCACATAAATACCACCCTATACCGGAAACCTACTGACCACTATTCCTACCTACATGCCTCCAGCTTTCACCCTGACCACACCACACGATCCATCGTCTACAGCCAAGCTCTGCGATACAACCGTATTTGCTCCAACCCCTCAGACAGAGACAAACACCTACAAGATCTCTATCAAGCATTCTTACAACTACAATACCCACCTGCGGAAGTGAAGAAACAGATTGATAGAGCCAGAAGAGTTCCCAGAAGTCACCTACTACAGGACAGGCCTAACAAAGAAAATAACAGAACGCCACTAGCCGTCACCTTCAGCCCCCAACTAAAACCCGTCCAATGCATTATTAAGGATTTACAACCTATCCTGAAGGATGACCCAACACTCTCACAAATCTTGGGAGACAGGCCAGTCCTTGCCTACAGACAGCCCCCCAACCTGAAGCAAATACTCACCAGCAACCACATACCACACAACAGAACCACTAACCCAGGAACCTATCCTTGCAACAAAGCCCGTTGCCAACTGTGCCCACATATCTATTCAGGGGACACCATCACAGGGCCTAATAACATCAGCCACACTATCAGAGGCTTGTTCACCTGCACATCCACCAATGTGATATATGCCATCATGTGCCAGCAATGCCCCTCTGCCATGTACATTGGTCAAACTGGACAGTCTCTACGTAAAAGAATAAATGGACACAAATCAGATGTCAAGAATTATAACATTCATAAACCAGTCGGAGAACACTTCAATGTCTCTGGTCACGCAATTACAGACATGAAGGTCGCTATCTTAAAACAAAAAAAACTTCAAATCCAGACTCCAGCGAGAAACTGCTGAATTGGAATTCATTTGCAAATTGGATACTATTAATTTAGGCTTAAATAGAGACTGGGAGTGGCTAAGTCATTATGCAAGGTAGCCTATTTCCCCTTGTTTTTTCCTCCCCCCCCCCTCCAGACGTACTGGTTAAACTTGGATTTATGCTGGAAATGGCCCACCTTGATTATCATGCACATTGTAGGGAGAGTGGTCACTTTGGATGAACTATTACCAGCAGGAGAGTGAGTTGTGTGTGTATGGGGGTGGGAGGTGAGAAAACCTGGATTTGTGTTGGAAATGGCCCAACTTGATTATCATACACATTGTAAGGAGAGTGATCACTTTAGATAAGCTATTACCAGCAGGAGAGTGGGGTGGGACGAGGTATTGTTTCATGGTCTCTGTGTATATAATGTCTTCTGCAGTTTCCACAGTATGCATCCGACGAAGTGAGCTGTAGCTCACGAAAGCTTATGCTCAGATAAATTGGTTATTCTCTAAGGTGCCACAAGTACTCCTTTTCTTTTTAGTAAGAAATCTGGTGCTCAAGATAAACATAACACAGATGGGTTTGACTCAGTGAACCTGGAATTCACTCATCTCTAATACTCTCAGACTCCCCTAATCCTTACACCACCACTTGTGAATACAACCACATCAGCAAAACTTTTGTACGCTCATCCGCCAGGTGAAGTCAGCAGCAACAAGAGCTGGGTTCAATATCTAAGGATTCCTCTAGGCGATACAAAACAGAACCAGCTCGAGCCCCCACACTGTAATCTGGGAAAACTAAACACCATTCCTGGGTGCCTCCTTGAGGCAATACTTCCCAACTTACAGGCACTGAGTCTGTGTACACCAGGAGAAAACTTGTATTAAAAGGGAACGATTCATTAAACTGGGAAAACACCACAACCACAATTTGAAAGCATGCAACTATAAGAAACACCCACCGCACAATACATGGCAATGACGCTGGCCTCAGTCTGACACTTTGTGGTGTCAAAGTCTGACAAACTAATGGCCCTTTATCATGCCACTTCCCTTTTCCCTCTGCTGCACTCCACTCATGGTTGGGTGTCCTTGGTCAGCAAGGACCCAGAGTTCAGCAATGTCTCTGCTACTGTTCCCATTGTGCAGCTGGCTCACTTTCTGCTGCTGATGCTCTTTCTGCTGCCCCCAGTCTCTGTATTCTGCCACTGCTGTTATTTCTGCCACCATTACCACTGCTGCTTGCCACTCACTGCCACATTTTGAGGGTCCACTCCTTAGCCCAACTCTTAGTGATTTCAGCTTAGGGATTTCACTGGATAGTGGGTTGGCTCTTTGAGGTGTTGGCTCTTTGTTCTCTTTCACCACAACACTGTCCCCACACCAAGTCAAGGCTTAGCCCCAGATCATCAGTGATTACACCTCTAGCAACTATTGAACAGAAACTAGTTGATCATGCTTGAATCCCATCATCTCTGTCTTTAAACACTGGAGAGGCGAGGGTCAAATGGTGTTTAGGACTCTTTAAACAGAGTTAACATGATCCGGTAGGAACACCTTTCCTTATCCCCTCCTGCTTACACTGGGATTTGGCACCCCTACCCTCAGTTTAACAAGTGAGGGGTTCAGTTAAGGGTCACCCCTTCATTCAGGACATTCTAGGTACAGTTCTGCTCTCCTTTACTCATATAAAAAGGATAACAACAGTTCATTACTCCTGCTTTCAAATTTAAAATTTTTATTAAAGCTAATGTTAAAAAAAATGATATAGTACACAGGTTAAAAAAAGAGTGTACATCTGGGTATAGTGCTTAGATTATTCACAAATGCAAAGTTTGTTTTTAACATCATAAGATACATATAGTGTATAATCAGCAATAACCCAAATTTAGGTGAATAAATTTAAGAATACAGTTTGGATATTAGCATCCAAGTATTCGGGTACATCACTCATGAGAAGTTGTACAGAGAGTAGGTTGTGGAAAGAAAATATATCAATGAGTGAAGACTGTCCCTCAGTAATTGAGAGTTTAGGGTCAGTTGTCCATTTAGAAAATACAATCCACGAGCAAAGTATTTCAGTTACTTTCCTGACTGCGCTTCTCAAAGGCACTTCAGCTCATCCCTCCAAGTATTGCTGATGTCTTCTGATATGTTCTATGTAGATGTCCCTTGACCACCTGATGGCATCTGACACCATGAGTTGCCGCATCAACTGAGCGTAGCTCTGACCCATTCCACATTCTCTCAGTACTCGCTCGCTACTGGGGTCCCATGCGCCCAGGGCAATGACGATCAGTGCATGTATCTGAACCTGGTAACCCTTAGCTCTCAAGGTTTTGGCCAGAGGGGCATATTTCTCCACCTTTCGAGCTCAGGTGCCGTGGAAGGCCGGGGTCCTGTTCTCAAAGGGCACTGTCCACCATCATGATCCACTTCTGGTCCTCGTTGGTGATGACGATGTCTGGTCGCAGTTGACTGTCGATTCCAGGGATGGAATTGTAAACTGGATTGTAACCCAAAACCAGCCAAAACCGATCCCTTTGGCACCTCTGTCTGCTGATCACCTAGGCAGAGTAGGTGTGTCTATGCAAATCACAGTCTGCTCCTGAAGTCTTCCCCCCAAGATCATCATGAGATGTCAGGGGAGAGCTCATTCAAATCCTGGCTTACACACTAATTATTATTAAATTAAAATGCCTGAGACTCAAAGTGTGTGAGTACATATGTAAAACCAATGACCACAGGCAAGAAGTTCCATATACCCCTACTAATCAATCTCTTATGTCTTTCAGTCCATCTCCCATGCTTTTGTTATAAAACCTATATTTAAGTAAATATTGGGAGTAGACTTAATTTGGATCCAATTGCAATTTCAATTTTCAGATCAGCACTAAGGGTTCTAACAGTCAGACACATTTTACACCAACCAATATTTAACTTCCTTGAATGCTCTCAGGGATTAGGCACCGATCTTCCAAACTTTTGTACACAAGTAAAGTTAAGCTTATGTGCAAGTGTTTGCAGGAAAGGAGCCACAGTGTGTGCCCAAACCAAAGCCCAGATTTATGACAAAATACTGTGCTCTTTGATATTCCATTGTTCACAATTATACCTCCTTCAGATGACAGTGCTCTTGAAATGCAGAAACATTAAAAGAGGTTACTAAGTACTGTAAAATAAATGACAACAGAAAGGGATGTATTTTATAATCAGTCTCCCTCCCCTCCCCACCCCATCCCCTATGAATCTGCAAATACAATCGAGCACCCCAATTTATGTTATGGATCAAACTGGGGGGAAACAGCAAGGCTACACGCCAAGTACAGCTTTTTAGATATGTTAATTTCATAATAAAACAGCATGACCCTGCTTTTAGAATATAGTTATACATTTCCTAAAGAGCACTGGCAGGATTTTAAAATGCATTTCAACATGATAGTGAAAGCACAACTTGCTATTATTAAAGAACAATAGAACCATTCCCATTACATAGCATCTATTCAAACTAGGACATTCTGTCTTTGAGTCTGAACAGCAGACACGGTTCTATTATTCTTTCCAATGTTTGCAGAAATGTGCAACAAACTGAGAACAAACAAAAGCAACCTAAATGCAAGATACAAATGCATCAAGCCATTAACAGAACAGCCTCTTCTCCCGCCCCACGAGGAAAACAAACCTATCATTCTACCGCTTTATGACCATGAGAAATGTAAGGTTCTTTATGGCAATCTATGTATCACAACTGTTCCTAATGTAATCCTCTCCTAGGATTTACAGACAATCTGGATACATACAAACTATTCTGTTTTTGGAGCGGGGCACCTACATTCTGGAGTCAGATGTTACTACTTCTGTCTTATCATGTTTAGTAGAGGAAGCTGACAAAGGATTATCTGAATTGTCCAGCCAGGTCTCAACAATATAAACTAAATTAGGGGCCTTTTCGATGATTAACTCTTGAATAGCGATGGACTTATTAGCCACTACCCTGGCTTTGAATGGCCTGGACCAAAGAGTAGAGTCCCAGGCAGCCATTGTCCTGTGTTTCCAATGATGAGACACCAGATGAAATCAGCAGGACTGTTAAATGTTAATAACCCAGTCTCTTGTCTATCCTCTTCATGACTGTTATAACAAGAACTGGAGAAACCAACACTTTAGGGAAACTGTCCCTTCCTCATCCTCCAGCCTATGGAAATGTTGTTCTGCCCTTTCCGTAACGTTACAGTGCTAGTTGATGGGGCACAGCCTCTGAGCATCCACAGTCAATATAAAGGTGACTTGACTCTAGACTGGTATTCATTCATGTGGCGGTCAAACACAATCCTAAACCCTCCCTCGATAAATCCCCACCAAAATAGGAAACACTTTCCCCCATACAGTTCACAAATTAACCACCATGAACTTTACCAGTTACACTTTGGATAGTTTACTACCACCTCATTAAAATAAATTGTTACTTGACAGTTACTCACCCCAGTAAAAGTAGAACAGATCATAACAGCACTGCACAGTAAGTGTAACACTTACTCAGTGTAATGGCAAGTTGAATGACACTTTAAAATACCTATGGATCGTTAAACCTTTCACTCATTCATGTGACCTGGATAGGATTGAACTGGCAGTACATAGGTATCAGAGCAGAAATAGGGCAAGTGCACACTGCAATTACAGATGAATTGATTCTGGTGTGATGCTGTCCACATCTATTTAAAGAAAAAAAAGTTGATGAATGACAAGGCTCAATTCTAAATGATTGCTATGATTGGACTATTGTCACTACAATGTCCAAAACGTCCCTAACATCACCATGATCTGTTGACACAACTATAGTTACAATCTTTCCACCCAATGAAGGGAAGAAACTTCCTTCCCTAGCTGAAGAAATAACTACCGAGAATTGCTGTGGAGGAAGCACAGCTGATCTTTGGGGACAGAAGCGGGGGCCTGTGCCTCATATTGCTCAACAAAGATTATTTTAGCTATTTGTGGTACTAAGTGATTACCTCCAAAGGGAATCTCCCTCCTATGCTGGACTGAAGATGCCCATGACACTTTGAAAGCAAGACAGTAGGTCCTGGATTTTCTGAGCAGAAATGCAGAGCACTCCCACTAGACCTATGTGCCAGTCTACAATTATGAATATTTAAAGACATTTAAAATTGAATGTAGCTTTGTGCAACTTAATAGGTAAATACTGTATGTTGCTCAAAAAGGAATTTTTAATTCAGCTATATTTAATTCAGTAAATCCCTGATTCCTCTTTTTTTATCACATCTCTACAAATTTATCATGATTCCAAACTTAGGGCCTGACTGCAAATGCCTTATTTACACTAGTAAACAATTTTTCACAGGAATGTTCCCATTGAAATTGGACAAGTGAGAAGACACAGACCTCAAAAGAACAAAAAACCTGCCAATGTTCTTAATAAGATTTTCATGTGACTTGCAGAATTTAGAGATGGGACTTATCAGAGGTCTTGTAGGACATTCTCCTGTCAGAACTGTTCTCTGAAACACATTTTCTACTGTTTTTTATTACTGAGAAAATCAGTGACACTCAAAATAGGATTCATGAATCCTGAGATGAAAAGCGTCATGACACTTTGCCAGGCAGGCTAATGTGGACTAATGCCATAGTACTTATTGCCAGTATCTCCTCATCCTTCGTGAAAGACTCAGTGCAAATTTTAAATTTTAACACACGCACTCATCTGTGTGTTGTGCAATTTCTTTTGAACGGGGGGTATTGGTTTCCTTTTTCAAACAGGTTTGGAAATTCTTCTATAATAACACTTGTTTGAACCAGATGTAGTGCACAATCAATAAATTATAAATTGATATGAATAAGTAACAGTCCTAAGCATACAAAACTTTCAGTCACAGATTTATCACAATGCAGCAACAATGCACTGGAGGATTAAGAGTGGTTCACTAGGCAGACAACATAAATTATGAATTGATTGTTAAAACTTACATTTTTATTAGACAAGAGTCACAGATGGTTTACTACAATATGCTAGTGTCTTATGCTCCAAGAACTGATCCCATTTGATTTTTCCAAGTGTAGGAAGTAGAGAGAAACTGATAATGTCAGGGCAACAAAAAAATTGTTGGACAACAGCATGGGAACAGGCTAGGAAAGTCCCAAGAGCACAATCTAACCACTATCCCACACTAAGATTTCTGGAATTATCTAAATATTTGCTTGAGTGTTACTTCTGGAATAAATGATTCCCTGGGCAAATAATGACAAAAAAAATTGGACAAATGCCCAATAAGGTGGCAGTATGATACACATAGATAATTACATAAGATTAGCTCAGCACGGTATATCTGTAAATTAAGGTGATGTTAGGGGTGGTTTATTTGTAGCTCCCCCTAAGCAACCATTGTTATGCTACTCTTCTGTGTAAATCCTATACAGATATTATCTTCATAAAACCAGTGAGAATTGTTAGGAAAAGAGGAATGATGTTATTTATATATTTAATTAAAAATATCCTTTCAAATGGCTGGGAACCATCAAGCTGTACATATAAGTAGCTTATGTAATCACATGGACTTATTCCTGTTACCCTTGTACTTCCTCCCACTTCCCTCTTATTGTTTCTTCATTACACTCACTCACTATATATTTCAGATTAGCAGCCGTGTTAGTCTGTAGCTGTAAAAAGAAAAGGAGTACTTGTGGCACCTTAGAGACTAACCAATTTATTAGAGCATAAGCTTTCGTGAGCTACAGCTCACTTCATCGGATGTATCTGATGAAGTGAGCTGTAGCTCACGAAAGCTTATGCTCTAATAAATTGGTTAGTCTCTAGGGTGCCACAAGTCCTCCTTTTCTTTTCACTGTATATTGTGTTCAATTACATTATGAGTTTCTTGGGATAGGGGTCATATCTCCCTGAGTGAGAGAATCAGCAGAAACTCTTGCAAAGACAGGGTGTAGGGAGTGGACCTGTCTTACACCAAGAGAGAGATGGGGAAAGCAGAGCTAAACAAGCATTGCCTCAATCCCCACAGGCAGAGGGAAGGGAGTGGAGCACAACTATCTCTCTCCATTTCAAGAATATTTTCTCCTGCTAGTTAGGAAGAGATTTCAATCACATTCCACCAAGAAAGGTCTGGTGTGGTTGGTGAGAGGAGCTTGAAAGTACTTTCTGAGGCACAGGAAACCAAAATCAAGTACCACCTCAACTACTGCCTCTCACACAGCGGAGATCTGTCACGTCACAAGAGCTGATGTGCTTGAGCTCTCAGGACAAGGGTTACAACCTTACTAGAGGAACACATACTGACCCTGACAGCCACAAAATAAGCAATCTGCCTGCATGAAGAAGGCAATCATAATGAGGACAAAATAATGTTTCTCTGGAATGAATGGGTGGGGATATCAAAGATATAAATATGGAGAAAACATGTGTTCTTGTTGCTCAAAGGACTATCACAATTAAAAAAGTAGTTTATTTAAATATGCAAAGCAAGCCAGTCTGCAAAGACTTATCTCAAATGGAGTCAGCTTCCCGTTGTTAGTAAGAGACTATCAACTTTATGTCATACTATAATGCACATGTAATAATTTGAAACAACAAAATGAGTTAATGTGTCAAGTAACTTAATAATCTTACATGTACAGGGGCCTTTATCAAAAAAGATTTCCAAAGTGCTCTACAAATATTACCTTTGGCTATTTTCATATCCATATAACTTTCATTCAACAGACTGTATTTTTCTTGCAGCTTTGACGACTCATGTGCTCTACTCACTCTACTCCAAACAACCCCACCCCACTAGGGCACTTGATTTAAACAAAACAAAAAACAACACCTCAACCCAACACTCTAAGTTAGGAAGAAAGTGAATTGTCATATCTAGTTGGAACTGTAGGTGGAATTTAAAATAGAAGATACCTTCCCAAACTGGAATCTGGGAGTTCACCTGAGCTAGTCCACCCCAATGCTTTGCAATAAGTACCTAGGGCTTGATTTTAAGTCCACTGTAGTAAATGGGAAAGCTCCCATTAGGGTGACCAGATGTCCCAATTTTATAAGGACGGTCCCGATATTTGGGGCTTTTTCTTATATAGGCTCCTATTACTCCCCCACCCCCGTCCTGATTTTTCACACTTGCTATGTGGTCACCCTAGCTCCCATTGACTTTAATGGTGCAGGGACGGTCGGGTCCTTAGAAATCTTTAATGAACGTAAGTGATCAGAGACTTCATTTTAAACCTCATTTGAGAGATATCACCTTGGGTTGCAGAGTGCCCTCTAAAACCATGTTAGGTAACTGATTCAGAGCTCAAAAGGAACAGACCTTGTCTACTGAATCCTCAACTCCACTTATTAGAGTAAAAAGAATGAGGAGTACTTGTCTCTAAGGTGCCACAAGTACTCCTCGTTCTTTTTGCTGATACAGACTGACACGGCTACCACACTGAAACTTATTAGAGTGTAATAGTACAGCTAAAACATTTCACCATTCGGTAAAAAACTCATACTAACAATTATGTTTAACTCTCAACTCCACAATGGAAAAAAGGAAGAAAACGAGCCCTTTGAAAAGGTAAACACAAAAAAGCAATTTAAAAAGGAGGTAAACAGTAGTGATGCATAACATTCCCCATACCCCAATTTCCCTTACTTGGGATCTCACATAATCCTCATACCAAGGACCATGTGGTCCAATGATGTTCACACTTATTAAATCTATTATTTCACATTTTATTAAGTTAAAGTTAGTGTCTGAAAACAATAGTAGCCAAATTACCCTCTTGGATGCACACATAGAGCTCTCATTAAAATCACACCCACCCAGATGCACACATTTGAGGGTGCACTTATGAGCAAAGGGACAGATATTTAAAGATAGGTGCCTAGCTGAATGTTTGAAAACAATGGGAGTTAGGCACCAAAGCACTTTTGAAAATCCCCCTAGGTTTCAATCTGCATCTTTAGATGCCAAAATACCTTTAAAAATCTGGCCTTAAGAGACTTGATACGTAAAAAAACCATGTGTTGAAAGAAGTTAAGCAAAGCTCCTTCTATCCCGGTCCCAGAATGATTTATAGGGATGTGTCACTAGGAAGAAAAACAAAAATATGTGCAACTTCTTCTACATAGAAAAATTTGCATTTCAGCACATTTCACATCACATCCAGTCTTAAAAAAATTCTATCAAGGTCTCAAATTATTATGTTGTCACTAAAAAGATCCACTATTTACTGCTGTTCAAATCTTGCAATTAATCATATATAAAGGGACCAGTTGTTTTTCTGTTCACCAGCTACATAAACAAAATCCTCTGAGCTGCTTGATGAGAACTTTTAAATACACTGTACGTATTGAAGAGAAATTAACAAAATGAAACAATCTAAAATGTACTTACCTGGTTTTACAAGGTTTGTCTTCGTGTCCTTCTTATATCGTGCAGACTGTGGGTTTCCTTCCCCCACTGTTCCAGCATTACATTTCTTTTTGGTATAGTCTCCATCACTGCCTGTAGAAAAACTAATTGGACTGTTTCCAGTATCAGAAGGAGTCTTAATGGGAGATACTGACTGGCTACTAGGGCAGCCAGTGTCATCTGAAAAGACAAAAAATGAACACAAGATTTGTTAACTAATAAGTCAAATGAAGATGGCAGAAAACTTTTGGACTATACCACATACAAATCAGAAACAGCCTTCTCTAAGACACGCAACCTGTGCACAAAGATAAGGCCCACTTTGTTCCTGCATTCCTGCACCCAAGAGATGAACGCACCATTTTGTAGGTGCAATATGGTTCTTGGATACCT
Organism: Caretta caretta; assembly: GCF_965140235.1. Classification (NCBI taxonomy): domain Eukaryota; kingdom Metazoa; phylum Chordata; order Testudines; family Cheloniidae; genus Caretta; species Caretta caretta. The sequence goes on along the minus strand of NC_134207.1, from coordinate 32,418,298 downwards.
AAGTGTTATAAAATGCCACTGTAAATATTTGCTTCCATAATTCTGTGAAAGTACAAAATCAGAGACAACTTCTGAAAACCCGGAGCCAAGCTTAACCTCCTCTTACTCAGCATGGTAATGGAATATTATAACATGAAGTATACAAATTAAGAAATGTGTTAAAATAAAAATTGATTTGTGTGCATGTGTCATACATAGCCAAGTTCTGACTGTGCACCTCCCATATGAACGGAACTATGGGCCAAGAGTGAGAATGAGGCAGCTTTTCCCCCACAGATCCTTCGTACCAGAACTACAGAAGGGCCTTCAAGTCCAAGGGCCTAAGCTGTGTGGCTACAGCTGACCAGATTGAGAGTGCACTATCAACACAGACCCGTTTTGGTGACAGTATGTCCTACTGACTATACAATAGTCTAAGGCCTTAACACGCTTTGCTAGAATGCAATTCAATGCCCATACCAAATACTCTGGACGACTCATTTATTTGGGTCTTTGACGCACACTTGTCTACAGCAAAACATCACTGCATATAATATAATGTATACTGTCAATTTTAATTATTTACTATATTGTACAATGCATCTATGGTTGCTTAAGTATTTTGGTTGGGCATTTTTGTCTCTGTGATGGATAATTACAACTGAAATATTTGTTTTGCTTTGGTATTTTTCCTGGTCTTTTTACTGAGCAACTCTAGTATTTTATTATCCTATAAATATCTACAATATGATAAGCCAACTGATCCAGAATATTCATTCATTAGATTGCTTCAATCAATGTACCTCGATATGCATGACATTCAGAAATGTAATGATCATTTTACTGAAAACAGTAAACATGCCTCAGCATAAACTATTTTTCTTTTAAAGCAACTTTTTTCATTTCCAGAAAGTGGCTGTCTGATACCTGGCACTAAAACTGCTGCACCATATAAACAGTACTTCTGTGTAAACCAGCATTAGCGTGCATACGCATTAGCTTTCATCTCCTGGAGATACTAAAATGGTGGTTTATTCAAAGTTGTACAAACACAATAAAACTACTAGCACTCAAATACAAGTCATAGTAAAAAGGTATCCAGTACAGATAGCCAAACATATTTAAGCCCCTTCCTACTGTTATTTGAATGCCTCCTGAATACTCACCTCTTTTGTGATGCCCACAATAGGTGACTTATTTATTTAAAATATATAGTATATTAAAAAGCCCTGAACCATGATGTCACTTTAAGCGCAGAAATATCCCATGTCCCAGAGAACTCAGTCTCTTATTTGTTCTTTCCAAGAGTAAAATAAAGCCAGTATTTTTCACTATTCATTTGCACTGTGCATTCATCTTGTATTGTCTTCATGAATAAAACTCCCCACCACAAGCTACAATATGACATACCCAGATGTACCTATACCTTAACTAAGTACACAATCATATTTCTGTAACCACTGTTACACTGCAGTTTGCTCATTGTCACGTCTATAATTCAGGTCTGCTTCTGCAATAAGCTCTGCATGGGGACCAGCTGAAAACCATGTCTACCCAGAGAAGGAGGGTGGAAAGAAAGGGCTAGAATGTGTAATGTTACTGTCTGACTGAGAGTAAGGGGCAGCACAGACCTAGCCTCGGATCAGCCCAGAGAATGGTTATTAATCATAATTCCTCTCTTGCTCCCACTTTGTTTTGGGAGGGGAGTAAAGTTATTACATCCTTTTTTCTGAAGCATCTTATTCCCGCTATGTGCCTGGTCAGTTACCCTGGCTGATGAGAGCACTCTCTAACCCTTTCCACCCACTTGCTTGCAAGAGTGAATCTCAGACAAGCTGTCTTTGCTCTTCCCACTGTGGCTGGAACAACCAGCCCTTTACACTGCCAAACAGGGAAGTAAGAAGGGGCCTACTTCTCCATACTCCCTGCGCAGCTGAGTAAGAAATATAACAGTCTAGCCAGAGGTGAAAGTAAGCTGGTACACCCTGGTATGGTGTACTGGCAAGAGCCGGTGCACCGTACCGGGGTGGATCGGCTTCCCCAGGCGCAATTTAAAGGGCCTGCAGCTCCCAGCAGCGGCTGGAGCCTCCGGCCCTTTAAATTGCTGCCAGAGCCCCGCTGCCGGAGCCCTGGGGTAGCGGTGGCGGGGCTGGGGCGGCAATTTAAAGGGCCTGGGGTGGTAGTGGCCGCCGAGCACTGGGTCCTTTACATCGTCCCCGGAGCCCCGCCCCACTTCCCCAGGGTTCCGGCAGGCTCCGGGGACGATTTAAAGGGCCCGGGGGGGTAGTGGCAGCCAGAGCCCCATCCCTGGAGCCCTGCTGCTGGAGCCCTGGGGAAGCGGAGGCGGGGCTCCGGGGACGATTTAAAGGGCCCAGGGCTCCAGCCGCCGCTACCGCCCAGGGCCCTTTAAACTGCTGCCAGAGGCCCCGGCTGCCGCTGTTACCCCGGGGAGGGGGAAGGAGGCACTTGCCAGTACAGGGTGGGCCAGGGCTGGCTCTAACCTCCCTCAGCCCTGCCCCCTCCGCCCAAAGCCCCACCCCTTCCGGGGGCCAGAGCCAGCCCCAGCCCAGCTCCGTACCGGTAAGTCCCAAGACTTACTTTCACCCCTGAGTCTAGCCCAAAAGTAACAGCAGCCAGTCCGAGTTAGTTCTGGGGGGCTTTGCCTGCTTCTAGCAATGTTGCTGAGTCAGGAGAACAACTATATCTACTTTGTGAATTACCTGCAAGGCCTACAGGTGAAAAGTGTTTGCTAGCAGTCTATTCCAAGTTAACTAAGAGACTGAGTAGGTGTCTACCTGACCGTGCTGCAAACTTCATTAGCTAACACCTGTGACTGCAGCAGATAAATTAAGTTCCACACTGAATTTGTTTGTCTTCTTTTGGCAATTCTGAAGGTACCTATTTCCTACCCTGCAAATAGTCTCAGTTCCTCATAAGATAATGAGACAGTTAAAAGATCTATTAAACCTTTCAGTCCAGTGCCCTGCTAACACAAGGTTCTTCCTTACATTATCTTGTTCTTTATTTTACTAATTCATATAAATCTCATGATCAAATTCAAAATGCAGAGGATAGAAGGTAATTTTCTCAAGATCAATACTAATTTTATTCTGTGAATTAGTCAGCAGGACTCACCAATTTTTACCTCATAAACACAGAAAGGTATACACAATTTATCTACTGGACATGGATTGGTTCTGCTGAGTGAATTCTTGAATTCTGTTTAAGCAACAAATTTTGCTATTTCTAGAAACACCCTCTCTTCCGAAGCATACAAAATTTACAAAACCTTAACGCTATATTTAGAATATAGTTTAGGCACAAAGTATTTTAAACACCAGGGAGAAACTCTACTTTAAAGTATCTCAGGAGCTGATGAAATCCTGTGAAGGTGCGTCAGTTTAAAACAAACAAAAGACCCCTACCCACAACTCTGAATTAAACCACTAAAAACAAAAGCAACAAATGTGGAAAACCAACAACAAATGTAGGAGATAAGAAAGCAGATTAGCAAAATAAAATACACGTTTTGATCAGCAGACAGTTAATACAGCCTCTGATAATGTACTGCTTTCACATCCCCATTATAATTAATTTGATTAAGCTCCACAGCTTGCATTGTGATATGACACTTATCAAGGGAACAAAGTGAACTTGGCACTAACAACAATAAGTCTTCTCTAGTCATATCATTTCTGACCTTTAGACACTTCAACAACCAAGTCAGAGTTTTAACTTCAGCTGCAGAAAATGAATGGTTTTATTGTACTCCTCTTTCCTGTTACTGTTTGTTATTTTTAACAAGCTATACACCTACGGCTTCTGTGTGAACTTGTAATTTAATCATTAGTATGGAAAAAGTGAACCTCTAAACATTTTCTGGATCTAGTTCATGCTGCCAAAGAGACATTTTTTCCTTAGATGTATCAGATGTACCTTTCAATGCAGTATCTTCTACAGGATCAAAATGTTCAGTATTGCCAAAAGTAGCAGCTGCACATGCAACAGTACTGTCTATCACAAGGGGCAAGATAACCTCAGCTGTGAGTTGAGAATGTACCTCTGCTAATCAGTTTGCAGCTGACCATCCCATTAAAAAAATGGAAGGGGAAGGAAAAACACTGGAAGGGGTGTACATTTGCCATCACCTTCAGCCCCCAACTAAAACCTCTCCAAACATCTCCATCAAAGATCTACAACCTATCCTGAAGGATGACCCATCACTCTCACAGATCTTGGGAAACAAGCCAGTCCTTGCTTACAGACAGCCCCCAACCTGAAGCAAATACTCACCAGCAACCATACACCACACAACAAAAACACTAACCCAGGAACCTATCCTTGCAACAAAGCCCGTTGCCAACTGTGTCCACATATCTATTCAGGGGTTCACCATCATAGGGCCTAATCACATCAGCCACACTATCAGAGGCTTGTTCACCTGCACATCTACCAATGTGATATATGCCATCATGTGCCAGCAATGCCCCTCTGCCATGTACATTGGCCAAACTGGACAGTCTCTACGTAAAAGAATAAATGGACACAAATCAGACGTCAAGAATTACAACATTCAAAAACCAGTCGTAGAACCCTTCAATCTCTTTGGTCACTCGATTACAGACCTAAAAGTGACAATTCTTCAACAAAAAAACTTCAAAAACAGACTCCAACGAGAGACTGCTGAATTGGAATTAATTTGCAAACTGGATACAATTAACTTACGCTTGAATAAAGACTGGGAGTGGATGTGTCATTACACAAAGTAAAACTATTACCCCATGTTTATTTCCCCCCCCGCCCCCCTTACTGTTCCTCACAGGTTCTTGTCAACTGCTGGAAATGGCCCACCTTGATTATCACTACAAAAGGTTTCCCCCTCCCCCCATTCTCCTGCTGGTAATAGCTCACCTTACCTGATCACTCTCATTACAGTGTGTATGGTAACACCCATTGTTTCATGTTCTCTGTGTATATAAATCTCCCCACTGTATTTTCCACTGAATGCACCCAATGAAGTGAGCTGTAGCTCACGAAAGCTTATGCTCAAATAAATTTGTTCGTCTCTAAGGTGCCACAAGTCCTCCTTTTCTTTCTACCAGCAATACAGTTTATATTGACATTAAAATACATCATTATATCTGGTAAAATGGTCTAAACAGTGCAGCACTACAAATTACAGTAAAAATGATTAGCAAAAGTATATCTAAAGAAAACGTGCAGGATCTGTAATATATTACCCCTACATCTGAATTCCTTATAAAATGATAGCTACAACTTAACTCTATGGATGCAGCAGCAGTTGATGTACTTTGACAGCATAAAAAAAGATCCTCCTTCATCCTATCTGAATGTTTCTCCTATGACATAATTCCCAGAGGCCTCGACATCATATCACAAAAGCATTTAGACAGGAAGGTCCACAAACTATTTTTAGTCAGACACTTCATCGATCTCCAGAGAAAATGAAGATTTTTCCTATTATCAAAGCTGCTTTTGCTAATTTCTCCCCTCTGTCTACAGTCCAAAGTGGAAGTCATCACAGTCCCTTGCAGCTGATAAAGATTCTCTATCTTACAAGGTATAAGCAGTTTAGGAATAGAAATAGTGACGTTCCCTGTAATATATGTATTAAACCATAATATACATGGAAAAAAGAAACTGTAAACAATAGTTGGTTCAGTTACAGAAGTTTAAACATTTGGAAATAAAATCCATAAATAATCCTTGTAGGAGTAAGTGTCTGATCCTTCAGTAGCACAGAATGTTACACTCCACCCATTTTATTAGGCCTGCTTTTACAACACAATCTCCAGTAGAAAGCTGCTATAACTTTGGTGACAACTAGAATGGATTATATTACAGTGATTATTGTAAGAGCAACACCCTTTAAAAAGCATCCAGGGTCTGGATTCTAATAATAAATGAGAGTGCTGGATATGCCACCCCATAGTCTTTTGTAGTCATATTTTATATACTGGCTTTAGGGCCACCCAAATCCCAGTTTGTGGCTATGAATCACTGCATAACCCTACCCAGTGTTTTGTGGGGGACAGTTGTGATGGTGGAGGATGAAGGCACACTTATGCTCCAAGATTTGCATGACATCTCTCAATCCTAATATTCTGCTGTCTCTATATATGTGGAACGCCTACTGATGTCAATGGAAGAGTAACTTATCAGGATCAAGATATGACATGCAGATTTTGTTTTTAAAATACCACAGAATCTCCTACGATGGAACGTGTTCTCTTTATTCAACAGTATTTTGGGCTTCTGATTAAGGACAAGGTTCTTTCATTCTGTTTAAACCTTGCAATACTTGTTGACACACATGATACCATTTAACTCAATACAAATTTGTATTAAAACCATTTTAAAACAAAATATCTTTGATTAAGTATTTTTAATGAAAGATTCAAACACAGCGCTTCTTAACAATGAATTAAGTCATTTTTGTTATCAGCATACACAGAGGGGACAAACTTGGGCTCCAGAAAGGGGAAGATGGTAGGTGCTTGTTTCCAAAACCCACTGAAGTCAATAGGAACCTTTCCACTGACTTCACTAGGCTCTAGCTCAGGTCTTTAGAGCTCACAGTGCTGACTGATATGTAGAGCAGATGACAGGGACATTCAGAAGGTCAAATGTCTTGGCTTCCCAAGCAGTTGTACGGTGCAGTAGTACAAGGGCAGTCATTTTGTACAAGGCAACAGTGGAGGAAGAGAGAGAAGCAGGCAGGAGTCTGCACTTCCGTACATATAAACTTTTTTAACCTCCACATTTAAAACCTCTCTCTAGAAATATATAAACACTAACCAGTAAACTAACTAAATTCCCAAATCATTCCTATGCCCTAGCAGGAGACCCTCCAAGTAAAGAGCACTGAAAAATGGACACAAAGGACCAAATGCTGCTCTTGAATAAGAGCCACAAGTGTGTATATGAAAGCAGAATTTGGCCCAATGTATTTAGAAAATGAAGATCAAGGTGCCACACAGCTATGCCAGACAGAGCATCTACAGCAATGGGTTTCACAAACAAACTTGCACAGCTTGAGAAGGACTCTCAGATGATATCATATTTCAGATGATACAGTTCAAGCAAATGGAATAAAGAAGGACTGTGAAAATGCTTTTGATATCAAACGTGGGGGCAATTTTAAACACACTTATCTGACGCAATAAATGTCAATAAAAGAAAATATAAACTCGGAGTCAGGGGAATACGCTAACAAAACATTCCTTCTGATGAAAACAGATATAAAGATAGGGGGATTTTAACATATAAGGAAACTAATGATAATAACCTTACATTTGGTCTCTGCATTGTTGACCCATTAAAATGATCCAATTTTCTCTTTTTTTCTCCTCAAAAATATACAATTAAGCATGTAGTTTATCAATGCTCCACTCTGGGTAGCTTTCCTAATACACAATCTACCTCACTGTCCTAGTGAGAAATTATTTCAGCTATGACTGAAGGTACAGCATGTTAACTGCATACAGTGAATGAAGATGTCTCTTCTGTGAACCTGTACAGATCCTCAGACTCAGTTATTTGCAGCTAGTATTAAATGTAGCTTATTCAAACTGATTTAAATAAGTATATATGCATGGCTAAATCCTGTTTTCTTTACTCACACAAGCACTCTTCCTGAACTCACTTTGAGCATCAACCAATAACTGGACCAATCGGCAAAATAGTCTAAATTTGACTACGCATGTGAGTAGTGTGAACAGGATATAATAATAGAGAACTTTCTGCTGCAGGCACAGTGAATTTACAGTGTAAACACAGTGAACGTAGAGGCCAAGATTTTCACAAACAAAGGCCTAAACTTAGGCTCTGAACTCTGTTTTTGAAAATCTTGGCCAGAATTTTCTAAATGAGTAAGGTGCACCTATTGTAACCACTAGTTGTCACCTAACTCCTAGATGATCAGTAGTACTATGTATACTTATTAACAAGGAGATATTGCAGGTGAGAATAAAAGCCCAGAAGAGTACTTTGCATTTGAAATAAAACAGCTCCTCTAGCTCAAACAGCCCTTTACTTCAACTGATTATTAAAACACAGGTACTTAAGGCTAAAGCATCTCAGCTAACCAACTATTTCTACATTCTTTTCTTAAGTCAATAAGTTAAGTCTTAAACAAAGATGAATACAAAGATTGAGAAGACAAAACAACAGCACTAAAATGATGATTAAAAAGATGAGCTATTCAGAAAATGAAAAATGAAAAAGGATGTGTCCCCCAAAACTGACTAGCTATTAAAAACTGTTTGCAGTGTAGTTGTACCCCTGTTTATCCCAGGATATTAGAGGGCCATGGTGGATGAGGTAATATCTTTTATCAGACCAACTTCTATTGATGAGAGAGAGAAGGAAAATGAGGCTCTCGTAAAGCCTTCTTTGGGAATTCCAGCTAATGAATCTGCCTTCTACGTTATAAGACACAAAGAGGGGAGTTAAAGCTTGTCTCTTTCACCAGCAGAGGTTGGTCCAGTAAAAGGTATTACCTCACCTACCTTGTCTCACTATTAAAAAGGCAGACTAAACAGACTGTGGAATTTAGTTACTCTAGGCCAAACATTGCCTTCAATCCATAAGTAACTCCCCTTGTATGCAAGGTCTTGAAACAAATTTTGAAAGAGAAAGTAGTTAAGGACATTGAGGTAAGCGGTAATTGCGACAAATCACAACACGGTTTTACAAAAGGTAGCTCATGCCAGACCAACTCGCTCTCTTTCTCTGAGAAGATAACTAGTTTTTTAGACAAAGGAAATGCTGCAAATCTAATTTACCTGGATTTCAGTAAGGTATCTGATACAATTCCACATGGGAAATTATTAGTTAAATTGGAGAATTTGGGGATTAATATGAGAATTTAAGGTGAATATGGTTAAAAGGGAGACTACAATGGGTCATACTGAAAGATGAACTGTCAGGCTGGAGGAAAGCTACGAGTGGAGTTCCTCAAGGATCAGTCTTGGGACCAGTCTTATTTAACATTTTTATCAATGACCTTGGCACAAAAAAATGAGACTGTGCTAATAAAATCTGTTGATGACACAAAGTTGTAAGGCATTGCCAATATGGAGGAGAACCAGAATATCATACAAGAAGAGCTGGATGATCTTGAAAACCAGCGTAATAGAAATTAGATGAAATTTAATAGTGCAAAGTGCCAGGTCATGCACTCAAGAACTAACATCATGAATTTTTGCTATAAGTTGGGGGTGTATCAGTTGGAAGAGACAGAGGAGAAGAAAGCAGTGGACGTGATATATCTTGACTTTAGCAAAGCTTTTGATATGGTCTCCCACAGTATTCTTGCCAGCAAGTTAAAAAAGTATGTATTGGATTAATGAACTATAAGGTGGATAGAAAGCTGGCTAGATTGTCGGGTTCAGTGGGTTGTGATCAACTGCTCAATGTCTAGTTGGCAGCTGGTATCAAGCAGAGTGCCCCAAGGGTTGGTCCTGGGGCCGGTTTTGTTCAACATCTTTATTAACTATCTAGATGATGGGATGGATTCCACCCTCAGCAAGTTCACGGATGACACTAAGCTGGAGGGAGAAGTAGATATGCTGGAGGGTAGGGATAGGGTCCAGAGTAACCTAGACAAATTGTAGGATTGGGCCAAAAGAAATATGATGAGGTTCAACAAGGACAAGTGCAGAGTCCTGCACTTAGGATGGAAGAATGCCATGCACCGCTACAGGCTGGGGACCAACTGACTAAGCAGCAGTTCTGCAGAAAAGGACCTGGAGATTACAGTGGATGAGAAGCTGGATATGAGTCAGTGTACCCTTGTTACCAGGAAGACTGATATTGGGCTGCATTAGTAGGAGCATTGCCAGCAGATCGAGGGAAGTGATTATTTCCCTCTATTCGGCTCTGGTAAGGCCACATCTGGAGTACTGTGTCCAATTTTGGGCCCCCCACTACAGAAAGGATGTGGACAAATTGGAGAGAGTCCAGCAGAGGGAAACGAAAATGATAGGGGGCTGGGGCACATGACTTACGAGGAGAGGCTGAGAGAACTGGGCTTGTTTAGTTTGCAGAAGAGAAGAGTGAGGGGGGATTTGATAGCAGCCTTCAATTACCTGAAGGGGGGTTCCAAAGAGGATGGAGCTCAGCTGTTCTCAGTGGTGGCAGATGACAGAACAAGGAGCAATGGTCTCAAGTTGCAATGTGGAAGGTCTAGGTTGGATATTAGGAAACACTATTTCGCTAGGATGGTAGTCAAGCACTGGAATGGGTTACTTAGGGAGGTGGTGGAATCTCCATCCTTAGAGGTTTTTAAGGCGCGGCTGGACAAAGCCCAGGCTGGGATGATTTAGTTGCTGTTGGTCCTGCTTTGAGCAGGGGGTTGGACTAGATTACCTCCTGAGGTCTCTTTCAACCGTAATCTTCTATGATTCTAAGACCTGGGTGTATTGGTTGATCACAGGATGACTATGAGAGGCCAATGTGATGTGGCCATGAAAGAAAACTAATCGCAGGATGCATCAGGCAAGATAGTTCCAGCAGAGATAGGGAAGTGTTATTACCATTATATAAGGCACTGGTGAGAACTCTTCTCGAATACTGTGTTTAATTCTGGTCTCCCACATTTAAGAAAGATTAATTCAAACTGGAGCAGGTGCAGAGAAGGGCTACTAGAATGATCAGAGGAATGGAAAACCTACCCTATGAGTGGAGACTCAATGAGCGTGGCTTGTTTAGCCCAACCAAAAGGCTGAGGGGAGACATGATTGCTCTTTATAAATACGTCAGAGTGATAAATACCAGGGAGGGAGAGGAGTTATTTAAGTTTAAGTGCTAATGTTTACATTTATTTAAGTTATTTAAGTTTATTTAAGCGCTAATGTTGACACAAGAACAAATGGATATAAACTAGCCAACAAGAAGTTTAGGCTTGAAATTAGACAAAAGTTTCAAACTGTCAGTGGAGTGAAGTTCTGGAACAGCCTTCCAAGAGGTGCTATAGGGGCAAAAAAACCTAAAATAACTTCAAGACTGCCCTTGATAAGTTTGTGATGGGGACTGTATGATGAGATTGCCTACACTGGCATGTGGCCCATCTGTGACTGCTAGTAGCAAATATTCTCAATGGCTGGAGATAGGACACTAGATGGGGAGGGCTCTGAGTTACTACAGAGAATTCTTCCCCAAGTGTCTGGCTGGTGGGTCTTGCTGACATGCTCAGGGTCCAACTGATCGTCATATTTGGGGTCGGGAAGCAATTTTCCCCCAGGTCAGATTGGCAGAGACTTCAGGGGTTTTTGCCTTCCTCTGCAGCATGGGGCATAGGTCATTTGCATGTTTAAACTGGAGTAAATGGTTAATTCTAACTTGAAGTCTTTAAATCATGATTTGAGGACTTCGGAAACCCAGCCAGAGGTTCTTGGTCTATTACAGCCCCAGGAGGGGGTGTGTGAGGTTCTGTGGCCTGTGACGTGCAGGTGGTCAGACTGGATGATCATGATGGTCCTTTCTGGTCTTAAAATCTATGAGTCTAAATGGAGTTGTACACACAAATTAAGAGTAACACTCCACCCTCAGTGTCTTATTACTTAGAAGGTAGATTCATTCTCTGGCATTCCCAAAGAAGTCTTTACGAAACCTTAATTTTCCTTTGGAGCAGCTGTAGAAATGGGCCATAAACTGGATTATCTGTCTATCAGTTTAAAGTGTGCACCTTTCTCCTGATTGACAAGGTTAGTCTGGTGTGTAGTTCAAAGCCAAAAGTGTAATTTATGAGGAAAACATGCAAAACATGGGGAAATACTCAGAAGTAATATAACCAGCTTATGTTGCTGGGAGAATGTTTTTCACAGCTTGACATTTGAATCCTATGGCTGACATCCAAATCAAAGGAAAGTAGAGGCTGGGGGAAGAGAAGTGCTTCGCTGTCAGCTGACAAGCAGCACCTATTGAAGCCATGCAAACTTGTTTAGTAAATATTACATACTATACATACTGCTATACAAATGTAATTTGCCTGACCTGTTTCCAGAAAGAATATCTAAAATACATTGGACAGAAGCAGTCTATGCCTCAAAATCTATTTTTATCAAGAATTTAATAGATAGGCATGTTAATACCCATACACCATATCTTTGTGTGAATTTGGAAAGGGCTCCTACCACAAATTGAATGAGTACATTATACTAATACTGTTAAATATGCAATAAGTTGCATAAACGTATATTAAGGTCCCCGAGAAGGAGTCTTCTAGAAGAGAAAGGGGGAAATGATTCCCCAACCTTAAATCTGAGCTCAGCAAATATTAATACCCCTCCCCCAGTGCAGAGTTTACAGAGCAAAATTAAGTGTCTTTTTTGCACTGTTGAGTGGTATTTCCTTCCCTGATGCCTGCCTGCCTCCATGATTGCAGCACTATTAGTGTTCCCAGAGGTCCTGAACCCTTTTATTTTCTGCCCACTGCCTGCCTGAAACAACATTAGCAGGCCCCAGAAGATTCTGCTCCTGTCAGTTACAGAGGAAGAAGAACTTGAAGCCTTCTGGTATGCAGGAGGGCCAGTGCAAGCAGACAAGGAAAATTAACAGGCTCAGAAGCTCTGGGGATACAAACAGCAGAGCCATATGCACAGTGCGCTAGGGAGGAGAGCTGATTTTTTTTTTTTTTAAAAGGGCTTTCCATAGTAGAAGAGCACAGTGTCAATGATAAGGGAAGAAGGATGGGTAGAAACTTTTCAAGTGAAGGGGTGAAGGGAAAGGAATTATTCCAGGTGTTGATTCACTTGCAGTTGCTATTTACCAGTTAGGTAATTTTTTCATTTTGGATTCTCATATCTGTAATGGTGGTTATGGGAGGGGAGGGTTTTAGCTCTTTCAGTGTAATGCTCACAGGCTTTTTTCATCACCATAACATTGACCTCCTGATGATCTTTCCACCTCTCCCAAAGTTATTACTTGTTAAGCTTAACCACCATTGCTGTGTATATCACTTTTAAACCAGAAAGATGACAGGTTCCTGTTCGGAAGTCCTTACAATCCATACTGGACACAACATGGCAAGGGATGACCATAAACAAAAGTTGGGAAGGAGGTACCAGAGGTCGAGGGAGACAGGAATGACCAATCTCAAGGTGCATTTATTGTTATGTTATGCATCCATCTTGTAAGTTCCTCTTTTTAAAGAATACACTCTTTAAAATTGGAGGACAGTTAGGCAAGGCCAGGTTGGTGATCAGTGATAAGTTTTAAAGTGAAAGCAGCAAGTATTGAGGAGGCCCCTGTCAGGTCAAATTGTGTAGTGCACAATGTTGGAGAGGATGTTCCAGGCAAACCAAAGGGGTGACATGAGGAAAGGCACACAGCTACTAGTAGGAAAAAACAACGAGCATCAAGATGAACTAGCACAGGGCATGTGGAGTGAATAAGAGATGATTAGAGACAGGATGCAGACATTAAAAACTGTGCAAGGCCTTGTAGAGAAAGAGCTTGAATATTGTACTTCTGAATATTACTGTAACTGGTGCCTTAGAAATGTCAAAACAGCAGATTATATATATACACACATTGAAGGAGGTAAGAAGCTATTATGGGGATTCAAAGAGAGGATTTATATGGTTGGAGCAGCAGCAAATAATTTTGGTTGTAGTACGTTGGATGGACTTCAAAAATCAGAGATGAAAATAAGGCAGACCAGAAAAGAGGACGTTGCAATAGTCACAGTGAGAGACTGTTGGGGCATGGGCAAAGATTCGGGCACTAGTGAAGAAGGGACACATTTTGGAGATATTATTTTAAAAATATAATTCTAAAAGGCACCATTTTAAAAACAATTTCAGTGGAAGTTTCCTTTAGGCAACTCCTATATCCTGTGTACAGTAATATGTGAGGAAATATATAAACTCATAAATTAAAAAGCATAAGATGGATATTGAAAATATTATTCCTATCTAAATTAACTGTTTTTGCATGTATTTTAGCTATTCTATCACTATTTAGGGAAAACAATACAAAATAATTTGGATCCAATTTTGGAGGGAAAATCAGAATTCCCATTAGAAATTATTCTATTCTACAGTCACTTGGAAAAAATAATTGCATCTTGTGGTTTGGCAATTTTGTGAATGGACAAAAAAGGAAATTCAGGAAGTTATTCTGACAATTTAAGAATAACAAAATACCTGTTATAACTACGATGTTGTGAATAGCTGGAAATATTAAGGAAAAATTCTATATGAAAGACTAAAAACTAAAATCAACTCTCTCCCCCTCAAAAAAAGTCTTCAAAATGAGTTCCTGCATAGCATGTACCAAGGAATTAAAAGAAATAGTCCCTGATTCTGCAAAAATATTTGAACATACATTACTTTACACACTGAGTACTCCCACAGAATCAATAGGGCTATTCACAATGCATAAAATTAAGTATGTGCATAAGTTTTGTAGAATAGGATCTGAAAGTATGCTAGATTCTATAGAAGCAATTGCGTAATATTAGATGTTTGGTTTAAAATATTATGTCATAAAGGGTAATTAGATATGTATTTTAAAAAAGTCTCACAAATGGCAGTCTTAGCAAAAGACCTCCCATGTACTGTAGTTCAAGAATTATAGTTTATTTTTGCCATCTGATACATCACTGAGCCATTGTACTTTCCACAGGACCTGTGTCCTGTATGCTGTATGGGTAGCTACATATGGTCCAGTTATCAATGGAGCATCTTTACATTTCTTTGGAAGAAGGTTGAACTTTCAAACAATGTTAATTTAATTTTAACACTAAAGATTGCAGCCACCATTTTGCTGCCTGGCCACATTGGTTTATATTCTGCTACCGATCCACATATAGAACACTACATGAAATCAGTGTGGAGTTCTGTATAAAAAAAACAACCACAGTATATGACCTAGGTCTGTAATCCACTACGGCAACTAGCCCTCCTGTTCCACATATCTAGCTCCTTTGGCCTCAGGTTTGTCCACATTCTCTAGACAAACACCATAGTATTTAAGACTCTTTCTTCATCTAAATGTACCTCTAATAAACTGTTCTGTTGCAATAAAGATGCCAACTTTTTAGCAAAGGATAGGAAAGAAAAGCCTTTAGAATTTGAAATGGAAACATCTGGTGTCACTTACAGACATATATGAAAAAAACAGATACTGGATTTCAGTGGAAATCAATTTTTATTTTTGTCTGCAAAGCACTATGCATGCCTAAGGTACCATTTATAATTCAATAAATAATAATAAACAAATAGGGCATTAAATGTTCTCACTATCCCCATCAGTGACTATACTAAGCATATAAAGAAAAGCAATTGCATGCCAACATATTATTACTCTCCAAACACGTTACACACACAGGACCTGATTCTCCAATCATTAACACAAACGTCACATATGTCAATGGAGTGATTCTTAATTTACCCTGGGGTTAAATGAGAGGAAAATCAGGCCAGACATCTCTGTTTTTGCACAACCACTGTGTGTCTGGTGATGGTACCTGAACAGAAGCTGTTGCTGCTGATGGTCCTTGCTGAGCCTCCAGAAGAGCTGCAGGGGTTGAACTCTCTACTCTCCTCCTCTGAGAAGGGTGACTCAGAGGCTGGGGACACTTTCTGTTGTTGCTGCTGCTGGGATACATAAGGCCGAAGTAGCAGGCGGGGGATGCGGCTGCGGGAGATCTCCTTCTCCTGCTGCGGTTTCTGCTCCTACTCAAAAACAAACAAGGTGAACATAACAAAATATGATCTACATAAGTATCATTCCCTGTTGTGTAACTCCCAATCATAAACACCCTCCCAAATACCCCAGGAGTAAACTCCCACCCACAACCTCCCCCCAAATACCGCAGGACGAACCTCTTCCACACAACTCCCCCACAAATTCCCCAGTGTAACCTCTTCTACATAAGCACCCATCATCCCAAGTACCGCAGGAATAACCTATCCCAACTCATATTTGAGCTCCCCTCTTTACACATACATTGCTGGAGACTCCTTTATGGGGAAGGCTCGGGGGAGATGACAGATGCATCTGTCTCTTCAGAGACAACAGAGGGGGACATGATAATTTTCAAATGCATAAAAGGTTGTTACAAAGAGGGGGGTGAAAAAATTGTTCTCCTTAACCTCTGTGGATAGGACAAGAAGCAACAGGCTAAAATTGCAGCAAAGGAGATTTAGGTTGGACATTAGGAAAAACTGCCCATCAGGGTAGTAATCATTGGAATAAATTGCCTAGGGAGGTTGTGGAATCTCCGACATTGGTGGTTTTTAAGAACACGTGAGACAAACATCTGTCAGGAAGGACCTAACTATTACTTAGTCCTCCCTTGAGTGCAGAGGACTGGACTAGATGACTGACTGAGGTCCCTTCCAGTGCTACACTTCTGTGATTCTATGACTCAGCCCCTTTCACCCAGTGATGGTGGCAGTAATTTCTCCTCCTGCTACCGCTGCTCTCTGCACGGCAGGTGTGGTGGAAGGTGGCCCCCAATGAATACCGCCTGCCTGGCCTTTGCTTATTGAATCAAGGGCCTGGGCTCCAGGGCTACTCCCGACTCAGGGCCCCCTAGCCGTTCCCTGCCAGCCCCGATCCCCTCTCCTCAGAGCCCTCTGCCAGCCCTGACCCCTCGCCAGCCTCGAGCCCAGCTCCAAGCCCCGTCAGCCCTGATCGCCCTTCCTCGCAGCCTCCTGCCAGCCCCAATCTCCCCTCCTCAGACGCCCCGTCAGCCCCGATCCCCCCCCTCCTCAGACCCCCGCCGCCCTCCTCAGACCCTAGATCCCCCCTCCTCAGACCCCCGCCCCACCAGCCCCAATCCCCCTCTCTTCAGACCCCCCAATCTCCCCTCCCCAGACCCCCCCCCGCCAGCCCCGATCTCCCCCCTCCTGTCAGACCCGATCGCCCCTCCTCAGACCCCCCCCCATCCAATCCCCGTCCCCGCCAGTCCCTTCCCGCCGCCTGCGCGTCTCCCCCCGCACCTGTACTCCTGTCACCCGGGGTCTGTCTCCTGGGACTCGCCACCTGCGGCCAAAGGGCTCCGGGGCCGCCTCGCCGGCCCTGCTCACCTTGCTGCCCTCCCGGAGCGGTCCCATCCCGATCCTGCCTCAGTCGGGCGCGGCCCGGGGGCACCTGGCTGGGAGAGAGCGGACAGGAGACGCGCTGAGCAAGGGCTGCCGCAGGGACCCGCCGCTCTCCGCTCCGCCAGGCGAGCCGAGCCCAGCCCAGCCCGCTGTTCCCCGCCCCGACACGTGGTGCCGCCGCCTCCGCGGCCGCCTGTCGGGCTGGCCCGCTCCCTGCTGCGCGGGGCGCTCCCGTGCAGCCTGTGGGCCGGGCTGGGTTCCTGCCCCGGCAGTTCCCCCCGTCACCGAGCCCAGGGAGCGACACCCGGGGGCCCGGCTCTGCCACTGCCGGCCAGGTGCCGCCTCCTGCCGC
This sequence comes from Caretta caretta, assembly GCF_965140235.1. Classification (NCBI taxonomy): domain Eukaryota; kingdom Metazoa; phylum Chordata; order Testudines; family Cheloniidae; genus Caretta; species Caretta caretta. The sequence continues at coordinate 32,400,889 of NC_134207.1, read as the reverse complement.
TCCGGCGCCTGGAAGCTCTGCTGCCCCCGAGCCCGCCTCTGCGGAGCCAGGCCGGCGCGGCCTCCGGGCTGGGAGAGGTCAGTGCCGACACCGGCAGCCTCCGGTGGATGGGTGGCAGCAGGCGCCTCTCCCGGCATGAACGGCAGGAAAGCAAGGCCGGAGTTCGTTACAATTTCCCGTCCCCGCGTTTGCCGCTAGGAAGGCAGCCAAGGCACAAGGGGGGGGGGGGGTTGCAACTTCATTTTTAAGCAACACATTGCAAGGTACCTAAAATTGCTGTATTCTGTCTCTCCTCCATGCTTCACGTCTGCTGCCCCAGGCCCCAGCTTTACTCAGCCGAGTGGGACTACTCGATCGAGTAACAGTTTTTGTAGCTCACGAAAGCTCATGCTCAAATAAATTGGTTAGTCTCTAAGGTGCCACAAGTCCTCCTTTTCTTTTCGCGAATACAGACTAACACGGCTGTTACTCTGAAACCAGTTTTTCTAGGGTCGGAGTTTCAGCCGTATGCTGATCTACGCCGGGGAGGAGGCTCTGGAGTCTCTGCCTAGGGAGCTGTCTGTGGGGGCCGGTCTGCTTACAGGATCAGTGCCGCTTACATTGTAAAATTCTTCGTGGGGGGGGGGGGGGGGGATTGTGTTTTCATAGATTGTGCCCAATACAATGGGACACCAATTCTGATTGGGATTTCTGGGTGCTGCTGTAATATAAATATTAAACAACAGTGAGTGTTTAAAAATAACTGTTCAGAAATCAGTCCTTTTGTGGTGCAATGGGAACCATATAGGCATCCCAGTGAAAGGAGATGTGCTTCTCAAAACCTGCAGGAGCAAACGTTGAACTTTCTACTTTGCACCGATAGAAGTTGTCAGGCTGGTTGTCTAATACACAAACAATTAGATTACTAATTTATTAACCTGATAGTGGGATTAGATCCACATCTTCTCCTTTGCTCCAAGCTGTGCTGTGCCAATTAAAATCAAGCCAGCTAGTACCTGACATTGCCAGTATTCTCTTTCAGCTCAGCTCTGTAAATCACAGAGGTGAGGGGGTCATTATATTTATAAAGTACTTTGAAATCCTTGGGTGAAAGGTGCTGTATAGTTGGAAAATATTACACAGGTGTATTTATTTGAATATATATTCATAGGCAGCCAGGCAGAAACACATCAGGAAATGTCCCAGACATCCACCTCTTGTAGTGACACCAGAGTCCCCATTGAAAATGAAAGACTGCAACCTTACACCTAAACCACAGCATTAGAACTTCAGTCCTCCATCCCACTATAAAATGGGTTCCTCGTGTGTGTTTCTCTAGTGAGCTGTACATGGCATGTGTGCATAGATCCCGCATATGCGCCAGCAAAGCTGTTGCAGCAATAGAAACAGCAGATTAAGCTGTGCAGCATTGCCATCACCATAGCAACTCAGCTAAGGAAAAGATGATTTAATATTCAGTCACAGCCCTCTCCATAGCTTTCCATTTGGAGCTCAAATCAGTTGCCTTCCTGATGTCTGAGAAACAAGTTATATACAAAATGAAGTCTTCATGCTACCTTAAGATTCCTAAGTGTATATCCCCTTTTATCTCTTTGGGATATTTTTGCATAAACATTTCCAGGGTAACATTAAAGTGATGAAACAGTCATTAATGTTCAAGCAAATATGTTATTCCCAACATTCGATATATATGGGAATAATTCCAAGGATTTAAAGTCATATCTTTGTTCAAATAATATTTACTGTCCACTAGATAATCATCATCATGGAATACAGGAGAGATTCCAGAGGACTGGAAAAGGGCAAATATAGTGCCAATCTATAAAAAAGGGAAATAAGGACAATTTGGAGAATTACAGACCAGTCAGTTTAACTTCAGTACCCAGAAAAGATAATGGAGCAAATAAGTAAGCAATCAATTTGCAAACACTTAGAAGATAATAAGGTAATAAGTAACCATCAGCATGGATTTGTCAAGAACAAATTATATCTAACCAACCTAATAGCTTTCTTTGACAGGGTAACAAGTCTTGTGGATAGGGGAAAAGTGGTAGATTGGTATATCTTGACTTTAGTAAGACTTTTTATACTGTCTCACATGGCCTTCTCATAAACAAATTAGGGAAATACAACCTGATGGAGCTACTGTAAGGAGGGTTTGTAACTGGTTGAAAAAACGTTGCCAGAGAGTAGTCAAGCTGGAAGGGCGTATCAAGTGTCCTGCAGGGATCAGTTCTGGATCCTGTTCTGTTCAATATCTTCATCAACGATTTAGATGATGGCATAGAGCAGTGGTTCTCAACCTTTCCAGACTACTGTACCCCTTTTAGGAGTCTGATTTATCTTGCGTACCCCAAGTTTCATCTCACTTAAAAACTACTTGCTTACAAAATCAGACATAAAAATACAACAGTGTCACTGCACACTATTTCTGAAAAATTGCTTACTTTCTCATTTGTCTAAATTACATTTTAGTTTGTAGTGACTTCGCTAGTGCTTTTTATGTAGCCTGTTCTAAAACTAGGTATATATCTAGATAAGCTGATGTATTCTCTGGAAGACTTCTGCATACCCCCTGTGGTACGGGTTCCCCTGGTTGAGAACCACTGGCATAGAGGGTACACGTATAAAGTTTGCAGACAATACCAAACTGGGAAGGGTTGCAAGTGCTTTGGAGGATAGGATTAAAATTCAAATTGATCTGGACAAACTGGAGAAATGAAATTCAATAAGGACAAATGCGAAGTACTCCACTTAGGAAGGAACATTCAGTTGCACACATACAAAATGGAAAATGACAGTCTAGGAAGGAGTACTGCGGAAAGGGATCTGGGGGTCATAGTGGATCACAAGCTAAATATGAATCAACAGTGTAACACTGCTGTAAAAAAAGCAAACATCATTCTGGGATGTATTACCAGGAGTGTTGTAAGCAAGACATGAGAAATAATTCTTCTGTTCTGCTCTGCACTGATTAGGCCTCAACTGGAGTACTGTGTCCAGTTCTAGGTGCCACATTTCAGGAAAGATGTGGACTAACTGGAGAAAGTCCAGAGAAGAGCAACAAAAATGATTAAAGGTCTAGAAACCATGATCTATAAGGGAATATTGAAAAAAATGTGTGTGTTTAGTCTGGAAAAGAGAAGACTGAGAAGGGACATGATAACAGCTTTCAAGTACATAAAAGGTTGTTACAAGGAGGAGGGGAAAAAATTGTTCTCCTTAACCTCTGAGGATTAGACAAGAAGCAATAGGCTTAAATTGCAGCAAGGGTGGTTTAGGTTGGACATTAGAAAAAACTTCCTAACTGTTCGGGTAGTTAAGCACTGGAATAAATTGCCTCGGGAGGTTGTGGAATCTCCATCACTGGACATTTTAAAGAGCAGGTTACACAAACGCCTGTCAGGGATGGTCTAGATAATACTTAGTCCTGCCATGAGTGCAGGAGACTAGACAAGATGACCTCTTGAGAAGTTCCAGGTTTACGATTCTATGATTATTTCCAGATCTTCTGTTGAATTATTTTGTTTTTCTCCCTCATTTGATAATTTTAACAAATTTAATTTGTTTTCCTGACCAAAGAAACATTTTAAAACAAATCACTTAAAAATATTGACATACTATTGCTACAAATACCATTTTTGATAACTGTAACTGAGATGAGACAAAAAAACCTTTTTTTCTGCTTGTATGCTTTGTGCATTTGAATGCACTTTATATAATAGGCCCCATACAGCAACAGGGAGAAATCTCCGCAGGTTCATGGTCAGTTTCACTATTTCCTCTATAGTACAGTAGAACCTCAGAGTTATGAATATCTCAGTAATGGAGGTTGTTTGTATGAAATATTCAGAAAACCTCAGCCATGTTATGGAAACCTTCATGGTGCTTCCCGTGAAGTTCATTTTAATAGCCCCTCTCTCCATCTAATTGCACATTGGTCCAGCAGATGTTTTTTTCTAGGTATTCCCATTTACTGATCCAGAATGTAATTCATTTGCCCTTCAACTCTGTGAACTGCAACTGGGTGCTCAGCACTAGTCAGCAAAATGAAAAAACTCTTTTATGCTGCTTATGAGCCAAATTTGCTCTTGGATGAACATCTCCCACAGGAGTTGTGTAACATAAAGCAGGATTTGGTCCTGTCATCCTGACAATGAATTATGAAGCAGTTTTCTTTTGCCAGCTTCAGGCCTATGACACTTAAAATTTCTTTTTCCACAAATATGACATAGACCATAACATGAAAAAGAACTACTCAAATGGTGCTGAAATTCATTTTTCAAAACTAGGGAAGGGATGGAAATGAGAAAGATCATGAAAGCACAAAATACAAGTGATCTTAAAACCATGAAAGAAACATTTTAGATTATTTATGAATACTAAGAATAAGTTTGTGATCTTATACGTTTACTTGAAAGTTTGGGGGTCAATATGTAGGTGACAAGCCAAAGTGCAAAACATGCAAGAAATGTAAAATAAAAGGTCATTCGTTAACAATAACATTATGGGTAGGATGATTTTAAAATAATCAACAAGATCAAACCCTGGAGAAAGAGAAGACTAAAAGCACCTCTGTATTAAAAATATTGGAAAGAAAATATTTTGAATGAAGGTTATAGATGGGAAATCAATAAAAATGCAATTGGTTAACTTATCAATAAGGGGCAACAGAAGATTCTATGCACACACACAAAAATGTATGAATGATCTTTTGTGATTCCTAATGTTGATAGATGGAGATCAGGCACTTTTCCTAACCTGCTCTATAAATATGATCCAAGCTCTGTATAATCCAATTGCTTTTCTAATTGGCTTTGTTAAAAAAGCAGCAATAAGATGGCAAAGATCAACTCAAACCTTCTCCTGAGGCTTGGCTACTCCTAGAAATCTTCCCTCAAGACTGCACAGCCCACAACCTAGATCCAGTCTTCCCGAAGAGCCACTCCCTGCACATCTCTATATCCAGGTTGGATAACAACTAAGCAGAACCCACTGAACCATTTCCCAGCAGACTCAACATCTGCTAAAAGTGAGAGTTGTTTCAGGCAAACATTGACAGTCTGTTACAATATGTCTTTGTTCTTTTCTTCAGATAACTACTCTTGTAGAGGCACTGATCCTAATAGGGATTCATAAGGATTTTAATATGCATGATATGCTGTCAGGATGAAGTGTTCATTTGGATATGGTAATTATTGAAAATACAATCCACAAGGAGTCAGGATAGAGGCGACACGTGGGAGATTTTCTGGTTGTGCCCCCCCAAACCAGGCAGGCTGGGTGGCCCACTGAGGTGAGTCAGGGGTGGAGATGGCACTCTCTCCTCAACCCCTGCTGCGTGGCACTGGTCCAACCGAGCACTGCTGCCCTGCCATGTGGAGCTGGCCTGACCGAGCTCTGTTGTCCCACCGCACGGAGTTGCTGCTTGCCCCCTCCGAACATTCCTCTCCCTCTTTAGGAGGGTGCACCCCACAGTTTGAAAACTTCTGTGAGGTGGTCACAAGCCCCCCCGAACTTTAAAATTGTGCCCCTCCCCATTATCAAGAGTTACGTGTCACCTCTGAGTCAGGACCATCACTTTTTATTTGTATCCTTCATCATTTCATTTCTGGATGTTAAGGAGAAGGGAAATGAAAGAGAATGGGCCAGATCTTGTAAGTAGAACTATGAGTCTGATTGAATTCAGCGGAAGTTTTGCATATAAAGAATAACCCTCAAACACTCATGTAAATAGCTTTTTTTCACATGACTAGCCCTTAATGAGCCTTACTCTCACATGCCGAAGTCTTAACATTATCAGCCCCCCTTATTAATAATCAAACCTCAAACTTATTTAGAGGATCCTGGAACAATAATTTGCATTATCATTATTTAGGAGGACACAATTTTAATAAAAGGACACAGGATTTATCGTCCACCACAATGGCCTGAATCTAGGCACAGGGGGTGGGAATGGCTCCAAGTCTACTATATATATGTGAAAAACTAATAAAATAAAACAATAAACATTTTCCTTCTTAAAAATGCCAATGGCCCAACTAAGTACAATACTATGTAACTACACTAAATAATAATTAATTACAGCAGAGTTGCAGATGACACTGCAAGGGTTGGGCCCACTCTGCTTTTTGGTGGTTTGGTGGGACAAGAGCACCTAATGTGCAGATGTGCCCCAGTTGATCCTGCTGGCCAAAAGAATCCAATCTAAGATGTATGGGATGCATGTGCAACAAGAGTGCAATCCATGTAGAATAACTCAAAGAAGAAAAACATCATATATTTTTGCAAAGTCATATAATTCTTTGTAAGAAGAAAAAAATAGAAATGTCAAAATTGAGATTTACTATTCTTTCAAGTGTCTTTTTATCATAAAAACATCAACAATAAAAAAATGAAGCAAGAACAATGTGAAAAAGTTACTTTCTTAAAAATATTTTTCAAATCCTGCAGACAGCTTTTTAGCTTAATTATAGAACTAAATTAGGCCCATTGGGATTACTCATGATAGAAAAATGAACAACATGTGTACATGTTTGTAGGATTAGGATCTTAAATTGGACAAAGACAAATGGATAATATATCAGTTTTCATGTACAAATCAATTCATGTAAATATTTCAGTTAACATATCTGTGACTTCAGAATTTTAAATCAGTAGCACTAAACAAGAATCATAGAATCATAGAATATCAGGGTTGGAAGGGACCCCTGAAGGTCATCTAGTCCAACCCCCTGCTCGAAGCAGGACCAATTCCCAGTTAAATCATCCCAGCCAGGGCTTTGTCAAGCCTGACCTTAAAAACCTCTAAGGAAGGAGATTCTACCACCTCCCTAGGTAACGCATTCCAGTGTTTCACCACCCTCTTAGTGAAAAAGTTTTTCCTAATATCCAATCTAAACCTCCCCCACTGCAACTTGAAACACCTCATCCACACAGTCCATTCCTCCTCCCTCCCTCCATCACTCGCTCTCCCCCACTCTCACTTTCCCCGGGCTGGGGCAGGGGTGTGGGAGAGGGCTCCAGGCTGGGGTGGGGGTTGGAGTGTGGGGAGGTATGGGCTCTGGGCTGGGGGTGTGGATGAGGTGTTTGGGGTGTGGGAGAGGGCTCTGGGCTGGGGCAGGGGGTTCGGGTGAGAGGGGGTGAGGGCTCTGGCTGGGGGTGCAGGCTCTGGGGTGGGGCCGGGGATGAGGTGCTTGGAGTGTGGGAGAGGGCTCTGGGCAGGGGGTTGGGGTGTGGGGGAGGAGGGGAGTATGGCCTCTGGGCTGCGGGTGTAGGCTCTGTGTGTGGCCAGAAATTAGGGGTTTGGGAGAGGGCTCCGGGCTGGGGCAGGGGGTTGGGGTCCAGGGGAGTGAGGGCTCCGGCTGGGGGGTACAGGCTCTGGGGTGGGGCTGGGGATGAGGGGTTTGGAGTGCAGAAGGGGGCTCCAGGCTAGGGCCAATGGGTTCGGAGTGCAGGAGGGGTTGCGGGCTCTGGCTGGGAGTGTGGGTTCTGGGATGGGGCTGGGGATGAGGGGTTTGGGGTGCAGTAGGGGGCTCTGAGCTGCGGTAGGTGTTGGGGTCTGAGGGGGATTGTGGGGTGTGGGCTCTGGGAAGGAGTTTGGGTGCGGGAGGGGGCTCCAGACTGGGGAAGGGAGTTGTGGTGCAGAAGGAGGTGCAGGGTCCCGATGGCACTTACCCTGCCTCCTGGGAAGCGGCCGCCAGGTCCCTGCAGTCGCTAGGCAGATGGGTGGCCAGGAAGGCTATGCACGCTGCCCTCACACCTGCAGGCGCTGCCCCACAGCTCCCATTGGCATGGTTCCCGGCCAATGGAAGCTGCTTAGCTGGCACTCGGGGGGGAGGGGGGGCAGCGTACAGAGCCTCCCTGGCCACCTATGTGCCTAGGGGCCGGACAGGAGCCTGCCTTAGTCCCAGGCCCCTGCTGCATCACCGACTGGACTTTTAATGGCCCAGTCAGCAGTGCTGACTGGAGCCGCCAGGGCCCCTTTTCGACCGGGTGTTCTGTTCAAAAACTGGACACCTGGCAACCTTGCCTGCTCCTACTTCTATTGAGTTGTACAGAGTCAGCCTATACAAGCCCAGGATCTTATTATCTTTCATCATGATCTTCCTGTCTTTCTTCCCTCCTATTCTGTATTACAATCAATTATCTAGTTGGGCCTTGATCCTACAATTGCTTCTGCACAGGCAGACTCAGTGCAGGTCCAGGATTGGAGCCTTAGACTGTAAATTCTTTGGGGCAAGACCATTTTATCGATTTGTATGATGCCTAGTACAACGTGGTCCTGTTTGGGCCATTGGGGGAATGCTACTGTAATATAAATAATGGATAATAATATTAATTGAAGTAAATACCAAACTCCCATTGACTTAAATAGGAACAGGATTGTTTGTTTTTGTCATTTTGGATGTAAATTTTCACAGTAATCAAATATACTGCAACAATCTCCAATAAGTCTTTGGGAGCTTTTAAATCATCACTTCTACTGAATAAAAGTAACAGGAAAATGTGGCATTTAAGCAGTTTTATGAATATGTTTTAGTTTAGGACAGCTATATCATCTACTTAAGAACATTATTAATGTAAATGAGCTTGATATGAAATGCACTGTTACTATACCCAATTTCTTTCCAACAAGATAATTACATGTTCTATCTATTTTGGCCACTTACAAGGCACTTATCACTTAACTATCTAAGTGCCTGTACACTCAAATAATCATAATAACATACTTTTTATACATTTCAGTAGTACTGCAGCAAAATTGCTTTGATACATAAGCTTTAATAGTTTAACATTTTTTTTAAAAAAAGGACAAATATTGCACCATTTCCAGTAGAAGATACATGTTTATAGGCTGATGTCAGAGAGTTTGAAAATAAGCACCATTGTTATGCTGTATATATAGATTTTAATATGTTCAGGAAGAAAATGAAAAGAATAATCATTTTACACTTAATTTTATAAAAGAAACATGAAAGGAAAGAATGAACTGTATTAAACAATTCCACTTTGTCTCAAAGTTATTTATATTATTAGTCTGGGATTTTATTTATGTCTGTCCTACATGCTGTGTAAGACACAGACAAACCAAGTATCAGCATGGAAATACTAACATTTTCCACTAATCTTGGAAGGGCAAAGGTGTTAAAATTATTGATTTATATTCTGGTTTATGTAGTTGAAAGAGACAGATCCAATTTGAGACGACTTGTGTTGTACATACCAATGAAGAAATACATCAGTTTCACTTAAGTTACTGTTAATACTCAGCTACATTTCAGTGAAGTTATCAGACCAAATGCCTCCTAGCACTTGGGTGCAGGGGTGGGGAGGGAGTTGGGGATTATGGAGGACACAGACCCTTTACAATTCTCACACATACCCCATGTATTTAAAAAAAAGTCATGGGGACCCAGTCCTGGTTCTCCCTCTTGCTTCCTCACTCTACAGTGTTAGAGCTGGGTAAAGCAGGGAAAGAAAGGGCCTGGAAATGTTTAGGGCTCCACATCGGGACAGCGAGAAAGCTCATTTAAACAAGTTCTGTGCTCCCTTCTTCCAGCAGCGCTGCATCCACATGGCCATGGATTGAGCACAGAATCTCTTCTCTCCCTCTTGAGCAATATGTCTACTGGTGCAGCTAGCTTTAGACAGCCATAAAGGACATGTGTATCTCTTACTGCAGCATAAAGTGGGTTCACTGACTTCACTGGGAGTTTTACTTGAGTAAGTATTAGACCCACAATTTGTTAAGGGTTTGTAACAGAACTTGGTCCTGCATTCCTTACTTGTACATAACTCCCACAATAATCAATAGGCCAGATTCTTCTCCAAAGATATTCAATTCCCCACTGAAGCCAAGGTAAGTTTTGTTGTAGATGCAGAATCAATTATTAGGAAACTATTCTAGATCATTAAGTAGAATTATTGGCACACACTATACTGCAGTGGTGGGCAACCTACAGCCTGAACGCAGCCCATCTGGGTAATCTGCTGGCAGGCCGCGAGACAAGTTTGTTTACATTGACTGTCCGCAGGCACGGCTGCCCGCAGCTCCCAGTGGCCACGGTTCATTGTTCACCTGATGGGCTGAGTGCGGCCCATACGCCACAGGGTGCTAGGGTTACCAGACAGCTACTGTGAAAAAATGGGACGAGGTGGGGGGCACCTATATAAGAAAAAGTCCCCCAAAATGGGACTGTCCCTTTAAAAAACGGGACATCTGGTCACCCTACAGGGTGCCCACCACTGCTATACTGTGTCTGCACTGTTTGGCAATGTGAACCCCAACGATTTGAAAGCAATAAAAAACACCTCAGTTTCAGAACAAATGTTAGTAATCACAATTATTTTAAAAATTACTTATATGTAGTATTCCTGATTTTCTTATGTTTTAGCATGTCTGTTCAGAACTCAATCCTAGCCTTGTGTGCTCAAAACTCTCATTGACATCAGCTGGAGTTTCAGTTGGAGAGGGAATACAGATTTGGCTGCTTAATGTCATATACTAACTATTCTATTTTTCTGTTATAAATGTCTTCTTTGTATCCTTTTTATTGTTCCACTCTTCAATTTAAGTTTTAATTAGTTTTTTGGAAGTTTTAAAAATATGAATGTTTGCATCAAACAGGTCAGTGCTGACTGGATTGTATTATTGCTCACTGTGGACCTCATCCTGCATTCACTGCAACCTAAAGCTCCACATGAACCCATTTGAAGCCAACAGAGGTCATGGGTATTGAGAGAATGCAAATCAGGCCATCAATAACAGAGAGCCAAAATCTATGGTCCTGACTCAAGCAGAATTCCCATTGACTGCAACAGTAGTTTTGCCTGAGTCAGGACTGCATGATTAGGCCCAGACTCCGTACTAAAATTACAACTGGTGTGTATTGCAGTACAAGAGGATACTTTTTATTTTTGAAAATCTTGTGCAATAACACATATACAAATATAAAACATTTTACTTTTCTATAGTACCAATGGGGTTAAAAGAAGCATACTTGTAGATTAGACCAGAGAGAGAACAAAATGAATTACTAGCTTGCTGAAATCTAATATAAGCAAATACCATAAGTTGTTCCAGAGCAAATTATATTAGTTTCACTGTAAATGTAACATCAAATAGCACACAGAGGGGGTGTATATTTTTTTCACCAATCCTTTTACATGTTACATACATCAGGGGTTCTCAACCTTTTTCTTTCTGAGGCCAACATGCTACAAAAACTCCATGGTCCACCTGTGCCACAACTGTTTTTCTGTATATAAAAATCAGGGCCGGCATTAAGGGGTAGCAAGCAGGGCAATTGCCCAGGGCCCCACGCCACAGTGGCCCCCACTTAGCTAAGCTGCTCAGGCTTCAGCTTCAGGCCCGGGTGGCAGGGCTCGGGGAGGTGGAGCTTTGGTTTATAATATTTTTTTTTTTAAATCGGGAGAAATATATGTCTCTGCCTCAGAAACAAGGTCTTCTGCTGTTCTCGTGCTAAAAGCTAGTAGGCTTGGTCTGCTTGGATGAGAAAAAGCTAGGTTGACCGCAAGTCTAGGATCATATATGTCTGGCTTAGGGCCCTCACTGCAAATTCGCATCAGATTCTCAAGCACTTTTTCAAACATTCTGTTTCTGTAACATGATTTCATCCTCTTGATAAGAGCCCTTTCTTCAGAACAGCAACTGAAACCAGAAATGACTGGATAATATAAATCATGTGATAAAGATTAGGCCATTTATCTTTGCAGTTTGAGAGCACACGTTGACAAAGATTTTTGCCTTGAGGGCTGAGTTAGACTTTTCAGTCTAAAACTTCTGAATAAATTCCAAATGGCCAACTGGGAACCATCAACATTATTTAATTTTAATACTGTTTCAAATATAGTTAAATAAATATTTCAAGCTCTTTAACCCCATGTTCTTCTAGAGCTTGTTTCTTGGCTGGCCAAATGTTTATGTCCAGCAATTTCAAACAGTGAAATAAATCTTTATGTAAGTCTCCAAAGCTGTTTCTCACAGTTTGCTATGTCATCAGTGTAAGTGAGACCTAAAATTCTTAAGCACATTACTATCACCACATAGTCTGATCCAATTGCAAGTTACTGACTTTGGGTTTTTTTCTGCGTCAGCTAACAAGTCATTCAGTGCAACATAAAGTTCCATTCTTCACCCTTTCTAGAGTACTCTAGAATTTCTCCAGCAGCGATGTGACAAAGAACAAGTCAACACAATCTTTCTGAAGAGAATGCCAGCTTTGAGAATGGATCAACTGTTTCTATTATTAGTAAATGATGCAGCACAAACTTCAAGGTTGTCAGAGTTCTCAAACTGCCCCGGGGTCTTGTTTTACCAACAGGAGCTGTTACTTTCTCACTGACCACGCTTTCAAGATGTGGCACTACCATAGGAAATAACTGAATAAAAGGCTTTACTTGCCTTATGTTTGTGCTGTACCCCCTGGGTTTCATTTGCTTTCTCAGACTGGGTTATAGTTTCCTCCATAATCTCTGTTAAGTTTTTTTAAATTACAAAGATGTTTAGGGGTGTTTTGGTGTAAGTTAACCATTTCAGTATAATCAAAACCAATGTTTTAAAAAGTATGTTTAGCTGCCAGCTTCATATGGTGCCTCAGGCAATGCAATGACATAAGAAATGGTATATAGCCTGCTTGAGGAAGGAAGGACTTCTTTCTTGATTTCCAGGTTAAAAGTTCCATCTCCCATGAATCTAAGATATGTATGTAACTAATATCTATGCCAAGTGCTAAGAAGACAGTAAAAAAAAAGTGTGCTTCAGCATTATTATGCTTACCATCGTGTAGGCCCAAGAACTTAACATTTGGCAATCCAATGTTCTACACATAAAGTACATATATCATTTCTAAGTCATTGGAGTTGGTAGAACCGTCGATAAATAATAAAAAAGAGTTGAGCCTGCTCCATGGCAGTTATCATTTTATGTTTTAGGACTTGTCCAACGATATCAGTGAACTGCTTATGTCTCATTTCTGTTACGTATGCTTGTCCCAAATCGCCTCTGCGATGGGCTGCTAGTTTGGCTACATGAAGAAAGTTAGAACATAGAATTTCACCTTTTGCCATCCTGTATACAATATCAAACAATTCGGTAACAGGCTGCCTTTTGCTTGCTTCAGTCCCTACAAAACCTCTGTTCTGAGGTACTGATGTATAGGTATCTAAGATAGCAGCAGTAGGGAATTTTTCAAAACGGATAGCTCTTTGGTGCACTTCCCTGCAGAAGTGTTTGTTTATGTTATCCTTTTTTTTCAAGCGATGAGCCATTAATACCATTAACAAAGGCAGAACTATAATTTCACATTGCTCTAATCTGAACCTCATGTTTTGTACACACAAAGCAATACATTCTACCCACAAACACACTATTCCCAGATGCATATTACAGTCAGTCGTAGGCATTATTCACCCCTGCTTCCCATTTTGTAATCATTCCCATACAAAGATCCAGGCTGTCGCTGTCCCCTCTCACCCTGTTCTCTGCTCAGTCAGTTCTCTCCCTTCCCCAGATCCTTGTGAATAGCTCTGCTCCAGTCTACTGTCAGGACCAGAAAAATATGAAGAATATGAAGTCATATCTGCCAGCAGAAAGTCTTCCCAGTAATTTACCAAAATACTTTAAAATGAAAGATTCTAACCTCAGTTGGTATCCACCATTATGCAACTTCCATAGTGAAATCAAGGAAACCTGCACCCATTTTGTTCTGTGGAACAAAAACCAAAACACAGCTTGTTCTGAAGCAGAATGAAAAAGTTCATATGGGACTCAGGCATGCTGAGCACCTTCTCTTAGAAAGCTCTCCGCTTTTCAAAGGCCTGGGCTCATGGAGTGAATTATGACCACATATAAATTAAGCAATGTATTTTAAAAGGTTCCATGTTACAGATTGCATTTCTGAACCTATTGCTTGAACCAGCCATTTTGCTGAGAAGTAACATAAGCCCTGATTCTGCAAGTGAGTGCACAGGCACATCCCAATAGGGTTCTCCGCAGGAGTCTTCCTGCACAGGGTCACTTGTAGCACTGGGACCATAATTTGTGTCACTGGTTACACAAAAGCAATCCAGGCTCTACCCTGACCTTAATCTATATGCATCTCAGTTTCTTCATCTGCCAAATGGGGATAATAATGTTTGCACATCTCTGTAAATCACTTGGGGATCTACAAATGAAAAGTTCAATGCAAATGGTAACCACATTTATAATAGTAAATACTAAAAAAAGAGTTTGGCTAGAGATATAAAACATCTTGCTTCAGGCTTTAAACCACTCTCTAACTATTAGGATTAGTAAGATATTTCCCTGGGAGGCAGATTATCCCGCGTCTTCCTACTATGGGATTTCTTGCACCTTCTTTTGAAACAGCTGGTGCTGGCCGCTGTCAGAGAGAAGATATGGAAGTAGATGGATTGCTGGTCTGATCCAGCGTGGCAATTCTGTTCCTATTGTTACAAATGAGTTAACAAATCAGAAAGTTTAAATGTCTCAAGACTCCCACTGAAGTAATTTCAAGTTGTGAGGACGAGACTTTTCATTAAAATGGCTTCCATTCACAGTATGCTCAGCAATTTCAGTTGTAATTAAATCTTTGGACCCAGTCCTACCGTCCCCACAGAGACAAAGTCCCACTGAAGCACTGGGTGTTTTCACAAAATAGTTGCTCCTTTTTTGAGATTCAGTTTGACAAATTTCAGAACATGAGCATCTCACACAAATCATACGTGAGTTTGTAATACTTTTAAAATATTTTAGATAAAATTCTTCCATTTCTTTAAGAAGAAAAATATTTTAAAAATTATCAGGCAGTTTATGGAAACCAGTTCTACTAAAAGAATTAAATTTGACATTTGATTTTACTTCTGAGAAAACAAAAACAAAAAGGCATTCGACAGTAAATAGTAAATATTTTTAAACATTTGAAAAGACCAAGTAATTTACAGCTGCACTCAAGTGCATGGCACTATAGTGACGGCCATTAGCATACCTGCAGTTAAGGTCTGTCAGTGCTGAGAATAACTGGTCTGTCCTCCTGCTATATGAGTGGTCTGAAAAGTAATATCTCCTGGCAGGTATCTCCCAGTCCTATATGATAAATGAACTAAAGAGCTCAGGAAATAATATACTCTATGCATATAGAGGAGACGCAAACACAAGGGAAAATGGGATGCTCCAAGTTGACAGGCCTTTGTTAACTTAAAAGTCTTCTGTGGAGATAGAGGTGGTTAGGGACTATTTAGAAAAGCTGGACGTGCACAAGTCCATGGGGCCGGACGAGTTGCATCCGAGAGTGCTGAAGGAATTGGCGGCTGTGATTGCAGAGCCATTGGCCATTATCTTTGAAAACTCGTGGCGAACGGGGGAAGTCCCGGATGACTGGAAAAAGGCTAATGTAGTGCCAATCTTTAAAAAAGGGAAGAAGGAGGATCCTGGGAACTACAGGCCAGTCAGCCTCACCTCAGTCCCTGGAAAAATCATGGAGCAGGTCCTCAAAGAATCAATCCTGAAGCACTTGCATGAGAGGAAAGTGATCAGGAACAGCCAGCATGGATTCACCAAGGGAAGGTCATGCCTGACTAATCTAATCGCCTTTTATGATGAGATTACTGGTTCTGTGGATGAAGGGAAAGCAGTGGATGTATTGTTTCTTGACTTTAGCAGAGCTTTTGACACGGTCTCCCACAGTATTCTTGTCAGCAAGTTAAGGAAGTATGGGCTGGAAGAATGCACTATAAGGTGGGTAGAAAGCTGGCTAGATTGTCGGGCTCAGTGGGTAGTTATCAATGGCTCCATGTCTAGTTGGCAGCCGGTATCAAGTGGAGTGCCCCAAGGGTCGGTCCTGGGGCCGGTTTTGTTCAATATCTTCATAAATGATCTGGAGGATGGTGTGGATTGCACTCTCAGCAAATTTGCGGATGATACTAAACTGGGAGGAGTGGTAGATACGCTGGAGGGGAGGGATAGGATACAGAAGGACCTAGACAAATTGGAGGATTGGGCCAAAAGAAATCTGATGAGGTTCAATAAGGATAAGTGCAGGGTCCTGCACTTAGGACGGAAGAACCCAATGCACCGCTACAGACTAGGGACCGAATGGCTAGGCAGCAGTTCTACGGAAAAGGACCTAGGGGTGACAGTGGACGAGAAGCTGGATATGAGTCAGCAGTGTGCCCTTGTTGCCAAGAAGGCCAATGGCATTTTGGGATGTATAAGTAGGGGCATAGCGAGCAGATCGAGGGACGTGATCGTTCCCCTCTATTCGACATTGGTGAGGCCTCATCTGGAGTACTGTGTCCAGTTTTGGGCCCCACACTTCAAGAAGGATGTGGATAAATTGGAGAGAGTCCAGCGAAGGGCAACAAAAATGATTAGGGGTCTGGAACACATGAGTTATGAGGAGAGGCTGAGGGAGCTGGGATTGTTTAGCCTGCAGAAGAGAAGAATGAGGGGGGATTTGATAGCTGCTTTCAACTACCTGAAAGGGGGTTCCAAAGAGGATGGCTCTAGACTGTTCTCAATGGTAGCAGATGACAGAACGAGGAGTAATGGTCTCAAGTTGCAGTGGGGGAGGTTTAGATTGGATATTAGGAAAAACTTTTTCACTAAGAGGGTGGTGAAACACTGGAATGCGTTACCTAGGGAGGTGGTAGAATCTCCTTCCTTAGAGGTTTTTAAGGTCAGGCTTGACAAAGCCCTGGCTGGGATGATTTAACTGGGATTTGGTCCTGCTTCGAGCAGGGGGTTGGACTAGATGACCTTCTGGGGTCCCTTCCAACCCTTATATTCTATGATTCTATGATTCTCTTCAAAGTCCCAAGGATGCATGGCTGTATTTTTTTTTTAAAGCAGCTTTTCCTATAATCCAAGCATGCAAGCTGCTGAGAGGCTGATCATTCTTCATTTAGAGAAATCAGTGTGGGATGGTGGAGCCATAGAAAACCCGCTCAATACAGAGGAGTCAAAGAAGCTGAAAAGTTCTGCGACAGAACTTTTTAGTTTGCTCATAGATCTGGGAAACTGCTAATAGCTCTGCAGAGGGACTCTACTGCTGCATGCCGGAGTTGGGGCTTGTTGCAGCTCAGTTTAACCCAGCAGGGCTGGCTGGAGAAGGAACAGATGAAGTTTGTTTGTTTTTAAATTAGGTATGCGATCACATTTCACACAGGGCCAGTGACCATAAACTCCGGAGTAGGGGCTTCAGAGGGGTTGTGGTTGCTATTCTGTCCCAGGCTTGAATAGCAAAAGATCTGATCAGGCTTTTCTAGGCCCGTCCATAAGCTGGATTAATGAATTCTACACTTTGTCCGTCACAGAAAATTTGCTTCATCAACTTGGTATGGGCAAAGGGCTTAATTTCACCCCTGAATAACTCTCTTGCTCAAATAAATTGGTTAGTCTCTAAGGTGCCACAAGTACTCCTTTTCTCTTGCATTTAAAAACCTCAAACAAGTAAATATTATTTTTGAAAAATTGTAAATAAAATTGTTCCCACCTGTTAGTTTGTATCATAATTTTCAGTCTGGAGCAAATTTTATTGCTGAGTTCCATGCCAATAAAAATGAAATCATGAAAACCCAGGGACCAAATTCAGCAAATGTAGTAAACAGAGGACTAACATATGCAAAAGAAATCCATTGCTTCAGAAGGGAGATTCGCCAGTGTGTAATACAAGCTGTGTGTCTGGCTTACAATGGTGGGAAGGGCCAGTTTTAACATATAGCAGGACTAGAGCTGGTAGAAACATTTCCAATGAAATATTTTTCTATTGGAAAATGTTGATCAAAATCAACATGTTTATGTAGAATGGTTCAATTACAATTAAATTTCATTTAAAAAAAACTTGTAAAATCAAAATATTCCAAAACTTTATCAGAATGAAAAGTTTGGATTATTTTGAAATCTTTTCATTTCAAAATTTTAAATTTAAATTTAAATTTATGAAACAAAAAATATTAAAATAACATTTAGGCAATCAGTGGGTGATTGCCAATGCTTGGTTTAAGGAAAGAAAAAGATCATCTTTTCACATACTAAAGCAGTGGACTAAGCACACAAATAGATCTTACTAACCCAAATGAACCAGAGGAAGATGGTTAGAGACTGTAAGGTTATCCTAAGTGAAATGGGACACAAGCCATTCGTGTTTGTCGTGACTGGCAACACACCATGCAAACTGCATGTCACAACAGCAGATAAGTTTAGGGAGACTGTCACAAAGTTTGAGCCATGAGATATGCACATTGGAACAGCAAAAGAGGAGTGGTGTATCGTTAAGAATGTATTGATCTGATGCTGTGGTGCTATGAGGACGTGCTAAGCTGGGTAGACCACAATCTTCTGAAGAATGGCATCCTGAAGATGCGAAGAAAGGAGTAAGAAATGAGAGAAGCCAGAAACATGGTGCTAAATAACCTTTCGGAAAAAAACAGTTGCATTCTAAAGAGCAAAGCAATCAATCAGAAAAAGTGAGAAACCTAGTTTTATATGAGCTGTATAATGAGTTGGACAACTGCCCTCAGCTTGCCAAGAAGATCATGTGGACAAGAAACAAACATATCATTTGTAAAGGATACAGCGGGCAGCCTGTTTACGACTGGAGACATGTAACTGATGGTGAGAATACTATGAGGATCTGATTCATGAGGAAAACCTTTTGTATGCTACGTTACCATTGTGTGAACTGATAATGAAAGATATTGGTGACTTGTCAGAGGAAGACATCAAAGCTGCACTGCTGAAGATGGCATGGGGAAAAGCAGTAGCTCTAGATAAAGTCGTGCCAGAAATGATGAAAGCCTTGAGAGAGGTTGATGTATGCTGGCTCACGCAAGTCCTGTGCGCAGTTTCAAAGGAAAAGGAAATCCCAAGAGAATGGGGAAAGTCCATACTGGTACCAGTATATAAACAAAAGAGTGACATACATGACTGTTTGAAGTGGGCCAGCACTGAGTCCATTACTATTCAAAATTGTGATGGACTTCATAAATAAGTAAATCCAAATGAAAGGTGGCACAAAGTTGATATGTTCAGACGATATTGCACTAATGGCTGACAGTGAGGAAGATTTGGTCCAGGTGATTGATGCCTGTGACAGAGAACTAACAAACTATGGCCTCAATATGCGTAAAGAAAAAACTGAAGTGGGTGACTTGCGTGGAACCAAGACAGATGAATAGCAACATTGAGGGCCAGCGCCTAAATCAGGTTTCTGCATTTAAGTACTACGGATTAGCAGCAAATGCGGAAATTGACATGGCAAGGCAAAGCTGCGGAGCACAGAGAAAGTCTAGTGCAAGAAAAGTGGGGTTATTTATGACATTTGGATGCCTAGAATACTTTAGAGACAACTGTACAAAACCATGGTAAGACCAGCTCTTCTGTATGGATCAGAGACCTGGGCAACCAAAAAGAGTCACTTGAGAAGAACTGAAGCCATTGAAATAAGATATTTGAGTGCAGTGAGAGGGAAAACTTTGCTGGACCACATGTGGAATGATGTCATAAGGACTGCAGACCAAGGTCTGCAGTATCAGAGAGAAGCTGCAAAACAGGAGTCTGAGATGGCGTGGGTATGTAAGAAAGATGGATGAAGGGAGGCATTTGAGACAAGACTTCATGGGCAAAGAACAAAAGGATGGTCAAGAAAATGATGGCTAGACTGTGAGTGGAACTACGGAGTGGATATGGAGGGAGTGTGGGACTGGCAAGCCGGGAAAAGAGTGATCTGGTGACCTGACTCCAGCTGAGAAAAGGGGCAGAAGAAGAGGAATATTATATTATTTTATACTGTATTATATTTTAATGTTATATTCTACCAATTAAGTAGCAATTAGAATGCCACTTATCAATTAGAATGTCAATTTTAAAATGAACTACTAATTAGAATACCCATTACTAATGATATTATATAAATTGAACAGAAATGAAATGTTTTGATTGACCTGAAACAAAACAACTTTTTCAGAAATTTCATTTAGTGGGAAATTTCAAAATTTTGACTTGTAATTCTGATTTAGAATGATAGTTTTTGAAGTGTTTGAATATTCCATGGACTGGAAACTCCAAGTTTCAACCAGCTCTAACCAGGACTTTTCACAGCTCACACCCATGTAAGCCTCCTTGAAAAACTATTGCATTAGTACTCACCCTCCATTCCATACGGACAAATATTGATGCAACCTCTTTCTGACAGAGTACCCGGGCTCCCAGACATAGTTTGTGCCCTCAGGGACTTCTGCATAATTTATTATCAGCATAAGCTAACATAAGCATTTACAAGCACAGCTGCAGCACCGGTGAATATGACACAGTGCCTGAGGAAGAGAATGAATGCCTTGAGGAGCTGGTTGCATCATTCAGGTGTATGTCCTAATAAAACAAAATGTAGAGTCAAAAAGTACAATGAAGAGCTGCATCACAGGCCTCTACAGGACACCCTTAAACAAAACTCCTTCCTGTATTGTATTTTATTGTAACGAGAAAACTACACTATTGTGTTA
This sequence comes from Caretta caretta, assembly GCF_965140235.1. NCBI lineage: Eukaryota > Metazoa > Chordata > Testudines > Cheloniidae > Caretta > Caretta caretta. Next base: position 32,380,366 of record NC_134207.1, on the reverse strand, counting down.
TGTTGTTGCCTTGAAATCTCAGCCCTTGCAAATAATTTACTAAAATATTTACTTCACACTGCACCTAACTTGGTTACACTGGCCAAATTCTGATCTGACTTACACTCCATGGAATCTCACTGACTTCCAAGAATGTTAGTCAAATAGAATTTGGCTAAGTATCCAATTCAAGGCCAGACCATCTTCTTCATTGGAAAAAAAGGCAGGAGAGGACTTAGAAGAAAGGAAGGTTTCCTCTAGAACATATCATCGGGGGAAGAGTTGCTCCTTGTCTGTTCATAATGAATGGATGGTTCTATCCCCAGAACCTGTAGGTTTGAAAGAATCTACTACATGTATAGGACTCTGTGTAGAGGCCCAGTGCCTTCATGCTTTCTTCAGGTAACCTTCCTGAAACACTTCTGCCATCAAAACCTGCCCTCAGAGGGAGACTCAAGATGCAGCAGCTAGAGTTGCCAGGACTGAAGATTTTTAGAGTGAACTTGGATCTCTCAGGAGCTCTGAACAGGAGGAGGAATACTGACAGACCGGACTTCTAACATCCTTAACCCCTGGAAAGTATTGAGAGTGCGAAACTCATGCATATCAAGTTAAGAGGATCTTTTATTCCTCCTGTCATAAAATCCTCTACAGTTGTTCACATAAATGATTATCTGCCTATATGTTCACCTTTGCAGAATGCTATACAATCTATCCCATTTTTAATCCTGTTATTTTAATTGTTGTGCATGATTTTCTGAGATCAGGGAATCATAAAACAGTTACTAAAAGTAGTGAAAACATAATAACATGTGAAGTAAGCATAGCATAACAAAAATAACAAAGTAAGTGTATGAATGCTTTCATATAGTTGAGGCTCCACATTATTATTCCAGCAATATTCTAATTTGGTATGTAAAATGTATCACCATCTTTCAGAAGACATGGATATATGACTTCTAGGCCTATAAGTGTTAGTAAATAATTTCTATGCAGAATTCATAGGCTAAGGAAGGCCAAGACTGCTCATCATCCACCCACATTTTGGGGCTGTCAAGGTTCCTCCCCCACTCTGAACTCTAGGGTACAGATGTGGGGACCTGCATGAAAAACCTCCTAAGCTTATCTTTACCAGCTTAGGTCAAAACTTCCCCAAGGTACAAAATATTACACCCGTTATCCTTGGAATGGCCGCTACCACCACCAAACTAATACTGGTTACTGGGGAAGAGCTGTTTGGACGCGTCTTTCCCCCCAAAATACTTCCCAAAACCTTGCACCCCACTTCCTGGACAAGGTTTGGTAAAAAGCCTCACCAATTTGCCTAGGTGACTACAGACCCAGACCCTTGGATCTTAAGAACAATGAACAATCCTCCCAACACTTGCACCCCCCCTTTCCTGGGAAATGTTGGATAAAAAGCCTCACCAATTTGCATAGGTGACCACAGACCCAAACCCTTGGATCTGAGAACAATGAAAAAGCATTCAGTTTTTACAAGAAGACTTTTAATAAAAAATAGAAGTAAATAGAAATAAACAAATCCCCCCTGTAAAATCAGGATGGTAGATATCTTACAGGGTAATTAGATTCAAAAACATAGAGAACCCCTCTAGGCAAAACCTTAAGTTACAAAAAAGATGCACAGACAGAAATAGTTATTCTATTCAGCACAATTCTTTTCTCAGCCATTTAAAGAAATCATAATCTAACACATACCTAGCTAGATTACTTACTAAAAGTTCTAAGACTCCATTCCTGTTCTGTCCCTGGCAAAGACCAGCATACAGACAGACACAGACCCTTTGTTTCTCTCCCTCCTCCCAGCTTTTGAAAGTATCTTGTCTCCTCATTGGTCATTTTGGTCAGGTGCCAGCGAGGTTACCTTTAGCTTCTTAACCCTTTACAGGTGAGAGGAGCTTTCCCCTGGCCAGGAGGGATTTCAAAGGGGTTTATCCTTCCCTTTATATTTATGACAGGGGCTTTGGATGGATCAGAGATTGGTAATGGTATATAGACAGAACCTTCCCCTTCTAGGTCACAGATTCAAATCAAAGCCTAGGTTAGTGGCAAATGAAAACTGTTACTATTCTGTCTAGTTCCTAGTGGAGAGGTGATCACACTTAAAAATTACCACAGTTGGCAGCTGCAGGAGAGAATGGGCAGAAAGCTAAGAACGTCAATTCTATAGAACAGGCTTAAGGACACTAGAGGGCAACATGGGTGAAGACAGTAATGCCGCTGCCCTTGTTATTATTTTGTTTATAGTAGCCCCAAAGACCCCAGACAGAATGAGGGCCCCATGGTGCTAAGTGCTGTATACCATGTAATTAATGACAGTCACTACCCTAAAAAACATAGTCTGTTGTACCTGTTCTGTGGATAAATACAGGATTTCAATCTGGTACCGTCTATGAGAAGTAAGTTCACTTTAAAAAGTAAAAATATAAGGGAAATCTGTATTTATATTCTAGTCCTAAACAGTTTTTATCAAGCTCTTACAACACAAAGACTTGTTTTTCAAATCACCTTTATACTTGCATACAGGTAGGCAGCTGTGCAGATTTATCTTTAACATGGGAGAATGTTAACTTTACATAGAATTGCATATGGTTGCATCTTGACAAGTATAGAAACTTTATGTTATTTGCTCATATTGACAGGAAGCCTTTTAAATATGAAAGAACAGGAAGAAACAGTTTTGGAGTGATGAGAGAATGATGTGAAAAGATGAGATAATGTTAAAATGGGACAATTTTAACAATGCTTGGTTTAGTTTGCATTTGGAGATGAACAATATAGTCCATGTAATCATGATGCAGACTACTTCTTTAGCACCCTGTAGAGGCTGCTTAAAGAGTGACATCCTTTAAGACAGTAATGCCAACTCTTGGCAACAGAGTTGATGGTGAAAGAGAGCTCCTGAATTTTGTACTGAGGAGATGGTACAAGAAAGCCAGAAACAGAGACCAAGAATCAAGAGGATGGGGTTCTGAAATCCAAAGAAAACTGATTGAGTCTTTGTCTTTTTGGGGGTGGGGGTGGGGGTGGAGTTAAGCATCTTTTGGGCATAAATTCTTGTTCATAAGACAATGAACATGAAAGGCAAAAATAGAATTTTTATTTAAAAACAAACAGTTTAAAACTTGTGTGAGTAGCCACATGCAGTATTTTAAAATGCCATAACTGTAGTTTTCATGTGAAGAAAGAAATCTGGTGGACTTTGAACTGGCCTACCTTGCTATTCCCTCCCCACCAGCATATCTGCAGCCCCACATCACTGGCCAAAAGTTGTTCCAAGGGAGGAAAGAGAGGAAGCAAAACATAGTACAGTTTTTATGTTGTAATGTCATGAAGTGGAACAGTGACAAAACAAAAAGTGCGTACTGCAAAAATCAATCCTGCACCTACCATGAATAATTTCTATGAAGTATGCACAAGGTCCCTTTTTATTTAGGTCAAAACTGACTCTATTTACACATGTTCACTCTTAAATATATTAACTGTACCAGCTCTTTAGTTTGTTTTATTTGGTGCATATGAATAGAGAAAATGTCATAATATAAAATGTAAAACTACTGAAATGAGCAGGAGTACTTGTGGCACCTTAGAGACTAACCAATTTATTTGAGCATAAGCTTTCGTGAGCTACAGCTCATGCATCCGATGAAGTAAGGTGCCACAAGTACTCCTTTTCTTTTTGCGAATACAGACTAACACGGCTGTTTCTCTGAATACTGAAATGAGGACACTTGTGAAAATGCAGACAAACCTTTTACTGTAATGACATGGGTAATGCCAAAATAAGGAGAGTGAGATAACTTTTATTACTTTAGTAAGTGGTACATAAGTATATTTTGCTGTATGTAAATATATATGCCTAGGAATGATAAAGAATGTAAAAGATCAATGTGAATAGAACCAACCTTGATACAATCAGTATTTAAATAATCATTAGGCACTTCTAAACATTGTCAAACTGTAATAGCATTGCAGATGAATTTTCAAACTCCTTGACAGTCCTTTTCTAAAGTTCTAATATAGAAAATGAGCTAAATGTAAGTCTATGTATTAATTTATAGGAGTTTTACTAGTTTTGCATAAAAACCATTTAATTCAATTAAAATTCTGGTCTAAGCAGCAGAACATATGGAAAAGGAAAACATTCTGTATACCAAAACAATGCTTCTGCAATTTGAATTGGATAAATCAATTAATTATATCAAGCTGTTTCCTGCTAAACTTTCATGTATCCATATACTCAGGTATGAAAGCTCAATAAATAACTTTAGAGGAAACAGCAAACATGTTAAAATAGCATTGCTTTCTTGATCCTGTATTGACAATGTGCTATATAAATCATAAATGAAATACTGTGTTATACATATGATCATAACATCACTTGAAGCTAAAAATACTTTTCTCTTGTGGTATCATTCTTTCAAAGATCTCAAAGCATATTGCTTGTATTAATTTAGTCTCATTTAGTACTCCTAGGAAGTTGATAAATATTATGATATTAATTTTAAAAATGACTAACCTGAGGCACAGACTAAAATCAAGTGATTTCCCCAAGATCACACTGTGAGTCAGTGGCACCTGGTATTTTGTTCTTCTGTGTTCTGTTTCCACTGCCCCACCAGCATAAAAGGGCCATAAAGCCAGGAAAACCAGTCACCAGGAAATTCATCTGGCATAAGGGAAATCCTTTGGTGGTATAAAGCCAGTATTAGTTCTGACATGCATCTTCCTATCACAAAGGATCGAAAGTACTGCCAGTGAAAATGGGGCATGTCTGAAGTGGCTATTCCCGGCTCCTGTAGTGTGTCTGTGAAGGTGGATGCAATTTAGAGCAACTCTGAGCCTACTCTAACTTGTACTGGGTGCTGTTATAATTAGGATGACAAATTTACCCTCATTTATAAACTCAACTATAAAAAGTATGTAGAAATTCATAAAAAAAAGTCACAATAACCTATAATCATAAATGTTAATAAAAAGTAAAGTACAAAAAAGACAGAAAAACTAAATTAGTTTAAACAAAAAGGCCTACTAATTAACTCAAAAACTGTGTTAAAATCTTGCTTAGTAAACAAAAAAAATGTAAATCTGGCAATTAATAAACCAAAATTAGTTTGTCGAATATTAAGCGTAATGAATGGACAAAATAATAAGGGGGTGGACTATTCCACCCAACACTCCCTTATTAAGTTCTTTAAGAAAGAGACTTTGGGGAGAAAAGGTGGAAGAACAAATGGTAGCTACTGGAGTGAGTTTCACCATCATGGCTTCCAACTCCACTGTCTTTTGGGATCCTGGACCTTCTTCGTCCCAATCCTGAAATAAATCCTGATCAGATTTGGCCAACGAGAAGGACCCATATGAAATCTTCTCCTCTACCAGCTGCCTCTGAATCCAAAACACCCCCTGGGATAAAACTGGATGGGACTTTAACGACATCAACAAAGGTCCAGCCCATCTCAATTAACTTCTTCTCTCTTACTCCAGAGGGCCGCTAGTACCACCTTTGATACCAACTAAGAGACTGTCAAACAAGGGTTTTGTTCCTTCTAAAAACTCTCCAGCTAAAAGGGAAAGGGAACAAGGGATGTGGTCAAAATGAAAGCCTTACTCAATACTTTACATTTCCAATGCTTTCAGTGTTTTTCCTTCTTTTCTTTAAGTTAAAATATATAATAGTGTGTTTGCCATAGTACTAAGCAGGCAGAAGTCTCTATATACCAAATCCTGAAGCTTATTTAACTCTGTTTAATGTTAGACAGTATTCACATCCCCAGCTTTACTTCCCCTCACTGTGTGTGTATGGAGTGGAGCACAACCAGAATGGAGAATCAGGCCTCAAAAGTTCCAGTTCTCATTCCCCTGCTCTAATGTAAAACCAGTGGTATTAAAGCTTGGCTGCTGCAAAAAGTATTAACGCCAAATATTTAAGTTTCAAAATAGTTTTAAATTTTGATTTTAAAACTTTGATTTTAAAAATTCTTCCTCTAAGATATAACAAAATATTTTAAAATATGTGGATTTTACTAGCTTTCCATTGTTTGGAAACTGAATATTTATTTTGCTTAACCCATGTTTTTGCACCCTAACAATATTCATTGATGATATCAGTGGATGCATTCTCAGTCTCAGGAATTCACCTGGCCACTACTATGCATGTTATGGCAGTCATATGTTTGTTTAAAAGTCAAAATGTTTAATTCAGCCTTAATAGATGTGCATAGCTGCAAATGATGTACAGTGCCTTTTCCAGGATGTACATTCCAGATCATTATGCCCCTATGCGCTTACAGCGTCTGAGAAGAAGAGAGAGAGCGCTGAAGCTTGTCCTTGACATAATGTCTCATCATACGCAGATACTTTAATTTGTTATTGTTTAGTTTTCAGTATACAGTGACAAAGATTTCCCAAAGACTGAAAAATCTAAACAAACAATTTGCAAAATGATTCTCCATCAAATTCCACATTTTCCTAAAGAAGATTAAAAACTAAGGGTCAAATTTTCTGCTTGCGTAGTCCATTGACTTTACCGCAGTTATGCCAGCAGAGAATTTGGCTCTAAGTATTAACCAGGGTGAAAGTATCCATTGAGAAGCAATTATGAACTCTTTGGATCTGATGCTCCTCTGATTTATATCAATTTTACACTTGTGTAACACTCAATGCACACAGGTGTAAGTTAGAGGAAAATCAGTTCCTTATTTGCAAATTTCTGCATCCATGGTCGCACACTAGTGACTTAATGTGGTTATTAATTACATATATGATTGAATATTTAGTGCTGGTATTTATAAACATGACTCTAATTGCCATTAATTCCTGCACACTGACTAGCTCTTCAGGGTGAGAATCTATGAGAAGTAGATAGCTGTGGAGCAAAATAACCAAATTCTGTATATATAATCTCAATGCCTATTGTAACTCCACTAGTGACCCGTATTAACATTCCTGCTTCAAGATGATTATGTTCTGTGCTGCCAGTGCCCTTCCCAGACAGAACATTTAACAAGTTTAATTGGCATCAGTTTCATAGCTGAATTTATATTGAGTTCTTCCTGCTAAAAGGAAGATTTCTCCTTTACCTTATCCGCTGTTAATGCATCAACTGTGATTTGATTTTTTTGAAAAGCATACCTCCAATAACGTCACTTGAAAACCCTGTCAGTGCATGACTTCTTTCAACTGTTGTGTATCACCAACTGTTGGTTTGCATTAGAGGTTACTTTACTTACAGATTGATCCAAGCCCTATTGAAGTCCATGGGAGATTTTCAGGCCCTCAATTCCAAACCCAGAGAACCTGGCCTCCAGTGAAACCGCTGTGGTTCTGTTGTGGAGAGGGTGTGAACCCTCAGAATGAAACTGGGACTAGCTGATCAAGAACTTCCTAATGCTGGAATAGAGGCCACACAGACTGTTACTATTCTACCACTTGCTATGAAGGATTCATTTCCTTCCCCATCCTCTAAGCTACTAGCACTGAGCCCAACTACTTGGGCTGAGCACTGGAAACAGGGTTAGTTGAGTTCCTCATGGTCCCTATGGTGGCTATGTAAAGTGGCGGCTATGTTCTCTCCCCACAGGTGATAGAAGAAGTGATCCATATATACTACAAATGTTTAAAATGCTTCATGTAAAAGAAAGATAGATATCTTTTTGAAAATGTTTATCTTTTGTGTACAGTATAAGAATATTGCTAGATTAGGCAGACTTAAAATTAACAATCACTGTTCATAATTAACGAATGTCAATACTATACACAGTTTATAGTTTATAAACTATATAGTTTATAGTTTGACTCCGTGGGTGCTCTGGGGCTGGAGCACCCACAGGAAAAAAAAATAGTGGGTGCTCAGCACCCAGCAGCAACCACGCAGATAAACACCTCCCCACCAGTGCCTCCTGGCAGCCCTGCCAATCAGCTCCTCCCGCTCTCTCCCAGTGTCTCCTGCCCACTGCGATCAGTTGTTCAGTGGCATGCAGGAGGTGCTGGGGAGGAGGGGGAGGGGTGGGGGCAGGAAGAAGTGACTTGGGTACTAGGGGGAAGGGGTTGAGGGTGTGGGATGGAGCAGGGACAGGAAGAGGCTGGGTGGGGCAGGGGTGGGGATTTGAAGGAAGGGGTGGAGTGGGGGCAGGGCTTAGGGTTGAGCAGCCCCCGGGATCTGAGTAAGTTGGCGCCTATGAATATACACAGAGTTTATAGTATTAATACACACAGAGACAGAGTTAAAACTAATACACAGAGTTTCTGGTGCCCTCAAGTTAAGAAGGATATTGATAGATTGCAGAGGGGGTTCAGAGAAGAGCCACAGGAATGATTAAAGAATTAGCACACATGCCTTATAGTGGTTGACTCAAAAAACTCAATCTATTTAGTTTAACAAAGAGAAGGGTAAAGGGTGACTTGATTACAGTCTATAAGTATCTACATGGGAACAAATATTTAATAATTGGCTCTTCAGTATAGCAGAGAAAGGTACAACATGATCCAATGGCTGGAAGTTGAAGCTAGACATATTCAGACTGAAAATAAGTCATACATTTTTAACAGTGAGAGTAATTAACCATTGGAACAATCTACCAAGGATCGTGGTGGATTCTCCGTCACTGACAATTTTAAAATCAAGATTGGATGTTTTTTCTAAAAGATTTGCTCTAGGAATTATTTTGGGGAAGTTCTATGGCCTATGTTATACAGGAGGTCAGACTAGATGATCACAATGCTCCCTTCTGGCCTTGGATTCTATGAATATATGCTATTAACTTTAATAACTTGTGTATCTCAATGACGAGAGGAAATTTTCTTTAGTGGCTAGAGTAGACAGGTGGCAAGAAGGACTCCTGTATTTTATTCCTGCCTCTACCATTTACATGTTTTGTGACCCTTGAGGAAATAACTTAGTATCTCTGTGCCTTAGTTTACCTACCAGTAAAATGAAAATAATGCTTGCCTACTTCAGAAAGGTGATGCAGATTTTAATAAATTAAGATTAGTAAAGTTGGAACTCCTCAAAATGAAAGGAGTTCATACTCTTATGCACAAAATATTAATTTTTTCTTTTAAAAATAAATAAAAATTAAGTCAGTTTTTATGGGTTATTATGTCATTCTTCAGTGGTACCTACAAAATATCATGAGCTGGATTTACCCAGGGTTTGTGTTGACTTCCATCAATGTAGACCCTAGCAGAGGATCCTAGCACCAGAAAGTCCAGTCAGAGCATGGGTTGTGATAGCACAAGGCATCTGGAACTTTTCTTTTGACAGATGGCCTGCCATTGTAACCAATACAGTCCCCAAAATGGGCACCATCACCATGAAAGAGGTGCGTCCAGGACAACAAAGGATGTGTTGACACAGTGCATCTCCTGAGCAGCCTCCACCCAGTGGAGCTCCTACAAAATCCTGGCAGAGAGTAAACGTGTCCTTCCCAGGCAGAAACCCCCAGGAAAAGTATTTTGGGGCATTATCACCATTCAGGTGAATCCACCAGTGTGCAACAGACTAGTCTGGTGCAGCGAAGTGCAAATTACACCAGTAAAAGTGAATCTGGCCAGATGTCCCATACCCAGTTTAAGATAGGAAAACACTTTACCTATGGAAAAATCAGTCACATTTAAACTCATTCCAAGGACTCATTAACTTCTTTAAACAACATCATAGAAACAAAATGTAGATAAAATGATCATTTATGAACACAGTGTACTCATTTAAAATTTCAGTTAGGGTAACAATGCATAAAGAAAAGGAGTACTTGTGGCACCTTAGAGACTAACCAATTTATTTGAGCATAAGCTTTCGTGAGCTACAGCTCACTTCATCGGATGCATACTGTGGAAGTGAGCTGTAGCTCACGAAAGCTTATGCTCAGATAAATTGGTTAGTCTCTAAGGTGCCACAAGTACTCCTTTTCTTTTTGCAAATACAGACTAACACGGCTGTTACTCTGAAACCTGTCAGAATGCATAAAGAACCCTTATTTTGATATGTTGCATAGTCAGACTTTTCCAGTGCAATTTTGTCAGCACTGAATGCATCAAAATTGAATTTAATAAGGAATTAAAGTAATGCTGAGGATCTGGACAACTCACAAAAAAAAATAAACTGACAGTTCATGCTAAAAAAAACATTAACCCACTGCCAGAGGAATGACTCCATATAATATGCAGCCTCTCTCATACGCATATACAATTCCTATTTATGTCAAATGAAATTGTACTCACCTATATGAATAAAATTTTGGTCCTCGAGGCCAAATTCTACCCTGAATTACATTGATTTCAGTGGTGCTAGGTATGAAGTGAGCAAGGGTAGAATTTGAATTTGGCCCAATAAAACCCATAACTGAGGGCCTACCAGAGTTGGAGGAATTAGAACTGTAAAGGAGAATTTCAGCTTTCGTTTTTCAAAAATGTATATTGCTAGCCATTTTTCCTGTGAAGGCAGCATGGAAAATGTAAAAGCATTTGCGAAAGGTTGAAAAGATAGCGTACCTAAATTATTAACGTGATAAACCAGGACATCTATCCATAAAGATGTTGCCCACCCTTTATTCAAGACCATAGTTTTTTCCCTCCACTTAAACACACTTATCTCCCTCTTCCCTTCACAGCATGGTAGCATGAGGCCAAAGGAAAAAGCAAACATCAACGAGCTTCTGAATATTCCCAAGTCTGGTAATGTTAAAAAGAAATGTATATTGTACATGCCACCTCCTCACAACTGAAAGACTATTTTCCAGGAAGGCCCCAGGAGCAAAAGATTTGCCATAGCTCTTGACTCCACATCTCCCACCAAAAGTGCATTGCTCTGCCAATTACACCGTTAGGTTGGCACTTTTAGAAATTAACTTGAATTTCTCCCTTTATATTTATTTTTCATTTTTAAACTAAAGATTAGACACTCATTTAAAAAATGTGCAGTTTTGAATAGAAAATTTTTACAAATACCTACAATTAAACAAAAGAAACCGATAAACAAAAAAAACCCTATTTCTATTGTCGAAAACTGACCAAATTCTTTCAACCAAAACAAGTTTTTAAGTTTAAGTGTTTTGAGACCTTTTATGCCAAGCTATGTCCTGGTGCAAATATTTTAAGCTAAATAAAGAGATCAAAAATGAAGATTTTTTAAAGAAACTGCAGGCAGATTCATAATTACTGTTTGGCTAACGAGCACTAGTAACAGTAACTTGCACCATGTAGCATATCTATTTATCAGTCACATCATAAAGATATTTTGAATGAATAGTAACAAAGCAGTTTTTCTGAAATTTTAAAAAGACTGTAGTATTGAAAATTATAATGTAGGGATTATTGTCACATTAGATGATTGCCATTTTTATGACACTGACTCAAATAAAACATGCTGATTTCTTGATAATTTGAATATTCTTCTGGAGCTATGAATGTGAAAGATGACCAAATAATTTTCCTCCCACAAACAATATTTTTCTTAATCTTTTAAGTAATGATTCTTGGGACAAATTCTGATGGCTTTATTCATGTAAGGCAAGCAGAATTTGATCCTACAATCTGAATAAAATAGAAAGAATAAACCTCTCTGAAACTTGAAAGAAGAAAAGACTTGCCTTTGGAAAAGAGGAGAAGAAATAAGATGGTACTGTCTTTCCAGAGAATCCTGGCTGGGCAAATGAATAGCACAGGTAACCTCCTTCTTGGTCTGGACTCAAAGGATGAAGCAATAGGAGGTTTAAATGAACCCGAGTGCACAATCGTCGTGACTATCCTCCGAAACAGAAACCAGCAAAACACACAGTAAGTAAGTCCTGTGCTGCTGAACTGCCCCTTTGTTCTAAGCAAAATGCTAATGGTAAAACTGTAGTTTGTATCTCTGCTTCTGCTACCTCACTGAGCACTGATCTGATCTGACAAAGTGCTCCTAGTCAAATATCCTGATATAAAAATACCCCGCCCGTGCCTAACCCATTCATGGAGCATGGACAAAAACCAGCCAGAGGCATGAATAAATGAATCCAAAGGATTGGAAACTCCTGGTTATACTAGTGCTTACTGCCCTTTCAAAGATTGCTCCTGCAAAACACATTCCAAATGCTATGAACATAAATGTCAATATTGAAATAATCCCACCCCTCTTCTTAGATGTATATGTCAATCATAGTGTTCGACAGTCTGAAACTGAGACATCTGACTCAGACAATGCAGAATTCTATTAATACTGGAATACTATGCACCCTCTAAAAAGGGAGAAATTGCTTAGAATGAAAAAGGCACATGAGGAGGAGTAATGGGATGAAATTAAGCCAAGAAAAATGTAGTTTGAATATTAGGAAAATGTTCTTTATAGTGATATCAATGACTGTGGAATAGTCTTTGAAAGAAAGTGGTGAAAGCCACAAGGCTTATGTAATTTAATACTAAACAAAGCAAAGTGCTGGGAAACATACTATAACCAGTCCCACTGCAGGATCTGTCTTTGCATGTCATGAAAGAACAGTCTCTTTTACAGATTAAGTCATGTACACTGTATAAGCACTGCTGGTTCTCTGGGCACTAGCTCCTTATAGACTCTAACCTTTGCTTGATTCCCAATAAATATTCACCAACTCCTAGTAAGAAAAAGGGGTCTTCAGTAAGTCTCACAGAAAGGAAAGTCACAGAAAGGTAGTTACAGTAACAGATCGCTCAGCCCTGAGAGGCAGTGCAGCTGTGCTCTGTGGGGTTCTCAGACCTAGTACCTCAATTGCTCTTCTAGTCCATCACTCTTCTGCAGGGAAATTAATTATTGACCTGTGGACCTTTTGTAGATCTCTGTTGTCTTTGGACTCATTGGGTGCCCCTCTACATAGTCTTTCTGCCATCAAGTTGTGTGGCTGTCTCACGCCTCCTGCTCCCCCTTCATTCTACTGCTGCAGGCCATCTGCCAGCCACAGCTTGTTTCCCCACTTGGCTCTCAGCTTCTCACTCAGCCATCTTGAGCCCTCTCTCAGGATATCAATTACATTACCTTCCCTCCACAGTGGTAATGGTTATCTTCACCACTATCTTATTGACTTGAATCTTGGGGTCTGTGTTTCTCTTACTCTGACCCTTAAGCCCACTATATTTCATCTACTACCAAGATGGCATCCCTCAGAGTCCGAGGTTTACTCTTCTAGAGTTGTACCTAGGACTCCCATTTGGTCACATGGGTCAAGAAATGATTGGGGGTATGTCTACACAGCAAAAAGACCTGGGGTAACCCACAGGCCTGGGTCAACTGACTTGGACTCACAGGGCTTAGGCTGTGTGGCTAAAAATAGCAGTGTAGATATTCAGGCTTGGCCTGAAGCACAGGCTGAAATCCAGAGTGGGGGCGAGTCTCAGAGCCTAGGCTCTGGCCCCAGATCAAAACCTCAGAGGTCTGTGTAAACGACCTCTTTGAATTAGCTCATCTTCTCTGAATATATCATTGCCTGAGCAGCTAGTTTATATATTTGAATTTGGTGTACTACTCTGTAACAAAAGAGCCATATCCCATGCTCTGTATAACCCTGACACACTCTTAAAAGTATACTATTAAAACAGACTGTCAATTACCCCTAGATAACAATAACCTGGCCATAACATACATAATTTATTTTAAGCCCCACAACAAAATCAGGAACTACCACAGTGCTTAGCCAAAGTAGAGAACAGAATTTCCTGCAGCTGAAGAAAACTATTACATTTTGTCTTGTGTATATCCAAATGGACGAGTTTAGATGGGGAGAAGTACTGTTTTACTCCTTGGTATTCTTGTAGAGTAATTAGCTGTAAGGGGCTCTTTCTGATCAATAGAGGTGAAATTATCCTGGGCTATTTCTGTACACTCAGCACATTCTGACTGTTACTAGAAGTTGTAGCTTTTTGCCTTTCAAAAATATCTAGTTTCTTGTGTGGTTTTTTTTGGCTTGTTGTATGGTGACATGGTAACTGCTAGAAACAGTGCTGTAGCACAATCAACCAGCACCAGCAGTTTTTAAAACAGGGAGGGAAAAGAGAAAAACCAATCTGGAAATGATGAAAGTCAAAGGTGCAATCAGAGATTTAGAGACCAAATATTAATGAGCTTCTGTGAACTGCAATACAGTGGTTTCTTCTCATTGCTGTTTAGCACAGTTACCTGGGGTTCTTTCAACCCAAAGCTCTTGGTAACTTTTACTCTGTGCGAGATGGTGTCAGGAAATAAATCAGGGGAGACACAGCCCTCCGATCGATAGATGGCAGGCACAAACAGGACAACACAAGAGTGCTTTCACTTAAAGCTAAACTTTACTGAGTCTCAAGCACCTCCACAGAAGGTTAGTAAAAACACCCCATCCCTTGATAATTACCAAAGCTGAGTGTGGCTCTTGAGTGACACAGCGGCAGGCTTCTGGTGTCCAAATCTTCCGTCTGGTGGTGGAGACTGCAAGATGTATCCAGAGGGAGAATCCAAAAAGAGTCCAACTACCTCAAACTTTTCCCCCTTATTTATACATTAGTAATAGAATGACATGTCCCTTAAAGAATACTTGTTCAGTAAGCAGTTTCAATAGTCAAGCAAGAGGTTCCTTCTGATTAATCAATTAACTAGGTGTGGGTTTTTCCAGAGTTTGCAGCCTTGAGGCCCCAATAGACATTCCTGGGGCACATCCTGCTCTTCTAAAATGTATCAGCCACTTCAACACAATTCTTATCAGGAAGGATGTGGGGTCAAGCTGCCCTCTGTGGTACCCAAAGACCCCCCTCCCCTCCTGCCTTGGTTAAGCTAAGCCTGCTGAATGGCCAATTTACAGCCTGCTGACCTGGCTGTTTTTAGCAATAAGCCATAGTGGTTTCAGGCACTGTACTGGTTTGCCAAAGTCTTCCCATACAACATGATAAAATAAATAGGTGAAATAGATGAACTTACTATGATCCAAGCAATTGGCTTTAATTAATTGACTCCTGACCACAGAAAGTATCAGGAAATACACTTCTAAATGCTGCATATCACAGGAATTCACCAGGACGAGAAATCAATCCTGTTACTTGTGCACATACTAAACCACAATATCTGTTCACCCAGAGAAACTCACCGTTTTACATTTCAGTACCAAGGACAGAGTAGACAAATCATTAAACAGCATTATTCACTGACTATGTCAATGTCACTTTATGGATCATAGTTTGTACTGGCTGAAAGCATATCTCCTACTTTAGGCAACAACTTTATCAAAACAGTTTAGTAAGGAATTACAAAGTTAAGTCTGGCAACTCACATTATTATGAGGGGAAAATTTGCTAAATTGCCTGAGTTAAACCCATTCTGTCATTGAAGTGTATGAGATGAATGTATGTAACTACCACTAGTCTTAATGGATATAACCCAGAATTCTAGTCTTATACATTTTGTTTCTGTGGAAGGTGCAAGATTGATGACAATGGCAAATGAAACTGCCTGTACACATGAATATAGCAGAGGAATTGAGGATGCTTAGCACCTCACAGGATGTAGAATAGCATAATATTGCACACCACTTGCTCATTTATCTTTATAGCAGGTAAACTCTGGTCACCATAATGTTCTGAGCGCCAGCCTTAGTTAGCAGAGTTAAATGGCATGTTTTGGTCACAGAGACTATGCTCAAAAATAAGGAGGTCCAATTTAAAAAATGAAACTATATATTCAAAGGGCTATTTATATGTAATATAGGCCCAAAGAACTGAACATGTAAACAGAATACAAAAATTGTAATGATAAATAATACACTCAGATCCAGCTAATAAGAAATTTTGTGGAAACAAATGTTTTATAAATAAATGTAATTAGGAATAATGTAAGGGTTTGTAGTGCTGTCTTGACTCTCCTGGGCCAAAGCAAAGGACAGGGTGAAGCAGTGTTTCTGCACTGGTGAAAGTGCATTGGAGCAACCTGCTGGCGTGAGTTGTGCAGAAGTCTGTGGCAGGCAGGGCTGCTCTGTAGTGTCCCCTTCAGGGCCACACCTGGTACTGCAGCTACTCCCTGCCTTGGTCTATAGGGTTTGGTCCTGGGGCAGGGTAGCCAGTGCCATAAGCTTGATGTCAGTCTCTAAACCAGTAACAAAATAGCAATTTGGGATTTGGCTATTTGAACCTTAAAACAAAGGAATGTGTGGGGGGGTACCTTCAAAATTGAAGCACCTAGTTGCAGCGCTTAGGGCAAGGCCCTGGCTTAGGCTTGGGCCTGGATCAGGGTTAGCCCCAAGTAGCTCCTCTTCAGTCCCAGTCTCACCCAGCTCTGCCCTGAGCAAAAGCAGGCAAGCCTTCTTAAATAGCCTGCGGGTTCTTGATTGGTCAGTATTTCCTCCTGGCCATTTTAGGCCTCTGGAGGACTGTACCTCTAGCAGAGGAATGGAGCATGCAGGTATCCCCCACCCCACAATCCCACATCCCTATAGTCCTCCCTTTCCAGCCTCTCCACCCCATAGCTCAGGCCTTCACCTCCAGACACTTCCTCATGGCCCACAGCCCTACCTCCCCTGCCATGAGGGGCTATGGGACCATGGGCCTGCAGCCAGTGCCACCTTCACCAGGTCCTGCTCACCTTGTTGCCTTCATGGAGCAGTCCCATCCCACCCCAGCAGCACCTGGCTGGGAGTGGGATGAGTGGGGGCTGCAGCTGCTGTTAGGGTGCAGAGCCAGCCCTGTGGCTTGTGTGCCAGGGTGGTGGGAGGGGGGCGAGAAACCCCCCTCCCCACAGATGCTTTCCCATCATGAGCCCCAAGAGGGGTGACCCTGGGCTGGCTAACAGATGGCCTGGTGATGGGAACACATATGTAGCAGGTGTTCTGTCTGGGAGCGGTGAGGTGTGGGCATTGTGGAGCCCTTGGCTGGGTAGCTGAAATTTGAGAGTGTCTGTGGAGTTAAGTATTCATGTGAGGAAGGGTGAGTGCAGCAGTCCCCTGATTCCAGCCTTACTGATCATTAGAGCAGCTCCTGTATGCAGTACACAAGGGGATAGTGAAAAAGGCTCTTTCATGGAATGCCTTTCACAGAAGCAGATATGCCACTGACAGGGCCCATCGCTAAGGGAAACCAGTATAGGACAGTTTTCAGTGCTTTGGGTTTACTCAAAATTTTGGTGGAGGAAAAAACATTTTAAATGAAATGGTACATTGCCATCTGCCTGCCTGTCCTTCTCCCTTAGGCCCTGATCCACCAAACGCTTGTGCGGGGGTGGATAACTTGCCTATCCTGAGTAGTCCTATTAACTCAACTCCTTGTTTATTCCAGAAATGTGGAATCTTTGGTAAAATACAGTATGCTTATACTTTTCTAACAGTTTTCATAGTTTAAGATTAAGTTGGACATTGTTTTATAAAGAATTTCACAAAGCTAGCTGGATAAGGTACTGTGTACTTAGATGTCTTAAGGCAGCAATGGGAATATTCATGGTAGTAAAATCAAGTATATGGATTTTTAGGATTGGTGCCTTAGTCACTTGCATTCCACCCATAACCAAACTATCTAGACACCAATATTCAAACCGCTAAAAAATATATGGCTACACACCACTCCAACAAAGTTGGAGCATGGCATGAACAGGGGGCGAAAAAAGGATTCTCTACTTGTCTGTGAAAGGCATGAGCTATGTGGGTAGAAAACATCACATATACCCTACCAAGGCTCTTGTTGCAGCACTGCAAATAAAACAAGCTGTGCAACAGCACTGCTATTACCATAGTAACAGAATTTCTATGGGCCCTTTCCATTGCTGTGCACTTCAGGCTAGATCCACAAAGGGAATTAGGCATTGCAACGCTGAACATCCCTGCACCTAACCTGTAGGTAGCCTGCTTCTCAATGGAATCCATGACCTGGTTTACAGGGGACGTGAAGGCGCTATAATATATATTTTTTGAAAAGCAAAGGGACACAAGAAGAAGTCTATGACCAGCAGACTTAAGAATAATGAGTGTTTTTGTATATTAGGAACAAAAAGAATCCTAACAATGCTATTGGACGATTACTAAATGGAAGTGGTAGAATTAATCAGTAATAATGCAGAAAAAGCAGATGTGTTCAATAAATATTTTTGTTCTCTATTTGGGAAAAAACCCAGATGATATAGTCATATCATATGATATTCTTTCCATTCCACTAGGATCTCGAGAGGATGTTAAACAGCAGTTAAAGTTAGACGTTTTAAAAATCAGCAGGCCCAGGTAACTTGCATCCAACAGTTTTGAAAGAGCTGGCCAAGAAGCTCACTGGATCATTTATGTTGATTTTCAATAAGTCTTGGAAGACCAGGAAAGTTCCAGAAGTAAGAATGACCTAGGTCATTCTTACATCAATCCCAGGCAAAATAATGGAGTGACTGATACAAGACTCATTTAATATAGAATTAAAGGAGAGTAATATATGTGACACTGGCAGACCAGGTGCCAGCTCATGCCAAGGCCCCTAGGCTTCAACTGAACACTGACAAATGCATAGCTGGAAACCAATCTGGCTCATCTATGTGTAGGGGCCCTATCAATTTCATGGCAGTGAAAAACATGTTATGGACCGTGAAATAAGCCCTTCCCCATGAAATCTGAGAAAGTGAATAAAGAGTGGGAATAGAAAGCATGCAGAAAGTGAATAAAGTATTATTTACTGCTTCACATAACACAAGAACCAGTGGTCACCCAATGAAAAGACTAGGCAGCAGTTTTAAAACAAATTAAAAGGTTTTTCCACACAACCCACAATAAATCTGTGGAACTCTTTGCCAGGGTGAAGATCAAAACTGAAGACAGTTAAAAAAAAAAATGAACTAGATAAGTTCATGGAGGACAGGTCCATCAAGTGTGTGTTTGCTGGGAGGGCAGTGTGAGAGCCTGAGTGAGTGCCTGATTGGCTGGTAGCCTGCAGGGGGTGGGCACTGGGGCTGTCTGTCTGTTTGTTTCAGGGAAGCCTGGCTGTTTAAAAATAGCCAGAGCTTTGCGAACCAGCTGAGCGGTGGCGAACCAGCTGAGCAGCGGGGAACAGCAGAGCAGCACACAGCAGGAGTTTGCCTGGGAGTTCGCCTGGAGTGAGCCCAGCGAGGCTTACATCTTGCCAGCTTCTCTGAGGAAGCTCATAGTAGGAAGGTGATATGGAAGGGGGGGGGTTCAGCTGTTGTGACCTGCACTGGATGTGCCATGTTGGTCTGTCTTCCACAGGACAGAAGCGACTTTGTCTGTACAGAGTGCAAGCTGGTCTCCATATTGGAAGAGAAGATTTAAGGTCTGGAGCAACAGATAACGACCCTGCGTTGCATACGAGAAACGGAGGATTTTCTGGACAAAAGTCAGGATATGCTTCTACGGGCACAAAGCTCTAAAGATTTAGAGCAGGTTGCACAGCGGAGCCAAGAGGCCAGTGAAAAAGCTTGGCAACATGTGACCTCCAGAAGAAGAAGGTAACTAACCGCTTTCATGTTCTCTCCACTTGTACCATTGCGGAGAGTGGACCAGATGATATGTCTGGGGGGAGAAAGCAGAAGGAGACTCCACTGGTTGGAAGGCATGAGATGCACTGTCCTGAGATGGGGGGTTCCACGACCACCACTCCCACGAGAAGGAGGCGGGTGGTGGCGGTCGGGGACTCTCTCCTCCGGGGGACTGAGTCATCTATCTGCCGCCCTGACCGGGAAAACCGAGAAGTCTGCTGCTTGCTGGGGGCTAAGATTCGCTATGTGATGGAGAGACTGCCGAGACTCATCAAGCCCTCGGATCACTACCCCTTCCTGCTTCCCCACGTGGGCACCAATGATACTGCCAAGAATGACCTTGAGTGGATCACTGCGGACTACGTGGCTCTGGGAAGAAGGATAAAGGAGTTTGAGGCGCAAGTGGTGTTCTCGTCCATCCTCCCCGTGGAAGGAAAAGGCTTGGGTAGGGACCGTCGAATCGTGGAAGTCAACGAATGGCTATGCAGGTGGTGTCGGACAGAAGGCTTTGGATTCTTTGACCATGGGATGGTGTTCCATGAAGGAGGAGTGCTGGGCAGAGACGGGCTCCACTTTACAAAGAGAGGGAAGAGCATCTTTGCGAGCAGGCTGGCTAACTTAGTGAGGAGGGCTTTAAACTAGGTTCACCGGGGGAAGGAGACCAAAGCCCTGAGGTAAGTGGGAAAGCGGGATACCTGGAGGAAGCACAGGCAGGAATGTCTGTGAGGGGAGGGCTCGTCTCATATTGAGAATGATGGGCGATCAGCAGGTCTCAGGTGCTTATATACGAATGCACAAAGCCTTGGAAACAAGCAGGGAGAACTGGAGGTCCTGGTGATGTCAAGGAATTATGACGTGATTGGAACAACAGAGACTTGGTGGGATAACTCACATGACTGGAGTACTGTCATGGATGGTTATAAACTGTTCAGGAAGGACAGGCAGGGCAGAAAAGGTGGGGGAGTAGCACTGTATGTAAGGGAGCAGTATGACTGCTCAGAGCTCTGGTACGAAACTGCAGAAAAACCTGAGTGTCTCTGGATTAAGTTTAGAAGTGTGAGCAACAAGAGTGATGTAGTGGTGGGAATCTGCTATAGACCACCGGACCAGGGGGATGAGGCTTTCTTCCGGCAGCTCGCGGAAGCTACTAGATCGCACGCCCTGGTTCTCATGGGTGACTTTAATTTTCCTGATATCTGCTGGGAGAGCAATACAGCGGTGCATAGACAATCCAGGAAGTTTTTGGAAAGCGTAGGGGACAATTTCCTGGTGCAAGTGCTAGACGAGCCAACTGGGGGGGAGCTTTTCTTGACCTGCTGCTCACAAAAAGGGAAGAATTAGTGGGGGAAGCAAAAGTGGATGGGAATCTGGGAGGCAGTGACCATGAGTTGGTTGAGTTCAGGATCCTGACGCAGGGAAGAAAGGTAAGCAGCAGGATACGGACCCTGGACTTCAGGAAAGCAGACTTCGACTCCCTCAGGGAACGGATGGGTAGGATCCCCTGGGGGACTAACATGAAGGGGAAAGGAGTCCAGGAGAGCTGGCTGAATTTCAAGGAATCCCTGTTGAGGTTACAGGGACAAACCATCCCGATGTGTCGAAAGAATAGAAACATGGCAGGTGACCAGCTTGGCTTAACGGTGAAATCCTAGCGGATCCTAAACATAAAAAAGAAGCTTACAAGAAGTGGAAGTTTGGACATATGACCAGGGAAGAGTATAAAAATATTGCTCGGACATGTAGGAATGAAATCAGGAGGGCCAAATCGCACCTGGAGCTGCAGCTAGCGAGAGATGTCAAGACTAACAAGAAGGGTTTCTTCAGGTATGTTGGCAACAAGAAGAAAGCCAAGGAAAGTGTGGGGCCCTTAATGAATGAGGGAGGCAACCTAGTGACAGATAATGTGGAAAAAGCTAATGTACTCAATGCTTTTTTTGCCTCTGTCTTCACGAACAAGGTCAGCTCCCAGACTCTGATTGCAGAGCCATTGGCCATTATCTTTGAAAACTCATGGTGAACGGGGGAAGTCCCAGATGACTGGAAAAAGGCTAATGTAGTGCCAATCTTTAAAAAAGGGAAGAAGGAGGATCCTGGGAACTACAGGCCAGTCAGTCTCACCTCAGTCCCCGGAAAAATCATGTAGCAGGTCCTCAAGGAATCAATCCTGAAGCACTTACATGAGAGGAAAGTGATCAGGAAGAGTCAGCATGGATTCACCAAGGGAAGGTCATGCCTGACTTATCTAATCGCCTTTTATGATGAGATTACTGGTTCTGTGGATGAAGGGAAAGCAGTGGATGTATTGTTTCTTGACTTTAGCAAAGCTTTTGACACGGTCTCCCACAGTATTCTTGTCAGCAAGTTAAGGAAGTATGGGCTGGATGAATGCACTATAAGGTGGGTAGAAAGCTGGCTAGATTGTCGGGCTCAACGGGTAGTGATCAATGGCTCCATGTCTAGTTGGCAGCCGGTGTCAAGTGGAGTGCCCCAGGGGTCAGTCCTGGGGCCGGTTTTGTTCAGTATCTTCATAAATGATCTGGAGGATGGTGTGGATTGCACTCTCAGCAAATTTGCGGATGATACTAAACTGGGAGGAGTGGTAGATAGGCTGGAGGGCAGGGATAGGATACAGAGGGACCTAGACAAATTGGAGGATTGGGCCAAAAGAAATCTGATGAGGTTCAATAAGGATAAGTGCAGAGTCCTGCACTTAGGACGGAAGAACCCAATGCACAGCTACAGACTAGGGACCGAATGGCTAGGCAGCAGTTCTGCGGAAAAGGACCTTGGGGTGACAGTGGACGAGAAGCTGGATATGAGTCAGCAGTGTCCTCTTGTTGCCAAGAAGGCCAATAGCATTTTGGGATGTATAAGTAGGGGCATAGCGAGCAGATCGAGGGACGTGATCGTTCCCCTCTATTCGACATTGGTGAGGCCTCATCTGGAGTACAGTGTCCAGTTTTGGGCCCCACACTACAAGAAGGATGTGGGTAAATTGGAGAGAGTCCAGCGAAGGGCAACAAAAATGATTAGGGGTCTGGAACACATGACTTATGAGGAGAGGCTGAGGGAACTGGGATTGTTTAGTCTGCAGAAGAGAAGAATGAGGGGGGATTTGATAGCTGCTTTCAACTACCTGAGAGGTGGTTCCAGAGAGGATGGTTCTAGACTATTCTCAATGGTAGAAGAGGACAGGACAAGGAGTAATGGTCTCAAGTTGCAGTGGGGGAGGTTTAGGTTGGATATTAGGAAAAACTTTTTCCCTAGGAGGGTGGTGAAACACTGGAATGCGTTACCTAGGGAGGTGGTAGAATCTCCTTCCTTAGAAGTTTTTAAGGTCAGGCTTGACAAAGCCCTAATTGGGGATTGGTCCTGCTTTGAGCAGGGGGTTGGACTAGATGAGCTCCTGAGGTCCCTTCCAACCCTGATATTCTATGATTCTATGATCAATGGATATTAGCCACGATGGTCAGGGATGCAACCCCATGCTCCGGCTGTCCCTAGCCTCTGACTACAAGAAGTCGGGAGTAGATGACAGGTAATGGATTACTCAGTGATTGCCTGTTCTGTTCATTCTCTCTGGGGCACTTGGCATTGGCCACTGTCAGAACACAGGATACTGGGCTGGATGGACCATTGGTCTGACCCAGTATGGCTGTTATGTTTTTAATCAGTCCCTCCAGGGAACGTGGGCCCTTTGACTTCAGTTCTACTAATTATGATACACCTTCCCTGTTTTACACACACTTTAGTATAAACATTAAAAGCATTGACTCCCAGGCCCTCCACCCCATGTCCCTTTGGCAATAGGTTGACAATAGCCGACTTTTCTTTACCACAGACTCAACTGGTTAGCTAGTTTCATTTCCTTAACACGTGACCACACCGGGAGTGAGAGTGTTCTGTCACCTATCTCTCTGGAGTCTGCTCCCTCACTGCAACTTGGCCTCCCATTCTTTGTCTCCAAATTCCATTATGATCTCTGTAGGCACTCTCTGGGTGTTGTGTCTGCTGGCTCATAAGTGTCTCCTGGTTCTTCACTTGTCCCTCTTGTGTAGAACCTCATACAACCTGGGTCACTGGACTACTGATGACTCCTTTAGTCCATTCCATCTGGTATCTCTGTAATGGCTGATCCTCAAAGGAGTGCCGTCTCCAGGACCAGTAGGTTCTTGGCTGACCTGTCATACTTTAGTACTGGCTTTATCTGATTGTTGGCCATTTCCTCTCATCAGTGTATCCATCCTTCCAGCTGCAACAGGTGTCCCCACACTGGAAGCAGGGTTTTGGTCCTTTATCCCATCAGTGTCTGTGCTGGACTGTTTTGGCACCCCTGTGATAAGATTTCCTGTGTACCAAAAATGCTAGCAAGGAATCTGTGCCAGAAGAAACAGCCTTCTGTAACAGTCTTGTATCTGTTTTAACTGCTGATTCCACCTTTCTGTTACTCTGGGTGTTCTGGGGTGGAGATGGGGTAATCAGGCTCCTATTGGTGTGCAAATTCCTAATTCTTCTGAGGCACATTGGGGTCTGTTGTTGAATGCAGTTTCTCAAATCCCATATATCACAAAGTGAGTACTCAGTTTGCCAATCACTGACTTGCTTCTTGTATGAGCCAAAGCATCGATTTTCCAAAAATTAGAGTAGTAATCACTGTAATCAAGTACTTCCTTGAAGATAAATAAATCCGTTCCCACCCTTTCCTATGGTTGGGTGGGCAACTCATATGGTAACAGAGTCTTTTTCTGCTGGTGGTTACCACATGACCATCTGGTGTCACATCCTTCTGTCAAGGAGAAGAGTTGTGTAGTTATTCCTGTCCAGTAAACATACTCTTGAGCCTATCTAAAACAGCTGTCAATGCCTGCTGTGAAGCATGTATTTTTTGCATGACAACCTTACATAATGAGGCAGGAACAATAATGCTGTCCTCAAAATATGATTCCATTCTGAACACTCAGCTCATCTATAGTTTGGAAATATGTTTCTCCTCCTACCAGTACTTGGCTTTTGTCTTCTCGTCATTTTCTTGTATTGCTCTCTTGACTGCTTGTAGCTGAATATTCTTTTCCATAGCCTCTTTGCTTTACTGTTGAAATTGGGAGATACGGATTCAATGTCCTGATCTCCTTCCCCCAATTTAGTGATGCTGGGGATATATGACCTGCTGAGGATGTCAGCTAACACTAGTAATCATCCTGGACCATATGTGATCTCTACCCAGTAGCACTGGAGGTGCATCAGTGTATCTTTGTAGCACTAAAAAGGGGCTTTGCCATGATTATCTTTAGGGGTTTATGGTCTGATTGCACTATTACTGGGTGGCCATACATGTACTGATGGAATCATTCCGCTTTTAAGATCAGAAGCTATTTTTCCATGTAGGCATACCCTTCCTTGTTCAGTCTTCACCGCTTCTACAAAAGAGCTGCACCCAATCCTTTCTCCAATGTGTCACATTGGCATGTCAGTGTTCCTGGCTGTTAGTATCCATCCAGGGGCATCCATTATCCTTTCTTTCAGCTGTCAATGGTTGGGAACTGTGAACAGGTCTGAAGTCCACTGCCTGGCAGTTGTAGTCTCTGCCAGTTACCTGATCTAGTGGTCACAGTCTTTGGCAGTTGCACTGCCTAGTGGCCACTGCCTTGGGCAGCCACCCTGCCTAGTGGTTATAGTAGCTGCCTAGGTCACTCTGCCTAGTGGATATAGTTCCTGGAGGTCACCCCAGGGTTCTCCCCCAGGTTCTGATCCAGAGCCCTGCAAGGCCTGTCCAGCACCTTTCACCCTGGGGTGCCACAAGTCAGCCTCCCTGGGTCACATCCTATCTTCCCCTTTCCTGTGGCACACTGCAGTTTGTTCCAGCATGCACTGCATCATGGGCTGCCTACCCATAAGAGCTGCCACTCGCCAATGATCCTCCTTCCAGTCTGGGTCTGGCTGCCTCCCCCTCTGGAATTCCCAGAGGCAGTCCGTCTTCCTGCCCTGTCCACCCCAACTGAGCTAGCTAATTCCCTTTTAAGCCCCACCCCCCAAGTGGATCATGCTTGGCACAAGCAGAGAGGTGGGGCCTCCTGAGCCCAGAGCGGCTTTTTAACCCTTTGCTGTCGTGTCACAGGAATCTTCCTAGTCTCATTCAACGTCCTACCATGTGAGCTGATGTGTGGGTTCTGCTAGTGCAGACAGATGTGGACAGAATTTGGAAAGTCTCCAAAACTGCATGTAGCAGCCAGTGTTTGTAAGGCAATTACACAGAGGTCTATCCCTTCCCTTTTGGATTCGTCTCTAGTGAAAACCCTGTGTCGCTCCACAGTTTTGTTCTGCTGTGGGGAGCAATAGGTCCCCAAGGCTCTTAGGACTGCTCAATGAGGATTGAGGTATGGTATGCTTCAGACTGGTGCAGATCTCTCTGCCTTGTTTGCAATAAAGTAAAACAAGTTTTACTTTCCTGCTGTTGTCTTCCTCCTGCATGACCAAGTCTGTGTGCAGCTTGGACTTCTCCTTGCACCATATTCACAGCTGGGTTAGGTTTGTGTCTGCAAAATCCAGGGCTCCTTGGGGCTTTAGACCAAGTTCCATGGCTCACTGTGCCAGCTGCTCCACCACAGAGAGCTCACAGCCCAGACACTGCCACCATGTTACCTCTGGAAAGAGTAATGCTGAATGCAAGTTGAACAAGTGGAACTTTGTTAAACCCTCTGTATTGATCTGCCCATGTGGCTGAGTTGCTTCCAGACTAACTCCCCGCATTCCCTGTTTTCCTAGTGTCCGGTCAGTAACAGTCCTGCCAGGGAACATGGGACCTCTCACTCCTGTTCCACTAATCATGATACAGCAATGATAATGGAAGTAGTTTTTGTTTAATGATTCTGTTTCTATGTAATTTTGTAGCTTATGTTTTAGGCATCTCTAACCCTGCCCCCTTTTTAATTTTGAAATTCAAAATGTTGTTAATTTCAGTTATTCTGAATTCACAGGTTTCAGAGTAGCAGCCCTGTTAGTCTGTATTCGCAAAAAGAAAAGGACTTAGCCTTAGAGACTTAGAGACTAACCAATTTATTTGAGCATAAGCTTTCGTGAGCTACAGCTTATCCTCAAATAAATTAGTTAGTCTCTAAGGTGCCACAAGTACTCCTTTTCTTTTTTCTGAATTCTCAATACACTGGATCTTGCATTTAAAAACAGACCAAAAACCCCAAACCAAACCAAACCCCCAGACCAAAACCAACTTGATTTGGGTGGAGAGAGGAAGACACTCCCACTGCCTGTTGCTGTTCTGGGATGTTATTCCTATCTGTGACCAGCAGTAGCAGTAAGGATCTCTACTCATTAGCACGTAGGTCTCCCTGCTCCTTCCTTTTCCCTGATCTTCATTTGGGACAGAATTGGTGAGCAGATTCTTCAGTTTGATTGCCTTTTTCCTGCCTGTCCAAGTTAATAAGGGAAGAATTTTAAAGAGGATCTCCAGCCCATAAATTAACAACTGGTCAGCCAGCTAAAGACGACATCCTTGGTACCTCCACATAAAATAGGGTGACCAGACAGCAAATGTGAAAAATCGGGACAGGGAGTGGGGGGGTAATAGGAGCCTATATAAGAAAAAGACCCAAAAATCGGGACTGTCCCTATAAAATCAGGACATCTGGTCAACCTAACATGAAAAGCCTGATGTTCCTTGAGAAGTTATGAGTTTCTGTATCTCCTATAACAAGCCATACAGCAGTCAGACTGGATAGTGCCTCAGAATCCTCCCTTCTTTAACCCAGGTTTGCAGAGTATCTAAAGGCTAGCACCATGCGGAGGCAAATATAAGCAGGATGGAGGCCAAAAGGTCCAATGTGGTTTGTGTCAGATATAGTAATATAAATGAAATTCAAAATTTCCACATAAAATTAGTTGACTTTATTAACACAAAACAGTAGGCTAGAGATACTAATGAATCCTAGCAACATGAATGTTAATGAATCATGCCTAACACAGGATGGAAATTTAGATTGCTTTAGCTCTTAGGGAAAATTATATTCTTTGCTCTTTCTTTACTTTTTAATGGTAGATGAAATTCTATCCCTCCAATTATATTATTTCATTAATCTTCAACTCAGTGATATTACTTCTAAATGTTATAAAACAGAGCATATGAATACTTATTTTTATGTTTAATTTTTATGTGCCGTATTAAAAATATTTATTGATGTACTATATTACAATATTTGATTTTTTTGTGTTGTACAGTAGCACAGACATTAAGAATTTGCATCTTAATGTAATAAATCTGCATAATTAGGGCCAGATTTTCAAAAGTGCTCATCATCTACAACTGGGAGCCATTTACAAGAATGGGAGCTGCTGGGGGCTGAATACTTTTGAAAATTCACCTATTTGCTTAGGTGGCTAAATGGGAGCCGTTAGGTATTTTGAGTTCTTTTGAAAAATCTTGCCTTTATCTTTTAGATAACTAACATATAAAAACGTTGGACATAGTAAGAGCTCACACTACTATAGCACCTTTCAGGATGTCAAGGTATTTTACATATATTAGCAAATTCATCCTTGTCACAATACTTCTTTGACATGAGGATCACTTTACTCACTGCTGAAATGCAGCCACTTTTGGGGCCTGATTCAGTAGTTGTGTGCAGTACATAGCAATGCTATACAACAGTTTAGGATAAGCTATCAAGAAGAATTAAAAGCAATACATATTAATTGTTCTGACACTGTCCATTTTACAAAAGGAGAGTCAGAGAGAACAGCAGCCTTATAGTACAGCCACGATTTTAAAAAAAATGGTGTCTGAAGTTAAGCTCTTAAATTCATATTTAAAATAAGTTGCATAATTTTCAAAAGTACTGAGCACAAAGCAGCTCCCACTGAAGTTAGAGGGACATGTATTGAAGATACAGCCAGACAATATTATATAGCAGTTACAAGCAGGCATTACTCTTTACTTTACCTTCATTCCTGACTTCCATAATCTTCTGTCTGATCTCTAAAAGATATTTCTCACTTACTGTAATGGAAAAGCTGACAGTACCAGTTAGTTATGCTGCTTTCCACCAACATGTGACATGTTGTATTGACTTTTGGGCTTCAGTGTTATTATTTCCAGTTCTTTTCCCATGCTCTATCTACCTTCCTGACAGCAGACAGTAATTTGGCCATTAATACTAACTCTGAGACAGAGCTAGACAAATGAGAGCTAATGGAAGGGAATCATTTCCCTTTCTTTTCTTCCAACTCTATCTCATTTCCTCCCTTCATTTTTTAAAATACTGATATTATTTTTAGAGCTCAGCTAATAATTCACAGTGAATAATTTGATAAATTTTACACCTCTTTTCTTGTGGGCTATCCATGGAATATCCATGAGCAGATGGTGATTTCTTTAGATTATTCATTTTTCAGAATGGTTGGATTTTCTTTTTGGTGGTAGTGAATTTATTTCCACAGTCAGGATTGATTGAAAGCAGTTCTTCATAAGAACTTGTTGTAACAGTGTGGCACCCACCTCTCACAAGTGCCTTCTGGTCAAATGCATGTGCCTGCACTCTCCCAGTTTGTGGAAACCCCAGGTGGTGATTTCTCAGGTGGGTTTTCAGTGACTCAGCCCTCCAGCCAAGTCACACATGCAGTTTGTATGTGAAAAAACTAGAACCCTTCTGGGGTATACAGTGCACCGGGGCTAGTACCCCTCTGTTGGTATCTCTGTAGCCCTCCCAAGGCTCAATCTTTAAATAGCTGCAGCAGGTATTTCCTGGCGCAAGTGCTAGAGGAGCCAACTAGGGGGGGCGCTTTTCTTGACCTGCTGCTCACAAACCGGGTAGAATTAGTGGGGGAAGCAAAAGTGGATGGGAATCTGGGCGGCAGTGACCATGAGTTGGTTGAGTTCAGGATCCTGACGCAGGGAAGAAAGGTAAGCAGCAGGATACGGACCCTGGACTTCAGGAAAGCAGACTTCGACTCCCTCAGGGAACGGATGGCCAGGATCCCCTGGGGGACTAACTTGAAGGGGAAAGGAGTCCAGGAGAGCTGGCTGTATTTCAAGGAATCCCTGTTGAGGTTACAGGGACAAACCAACCCAATGAGTCGAAAGAATAGTAAATATGGCAGGCGACCAGCTTGGCTTAATAGTGAAATCCTAGCGGATCTTAAACATAAAAAAGAAGCTTACAAGAAGTGTAAGGTTGGACATATGACCAGGGAAGAGTATAAAAATATTGCTCGGGCATGTAGGAATGAAATCAGGAGGGCCAAATCTCACCTGGAGCTGCAGCTAGCGAGAGATGTCAAGAGTAACAAGAAGAGTTTCTTCAGGTATGTTGGCAACAAGAAGAAAGCCAAGGAAAGTGTGGGCCCCTTACTGAATGAGGGAGGCAACCTAATGACAGAGGATGTGGAAAAAGCTAATGTACTCAATGCTTTTTTTGCCTCTGTCTTCACTAACAAGGTCAGCTCCCAGACTGCTGTGCTGGGCATCACAAAATGGGGAAGAGATGGCCAGCCCTCTGTGGAGATAGAGGTGGTTAGGGACTATTTAGAAAAGCTGGATGTGCACAAGTCCATGGGGCCGGACGAGTTGCATCCGAGAGTGCTGAAGGAATTGGCGGCTGTGATTGCAGAGCCATTGGCCATTATCTTTGAAAACTCGTGGCGAACCGGGGAAGTCCCGGATGACTGGAAAAAGGCTAATGTAGTGCCAATCTTTAAAAAAAGGGAAGAAGGAGGATCCTGGGAACTACAGGCCAGTCAGCCTCACCTCAGTCCCTGGAAAAATCATGTAGCAGGTCCTCAAAGAATCAATCCTGAAGCACTTGCATGAGAAGAAGGTGATCAGGAACAGCCAGCATGGATTCACCAAGGGAAGGTCATGCCTGACTAATCTAATCGCCTTTTATGATGATATTACTGGTTCTGTGGATGAAGGGAAAGCAGTGGATGTATTGTTTCTTGACTTTAGCAAAGCTTTTGACACGGTCTCCCACAGTATTCTTGTCAGCAAGTTAAAGAAGTATGGGCTGGAAGAATGCACTATAAGGTGGGTAGAAAGCTGGCTAGATTGTCGGGCTCAACGGGTAGTGATCAATGGCTCCATGTCTAGTTGGCAGCCGGTATCAAGTGGAGTGCCCCAAGGGTCGGTCCTGGGGCCAGTTTTGTCCAATATCTTCATAAATGATCTGGAGGATGGTGTGGATTGCACTCTCAGCAAATTTGCGGATGATACTAAACTGGGAGGAGTGGTAGATACGCTGGAGGGGAGGGATAGGATACAGAAGGACCTAGACAAATTGGAGGATTGGGCCAAAAGAAATCTGATGAGGTTCAATAAGGATAAGTGCAGGGTCCTGCACTTAGGACAGAAGAACCCAATGCACCGCTACAGACTAGGGACCAAATGGCTAGGCAGCAGTTCTGCGGAAAAGGACCTAGGGGTGACAGTGGACGAGAAGCTGGATATGAGTCAGCAGTGTGCCCTTGTTGCCAAGAAGGCCAATGGCATTTTGGGATGTATAAGTAGGGGCATAGCGAGCAGATCGAGGGACGTGATCGTTCCCCTCTATTCGACATTGGTGAGGCCTCATTTGGAGTACTGTGTCCAGTTATGGGCCCCACACTACAAGAAGGATGTGGATAAATTGGAGAGAGTCCAGCGAAGGGCAACAAAAATGATTAGGGGTCTAGAACACATGACTTATGAGGAGAGGCTGAGGGAGCTGGGATTGTTTAGCCTGCAGAAGAGAAGAATGAGGGGGGATTTGATAGCTGCTTTCAACTACCTGAAAGGGGGTTCCAAAGAGGATGGCTCTAGACTGTTCTCAATGGTAGCAGATGACAGAACGAGGAGTAATGGTCTCAAGTTGCAATGGGGGAGGTTTAGATTGGATATTAGGAAAAACTTTTTCACTAAGAGGGTGGTGAAACACTGGAATGCGTTACCTAGGGAGGTGGTAGAATCTCCTTCCTTAGAGGTTTTTAAGGTCAGGCTTGACAAAGCCCTGGCTGGGATGATTTAACTGGGAATTGGTCCTGCTTCAAGCAGGGGGTTGGACTAGATGACCTTCAGGGGTCCCTTCCAACCCTGATATTCTATGATTCTAAGGTATGGGGCTGTGCCCCCCAGGGCTTCCTACCTGGAAACACTGTCTTCCTGCAGACCTCCTGGTCTCATTCCTTACTCAAAAAAACAGCCAGCCAGGAGCTCCTTGCTTCCCCAGTCCCTGCTAGCAACTGAATTGCCCATAGTCCCGCTGGTCCTTCAGCCAGCAGGGAACTCAATCCTCCAGCTCCAAGGAGCAACTGACTGACTCTGGCCCTGTAGTTCCTTTTATGTGAGTCTGCTGGGCCCTGATTGGCTGCTCTCTGCAGCCTCCCTCATTGGCTACTCCCCTGAAACCACTCTAGGCTGCTTGGCGGACTTCTCTTCTGTTTCTTTCTGGGATGGGGTATGGTAGGACCTGGAAGCCTGCAGCAGGGGGCCTCTGGGTCTAGTCCGCCCCATCACACATCTACCCCCTTCAGACAGTCTGTTGTGGTTTTCGCATCCCTCTTCCACAGCCTAGGAAGAGGATTCTGAGTTGCCCCACTGAGTTGACAGTCCACTGGCAAAAGGTCACTATCTATTTCCCCCCTTCACATTGAGACCAAGGGAGCTTTTTGTGCAATTTTCCCATCCAGCGGTGTTGGTTGGATTGATTGGGAGAGAGGGGAACCTTCCCCAACCTACACTACAAGGCTCCTGGCCCTTAGACTTGGTCTTCACCCAGGACCATTTCCTTTCTCTGTATGTTCGCCTCTGTTGTCCGCAGGATCTTTGTTCAGTTGAGACTGCTTAGAACGGGTAGCCTGGACACTGGGGGCCTCTTTTCCTTAGGGAGCCAGCATATCCCATTAACTAACCCCTTTTTTATTGATGCTTTGTATTTTACTGATCAGTTCAGCAGATTGACGTATGTTTTAATAAGTTCCCTTAATTTACATTATCTCCTTTTCCTTTAGCCTCCTAGCAAGATTCGAAAAAAGGATTTGACATTTATATGGCTAATGTGAACATGCACAGATGCATTAGATAGGATAAAACAATATATAAGCCTTCAGGTTTCAGGCCATTAGCCAACCACTAGCTGATGGGGGTTTAGAAAGTTATGCCATCACCATCCATTATAGGGATTCTATCACTTTCCTTTGAAGCATAGTGCTGGCCATTGTCAAAGACAGGATACTGGGCTAGCTTGACTCCTAGTGGCAATTCCTGTCTTCCTTACAGAAAGCATGTAGTCTTTTGATTCAATGATTCTTTACATTAAAATTGCTCTGAAACAGATGTTTCCCAAGGCCCACAGTAGAGGCTATCGTTTCATTAATGCTAGCTAGCATGTTGATCTTCTACAAATTATTCATCTTCTTAAAGATTAATTGTGAATGTCAGAATGATGTACAGAGAGATACTTCATTTTGAACCATCTGCTCAATAAACATTTTCAGTGTATAGGATTACAAAATAGGATGCTTGCTCAGATCATTGTTGAGGGAGTAAGCGATACAAATGTTAGATAAATGAAGTGGAGTGGAAACACTTGCATAATTTCTCATCCAAGACTAATTCAGTATGGAGATCACTGGGATTAGGAAGGCAAGGAAGAAAAAGAGGAGGTTTGGGAGAAAGCTGCTGGAGAAGAGGAGAAGCTAAATTTTAAAGCACTCAGGAACACTCACAGTCAGAGTATTTGACTGAATGAACAGATTTAACCCTGTAATTTTGCATGTAAGTGGCATCACATTTTAAGTGTGGAAGATCATAGTTCCCATAGGCCCTCTATCACAGGAGCAATGACAATAGTTATTGCCATAGTGGATCAGACCAGTTGTCTATCTAGTCTAGAATCTTGTTGCAATGGCCAGCACCAGATACTTAAGAAGAAGAAATCTACATAATGGACAATTATGCAATAAAATCTCCATATAAGAACTTTTTCCCTGAACCCAGGCAGTTAGTGGTCGCCTTATATGCTGAACATGGGGATTTATCTCTCTTGTCATTTTTTTCTAAATAGTATAACTTTGTGTATCCTCATTATTAATATAAGTATCTAATCCTTTTAAAATTTTGCTTAATATATTCCCCAATAGTATCTTGTGGCAAAGAGTTCCAGAGATTAATTATGTATTTATGTTAAAAAAGTAATACTTTTAATCAGTTTTAGATTTTTGGACTTGTAATTGTGTTACATCTCCTTGGTTTTGTACTACGTGAAAGCATAAGAGTGATTTGTTGTCTTTCTCTGTAACACTCATTATTTTACATTTTTCTGTTATCACTCCTCTCATTCATTACTCCTGAAAACTAAATAGTCCACGGCTAATCTCTTCACTCTCTCCTGGTATGGAAATATTTTCAGTGCTCCAATATTTGTTGCACCTCTCTGGCACTTTTTGCCATATCAATGTGTGGAATCTTGAAGTGGTCAAGGGGTGGAAGGAAGGTCTTGTGTTAAGGCACTGGACAGCCCTACACCTGCGAGAGGATTTCCCTACGACAGGTACTTTTTCAGCTACAGCAGTGCAAAGAGGATTTACTAGAGGCCAAGGAGCATAAATACTCTGGTGATGAGCACAACAGACATGCAGATATTATCAAAATGTACAGAAATTAGGGATGTGTCAATGTCACTTAAATTTTTAATCTTATTTTGGTTTTAAATGAAAGGTTTTATTTTTATTTTTTTTAATCTATGCATCATTCATTGCTGTAAGCAGCAAGTTGAATGACATGAAGCTGTTCCCTAATCTGGTGAGCTGAATAAAGCAATGATCTTGAAACACTGCTTTTGATATTAACATTTACTGACAAGTTTGTTACACCACACTGCAGCACTGACCTTATTATGCCAGTCCCATCTTCAAGCACTCTTGGTGCAGCAGAAGGAGGGAAGAAGGCAAGCTATTTTTATAAAATAAAAAATATGCATTAAATCACCAACTCCAGTGCTCACTGAAGCGAGCAAATCTTTGTCATACTGATTTTCAAGCAACAGTAAAAAAAAAAAAAGTCCAGACTTTTCTTCAGAATCTCTCAGAAACCATTAAAATTCAAAGCACTGTGTTAGAGATGCTGATATCATGATTGAGAATGAGGGGAATGAAAGTTGTGAAGATAAATCTCTAAATGACATCCTGGAAATGTAAGAGGCTAAGTATAATTTCAAGTTGAACAAACGCAGGTAGTGAAATATCTTTACATCCTTTTTGTAAAACTAGTTTTGTGAAGTTTAATAACAATAGCAGTGAGGTGTTAATAGGTTACAGAGCTTTACACTTTTACTAGGTCACCAGTTCTAATTTAGTCTAGCTGTTAGCAGCCAACAGTTGTCACTGTCTGATGGCCCTCTGGTGAGCTGTTAGAAATGAACTGGTGCCTCAGTCCAGGTCCCAGTGGGTTTTTTCAGTGGGCTTCTTCCCACTGAAGAAATCCACACTGGATACACTAGTTCTAGCCACCTATAGGTCTGCGTCAAATCCTCCATCCTTGGGCAAGCTCCTAGAGAAGCTAGCCTAAGACCAACTGCAAGTTCATCTAATTGAAGCTAGTATCATAGATGTGGCACAGTCTGGATTCAGGTCAGGACATGGAACTGAAACAACTTTAGTGGCACTGATGGGTAGTCTCCTGCTGTCAATGGATAGAGGCCAGACAGTCCATTCTCATCCTCCTGGACCTCTCTGCAGCATTCAACATTGTCAACCATAAGCTAGTGCTGTATCACCTGAGAGGGATGGCAGGGGTGTGGGGTAATGTGCTAGAATGGTTTGAGTCCCTCCAGGAGGGTCAAGCCTAACAAGTGGTGATCAGAAACTGCACCTCCACACTTGAGCCGTCACTTGTGGAGTCTCACTAGGATCAATTCTCTCTCTCGTCCTATTCAGCCACTAGGAACTGGTGAACTGGTCAGATGACGCGGACCCAAATGCCAGCAATATGCAAATGGTGCACAGCCCTACCTATCCGTCACCACATACGCCTATGCCATTACCACCAAGATGGCCCAGTGCTTGGACAAGATCAGCTTTTTGTTGAAGCTGAATCTGAGAAGATGGTGAGGTTGGTGGGCAGAGGAAAGCATTTTGAAGAGTTTGCAGTCACAATACAGTCTCCCTTAGTTGAGGTACACACCTACAATTAGTCCATTCAATCCATAGCTTAAGAGCTCACTGATGCTAAATTTTCACTCTCTCTGGTTGGCTAGCAAATTTCATCCCATCCTGGCAATGATGACCTGGCCTCAGTTATTCTTGCCTCCCTCACCTTTCAGCTGGACTACAGCAGTGTGATACATCTGGTCTTGAAGCTTTCAGTGCTAAGGAAACTAACTAGTACAAAACATAGCAGCATGTCTCCTTAGCAACATAAACTACTGAAAGCACACACAACCTGTCCTCTACTTCCTATCCTGGCTTGCCATAGCATATTTAACTGAGTTCAAGCTCTCAGTCCTTATCTTCAAGGTGCTCAATGGTCTTGGCCCAGGATATCAAAAAGATCACTAAAGCTCTGGGATGAAGATTGTGGTGAACAATTTTTCTCCTCTGGCACAATGAAATTTTGTACAATAAAGGTAAAGCTTCCCTGTGCAGGAGACAAAACTTTCTCATGGGCCAGCCCAAGATTGTGGAATGAACTCCCACAGGAACTAAAGAGTTCACAAACCTCTCCACCTTCCAATCTAAGTTCAAGGTGCATTTCTTTGACCTTGCCTTCGCTAACATAAACATATAGCTTAAATTAATAACTCTGCCAGCCACTAAAAATCATGCAGTCAGTAGAGACACTGATTATGTCTCATTACTACAATCTGTAACCCACTTAAATTTCTTTGTCCTATGACTGCAGAGGTGTTAATTGCCCACTTCATCTTGAATGGTCTCTTGCAACATATGTTAACTCCTTATGCTTTCAACAATCTGTTCCACCTTGTATTTAGCTATGACATTCTGAGTACCTTACCCAGGCCTGAAGATCTCCGTGTAGCTCAAAAGCTTGTTTCTTTCACCAACAGACTTTAGTCCAATAATATTACCTCACCTACTTTGCCTCTCTGATATCCTGGGACTAACAAGGCTACAATAACACTGCAATAATAAATACACAATAACATTTGGTTAAAAAAAAGATTCCAAAACATAACACTCCATTATATGCACTTCTCTCTTGGGAGAGAATCAGAGAACAAATATGTGACAGATGTTAGTCATATTGCTTAATGCACCAGTGGAAGATGCTCAGATACTCCAGAGATAGAATAAACAAGTGACCTCATCACAACTGTCACTCTTGCTGGTACTCTCAGTAGAGATGCCAAAGATCAAGTGGGCACATCAAGGTTCCTCTCCCACTCTGAACGCTAGGGTACAGATGTGGGGACCTGCATGAAAACCTCGTAAGCTTATCTTTACCAGCTTAGGTCAAAAAGTTCCCCAAGGTACAAAATATTCCACCCTTTGTCCTTGGATTGGCCGCTACCACCACCAAACAAATACTGGTTACTGGGGAAGAGCTGTTTGGAAATGTCTTTCCCCCCAGAATACTTCCCAAAACCTTGCACCCCACTTCCTGGACAAGGTTTGGTAAAAAGCCTCACCAATTTACCTAGGTGACTACAGACCCAGACCCTTGGATCTGAGAACAATGAAAAAGCATTCAGTTTTCTTACAAGAAGACTTTTAATAGAAATAGGAGTAAATAGAAGTAAAGAAATCCTCTCTGTAAAATCAGGATAGTAGATACCTTACAGGGTAATTAGATTCAATACATAGAGAACCCCTTTAGGCAAAACCTTAAGTTACAAAAAAGATACACAGACAGAAATAGTTATTCTATTCAGCACAATTCTTTTCTCCGCCATTTAAAGAAATCATAATCTAACACATACCTAGCTAGATTACTTACTAAAAGTTCTAAGACTCCATTCCTGTTCTGTCCCCAGCAAAACAGCATACCAACAACCAGAGACCCTTTGTTTCTCTCCCTCCTCCCAGCTTTTGAAAGTATCTTGTCTCCTCATTGGTCATTTTGGTCAGGTGCCAGGGAGGTTACCTTTAGCTTCTTAACCCTTTACAGGTGAGAGGAGTTTTCCCCTGGCCAGGAGGGATTTCAAAGGGGTTTACCCTTCCCTTTATATTTATGACAGGGCATAAACACTAAACCATGCTCTCCCCCTAAAAATGGCCCCTTCAGGTCAGAGTTGAAGGACATCGGCAGGGCGATTTGGGAAGCTTGCACTGACATTACTTACATTGCACTTGGTTATGGATAGAAGGTTTCAGTCTCTAGCGTCATCAGTCTGGTGTCTATCTTGATCACTATATTCACTAAACTGCACCTGCTGTCTGCTTGGTGGTGGCCTCAAGGAGCACATTACTCTAATTCTTTGAAGACTGCACTGGCATCCTATTTGCTTCAGACTACAATTTAAGTTGCTGACATTGATTTATGTGCAGTGTAATGCCTTGAGGCTGAGCCCTGGCTCTTAAAATAAGACACCTCTCTCCTCATGTGTCATCACAGCGGTTGAGATTAGCTGGGGCACTTGAGCTAAGAGTTCTTAGATTTAAATAGTTGGGGTTTGGTGGTGGGGTGTTTTCAGTTGAAGGTCTCTGACTTTGGAATTCATTTCCATTGCTTGTTCATGAGAGCAAGAGTTGTTGGTTTATTGTTTTGTTTTTTAATCCTAATTTCTTGAAAGACCCTTAGGCTTTTGCCTACAATGGGAGATGAGGAATCTTGTCTTTTGGCTGTGGTGATTAAAAATTGTTTGCAATGTTGTTCCAGCTGTGTTAGTCCCAGGATATCAGAGAGACAAGGTAGGTGAGCTAATATCTTTTATTGGACCAACTTCTGTTGGTGAAAGAGACAAGCTTTTAGCCTGAAGAAGAGCTCACTGTAGCTCAAAATCTCGTCTCTTTCACCAACAGAAGTTGGTCCAGTAAAAGATATTACCTCACCTACCTTGTCTCTGTGATTAAAAATTGCGTGTTATGAACCTATGTCCCAATGTTTTTGTAATTGGACACAGTTTATAAATTACAAGATAAAATAAATGTTGCAAATGGTGATAGAAACTTGAACTTTACAACCAACATGTGACAACAGAAGAATTTTTAATAATGTAGATCATAAAGTAGAAATATTTGATGGAGAAAGCCAATCATTTTGATCACTAAGGGACAATATAACAGGACAAATACCCCTATTTGCAAGACAATCTGGGTCAGCCTCATATTTTCACAGAGATGGAGATCAGTTTGTTTCTGAGGGAAATGGAGCACCTGTTTGTATCACGAATCTTCCAATCTCTGAACCAAATTATTTTGTGGGCTACATCTGTAAAACCCTATTTGAGGTTACTCAGACTGCATGAGTGTAACCACAGACAGAATCTGGCACAGTGTCTTTAAATCTAAATTAGAAATATGTGAAACAGAAAAAATGTAACATTTTGTGAGCCTGCTGGATGGATTCCCCTCCTCCCGGGTTTTAGACTCTTTCACAGAGACAGTCACTCCCCTTCACGTGTAGCCGGTCAGGACTCCCAGACTGAACTTTGTAATAGAGAATTAGAGCATTCATATTTCCATGAGATAACTACCAATCACATGGGATGTTGTGAGGTATCTTTCACTGACCATTTTTTCTCATGCACATCAATGGGATTATATCATGCTAATCACCCCCTTTATGGGAAGTCCTATGTTATTTTAATAAGCCTAATATCCCCCCGCTACACAATTTTATTCTGGTCTTTTCTTGTGTATGGTTCTGTGCCTGTGTGAGATGTACATGAATTGTGAGCTGGAAGGTAAAGTCAACCTTTTGAATGCTAATTAGCACCAGGCTTGCCAACCCTCCAGGATTGTCCTGGAGTCTCCAGGAATTAAAGATTAATCTTTAATTAAACATGCTATGTGATGAAACCTCCAGGAATACATCTAACCACAACTGGCAACCCTAATTAGCACCTTCAGTGGACCCACATAGATATAGACTTTTCTTAACGAATCTGGAAGGGAGATATAGAATTTTCTCCACATATCTACTAAGGTTCCTTCAAGATAGCTCCTTTGTAATTTTAGTGATGCTCTGTAGAACTCACATGATTAAGATTGTGCCAGTGTTCCCAATATAAATCCTTTATTTCAAATACTTTTTATCTTAGATCAGGTTCATGCCTCACGTCAGTTCATTTGCATCAAAGGAGCTACACCAGAGATTAATTTGACCTATCTATAAAAGTTTTCATAAACTGAAATTTTTACTTGATATGGAAGAGTCTTTGCATAAGGACTGAATTCTGTGTGTAAATGCAAAACATAATTACATGTATTCAGCTTGCTAATTAGTTGTAGGAGGGGGAGAAATTAGAAGTGAGTGTTTTTTAGATTTTTCTTGCATTCCTGAAAGTCCTCCTTTTCACCTTTGCTATGTGCATTTCCCCTTTTTAATCTGACAGTCAGTATAGTCCAGCATTGAAGCAAAGTACTGGGACTTGAGGCTCCTGGGTTTTAGTCCTGGCTCTGCCTCTCACCCTCTGTAACAGCTCCTATAACTTCACTGTGGGACAGATGATGAAGCTCTGACCAATGTCCACAGGAGCTGGCTTTTCTCAGTCTCCATCCAGGAAAAGAGAGTACTGTACGTGACCCATACTGTCCCCTTTATCAACTATCTGGTGTTGTTGCTCCAGCCATCCCTTTTTGGATCCGTTGTGCAAAGCTTTTTATCTTCAACCCTATCTATGAGAGTTGCATATCAAGCACATACTATATCAACAATTCATTACATGTGTTTCACTTCCACCTTTGCCATGATAGCAAAACTTGGCTTACCTGATATATTGGACTTTGAGTAAGATCTGTCTTGAAAGAAATATTGGGGTATTTAATGCTTTAGAGCAACCTTCCAAGTTATAAGACATTTAAAACTTGAATATTAAGTATTCTTTTGCCCCTACACACTGAAATCAATAAGTAAGGTGAGCAGTTTTTGTCCCCCAGAATGATGCCTCTGGCTCAAACATTTTGAACTAGGGCCACAAGAATTGATTGAAACTGAAAAAAAACATCAAAAAGAACAAACTCACTAAACCATCCTGCCTCTGGATGTCCCAGTGTGTCCTGACTTCTTTGTGCCTGTCTTTCAGACTATATTCTTCAGAGTGGGAACTGTCTTTATTTTTATGCATTGGGCATATACCAAGAACACTGTCACCACTGAGCAAATAATAATAGTAATTCACATTGATATGCCAGTATTCCTTTTGGTTCCTAGCTGTGGTTGCGGAAAAAGGTAAATTCACAAACAACAGTGGGTAGTGGAACCACTTGAAGCCATATTCTGTCTTTGGATGGGTACATGTCTCCTTTTGACTGGAGACTGATGGGTACAAGCCACATGCATGCAAAGATTTTTGGTTATTGGATTAGTGTGTGTGTGCTGGGTGATGTTGGTGGCCTGTGATATACAGGAAATCAGACATAGATGACCTGGTGGTCCCTAATATCCTTAAACTCCAATACTTTATGACCTATATAGTCGTAAGCAAGTGTGTGTGTAAAGGAAGAAATTAAACCAAAAGCCGTATGCCTTAACAGTGTGCCTGACTGCTCTTCAGGCCCCGCCCCAGATTGTGGGACTAGCTGGGATACAGTATGGGTAGAGGACACAAAGCAAAGATCTAGAATGTATAGAAAACTGTTCCCAGCCCTGGAGCTCTCCAGGTAGTCACATGAGAGATCATCCCTCAGCATTCTGCTCAGCTTTGTTCCCCCCCACTGGAGTACCACCAGTATAGCTGTTTGGTAGTTTTGGTGCACTGACCCCACTACCACACTCTGTGACCCCTACGCTTTTCTTCTGCTCCCTAATTTTTCCTCCCTTCCTGTGTGGAACTTTTCCAGAAAGGATGGAGACAGCTATGTGCAAGGGGAAGACCATATGCCCTTGTAAATTACAATGGGATTATTTACACCATTTTCACCGCCCAGTGGAAGGGAACATGGGGGCTGTAGTAAATAGCTAGAAATCAAAATGAACTTAGTGACTGGTTGGAAAGGATACATGAACTGGGGCTTATGCAATGTCACCCCACAGCCATTATGGTGCTTCAAATTACATTTAATTTGTGTTGGATTTCTTCTCTCCTGAGCTTCCAAATGAATTTTTTATAGAAGATCTGATTTTATTTCTGTTTATTGCCATTAGACAAACTAGTTAAATCTGACCTTCTGTTATCCAATAAATCCCATCTGGTTAGATGGTAAGTGTCATTCTGTAGAGAACACAATGGAGCTCCTTAAATATCTTCTTTTTGTAAGGCAAATCTCGTGTTTTAGCCCAAGACCTAATGCAATGAATAAAAATAAAGGAGAGCTAGATGGAATGTGTAACAGAAAACTGTACATCATACCGCAGAAGGCACAGAGTTCTAAGACATGGTGTTTGTCAGAATTAATTTATTAGTATATGATGGTATGACTATAAATTGGAAGTGGGGTGCAATGTTCTATTTTGCATGGATGAATTGTGGCATATTTCTATTTTCTCAAGACATGCTATAGTAACCACCTAATTTCCTTACGCTGATGGTAAGTGGATTGTCTCTCTGGAGATTATTTTAGATAGTACCATAATAAGAATAGATATGACCTGTTAATTCCACATGATTGTGGTTGTAACTATGTTTAAAATAAGTACTTCATAGTAATCTGTGGCATTTGCATCTACCATTCTTTTTCAAATGCCAATAAAAATAAATGAGCGTGACTCTAAAATTAAGCTATTTAAAACAAAGATGTTACAGCCTGACTCCCATCTCTATCTGGATTTCCAGCTGCCTTCACAATTCCTGGTGTTCATATGTATGCACTTGGCTTCATTTGTAACATACATGATCCGTTAAGAATTACAGGGTCTTGTCATATTGGCAAAGTGCCAGTAAAGAATCCCTTGAGTGTTGTGTCTTCACTATGATGAAGGATACTACAGGCTCATTAAAGATAAAGATGTCAGCCATGAGATGCAAATCCAGATCTGGGTTTGATTTGTGTTAAAATGCTCACCCCTCCATCCCCAGAGTAGGACAGGAGATAGGATCCAAGTTTTTTGATTCAGAACAATCTCAATTTAAAAATAAACATGATCGTAAACAAAGGAAAGTCCAAAAAATAGTTGGATTTAAGTTATTAGCTCCTTTATGCAGGTTAGCACAATGTTAGAATTTAATAAATAAACTATTATAACATGCTTTACACTGTGCCCTTCAGGGCAGCAGCTTCAGGATCACTTGGACCAAAGTGAGAAGCAAGACTTCCAGAATAGGGGGTTGCTAAGGAAAATCCCTGCACTCTTCCCCCTGATATTAAAATCTAGAAGTGCTCCTGCAGGCAATCCATGTGATCTCAGCTACTATGATGGTGCGTAGGGACAGCCACAGTATCTTGAATAGGACCCAATCCTGTGTAATGCTGGATTCCCTCTACTCCCATGGGCATTAATGGGGGTTGGGCATACTGAAGACCTTCCAGGGTAGGGCCCACAGTAACTCATATAAGCTTTCAGGGCTTGATCTTTCATCCATTACAGTCAATGGAAAACTCCCAGTGACTTTAGTGGCAATGAGATAGCCTGGTTGTTATTCCTGCATATGGGTTGGAGTAGACAGCAGCTAGGTTAGGGTCATTAGATCCAAACTATCTTTGGCCACCCCCTACCCCCAAACTCCACCCTCTATTCAGGGCCAGCACTTTGACAGCATGCTGTGGGAGCAGAGATCCCAAATATGTGGCTGTTATGCCTCTAGTCCCACCACTCTGCCATGCCATTGGCTGCAATTGTGCAGAGGGCTTCCCACGGGCTCTCTGCTCCAAGGTGAATTTCACCCTTGGTATAAACAAGGCTAGAGTTGCTTTTGCTTTTTGGCAGTTTTTACTCAGATGTTAATGTGGCGGATGTATGAGCCTTTTCTAATTCCTTTCAGTTCACCTGGGTTTGAAGTCCACATTTTGCTTTGAATTCCAGATTTGAACAAATCCTAAATCTCAAAGTGAAACTCACGTTACTGTGATAGTGCACCCCATAAGGCTTTATGGAAATATGCTTATGAGTGTATAAATATGACATAACTGGAATATGTTTTATGCTACATATGCCATGTAACATATCTATGTAAAGGTTATGATCTACTGAATCTATTCATCCTATTTGTATGCATGTATCATTTTTGTATTTGATGTTTTGAATATTGGATGTGTACTTGCTTGATTTTTAAGTAGCCTTAGTAAAGCATTTGGTCAGCTTCTTGAGAAAGGAATGTGCAAATTAAGTGCCCAATCAAGAAACACTTAATGAACAATGGAACTTGGAAGGCTCCAATCCACATAAGAAGTCTTCCTGGAGACAATCAAGATAGCATGTGGGCAATGGC
This sequence comes from Caretta caretta, assembly GCF_965140235.1. NCBI lineage: Eukaryota > Metazoa > Chordata > Testudines > Cheloniidae > Caretta > Caretta caretta. The sequence goes on along the minus strand of NC_134207.1, from coordinate 32,336,479 downwards.
TGCTGCTTGTAAAAACTGAGTCATGCATGGACATGTGACTTTCCCATGTGACTCCAAAACTCCATCTTGGAGCTGGACTTTGCATAGGAGGGAGGAGGGGGGGTCTCCACCCACAAGAGAAAGTCTATTTAAGCCCGTAGGAGACCCCCTCCATTTTGTCTTCAGCTGGCTCAAGAGAGATCCTCTCCACCCCCAAAGGATACCTGAAAGAAACTGGAACAAAGGACAGTAACTACAGGGGGTGTGAGTGATTGCTGGACCCAGACTAGAAGGAGACTAGTCTGTAAAAGGAAGCTTACTGGAACACCTCTGAGGGTGAGGTTTTACCTGTATTCAGTTTTCTTACAGTATTAGGCTTAGACTTCCATGTTTTATTTTATTTTACTTGGTAATTCACTTTGTTCTGTCTACTATTACTTGAAACCTCTTAAATCCTACTTTTTGTATTTAATAAAATCACTTTTTACTTATTAATTAACCCAGAGTATGTATTAATAACTGGGGGAGGGGCAAATAGCTGTGCATCTCTCTCTATTAGTGCTATAGAGGGCAAACAATTTATGAATTTACCCTACATAAGCTTTATACAAGGTAAAATGGATTTATTTGGGGTTTGGACCCCATTGGGAGTTGGGCATCTGAGTGTTAAGACAGGAACACTTCTTCAGCTATTTTCAGTTAAGCTGGCAGCTGTTAGGGGATGTGTTCAGACCTGGGTCTGGGTTTGCAGCAGACAGTGGGTCTGGCTCAAACCAGGCAGAGCACTAAAGTCCCAAGCTGCCAGGGCAGGAAAGCAGGAGCAGAAGTAGTCTTGGGGCTTCCACTGATGTGCCAAGGGGGTTTCTGTGATCTGACCCATCACAGTTGCAAATTGGAGTTGCAAAAATTGACCACACTTCTCTTGGTTTCCACTTAAAACTGTAAATTTTTCCAGGTTTGCTTGAAAATGGGCTGAAACCAGCCAAAAGGTTCACACAGGTTTATAGTGAGATCTGAGTTAAGTAAGTTTTCACCTGGTTTTAAGTTTTGTTACATCAGATTTAGCAATTCTGAGGGTAATTTATGAGCACATGAATGACTGAAGGCCTTTGAAGGAGGCTTCTAAGATTGCGTGTCACTGGAAGGACCCTAGGTGAATTAGAAAAACCAAGCAACTTACCTTAAAAAGCACGCATTTCCACCCACCAACCTACCTTCCCACATATATATTTGTGCAGTAACACTTTGAGAAGTACCAGAATTTTATGAATGTGCACATTGAAAATTAAGCTTTTTAAGTTCTAGGTGTCACTGACAAGACTCAACACACTCCATTACACTGCACCACAAGTGTCAGCAGGAGCAACTCCATTCACTTCAGAGAAGTTAAGCCCACTCATGCCAGTAGTAAATTTGATCTAGTAACTTTCTTAAAGCATATTTTACCCCAGCAACACATTGTGATTCAAATTCAGAGCAAACGCTGACATCTAGAGGTAGACTAGTAAGATGCTTTATTTATACAGCATCTTTCATGCACATGGGAACACAAAAAGATTTATTTAATTAATTCACTGTACAAGTCAAAACAAGGGTGATGGATAACAAATAATATGATTACCCTTTTATACAACACATGGCTCAGGTGCAGATTAACAGAAACAAATTAAGAGGCACAGGCTAGAAGTAAAGGAGAAGTTTTCTGAGGAGAAGGTGATCCCACTGTGTCCTCATATAGCCCATATGCCTGGGAAAACAGATGAAAGGAGATGGCAAGTGATAAAGTTGCTAGTATCTTCTTCAGTGCATGGCATGCCCTCCATGAACTGATCCCTAAAGCCACTACTCTCACTTCCTTCAAATCCCTCCTCAAAATCCACTTCTGCTGTGATGCCTGTAAGAATATCAACCACTTAATGATGGCAAGGTTGAGGGACAGCTGGGGAGAGTCGACTCAAACTTTATCTATTAATTTCACACAAAAAAGAACATGAAATGAACAATATGGTTGCAAAGTCAAGCTCCCAGAATTAAGGTTGCCTCTGCAACCTTTAATGAGGCTCCTTTGGTGCATATGCGTTATGATACAGTTTTTAACTGCATCTTCACATACTATTTTTTCTACTGGACCCCTACCTCATCCAGTGCACAGGATGGACTGTGTTTAATGAGCAGTTATTCCATATTTTGTTTTATCTTCATTGTTCAGTGTGTGACCCTCGGCCTTATTTACTGCACACTATTCAAGTCCTGCTCTGAAAGCAATATTATTAATCTTCTCATGCGCTTATCTATGGTGCACATCACTATAGTATCACAGATTTCAGAGAAGCAACCATATTAGTCTGTACTTGCAAAAAGAACAGGAGTACTTGTGGCACCTTAGAGACTAACAAATTTATTTGAGCATAAGCTTTCGTGAGCTACAGCTCACTTCATCCGATGCATTCAGTGGAAAATACAGTGGGGAGATTTATATACATAGAGAACATGAAACAATGGGTGTTACCATACACACTGTAAGGAGAGTGATCACTTAAGGTGAGCTACTACCAGCGGGAGGGGGGAACCTTTTGTAGTGATAATCAAGGCAGGCCATTTTTAGCAGTTGACAACTTTCCAACTGCTGCAACAAATGAGGCAAGAGTCCTACAAATTATTGCCTCCTTTTACTACACAATCCTGATTTATCCCCAGAACAGATCCCGCCTATTCACTGAATGAGGCAGGGGTCTTGTGGAAAACATAGTATGTGATCATTTAATTAGAGATGGTATCATAATGCACACTTTCAAAGGGTCCAAACTAAGATTGCTTAGACAACCCTAGTTTTGGCATTTCCTAACTTCTGAGTGCTTGATTTTGCAACCATAATACTATTCTTTTACCATAGTTTTTTGTGTGTAATGTCCTAGGCTTATAAAAAACACTGAAAAAAAATCCATCACAGTGGCATCATATTGATACCCACATGGGTCATCATGAGGGTTGGAACCTTCAGATCCACTACACAGACCTCTGCCACTTGATTGTTTTCCTCAATGTGGACCTTCACTAAACGAGGATGAGATGTACACTTTGGCAGTGGATTTCACAGATATTTTCTGAGAACAGAGGACCGGTGAGACTCAGGAATCTGCGGTTCTATTCTGGGCTCTGGAAGGAAGTCGCATCTAGAGGGCACAGACCCTTCTGCCTGTTTTCCCCAAGCTTGACCCCTTCTGCCTAGTCCCCTCCAACCTGTCCCGTCTCTTCCCCACCCCTTGCTCCTCATCCCAGTCATATTCTCCTTTGGTACCCAGTCCCAGTATCTGCTCTTTAGATTTCTCATCCCTGTCCAGTCTTCTTGCCCAGACAGACCGAGTTCCCCCCTCATAGTTCCTTCTCAGATCTGTCTCTTCCCGCCTCGCAAGGGCTTCCAGTTCTAGTCTTCTTCCCTGAGCCCCTCAGGCAATCTCAGTGCCCCCCACTACCTCCCTGGCTCCTTGTCCCAGTTTCTTTGCCTAGCCAGTCCCAGTTTTCCCCCAACATCCAGCTCCTTGTTAGATCTGTCCCCCACTCCCAGTGCTCCTGGCCCACATGTTCCTTGTCTCAGTCCAGCTAGTTCCAATCTGCCCCCCACAAGCGCCTAGTCCTATCTTGGACCCCACCCAGCCAATTGACTCTCAGTTTCCACTGTTTTCCTCACCAGCTCCTAGCCCCAATCTCCCTCCACTCTGGCTCCCAGACCCAGCCACCTTACCCAACCACCAGTTCCTGTCTTCGGGTATGTCTACACTACGAAATTAGGTCAATTTTATAGAATTCGATTTTTAGAAACCGATTTTATACAGTTGATTGCATATGTCCACACTAAGCGCATTAAGTTGGCGGAGTGCATCCTCACTACAATGGCTGGCATCGACTTATAGAGCGGTGCACTGTGGGTAGCTATCCCACAGTTTCCGCAGTATCCACTGCCCATTGGAATTCTGGGTTAAGCTCCCAATTCTGGATGGGGCAAAAACATTGTCGCTGGTGGTTTTGGGTACATGTCATCAGGTCCCCCTCTCTCCCTCCCTCCCTCCGTGAAAGCAACGGCAGACAATCGTTTTGCGCCTTTTTTCCTGGGTTACCCATGCAGACACCATACCATGGCAAACATGGCACCCGCTCAGCTCACTGTCACCGTATGTCTCCTGAGTGCTGCTGGCACACATGGTACTGCATTGCTACACAGAAGCAGCTCCTTGTCTTCGCGGCAGATGGTGCAGTAGGACTGATAGCCGTCGTACGTCTCCTGGGTGCTCCTGGCAGACTTCAGTGAGGTTGATCGGGGCACCTGGACAGACATGGCTATCCTCCTCTTAGAGGATCGAATGGGAGCCAGAGACTCCAGGTCATTCTCTTCTTTAAGTTTCGTCTCATGGAGATTCAGTCCTGCCTGGAATATCATGTGAGCTGGAGGCTTCTGCCTCAGGCTGCTCTTCCAGCCGGCAGTACCACGTGGTTGCACCTACCCCAGCCTACCCCTTGCTCCCATGGCTCATGAAACCTAGTAGTAGTAAGAAGCAGTTCAACTATAGGCTGAGCAAGTGCAGAATGATGGTAGAATCTGCCTTTGGACATTTAAAAGCTTCCTGGCACTGTTTGCTGACTAGGTCAGACCTCAGCGCAACCAACATTCCCATTGTTATTGCTGCTTGCTGTGTGCTCCATAATATCTGTGAGAATAAAGGGGAGATATTTATGGTGCGCTGAGAGGTTGAGGTAAATCGCCTGGCATCCAATTTTGAGCAGCCAGACACCAGGGCGATTAGAAGAGCACAGCAAGGCGCGCTGCACATCAGAGAGGCTTTGAAAACCAGTTTCATGACTGGCCAGGCTTCAGTGTGACAGTTGTGTGTGTTTCTTCTTGATGCAAATCCACCCCTTTTGTTGATTTTAATTCCCTGTAAGCCAACCACCCTCCCCCCTTCGAAATAAAGTAACTATTGTTTTGAAACCATGCATTCTTTCTTTATTAATTAAAAAAAAAAGAGATAACGGACAAGGTAGCCTGGTGGGGTGGGGGAGAAGGGAAGAACAAGGCCACACTGCTTATTGTAGCCACACTAAAAATCAAATTGTTTGAATAACAGCCTTCTGTTGCTTGGGCCATCCTCTGGAGTGGAGTGGCTGGATGCCCGGAGCCTCCCCCCCTGCATTCTTGGGCATCTGGGTGAGGAGGCTATGGAACATGGGGAGGAGGATATGTGGTTATACAGTGGATTCAGTGGGGGTCTGTGCTCTTGTTGGCTTTCCTGCAGCTCCAACAGATGCTTCATCATGTATGTTTGCTCCCCCAACAGACGTTTCATCATGTCCATTTGCTCCCCATTAGCCTCAACATCGCATCCTGCCTCCGCTCTTCGCGCTCACTTAATTCTTTTCTGGCCTCTGCCACTGAATGCCTCCATGCATTGGCTGTGCCCTATCAGTGCGGGAGGACTACATGAGCTCAAAAAACATGTCATCATGAGTGTTTTTTCACCTTCTAATCTGCGATAACCTCAGGGACGGAGATGATGGGGGAACTGCATGGCCACCTGTGCTGCTGAGTTCGCCACGCTGACCAAACAGGAAATGAAATTCAAAAGTTCCCGGGGCTTTTCCTGTGTACCTGGCTAGTGTATCGGAGTTCAAAGTACTGTCCAGAACAGTCACAATGGAGCACTCTGGGATAGCTTCTGGAGGCCAATACCGTCAATTTGCGTCCGCACTACCCCAAATTCGACCCAGCAAGGTTGATTTTAGCTCTACTCCCCTCGTTGGGGAGGAGTACAGAAGTCGATTTTAAGAGCCCTTTAGGTCGACGGAACGGGGTTGGTTGTGTGGACGCAGTCATTTTTAAATCGACCTAACGTGGCTAAGTTCGACCTAACCCTGTAGTGTAGACTAGGCCCATCGACAGCTCTTAGTCCCAGTCTGTTGCCCAGCAAGTTATGGTTTCTTTCCTCCACCAGTCCCAGTCTCACCAGACTCTTTGTACCAATCTACTCCCTTCCCTCCTCTCTGTCCAGTTTTGTCCCCTCTTGGATTCAAGTCAGGCGACTTCCTCCTGCACACTTCTGGGCGAGCAGGTGGGTCATAGAGAGGCGAGACAGACTTCTATTTGCAGTTCCAATACCCAGCCCCAGCCTGGCTTGGAGCAGCCATTACAGTGAAACCCCAGTAGCCTTGGGCTCGCGCATTTCAGTCTCTGTTTCTTTGTGGGGATGGTGCATGCAGTCTGGTCACCACATTGGAACGAAGAGGGGAGCATGCTCAGTGAGAATAGAGATTTTAGTTGCTTAAATCAAAGAAGTCTTCAGTGAGGATAGGCAAACTGAGGTTTTTCAAAGCCTTTTAAATTGGCCAAATTTCAGCAGATTTTCCCAGGGATGGCCAAAGGCCTCCCCCTGCCAAATTTCAAAACCTTGCTTCAGAGCATGGGAGCACTGGAGCTATTCAAAGAAAAAGTTACCAGAGTTTTTAAATATGGGCAAAATAATGTTTTCCCTAGCCTTGTTCTTGGAAGTGACTGGAAAGTTTTAGATGAAATAAACAAAAAACAAAACAACAACAAATAATTCAGCCTGCAACATATAGATGGCATGTAAAATTTCAGCCCAAAGTTTGGCAAAGTTATAAGCAACTGAAAATATGATCTTAGAATTGGAAGTGTCGGGCAACCTTAATAATAGGTAGTGCTGCTACTATCCTCTAATAACAAAAATTTCAAATCCTGAATATATTAGATTGTATTCCTCTTCTCCCACTCTTCATACATTGTTTGGCTCTTAGATTGTACACATTTAGGGCAGACCCCGACTGTAGATAGGAGCATTTTGTTCTAGGTAGCTTTACATGTTCCACCAGCTCTGAAAAGAAAGGAGGTCCCAGCATTTTGGTCATTTTGAACTGGTCAGGGACAGTGCTGGAGAATACAGTGGAGGGAACAATCCCACATCTGTGATTACTGCTCTAGAGAGAGCAGCGTGAACTCTATATGGCCACAAGGTGGCACATGAGAACACGATCAAGAAGACACAGCACTGAGGCCGTCTAACCTAACAGAATAGTGGCATTTTCTAGCCTGCCAGCCACATAAGGAATGATTGATCTGTGTTGTTAGTTTTGCAAAGCCCAATACAGCCCTCATCAAAGTCATCAGAAGCTTGTCCATTGACTTTGATGGGAGTCTAATAAGCCCTTATAGGAGGACTAACCTTGAAAGCATAACAACAATTAGGTGGATTACATCACATTTCAAAGTAATAATTGAACTTTTTAAAATGATGATTTGTGAAAGCATAGCAAGATAGTCCAATGACCGGCTGGCCTAGTGGTGAGGCCATGGTTCTATGGTTTCCAGCAGCTTAGTTGTCCCAGAGAGGCCCCAGCTGTGGCCTCATTTACTCCTGTGTGCTCCAACTGCTTCTCAGAGGATCTGTCCCTAGCAAAAAGCAGGGAGGGAGAGACAAGGTAGGGGGGACCCAGGCCCACCCACTGCACCAGGTCCCAAACCAGAGCCCCAGGAGGTTATCATAGCCCAGTTATTGAGCTACTCCAAATTAGGCTTTCTCCTGAGGTCTCCTCCTATCAGTCTGGAGCTCTTCAGTTTGGGTTATGATTGCTGGCTTAGAAGTTTTTCCTCCATCTCTTAATGACCTGTTCAAGCAATCTCCTTTAAGGCTTTCAGCTCCCAAAGAGGGGGGAATCCAAATCCCTGCTGCTAGAGTAGCCTTCACAAAGCTGTAACCTCACCTAACACAGTTGTAAACACCAGCCTTGTTTGTTAGTTCAGAATACAGCTCCTTCCCTGCTGTCCCTGAGCTACCAGTGTCCTTTTAAACCTGCATCTGCTGAGGGCAGGGGCCCCCTGGCCCAGCATTGCTCTGCTCCCAGCCCTGGTTCAGTGTGGGGCCTGTAGGCTCCATCACAGAAAGCAACATCTAGTCAATATGAAGTTTATTACTCATTCCCGATATGGTCACAATTAAGGTAAATGATTCTTTGGTGTGTTTCCGTATTTTCTTTTTGTTACTCACGATCCCACTCCTGACCAAGTACCTCTGTTAAGATGCTGTCCTCACCTGGAAGCAATATGTGAGGGATTTGTTATTATTTTCCCTCCTATCCTCATCTTCTTTTTATGGGTCATTTTGTTTCCCCATTTGTATCTCAATGTCCACCCCTCATTTTTAGATACACCAGAAATTTTCTACTACCCCAAGACACTGCATCTGATCTAGGACTAGTTCATTTCCACAATACTGATATATTCCACCTAACTAGGGAACAAATGTCCTAGCAATGATTTTTACGATGTATATAGTGCTGCACAAGTTCTGAGTTCTCTGAAAATCAGTTCCCCTACACAATAGCATCTGTGATCCCCATTAGCCAGGTCACTGGCGGGCCTGCTCTGGGAACTATGAGGTTCACAGGCTAATGTGATGCTGAGTGGCACAGGCATGCCGAGAAATCTTAATACTGATTTGTAAGTCAATTTCCAACCAATCAGTGTCTGGTGCGTGACTTATAAACATTTCCCTTAATTGCTTATTTGATGTGAAGCATGGTGGTAGCTGCATGTAGATTTAGTTTCACTATGAAAGATAAAAAGAAAAGGAGTACTTGTGGCACCTTAGAGACTAACCAATTTATTTGAGCATGAGCTTTCGTGAGCTACAGCTCACTTCATTGGATGCATTCAGTGGAAACTGCAGCAGACATTATATACACACACAGATCATGAAACAATACCTCCTCCCACCCCACTGTCCTGCTGGTAATAGCTTATCTAAAGTGATCATCAAGTTGGGCCATTTCCAGCACAAATCCAGGTTTTCTCACCCTCCAGCCCCCCCCACACAAAGTCACTCTCCTGCTGGTAATAGCTCATCCAAAGTGACCACTCTCCCTACAATGTGCATGATAATCAAGGTGGGCCATTTCCTGCACAAATCAAGGTTCTCTCACCCCCTCAGCCCCCCCCCCCCTTTTTTTCCCAGGAACACACACACACACAAACACAAACTCACTCTCCTGCTGGCAATAGCTCATCCAAACTGACCACTCTCCAAGTTTAAATCCAAGTTTAACCAGAACATCTGGGGGGAGGGGGTAGGAAAAAACAAGGGGAAACAGGCTACCTTGCATAATGACTTTGCCACTCCCAGTCTCTATTTAAGCCTAAATTAATAGTATCCAATTTGCAAATGAATTCCAGTTCAGCAGTTTCTCGCTGGAGTCTGGATTTGAAGTTTTTTTGTTTTAAGATAGCGACCTTCATGTCTGTGATTGCGTGACCAGAGAGATTGAAGTGTTCTCCGACTGGTTTATGAATGTTATAATTCTTGACATCTGATCTGTGTCCATTTATTCTTAAAATCCAGACTCCAGCGAGAAACTGCTGATTTGGAATTCATTTGCAAATTGGATACTATTAATTTAGGCTTAAATAGATAATGACTTAGCCACTCCCAGTATGCAAGGTAGCCTATTTCCCCTTGTTTTTTTCCTACCCCCCCCCCCCAGATGTTCTGGTTAAACTTGGATTTAAACTTGGAGAGTGGTCAGTTTGGATGAGCTATTGCCAGCAGGAGAGTGAGTTTGTGTGTGTCCTCGGGAAAAAAGGTGTGTGTGTGTGAGAGCCTGGATTTGTGCTGGACACGGCCCACCTTGATTACCATGCACATTGTAGGGAGAGTGGTCACTTTGGATGAGCTATTACCAGCAGGAGAGTGAGTTTGTGTGTGTGGTTTTTGGAGGGGGGTGAGGGGGTGAGAGAACCTGGATTTGTGCAGGAAATGGCCCACCTTGATTATCATGCACATTGTGAAGAGAGTTGTCACTTTGGATAGGCTATTACCAGCAGAAGAGTGAGTTTGTGTGTGGGGGGGTGGAGGGTGAGAAAACCTGGATTTGTGCTGGAAAGGGCCCAACTTGATGATCACTTTAGATAAGCTATTAGCAGTAGGACAGTGGGGTGGGAGGAGGTATTGTTTCATGATCTCTGTGTGTATATAATGTCTGCTGCAGTTTCCACGGTATGCATCCGATGAAGTGAGCTGTAGCTCACGAAAGCTCATGCTCAAATTGGTTAGTCTCTAAGGTGCCACAAGTACTCCTTTTCTTTTTGCGAATACAGACTAACACGGCTGTTACTCTGAAACCTATGAAAGATAAGATGTGTACAAACAAGTAATATACACTGTAAAAAAACAGGACAGAGACTGGCTGATCTCCAGGGCACCGTCACCTACAGATCCACTGCATTTTCAGGAGAGACTCTAATTGGCAGTTAGAGCAGTGTTTAATCTATTGGGCATCAACCAAACTGCGTTTCTGGAGTGGCCACTGAGTCACACCACACTATGCAGTAGCACTGCTGATGTTCAGCCCCCCACCTTGCTGCAGCATCTCTCCCTTCCACTCACTCAAACCTGCCTGATGCTCTACCCCTAACATCCACTAGAAAACCAAAGCTGTTGCAAAACATGACAGTCCATTTGTTAAGCTTTTTGTTCTAGTGTTTTGTCATCTTCATTAGCTGCCTATTGGAATCCCGGTGGAGTTTAAGGCGTTGGTTTTCATCTATGAAACCCAACGTAGCCTGGGGCCTGCTAGTTTGAGAGGCTACTACATTTGTTATCAGCAAAGGTGGTTTAGCTAGAGTCCCTGCCGTTTAAGAGGAAGGAGGTGCTGGCAAGGTGTTTTCCCCTAGGGGCTCTCAGCCTTCGAACTCACTCCCATCTTTGATTTAAAAAAGCTGGAATTTGTTGATACTCTGAGAATGCTGCACTGTCCTGTTTTGGAGGTGTGTGTGTGTGGAGGGAAGTAAGACCAATGACAATTGATATGGGGACAGTGCTGATTTTTAATTCATATTCTTTTGTGGCGAGTCCGACACTAAGCACCCCTGTATTTCCACCCTACACACTATTGTAATAATCCTTGTACAAAATATGAGGGATCATTTGAAAACAAATAACTCCCAGATTATCAATATTCTTGAGTGATGTGTGTATGCAATGTGGATTAAGAGGTTTGCATATATGCTGGAAATACGACTAAAGTGTGTGTAAACCAGGTATGTCCAGGGAGTTGTTAAACAGGTCTATCCTAAACAAAGGAACATGTGTTCACTTCAATTTATATACAAGCAGTAAACAGGACCATCATGACAGCAGGGGGAGGAGATAGCAGGAAACAGAACACTTTGAATTTAAGACAACAAGTGGGAGAAGACCGAGCATGGAGCTTCCTTCACCCCCAGACTCCATGTCGCCTTCCTCAAGCTTGCATACACTTCCCTTTGAGTGGTAACCTTCAGAAGAATCCATTGCAAAGGTTCACTGGTCTATAAAAACAGGACAGTTGAACCTCAAGCGATAAGGAATTGAATTATAAAATTGTACACACTGAGGTCTTTTCTGAAGGTTAATGACACACTTGTAATTCATATCATTATGAAATGTATGTATTAACACTATCTGAGGAAACATGGATACTTAATGATGTTACATTTTAAAGTCTGTGGCCAAACAGGGAGAAACAAGTTCCCGCCCAGACAGGAGAGAGGGCAGTTATTTATCTGATTCCTATGTAAATTAATTATGGTGGAATGAAACCAATGGAAGCCCCATTTACATACAGGGGATGGGAAGCCCACAGGACATGAAGAAAAGCATGAGGTCATCCTGCCTCTTGAAACAAATTCATTAAACTTTGGAGAACACGAGCAAAGACAGACACCATCTTTGACATCCATCATTAGACAGACACAAGAGAACAGAGCCCTGGCAAGCTGAGAAAGATGGATCCTTCAACCAAATGGGGGTTGAAGTTTCTCAAAATTGAATATACATGAGAAACCATCTTGAATAAAGGCTGTATCTAGACTTTTAGATGTGTGTTTTTATTTTTCTTTGCTTGTAACCCTTTCTACCTTAATTCCTTTTACTTGGCATCATTAATCTATGTTCTATTGTTAATACATTTGTTTTATTTTTACTATAAATCACTGTGTTTGAATTAAAGTGAATGTTAATGCCAGTTATTGTGGCAAGCTGGTGGGTTTGGTGTCTTTAGGGAAACAAACAAACCTTATTCTCTGAACTGTCCAGCAGAGGGCTGGGCATTGCAGAGCACACAGTTTTGGGAAAATTCAGGACCGGGGGTGTGTTGGGGTCACTTTACAAGTAGTAACCAAGGCTGGTAGAAACTAGATTGGGGCTGTAGACAGACAGCTAGGGTCAGAGCTGTTGAACCAGGGCTGTCTAGTACACAGATACTCAAGATGTGACCTGAATGCTGATAGGCTGGTTGAGCATGCCAGGTTGGAGCTACAGCAGCAAAGAAAGCATTGTGACACACCCAGAGTTGCAGGACAAGTGGTAACACAGCCCCTTACTGGTGTGGATTGCACCCTGAATGGGGCCAGCATGCTGGATTTGCTATTTTGTGGTATGAATGTGCATATATAAAATTGTTAGTGATACCTGGATCAGGCACAATTCCTATAAAGGAGCTTTGCTGCCAGATATGAGGAGGGACCAGGGAGTCACAAGAAGAGGAGCTTGCCAGCTGGATGGGTCCTTGCCTCTGCAGCTGTGTGTGGGAAGTCTTCTTCTCTGAGTATGCGTGAGGCCTGGAGGCCTCATCTCCTGCAACACTCTGTCACCCTCTCTTGCTGAAGGACAACTCACTGGAAATTCTGCAATGTGCACCTTATTGAGTTTAATGTATTCTTGGCCACTTCCTGTAAGGCCGCTCCAGAGGGGATAGCATCTCTGTTTAAAACAAGAATCCTTCCACTTGCCCCTATACAACTAAAGGCGATTGTGTGATTGGAGAGGCAGAGGCAAGACTCAAATATTTATATCTTTTGCAAGCTGACTTCAGAGAAGAGGCCAACTAGCCAGGAGGGTACACTGCCTTGGAGGGAGGCCCAGGCAAGTCACTCAGCAAGTTGACTGGCACCTTCTAATAATGGCTCTATTAAAAACTTGCATGGTTTAGAGAGAGATTAGTCAGTAAAGCTTTGCACAAAAGGATTTCCTTGGAATATACTCACTGCCAGGGTACATTGTTCACTTCTTTCTGATCAGGCAGTACCTATAAGACCAGTGTGGAAGCAGCATACAATAGTGAATGTGCTACTGAGCTGGGACTCAGGGGTCCTGTAATTCCCTGCCCCTTTTGTCTTCTCTATTTACATTGTAAGCTGTTCAGGATAGGGATGGTCTCTAAATATGTGCTTACCTAGCACAATGCAACCTTCATCTTGGTTCAAGCCTGTTGGCACTACTGTAATGCAAATAAGGGTAAAAGATTAGCTATGCCACACACTTGTATCAGGATACTGCACTGTTAAATATCCAACAATTAATTATAAAATTATACTAGCAATTACATTTCTTACAAGATGTCAAGGTGTCCTTGGGGCGTACAACAGGCTGTTGCTCAAAATGTCTTTTGTCTGCAAAAAAGTGAGTATTTTAAAATGAATTAATACAACTTTTAAATTAGTGCTGCACATTCAAGTAGCCATACCTGATGGGGTCACTGAGGTGTTTTGGCTCAACATACTTTCTCAGATAATCATTACCACACCATGACTTCAAGGCAAGTGCTGACAGAACTTCAGTTACTAGACCTTTGGATTCCAGCACCTTATACCATAGGTACAATGGCATAAACAGTTACAGCTATATAGGTAGGCTACTTATATGGTCCCCATTACTATAGAATTTGAGTGCCCTGTAATCTTTCTCTGTTCACTAGACATCATGGAACTCTCTATTGGCTCAATATTGAATTTGACCCATGTCCCTCCCAGAATGAGCTCTGTCATTACCAGTTTCCCCTCCCCAGGTCATTCTGGAAGCAAGGGTACCCACTAATGAGCCAGCAGGCTCATTACAAAAGTTTGAACTTGGAGATGGCCTAAGTATAGCACAGGAGCTAAATACAGCCCACAGAGTTATATAATGTAGCCTGTGGTCACCTGGAGCATTGCACTGAATAATGGGACTTGTAGTGGCACCTCTGTAGTAATGTCAATAGTGGTTATAATCTACTGAACCTTAAATAGATTTGTGCCCCAAGGGGGCCTGGCAAGTTCCTTTGGGAAAAGTCTGTGCATCCTGCTTTACTGTAAAACAGTCAAAGCCCAGCAATGCTAAGATACTGTCATGTCTGCGTACCAGAATAGTATCTATAACGAATTCACAAGAGATCTGAATGAGAATCAAGTTAATCACGTCAGCAGCATTTAATTTCAGCTGCCCAGAATTGGTTACAAGAAGAGCAGAGTCAAGATATTGCTCTTAGATTCTCAGAGAGCAGCAGTGGCTCATACTGCTTTTTTTCATTTGTGGTTAGCTAAGCAATTACATTCATCCCCTGGTGATGCAGACCTCACTAGTCATCTGTGCCTTTTTCACCTTTAACTGGCTTACTACAATGTGTTCTATTTAGCTTTAGCATTAAAGAACATTCAGAAGCTTCAGTTAGTGTAGAATGAAGCAGCCTCACAACCTAGTCAAGTTAGCTATTGCAAGCACATAATACTTATGCTCTGTGAACTGCAGAGTCCTCCAGATTCTATTCTGGCTATTGACCCTTATCTCTAAAGTCATAAAGTGGAAGTGGTTACCATAAAATGCACTTCTCTCCTGATGGTCCTTCATAACAGCTAACATAATCTAAGGCACTTTCATTGACAGTCCCTACTCACACGAACACGGACTTGGGTATTTGAGCTAAGTCATTTACACTGTAAGGCTCCTTAGGCTGGTTTCTCACAGTCTGCCAGAGGTAGACTTTATTAAGCTATAAAGGCCAGAGTAAAGTACAATCTGCTTAACCATGAACCATCAGTGGGTTATGGCTGGTTGGGGTAAAACAGGGCATGAGGAGGTTTATGTCATTGTAGGCAATTTGGTATTGTATGGTCCTATGCCATACATTCAAATACTATGCAGATAGGCTCATACTAATCAATTAATCAGATGTGACATTTTCCTCTGCTAAGAGTTGAAACAGTAGCTTTCAATAGGAAAAACATTTCCTTATAAATATGCAAATTTTTCTCCTTACTCCAAGATTCACTGTTGTAAATTACTATCAGCTCATAGTAATAGATTCGGTTAAGAAAGGGATAATTTTTGAATTCATGGCTTTCCCCCCCAAATTTCAATTTTATTTGAAATTTTTTGACTTATTCTATTGCTAGTTAAAAAAAGTCTTTCAAATTTTAAGCTTTTAAAAATTGTTCAAATTTCAACCAGTTCTAAATACTAATATATTTTTATCCCAAATAATTTTGAGCTTAGTGAAAAGGCTTTTGTGATGCATTTTACTTTCATAGACAAAGACTGCACAGTGCTGTGTATGTTTGTGCAAAACTTATAAGGGGTCACTTCATAGGAGGTCATGGCAAAGGAAGTCTTAACAAACCTTTTCACACACCCGGTCTGTCATGAAGCCTTAAATCTGGTGAGCTTTCCAGGTTTTCAGACTGTGTTATGAAAGCTCTCTGGCAGTCAAGAAACTCTGGCATGATTTCAACCATGAAAGGCTATAAGGACCACAGAATGCATTGTCTCTCTAGGCTTTCAATGCTTTTCCTTTTCCCAAGTGCCTTCTTTAGAAGTTTAGCAAACACACATCTAGCCATATATAATATGGCCACAGTTTCTAAAGCATTTGACTATATCTTAATAATCTTGTGGATACCTCCTCCCCCATTGGCAATGATATCTGAGGTCTCTTGTTGTCATTTAGTAAGGATATGCTATGATTGTCTGGCACGTAGACTGCTGTTAAACAGCGATTGTAACACATTTAACATTCATGGAGCTTACCTTGGTTCCTGGGTGTCTCTGTGCTAGTACTTCAGGGAGATACACGCTGTCCCTATGTAAGGGGACTGTTCCCCCTTACTAACATTCAGCGGGGTTGTTTTAATTGCTAGCTCCCAGAACTAAAAGGGGAAGGGTCTATGGGAAACCAGAACCCTGAGACTGACAGCCCCCAGGAACAATGGGGAGAGGCCAATGCTCCAGGTCAGCCTGAATGACAGGGCGAGCAGGCTAATCAGGGAGTCAGGAGGCCAGGGAGGTCCCGTCCTCCGTGTGAGCTGGATTTGCCTGGGTCAGACAGAGTGGGGCCGAGTTAAGGAGAAAGCAGGGGCCCAAGCTAAGCTGGGGAGCAGAGCTGGGCCAGATCCAGAGAGAGCAGAAAAGCAGCCAGGAGAGAGCAGACCCTGTCCTAGCAGCAGAGCTGCAGCAACCAGAGCCAGACGGGCCAGAAAAGCAGCCCGCGAAGCAGGTCAGTGCTGGGAGCAGAGTCACAGAAGCAGCCTGCAGAGCAGACCTGTCCTGGGAGCAGAGCTGCAGCAACCAGAGGCAGAGGGGCCAAAGAAGCAGCCCAGGGAGCTGGAGGGAGAGCAGCAGCTGTGCTGAGACAGAGTGATGGAGCTGGGGCTGGAGCAGTCCGGGGCTGGGTGTGGTGAGCAGCTCGGGATCGCAAGGGGGACCCTGGGCAGCGGGCCCAGCACAGGGAGACGCCTCAGCCAAGAGGCTCTGCAGGTCAGGCTTGGATCGTAACCGCGGCAGGGCGGGGGCGACACTGGGAAGAAGGGTCCTACCACTTAGAGCCTGAGAGCGTGTAGCCACCACCAGAGCAAGTGTCCAACCCGCAGCATCCCTGCAGCACAGCCAGGGCCTGAGAAGAAGGCCTGGGACTTACAAGGAACAAACTGTGAACTGTCCTGGATTTGTAGGTTAAATGAAAACTTGGGTTCTGTGCCATCTCGGCCAGTTGTCAAGGCTGGTCATGAGAGAGTAATTAGCTAAGAGTTTTTGAGAGATTCCTGGCCAGATCCTTGGCCCCCATTCCATTGGTTTGCTCTGCTTAGGGTGTGCAAAGCAGCTAGAAGACAACTCTAAAGGAGCAGAGAGGGATTCTTCCGATGCTGGGGAAAGCCCGGGGAGTGTAAAGGCACTGTAATGTGCTCTAACTGCACTCGTGTTGTAACCTTCACCTGATACAGGAAGCGTGTCAGGGGCAGGGCTGGAGCATGATGCTCTTTGGTGATCCTTACCACTAGGGGCCCAGTTAGTGCAGTTTAAAGGCAGTTCTGACTTGTGCCACGGTCAGTTCAGTCTCTAGAATCACAGAAGATGAAAAGGTGGTTTACAGCCACCTTTGCCTCCCTCTGTTTTAAGCTAAGTTGAGCTGTGTGCTGGCACAACCAAAGATGTAATTTTTTAATCATTCTGTGTTAAAAACAACTTGGTCTTTTGCTTCTTGATAGAGCTCCTGCAAAGAGTTTATCCTCTTTTGGACATCTTTGGTGTTTGTAGCAAATGGGTCAGCATAACAAATGGTTAGTTAGCATAAAAACATGCAGTGATATACGGATGTTCCATGACACTTTTAAAAGACACCACAATTTTTATGAATAGGCACACTGTATGTTAAACAAACTTGTGAAGTTCCTGATGATGCTGATTCAGACCAGCACTTTAATTTCAACCAAAGTGATTCAAACAGGAAAAAACAGAATAGACTGGCCAGCGGAGCTGGTACACTTCCAATGAAGCGGGTCCTTTATTCTCAAAATAGTCTAAGGTTGCTTTGTATAAAATTACACCAATTTAACTGAGCAAGGGGGTGTCTAATTGCTGTGTAATTAAAATAATTCAGAAAAGTATAGCAAGTAAAACTCCCACCTCAAACAACCGTCAGCTTTGCCAAGATTGTTTTTGTAAAATCAAAAACAGTTTCTTACAGATGCACTGGGGACAAAAATTGGGAAAATGGATGTCTAGTCATGGGGCCCCAAATTCATATTTATACTACACACTTAAATAACTGGCTTTATTTTCAGCAATGATGAGCACACATAAATTCCATTGATTTTTAGGGAGTTGCAGGTGCTCAGCACCTTTGAAAATGAGTCTGTTTAGGTCCTGATCCTGCAAATAGGCTTAACTAACTCCAGACATGTGAGTAGTGCCATCCATTGACTTTAGTTTAGCCCACTGCTACGTTAAACACATGTAAATATTTGCATGATTGGGACCTATAATTTAGGTGTTAAATATAGATTTAGATACCAAACTTGAGAGGAAGGTTGGTCTTGCAGTTAAGAAGTTGGCCTAGAACTCAGGAGATCTGGGTTTGGTTTCACCACAAACTTCCTGTGTAACCTTGGACAGATCACTTAATATCTCTTTGACCCAGTTCCCATCTATAAAATTGGGATAATACTGCTGTTATGCTGAGAAGTGTTAATGGTTGACATCAAGTAGTCTTTTGATCTATAGACAATTACATACCTCGATAAAGTGGATGAGTGTGCTAAGCATACTTCTTTCAGACTAAATAGAAGTAGCAATTAAGCCCTCTTACGTAGTGCGATAGCTGGAAACAATAGAAGCCAAAAGGAGTTTGAGGCGCAGGTGGTGTTCTCGCCCATCCTCCCCGTGGAAGGAAAAGGCCTGGGTAGGGACCGTCGAATAGTGGAAGTCAACGAATGGCTACGCAGGTGGTGTCGGAGAGAAGGCTTTGGATTCTTTGACCATGGGATGGTGTTCCATGAAGGAGGAGTGCTGGGCAGAGACGGGCTCCACCTTACAAAGAGAGAGAAGAGCATCTTTGCGAGCAGTCTGGCTAACCTAGTGAGGAGGGCTTTAAATTAGGTTCACCGGGGGAAGGAGACCAAAGCCCTGAGGTAAGTGGGAAAGCGGGATACCGGGAGGAAGCACAGGCAGGAATGTCTGTGAGGGGAGGGCTCCTGCCTCATACTGAGAATGAGGGGCGATCAGCAGGTTATCTCAAGTGCTTATATATGAATGCACAAAGCCTTGGAAACAAGCAGGGAGAACTGGAGGTCCTGGTGATGTCAAGGAATTATGATGTGATTGGAATAACAGAGACTTGGTGGGATAACTCACATGACTGGAATACTGTCATGGATGGTTATAAACTGTTCAGGAAGGACAGGCAGGGCAGAAAAGGTGGGGGAGTAGCACTGTATGTAAGGGAGCAGCATGACTGCTCAGAGCTCCGGTACGAAACTGCAGAAAAACCTGAGTGTCTCTGGATTAAGTTTAGAAGTGTGAGCAACAAGAGTGATGTAGTGGCGGGAGTCTGCTATAGACCACCGGACCAGGGGGATGAGGTGGATGAGGCTTTCTTCCGTTAGCTTGCGGAAGCTACTAGATCGCATGCCCTGGTTCTCATGGGTGACTTTAATTTTCCTGATATCTGCTGGGAGAGCAGTACAGCGGTGCATAGACAATCCAGGAAGTTTTTGGAAAGCGTAGGGGACAATTTCCTGGTGCAAGTGCTAGACGAGCCAACTGGGGGGGGAGCTTTTCTTGACCTGCTGCTCACAAACCGGGAAGAATTAGTAGGGGAAGCAAAAGTGGATGGGAATCTGGGAGGCAGTGACCATGAGTTGGTTGAGTTCAGGATCCTGACACAGGGAAGAAAGGTAAGCAGCAGGATACGGACCCTGGACTTCAGGAAAGCAGACTTCGACTCCCTCAGGGAACGGATGGGTAGGATCCCCTGGGGGACTAACATGAAGGGGAAAGGAGTCCAGGAGAGCTGGCTGTATTTCAAGGAATCCCTGTTGAGGTTACAGGGACAAACCATCCCGATGTGTCGAAAGAATAGTAAGTATGGCAGGCGACCAGCTTGGCTTAACGGTGAAATCCTAGCAGATCTTAAGCATAAAAAAGAAGCTTACAAGAAGTGGAAGGTTGGACATATGACCAGAGAACAGTATAAAAATATTGCTCGGGCATGTAGGAATGAAATCAGGAGAGCCAAATCGCACCTGGAGCTGCAGCTAGTGAGAGATGTGAAGAGTAACAAGAAGGGTTTCTTCAGGTATGTTGGCAACAAGAAGAAAGCCAAGGAAAGTGTGGGCCCCTTAATGAATGAGGGAGGCAACCTAGTGACGGAGGATGTGGAAAAAGCAAATGTACTCAATGCTTTTTTTGCCTCTGTCTTCACAAACAAGGTCAGCTCCCAGACTGCTGTGCTGGGCATCACAACATGGGGAATAGATGGCCAGCCCTCTGTGGAGAAAGAGGTGGTTAGGGACTATTTAGAAAAACTGGACATGCACAAGTCCAATGGGCCGGATGAGTTGCATCCGAGAGTGCTAAAGGAACTGGCGGCTGTGATTGCAGAGCCATTGGCCATTATCTTTGAAAACTCGTGGCGAACGGGGGAAGTCCCGGATGACTGGAAAAAGGCTAATGTAGTGCCAATCTTTAAAAAAGGGAAGAAGGAGGATCCTGGGAACTACAGGCCAGTAAGCCTCACTTCAGTCCCCGGAAAAATCATGGAGCAGGTCCTCAAAGAATCAATCCTGAAGCACTTACATGAGAGGAAAGTGATCAGGAACAGCCAGCATGGATTCACCAAGGGAAGGTCATGCCTGACTAATCTAATCGCCTTCTATGATGAGATTACTGATTCTGTGGATGAAGGGAAAGCAGTGGATGTATTGTATCTTGACTTTAGCAAAGCTTTTGACACGGTCTCCCACAGTATTCTTGTCAGCAAGTTAAGGAAGTATGGGCTGGATGAATGCTCTATAAGGTGGGTAGAAAGTTGGCTAGATTGTCGGGCTCAACGGGTAGTGATCAATGGCTCCATGTCTAGTTGGAAGCCGGTGTCAAGTGGAGTGCCCCAGGGGTCGGTCCTGGGGCCGGTTTTGTTCAATATCTTCATAAATGATCTGGAGGATGGTGTGGATTGCACTCTCAGCAAATTTGCGGATGATACTAAACTGGGAAGAGTGGTAGATACGCTGGAGGGCAGGGATAGGATACAGAGGGACCTAGACAAATTGGAGGATTGGGCGAAAAGAAATCTGATGAGGTTCAATAAGGATAAGTGCAGGGTCCTGCACTTAGGACGGAAGAACCCAATGCACAGCTACAGACTAGGGACCGAATGGCTAGGCAGCAGTTCTGCGGAAAAGGACCTAGGGGTGACAGTGGACGAGAAGCTGGATATGAGTCAGCACTGTGCCCTTGTTGCCAAGAAGGCCAATGGCATTTTGGGATGTATAAGGGGTATAGCGAGCAGGTCGAGGGACGTGATCGTCCCCCTCTATTCGACATTGGTGAGGCCTCATCTGGAGTACTGTGTCCAGTTTTGGGCCCCACACTACAAGAAGGATGTGGATAAATTGGAGAGAGTCCAGCGAAGGGCAACAAAAATGATTAGGGGTCTGGAACACATGACTTATGAGGAGAGGCTGAGGGAACTGGGATTGTTTAGTCTGCAGAAGAGAAGAATGAGGGGGGATTTGATAGCTGCTTTCATCTACCTAAGAGGTAGTTCCAGAGAGGATGGTTCTAGACTATTCTCAGTGGTAGAAGAGGACAGGACAAGGAGTAATGGTCTCAAGTTGCAGTGGGGGAGGTTTAGGTTGGATATTAGGAAAAACTTTTTCACTCGGAGGGTGGTGAAACACTGGAATGCGTTGCCTAGGGAGGTGGTGGAATCTCCTTCCTTAGAAGTTTTTAAGGTAGGCTTGAGAAAGCCCTGGCTGGGATGATTTAATTGGGTATGGGTCCTGCTTTTGAGCAGGGGGTTGGACTAGGTGACCTCCTGAGGTCCCTTCCAACCCTGATATTCTATGATTCTAATGTAGTTCTGAGAGGAAGCAGAGACACAGAACCCCTTTGGACACAGACCAGAGGGGAAGGTCAGATTTGGAAATTGCCAGCAAGGAAGTTGCCTGCTGTTATGGGAAGCTACTGTGTTCAGGGAAACAGGACTTTGTGTATACTCTTTGTAAATAAAGAGAATTGCACCAAAGAATAAACTTATCCATTTTTCCTTCTAATGGAAACCATCCAGAAAGGCTTGTTTAACTGTTCAGGCCAGAGAGAGGCAACAATACTACTTGTGGCTGTCTTAGCTATTCAGACTAAGTTCTGTGGTACGGGGATTGTCACTTAACTGTGTGTTTGTATAGTGCCTAGCCCAATGGAAGCCCCAATCTCAGCTGAATCCTTTATGTACTACAGTAGTACAAGTGACCTAATAACTACTTTAGGCACTGATGTTTGCATATTTTGACCTGAACATATTAGAGGAAGAATTTAGTTAATATATCAAGAATTCTGTTTGCCAGAGTTCAGATGAAGAACTCAAGATAAGTTTAATTAAGATCTATAAAAAGCTCAATATGACCATTGGGCCAATCAAAAATGTTTGTTCAAATTATGAGGCAGTAAAAACAGAGGGATCTGAAGGAGAAAAATTCTAATATCAGAAGGCAGTTTGAATGGATTGCTTAATTAAATTGTTAATTTAAGGAGTTTGGAAAGCATGGTGACGAAACATTTTCTCTGCTGCTCTCACAGATGTACGTCTGTGTACAATAAGGACATTTTAACAGGTAACATACAGTAGATGGCTATATGGTGCCTGGAGAATTGTTTAATTGGGCAACATAAAGAAAATATCTTGGCGTATTCAAGGAGTGCTATAAGGTCAAGTTCTGATTTCCAAAAATGGAATATCTTTCACCGATGACATAGTTTTTCAAGGAAAAAGAGACTGGGAGAATAAAACTCAAAATACTGGTGTCACCCCACTACATATTTCAATTTAACCCATGCAAGATTCACTAAATAGGAAATGCTGGACACTTTTTTTTTTTTTTAGTAACTAGTTTTCGGGGAATTCAAAGATGGAGTTCGTCTATACAATTATTTAACACTGTACAGTTCAATAAGCCATCTGTGATTACCATCATCAAAACTTAGGACTCTTCATTTCTTACATGGGCAGTTACCTTGCATGCAAACATTATTTCAGGTCACAAACAAAATTGGAAGCTTAACTATGGAGAATTTCTTTTATAAGTATAGGATTCAAGGCACTGCCAATTTTGGATCAGAAAGGTCCTTTCCTTTAAACTATATTACAGAGAACCTTGATGAGATTTATACCTAATGCTGGTGCACATAGCTGACAACGCTTGTTACAATCCAGGGGAATGTATACCCATTTGATCAGCTTTCTGTGATTAGCAGAGACACCCAGGTAAACTGGTCCTTCCTGTGTCCTGTATTTCCATAGAGCAGGTTGCAGGCATATATCAGGATCTTTTATTTAAGACTCCTTAATTTGTGATCAGTACCTTAGGCGTATTAATGCTAAAAGTCCAGCTCCAAGTGCTTAGCTTACTCAAGACTGTCTGGATATATTCTGGAGGCTGTACAACTGGTAGGAAAGTCTGCTGGTTCTTAGATGTATATATTTCTCGAGTACTGTGGCCTGTGATCTTCAGGTTTAAGACAGCTCTTCATGTGTACAGTATATAGTTGTCACTTGATTACTATTACTATAGCTCAATGATCCATACTAATGACATTGTAGTATCAAGGCAAAGACAAAACTGTCCTACACTGTAAGCTTGTCTCTGCCTCCAAAGTGCTCCCCAATTGGCAAATGGAGGCCACCATATCACTTACACCCATTTCTGACTGAACAATCTCACAATGATTTTAATTTGATCAGAATAGCACAGTAATCAAATTACGACATTGCAAGCGTACTTGTTATAAGGAATAATGAGCCCACCCAATTCTTATGTTCAGTCCCTAAACAAATTTGGCTATAGCTGACTGGCCACTGGCAAGTGTTTTGAACTCTCCCACATAGAACTTTCCAGGCTTTAAAGGTACAGTAACCACCCAGTCCCCACTGTTCTTAAAGCTCTATATATCACAGTCTGTCACACTACTATTTTTTGGAAAATAATTATACTTGTTTTTTCCCTTCTATATAAAAGTGTGAAGTATACTATTTTACTGAAAGCTGCTAAATAGTTTGTGTCTTAAGTGACTGTATTGCTATTTTATTTACCATCAAGGATATTGTCAGCCAGTTAAAGCAGGAAATACTGAAAAGTCAGAGCGGCACATGCAGCATATTGCTACAGTTCTGAAAATTTTCTTTGGCACTAAAATCCAGCATTCACTTCCCAAGGGGCAGGGTGGGCGGGCGGCGGGGAATGCAATGAAGACAAATGCAAGCACACGAATCTATTCCTCTGACAGGTTATAATAGCAAAGGTGTTATAACTGCATATGCCTTAATTGTTTGATCCCTCATCTGAGGGTGTCCTTGTCAAAAGCTCTAGGGATGGATTGCTTCTCTTAACCTCTTCTTTGGTGGTTGCCAGTTCTGAGGAATATTATTTACATCTGTAAGTGTTGCCTCTGCTATGTCTAGGTATTTGAGATATTCCTTGTTGATTAAAACAAACGGTGCCTAATTGGACCATTTTTGAAAGCTGAAATCAACCTCCTTCCTTCAGTGTTCTGAATTGCTGAAACTGTTAGAGGGATGAAATACTCTGTGTCTCATTTAAGAAGGAAGGAAGAACCATGCCCTGCCCCCCACAACACCCACACTGTAGATGACATTAGAAATTGGAAGTGCAAGAGCTGAATATAGCCTTGTACAAAAGGAAAATCTGTCTTCACTGTCATCCCAACAGAAATTATTGTGAAATTTTTAACTCCCATCCCCCCCAACTTCTTGTTCAAATCTAATTCTCAGTGTCATGGAACAACAGACTACAGCCTTCTTTATCCAGAGTGGACACTAAGAATTCTGTGACTGCCTGGAACTTTCTGGTCATCAGCTGTTCTATCAAGCATGGCAACATGCACCTCATAATCATAAACAGAACTTTCTGCTCCCAAAGCCTCTACCACTTGAGCTAAAAGAATCCCTCTTAGCTGCAGCATTTATATTTAGCCTTATTTATAAAACAATTATACAGGCTGTATAAAGTAATATTGTAAAATGCTTTATTTTTATCCAGACTAAATTAATCCATTAAAATAGAAACCAAACTCTACATAAATCGATGCTTTTCTGCCTGTGAGTCACTTATTTGTTAAAAATATTCAATGGAACATACTTAAATTCATAAATAATATTGTTATGAAGAGTTGTTCCAAAACAACCACATACCAATAAGTCACCAATGGAACATGTTGTTAATTAGCATTGTGTTTATTTTGCATTACAATTATATTTATATCTATATATGCTGTGACCAGCCCGACCAGGATTGTGCCATCATTTTGCTTCCTTCCAGCAGTGGTCCTATGTGTGCCTTTATTTTTAGACAGTTTATAAATCTCATTTTGTGAATGAGATATGAAAACAGGAATGATGATCCCCTGTGCATCTGAATTGTCTTGACATCTCTTATTAGGAAGCTGAAACATAGGATGCTTTTTAATGGGGCCCAGTGAAGGCTTCTGTAACTTTAGAGGAGGGTTTGATTAGGGTGCTTCCCATAGATTTTAAGGCCAGAAGGGGTTATTACATAAAGGACACAATATTCTTGCCCAACACAAATGATGAAAAACAGTTTTGGCAACCACTGCTAGTGGACTTGCAGAAACGAAGATGAAGGAGGAAGGATCTGAGAGACAAGGGATAAAATTTTCAAAGAGGCTAAGTGATTTAGGAGCTTAAGTCCCATTGACTGTTACTGACAGGCTCTTAAATGTCTAAGCCATATTTGAAAATGGGCCCTAGGAGCCTGTTACTTAAACACTTATGAAAAATTTACCCTAGATACTAAATTACAAAGAAAAGTAATCCCATTAGGATGAAAAACCTGTGATCAATATAAAGAGACTAAAGTTGCAGAGAGGAGATGTAGGAGAAGGACTGGAGAATATGCATTCATATAAAGCTATCATATCCATAGTTTTAAAGCAGAGACAAATCAGAAGCAGAGTATATGATTGTGGCTAAGGGTTACAGAAGAAAATAAAAGAAGCAAAAAAAGGCAGTAAAAAGTTTATGTAGTATTGTCTTTCATAGAGTGCTGTAAGTTAAGACATTCCTTTAGAAAATACATGAGTCAAGATCCCTGTGGCAAAGCACAAAACAAGGAACAGATAAAAGCATGATAAGGAAGTGGAGGGAAATAAAAAATTCTGATAACTATTTCCAGGGCAAGTGGGAAAAAATGCAACTCTTTTGAACAGTAAAAAGATTACTTTAGGTGCTGCTCAGTAATTAATAGGATGTCTGGTTAATTAGGCAAAGTGATTGCCTAATTCAAGACACAAACAGGGAAATGAAGAACTACAATTAAGTAAAAACATCATAAATGATTATTTAAGTAAAGGCATAGTTTAAGACCTGATTCAGCAAAGCACTTAAGCATATACTTGACTTTTTAAGCACGCACTTAAGTGCATGGCTGAAAGAGGGGCTAAATTTGCAAGACTAGCCAGAATGCAACAAAGAGTCTTAACAGCCATGCTACATATCGGTTGTTCTGAAATCCATTAGAGTTCTTTGGAAACCTGATATGCAGCTATGTTGTTTTTACTAATGTGCTAAGAATAAGCAGGGAGAGACACACAGACAAGCCGTGGACTTAGGCTTCTCAAGGCAAGAAGTCTACCAGCATTGAACAGTGTACAGAAAGATTTCCCTGAGAGTACATTGCCTTGCATCACATAACGGTAGACTGAATAAATAATGATACATACCATACAAAGCCATAAATAGTTTTTTCCTCCTTGTATTATGATGAAAAGACCAATCTTTAACCCATCATATGCAACAGTTGTGTAAAGTGTCCTGTAAAAGATAAGGACACTGGCATTACATCAGGGATGAATTTGGCCCACAGTGTAGACTGTCACTTGTTTTAAAAAAACAATCCCCAAACTAAACAAAACAAGAACTTTGTTTAATAGAGAATTCAAACCACTTTTCTCGTCAGACTATTCATGCTCATGATATAAAAATATTAAAATAGCACATTCCACTTAAAATGCCACGTGAGAAAAGGTTGTAAGGACATAAAGTCAGACGAGCATAACTTGTCCATGCAGATGCTGGAAGAAATAAGTAATTGGAGATAGTAAGATCAAAGATGATCTTAATCAACCTGAATGTAGAGTAAAGAGTAGGGACAGGAATTATTGTGGATTAAAACACAACACTGCAGACATATTAAGCTGCAGCGAATAGATATTTTGAGTGAAGATAAAATGATTTCTTTGTTATAATAGCTAATGGCATTTACCTTTTTTTTGCTAAACTTCTTCTGTTAGCTTGATGGTTAATGCATTGCATAACCGTGTTCATATTGTTTAGTATGTCTCAGTGCCCTGATATCTAATTTGTGTATAGACATTCAATAGGTGAAGCTAACAAAGGCTCTATTATTTGATAAGAGAGACAATAGCAAAATAGAAAAAGCGGTGGGAATTAACTAACAGACTTAGCAACCACTTGGCAGTCAGTTTAGAAAAGGACTTTGGGGAGTATGGGAACCAGAACAATGGACAAAAGCAAACGTGGAAATGGAAACTTCAAAATGGAACTAGGAATGATGCTGACAATTACTGTCCAGAAAAATCTAACTTCTACCTAATTCAATTAATGGAAAAAATACTTGAGGGAAACAAAAAAACACACACAAAATAACCAACCAACAACAAAGAAAGTGTAAGTGAGCACATTGGCTAGACTATTGCCTCCCTTCATTTACTTTGTCTCCCCCTAATATTATGCAGTTTGTGAAACCAGGTTCCCCAGGACTGAGTGATACTAGCTGTCAGTCAAAGAGGACCATGATCCATCTAAGTAGGGGAAAAGTGTTTGTTCTTAAGTGACCTTACTGTGGATCAAAAGTTGAGCTGAAGTAAGCACACAAGATGTTTTTGCCCATGCTCTTTGCACTTTTAACAAAGATACTTAGTTTTATAAAAGTGATGCCTTAACGGTACAAAACCACAGCAGTATATTTTAAAGCAATAGTTTCAGTTATTGCCATCTCCTTTTTTTGCTTTCAACATACCAACCCTTAGCCCTTGTTACAATCCATATTAACAGAAATAGTTGAGATTAATTCAGACATCTCCAGTTGCTCTTGCTAAGCTGATTGCTGCTGTTCCTTTCTGACGCTTTTCAGCTGGTTGCTTCCAAATAGGTACCGGGAGACCTGAGCCCTCAGTGAAATGATGATTTCAGCAGGCTCTTTTGCAGTCAGCTGATGCAGATAGGGGTCTGATCCTGGACGGAAGCAGCAACAAGGCAAACCAGATCATCGGAGACTAATGGGAAAACTAAGCTTGCACTTATCATGTAAGTAGGGCGACCAGACAGCAAGTGTGAAAAACCGGGACGGGGGTGGGGGGTAATAGGAGCCTATATAAGAAAAAGACCCCAAAATCGGGACTGTCTCTATAAAATCGGGACATCTGGTCACCCTACATGTAAACCTTCATGGTCTTGTTTGCCTAAACTTGAAACTCTGGTGAACAATTTAAATCCTATCAAAATGGGATTTACCACACTAATCCAGCCATCACATCTAGATACTGACTCCAGAAGTCACCAATATCAGATGCTTCTGAAGGTTAAAATGTCATATGCCCTTTGCTAGATGTCCTATGTTGAACACAGGAGAAAGACAATATTTTCTTCATTACACAACTTTGATACTGGTCTTGTTCATAGTGAATGAAAAATATCCACCCAATTTAACACTGATCCACTAGGGTAACACAACACTACGATAAAATAGGTAATGCAAGTTAATACAACAGTCACAATGAGAATTTCTGGCCCTCTTGCCACATCCCTCAAAAGTCATGCTTCAGACTACCGTGCATTGGCAGAACACTGTGGAGAATTGTTTGCATAGCACCTATCTGCATTGTACCTTCTTATAGCTCTTCACAATACATTAGTTTTTCCCTTTCATAAGCACATAATAGTTGACTTCCAAAAATAAAAAAAATCAAATGTTCTTTCATACAAAGGATTAGCTCTAGGAGACAGTATTATTAGATAATTAAAACATTATTTAGAGAGAACATTATTCATGTTTGAGCTCTATAAATAAAACCACTATACAAGAGATAAGAATTATTATTGTTGTTATGGCTTATGCATCCTGAGTCTACACCACATTTGCAAGAGTTAGATGAGTAATGTTTCCAACCTAGTTAGTCAAGGAAGAGTTTTTTCCTCACACCATCACATACACTAACCTTTGAGAGTTATATGAAAAATAGCAGACTGTCGCTCATAGCAATTAAAGGAAAGGACACAGGATATGATTTTGAGATATGAATAAGTTATAGTCAGTCACCCAAAATTTATGGAATAATATATGAAAAAAACCACAGGATGTATGAACAAAAATAAAACGTAACAGTTGCCAGCTGATCAATACTTGCACCCTGATTTCCATGAGAGAAGAAAGACTACCATTTTCAGGCTCGTATGCACCTTTTTGTGTTTTTGGAGGGTAAGTGACAATTTCACTCCTCTACCATTTACGAGGCTTGGTGCCTGGGGATGCAGTTGGGCAGTAAACCTGAACCACCATGGACACACCGCTATTTTTAGTGCACGAATTCGAGCGGAGCTAGCACATGTCTGTCTGCCCAAGCTGGGAAGTAGCCTACCAGTTGCAGTGTAGACAGACTTGAGACTGTAGTTTTTCTACAGCTGGAACGAATCATTGAGTTTTTCTTTGGTAGTGTTCATGTATAGTGGTTTCTATAGTAGGACAAGGGGCAGAATGATAAAAGAGAACATTCACCCCAGGGTCAGGTTTGGACACAAATTATCCTCTCCAGGTAGAGTTTTTTTTGCAGATGTTCTGGTAACCCTTGATTGAACTGCCCAAGGGGCCCAGATAAGAACCACTGGTGCTCACTCTAAACTGTAACTGTTTAAGACTCTATATCTAGTGGATTTGCAACCTATCCCTTTCCTCACAGCTCTAGCAAAATACCCTTTCACTTAACCATGTGGCTGAATGGTTATTGGGACCCATCAGAGCTAGCATTGATTTGAATCATGCTTCACAGAATGATATAGACTTTTTTTCACCCCTAAATACCATTTGCAGATTCATTCTCTACAGCAAACTACCCTGAGGTTTTGTGGCTTTAGTTACTTGTTGTGAACTCATGCAGTTACTTTTCTGTTCTGAAAATGAAACTTAAGTCCAGTATTTCATAAAGACATGTTTTGTAAAAACCCTCCCTAACATTAATGCAAGACAGCTAATTAGCTTTCATCACTTCAGCAGTGAATTTTCACAAGAACTTTATATTTGTTGAGAGGTCTTTCTGCACTTACTGTTTAGGAATATTGTTGTAAATATTGATGTAAAATATTTATTAATAATGTTATATAATTTTAGGGTATTACAAATTTGTCTGCACCTTTACTGAATTTTAGGAGATTCTTATAATTACTTTCATACACATAATGCTTGAGACTATGACAGGTCACATGTGTTTGGTTTCTTATTTAATAAAATGAAATGTTCAAGCAAATGAAGGAAAGACCTAGGAAATCTCTGCATTCTATTATCCACTGATAGGCACCAAAAGAGTTAGAGGCTGATACACCTTAGCCATAAAACCATATTTATTACCCCCCATATGTGTTTACATAGACTCTGGAAACAACTTTATTACTTTAATTTTTCATTACCATTCTATATTACGTTCTTTTATACTATGTTTGAAAGATGTAAATAATCATAGAAATCATATACATGTAGGGCTGGAAGGGACTTCAAGAGGTCATCTAGTCCATTGCCCCTTGCTCAGGCAGCTGTTCTAAATCTGAATTATTGTGATTTATGCCTTGTCTAGAATTTTTTGAAAGGAGTCTACCTGCAAATTGTATATATACTAAAAAAGGATAGGTTGTAAATCTAGGAACCATTTGGTCAAAAGGCAAACGACCAATAAGATTATTTCCTCAAAGAACAGGGCACCTCCTCCTAGTATAAGTCACCAGTTTCGTATAGACACGATCTGTTTCTGAAGAAAACAATCTTCACAAGATACTGATGTTTTAGAAAGAGATCCAGTGGTATGAAAGGATGTGAGGAAGTCCTCTATTGAGCATTTCCAAAGAGGAGTGATACTTAGGATGCCTTATCAGAGCAATAAACTAAGTGATAAAAGTGGGCCTCTTCATTTTTTGCAAAAAGAAAAGCCTTTAGATTTTAACTAACGCAAAAATTCTAGAAATATCATTTTTGGAACGGATTTCTTTTATAAATAATTTTAGTTGTTCATTCTTCAATCTTTAAGAAAACATTTATGGTCTCTAAGGACGGTAAGAAGAAAGGACTGTAACTTCTTTGATGACCATTTAAGTTTTCTTTAAAAATTATTTAAAAGTAAAACATATTGTTTTAAGAGCTGAAAGACTTTTATGTAGGAAACAGGAGTACTGGACACATTTGAAAGAGAATTTCAATGCCCGTTAAACCTGATGGAGCTAAAGGGAGAGCCCACGAAATGAACCAAACAAAAACACCAAAAAAGTTAAAGCTCTGAAGGTGTTCTGAGAATTGCCTGCCACAAAGACAAAAGCTACAGTCATACTTAATAATTGTGATTATTTTCCTTGTCTTTAATTGTGGTGTTCCTAGGACAGCACAAGAACTCCATGTGATTAAAATAGTGGGAATCACATCCCTTAATTTACATTGTGAGATAGTTATGATTTGCTCAATGATCTTCAAAACAAGATTCCAGTCCTTCAAAGACCTATGCACATGCTTACCTTTACATCTTGTGAGTGATCTCAGCTAAATCAGTGGGATGACCCAGTGCATAAAGTGAAGCTCATCTTTTCAAGACGGGACCTAAAAGAGATTTTAATAATTTATTGTGGTATTTCCATTCTGTTTATGTCAGAGGTATTACGCCAAAGAAAAAAGTATTGAAAAAAGCCCATTGGTTAAAAAAATTACATGACACTCATTTAAATTAATGTTAAGACACACAGACAAAAATCAAGGAAATAAAAATAAAATCAAGACTAAAATTCCATCCTACTGAAATCACTGGGAGTTCATGATACACAGTGAATATCTAATGGAGGCTCAGCAGTCCTCAGTGGCTTGTTCACTGAAGCTGACTGATAGGATGTGAACAGTTCACTGTATCTCTGCTCAGTCTCGTCAGGAATGAGTAAATTAGAAAAGAAAACATTACTCCAGCCGCTGGGGAAGGGCTCCGCTATGCTACCTGAACCATGGTGGTTAGTATAGTTTGGTCCTGTCTACCTTACAGTTCAAACGTTTGGTTCAGCTGCCCCTGTAGTTGACCCCTATTATCAATAACTTCCCAGTGTAGGCAAGATAAAAAGCCCTTTAAGGATTTTTCTTATAACTTTTAAATCATTGCTGAATGTTATCAAGCCACATGGCTTTGTTTTAACATTTCTAAAAGGAAATCAGAAAAATTATAGGAACATGCAACAGCCACAAGAAAGGTAAGAGAAGAGAAGGATCTGAATAATCACACACACAAGCGTAAAGATTAAGGACTGACTGAAAGGGATCAAACCAAATAATATAGCTGTTTACAAAAACAGGAGAGGGCTTGATCTTGCACCACTGCAAGGGCGGATCAGGCTCCTAACTGTTTTCAATGGTAAGAACACTCTTTGCCTCTTTACTATTGTAACCCACACACCTTCTGGGTGTGGTGTTCTGTCCCATCTAGTGGCACCGAGACGACTTAAAGAGAGAGATAAAATGAGTCTGCTCTACAGCCTTACCTAACAGGCAGTTGGCTTTTAGTTCATGCCATAGAGGCTCATGTACTAAGCTCCAGAGGTCCTAGGTTCGATGCCAACAACCGAGGTCTGTCGGCATTACACTATGCCATGGACAATAAAAGAAAATTAGCAAGAAAAGAACACAAGAAAATCAAACTTTAAAATACAACCCAAACAAACATGTCAAACTATTCCAGCAGGGGAGTGCCAAAATGCCATGTTGGAACTCAAAAAACAAAGCAGGGATTTTAACTGTCTGTCATGACCCGCCCTTCATTGCTTTCCTGGAACTTTTCAACAGTAGAGGCACCATATCTGAAATGAGATCAGGTCACTTAATGGGTACCATTTAAAACTTTCATCATCACCAAAGAGTTCATCTCACTTCACTGTAATAACAAAACATGACAAGCCGGTAAGAGCACAGGGATGAGACAATAAAAACTTAAAACAGCCTCCATTGACTTTTGGCTTAAGGAAAGTATTATCCATTTACACAAGTGGCTTTCCCAGCAGAGAAGGCTGCGCCTCCTGGGAGCACCCTGACTTGAGAACAATGGAAATGCAGGTTCCATTCTCAGATGTGCAATCGCTTCCGATTACTGAGGGCTGCCCTAGATTAATGGTGTCTGAGGTCACTGGACTTTCTCTTTCAGGGTAAGGATTCAAGTGAAAAAAGCATACCTTAAACTTGGTTCCAGTGCTCCTTTTCTGTGCCTTCCACGCCACTCCTCCCCGCCCAACACTGCTCTACCTGTCAGCGAGACTTGCCCATGTGTCTTCCTTCTCCTGTCTCTTGCATGCAATCTCCACAAGTACTGTAGCTGCCTTCCTAGGCCAGTTACTAAAGATTGGAGGCAATGTAAAGCTTTTATTTTTTCATCTGGCATGAAGTACTGAAAATGTACTTTATGTCTCACAAAGCATACTTATGATGTATATTTTATGAGCCCTAGTTGAGATTCCCCATCTCCTACAGAAACATAAGAAGGTTTCTAACCAAGCATTTATATCAACAAATGCTCTCTTTGATGGAGAACCTTTTATGTTCTGAAAAATGAAAGTGGAGAAGACCCTTCAAGGTGTTTGGGTTTGAGTTTTTAGAGGAAAAAAATAGTTTTAAATAACAGCAATGGATGACACACCTGAGTTTGTTGCAGTCTAATTGGATGGCAGCTTCACTGTAGATACTCTTTTCTTGACACTTCCAATTTTTAAACAGCATTTTAAACTTTCATTTTCTTGGCCAGTTCAAAAGCTACTTCTGTCAAGGTTGGCTAGCACATCTGAGTCTGATTTCTGACCCTTCACCTCATCAATCCTTTCAGACATGTTTTTCGTTTACATGGGGAGAAACCAAACCCTCCAAGCCCAATTAGCTGCCTAAACATAACACAAAACCTGCCAAGCAAGCAACAAAATATCTCCCTATATAACACAGCTTAAGTGATTTTAGATTCTTGGGTAAAATTCTTTCTCATGCAAATCATGTCATTGAGCTCCAGAGAAGTACTCACAGGAGTAAGGCAAGCAAGGTTCAGTGCCGAGTGTCTTTCACTTTGAAAAGAAATAAAAGGCGAGCTTGAATTATTTATAATTACTATTAGCATTGGTAATTGTTTTTATAGCCCCATACATTAAAATGGCATTTTACAATCTTAGAGCAAGTTCATTCTTTTGAACAGAGTTTATAGACTAAGCAGGACCAGACAAAGACATAGGTCTATAGTTCAACTAAGGGACGGTGTAGAGAGAGATTAGTGGTAAAGACCAAAAGGTAGGAAGAATTCTTAGAAGAAGTGGGTTTTTAGGAGCTATTTGGAGAAGGGAGAAGGTGCTTTGCAAACAGGACATGGGAGACTATTTCAAACAAATGGAGTAACTTGATTGAAGCACAAGAGAAAAATGGGGGTGAAAGAAGACCTAATACATTTCCACTGAAGTCAGCAGTGGTCACATCAGTGGGAGTTGTTGGGCCTGGGGAGAGAAATAAGGGAAAGGATTGGGATGGAAGCAGAGAGAGGCACAGGAAGGAGAGGGAAACTGAGAGCATGTATGAAGGTGGGGATGCTGCTATAATGAACTTTATAAGTGAAGATGAAGGAAACCAGTTAAAGGATTCAAGGATAAGGATGAATTTAGAACACCAGGGAGGAAGATGACATGAAATTAAATAGCTGATATATTTGGGGTTGAAAGCACTCCTTAGATCACATGCTAAGAAAGAAGTGCTTAGAATCAGAATATTGTTCCATCATTCAGCATTAATCTTCTGTCTCCAGCCAGGCAGATGGAATGAACTGCCTCAGCCAAGTCTGCAATTAATACCTTATCACCTCTGTCAGGAGATGCGGCTGTCCAGTCATTCCCATCACCATGGCTACAGAGTGGACCCCGCAGTGTACTTAGTCATCCACCTAGTATTCACTGCCCCATGGAATGGGGATGTCTTGTCTAGCAGTGAAATGTGCTACAATTCCCAAGGAGACATCTACTTACATTTTTAGCAGAAAAAGACGTCTTTATCATAGAGAAAAGTTGTTATAGGATCTCATTCTGTAACATACAACAATGAGAATAGCGTATGCATTGGAAGTATTTTCACATTTGCAACTCCACCAGAATTTTGGGCAACTGTCCATGGAACTAGATAGATGTGTTTTAGAATTGTGTGTTATTTTCTTTGGACGTAGGTAATACAGCAGGAGTAGAACAAAGACTAAAAGGATGTACTTTGAATAACTGGAATAGATGACAATACCAGTTTAGTACTAAAATCGCCTGTAGTTGTCACTGGGAAAGTTCTAGATGACTGGGAAGTATGCAAAGAATAACATCTAGCTAGGCAAGTGTAGCACTGCTCTTCTGGTTTAGCCATAGGGAGATTCAGTTATGACCCATCTAGAAGAGTCACTGTCAGACTATAGCAAAGTTCCCCACACAGATCATGATGGTCCCAGGTCAAGGCTCAGTAGTGGTAACATACATGAGACATCAACAGCAGGCCCAGTCACTGAATGGAGGACTTCAGTAATTTGTTAAGTCTGCTGTAGAGTATGCCCACCTGTTGGCAATACTGCTCAGATTATTTTATAGTCTACTACACTATAACAAGTTTCAGAGTAATACAATACCTATGCATTATTCAATTTCCCAGTTCACTACCTTATTCCTCTTTGAAGAGCTGTATCACCAACTCTTGTGATTTTATCACAAATCTCATTATATTGTCTGTTTTTCTTTAAAGCCCCTGGTCCAGGAGTCAGGTGAATATCTGAAAATCTCTGTTTTCATTAAAACAAAAAGGTAAAAAGTACTTTTGCAGAGAAAACACTAAAAACGTGGACTGAGTGAATCCTAAGGGCTCAGAAACAGGAAACCAAATAAAAAGACACCCCCCTCCCGATTTATATTGTTAAAAATCTCATGGGTTTTTTTGGTCTGATTCATGATTTTTGAATGCTTGATGTTGGCAATGCTGCTGTAGAGTGATGTGTATGGGTGAAAACCTTTGAACAAGAAAGGGGTGATTTCCGATGGTCATTTATGGCAGAGGCATTTATAGTTTGAATTAGCCGGTAAACAAATACATTTTTAAACAAAGATCCTCTTTCAAAACTCCTCCCATTTTGCTGTCATTCAGTGTCAGTTATCTGTCTTTTACTTCCTCATCAGCAGGACACATACCATCTGATTGACAAAAAAGCCCAGGCTCATATGCAAAAAGCATGTACAATTACTCACCTAATTTGTGTATGCAAATACAACAACTAAAAATTCTGTATGAAAATTCTACTAAATATCTGATAGATATTTTGGCTCTGACTCAGGAAGTTACTTGAGCATGTGCCTAACTTTAAGTATGTGAGTAGTTCCAGAGGTTTCAACTAGATTTTAATCTTTCGCAATTTTAATAATCCGTTTCCACACTTTGATGAGTTTAAATTCACAAAGAATTCCATTGAAATCCATGGTCTCATGTGTTCAAAGATAGATAGGTGGCCACTTGTCTGGGTGAATCAGGCCCTGAGCTGGGCTTTTGCCTACTACAGTCTACAAATCATGCATGCATTCGTGATCCAAGCAGGCACAAAAGTGCATAATTTAAACAGCCCTGCAAGTTTCCAGTTTTGAAAATCAGACCCATAAAACCCACATTCCAAACCCACATTCATTATCTTACAATTGTTGTGAGACAAAACATTTGGACTCCAGGGAACAGAGTGCAATGTACTTTTAGAACTCAAAAGCCGAGGAAAGATTTTCTCAGGAAATGAGGAGGTTGTGGACAAATTGGTTAAAATAAAATAAAAATCAACAATAGCTTTACCCAGAACTGTAATGGTAAAGGAACCATTTTGAAGGTTCAAAAGAAAAATGTTCTGATGACTTTCCCCACATTACTTTTCAGTAGAGCTAATGGAAAAATAGAATTTCCATCATGCACAAAATTCTGATACTTTTTTAAGTCCTGATTTAGGATGAAAAGTTAAAATATCAAAACTTTTTATGGAAATAAAAGTTCTGAATTTTTTTAATTTAGAAATGTCAAAATGTTTCATTTTGACATTTTTAGTTGACCTGAAACATTTTAGTTTTCCCTGGCTGAAAATTCTGTCAAAAATTCTGTTTTCTGGCAGAAAATTTCAATTTTGACCTCATTTTTCAATAAGAAAGTGTTTTAGTCCACATTTTTTAACCAAAACTACTTTTCATGTATTCCTGTTGGTTCTGGCTGGAACCAGAAGTGGAAGTGCTGACATACTGCTTGAAAGGCTGATCTCTTATCAGATGCCTTATGTGAAAGCCATTTGTGATTTTTTCCAAGCAGCCATTTTCCAGATCCAATTGGCCTAGACAGTTTCTATAAGATCTGAACTTTTGAGTCTCTTATGTCAAGTGAATGTCTGAATTTCTTGTGTTTTTCCAAACACTAGTCACACTCCCACTCACTGCAAGATAAAATAATTATCTTGCTTAAGCATTTGCATTTATCAATTATTGCTAAGATTTATGCTCTGCAGCTCAGCCAAATCAGAGTGTACTGTAAGAACGACGTATCCAGAAACTCTGCCAGTCATGAAATTAATTCATATGGCTTCTGCCATCTGTGATACAAGACATATGTCTAGAAAAAGAACTAACATAACTCTGTTGGGAAGAGTTAAAATTTCAGATTGTTTTCAATAACAAAACAACATAGGAAGAACTAGGTAAAGAGAGCTGTTGGTGGTATGGAAAATATGAAGACCAGTAAAAAGAAGAGGGGGAGAATGGAAGATTGAAAACTAGAAATGAGAAAAAGGCAACAGAAAACAGAAGGGGAAGTGATGGTACAGCAAGAAAGACATGGGCTGTTGCCAAGGACATCCTTTATTTGATTCCCCATGCAAATCTGCTGTGCTCTGCTGCTCAAACCAATTTTCTTTTGCTGTCCTGAGTAACTTCAATAGCACCTTCACAAACATAGTAGTTGACTCAATGGGATGCATTTTAAAAAGCCGCCTGAAAATCTATACAATTTCAATAATTTATACCCTTATGTATTATTAAGGACTGCATGAGTTTCTGTTTTCTGTTATAAATCTACAATTATCTGGCAAATTCCATTGTGATTCTATGAGTGATTTTTAAAAAAATGTTATAACTATAGTTACCCAAAATAAAAGCTATTTCAGCTCCTAATACTGTATGTATTTCAGAGAACTGTAACTGGTACTATCCTGGTCTTCTATGTTAAATTATTGCACATAACTTTTACAGCCATTAGGAAAACATTTTTAATTTAACCTCCTGGATACTTGCCAATCCTGAATACCAGATGGAGTGGCCATCACTTTCATTGAGTGGGGTACTGGGTCAAGATTCCTAGGTAGAACTAACCTGATGTCTTCCCTTTCCTCCCAATCTGCTTGGAAGCTTTGTTCTTCCATCCTCTGATGCTGGCTCTTGCCCTTCCCTCACAAAAGGAAGCAATGAAGGTTAAATGAACTGGGAGGGGGGTAGCTGGGCAGCAGCCACCACCATAGCCAATGGCTTTCTGGCATGGTGCCCATAAGATGCTTCATGCCAATGAGGTCAGCAGGCATGGGTAGGGAAATAGGAAGCAGCCTGACCACCTTGTAGGAGACCTCTTTCTGAATGAAGGCAAGCGAGGACAAAAGATCTGAGCCAAAGCTCCCTGAAGTCAGCATCAAACCTGGCAGTGGGAAGGGAGGAAGAGGAAGGACTATGGGGGGAAGGAAAGGAGAAAAGCACCTCAAAGGTGCTTCAAAGGGTTAGTGTATTGTGCTGAAGGCTGCCAAGGTGGATTCATGGCCACTATCAAAAAGGAAATTATATATATTGTGTAGCACCATGGACCCAACCATGCAATCCTTACTTGGCAAAATCCCTTGCAAGTAAGAGGGAATTTTGCTTTACCATGGACTGCAGACTCTAAGGCCTCAATCCTGCAAACATGTACACTGGTGCTTAACTTTACATGCATGGGCAGTCCCACTGTAGTCACTGGAACTGCTGACATACAGAAAGCTAAGCAGGTGTGAAAGTTTCCAGGATCAGAGTCTACATTTGTAAAGAATTGTACTGGGGAAAGGAAATTAAAGGCTAGGCAGACATTAGTCTGCATTAGAGCTTAGTGAATCCTTGATGTTTTGGTTCAGGCACCTGTCACAGTCTGGGGTGCAATCCAGACCAGTCAGAGGTTGACTCACCACTTGCCCTGTAACCTTGGGTGCCTCACAATGCTTTGCTGCTGTAGCTTC
This sequence comes from Caretta caretta, assembly GCF_965140235.1. Classification (NCBI taxonomy): domain Eukaryota; kingdom Metazoa; phylum Chordata; order Testudines; family Cheloniidae; genus Caretta; species Caretta caretta. Next base: position 32,297,066 of record NC_134207.1, on the reverse strand, counting down.
CAATCTGGGCTACTCACAACCAGCCTACCAGTTGCACATTGAGTGTTTGTATGCTAGACAGCTCTGACCCCAGCAGCCTGTCTACAGCCCCACAGCAGGTTCCACCAGCCTGGGTTACTACTTGAAGGGTGACCCCAACATACTCCCAGTTCAGAATTTTCCCAATGGCATGTCCTCTGCAATATCCAGCCCTTTTCTGGATGGTTCAGAGAAATAATATGGTTAATTTGTTCCTCTGAAGGCACAAAAACACATCACAGATTATTAACTTAACTGAGGGTAAATACACCCTTCCCTTTAAACACTGAACTGAGTTAGTTTGTAGTAAAACAAAACCAATTTATTAATAGGACATATGTGAAGTGATGCTAAGTAAAATTGATTAAGTTAGGACAGGTTACAAGCAAATAAAAGAGAAAACACACATCTAAAAGTCTAAAACTTAATCTAGCAAGTTTCGATTCAGGGTTTGTTCAAGATGAGCCTTTCTCATTCACAGTTTCCCAGCTAGATAGTGATTGAACCTCTCCTTGCTCAGGATTTCCACCTGAGGCCCAAAGGTGCCAGAGTCTTTGTCTTCTTTGGTGAAAGAGATAAAAGTAGAAAACCTCAAGTTCCTTTATAGTCCAGTGAACCTTTGCAATGGACTCTTCTGAAGATGAGCCCCCAAAGTAAAGTTTATTCAAGCAGTGAGGAAGGCAACATGGAGTCTGGTGAAGGAGACCTTTTCCACCCCAACTTGTGTTTGCTGAAAAAATGCAAATTGTTCTGATCCCTCCCATCTTCTCCCCTTACTGTCTTGATGACCCTGTTTATTGCTTATATGTAAACTGAGGTAAATAAACACTCCTTTTTTTTAGGATAGACATGTTTAACAATTCCCTGGACACGCCTGGTTTACACACACTTTAGTTATAATTCCAGCATATATTCATAACTCTTAATACCCACTGCATAAATGCATCATGCAAGAATATTAATGATCTGGGAGTTATTAGTTTTCAAATGATACCACACAAGGCATATTTTGTGCAAAGATTATTACAGTAGTGTGTAGGGTGTGAAGATAGAGCTGAATTTCAAAATTAAATGTGATTTTGAAATGCAAGGTTGAAATGAAACATTTTGATACAAAAAGTTGAAATGTTCCAAAATGAAATGGCCAAAACAAACCATTTTGACTTCTTTGAATTTCTTTGTCATTTTTTTCTTCCAAAACTATTTGCCAAATTCAAGCTGAATTGATGGATAGTTTCAATGCCCTGAAAAAATGCATTTTCTGGCAAATTTACCCTTTATTGAAAAAAAATTCAGCCAGTAATAGTCTCCATCCTTGACTCATCCTATTGCCCATCATTTAGGTCTTGTTAGACTGGACAGGACAAAGCACTGGAGGAGAACATACTGTTGGGAAAAACCCTTTGTTTTCATGGGATTAGTTAGATGACCTAGTAGTCTTGCCTCTCTAATTTCTATGCTTTTATGACTGGTTTGTTCCATCTCACCTGGTGTCTCTTGTCTTCAGTCAATAGGCAACATTTATGTCCTTTAAAACATTAAAAAAATCCCACCTATTTGCCTGGTTATAAATTCCTATGAACAATAATAGCTGCTAGTGATGTCTTTAAAGGTGACTGTTCATGGGACAACCAGGGGATTTGTCACAGCAAGACAGCAGGAGAACTAATTTATATGTGAAGGATAATTCATCATGGGTAAGTCATTAAGTGCCAAGTCAGTATGGTTTCTCCTTTACAACAATGTCATATTTTAAAGTCATAAGATGTCATCTGAATACACTTAAAAACTTAGAGTAGATGTTTTCATAATTAAATGAAAGCATGTAATATTTTTTCTAGGGAAAAAAGATAAGAATATCTGACAATGTGATGGCTTTGAATTTTAAAAAATAATCTGGACCTGTTTGGATTTGGGACACAAAAACCAAAATTCATTTTTGTCACATTTTATAAACAGCAGGTGAGAGTGGTTTTGATAATGAGAGATATTTACATAATAATGTGGTACATAGGAACTAACTCCTCATTTTTCTAGTAAAACTGTTTAATGTTTGAATTAAAAATAGGGCCAGATGCACCTAACGTATATTAGCATAGCCGGCTCAACAGAGCTACACCAGTTTACACCAAGTGAGGATCTGGCCTACCATGTTTTCCTAATAGAGGAAGGATAGTCCCGGTTTTAGAGCCCTAGTTTAGGATTTGGGAGTCTAGGATTCAATTCCCTGCTCCACTACAGATTTCCTATTTGACTTTGGGCAAGTCACTTAGGACTCAATCCACAAAAGGACTTAGATGCACAAATCCAATGCTTAAGCACCACCAAGATCTTCAAAACCCTGCTCAACTGGTGGCTAAAGTCCCTATATGCCAAAACTTCCACCAGAAAAATCGCTGTGTCACCTAAAAATCTGCTATTCAGTATGCTCACAGCCACCACAGTCTACGTGCCCGAGTGCTTATGCTGCAGTGAGAGCCTTAAACGAGGTATTCCCTCACATACCCCCTACCTGTGAGGCCTCATCTGGTGGGCATTTTCAGAGCATGCTGGAAAACACACAAAACAGCCAGAGAAGATGGTGCCACCCCCCCCATCCCTTATAGTCTTTATCCCAGTGGTTAGAGCACTTACACAGGATGCAGAAGACAGATTTAATTCCACCCTCTGCTTGAATTTAGGTCCCCTACCATCAAGGAAAGGGCCTTAACCACTAGACTATGGGGTATTATGGGGCAGATCACTCTCAGTTTTACCTGTTTAAGCCGTTCCATTGAAAGACAGTGAGGTGCTCAGATACTACAGTGATGAGAGACATGCAAGTACCTATGACCAATGTTCCCTCTAATTTTTGACAGGGCGTGTGCGCAAAAAATTTCTTCTGTGCAAACTGTTGTGCTTCTGTGCAAATTTTTGTGCGCGCGGTGTTTTGCTGTGTGCACAGGGTTTAGGAGCTGTGTGTGCGCGCACAGCTGAGAGGGAACAATGCCTATGACAGGTAAGGATGTATTAAGAACAATTTTGGTTTAGCTATGATAGAAAGTGAGTGATCCAGCAACATTTTTATTTTTATTTCTCTGAAGGAAAGATTATTGGCAGAACAGAAGATCTAGGGTTCAAACTTAATAACTCAGTAGAGCCTAGCCAAATATTTGAACTTTAAACATTCCACTCTGGGTTTTGCACAGAGCTATGGTAGCAGGAAGGACATGTTTTATAAAAAAAAAAAAAACCTATATTTTTTAGTAGATCCTGCTGTCCTTGCCAGATGGCAACAAAATAACAAGCAACATTACTGATGAAAGGAAGAAAATAAGGACATATGCACCTGCTCTTCCTACTGCTGCAGTGATTTACAAAAATTACTCATTTTACTGTCCGATGACTATGTTAAGTGACAGCTGTGCCATGAAAAATTGGTACTTGCTTTATATTATTTAAATAAAAATGTAATGATGGTGAAAGTGCTGGAGTGACACCATTAGGCACTGAACAGTTACAGAACAGGTGCATTGCAAGCTTCCCAAAGCTGCCGTATCACCACCCTGTTTTAGGGGAACAGCTCTTAGAGACAAGAGGATAGTTCATTTGTTAGACCCAGTCAGTCTTTGTCTTCACTACGGAGGCTTCTAGAAACCATGGCATGGGGTTTCTTATCCTGTGGATACTTTCCTATTGGAAATCAGACTGGGACCAACTCATTTCACATAAGCCATAAAATGGAAACTACTGCTTTTGGTTATTATATATCAGGGCCAGATTCAAACCTGTTACTAAAGTGGGTATTCCAGCTTTTGGTGACTTGTATCCTATCACTAGTCCCCTAAACCATCTGAGCTAAACGAAGTGTTGGGGCCGGTAAGGATTCCCATTCTAGTGTATGGCTGGGGCCAGTAGGGCTCACCTGGCTAGGGTTAGTGTTGAGGTCAGCAAGGGTCCCCTAAAGAGTGTTAGGGCTACAGAGTGTGGGCCACCCCCTAGCCAGGCTCAGTGTTGGGGCCAATAGGATACACTGGCCTCAGGTTAGGATTACCAGGGGTAGGACTCCCCTGTCTAGTGTTAAGGTTGGGGCTGGCAGGGTGGCCTGGGTTATGGTTACAGCGTGCAAGCCTCCCCAGACTAGGGTTAGGATTGGATCCAGTTACGCACTCCAAGATAGGGTTAGGGTTACATTGACTAGGGTTCCCTGGGCTTGGGTTCGGTTAAGGACCGGTAGGGAAACATGGGCCGGGTTTAGAGTGTGGGGATTCTGGGCCAGGATTAGGGTTGGGGCTGGTAGGGCTGCCTGGGCTAGGATTACAAAGGGAAGGGCTCCCTGAGTCAGGATTGGGGATACAGAGGGTAAAGCTCTGTGGACCACGCTTATGGTTGGATCGGTTAAGGTACCATGGTCTAGGATTATGGTGACAGTGGGTAGGATATGCCAGGTTAACGTTTGGAGTATAGAGGCTATGGCTCCTTGGACCAGGGTTAGAGTCACAAATGGTAGGGTTCTCCTGACTAGAGGTAGGTTTGGGGCTGGCACACAGGCTAGGGTTAGGGTCACAGGGTGTTGTTCAGTGGGCTAGTGTTATGGAGGGTAAGGATAGAGGGTAAAGATTTTAGAGTTAGGGCTAGAATAGCTTCCCAGGCTAGGGCTATGATTACAAAGGGTAGGGCTCCCAGGTCTAGGGTTACAGATGATAAGACTCTCTTGGCTAGGGTTAGGGTTGGTAGGCTTTTCTGGGTTCAGTTAGGATTTCAAATGGTAGAACTCTTAAAGATGGTGTCCCTCCATGCACCATGTGCATGCAAGTTCACACCAGCGGGGGCAGGCTCACACCATTCTTGGAAGTGCCAAATGTCCAGTGTTCTGGGAACGTGTGAATGGCCACCTTAGCTCAGCCTGCAGTATCTGTCTTACTGCGCATGGCGCACAACCAGGCAAGAACCCAACTTGACTAGGGCTCTCTGGGCTAAGGTTACAAAGGGTAGGGCTCCCTGGCTGGGTGAGACCCAATAGAGTTCCCTGGACTAGGCTTACAAAGGGTAAGCTTCGCTGGGAGCAGGTAAGGATTACAGAGGGTACTTATCTGGCCACAGTTAAGGTTACACAAAGTAGGGCTTTCTGGGCCAGGTTTAGAGTTATAGAGTGTGGGGCTCCCCAGGCCAGGTTTAGCATTAGGTCCAGACTTAGGGTGTGGGTCAGGTGGGCTCCCCCGGATGGTGCAGAGTTTTTGGAGGAATATGCAAAACACCTGCCAAGTGCATATGATCATATCTCCCTGTATCAAAGCTATTAGTCTGCTACTGGCTCACAGCACAGGGATTAACCCTTTTATCAAGTAGTACAGTCTTGTGTTTTTGGCTTTGAAGCTCCCTCAGTCCATACAAATAACCATTGTGTGTGTGTTTGTGTGTGTATACACGCACGGCCATGGTTCATTACACAGTTTTCTAGTTAGAGCTGGGCTTGAAGACTGGATTTGAACTTTCTAAAAGTTCATGGCTTGGCCCCAGTTTCAGAGAGATGCACATATTCCATGGTTTGCTAGTACCCACGCTGTCCAATGATCTACAGAGCAATGGCTTTTGTTAGTTTTTGTTATATGACAGACCTTTCCCCGAGGCTTATTTGTTTATTTGCATATAGTTGCAAAGTTAGTAGTCAAGCAGATTTGTGGTTTAATATGGATCTAATGTTCCCCTGTCTGATCCTACTGAAGTAAAGTGGTCTGTTCTGATATCTTGCCTTTTCTGCAGATACAGCAGGCAAACTCCTATCACAGCTGTTTAGGATAGTAAAGAACCAATTTTGCCAGTTTCTTCCTTGAAATAGGATCATATGAGTTCCTGAGAAAATTTTCCCATTTTCTTTGGTGACAGTCAGATGCCTTAGAGCAACATTTCTCAAACATGGCCACCGTGGCTGCATGCAAGCACCAGGGGCTTTTCATGCGGCCACGACAGCCTCCTGGGTGGTAATGGGGGAATGCAGCCCCAGCTGCATGTCAGTGGGCTCCGAGCACGGGGATTTGGGCACCAAACCCTGGCTCTGGCTGCGGGACTGCAGGTGCTGACCCCTGGCTCCGGCCGTGGAGCTTCAGTCGGCTTCTGGCCCCCAGTTCCGGCCATGCGGTGACGGGTGCTGGCCCTGAGCCCCAGCCCCTAGTGCTGATCCCCTGCACTAACTACATGGTAGCAGGTGCTGACCCATATCTCCAGCTGTGTGACCCCTGGCACTGATCCCCTGCCCCAGCTGCATGGCAGCAGGGGCCGACCCACAGCTCCGGCAGTGTGGCCCCAGCCCCTGGTGCTGATCCCTTGCCCCTGCTGCATGGCAGCAGGCGCTAACCCACATCTCTGTTCCCGTGCTCCAGCCACGCAGCGGCTCTGGCCACAGTACAGTGGGGCTCATCACCCACACCCATCACCCCTGGCCCCTGCTGCCTCCCACGGCCCTGTATTCATCCCCCCACCCATCTCCCCTGGACCCTGTTGCCTTCCTGGCCTCACATCCATCGCTTCTGGCCCCTGCTGCCTTCCCTTTGGCCCCCCCATCCAGGACATAATGGGTCCTGGGGCTTGCTGAGAAAAGTGATATTAACAAACAGGCAAGTATCGCTTTTCACAGCAGACTTACTAGCTACCTGTGAAAAGTGATACTTGTATCTTTGTTAATATCACTTATCACTTTTCATAGGCTCCCAGGTAGCTACTAAGTGTGCTGTGATATTTACAAATATACAAATATCACTTTTCACAGCAAGCCCCAGGACCCATTAAGCCCTGGATGGGGGCGCTGAAGGGGGAGACAGCATTATTTTTATTATTGAGTCTGCCAGAAAACCCTACAAATATAAATTACAATGATTAGGATGGGAATCTGTGCATTTTTAATTGTTTTTCCTAAAGCTAATTAAGTATATTAGGAAAAAGTGTCACTGCGGCCACCAGTGACAGTTGGTGGCCGCACTCTGAGGCCATCAAAAAAATTGTTGTGAGAACCCTGCTTTCGAGCCAGTCCTTCCAGCAGGGAGATGGCATCACGTTAAGGATTCACTAACACAAGGTATTGATCCAGCTCTGTGGAGCATCCGGGGCAGACAGTATTGCGACAGATGGCGTCTGTTCATGGCTTGTGGGTTGGATCCTTGTGGATAGTAGTGATGGGAATTGCTATTCATCGGTCTCAAGAGATGTCACAGATTGAATCCTGCAGGGATTATTTTTATCACCACATTTCTGATAGCATCAGCGTACCCAATCTGAGTTTAATAGTGCTGGAATACTGGATCATGTGGTATTCTAGCCCCTGAATTGGCTTCCTGAGCCCATGAAAAATATAAAGATACTAATACTGATGTTTGGCCTTGATTCTCCTTGAAAAATGCTGATATAAAAAAGTTTGTCAACTTCATACTGAAATTTGACACAGCACTGAACAAGACCCCAATTATTCTGAAATCTTCTTTTGTAAATCTTCTTTTGGAATCTTCTTTCCATTTTGTCAGAGTCATTTTCTACCCTCTCATCGCCCCCCTCCTGCCCCCACAACCCAAACAAAAAACCCCAAAACTCCACCTTTTCATGGAAAGTTTTTGACCAGCTCCAACCAGAAATCTGTAATAAAACTGAAAAAAAAAGAAGAGGTCAGGTGACAGTAAAATCATTAGATCCACTGTTCTGAGTCTTGCCAGAGTAGAGAAGCACTTTAACTGGCTCAGTATAAGAGATTGTCAATCAGTAAATCTTTCAAAGTCCTGGTCCTGGATCAGTGATTAGATGGAAAATTTGGTTCCCTTACAGTTCCAGCCCTACCATCCACTATGCTAAGCATTTCCGAGGAAAAGTACATCAGGTGGCTCTCTACCGGCATTATTGGGGATTAGAGGAGGAACAAAGAGGGTACTTGCCTGCAGAAAGGTGGAGAAGGCGTAACTGGCTGCTGCTGTCCTAGAGACTCCTGGCTGTGGAAATAGCCATTCTACCACCTTTTTCTCTTCCCTTAGAAGCTTCATGAAGAGTACAAAAGCTGATCTTTTATTTCTGCACCTCAGATACTAACCAGTATTGTGCATTGTTCAGTGGGGACCATAAGGAATGAGAATGAGCGGTTAACAACTTGCAGGCTGTTATTTCAGAGGCTGGAGCTCTATATTTTTTAACCCCTCTAAATTTTGGGTTTTGCCGATTTCCAGTCAGTCATACCTTTGAAGGATACTTGGAGATGCCAAAGAGTGCTAGCTCTTTCTATTCCTTCCTACATAGTAGGAATGTATGTTTTATGGATCCAGTAGAATATAGAGTCATAATAAGAAGCTCATTCCTCAGTATGTAGTGAAACAGTACTCCAAATACTTGTTTTTGCAAGACATTGGAGACTCATGAAAATTTAGAAGTACACCAATGAAACGCAAACTGTTTTTATTTACAGGTTATCTTCAGAGAGATGGCACAAACTGTGATTCTGAGATGCTCCAGGTATCATTAGCTTTATTTCTCTACTATGGGTATGTCAACATTGCAGTGTAAGCCTAGGGTTCAAACTCAGACTCAAGCCTAACTCCCCATCTGTCTACACATAAATCTTGCTAACCCAGGACTCAGATCCATGGTTCCAGGGCCCCACGGAGGTGGAGGGTCCAAGCCTGAGACAATCCAGAATCCAAGGTCCAAGTCTTATTGCTTTGCAGTGTAGCTCCAGCCCCTACTGGACTTGTGCTCTGTGAGTCCGCCAAAACTATCCCACAATTCCATGGTATAACTTTCTTTATCCTCAGTTAAATTTTCTCACACTGTACCACAAACAAATGGCTAGAGCAGCCACTTTTTGGGAGGGTGCTAGGAAGTCTGGGACATGGGTGGTTGGACTCAGGCCTCCTTAATGTAGTATGGAGGCTAGGACCCAGGGTTCAATCATTCCTAACCTGGTTACAAATGAGTGTAGATACTCAAGCCCTAGGTTAGCTAACCCAGGGTCTGCCAACTTGAGTTCTGCTAACCCTGGGCTTGCATTGCAATGTAGACATACCCTGAGTCCTTTAGCTGAGCATAACACAGTTTGATTGGATAATCTTGCCTGGGAAATTAGGTCAGACTCAAGGGATTGCATTTTAACTTTATGCAACATCAACTGCCAGAGCATTTATCTTCTTAGTTAAACATCAGAGCATTTAGAATCAAAGCAAATAAATGGGTTTGAAGGTACCAAACTGAATTTTTGATAACCACTTTTGATCGAAACCAAAAATTTTAATTCAGACAAAACATCTAGCACCATCACTTCAAATAAAATGCAACCCATCTGATCTTTAAAGAGAATTAAATTTTACATTCATGTTCAAAAGGCTTATAAATTTCAGGATACCAACAACATATTAAGGCTACCTAAAGAACAGACCAAATTCCCCCTAAGAACACTGCATTAAAAGCTGGAAAAAAGTCTCTCTAGCCACTAGAAGCATTAACATACTTCAATAGAAACAGCAGTGCTGAGCACCTCCAAAATATCACTCCACTTCCATCTGGGTACATGCCTATTGATGTTGGATCTGAAAATGGCATATTTAAATTTCAAAGTTGACACTCTATCCAAGATGTGACCACAGAAAAAATTGCATAATACATGGGGCGCTCTCTTTGGGAACTCACAGAAGGAATAAAGAACAGAGGAGGAATGGGTATCTGTTGCAGGCCAGTATGAATGGAGGAAAGATTTCCAGACCAACTCTGTATGCAAGATAGATTCAAGGGGCTAAGGCTTGTGGGATAATAAATACAGACAAACACAAATATTACATTATCAAATTAGTTCCTAGGTTGCACCATTGATAACTGCAGAAGTAGACACAACACAGGCACCATGATTATGTTAATGGATAGTACAAGCGAAGAGAACAAGCTTTGAAAAAATGCTTTCTTCAGCTACTAATTGATTTTGGTTTACAGTTACCTACAGTGGCTTGTTTAGAACAGAAGCTATTATGATAATGAAGCCACTAAAAAGCGCATACACTAAATTGATGCATTGGGCTAACACCGTTATAACATAACAGGTCGATACATTCTGTAGGATCTCACCATGTCTTATGCTACAACAATTGCATTTTCTCGTAATTTATTTTGCAAAGCAGTAGGAGCCAATAGTAGAAAAAATATTTATCTTGAAAGATTTTACTGAGTACAAATTGATTTAATATTTTTAAACACAAAGCCTGTTTATTAGAATATATTCAAAATATGTTTTATTCAGTCATGTGAATATTTGCTCAAAGTCAACAAACCAAGTAGTCAATGCACTGAACCCATTGACCATGAATGTCAAAGTCAGGAAGCCTTGATGGAGTTATTAAACTAACTTTAAACAAATGGACACAATTATATTTACCATCTCCCATCTCAATGTATGTTAGAAAACATCATTGTAGCAGGATAATTATGGCATAAAATAGCTAATTTAAAATAACATGTTACTTTCTGTTCTCCTTCCACCTCCCCACCAAAAAAATTGAAATTGTTAAATAAATCTGAGAGAGAGAGAGAGAGAGAGAGAGAGAAAGAAATAGGTCGGGTCTCTGCTCTTACACTCGTGTAATGTCACTGAAGTCAGTGGCAGATATGTCTGCTCTGCAGTTGGCTCTGTGATTTGCAGGCTGTATAGACGTACTTGCTCTAGCTTTAATCTAGCTAGCCTAACAAAAATAACAGGGAGGATGAAGGGATGCAGGCATCAGCAAGAGCTGTACAAGCCCACCTACCTCAGGGGTACCCTTATGTGGCCCACACTGCTGTGTCCTCACTTCTAGTTTTAGTGAGCTAGCTACATTAAAGCTAGCATAGGTACACCCACGCAGACTGCAAATCCCCTGGTTACAGAGTAGCTATAGCAGGAGTTATGTTGTGCAAGGAAAGAATCAGGCCTATTAGTCTCTGATCCTGAGAGGACTTGCACAGGTCCTTAACTTTACACTCTGAACAGTGACAAATTTTATTTTTCCCAAACACAAGAGAAAGTGCTTATCAGTTTTTCTTGTGGACTATACTTTGCTTTCTCATTATTTCCTATAACTATGATTTCCTATTTCATAGCTTTCCAGTTAATAACTGATCTGTAAGAAAGTGAGAGAAAGAAAAACAACAGTGTAAGGTAAATATTACCCTGGTCTGCTATTGTAAATTAGAAGTGTACCAAGCTGACAGTATCCTGTAATATCCTGGGATTAAGATGAACTTTACTGAATTAAGTTAAACACTGAATTAAGTCTAATATCTTTGGGGGTCCATTGCATTACAAATGCCGTTGTGTATGTGTTATTGTAACATGTAACTTCTCTAGTAAGAGGTGGGTGCTAATGTGCTTTCTCTTATCAGCCTTCTGAAGCCATCCTCTGAAGAGGTGTGCAAATACTAGTTCAAACTGGATTCTCCAGGGACCAACAGAAAAAAGAAAGGGTTTGTGGAAAAATAGGCTAGTTTTAAACTGGCTCAGGGCCTTCTACCTGATCCAGCAAATGGACAGGACCCCTGGCCCAGGAAGGGCTCCAACCCTTAGGGTAGGCTTGGAAGGACTTGGCCTATTGAGGCCCCATAAGACTGGTTGCTTGTTTTAAGCTGAAGCTGTGATGAACTTGTGACCACAAAGGAAACCCCTAGGGTGGGGTGTTGAAGGACTGCTCTTGCCATAGCCCATGTAAGAGTAAGGATGAACTTTGGTAAGCTTATTAGTATGTGTGCAGGTTCTTTTATTGTCTTCAATATGTTTTCCCTGTAATACTTGTACCTTAAGAATAGAACAGGCTTGCATAGGAAATTCTGTGTGGATAATTTGTAACTGTAGCAATTACACCCATTAACTGTCTCTACAGAAAAGGCAATTAGGTGTGTTTGGGTAGCCTGTCTCTGCTGGGAATAACACAGTGAAGGCAGGGAACTGTGCAGCCTGCAAATACCTGAGTCAGAAGGGAGTGAGATGCGGGTCTCTACCTAAGAAAGGCAAAGGCTGGGGAGCTGGACGACTGAGAGTGGGTGCCCTTGCTGGACCACTGAGGTGCGCTTGCCACAGTTCAGGACAAGAAGTTTTAAGCCTGAAATATTGCCAACAAGTTTAAAATTTTAGATATTACACTCAGTAAGTCCAAGTCTTCCGCCCCCCCCCCACCCCCAAAAGGCCATTTTGAAGTGAGATATTACAGAAGGATGAAATACAAATATCAAGAACTTGAAAGGTACTACAGGCTGCCCTACTCATTAACTTCAGTGGAAAAAAGTATTTGGTCCAAAGTGAGGTCAGGACAAATTGGCAAAACACCTTATAGAGAAGGGATAGATAGGTTACAAATGAAAATTCAGAAGAAAGGAAAAGTCAAGAAGAGGGTAGGAATGAGAAAGGAAGTTTCAAGGACAGCCTTAATTTCCAAGAAGATTTCCAGAACTCTACAGTATTTGATGCAGGTGTGCTGTCAACTTTTGATTCTGATTGACACCAACTCAAAATGGCTTCTGTCACGGTGCCTGGAATAGGTCAGAGCTGAAAGTGCCAATCTTAGGTCAGACAGTCAGAAAACAGGGCAGACACACCCAGACTGGTGGTATACTCTACAATTAGGTTTAACCAAACCAGCAACAAATGTGTGCACCTGGATCACTATACTAGCTTACCATGGAGCCACAGCCAGTTCCCTTAGACACTCCAGCCTATATTAACACCCAGACAAACTGGACTTAATGATGAAAGGTTATTAAAATAAAAAAAATCATCACACATTCGGTCACTCCCAGCCCCAAAGGGCCAGTCACTTACAACAGGTCAAGGTATACTTCAGATCCCACAAGAGACCATGCTGAAGCCTATTTCTTTAGTGAACTAAACTAAAGATTTATTAGCTAAGAAAAAAGAAATGAGAGTTATTGAGAGGTTAAAGCAGGTAAAATACATTACAGGTGAATCAAAGTTTGTAAGTCCACTATGATAGCAGAGTTGTAGTAATTTGCTCATTTCCAATAGTCTGTCAGGGTTTCCTAGAATGGCTCTAGGGATCTCGGTCTAATTGCTCAGAATTCTACCATGTCAGAGTTCCTCAGTCCAGAGATGAAAGATAGTTTCCAGGGGCATATTTTTATACCTGTTTCCCCTGAAAAGCAGCCAGGCAATGCTTTCACTCACAACCTGGGCTCTTCTTTTGCTGAAGAATGTGTTTTGAGTCTTTGACTACTTGCTTTGAAATTAACATTCTACTTCCTATGAATACACAAGTAATTCAGTTACAGTGATATGCACAATGCAGTTGCTGGCTATTCATTATTATAAGGATGGATAAGTGAAAACAATATGGGTAACATCCATTGGTTTTCAGGAAGTTTGCACATCAAGTAAATTCTTATCCTAACATATCTTGATCTCAGGTTAATTAAGTACAAAGATAGCTATCACAGGAAACAGGGGAAGACCATAATATTCTCATTTCACTAGCTTCCATGCATCTAAAACAAGAGTAATTATCAGGCACATGCCATGTAAGTGTAATACGATAACATCCCTTTTTAATCTGTTCTAACAAGTGAATTGGTACACTTAACACTTCCTTGAGTCGTGACCTGAGCTAGCTAGCTGTCAGCGCCGGCTGTGAACGACCTACATGAAGTACCATGCATTAGACTTCTGCATCTTGAAATGCTCACCATATGTACAAATATGAATAAAGGGCATAAATTACACCACAGAGAAAGGATTATTATGTCATCCATACATGATAGGTCTGACAATCTATATACTCATATCCCAAAGTTATTAAGGCAGCTGTCAGATTACATTTTACAGAAGTATGAACAAATGCTTGAATATAGTTGTGCTAAAATAACAGTTCCAGATAAATCTGTTCAAAAATCTTTATGATGGAGGGGTGCAGCACCTTACAAAAAGGGGCAGCCGAACAAAGTTATTATAAGACAATAAAAATGACCCAATATTACCATAAGAATGGACTAATTTTTAGTTGCCATTTCTTTTTAGCAGCAAGACAAAGGATCAGTATTTGTATGCAACACATATAAGTATCCTACAGCTATCAGTTCAGCAATGAATAGGATGGCAATTCAATTTCCTGAACACTAGTGCAAGTACTTTATCAAAATCACCATATCAACAGAATTTAGGGTATGCTAAAAGATAGTGTTTTGTGGTTGTTTAAAAGCTATTTCAAGAGATTTTTCAAGTTGGCCAGAGCTTGATTTCATTGTATAGCACCTTAGCATCTAAATCTAAAATAAACAAAAGGTTACTGCACTATCATTTCAGGCCTAGTTCTGTCATCCTTATACATGCTGATTAGTATTCTGGGACACAGGGTGGCAAAATCAGATCCTTAAAGTGTTTATCTTTAACAAAACAGTAAGAGTTTAAACAAAAGAGATTATATCTTCTCTGGTGAACGGGAAAAAAATCACCTGTCAAATTCAATTTTTAATCAAGTGTCCTGATAAAAGACTGATTTTGAAACTTAGCATAGGATTCTCCCCTCATCTTCTCCAATTCTGCAATTCCAACTCTTGCCAAAAAGCATGCATGAGAGTAGTCTCATTGTCTTCACTTATACTGATGGAACAAGCACAAACAGTATTGGCACTAATGGATGCAATTACAGGTCTTCATTTCTTTTGTTTGCTACAAAAACTATCAGGGAAGTCTGCTAAATAACTACAACAAGTGACACAGTATGTTAGAAATTCAGCAGAGGAGTTTAACTAAATTTTGTCGAAGAAAATTTCCAGGCAAATGCAAAGGCATTTGGGGTCAAATGTCAAGTTGTTTATCAATTTGCTTGCAAATTTTGTAGATGCAGCCATTTAGCAGTGCAAACCCCCAAGCTTGTGTATGGATTGAATAAACAGATAAATAATTTGTACATGTAAACATTGGCTTTAAAATTCAATTAAAAGGCATCTTGCTGTAGCTGCAGCTGCTGCTAAACCTGCAAAGCTCTAAAAACTGGTAAACAGCTTACTCTGGGGTTGGACGGAAAATTAAGATGTTGTCACTTTCAGTTTGACTGTTTCTCTTCCCTCTCTATTCAATAAGTGCTCTGCTCAGAGTTACGAACACACACCACATTCAAACAGATGCTCAGCAATACAATTTTCTCTGGTCCCACCCGCATCTCTCACAGTAGTACTCATACAGTGACATCAAGACCCGCCCCTCCCCCCACAGGCTGCTCATCTCTATTGCTTCTTCCCCTCTCCTTTCTGACTGATAGCTCAGTTCTGTGACTCCTCAACTCCTCCTCTTCTCTGCACTCCTCTCAGGCCCTTTCCTCTGACTGGCAGTTCACTGCTGTGCCTGATGTCACTCAGCCTGCCCACTACCTCACCTGTAGTCCTTGTCCAGTGGACAGCAAACCTGACTCTTACTTTACCAGTTAGCATTTCTGCTTCTCCCAGGCTTCAGAGCCATAGAATTTCCCCCATCCTACAGCCAACACACCTTGGACAGACTCCAAAGGGAGCTGTATTCAGCCTTCCTTGGCCATCTCAGTAATAGACTGACACTACGTAGGGCCTTTGAGAAAAAACAAAGGGGGAAATGGGACATCTTGTAGGAACTCTCCATAAAAAGAATTTTGGCTGATAGTACATCTAACAGTATTTTATGAGTTAGGATGAATATTCTTCTGTATTTCACAGTGTATGCTCTAGATGGATGCACATTTGTTGGTCAGAAAACCTTAGACAGCAGTACATTAAGCCTGGTTTCCCCCAAGATCCTCAGCCTAATGGCTAACTTTGAGATTAAATTTAATGTTCTGTCTGCACTGCTTAAATCCTTTTATTAAATCACATTTCCATGAAAAATCAGATGAAAGAGTAACCTCAACCCAGAACAGGTGACTGGAAATAGGAAATAAATTTCACTCTCACCTTTATATTGATAATAGCTTTGATTTGGCTACAGCATACTAATCTTTATACATCTGAAGAGCACACTATGCAGGCAGGATTTTAAAGTAGCAGGAAGGATGTCGTAATTAGCTTACTTTAAAGACTACTTCAGCTGTTTATATGACTTAAAAAGTCAATGAGATTAATCAGTAGAACAGCTGGTGCCCAGTCATTAGAAAATTTCATACATGAGAAAAGCCAGCTGCAATATTAAAATCTAATTGCAATATTCACAAAGGGTCAAATTTAGTCTTTGAATGCAGTTAGAAGACAACAGACTAGATATACTGTTGTATGTGTAGGGTGTCTAAAATAAATAGCAGCAGTGGTACTGTATTTCCCACAAGTAGGGGCCTGCCACAGGCAGGTGTGAAGAACTATTTCATTATAGATCAGTAGCGCCTTTCAGCATGATGCTCCTTTCCCTCCAATGCAGTCACAGATTGCACAGTTCATCCCTTCAGGTTAAGTGGCATTTTGGTTTATTTCTTCTATTTGATTCCTTTTTTTGTTAACGAATCTGTGACCTGCTCAGCCTGTAATCACTGTCCTGAGAATGAGCTCTCAGAATCCATCCATTGTACCAGAGGAGATTTGAAGAAACAATAAGAAGTTTGATACATTTAAAGATATAGTTATTTCTTACCTTACTACCTGAATGGGACATTCTCCTCAGAGCACAGGGCCAGCACGAGGTCTATGTACTTGGTAAGTCGCACTTAAGCTCTCAAACTAAGGCTAGAGTGGCATATAGGCCTGCTGCTGGGCCTTTGTACAGGAGTGAATTTCTGTTTTATGTTCTAGTAGGAATCCTACCCAAACCAAGCAGAATTTCTCCCAATACCCATCTATTAAGTGCCTGTCTAAATGGACAAGATAGTGTGCAGCAAGCTAGGGTGTGAATTTACAGTACAGTAACTACTCCACACTAACTCCCCGTGCAGGCTCGCTTACTGTGCACTAAAAGTGCCTTCGGATGGTTTATCATAATGCACTTGAAAGCACACTAAGCTGAAGCACACAAAGGCAGTTTTAGGCTATATCTGCACTTGGAGCTGGGGGGGTGATTCCCAGCTCAAGGAGACTGAGCTAGCTCTCTAAAAATAGTGATGTAGCTGCAGTAAGGTGGGGAGTGATGCGTGGCAGCCTGGGCTAGCTGTTCTGAGTATGTCCCCACAAGGTCTGGGCAGGTTTGAACTTAGGGCTGCTAACCCAGTAGGGTGACCAGGTATCGGGTTTTCAATCGGAACACCCGGTCAAAAAGGGACCCTGGTGGCTCCAGTCAGCACCGCTGACCGAGCCGTTAAAGGCCCAGTTGGCGGTGCCGTGGCACTAAGGCAGGCTAGTCCCTACCTGTCCTGGCTGGCGCTGCGCTGTGCCTCGGAAGCGGCCAGCTGGTCCAACTCCTAGGCGGGGGGGGGGAGGGCATTGCCCCGGCCTCGAGCACCAGCTCCGCACTCATATTGGCCAGTTCCCAGCCAATGGGAGCTGGGGGGGGCGGTGCCTGCAGGCGAGATAGGTATGTGGAGCCTCCTGGCCCTCCCGGCCGGAACCCAGACCTGCTGGCTGCGTCCAGGGTGTGTGCAGCACATTGCCAGGGGAGGCAGGGACTAGCCTGCGTTAGCCCCCCCACTGCATCGCTGACCGGGAGCCGCCCCCACTGCGCCGCTGACTGAGAGTTTCCCAAGGTAAGCCCATGCCCCAACCCTGAGCTCCAACCCCTACCCCAGCTCCTCACCCCCCCTCCCAAACCCTGAACCCCTCATCCCGGGCCCCAGCCCAGAGCCAGCACCCCCAGCCCAACATCCTCACCCCCTCCTGCAGCCCAACACCCTGCCTCAACCCACAGCCCCCCCACACTCTGAATCCCTCGGCCACACACCCCAGGCTGGAGCCCCCTCCTGCACCCCAAACCCTTCATCCCTAGCCCCAGCCCAGAGTACGCACCCCCAGCTCGAGCCCTCACCCCCTCCCACACCCCAACTCCCTGCCCCATCCTGAAGCCCCCTCCTGGACCCTGAAGCCCACATTTCTGGCCCCACCCCAGAGCCTGAACCCCCAGTTAGAGCCCTCACCTCCTCCTGCACCCCAACCCCTTGCTCCAGCCCAGTGAAAGGGGAATGTAGGGGAGAGCGAGCCACCGAGGGAAGCGGAATGTAGTGAGTGGGGGGTGGGGCCTTGGGAAAGGGGCGGGGCTAGGGTGTTTGGTTTTGTGTGAGTAGAAAGTTGGCAATCCTATAACCCAGGTGGCGGCTGCCTGTGCTACCACAGCTGCACTACTATTTTTAGTAAGCTAGCTCGAGGAGAGCTATTGCAAGTATGTCTGCTTGAACTGGGAATCACGCTCCAGCTCCAAGTATAGATGTAGCCCTAATGTACAGTAAGATGTCCACACAGCGTGTTAGTATGGAGTAGCTAATGACTGTAAATTCATACTCTAGCCTGCTGTGCACTCACTTCCCTGTGGACAATCCCTAAACTATTGAGCTAGTTTCTTAGTCCTGCAGAGTAGAAAATCACTTGCTGAGTAATCCCATTGAAATCACCATGCCCCTTTAACGCGTACCAAAACCTGGGCGCACAAACCCACATAAATTGAAATAAAAAAGAAATGTCCTCATGAACCCCTGCATTTTACATCCTCTAGTCAGGATGGAGCGAAATCCAGGCCCCACTGCAGTCAATGGGCGTTTAGCCATTAATTACAGTGGGGCCTAGGTTTCACCCTGGATTCTTTCCCTAGTTCTCTTCCCAACTTGCAGCGTGGCTCAAGGCAAATCTCACAAACAAAGGCTTTTTGGCTAAAGTTGGCCCCTAAAAACCTTATTCAGGAGACCTCATTTGCAGAGGCTCTGTGTTCTGGCAAGTGTAATGAGAGTCGATGGCTCTCTGCCTCTGATGAGATCAGGCTCCTTATTAAGTGCCTGAATACAGATTTTAAATGCCTAACTTAAGCACCAGTTGTGACTAGAGCCTCTAACAGTGTAAGTCAGAACAGCTCAGATGAAGAGAATGGACCTACAATGATTTACACCAGCTGAGGATCTGGTCCTTTGGCATCTCTTTGTGCCTCAGATTGCAAAATGGGGATATGATATTTACTGGCCTACCAAAGAGGGAAGTTATGAAGCATGTCAAGATCTCAGATGGAAGCTGCTGTACAAATGCGATTTTGAAAGCGACCCTTTTGAGAGCTCCTTTAGTGCTGTGACCCTGCCTCAAACCAGACAGACGTATAGCCTATAGTTTGCATGCATAGAGATGTAAAAGCAGCAAAGAGTCCTGTGGCACCTTATAGACTAACAGACGTATTGAGCATTCACCCATGAAAGCTTATCCTCCAAGATGTCTGTTAGTCTATAAGATGCCACAGGACTCTTTGCTGCTTTTACAGATCCAGACTAACAAGGCTACCCTTCTGATAACTGATAGAGATGTGGCTGATGCTGCAGTGTAACAACCTTTTCAAAAGTAAACGAACAAGAGAGAATGAAAGAAACTTTAAGCTGCACAATCATGGCTGCTAACTGGAATGAAAGGGGACTTTCTGTAGGTAGTGTGATGGTTTATGATGGCTGGTACTTCTGCACATTCCCCTATGGGTATGTGGGTTTGAAAGTAGAGTGTTATTTTTCCCCACGTGTTGGAAAGGAGCTGTGCTCAACAGATTCTAAATAAAAGTCAATATATTGGCACTACGTTGCAGCAGGAGAATGACTGGAGCCACTGAGATTTCCATACTACATGCCATTAGTGTGTTAGCAGAAGGCATAGTCTAGGGGTCTAAGAACAGAGAGAGCACTAGGCAAGGATTTTCTGGGCACTAATCCTGAGGTGTAGGCACTGGTAGCTAGAGGCAGATAGAATGCCTCTGATGCTCAGGGAGAGCATGCTCGGAATCTGCTGTTACTAGATGTTTACAGGGGTGATTTTTATGTTTCTCTAGTGTCCTGGCCATTCCTTAATCCATCCAGTCATGGACCCACTTGCCCTTCTCTGTTGTACACAACTACCTGCTTTACTAGCAAGCTCCCCCTTGCTGACAGGGAATGCTAACTGCAATATTAAGTCTGCTTCCTGCACAGTGACTAGAGGAGGAAGGACCTCTCTGACTTTCTTAGCCTATTGTACCTCGTCAGCGGGGGCCTCAGAGAATTGCTTAAAAAAAAAGCTGAGTCATGTAATACTGTTTGTCCTGCATGTAAAATGCTGTCAAGAGTCTAAAGCAGATTTACTGGCTATTTATTAGGAAAGAAATAGATGACTATGAAGTTTGGCAGCCATTACATTCTTCGGATATTATGATATCTCTAAATGTGTCTTCAGAATCAAAGTAGCCATTGTGTCTGTTTAATATACAATACACCGTATAATCCAGGTTTCAGTTTTAAAGATTGTTTCAAAGACACTGTTTCTATAGAGACTTAACTCAAAATCGTTCAGGGATTTGTTCCAAAAAATAATAAAGTTTCAAAACTATCTATTTTGGTGAGTACCCAATTCATGATTAATAGATTCCTGCCAGTAGCATGACACATGCATTTATAAAATGCTGAGCTTCTGAAGGAAGGCCACATGAGATAGAGGCTATATATATTTATATAATATATAAATATTTTTATAGATTATATATATAATTTTGTTGGTGGTAGCTGATATGTTTAAGGGCAATCCCCTACCTTCCATTTTGGAAGCAGAGGGATTTCCACCCCCCACCCCCCAAGTGAATAATGTTTGTAAGATGTGCTTTTTAAAAATAAATTTGTTTATATTCAAAGGAATGCAAACTAACTCTAAAATATGAATGAAATATTATAATTAGGGTGACCAGATAGGAAGTGTGAAAAATTGGGACACTTTTTTTTTTTCAGTAAGCGGGAAGGTATAGTTGCCTATGTAAGACAAAGTCCCTAGTATCAGGCCATCTAGTAACCCTAATTGTAACTTAGGGGGCTGTGGGAAGTGGCGTGGGCTGAGGGATGTGCTGGCTACTGTTTCCTGCAGCCTGGATTGGCCTGGAACGGCGAACCACAGCCAGTGGGAGCTGTGATCGGCCGAACCTGCCGATGCTGCAGGTAAACAAACTGTCCTGGCCCACCGGCGGATTTCCCTGATGGACTGCGTACCAAAGGTTGCTGATCCCTGTTGTAACTAAACACAGCTATGATTACAGAGAGACACTAGTCTCCTCTATATTCATGATTGAAGCTGACTTTCCATTTTAAGATTATTTTAATCCCTGCCACCAAACTCTAGCTATCCCAGAACTAAATCACCTGCATTTTAAAGTAAATTAAAGCCTCTGCTAGGGTTAAAAAATATTCTGAAGTGTGAGGCAGATTGTAAAAGACATTTGAGAGAGAGGAGACTTACAGATGAGCTGATTTTGTATCTTTGGTTTCTCATAACTCCAAAAGGGTTTGCCCTAGAAATGCCAAGTTTGTTTTCCTCTTTTGGCAATAGCTGGTGCCTCAGGAAATTCCTTATCAAGGGGTCAGGAAGCTGCCCAAAGAGATCAGCTGGGAATTCTCCTAGAATGGGGAATCCCCAGCTGGCTTTGCATGCTGTACACCACCTACTCCTGGCTCCCTCCAGGGCATGCCAGGTGGTAGTGGGGCACACTCAGATTTCTTTAAGGCCAGAATGAACCATTAGACCATCTGCATAACCACAGGTGGCTAGTAAAAATATTCTTGGTGAGGGGGCTGAATAAAAATATCAGGCCCCACTCTCAGGCATGCCTGGGGGTAATTATCTCTATCCTGGCATTGTATGGAGGGGAGGCCCTGAGGAATTGGGGTGGGGGGTTGGAGAACGAGCCCAGCCCACCCTCACCTCACTCCTGTCCTGTCCTGTGGGGCTGGGCCTGGCTCCCTGCTCCAGCCTGTTGGCTCTTGCTGCTCGCAGATGTGCTGTGGTGGGCTCTTTTGAATAAGTGGGGGAGCTAGCCATCTGAAGGAGACAAGAAGGGGGGAAAAGGGTCACCAGCCCTGTTTAATGTTCCAAGGGGAAGAAGGGCTGCTGATGTCAGGGCTAAAGGGGTGAGGGCAGGGCCTTGTGGGGGGACTGGAGCAGCTGAAGAAGGTAGAGGGGTGTTGGTGCATCCAGGAGTTGGGGGCATTTGGGCTGATCTGCAGGGTAGATGGACTTGGGTGTTGGGGGCAGTAGAAGGGCCATGGGGAAAGTAAGTGGTGGTGGAGCCACGGGGGGAGGGGAGGGAAATGGTGAAGAGGGACGTTGGAGAGAGGGAAGTGGTTTGGGGTGGGGGGGCAGAGGGGAGGTTTTAAGAGGTGGGTTTATTGAGAAATGGAGCTTGGGGCATAGTGCACAGTGGTGGAGGAGGGTTTGGGGATGGGGTGTTTTGGGGAGGGGAAGGAGGGTTTGCGGGAGGGTTTTGGCAGGGTGATATTTTATGGGGTCATTTCTTTGCGGGTTGTGGGTCTGGGTGGGTTTATTTGGGGAGATGGGGTGGGGTGGCTTAGAGGTAGGATGGATGGAGGCTCTGGCAGGAGGAGGTTTTGTGGGGTTTGGGTTTATTTTGGGGGGGTGGGAGTGGGTTGGGCTCTGTTTATTTGGGGATAGGCTATCAAGGATTTGGATAGGCTTAAGAAGGGCCTGGGTGGGTTATTTGGGGTCTGTGGGAGGGACAGATTGGGGGGTTGTCAGAGGGGGTTATTTGGGGTTCTATGGCAGGGGGACTGGGAGTGCAGGAAGCTGTGTGGTGGTGTTTGTATCTGGCTTCCTCTTCTGCAGCCCCTTCCCCCTCCTCTCCTCCCTCCCTCCCTTCTTTGCTGGCACCAGCCCCAGTTCTGCTCATGGGCACTGACGAGGGATGGACTCACCACCATTTCACCAGGGATGGGCCTCAAGGAGCTCTGGCTATACTGAGGACAGATTCCATCCACACACCATTCAGGGGCTCCACAGTCCTGCCCTGCTGCCAGCTCCTGGGATTCTCCTTACTCATCCTGGTTGCTGCTGGGCAGCCAGGTGGCTCAGCACCAAGCTGGTCCTGGCTCCACCATGCTTCATCTGCCACTAGGGACTAGGCCCATCCAGTCCAGGTTCCAGGCCAGGGATGCTGCAGTAAACAGCTGGGACCAGTTCCTCACAATCTCTTGCTGCTTCCCCAGGTTGCTTGCTACTTCACCTCTCTTAGGTTATAGCTACACCGCAAGGGGAGTTGGCATCCAGTCTTGATAGAAGACCTCAAGAGATGGAGAATCTCCCATTTCCCTTGGCAGTATGTTCCAATGGTTAATCACCCATCCTGTTATAAGAGTGTGCCTTATAAAATCTGAATGGTCTGTATTAAACTCCCAGCCTTTGGTGTTTGTTACTCTCCTCTGCTAGATTAAAGAGTCCTCTAGTACCTGTATTTTTTCCTGGTGAAGGTACTTCTGCACCATAACCAGGTCATCTCTCAGTCATGTTTTTCATAAACTAAACAGACTGAGCTCCTTAGTCTCTGACTGTAAGATATGTTTACTATTCTGGGAGTGCAAGGGGACTTATAGGGCTGCTACCAGCCACTGGATGTTAGAGTAGCTCTAAGGATGAATAGCTTTTGTACAGCTCTAGCTATCTAATTTTTCATTAGCAACATATATTTAATCTATTAAAACTAAATATTTCAAAAGGTATGTCTTTCCTTGCTGCTAGACAGTTAAATGGATAGGGACTATGATATAGGACTGTGTGTCATTATATGACAAACTTTCCTTTCCATCTCTGAAGGAAATAGGGAACAGAAGAGATCCATGCTGTCTAGTCAAATGTAGTTATGCTCAAGTACGCAGATATTTTTTGTCATTCAAATCTAATTTGGGAATGTCCCCTATATCCTTACAGTAGCCAGTATAGCACTTCAGGAGAAAAAAAAAACCACACAGCTGACATCAGCTCAAATATTCTTTAACAGCCAGAAACAGAATTTTAAAACCTCAGTTGATATAAAGCCAGCCATTTTGCAGAAAATATCATCTGTTGAGAACATTATGATCAAAACACCAAAGATAAAAAAACAGTATAAAATATTCAGCATTAAAACAAACAAAAAAAACCCCAGTAATAAAATAACTTATCTGAATTTACCCAAAGTCACTGAAATGCCATTTCTGAAAGAAACACCTCCACATGGCAGTTCTCTTTAAATAAAAGTTTAAATATTGGGAAATCGGCATTTCTCAGACCTGAATTACCATTTTGAGAAATACCAAGTAGGAGGTTTGCAGAACAGAGCCATGTGAGATAGCATCCCTACTACATTCTGAAATGAATCAAACTGGATTCCTTTTCAATTATAAAATACGACATATGGTGTACTATAGTTTTGAACACAAGAGGGATGAAATACGGGATTTTTTGTTCTTGAGGAGACATCAAACATTGATTTTAAGCTTCAGTAGAATAATCTAATTGGAAAGGACAGCTGTTTTTCCTTAAGGCAACTACATAAAACAAAAGATATGACCCAGCATATACGGAAATAAAGTACATTGGCCATTTCTTTAAGGAAATTACAGTACTAATAAAAAAAGTTCTATGGAAAAATGTTTTTGAATAGAAGAGCATCTCTGGATGTGCCTTTGCCAGCCATGGCTGCCTCAATTTCTGCCCACCTCAGCCATGTGTAGGTGGCTTCCTCCTATGACTCCAGCAAGATCATTTATAGTCTCTCCTCTTCTAGGGCAGTAACAAGTCTGATAGACCAGGAGTTCAATGATCCTAGTGAAGGGTTGATAATTCCAGGCACCTGCAGAGTCCTGACCCTTTTGCTCCAAGGGGTTTCACTAGCCTTTGTAGTGGGGATGATAGGGGAACTCAGACCCAGCCACTCTAGGTGCCAGGCCAGGGACTCTGCAGTAAGCAGCTGGGACCAGTTCCTCACAATCCCTTGTGCTTTCCCTGGTTGCTTGCTACCTCACCTCTCTTAGGGTATGTCTACACTGCAAAAAAACAAACCAACCCCCCCCCCCACTCACTCACTTACTGACACAGGGATTTTTTGCAGTTTAGCCATAGAGTTGTAAGCCTTTTCCAGAATCACATTCTCCAATGGTCTCTCTCTGGAAGTATCAGGGGGTAGCTGTGTTAGTCTGTATCCCCCAAAACAACAAGGAGTCCAGTGGCACCTTAAAGACTAACAGATTTATTTGGGCATAAGCTTTTGTGGGTAAAAAACCACCTCATGCATCTGAAGAAGTGTTTTTTTACCCACAAAAGCTTATGCCCAAATAAACCTGTTAGTCTTTAAGGTGCCACCGGACTCCTTGTTGTTCTCTCTGGAAGTCTAACTTCCTAGCCAGCCTCCTGCCAATCTGTTGCTGAAGGCATCTCCTTTCAGTCTCTCTAGCAGCCACTCCTCTCCTCTGATCTTCAGCCTTCTTCTCCCCCAGTTGTTTCTGGGTCAGCACTTAGTCACAGCTGAGATATCTAGCCTACCCATTAACCCCTTATTAGCTGTGGTAGGATGGGGTCTATGCACCCTCATGACAGCTCTTTAAGGAAATCTCAAGATAAATCTTAGCATTTTATGCTTTCAGGGAGAAGCCAGGGCCAAAAGATTCACAAGCAACAACTAATTTTGGGTGCCTCCGTTTATTTTAAAATTTTAACTTTAGGAATTTAAGTTTGAAAACTTCAGTCTAGGAGCATATAGCATAGCAGGGTTTACCTCCCTGGCATCAGGTGAGGTCATTGGTTCAACTTTCCTCTTCTTGGTAGTGTAGTTTAGCCCTTATGCCACAACCAAGACACTCCTCCTCTTCCAGAAACAACAAATATACAACATAAAGAATCAACAATACACAAGACTGGACTGGATTGCTCTGCTCAGTCCCTCCTCTGTCCTACCCAGGGTTGCCTGGGCAGCTGAGTCTATTCAATCCCTGCACTTTTTGCCTCTAGCAAAGTTAAGAGAAACCAATCAGAATCCAGAGTAAAGACAATTTCCTCCCCAGACTCCACAGTTCTCAGCTCCAAACTTCAGGCTGGGGTCAATGTCCCCAAATCCCCCCTTTCTCTGGGGTTCCGGAAGCAGGCTAAGCTGGTTTCCAGGACATGGTAACTTCTCTGGGTAGTTCCCTTTGCAGAAAGGCCTACAAAGTGCTCCTACTCCTGCAGAGAAGAGAGTCATAATGCACTACACCTCTTTAGGGATTAATGTCTCTTCTGAGGAAGAGGTAGTTTTTTTTAAACTATTTTTACCCCCTTTCCCAGCATTCCTTGCTATCTCAGCCGCCATTCTGGGCTGAAATCAATAATAGGTTGATGGACTTTGTGTTGTCCATAAAGGGTCAAATCCTCAGCTGATGTAAACTGGCATCATTCCACTGCAGTCAAAGAAAGTATTCTGGTTTACATCTGCTGAGGATTTGGTTGGTACTGGGGACAAAGGCATCCAGCTACTAATGCTATGGATGCATTAGAGGCAGAGTAATATGAAATAAAGTCAGTAAGAGGTTTGTCTACAAGAGCATTGCAGGATCTCCCCCAAACAATATAAAACTTTTGTAGAAGCAGAGAAACTTGAGATCACTCATTCTATCTCCAAACCAATGCAGAATTTTACCCAGTGTAATAGTGAATGGCACAAGCAGTCAGGTTTCCACCACTTCCCATAAGAGATTATATTACAGTCTAATAGACCTCAGTGATATTCTTTCCTTTGACCAGTTTCATCCCATTTCTCTTATCACTTCATGTAAGGCCACAGTAAACAATACCTCCCCACCCCATTATTGATTTTATAATCTTAAAATACTTGCAGCTACATTAGTCATTATTTGGTCAGTCTCTCTGGCCACTTTAAACTTTAAACTTGTTTGAATTCTACACAACTTGTCACCTTCTGGGGTGCAATCCAGATCAATGAGGGGTTGTGTCACTACCTGCCCTGTAACCCTATGTGCCTCAAAATGTTATGCTGCATTAGTTCTCTTGTCTGGATGCTTCCAGCCAGCATACAGGAAGGCACTGAGTGTCTTGAAGGCACTGATTCCAGAAGCTTCTCATTACAGCTCTGCCACACCCTGGCCTTCACCAGCCTTGATTACACCTGGAAAGATGACCCCCCACACCAAGTCCCAGATTTTCCCAAAACCATATGTTTTGCATTATCCAGCTCTCTCTTGGACCATCCAGAGAGATATAAAAGTTCATTTGTCCCTTTAAAGATACAATACCTAGTAACTTCAACATTAACTGGAATTAACACTCACTTTAAAGCAAACAACACTGGGTTGGTTTAGATTAAAAGGTAAAACAAGTTTATTAACAAAATGAGATAAGATTTTAAGTGAGTTCAAGTATAAAGAATAGAATTAGAAAAGTGAAAAATGATTTCTGGAGGCTAAGACTTAACCAAAAAAGCTACAGACTTTGTTCAAGGTAGTTTCCTTATCAAAATATCTTCTATCAAGATGGCTGACTTACTTCTCTTGCCACAAAGTGTCCTGTTTCTTTGTCTTAAGTGAAAGAAACTTGGAGTTCTCTCCCCTCTTTTTATAGCCCAGTGAACCTTTGAAATGGATTCTTCTGTAGGTTACCACCCAAAGTAAAATTCATCCAAGATGTGAGGAAGGCAACATGGAGTCTCCTGCTCAAGGAAGTTTCATGCTGGCTTCTTCCGCCCCACTAGTGTTTGCTAAAATGCATATTGATCTGTTTCCTGCAATCTCCTCCTCCTGCCATCTTGATAGTCCTGTTTCCCTTCTATATAATTTACATTCCCACTGTCTCTTAATGTACCTTGGAAATACCTTCCAGGAAATGACCAAACCACATTCCTTTGTTTAGGATGCTAGGATAGTGTAACTTTAGCCCTGCCTGGCAGGCACACTTTGACAATATACTTTCCAATATGTTTGAAATTTTGAATTTGTCCTCTGTACACACACTACACAATAATATTAATGATCAGTATGTTATTAACTTTCTAGTGATATCTTACATGACACCTTTTAGATACAGGTTATGACAGTAGTGAGTTGGGGCACACTGAACTGGTCAGGTCAGCTGAAATTTACTATCAGGTATCAGTGACCTGTTGCCCTCTTGCATTGGGCTGGTGTTAGGGTCACACTTGCATAGCTATTTCTGGTGTTAAAGTGTCATATATAGGCAGAGTATCTTGGTTCATAACATACAGGCTATGTGTGCACTTGGACCTGAGGCTGTGGTTCTCAGTTCACTCAGGCATACTCGTGCTGGCTTTTACTGAGCGATTGCGCTTATAATACTAGTGTAACTGTGGCAGCGCGGACTAGCTGCACTGAGTATGTGCCCATGGGGTCTCTGTGGGTTTGTACTTGGGGCAACTAGCCTGTGCTGCTACTTGTTGCTGCCCATGCTACTGTAGCTACATTACTATTTTTATTACACTAGCTCAATGATAACTAGCATGAATATGTCTATTCAAGCTGGGAATCACCCCCACAGCTCCATGTGTACTTGTAGCCGATGCTTCTGTATCAGTAAAATTGCTTCTATGTTTTATTACAAGTTCAAATACGAATGGCTTTCTCCCCTACAGCCTTTTTGTGAATCATTGATTATTCCCTACCAATGAATAGATATATTTCAAATTCTAATTCCCCATGGATGAGATCCTCCCACTGCTGAGGGCTTGTACTTCACTTAACCCTGGCAATCAAAGATCTGCTGATATCAAGGGAAGTGACCCTGGGAAATGTGCAGGTCATAGTGGATGGCTTTGCTGCAATGGGATTCCCTAACTGTGGTGGGGCCATAGACGGAACCCATATCCCTATCTTGGCACCGGAGCACCAAGCTGGTGAGTACATAAACCGCAAGGGGTACTTTTCATAGTGCTGCAAGCACTGGTGGATCACAAGGGACATTTCACCAACATCAACGTGGGATGGCCGGGAAGGGTACATGACGCTCGCATCTTCAGGAACTCTGGTCTGTTTCAAAAGCTGCAGGAAGGGACTTTATTCCCAGACCAGAAAATAACCATTGGGGATGTTGAAATGTCTATAGTTATCCTTGGGGACCCAGCCTATCTCTTAATGCCATGGCTCATGAAGCCATACACAGGCACCCTGGACAGTAGTCAGGAGCTGTTCAACTACAGGCTGAGCAAGTGCAGAATGGTGGTAGAATGTGCATTTGGATGTTTAAAAGCACGCTGGCGCAGTTTACTGACTCGCTTAGACCTCAGCGAAACCAATATTCCCACTGTTATTACTGCTTGCTGTGCGGTCCACAATATCTGTGAGATTAAGGGGGAGACGTTTATGGTGGGGTGGGAGGTTGAGGCAAAATCTCCTGGCTGCCGTTTACGCACAGCCAGACACCGGGGCGGTTAGAAGAGCACAGGAGGGCGCAGTGCGCATCAGAGAAGCTTTGAAAACCAGTTTCGTGACTGGCCAGGCTACGGTGTGAAAGTTCTGTTTGTTTCTCCTTGATGAAACCCCCCACTCCTTGGTTCACTCTACTTCCCTGTAAGCTAACCACCCTCCCCTCCTCCCTTCAATCACCTATTGCAGAGGCAATAAAGTCATTGTTGCTTCACATTCACGCATTCTTTATTAATTCATCACACAAATAGGGGGATAACTACCAAGGTAGCCCAGGAGGGGTGGTGGAGGAGAGAAGCACCAGGAGGGGTGGTGGGGGAGGGAAGGAGAAGGCCACACAGCACTTTAAAACTTACTTATTGAATGCCAGCCTTCTGTTGCTTGGGCAATCCTCTGGGGTGGAGTGGCTGGGTGGCCGGAGGCCCCCCCACCACGTTCTTGGGCGTCTGGGTGAGGAGGCTATGGAACTTGGGGAGGAGGGCGGTTGGTTACACAGGGGCTGTAGCGGCGGTCTGTGCTCCTGCTGCCTTTCCTGCAGCTCAACCATACCCTGGAACATATTAGTTTGATCCTCCAGCTGCCTCAGCATTGAATCCTGCCTCCTCTCATCATGCTGCCGCCACCTTTCAGCTTCAGCCCTCTCTTCAGCCCGCCACTTACTCTCTTCAGCCCACCACCTCTCCTCCCGGTCATTTTGTGCTTTCCTGCACTCTGACATTGTCTGCCTTCACGCATTCATCTGTGCCCTATCAGTGTGGGAGGACAGCATGAGCTCAGAGAACATTTCATTGCAAGTGCTTTTTTTTTTTCACCTTCTAATCTTCGCTAGCCTCTGGGAAGGAGAAATCCTGTGATCCTTGAAACACACGCAGCTGGTGGAGAAAAAAAAAGGGACAGTGGTATTTAAAAAGACACGTTTTATAGAAAAATGGGTACACTCTTTCATGGTAAACCTTGCTGTTAACATTACATACATAGCACATGTGCTTTCATTCCAAGGTTGCATTTTGCCTCCCCCCAGCGTGTGGCCAGCCCCTCCACTCTCCCCCATCACCGTGGCTAACAGCGGGGAACATTTCTGTTCAGCCACAGGCAAACAGCCCAGCAGGAACGGGCACCTCTGAATGTCCCCTTAAGAAAAGCACCCTATTTCAACCAGGTTACCCTATCACTCTCCTGAGGATAACGCAGAGAGATAAAGAACGGATGTTGTTTTAACGCCAGCAAACATACACTGCAATGCTTTGTTCTACAATGATTCCCGAGTACGTGCTATTGGCCTAGAGTGGTAAAGTGTCCTACCATGGTGGATGGGATAAGGCTGCCCTCTCCAGAAACCTTTTGCAAAGGCTTTGGGAGTATATCCAGGAGAGCCGCAAATGCCAGGGCAAATTAATCCTTTCACATGCTTGCTTTTAAACCATGTATACTATTTAAAAAGGTACACTCACCAGAGGTCCCTTCTCTGCCTGGCAGGTCTGGGAGGCAGCCTTGGGTGGGTTTAGGGGGTACTGGCTCCAGGTCCAGGGTGAGAAACAGTTCCTGGCTGTCGGGAAAACCAGTTTCTCCGCTTGCTTGCTGTGAGCTGTCTACAACCTCATCATCATCATCTTCTTCGTCCCCAAAACCTGTTTCCGTGTTGCCTCCATCTCCATTGAAGGAGTCAAACAACACGGCTGGGGTAGTGGTGGCTGAACCCCCTAAAATGGCATGCAGCTTATCATAGAAGCAGCATGTTTTGGGCTCTGACCTGGAGCGGCCGTTCGCCTCTCTGGTTTTCTGGTAGGCTTGCCTCCTCCTTAAGTTTCACGCGGCACTGCTTTGGGTCCCTGTTATGGCCTCTGTCCTTCATGCCCTGGGAAATTTTGACAAAGGTTTTGGCATTTCGAAAACTGGAACGTAGTTCTGATAGCACGGATTCCTCTCCCCATACAGCGATCAGATCCCCTACCTCCCATTTGGTCCATGCTGGAGCTCTTTTGTGATTCTGGGACTCCATCATGGTCACCTGTGCTGATGAGCTCTGCATGGTCACCTGCAGCTTGCCATGCTGGCCAAACAGGAAATTGAAATTCAAAAGTTCGCGGGCCTTTTCCTGTCTACCTGGTCTACCTGGCCAACTCAGTGCATCTGAGTTGAGAGTGCTGTTCAGAGCGGTCACAATAGAGCACTGTGGGATAGCTCACGGAGGCCAATACCGTCTCATTGTGTCCACAGTACCCCAAATTCTACCCGGCAAATTCTACCCGGCAAAGCCGATTTCAGCGCTAATCCCCTTATCGGCGGTGGAGTAAGGAAATCGATTTTAAGAGCTCTTTAAGTCGAAAAAAAGGGCTTTGTCGTGTGGACGGGTGCAGGGTTAAATAGATTTAACGCTGCTAAATTTGACCTCAACTCCTAGTGTAGACCAGGGCCAAGGCTAAGAGCGGTACTTTCTAAAACCAAGATAAAGGTCAGCCTCTGCTTTTCGCAGACTCTTAGGTAAATTGCATAGATAAAAGGGAACTTCTTCTCCTTTTATCTTTCCTGTAAAATATTAAGGTTACTGTCTTTCTTAACTTGTTTATTATAATGACTTTAATTACTTATTGTAGTAATTGGCAAACCAGATAAATTGAAACCATTGATTTATTGATGATACTTCAATTATAATCCTAATTTGATTATGTTGTTTTATTTAAATTAGGTTAGGAAAATAATAAATTAAGTTAGTTAGTGACATATTTTGCCTAAGGTCACATTTGTTACTGTAACTATTTGCTTACTCTTTTAATAAAATCCATAAAAGATACATTGGATTGGGTCATCTCCCAGAACTTCAACACAAAGTAACCAATGTAGAGGTAAAAGGTGAAATCATTAAAATTATTCCTGAGCCTATAATTTAATTTCTTAAAATAATACCTGATTTTCCCTAGAGTATGGAAATGTACAGTTAAGATACCCAAACAACTTTAACTAAACTCATTAGTAGCACCACACAATATTTATACAAGGACCATTAATGCATATTAGTGTTCCTGGTCCCAGATTAAAAATAAAATATGTTCATATCTGAATAGGACTGTTTTTTTTTGTTAAATTCTGCAAGGGAAATCCTAAACTTAATACATAAATCAATGACAATAGGTAGACAATATATGTAGTACTATTACTTTTAATATGTTTTGCTCAATACTGTTTACAGATTTATTAAATATAGCACAGTTAACAAAATTGAAGTGGCATTGATATTGCATTGAGCTGGCAGTAATTATATGTCAACTAATCCATCTCTACAACCACATTATAAAATAGGTCCACCAGAGGTCCACAATTAAATTAAAATGAGGAATAAAGAATAGTCTGACCTTCTGAAAAAATTAATACATCTTTGGACTAAGCTTTATTGCTTTAAACATACTATTCTTCTGCACTTCACACCACAAGCACAGTCTTGCTCTGAAAGGCTCCAATGACCAAGGTTCTTTTAATATTTCATATAGATTTTATGGGCCCAAATCAATTGCTTGTTTGACATGGGTTTGTGTGGACATTTTCTTCAGTTTAATCTGCCCAGATTTGGATGTACTGAGAGTTGCTCTTGATTTTGAATGTTCCCACAAACTCAGTGAAGTTAGATTAGAACAACTGAATGTATCCTGTTTGCATGTCAAAGCTACTTAGAACTACAAATTTTGCACACATTGTATTTAAAAAACCTACTAATTAAAAAGAATCCCCCTACCCCTTCGCCCTAGGCTTGCTCCAAAGTTTTCAGACATCGTCAAACTCTCTACTGAACCTGAAACTTCAGGGCTGCTCGAATATAGGCTTTAGCTCCTGTGGAGAAGGAACTGTGTTGATCTGAAAATTATTTGATATGAGATGCTATCATAGGATAAATGTTAAGTGAAACTGACATTTCCCATGACCTCTGTCCAAGAATAGCCAGAGCAGAGTCTGCTCTGGCCAGCCGCCCTCCCTCTGTTCACACACTCCTTATTGTGGCAGCTAGGAGGGGGTGTGGAGTGAAGCTGTTCCACTTAAGGAATCCCCTTCATAAAATCTGTTTTTACCTGGTTTACTGCCAGAGTGGCATAAAGCAATGGTTCTCAACCAGGGGTCTGTGTACCCCTAAGGGTACATCAACTCATCTAGATATTTGCTTAGTTTTTATAACAGGCTACATAAAAAGCACTAGCGAAGTCAGTACAAACTAAAATTTCATAGACAATGATTTATTTATACTGCTCTGTATACTATACACTGAAATGTAAATACAATATTTATATTCCAATTGATTTATTTTATAAGTATATGGTAAAAATGAGAAAGGAAGCAATTTTTCAGTAACAGTGTGCTGTCACACTTCTGTAATTTGATGTCTGATTTTGTAAATGTTTAAGTGAGGTGAAACTTGGGGGTACACAAGACAAAACAGACTCTTGAAAGGGGTACAGTAGTCTGGAAAGGGTGAGAACAAAGACTCTGTTGTGTAACTAGGAATCAGGGCCTGTTGAGCCCTTAGAGCAGTGGTGGGTAACCTGTGGCCCGTGGGCTGCATGTGGCCTATGAGGGTAATCTGATTGCAGGCTGCAAGACATTTTGATGACGTTGACCATCTGCAGGCACAGCGCCCTGCAGCTCCCAGTGCCCAGGGTTTGCTGTTCCCAGTTAATGGGAGCTGTGGGGAGCCATGCCTGTGGATGGTCAACATCAGCAAAATGTCTCGCGGCCCGTAATCAGATTACCCTCATGGGCTGCAGGTTGCCCACCACTGCCTTAGAGCATTGAGGCAAAACCAGACCTGACAATCACTTACAGAGGACTTAGTCACGCCTCCCAAAAGTCTACCTGCCTGAGTAATTTTCAAAACTGAAAAAAACCCCAACATAACATATTGTGGATGTCCTTAAATATTTGTAACTCTTTGAAAGGTTCATGTTGCTAGAAGAGTTTTTCATTATATACTGTTATCACTGAAAATGAGGATCTTTCAAGACAGTCGTTGCAGTCAAGGATGATTTCTTTCACAGGTTTTATTTTTCAGGGGTCCTTTGGTGATTGAGGAGTCTGATCCTTGAGCCACAGGCTCGTTGGCAGACATTGCAGGCTGTGTTAGAAGACAGAGTTGGCCCGTGATTGCTGCATGACAGTTGTCTTTCCTTTCTTTTCTGGCAGTTTTCTGCAACCAGGGAAAGGCAATTTTCCTCAGAAATGGACGTTCCCTCTCTGACAAGTCTTCACCAGTTATCCCTGTCCTGGGCTGCTGTCTCCCAGTGTGTAGTGTGTGAGGGTGTCTTTAAAGTGTTTCTTTTGGCTTCCCTGTTTCCTTTCTCCTTTGGTGAGCAGTTGTTCTGGTAAGCATACATCTGGCATGCGCACACAGTGCCTGCTCCACCTCAGCTGATGCTGGATAATTAGGGCCTCTACACTGAAGATGTTGGTCTCTGTGAGGACACTGACATTAGTGCAATGATCCTCCCACTTTATGTTGCGGATCTTTCAAAGAAAATGCTGGGGCTGGCATTCCAGGTTTTTCAGGTGTTTTCTGTAGGTCACCCAAAGTCTCGCAGCCATAGAGGAGAGTTGGGATTACCACTGCTTTATGAATCTAGTATGTGTTCTGATGTTGTGATTGTTGAACATCCAGTGAGAAAGTCTGCCAAAGACAAGGCTGGCACAGTGAATTATGTGCTGAATCTCGATGTCTATGTTTGCCCTCTGTCAGAGATGGCTTCCAAGGTAGGCAAAGTATTCTACATTTTCCTGTTCTTCTTTGTCGATGTAGATCTTCCTTGCTGGGTCTGATGTTTGACTGGGGACTGGCTGGTGGAGAACTTTTGTTTTGCCCATGTTCAGAATTAGCCCTAGGCTTTAGTAAGCTTTAGAGAAGCAATTAAGGGCTGTTTACAGATCCTCCTTTGAGTGTGCAACTGCAGCACAGTCATCTGCATACTGGAGTTCAGTTATTGTTGCCAATATTACTTTAGTTCTGGCACGGAGACGAGAAAGGTTGAAGAGGTTGCCGTCAATCCGATATTGGATGTCAGTGCCCAGTGGTAGATGGTCTTGGGTTAGTGTTTTCATAGCTGCTAAGAAAATGGAGAAAAGGGTGGGTGCCAGTACACAGCCTTGTTTTACGCCAGTTCGGATGACAAAGGGCTCAGAGGTAGAGCCAGTGCACAGGATGGAGGCAGTCATCTGGTCCTGGAGGAGTCTTACAGTGAATATAAATTTGCTTGGGCAGCCAAACTTTGACATGATTTTCCAGAGAGCCTCACGATTGACAGAGTAGAGCCTTTAGAATTCCCCCATTGAAATCATGAACTTGTTTAAAAAATAATTATAATGGAAGGTCTGGTTAATCCTCATCCTTCATGTGCATGTGCACATGCAGAATTGATCTAAAGTGTCCCAGAGACTGGACATAGAAACAGGAAGGGGCAGACTCATGGACAGAGAAGCAACAGATTTAATTGCAAAAGTCATAACTCAACACTACTTCATGTTATTATTTATTATTTGAATTGTCATAGCACCTAGGAGCCCCAGTCATGGACCTGGACCAATTGTGGTAGGCACTGTACAAACATAGAACAAAAAAACAGTGCCTGCCCTGAAGAGCATATTCAATAGTGATAGAGTATCTTCAAGCAAGACTATAAGATTAGCTGCACAAAACCCCCAAATGACTAGAAAAACTGTTTAAAATGACCAGCTGATTTAAGTATCAAAGTAATTTTCATTAAGAATGGAAAAAACTGAAAATTTTCATGGAAATTTCTCACTTTTTTGGATATGAAGTAGAAAACAAAACCCAAATTTTGGGAGAAATATTGATTTTGATTGTGTTTTATACCATCAGAAAATATTTCTCTGTATGCAGTAACAATAAATCATATGTCTGGTGGAAAATGAGAGATAATATCAGCAGAGGAAGGGCTAAGTTGATGGTAAAAGTAGAAAAGATTTTTCTTTTCTAGTTTTCTCCTAAAGGCTAAACTATTCTATTATGGAGAGGTTCTCATACAGTGCTCATCAGCATAGCATCTAAGCACCTTCAAGCAGTGCATTAAGCAATGTGATGAACATCTTTTCAGAGATCCTGACACAAATCCCACATGACAAGCACACCTATCAATGTTTAATCGGAATTAAAACTTTAAAAAAGGACAATTCCTTAAAGATACCCAGAGGAATGTCCCAAAGACTTTTTATATGTGTACACTATGTTATAGTAGATTAAATAATGTAAAAGATTGGATTAAGCTCATATGAAATATTCAAACTTTTTGAAGATAATATGCCAGTTACCAGGTAAGTTTTTGCAGATTTCCCAAATGAATTAAATAAAATGTAACTAGTAGCTTTCTATTTAACTTTAAAAGCAAAAGATTACTATAATTCATCCTTTTCATAATACTGTAGTCTCTTTCAATGTTTATTATAAATGTAAGACATTCAAAGAATAGATTCTAGAGGATTTACAGATAAGAATAGAAAATGACATTTTTCAAATTTTGAATTTTTTGAATTTTGAATTTTAACAAATTAAAGAAATTCCTATTGATAGGTATCAACTTTAAATATGTATTAGACTTTTTCAGTTGTAATTATCAAATTTCAGTATTAATAGTAAATTGTTACATACTGTACTGAGAGGAAAACAAAGTGATTATTATTAGATAATAGATTATCATTAATAAGGCTATCTTTAGAGTATGTGAACATGAGTAACAAGTAGTAAGGAATTTTTAAGATTAGAGTATTAGAACCGTTAGCTTAATTTCCATAAAGCTATTGGTCCCAGAAGCAGTTAGGATCAGTGTCATGCCTTCAGAGTATGATTTTAAAACCAATGAGAACATGTCCTGATAATTTAGGGTTAGATCATTCCATTCTAAACAGACATGGGATATGGAACGAGGATTAGGAAAAGGATTTGGCTAGTAAATAGCATATTTCATGTGCTATGGTGATCTGCATTACAAACAAAGGTGAACATTATTAAATCAGGAGTTCTCAAGCTATTTCCCACTGTGAGAGCCACATCACTTCTGCTCTCATTCACAGTTCCACAGACCACCTTGCTACGCATTTGTAATCATGTGACAAAGCACATATTGCTTATATGGAAAAATAATATTGTGAAAGTAGGTATTGAATGTATTTTTAGCAGGTTTTTTTTAATGCTACTTAGCAGCTGGAAGTAAAAAGGAAGCAGCAATGCCATATGTCTAGCCAGCTCTCCAGGGACAACCAACAAGTGAACCTCTGTAATAAACAATATGTAATTAATACATTGATTTGTCTATAAATAAATAATAATTAATACAACTATGAATAAAATAAAAAATACAAATATAAATGTAAAGGTAGGAATAAATAGAAATAATTAATTTGTATAATAAATTATATAATAAAATTGCATGTGTCAATTTATAAGAAATTATACTTAATACATTTAAAAGAATAAAACATCTCTACAAAGACCCCTAGATGTCGTCTACATGGTTATTTTCTCTGAAATAGTATATTGAAAATTGTGACTATTAAGACCCGTAGTTATCAACATGAGAATCTGCAAAGTTCTTTCTGTTCATTACAGGCCTGATCTGAAGTCCATAAAAATTGATGGCAGTTTTTGCATTAATTACAATGATCTTTTGATTAGTATTTTATGGTCTGATTCAAAATCCATTGAAGATAATGAGAATCCATACACTTCTGTGGGTTTTGGATCTGAAAGAGAGCTTTTTCTATTAGTAATAATTGAAATATTTTAATTGAATTGCCATGACTATATTTTAAAAGAGCTTTCAGCATACAGATACATTTATGAGATATAGACAAATTCTCTCAGATATAATTCCAGATTTTGGCCAATTTCAATAGTATTTAAAAGATCATACTCTGCCTTATTTCTTGCATTACTGGCCAGGCAAAACTGTTGATATCCATACATATTCTAAAGTTCAAGACAAAAGAAATGTCCATAATTGTTTGGTGTCCCAGTCAATATCAGGTGGAAGAACCTGTGACTACAACACAGTCAGAGAGAACCACATGACAGAAGGGATAAATTACCAATAGAATTAGAATAATAGAATCATAGAATATCAGGGTTGGAAGGGACCTCAGGAGGTCATCTAGTCCAACCCCCTGCTCAAAAGCAGGACCCATACCCAATTAAATCATCCCAGCCAGGGCTTTGTCAAGCCTGACCTTAAAAACTTCTAAGGAAGGAGATTCCACCACCTCCCTAGGCAACGCATTCCAGTGTTTCACCATCCTCCTAGTGAAAAAGTTTTTCCTAATATCCAACCTAAACCGCCCCCACTGCAACTTGAGACCATTACTCCTTGTCCTGTCCTCTTCTACCACTGAGAATAGTCTAGAACCATACTCTCTGGAACCACCTCTCAGGTAGTTGAAAGCAGGCCCCAACCCTGCAATTTGTTGCATGCTGGGAAACTGTTGCACCTCAGAGCCCTATTAAAAACAGTGGTGCTCCCACGTTTGAATATTTCATATGTGCTTAATCCAATCTTTTACATTATTTAATCTACTATAACATAGTGTACACATATAAAAAGTCTTTGGCACATTCCTCTGGGTATCTTTAAGGAATTGTCCTTTTTTAAAGTTTTAATTCTGATTAAACGTTGATAGGTGTGCTTGTCATGTGGGACTTGTGTCAGGATCTCTGAAGAGACGTTCATCACATTGCTTAAGGCATTGCTGGAAGGTGTTCAGATGTTATGCTGATGAGCACAGTGTGAGAACCACAGTTTTTATACTGAGAGTGCTGAGAGCCATTGAACCAAACTGTAAAGCATGTATATATTGGAAATCACTTCAAGCCAGGGGATATGGCAGCACCCCCAGTTCCAGCAACTATGCTCATGCAACAAGTTGCAGGATCAGTCTTCTAAACTCTCTTAGAAAATTTCTGATTTTGAACTACTGCAGGAGTCCCTCAGGGATTTAACACTGTTGGCTGTTTTGCTACCAACCCTGAAAATTTCAACAAGTGTGAACATTTTACAGTATTAGCTGCCTCACTGTGGAATCTGTCCCCTAAGGTTGTACAAGAACATCATTAAAGAAACATGAATAGGTGAATTAACACACAGTTACAGTCTTAGGCCATGATCCTGCAATCACGTATATACACACTTTACTTTGTACATGTGAGTAGCTGTGTGATTATTATTGCCTCTTTGGCCACGTGCCAAGGAGAAACTATTTTTTGCCAGATCTTCAGCTGATGTAAATTGGAATAGCTCCATTATAGTCAGTGGAGCTACACTCCATTTACACCAAATGAGGATTACATTTGCGGGCCCTGTATCTGTTTCATATTGTCAAGCCTTGAGAACCACAACAATTACTGTAACTCCAGATTTGAAAAGGCTGTGAAAATATTATGAGTTAATGCATTTTCTGAGCTGACAAAAATCTCTCTCTCTCAACAAACATTTCTTGAGGGAAGCAAATTAATAATGTTTTTGTTTCCATGATGAAGAGCCTTCTGTGTTTAAATACTCCAAGGTACTAAAGTAGTTTTTTTTTTCAAACCGAAATACTCCTGGGACTATAGAACAGCTGCTACTTCTACTTGATAATAGACCAGTATTAAAACATTTGTCACAGTAAATGCTGCATTATGTATTATTACATGATTTTAGTTACACTATTTAAAATTCAGGTAATTTAGGTTTGCACAAAAATAGTGTTATTTTTCAGAAAATCTTCCCTTTAAAATGATTAATTGTATAAGTATACATGGCTGAGATTGAGGAACAAACAAATTACATGAATAGAGTACTGATATTCCAGTTACTCCCCCACTGCAACAAGGACATTGACAGGAGGTAGATAAGGGAAAACTGAGCCAGTGATTTTTAAAAACCTGAACAAATAAGTGCATCTTACAAATGTGACTTGACTCTGATATAAACACAGTGATTTCCAGAGGTTGGGCCTCCTCCTTATATCCCATGGTCCTGGATCTCTCATGTTTTCCCTTTAGAATAGGTAGATTGTTCCACGTGAGTGCAAGTTATGTAGAGGGTCAGAAATGGAGAGGAAATCTCTGTGGTAGCTGACTCACTTATGACACTGTAGAGGGTTCCTAGAACTTTGTATTTCACCCATGCTTACTTGCAGCCAGTTCAGAGGAGAGAGCACAGATTTAATATTCTCATCAGCGGCATGCCCACTGCACTCAGAAGGTGAGCAACCTCATTGTGCAGCTATTGAAGTATTTGTGTGACCATTGTAGTTAGTCCAACAAGAATGGGTGGAGCCAGTGTAAGGTGATTCCATCCATCCCTGCTACACCACACAGACATGTAAACAAACAGCAACTTATGTGCAACTCTATCAAAAGCTGCTGAAAGGTGTGGTAACTTTAGCAAGGATCTCTGACCCCCATCCATTAGCATGAAGTCATCAACCAACGAGATACATTAGATTTCCACAAAATCTGAAATACACTGGGTGGTAGCCAAAGAACAGCAGACTCTCCTGTCCTAGTATCTGGTCATGTTAGTGTCAGATGTTGCTGAAGTTGGCTGTCCCATTCCTTCCCTTCATGGATCAGCAATCTTTCCCAGAAAAGAGATTTTAGAAAAATCGGTGATAGAAGACATTACAGCTCCAATAAATAAAAACATATTCGTCATTAAAGATTCAGAATTACGTAAGTGGTGCTTTTGTAGCAGTTCTCTGGGGGGGAAAAAGAAAATCCAAGAGACTGCAAACGAATGCTAACTCTTCTAATGTGAGCCACTCCCCCAAGGCCTAGCTCAAGCCTCCTTCCTGGTGCTTGCTAATTGGAGTAGCTTCTCCCCTTTCCTTGCATGGGTTGGGTCTTGGGTTCTTGATTTTGATGCCTGGTGCCTTCACCCAAAGTGACTCTTCTCTGTGTCTGGGACACAAGGTTGTGCTGTCCCTTGGGAAAATAACTAACATTGCTACTCTTTTCACAAGGCATATAACCCAGTACATGAACAACTCCGTATATTTATACAAACCCCATCTAATGAAATGTCACACTCAGAAAGAGCAGTATAATGCAGGGGACTTTACTGGGGACAGGAAACAAAGGTTCTAAGGAAAGAAAGGTTTAAGTTTCACTAAAATATGAAAACAGGAAGAATATAAAAAATTCCCCACCTCCCTGCATTGATCACTATACATGAACCTCCAGCTTGGTCCCTGGCACTTTCCCAGGCAGATGGAACACCAAGGATGAATCCAGAGATGAATGCTGCAGCACTGTGAATTCTGGCTGGCTTAAACAAAAAGAAAGGGATTTCCTTACTGAGTTTTCAGCCCTGGGTGGAGCAGGGCCCTCTCCTGACCTGGAGTTCTGGGGAGGATTTGACTGACTCTAGGAAGCTGGGCTGGTTCTCTGCTTCCCTGATCGCTGGTCTCCATAGGGCTGGCATGCACCGATCATACACTAATGCCCCCAAAAGATCAAAGTCCCCCTTTGTGTGCAGAGTGGGCATTGAGTAGAGGCTCCCCAGTCTGCACTGCCTCCCTCCCAGCTCCAAACTCAAACAGCCCAAAAGTGAAACAAAAACTTGTCCCTTTGTCTCTGAGGTAGTCTGTCCTCTCCCATTGAGCAACTGAGTACTCCTGGCTCCTCACTGGCCCACAAAATGGCTATATAAATTACTCCATCTGAAGCCTCTCGCTGGCTTTTATAGGAGTTTCCAGCCCATTCTGTCCCTGCCCCAGGCCCTAAGCAGGCTGGGAAATGTGCCTGGAGGCTCTGGAACCATTGTTACTGTAGTCCAGACCATTTCAACACCCTCACTCACCCATGGAGGGGAGACAGCCATCAGGCCAGTGGTTACATTGCATTAAGGCTGAAACGGTCCAAACATCCAAACAATAGGGCAGCCAGCACCAGGGCATTCTTCTGGAGACACACTTTTGGGAAGCTCTGGCTGAGGTATCAGACAGGTTCACACCTGGTCCCTGAAACTAAGAAATATATTGAGCAATACGATAACAGATCCTCACTGGAATAGCAGGGCATGCCTGCTACTTAAGGGAGACACAGGCTCTCGCTTGGGGAAAGGCAGTAAAGTAGGACAGCACAACAACTATGACCAGCGTGGGTCAGAGGAAGATATTCTTAAGAGAATATAAATTGGTTCTGTTCTGTTGTGGTAGCTACAGGGGAAAGCCTGCTTAACTTAGCTTCTAACAAAATGTAAGTTTAGATGAGACTAAGTAGGGGTATTGGTTTAAAATAATTTTTCTAATGCTTTGTTCTAAATGCTAAATGAAATACTTCACTTTTAAGAAAAAGGCTATCTGTAAATCCACCCTGGTCATTCCGCTTCTGGAGAGAATCATATAGGCAACCCGAGCCAGTGTGACCTACAAGGTAATTTAACCCTGGGCACCTAGGCATTCACCTTTGGTTCAGTGCGGAGGAGCCTGGATTGCTGAATCCATCCCAGGAAGTGGCTGAGAGACCCAGAGGAAACAGGTGGTGCCGCTTGCTTATTTTGGTGATTCATTACCTTGTCTAATCCTGCCCCCATTGAAATCAATGGCAAAAGCTCCCATTACTTCCAATGGACTCATGGCCAGTCCCTAAATTAAGATTCTTTGTGAATTGAATTATCATCTGAGCATATTCACCTGAAGCTTCAAATGACAGTGCACTATCTGCACAGTATTGTTTCCATTTTCCCAAGGGGAAATCTTAAAGCAATGTGATCTCATCTGCAATTCTCAAAGCACGTGACCTACATAATTATTTAGACAAGCAAGCATTACAAGAGAAGTAAAATAAGGACAGAAATACCTGGAGCAGCTTGTTTCATTGGAAGGTTTTTTAAATTAGTTTGACATCTAGCAAATGTCTATATTCTTTTCTAATAGAGCTTTACTGTGAATAATCCTGTTTAGTGAAGAACATTCACTCTGATGGACAGCCATATCAATGACATTACAAACAGATGTCACCATAATTTTAGGCAATAAATATAAGATCAGGTCATAAAATAAAATAAGATTCTTCTTGCAAATTCCCAATAGACATCAGACTAACATTTTATCTATTTGGTAGTTCTCTCTGTGCACTGAAATGGGAAATCTGTGTTGCCAATTAGTCGGTTTAATAATGTTTGACAAGATCTACTTAAGGGCTACCACAACAATAAAATGAATGTTAATTACATTTTAAAAAATCCAGTGTGAAAAGTCACTTATTAGAATCTGAGCTTGTCCAGTCAGAGACTAGGTTAAAGGTCTATCAGTGTGAACTATGCCTCTTATATACATGTTGTGCAAGTACCATGGATTATTTGTATGACTTGTGTACCTTTTAAAAAATAGTTCCTTGTTTTTTTAAAGCTATGTCAAGTTTGAGATATTCACTCACAAGTGTATCAGAGCTCTCAGATCAGGCTGCTGCATCACGGAGGACAGCCCTGTTTTGCTGAGGTATTGCAGTGCCAGTTTTGTCTTATTTCACAGGGTTCATAAAACAAAATAAGATCCTTTCAGCTCCCATAGACTTCACCATCAGAGCAGGAGTAGGCCCCAAAAGAACTCAATGGTCAGTCCCATCAAGTATTGAGTCACCTCAACCCTTATTGAAATCAGTGGGAATAGAGCATCTTACAAAAAATCTGCAACATTAAGGTCAGCTTCAGTAGAGTATTAGTGTGACTAATTAGTATTAGTATTAGTCACGAGAGTGAGTGACTTATTTTGATGGGCATGTAAAATATTATTTCAAATATCGTTAGCGGTTTTATGTAAATGTCAGTCAACATGCAGAAGAGTGGATGAATAGCAGAATGGCCTGAAGTTCCAGAGGGTAAAGAGTTTTCTGCTTCCACCTATTGGTGACCAGGAAGAAAAATGACCACAGAAAGAGTTTCATTTGCATAAGCTTTCTACCCAGAATTCCTCCAGTGAGACTTTGGGAGTCACTATAACTATAAACTCAGAATTAGTTGGGTAGTGAACTGAACAGAGAAAGCAATGAGAGGGGAAAGGGTTTCTATTTTGTTTCAAAGAGTTGGTTCTGTATGCTGCTGTTTTCCCTCCACTGAGGTGGCTCTTTGCTGAGACTGCAGAGGCCAGCAGCAGAGCTGAGTGAAATCAGGTGAAGCTCCTCTTATGCCATCACTAAATAAAATTGAAGTCACACTAGCTGGGTTAGGTGATAGAATGGACCAGGCATTGCTTGCCAAGGGACTAGAGACAGGTCTACCTGAGTGTACCTCAGGACTCTGGATGATTATACTACCTATTGACACCAACCCATCAGTTGAGTTTAGTGGATTGCAAAAGGGGAAATAATGTGTTGAATGACCATTTGCCCATTGGATGTTCACAGTGGTGGGTGGGGAACAGAGTTACTGACAATTGCCACAGGTACTGTGGGGGAGTGTTTAATTTATCATTCTTACAGATC
Organism: Caretta caretta; assembly: GCF_965140235.1. Classification (NCBI taxonomy): domain Eukaryota; kingdom Metazoa; phylum Chordata; order Testudines; family Cheloniidae; genus Caretta; species Caretta caretta. Next base: position 32,252,363 of record NC_134207.1, on the reverse strand, counting down.
TATTGTTGCTCTGTTTTCCCAAGTTGATGGTGTGTTCCCTTTCCCTCTAATAACATTTTCCTTGCTTCATACATAGACTCAGTGCTTTCGCGTGGGCAAGTATTGACTGTTACCGGTGCACAGGGAAGATATTTTAAAACTCTGGGTGGGAGCTTGAGTTGGTGATGTGTGTTAGTTTTAAGATGAACCTCTCACTGTTTCGAGCCTTTGTTGCTGCTGACAATATCTAGCAGAAGGGTTACAGTTATGTATTCTTCAGTAGTGCCTAGAGACTCAAAGCAGGAGGAGACCCCCACTGTGTTAAGTGATGTGCAAATATAGAGTAGAGATGTTTCTGTTCTACAGACCTTACAGTCTAAATAGAGAAGACAGACAGAGGGTGGAAGGGAAACAGAAGCACAGAGAAGTAAAGTGACTTTCCTGAGGTCACATAGCAAGTCAGTGTCTGAACTGGGACAAGAACAGGCCTATTGACAGCCACTCCAGTGCCCTATCCACTAAAATATGCTTCTCCCCTGATAGAGTTTTGTTTGTTTTTGCATGAGTGTTTTGCAAGGCTGACAAAGAGCTATTTCTTAATAGTTTATTTTGTTAACTGATAATGCCATTCATCTTGCAAGTTCAGTACAACAGGATGAAAGCTCTTTTTTTTCTTTTTTGGAATAATTTACAGGCAGCTGAGGAAGCAAGCCTGAATGTTTTCTGGTAGCTACCACTTAATATTTAGTATTTTGATTATCTTATTAAAATAAGTTTCTTAATGGAAGTTGGAATGCACAGCCAACTTTATGCTTATTGCCTCTGCATTCCAATTTCCACAAGGATTTTCCATTTTAAATGTGAGCTGCAAAGCTAATGTTAAAATTGAGTTGGGGAGTAACATTCAACACAAATGTTAACGTGCCTATTTACAAAAGTTCTTTCCCCACCATTTGAAATCCTCTGGTATTTCTTCATTTTCCAGAGATATCACAGCTGAACTTGATGGCTGCTTCTCTTCCATGGGACTAGAGCATCCCACTTTGGCTATATTTGGCTAATAGAACCCTAATTAGGATTCCCAGCTGCACTCCCAAGCCTATCATTGGTTGTTCTATTTACCGCTGGATAGCTCCACCTACTAGCAGTTCTGGGCATTAGCTTGGTCAGGCTGGCACCCCTTTCAGTGGTTACTCCACATCAGGTTCTCCTCTGCAGCCCCTCTTTCGCTCTCAGGAGCCGCAGTTGTCCTCTTTGTGACTCAGCCCTCTGGCCAGGACACTATTGTGATTTCTGCTTTTGGAGCAAGTGTATCAAGGTTCCTGATTTTCAGCATTCTCAGGCAGTCTTCTGCTTCACTCTCACAGTGGCTGGCAGGGGAACCCAGGCCCACCCTCTACTCCAGGTTCTGACTCAGGGACCCTCAACTCAGCAGGCAAGGTCTGTTCCCTGCACCTTGTTGCTTTTCCCCGAGTTACTTCCATGCCTCCTACCTCACCCCTTTGGATTTTCAAGTCTCTTCATTCCCTCCTCCCAGAGGGTAAACTTTAGGCACCTCATCTCTGCAGTCCCCAAACACACCTCCCTTTTCCTAATGAGTGACTGTAGACTCCTTCCTTGTAGTGCCCACTACTTCCAATTTCCTGTCTTTTGCAGAAGCCCCGCCTTTCCCTCACGAGTGAACTTCTCTGTAATTACCAACCTCTATCCTCAAACTCCCACATTTGCAGCCTAATTCGCTGTTTGGGCCCACCTGGCCCAATTCAGGTGTTGCAGGGCCAGTGTGGGGAGCACATCCCATAACACACCCTCCTTGTAAACATGTGAATAGTTCCACTGCAATCAAGTATTATTACTTATGTACATCAATGTTTCCAGGCTTAGGGGGTAACTCTGTATAAGTATTTGAATAAGAAAGAACAAAGGGCTAAATGAAATTATTCTGCGTAGACTTTACAGTAGTTTTTCTAGCATCTGTTTTACAAATTCTATGATATATCAGTCACCCCTTAGTATCTTATATACTGAATATACACAAAAAGAATGAGGAGTACTTGTGGCACCTTAGAGACTAACAAATTTATTTGGGCGTAAGCTTTCATGGGCTAAAACCCACTTCATTGGATGCATGCAGTGGAAAATACAGTAGGAAGATAGATATATACACAGAGAACAATAAAAAATGGGTGTTGCCATACCCACTGTAACAAGACTAATCAATTAAGGTGGGCTATTATCAGCAGGAGAAAAAAAAACTTTTGTAGTGATAATCAGGATGGCCCATTGCCAACAGTTGACAAGAAGGTGTGAGTAACAGTAGGGGAAAAATTAGCATGGGGAAATAGCTGAATATACAGTGGCCTGACTATGAAATAGATCCAAACCCCAAAACAGGATCATTTACTCTCTTGTATTATCAGAATCATATGGGCCTGATTTTTAGAGATGCTGTGTACCTGCAGTTCCCACCAAAGTTAAAGGTTCCTTTGCAAGGTTTGAGCCTGAATCACCCATTTCTGTTTATTTCTTAAACCAATACAAACGTTACAAGAATCTCATATGGCTAAGAAATAAAAGTAGAAGACTAAGATTAGGCCTACTTTTGAGTCTTCCCTGCGCCCCCCATTACAATTGGTTAATCTATCTTTTTAATAACTAATATAAGATAATGTAAGTGCTAAGAGGGGACCAAAAATGTCAGTCAGAGCCTCTAAAGAAAACTGCACAAGACCTTTGTTGGATAAAGTCAGATCCCAGGTTGCCACATGCAGCATTATAAAATCTAGATGGAATAACTAGCCTATGAAGACAACATTTAATTGAATGCCTGGAGCTGATTTTAACTAGAAGAGCTAAATGTGAAATTAAAATCAATTATGAAATGATTGGATACAGCTCTAGATAAATTGAAAAGAGAGAACCCAACTCATAAAACTAAATCAAGACTATATCTAGGGGTATGTTTAAAAAAACCCAAAAAACAAAAAAACCCCACACAAACCAAAAGACAAAGTGAGAATGTGAACAAGCTAAGCAGCCAAACTCATAGAATTAATCTGAAATAGGAGATTCTTCGGAGATATGCAAGGTATTAAAAAGGCTGAAATTTAACTTTCATTTATTCTACATAATAGAGGATGTGTTCATACAATCTTTGGGTCAAGGATTTAAAATTTAATTTTGGCCTAACTTTCAAAAATGACTAATGATTTCGATGCCTTCATTCTTGGGGTCCCAATTTGACATACCTTACAGGGATCTGATATTCAAAGGTGGGTGCTCAGCATATTCTGAAAATCATGCTGTTAGGATATAGATATTCAGGCCTGTCTGTAAAGGCCTATACTCTAAGAATTTAGGTGTATTCTTGTCACTTAGCTAGTTATAGAGGTATAAAAGAAAGAATCAAGTCACTGTCTGCCGGTGTAAGGTCCTTCTCTTACTATGACAGTCTGAGGCCCTGTGCGTAGGCTAAGATCTTTGGCTAAGCAGCAGAGGCAGCCATAAGCTGAGAAGCAAATGGTCAGATCCTCACATTCCATTGAAATAAGGTGCTATTGGGCTGTTAGGAATACAGTCCTGTCCTGATAATGCCTATCGCCTTCAGAGAAAGGGAAGTGCCTAGAAGATGTAAAAGGAAACTTAGTTGGATAGCATCCTGTCTGGCAAGAACTCACTTATCAATAGCTGGGTTGTAAAATCCTCATTTGTTGTTCTATCACTGTAGTCCCCATTTCCCTAATGTTTGTCTGTATAATCTCTGTCTGGTTCTGTGATTGTTTCTGTCTGCTGTATAATTAATTTTGCTGGATGTAAACTAATTAAGGTGGTGGGATACAATTGGTTAAATAATCATGTTACAATATGTTAGGATTGGTTAGTTAAATTTCAGTAAAATGATTGGTTAAGGTATAGCTAAGCAGAACTCAAGTTTTACTGAATAGTCTGTAGTCAATCAGGAAGTGTGTGGGGGGGTGGTAGGGCGGGGAAATGGGAACAGGGAATGGGGATGAGGAAATTGGAATCATGTTTTGCTAAAGGGGGAAATGGGAACAGGGAATGGGGATGGGGAAATTGGAATCATGTCCTGCTAAGGGTAGGAATGGGAACAGGGCCACAGGTAAGGCTCTGTGGTGTCAGAGCTGGGAAGGGGGACACTAAGGAAGGAAACTGGAATCATGCTTGCTGGAAGTTCACCCCAATAAACATTGAATTGTTTGCACCTTTGGACTTCAGGTATCGTTGCTCTCTATTCATACGAGAAGGACCAGGGAAGTAAGTGGGTGAATGAATAAGCCCCCCTAACACATGCCCCTTCAGGAAGTTTCCAGGTGGGCATCCAAAAGTCAAGGGAAGTTATATCCAAACAAGCTTTGTGCTTATCTCTCTCATGAGAACACAATATATGCATGAATAAAAATTTAGATGAGCTCTGGATTGCTCTAAAAGGCTTATCCCTACTGATTGATATTTTGGATTTTGATTATAAGTGATAGTTAAAGATGAAAATCACCCCCATGCAGAGGAACAACAGAAAGTCCTATATACTTCTTAAGCCCCAATGAAGCCGTGGGTTTAGTTGGCTTGATTGGGCTCTCCACACTGGGGTGGATTTCACCCTAAAAGCACAATTGGGAAAAGGAAATGCAATAAATAAAGGATAATGTAGCTATTTCAGGATTGACTGAACAGTGCATGTACTGTAAATAGATTGAGAGAAAACTGAAACTTGAATAAAGGCAGACAAGAGAGAATGGTATCTTAACAGCACTTTTAGTAATTATAGAAGAAGCTATCCCGCTCCCATTGACTACTGCTTCTGTTTGGGAGGAGAATATTACACCTTCCATGAGTCTCTATTTGTCACATAGCAAACATTTAACCTCTATATCCAGTTAACATGGGGGAAGAACAGGAGCAGTTAAAATCTGTCAAAAATTAGGGAGAATCATTCAGTTTGTCCATAGTTTTCTGCAGAAAAAGAATAAATTCTATCACTTCTAAACTTTCTTAATCTGATGCAAACTAGTTAAGATACACATCATGCTAATTATTATACTCACTAAAGCTAACTGAGAAAAAGGAGTCAAACAAGAGGTCACACTTACTTCAGACATGAGACCTCTGAAAACCAAAAAGGAACCTGAAAATTTGGAAAAATGACATGAATTTTCAAAGAAGAATTGTACAATTTCTACAGGGTTTGGTTTCTACAGGGTTTGGTTGCATGAAGGGGGATCACAGAGTCAACCCTAGAGCTCAGTTGCATGGGCTGGATGCAAACCAGTTTATTTGGAGGCAGGACCTCAAAATCTCAAACCTTTAGATGGTATTCTGGCACTGCACACAGAGATAGTCCCCTCCACCACAGAGCTCTCTCTCCATCATTCCAGTTGATTCCATTTCCCAACTAGTCCTGTGACCCTCTTTACCTTAGATATCTTTGGAGCGGGAGACGGCAATTGCCTATGCCCCTTTCTGTAGTCTGACACTTCCTTCACTGCCACCCAGAGATTTTTGGGTAGTAAAAGGTGACTGCTCTTCTTCTGGAAGATGCCAAGTCCAAAAGATAGACTCCCTTGCCCTAAAGAGTCTTTGGCAGTGGGGAGAGGAAGGATGCACGAAATCCCCAACAATGCAGTGGGAACAGGGAAAATAACGTTATTCTGACTGTCAACTGACTCTATTGAGCTATGGTAGAAAGAAGGTCCATAATTCATAGCTCCTGGTCTTCAGGGAACCTCCAATGTTGTGTGAGGGGAATGGAATTCCCAGGTTACCCCGCCTGTGTAAGAAATTTCAGTGCATGTTAGTGAACTTTGATGCATCAAGTTATTCCCAGTGTACATCTGACTTGCTCTAGGTTTCTCCAGCAGTGTTCAGCTGCAAACTTATTGAAGCTCTAATCTCTGTATGTATTTTGCTCATGGAACCTCAGAGAACTATTCTGAAAGGCTAATTCAAAAGTTTTGGACTAATGCATTTTATCATTCATCACTCTCCACTAATCATCTGTGCACAGACTATGCTAAAACCCAAAAAGAAATGTTAGCTATTTTGCTGGTTGGTTTTTACCTAGTGTGAAATGCTTACAGGGGAAATGGGTGATACAAGGGTGGACTTCACAATACTAAATAATATAAAGTAATATATGTATAGTATAAAATAGTGGAAATAAATGAATGGACTGGATCTGAGTTAATATGAGGGTTAGCTCCTATTGTAAGGCTTCTTCCTTTTTATTTATAAATGATCAGGGTGCTCTGTTTGTGTCTTGTTAGAATGTAATGATGTTCCCCTACTAAGGTTTTGACTGAAGACTTGCAGTGTGTAATTGTTACAGCCAAAACGATCTCGTGAATGTCTTGCTTCTCCTGTTAAATGGAGCATTTTCTTCAAAAAGTTGCTTGAGCAGAACCCATATGATGTTGAGACTTCTGCCATGTCAGCAAGATCTGCTGTAGACATGGAACACGTCATGTTTGACAGAGGGTCATTCAATGTTCTTATTTACATGCCCACTCAAATACACAACCAGCACAACATTAAAGGGGGCAATGAACCAAACTGCAGTATCTCCAGTGTTTGTCAGTTCACCAGTCTCAGAAAAAAATCTGCTCTTATGGTATGATAGAATTTAAAGATGGAAGATGCTCTACCTTTTGGATTGGGTAAGGAATGGTATCCCTAGCCTCTGTTTGTCGGAGGGTGGAGATGGATGGCAGGAGAGAGATCACTAGATCACTACCTGTTAAGTTTACTCCCTCTGGGTCACCTGGCATTGGCCCCTGTCGGCAGACAGGATACTGGGCTGGGTGGACCTTTGGTCTCACTCAGTATGGCCATTCTTATGTTCTTATCCTAACTGGCTCGAACCTTGTCAGAGGAGGGTTGTTCTGTTCAATACATTTTCTAGCATTTATTTTTGTATTCTACTTTTAAAAGTCCCAAGTTTTGGGGCTTCCACCACTTCCTATGACAGATTATTCCATTATCTAAAAGATTTTGGTTGTAAGGAAGTTCAGTCTAAATTTTCCCTTACTTTTATCCCTTGACCCTTAGGTAAACCCTCATTTACCACTGCAAACCATTTCTTTCCCTCCTTGGGGTTTACACCATTCAGACATGTGTGCTATTTTGCTTTGGCCCGCTGCTAAACAGGTGGATAAGTCAGCTTTCATAGTAATGATGCAAATTCAATTAAAAAGAATAGCCTGTCTCTTCTGTTTCGGAGGTCATGTGTTATTGTATTACATACATTAGGCTGTATTTGATCACGTCTGCAGATAACAGGACAAGAGCAGCACAATGTCAAGAGGTGGCAAGATGTTATCTGACTGCTTTCAGCAATCCAAGAAGAGATTTTGCAGCACTTTTTTCTTAGAAATAGGCAAAAATGTCAGAATTGGGGTCTACAACCTATATTTTGTGTGGTCTTTTGGCTTCTCTGTACATACACTGCTGACCTACAGTATAAGTGCGTTGTTCTTCACAACTGAAGATCCTCCTGAGTTTGAACCTTGTGTTTCTTCTTTCAGGTTGTTTACGGTAGGTCATCACAAACTGACACTGAATTGTTGTCTTGCACACCTCTGCAATGAATAATTATTGATACCCATGTCTGACCGTGGCAGGTGTAATCCCTTGATCAAAAGGGAACCCTTGCCATTTTCTCTACTTATGTGACGTAGCACAGTTATAGCCAAATTGAGCTTCAGCCAGCTTACCCACAAAGAAGTCCAAGCCTTTGGCCAGACACTTGTAAAACTTTGTTACCACATTGTCCAACTCTGATGAAACAGAGACACAGAGCATGCAGATGGCATTGCAAGCCAAACCACATATCTTTCCTACTGGGCTTATTGAAAAGGAGGGGTGACAGAACAGAAGCCTGAAGCACTCTAGTCAGAATAGCTCTTAGAGCAGATGAACAACTGTCCAGTATTGCCCTTTCAATGAGAAATGAATAGAGCCACTGAGGTGTGACTAACACTACATTTTTGTGTTCCATGGCATCATACAGAGCTTGGCAGAGTTAAAAAAATCAGCAGGTTTTTGTCCGTTGCCAAGAGGAGATCACAGACAGGATCGCTGCATGTTCTTTATATCATACCAAGCCTAAAACCAGACAGAGTTCAAGGAACCATTTCTCCCTGTCCTAATAATCCTTTGTAAAATGAAGGTTTGCAATGGAGCAATATTGGTGTGGGTATCAGCATCAACCAAAAGCCTCTTGAGCAAGAGTTTAACAGATGCTTGTTGGAGAGATGCCGGAAGCTTGGACTCGGAAGGGATGCACTGATATTCTTCATCACTGGCTCCTGTGGTTCTAGCACCAAATCAGGGGGGATTCCCCATTGGGGATGCATGTTGAAGAAGTCTGCAGGGTTGGATGAAGGTCACAGAAAATTGAGACAGCCTCTGGCTGTGCGCTTATCTCTCTTCCTGGTGTGGATCTCTGGATCGGCAGAGAGCCTCCTGCATTGAAGGGCTCATTTCTATTTTGCTGGGTATAAAGCGCCCATTTAAACACTTATTTTATTTGAAACTTCAGTGGCTTAAAAATTGGTTCAACTGCCTCCTTCCCAGAGCTTGGCAGTCCAGCAGTCATCCCCATCAACATAACCTGGAACCTTCCAGACTCCAACCAAAATAATTACAAGCAAAAATAAATGAACTTGGGGTCCATATAGTGTGTGGAGCTTTAAGAAGTGTGGTGATTGTGTCAGGTTACTGTACCTTAAAGCTTTGGAACATTCTGTGTGGTAGAGTTCCAAAGATGTGTCAGTCTGGAAGCAGCTGCAGATGGTTTGTGACTGGATCTAAGAATGGAGTGCAGCTGGATATAGCTTATAAACAAGGCACCCCTCTGTGCTCACTTGATTAAGTTCTTATTATTCTGATCCAGTCAAAGTCACTGAAGCTAAATAAAAAGTCATTATTGTATTCTGGGAGACCTAACAGGCTACACCCACTGGTGCAAGGAAACTCACCTTGGGTAGAGAAGGTGGTGTTTGCCTCCGGGCTCTCCTGGGGATTCTGCCTGGAAAGACAACTTTAATATGGGGTTTATGTTTCCCACTGATGGAGGCAGTCTGTAGGATGCATTGAATCAGTGTAGCCTCTGGATGTCTTAGCAACATCCTCTCTGTTTTGGAACCATGCTGGGTGGCTGTGGGTCACCTGGGAGAGTGGGTGTTGTGGGTGCCTTGCATTGGCAACCCCTTTCTGAGCAGACTTTCCTCTTCCTGGGGCCTGAGCTGGTTTCTAGATGGAGCAGGTATGACCTGTGATTGACTTATTCCAATGTGCTTTTCCTTTTGTCCATTTGTGCTTATTTTCCATTCGCTGCCTGAAGCCTCACTAATGATTTTAGAGCTCCAGAGTAAGTTCATATTTTATTTTCTGTCTGATGTTTTATAGCATGGCCGATGTCTTCAAGGTCCCTGGGCTTCTTTATATTCTATATGCTGCATTCTGGCTGGCCTTTACTAACACTAATGAATGTTAGAATGCTTTATTTCTGTCAATCACCATGGAAACAATGCTCCTACCCTCCTGAGGGGGGTGTTAGCATAATTGCTAGTAGGCAGGCGTCTGAAAACCAGTGGGCCAGAAACCCTGTGGATAAAGGTGCTGTAGCTGATTCTCCGCTGTCTTGCACTTGGTGTTGTTATTTATGACTTGATAATGTGAGTGCCAAATGGGTGTAAAAGACTGCTATGACTATATGGCAAAAGATAGGTCCTTGTGAGCCAGCTGGGAAAGGAGACTCAAAACAGTCATAGATTAAACTTGGATTCTTATAGGTGCCAAACTAAAGCCCCAATCCCCGCAAACATACATTTACACATCTGAGAAGCACTACTAAAGTCAATACTAAAGTCTTTACTTACATACTCTAAAGCATGGTTCAAAAGACAAAGGGCTGAATAATCATACATTAATAAACTTTTGCAACTCTTCTGTCTCTCGGACTGTAATACTAATGTAAACAGAAAGGTGCAAACAAGTCATAACAAAAATTGATATATGTTGCCTCTTTCTATTTGCAGAATAATTTCTGTGAATAATGCTTGGTCTCAGGTTTATTCATAACCAGATCATTTAAGTGTTCGCTATTTGAAATTTGAGCTGGTTTGATTGGACATATAGGTCACATGGTAAATTTGTTTCTCTATTTGGTTAAACAAATGTCCCTATCTCTAATTCTAGTTGAGCTCTAGTTCTAATATCTTCTAGTATAGTAATAGTCCAAGTACACATTGCTCTGTCATAAGAGATGTAGTATTTTCCCCGGTGGTGCACACAAATAATGATTTTTATGCATTCACCTTTGGGATTATTGTTTTCTCCCTTAAATGATTTCATTTGCAAATTTCATTATGGCATGATACGGGTCCCATCTGGCATTTCTTATGTAATGATATGCTTTTGCTTTGGAGCATTCATTAAGGTAATTATATTCCAAAACAACTGGAAATCACTTCTGAAAATAAGTTTGCATGTAACTACTGTATTGATAAAACTTTACTTAATTGTAATTTATATACATTCCATTAAAGCTGACAGGGATAATGGCTCTCCACTGATTTTTCTTGTTATTATTGGCTAAAATGCTCTGGATGCTAATTATTATTTTAATTGCCTAGAAATAGGAACATTTTGCTCAATGGATTAAAAAGTGTTAAGTCCCCTATTATTGGGACCTCCTTAGTTCAAGGTACTGAGATGTCTTAAATCAAGGCTCTGAGAGGAGCTAATGAGTCATATAATCAAGGCCATAGCCAGGATTTATGGTTCCCAAGACAAGAAGGTGATGCAAGACCTCACTGTGGCCATGATCCCCGCAGGTGGCAGCCTGTGTCCCCAGAAACTCCACCCTCTTCCCATGGGAGGATGAATCCCTTCATCTTATCGCTGTCCCCCCACAGTGTTTTTATACACCTGCCTTGGCCTAAGATGCTCTTTCCATGAGGAAACCAGGATCGTGTTTTCTGTCCCCTTCCCCTCTCATTCCAGTTCTGGTCATTTTGAGTCAATCCCATTTTTGGCCTTCACTCCCTTATTACAGTCTCAGGACAGCTGAGAGGCTGCTCAGATTTCTAGGCTTCTCTCAGTAACCCCATGACCTCCCATGCTTATGCGGTGCTATGGACCAGCCAGACTCACTGCACTTTAGCAAAACACTGTGCTGCTGTACACATGCACATAGCTAGCTGCACAGATCTAGTGACAGACTTGGCTCAGAATATCAGCCTCAAGTGTCTCTGGCCCTGTGTGTAACTATAAATTTTTGTCAAACATGTCTACACTGTGTGATCATTCACACAGCGTGCACGACACTGGATTTAGAGTGAAACCTAGGAAGCATCCTACAAGGAAGTGCCCCACTCGAGTGTGTGTGCATGTGTCTGGTGTTTTTCTCAATTTCCTCTGCTCACGGTGCCCCCTGTTGGCTGCTGCTCTTGTTAGATGGGTCTTTGGTGACTCAGCCCTCTGGCCAAGTCACACTCAGTCCATGTGCAGAACAAACTAACCCCTTCCAGGGTGCACAATCCAAAATGTTTCCAATGTCCTGCAGCCCTCCCTGGGTTCAGTCGTCTAAAACAGCCCAACAGGGCCCATCTCAAAGCCTTCGGTTGGTATGTCCTTCTCTGCAGCCCTCCCTGGGCTCAGTCTTTAACCAGTCCAACAGGCCCATCATGCTACCCTCACTTGGTCCAGCTAGGGTGCAAGGCTCCAACTCTGGAACTGAGCAGCACCTGTAGGCTTCTTCCCTGGGGATTTCTTGCCTCTACTTGAGTCCTCAGTGACTCCAGCCTTCCTCCTGAGCCACCCCCTTGGATTCAGTATGCTGTCCACAGCTCCCTGCTGAGTCAGTCCCAGTGCAGCCCCCTTCCCTGGGGTGCCACAGATCTAATTCCCTTCCTTAGGGTGTAGCCACTTCCCTCAGTGGCTGGTGGGGGAGGGGGAACCCAGGCCCTTTAAGTATAGCAACTAGTGTTTGCATCCCTTTACTAATTGGTGCTCTGTGTTTTCCTTGGCTATTTCCCCATAGGTTGTCTTAATTGAGTCCGAGCATCCAGCCAGAAGCTCCCCCCTCATCCCTTGGTCCCTGCCAGTAACTGCTTGCTTTGGCCCTTGCAGCCAGCCAGGAGCACCTCTTGCTCTCCTGGTACCTGTTAGCAGACTGAACTCACTCTGGCCCTGCATCTCCTTTTATATGAGCCTGCTGGGCCCTGATTTGCTGCTCCCTGTAACCTGTTTCCTGATTGGCTGCATCCCACATAGCCACTCTAGGCAGTTTGGAGGAACTCTCTATTGCCCTTTTTGGGGTGGGATGTGGCAGGTCTGCTAGGCCTCCAGTAGGGGTCCTCAGGCCCAGTCTATCCCATCACAGAGCACAATTTCTTCTTCAGTTGCTCCACAGTTCTGGTCTGGAGTAGGGAGGGGAAAGGTCCCAGGTCTTACAACAGACAGTTTTAATATATCTTTTGTAAATCCTTCAGTTGGAATGCTGTGCTACAGCTTCTTAGAATTTGACTCCATACATAAGGAATTACAAAATAAATACTCCTTACTCCTCCTGGTTTGCCCTCTTATCTGACAAAGGTGCTCCACTGGTGTGTAGGGGGTTCTCCTCAAAGGCACATCTGTAGAAGCACAAGAAACAGAGGCAGTATTGTTAGTTCAATCACAGCATTGAATCATAGCAGTTAAATACACCTCTTTCCCACTCTCCCTTGGCAAGCACATAGCTCAGCAAGTGCCCTAAACATGGTGAGTTTGGCCTGGGGAGGGGAGAAGCTCCAAGATGGGGCAAAGAGTCTAGGTGGTTTTTAAAGGGGATCACTGCAAGGGGCTAGGGACACTATTGTAAATTTTGCCACCATTTTCCACCGGCAAAGATAATTGAAGCTGATATCTCACTCCTGAGGGTAAACAAGGATGCAAGGGTGCATCTCCTGCATCTATGTGGCTTCAGACCAGGTCCCCATGCTGCTCGCCTGTGTACTGCTTTGGTCCCTGCACAGTGATTGCCGATTGGCGTGGCAAAGTTTCCTATAGCAGGGGAAGAAACAAAGCAGTTCAGCCAAGGAACATTTGGCAGAGGATTGGCAAGTACCTCCAGGAAAGTTTCCTAGAGATTTCTCTGGTGGATTCCCATGAAATCTTGGTGTGCATTAACACACTGCTCTGCAGGGCCTCCACAGCATAGCTACACAGGGGAAAGGGAAATAGATACAAACACTCCTAGTCTTGTACATCGCTAATCCCTTAACCCTTTTCTAACATATAACGAGACAAAGGACAACTTTACCTCATGTAATTGAGAAGTATCAAATCAAAATGAGCACTTACCAGAGCTTCCTTCTCCTGCATCATGTGCACCAGGGCCGGACTGCTGGAACTGGCTTGAACCCTCCAGCATTGAGATGAGGTCCTGGCTCACCACGCTACCAGATGACCTTGTTGCCTGTTCCACCTCATCCTCCAACTCCACTTCCTTGTCCACCACTTCGTCCTCGAAGTTGAGTCCGCTGGCTGCTGTCTCCATTCCCCGATGTATTCACAGGGGTCTTGGTGGTGGAGGTTGTGGTCACCGCCGAGGATTGTGTCCAGCTCTTTGTAGAAGCAGCAGGTCTTCGGCGCAGCACCAGAGAGACGGTTTGCTTCCCTTGCCTTCTGGTACACCTGCGTCAGCTCTTTGATCTTTGCATAGCACTGCTGCATGTCCCATTCGTGGCTCTTCTCCAGCATGCCGTGAGACATCTACCTGTAGATATTGTATTTACTACAGCTGGAGCCAGAGGTGCTGGAACCTGGGGGGCTGAGGGTGCTGCAGCACCCCCTGGCTTGAAGTGGTTTTCATCATATACAGGGTTTACTATTTTGTTCAATAGTTCAGAGCACCCCCAGTGTACAAATTGTTCCAGCACCTATGGCTGGAGCAGAGCTGGGACTGCGCAGCCTCCTCTCCCCACAGACCTGGCAGATCCAACAACTCCAGCATGCTCTAAGCAGGAAAGCATTTGCTTCATGGAGCCACCCGGGTTAGCTGGAAAGATATAATGTGAGCTCTCCACGCAGAGCTAACAGGAAATGGAATTTCAAAAATTCCTGGTCTTTAAAGGGGGAGGGGGAGAGATGCCTGTGTATCTGGCTGCAGGGCAGCAGAGTTTGAACTGCTGACCAAAGCTGTAAGAATGGGCATTGTGGGACAACTCCTGAAGGCCATTTATGGCGACATAAGCAAGTACAGTGCCTACACTGACAGTATATTGGTCGGACTTTGCCACAGAAACCTCTATGCCTCTTGTCGAGATGATTTTATCTTGTTGGCACAGCAGGAGAGTTAAATTGGTGAGAGGAACATTGTAGTGTATATACCTCCACTGATTTGAAAATGAAAGCTGACTTTTGTCAACAGAACTGTGTAGTGTACGCAAGGCCTAAGCTTGCATAGGTAATCATAAATGTGTCATTTTTTAAATTTTGTAATGCTTGACTTTGCAACCTAAACTTTCTTTTAGCACTGCTGAGCATTGAACAAACTGTATTAAAAGACAGTCCCCTGAATTCTAATGTAAATGGATCTTGCTACAATTATATGACTGATCCATTAAGTCACACTAACAAGTGAAAATTTCAGTGCAGGAGGGGAACCATACACTGGGACTGCTTTAGTTATTATTTTTATTCTGTAGCTTTTCTAATTAGTGAAGATGATTCCTCACTGGGTGTTTAAGGATGGCTAGTTATTCAGTGCTATTTTCTGCTGCTTTCCCCCTTCTCATTATTCAGCTGCAAAGAACAAAATAGCAAGATTTTGTCACAACCTCTGAGAATACTTGTGTCCCAGTCTTCATTATTTGTCACTTATTGCACTTGCCTGCCAGTGGTGCGAGGTGAGAATGAGCGATGCATCATTGGGTAAGGGAAAAAGGGTAAGTGCTCAGCAGAGGTAGGAAAGGAGCATGTGAATTTCTGCTTATGTACTAACACTGGTATGGACATTTTCCAGGAAGTATGGTTCAAAAACATAATCAATAGAGCAGTGAAATATACGACCTCCTCCCCCTGGGAACAACTTTCAAGTTAGACTAGAAAATATTAGGTAATTGTCATCAGGGTCCATCTAAAATAGTCCAAAATCTTGATTTTTGTTAAAATGAAATCCTTCCTATTGAAAAAATTGAACATTAATACCCACATTGCCTGTGATATGGGGATTTAGTGCCATCTGCAACAGGTGGTAGTGAAGGAATAATGATGCAGCTTTTTTGAATATTATTCCTTAAAGGAGCACAGACAGTACTGCTGAGCATGGCACAGAGAAATAATAGCTTCATGGATAAACAGAGGCACAGGGACCAAAATATCAATTATCCTATATATAGAGCAGCAGGTATACTTACGTTTGGAGAAAGTCTAAATCGTAATGGGGGCTATGCATAACATCTCTACTGCCTTTTCCACATGAGATCTGACAGCCAGCTTTAGGCAGTTTTTCTCTGAAAGCACTATTTTTTGTCCCATATGACTCAGGTTTTATCATACCATGACTACACCATCGGTTAGTGCTGAAATGAGTTTCCTTCAAAACAGATCAGCAGGTGTCAGGGCTGAACAAGACCATCACCTTCCCTCCAGCTTTACAGTGGTCGCAGACCCTTCCTGTGGACTTGGGGAGCCATACATGGTGTATGCCTTTGTGTTTGGATTGATGAACCTATTTACATTTGAAGCATGGTGGAGAATCACATCCAATATCTTCAAGAAGCCTCATGTACAAAGTTGGAGATACTTCATGATAGGTACTTCATTCCAGATTCTCCCCTGATTAATACCTGGTACAACCACATTCACCTTAATCTTGGTGGGTATAAGTCAGAATTTGAACCTTTGAATATATCGTTAGAAAACACTGATTTCAGAAAAATCATGAAGTGGAAATTTTGTGCTATAAGGCAAATAGGTAAATTGGCTATATTAATTTTGTGTAATTATAATGTTTCAATGATAATACAGTGGCACAAATGATTAATAGCCCCTCTAGCTAGAGGCCCTTCCCAATTTGTACCTATTACAAATGACAAGTCATTAACTCTCTGCAAAGTGACAATGGCCCAGCTGCTCAAAGGTACTGAGGTCTCCAAAAACCTTTGAAGATCTGGGTCCCTGTTTATACAAGATAATTAATGTAATCTGAACTTGCTTTCACCTTCTAATGATGCAAAGCATCCCCTAATGTAATCTAATGATGCAAAGCATCCCCAACAATCATGTATTCATCCTTCAGTTACCTCCATGCAGGCTCAATGAATTCTGTGAGGAAGGACAAATAAAATTATACGCTTGAAGCTAGACAGAGAAAGTTTTTCCTTATGATGGGAATGCATTAATCTTTAAAGTAGTGCTTAAAGATAAGTTTCTACTTTAAAAAAATCATTAAAAATCCAGGGGAGCTGAGTGATTAATGCAGACAGTTGGCAGCCACCAGAAACCATCATTTTTTTTAAACAGTGTTTAATATCTTAAAAGCCATCTGAGCATCATATATTGTGGCAGCTGTACAGATACCGAAGAGTAAATGTGCTTTCTTACATGTAACAAAATAACAAGGTGCACAAAAGCAGAATAATTGGTTGGTTAGTTACAGTATGTTGCCCTGGAGTTCCAGTAACATATGTACCTTTTTGATGAAACGTCTATTTTTTAAAAGTCATAAAAAATTTGTGTCCGTTCCCCACCTCCGGAACATTCCCTGTTTTCAAACTTCTTGCCCACATCCTAGGTGCCAGATTATTTTCCTTTTGTGATTCAGAGGAAGCCTTAGAATGTGATCATATTCAAAGAGGTGCTTGTGCCCCTCGCATCAGTGGTTTTTAGTAGTCATTTGAGTGGAATGGAAAGTTCAACCAACAGCTGAGAAAAATGGCTCCTCTTCTTCTCTTTTCCATTTTTCTTGATATAGTTTTATTAAGAAATCAGTGCCAATTGTGCAATATATTGTAATCTCACCAGAGGACTAACCACAGAGCCTGATTCACTACTGCATTACTGCAGCTTTATACTGGTTTAACTCCATTGAAATCAATGAGTGAATCAGGACCACAGTCTCACGTGCAACCCTATATAGCATGAGAATATTCAGTGGCATTTGTGAAACAAATAGCATGCAACAGATATATCCTGAGCATTATTTATCTGATCGTATTCACATTTAAGTCAATTGAAAGGATGCATTGAAGTCAATGGAAGCAGAATTGGGTCTTGTACACCCTTGGGACTTGACCGGTGCCGAGCCAGAGAATTTGCCGAACCACAGGAGGTCAATATGTAGCGAGCAGGTCTCTTTTTATTTTTATCTTTCTGAGACAAATAAACGGAACAATGCTTTCAAAGCCACCTAGCCAAGGCTTACCAGCTTTCTTCATAACAAAGGGTTAGTGTTGTTACACAATTTTACCATATTGGCACAAGGAAATAAGTAGATAAAGCATAAAAAACATAAAATAAAATCATGCCAGACCACGGATGTTGCCAGACCAGAGCGTGCCAGACTAGAGAGATTCAACCTCCACTAGCATAATGTGGTGAATTATCTCATTGTTTTTTCCAGTGCTGCTAAGTGTTAATACCATTTCACAGTAAACGGAGACTTAGGAGTTTAATAATGAAAATAATTTTAGAATTTTAAGGGCTCTTTGCCTCATGTTTACTTGCATCAGCTTGATAAGAAATCCAAATTTGTTCTAGCTTCAGTAGAATGAGGACACTAGCCAAGCATCAGTTGGCTTCAATACTCCAGTTTCATCCAATCCAGCAGCACTTCAGTTTCTATTGTAAGAACAGAAGCCTAGAGATTCTCAAAGATTAGATAATGTTATGCGTCTGTCAAGTGAAAGAGAACCCCCGATAAAGGAAATAGAAAAACACAGCGACATAACCATACTTATGGGAAGGCAATTTTTACTAGTGGTTAGAGCACTTGATGTGACTCAATTTTTATTCACAACTCTGTTTCTAGCTTGCTGGGTAGCCATGGGCAAGTTACTTCACCTTCATGTGCCTCAGTTTCCCTAGATGTAAAATGAGAATAATGAGACTGAGTTCCTTTGTAAAGTGCTTTGAGATCTACTCATGAAAAGTGCTGTATAAGAGCTAGGTGGTATTATTATTATTATTATTAGTAGTATTATTACACTTCACCTTGTAGCAGCGAACAATTGATTGAAATATTTAAGTTTTGTTAAACCAAACAAAATTCTTTGTTTTTGCAGTTCAGGTGATACAGATACGCAGTCACTATAATGTATAATGAAACTTTTAGCCAATATCAGCCACCAGTAGGTTGAAGAAAAATTGCCACTTTGCAGAGTAGGCCTTCTGATGAAGGCACTGAATGTTATCCTACAGCAGAATGGGCTTTTGATAAGAGGCCGTGCCTTCTAAGGTATTGCTCAAAAGCAGAACAGATTGTGATGGGAACTGTGAAAAGGTCAGCACTGACCACAGCCTTTCTTCTCCAAATCAGAAAGGGCATTTTGAGAGTTACTGTCAAGGTTTAAAGATGGCCAACTGATTTATACCAGGGAGATGGATAAACAGAAATGTGCTGAGTAAAACACAGATGGTATCGCAGTGTGCATTGCAGAGTCCTTGTTAAATCCAATAAGTAGAGTGTTAAACTCTGGATAACCTGAAGATCAGGTGACAGTTCCATTTCTTCTTTATCCCCTTTTAAATCTGTATGAGGTGTTTCAGAATATTCTTTGCACTTACTGTTCAAACAGAACCAGTGTAGAAAGCAGCAGTAGCATAAGCATACTGGGGTGTGCTAGCCCAGAAAGCCTCCAGGGTCAGCACTGTTCTAGGGTCTTCTGGAAAGGATTTTCTTGTGCGAAAAAGAACACCGATGTTGAGGCACAGAGAGGCATTTGGGAGTTTCTGACAAAACCCCAGACTGCTAAGGCTTGAAACCAGAGTTCTCATGTGCAGGGTGGCCTGGATCTCCTCTCTCTCTTCACTACTGAGAGATCAAGCTGGAGCTGTGTGCTTTCAGCCAGCCTCTCTTTCACCAAATCAACTGGGCAGAGCAGGATGGGAGTTATGGGTGCCAGGACAGGTTGGATTGTAGATCAGCATTCCAGCAAGGCCTACTGGGATGGAGAGTAGGTAAGGAAAGGGGCTTTTTAAAACAGAGAGAGACTCAGTGGTAGCCAGGAGAGATGAGAAGTGTCTCAAAGAATAAGGAGCAAGTAATCCATCAATTTGCTTGGCTTACTAATTTAACAGACAATGGAGTTTTGATTTGGAAGAGGCCTTTGGGATCTGAAAGAACTGGGGATGGGCTATGCTAACTCCAGAAGCCTGGGGAAGTGACACTGCCTGGGTTGGGGAAAAGGGTGGAGGGGCCAGGCCAATTTAAGGAAATACAGATGGATACACTGCTGGCAGGGAATTGTTTGTTTCGAAAAAGGTCTATGGCATAGACCTTGTTTTTGTCCCCCTGCCATAAGTTGACGTTACACAGCAGCAATGAGTAATACTTGGCATGTAAAAATGAGACACTAGTAAACTGAAAATGATTAAACAGTACTGTGAAAAAATTAGTTCTGATTCATTGGAGCCTATTGTGCTATAACGTGACATTATTTCATCCCAGAACAGATCAGATTGGCATTCTGGCATTCTGGCATCTGGGTTGGAAGTCAGTCAAGTGTCTCCAGAGAGATAGGAATTAACAACACCTTCCATCTATACAGTCATGTGTTACTTTCCTTCTTCCTTCTCCCCGCTGATACACCCTCATTTAGTTGAGAACCAGCACTTTAAAGCTGCTGCATGTATACTTGAGCTGCTTACTATTCAGGATCAGAAAAAGAGTAATGTCTGGGGAGGCAAATATGAAATATAATTTAAAAGGAAGTCCTCTCAATCATTCAGTTTGTGGCCTTTGCTAAAATGCAGCTATAATAGATTTTGCTTAAACTTGCTGGATCATACATCTTCAGAAATAGTCTGATAGCCACCCTGGTCAACTTTGCTTTAGAGTGCATACATATTTGAATAATAGGGGTACATGAGGAGGAAGATTGGGGGTATAGTATGGACCTGGATTTTTATTTGATATAGTAACCACTCCTATCTATCTATCTATCTATCTATCTATCTATCTAATCTAATCTAACAAAATAAAATAAAATAAAATAAATAATAAAATAATAATTTAAAGCAAATACTACATTTTGGAATAATTATAAATGATTATTAGTGTTCTCTCTCATTCAAACTATAGTTGAGTGTCCTGATATGAGTAATACAGGTCACTAGTCATCATTGCTGTTTTGCTCTGAAAATGCTAAAACTGATTTTGTCAGATCATTGCAACACACCTCCCTGGAATGCACAGAATAATGGTACATCCACATCTCATAAGATGCATTGATCTCACAAGAGCACTAATTTATAATAATAATTTATAACAACATGGTATAGTGAATAAGAAATTAAATAATAATTTATAACAACATGGTATAGTGAATAAGAAACAAGTTATGAAAGTTTAGGTAAATATAGTCAAAGAAGAAATTAATGTACAAAAATCAAGTGACCAATGGCCCAGTTAGAGAATGCTAATCCAGAGAGATGGAGAATGCTGGTCCAGAGCATCATAAACTGGAGAGCCTCTTTGCAGCCCAGAACTCTGTAATTTGGGCCCCTACCTGTTCCATCTTAACTATCTTATTATCTGAAAGACAAGATGGATGCAGTAGTATTTTTTTATTGTACCATCTTCTGCTGATGACAGAGACAAGCTTTTGAGCTACATAGAGCTCTTCTTGAGGTCTCTCTCACTGACAGAAGTTGGTCAAATAAAATATATGACCTCAACCTCCTTGCGTCTCTAATATCCTGGGATCAACATGGCTACAACAACAGTGCATACAAAAATGGAAGATGACTTATTATCTGTCATTTGTATATGATTAGAAACCATAAATGATAAAGATTGCATGAAAATTTCTGAATAAAGGTGAAAAACTGATTACGCCTAAATTGGGTGAATTCATGGCCCAGTTTACCACCTTACAGGAGCCAACATCTCATGAACTTGCTTGTACGCTGATCACTCTTGAATCGATCAGCTTCATTCAAATTTCGAGCTGTACATGCTTTTTTGTCACTATGAGCATCTCTAGTATCCTTGGTATTGGGTCATAGAACCCTGTACGCCTGCTACCTTCAGATTCTTACATTTGGCAAATGTGTCGTTCACATTGATTGATGTTGGTGCCACTCTACCAGGTCTAAAGAAGAGGCCTGTGTAGTTCAGAGCTTGTCTCTTTCACCAACAGAAGTTGGTCCAATAGAAAAGCCTTTTCTCTCTAATATCCTGGGATCAACACAACTACAACACTACAAACCATTCTACTATTGACAATTCTGGGTGGTTAGTGGGCTGTGTAGGGTCCAGCTTTTTAGTAACGACTTCTCAGTCCATTGCATCTACAGCATTTCTTGACTTCATTTCTTCTTTGTGGATTTCTTTCATTGGGGTTGGTGTGTGGTGTGTCTTTGGTTTATAATCTGTTAATATTTACAATTGTCCAATATTTGAACATTCTGATGAATGACTATGTAAGAATTTGTTAAGTGAGCATGGTCTGAGAATACATGAAGTATATGCCTTGTGTCTTGGTTTGCAGGGAGGAGGCTGAGCGCTAGCCAGGTTTATTGCTAATACAGATATCACATAGCTAATTATGTTCCATAACAAAATACTGATGTGAAGTTTTCATTAAAATAATTAAAATTTAGTGAAAGTGGTATCATTGTCACCTGACTTGTGAATCAGGAGGGAAATGGTAGTAAGTTCTCATATTTCAAAATGCTCAGCCATGATAAGGTTTCATCAGGCAGTTTCTTCAAATGTAGGGACTCGACATTCAGAATCCATAAAAACAAACAAAACCTCTAAAACCACATTGTATGGATGCTAAAACAAGTTACTGTCAAAAACTGGCATTTGGCAACCGGATTAAAAAGGGACCAGGAACATAAAATTGATTGTAACCATATTTTAAATAACATCAATAAACATATAGATTATAAAAATATCATTTAAAATAGCAGAACATCATTTCCCACTATTGGAGAGGAGACCACAACTCACTCATGCAGCTGATCAAGCTGTTTATTACAATTAACATTCACATTTAATGTAGCTTCTTTTTGGTTAGTGAATCATTTGCTCACTGAGCCTGATTTTCTTCTCATGTGTTTGTTACTCAGAATAAGTCACTGAATAATTTGGATGAATAATTTTCAGACTCTGGGTTGTTTGTGAAATGTTCTCTTCAATGATTCACTATTTGTTATTCATATTCGATGGTTGATCACCCAAGGCACATGCTGTTATTTTTGCTCCCTGATTGGATGACTAGAACTTTTTAACCAGAGAACAACAAATAACTCATGCCTGGAATTAATTTTTGTATTAACTGGTGCTAAAATTCAGATTTCACAAACGCTTTCCTGTATATATGCTGGCTGTCTAAATACTCAAAAAGCAAATGATTTAAAAAATAATAAAGAAGACCATAAAGATGCAATTAATACCCCCACAACATTTTGCACCATTCAATCCTATCCATTCTTGGTAGCCTTTTCAGATTCTTCTGGTTTAGCCAAAGAATTGCTCTATATAAAAGATATTAGCAATGGGAGGGCAGAGGAGAGGGAAATCAAAGCCTGCTAAAATATAGAAATAATTAGACTTTCCACTTTAATTTTTAGCACTGATACAACTTGCAAGTTAAAAGGCTGTATGATGAACTGCCAACCAAATAATACCCCTAAACCTTTTCGGGCTTGTCTACACTACAAAATTAAGGTGACTTTATCTAATTCGACCTTGAGCCTCTGAATTAATTAAGTCGATTGTGCGTGGCCACACCATACTCATTTCTCGATGGAGTGCATCCTCACAAGCAATGCCTGCACTGATACACAAAGCAGTGCATCGTGGGTAGCTATCCCAAAGTGCAACTTGATGTAGTGTGTTTTAGGAAGTTTGTGCAATGCCTCATAGGACCAAAACATTGTCACAGGGGAGAATGGGAACATTGCATCGGCATCCCATGATGCACTGTGCTCAATGGCAAACAACCCAGTGGTTTTCGCGCCTTAAAGCCGCCATCCATATGCCATAACCCCAGAAGCATGGAGCCTGCTCAGTTGTGCACTCTTGCTATGAGCATTTCAAACACCTCGCGTCTTCTCCTGCAGTATTTCCAGAGCCGAAGTAGGATCCGCCATGTGGAACATAGCGATGTCCTGCAAGCAGCCCTGCTGTAAGCCATTGAAAAAAACAATTCACAGTTGCTGCTGGCAGTCACAGAGCAGCTGCACTCTGTTGAGCACCGTTTCTGGTCCCGTGAAACAAGCACTGACTGGTGGGACTGCATCGTTTTGCAGGAATGGGATGATGAGCAGTGGCTGCAGAATTTTCGAAGGTGGAAGGCCACCTTCCAAGAACTTTGTGCCGAGCTTTCCCCTGCCCTGCAGTTCAGCAATACAAAAATGAGAGCTGCTATGACAGTGGAGAAGCAAGTGGCAATTGCTGTTTGGAAGCTTGCAACACCAGACAGTGGGGAATCAATTTGGAGTAGGTAAATCAATCGTGGGAGCTGCTGTGCTCCAAGTGTGCAGGGCCATTAATCGACTTCTGCTACGAAGGGTAGTGAGTTTGGGAAATCATAGAATCATAGAATATCAGGGTTGGAAGGGACCTCAGGAGATCATCTAGTCCAACCCCCTGCTCAAAGCAGGACCAATCCCCAATTTTTGCCCCAAATCCCTAAATGGCCCCCTCAAGGATTGAACTCACAACCCTGGGTTTAGCAGGCCAATGCTCAAACCACTGAGCTATCCCTCCCCCCCAAAATCATCCAAATGTGCAGGACATAGTGGATGATTTTGCCGTGATGGGGTTTTCTAATTATATTGGGGCGATAGATGGCACATATATCCCCATCTTGGCACCAGACCACCTTGCCAAAGAGTACATAAACTGAAAGGGATACTTTTCGATGGTGTTGCAAGTGCTGGTGGATCACAGAGGGTGTTCCACCGACATCAACTTAGGATGGTCGGGAAAGGTTTATGACGCACGCCTCTTTAGGAACTCAGGTCTGTTCAAAAAGTTGCAATTTCTTTCCAGACCACAAAATGAACTTTGACGACATTGAGATACCTATAGTTATCCTGGGGGACCCAGCCTACCCCTTGCTACCATGGCTCATGAAGCCATACACCGGCTGTCTGGACAACAGTAGGGAACGGTTCAACTATAGGCTCAGCAACTGCAGAATGGTGGTTGAATGTGCCTTTGGTCTTTTGAAAGGGCGCTGGAGAAGTTTACTAACAAGGTTGAAGCTTAGTGAAGAGAACTTCCTCATTGTTATAGCTTCCAGATGTGTGCTCCATAATATGTGTGGGAAAAAAGGGGGGGAAAAATTTCCGCAGGGGTGGGCAGTTGAGACAGATCGCATGACAGCCATTTTTGAGCAGCCAGACACCAGGGCAATAAGAAGAGCACAGCATGGGGCACTGCATATCCTCAAGGCTTTGAAAAGTCATTTCAATAATGAGTCACAGTAATTAAGCTGCTTGTCTGCATTGTGCTTTCCCAAACCTTCACCTGCCTTGTTTCACTGTCCCAGTAAAGCCAACCCCCCCCACCCAAGCCCACTGCTTCTTCTCAGTAAAGAACATTTATTTCTCAAATCCATTTACTTTATTTAACAAACATAGTTAAAGAGGGAGAACAGAAAAAAAGGTAACATTGGGGAAAAGGGGTTGTAAAGTTGGAATGGGAGAAACATTTTCAGCTGTGAAATATAATACCTCATTCCAGACCATCAAAGGTCTGTGAATGGGTGACTTCTGTTCCTTGTACCCTCCCTAAGTGAAAGGGATAATGGACTTTTCGCCCATGCCTCAGGGAATACTTGAGGGAGGGTTATTCTGCACCAGGTGATGCTGGCTGGCTGTCCACCAGGGTCTGCAGAGGGACTCTACCCTTCTGCTTCTGTTCCTGCAGTTCAACCAGACACTTCAACATGTCTGCTTGGTCCCTCATAATCCAAAGCATCTCATCCTGCGCCGCACACTCTTGCTTATTGGAAGCGTTTCTGCTCTCCATGTCCATGTCTAACTTCTCGGACAGTGAAATCCTCCACGCTCTGAGCTCTGTGTCAGCTGTCCTGGAGGCATTAATTATCCCAGTGAACATGTCCTCCCGCATTCTCTTTCTCCTTCTAATCAGTGAAAGTCTGCTTTCAGGTGTTGATGACATGCCGAAGGACACATTTCCAGCTGTCAGTCATGGGAAAAAATAAAGGAGCCATTATGGAATAAAATGTTTCCATAGCAAGGCAGTTTTCATTAAAAAAAAAAGATCTCTTATTACACTAGGTGCAAGCCACAACGTAATTAGAATCCGTAACCATTCACTGTGCCATTTTTGCTGCTCCAGCCATGATGAGTAGGCCCCCGCATGTCACGGGTAACCACACTTTTCATGAAGTTTATGGAAGGCTCAAGTCGGGAGCAGAGGTAGCCAGTCGAACAATGGCCCTTCCCCACAGCACCATGGGAAGCTGTTTACGAACTGGGCATTGGGGGGGGGGAATGCTTTCACTCCCAAATTGCGGAATCTCTCATGTGGGGTCCCAGTCCCCTATCAGCCACTTTAAACTACTTGTTGACCCATGCCAAGCATGGTAAAGGCACATTAGTAGCTGCATGGTTTGGCAATCTGGAATGTGGGGTGGGGTGGGGTGAGTCTACATGCCCTTTTTTTTCTTGTAAGACCACTTTTAATGAGAACTTCTTCAGTTTCCCCTAGGCGACCCTATGTGATATCAGTCTCCTGAGGGTAACAGAGGTGGAGAGGAAGGAGATGCGGCAAATATCTGGGTATAGACCTGGTCCTTATACTGCTATGATGTGTACCAAAATGGTGCCAGCAGAATTAATTCAGGAGTTGTGTGGGAAAGTGTCCTACCATGGTGGAAGGTATAAGACTGCCCTTCCCAGAAACCTTCTGCAAAGGATTGCAGAGTACCTCTGTCAAGGTTCCTTCCTCACTCTGAACTCTAGGATACTGATGTGGAGACCTGCATGAAAACCTCCTAAGCTTATTCTTACCAGCTTAGGTTAAAAACTTCCCCAAGGTACAAACTTTTCCTTGTCCTTGAACACTATGCTGCCACCACCAAGTGTGTTAAACAAAGAACAGGGAAAGGGACGTCTTCCCCCAAAATATCCCCCCAAGCCCTACACCCGCTTTCCTGGGGAAGGCTTGATAATAATATCCTCACCAATTGGTCCAGGTGAACACAGACCCAAACCCTTGGATCTTAAGAACAATGAAAAATCAATCAGGTTCTTAAAAGAAGAATTTTATTGAAAGAAAAGGTAAAAGAAGCACCTCTGTAAAATCAGGAGGGTAAATACTTTACAGGGTAATCAGATTCAAAACATAGAGAATCCCTCTAGGCCAAACCTTTAGTTACAAAAAGACACAAAAATAGGAATACACATTCCAGCACAGCAAATTTTACAAGCCAAAAAACAAAAGGAAATCAAACCCATTTTCTAGCTAGATTACTTACTAACTTTATAGGAGTTGGAAGGCTTGCATCCTTGATCTATTCCCGGCAAAGATATCACACAGACAGACAAAACCCTTTGTCCGCCCCCTCCAGATTTGAAAGAATCTTGTCCCCTCATTGGCCATTTTGGGTCAGGTGCCAGTGGGGTTACCTTAGCTTCTTAACCCTTTACAGGTGAAAGGATTTTGCTTCTGGCCAGGAGGGATTTTATAGCACTGTATACAGAAAGGTGGTTACCCTTCCCTTTATATTTATGACAACCTCCATGAAAGTTTCCTAGAGATATCCATGGAGGATTCCTGGGCTATCCCAGTCCACATAAACAGTCTTTTCTGGGGGGCCACCCTCTGTGTAGCTGGAGCAGCCTCTTGTAAGCAGAGAACCACAGCACCTCACTTTTGCTTCACAGTAAACATGCAATACCACCGAATGTGTGTGCCCACTAAAGTTTAACTGGACTTTGATTATAACTGTATACTCAAAAGAGGTGCCTTCCCCAGCATCATGGTCAGCCACCGTGATGTCCTGTGACCTACAGGGCTCCAGGGTTAAAAATATTTCCTGGCTCTCGGGGAGAATGGATCCACTGCTCACCTGTCTCCCATTCTCCTCCTCCTCCTCTTCCTCAGTATCATTCTCCTTCTTGTCCCTAGACTCCCACACCTGTGAGGTATCCATGTTGCTTGTGGGGGTGCTGGTAGGGTCACCCCTGAGAATTGCATGCAGCTTGTTTTAGAACCAGCATGTGTGGGGTTCAGCACCAGAATGACTGTTCGCCTCCCTTGCCTTCTGGTACATTTGGCAAAGTTCTTTTATTTTCAGACAGCACTGCTCTGTGTCCCTCATGTAGCCCTTCTCCCCCATTCCATGAGCGATCTTTGCATAGATGTCAGGGTTTCTTCCGCTGGATCGGAGCTCTGCCTGCACAGACTGTTCTCCCCACGCAGTGATGAGATCCACCACCTCCAGTGCAGATCAGACAGGAGCGCGTTTGAGGCGTGTAGTCTCCCTGATCAACTGTGATCAAGCTGGCATGCTCCCAGTGCTGATCAAAAAGGAAATTGGAAATTCCCAGGGCTTTAGCAGGGGAGGGGCTGTTTCCTGTGCACCTGCCTGCAGTGCAGCATAGTTGAGAATGATCTCCAGAGCCGTCACAGATGAGCATTGTGGGACACCACCTGGAGGCCAATTAAGTCGAATTACACAATGCTGCATCTGTACTAGCTCGCAGTCAACCCATGAAAATCAAATTAAGTGCTACGCCTCTCGCAGAGGTGGATTACAGAAGTCGACATTAGAGACAAGTTAGGTTGGTGTAAAGGACCCGGTAGTGTAGACACATACATTAACAGATCGACTTAAGGCGGCTTCTTTTGACCGAATTTTTTAGTGTAGACCAGGCCTCAGCATGTATTAATGACTCCCTCTTTATCACAAGTAAACAAACAGCCCTACGATGATGAATGAGAAATAATGAATTCCAAGCCCAGAGACACTTTGTCAGTTGTGAGGAAAAAAGATGCCAAATTCCAGTGCAATAGATCTTCATTTAAACAAATGTCACCAATGTGCTGTACATTGCTCCAGTTGCAGCCCAAATGGCCTGATTAAAAGCAGTTCAGTCTGCCTCCAGAGTGAAGAATTTTGCAAAAATCTCTTCGCTGGTCTTCTAATTTGTGATCTCCCAAATTCCAAGCAATCATACAAGCTGGATCTAATATCCTCCTCCAACAAGATGAACAACATACTCAACCTGCCTCCATTGGGTTCAAAACCCCACCATGTCACAGGCCCATAAGGCTACCTCTGAAGATGTCACCTAGGGGACAATACTGCACCTGGCATCATAACAAAGAGGTAAGGTGGAGGGGAAGGGAGGAGAATGTATGGAAAAGTTGAGCCATAAAAGCCTGGCCTTCCCCCACTGAAGTCAATGGAGTTTTTCTATTAATTTCAAAGGCAGAAGGATCGAGCCATAAACTTCATATAATCTTTTAAAGCTTGCTCATCAGTACAATGTACCTGGCCCAGTAACACCAATATGCCCCCACAAAGAGGGTATCACAGTAACTCCTTGCACAGAGCAGTAATGCATAAATCTGGCATATTTTTCTGGGTTTAGCAATCCTGTCCTACAAGAATCACTCCTTTTGATTTCTCTAGTTTTAAGAGCCATTGAAAATTAAAAAACAGAACCATCCTGAATTTCACCAGATCAGTTCTGCAGAAACTCCTGGGCTTTCGTCCTGCACTACTGAAATTAATGGTAGTTTTGACTTTGACTTTGACAGGAGCAGGATCAAACCTGCACAAATGTGCAAATAAGGTGTTGTCAGTAGATACCATACCAGAAGGCGCAGTTCAGGTCACAGTACTGAAATGTGTATGACAAACAGCATAGATCTCCAGGTGGGTCCTTGTGGCATCACCTTATGCATAAATTTTAAATCATACCAGGCTGGTGTACTTATCCTTTCAGACAGAGCAAGGTGTTATGGAGTCTAAATTAAATTGAAAGCAAGTAAATATATTCTGATAAGGGTTTCATTTCAATCTTTAATCAAAGTGGTACTCATAGTCTTCATGTGTTGTCCATGACTAATAATATTGTTTACAGGTTTGGCTGCTGTAGCAGCAGAATCAGATGAATAATGAAATCCAGACTGAACCTTTCAGGCAATATAATTAGAATCCAAGTTGCTTTTAATTGTTTGTTTACAAGACCCTACAAAACTCTCTATGCATACCCTGACAAATTGAAAATGGGTGTCTAGGAAATTGGCAGCATCACCTGTCTGTGTAAAGAAGAGAAGCTGATTCCAACCTTGGGAATGGAAAGATTAAAAGCCTGGTCAATGGCTTAGAAATGATATGGCAATTCCTGCCTCTCCATGCACAAAAAGCAATGGAATGGCTGCTTCGGATCAGGGGCAGCCCTGGTAGCCTATGCAAGAGACAACTCCCAGCTCATGGAGGCTCTCTTTGCAGCAACCCACAGGAAGTATTTTGGGCTGAGCAGGGAGTGGGTTGGGGCATATGCAGTGGGTCATAAAACTTGTGCATCCAAGTACCCAATACACGGCACCACAAGAGATGCATAGAGATCAGCGCCTTTACAGCAGGCAAGTGGCTGTAGTGTGGCAGAGTTTCTGTTCTAAAGCCTCACTCCGGGCTGGGGTGAAGGATTCCATCTCTCTGACCTTTCTGTACATCTTCCATGCCAAGATCTGTGTGTGGTCTGTCCACTTCTTGTTGAATTTCACCCTCTATGAATTACCACCAACATTTAATGGCATAAAGTAGCATTAAAATGCTTGCTACAAACCCTCACCTCAGGATCTGGGTCCAGCTCTGATAGAGCAGGGAGCAATAGAGGCTCCCTCTGGGATCAGGGCAGGGGGACAGATCTTAATCAGGAGCCATTGAGGCTGTGGTATTTGTGCTTCTTTTGCTTTCCCAATGCCTTCAGTGTGTGTGTGTTGGTACTTTTTCTCTTCCTCCTTTCCTAGCCATTTCTCACACTGCAGAGTAGTGTGTGTGTGTGTGTGTGTGTGTGTGTGTGTGTGTGTGTGGTGTCACATGCTTCATCTGAACACAGGCTTTTAAAGCCTGTCCTAGCCACCACTGCTCAAGGTTGATTGACTCCTATCTGGAGTGGGAAGGGTGTGGCTACAATTGGCTACCCCAGGTTAGAAAGTGTTCGATCTGAAGTCCCTGGAACCCAGTGGGCTGGCTGTTCACAGTATTGCATTGTGAGAGGGTTTGCTTCCATGTTCTGCTCACTGTGGGGCTTTCATCATCTTACTTCTCTTATCATGGGCATGCAGGAGGGGCTTCTAGTCAGGGTCCTTGGATAGCCCTGAAGGTATAAAGGGTGCACAGCCTTCACCCTCACCCTCAGGCTAATGGTACTCAGGGCCACTGGTGCCAATTGAGGTCGGCATTGGAACAACCCTGCTGGGTAATTTGGGGTGGTTTCCCAGCTGAATAATAGTTTTAAAATTGCAGTGCATTTAACCTTACTATGGTTTGTGTCTCACTGTTTCTGTGTCCACATCAATATAGCTTTCTGGCTGGCCACCAGTTGTACTATATCAGTGTCAATAATTACCATCAAATACACTGGTATGATTGGCTTCTTATTTTTATCATTTCCTTGTCATACCAGTAAGGTAAGAGTACATTACAATATCATACAGACATTACAATTCTCAGTAGGCTGAAGCAAAAACACTACTCAGCCTTTGAATCTTGGATCTAAAGTCACAGCAAAGTGTGCAATCAAAATCCCCAAATATTCTACCCATGATGGTCATTCAATTGAAAAGAGCCCACTCTGTGTATGGCAGAGTGAGACTGAATGGGGTGAATTTGGCAAAGTATCATCCTGTTTCCAATAACTATTGGAATGTTCAGTTTCCTGTTTCTTAAAAAAAACCAAACACAATGCTTGAGAACTCCTTTTCCTTAAAAGAAAAAGAATAAACATTTAAAATGATTCATATGTATTCTTTTACACCCAGCTGCCATGTTGTTCCCCTCATGGATTGGCACTTTGTCCCCTGGGACAGATATCCTAGTCACTTGGCTCCCTTCCCATAATGTGTCCCATGAGACAGGTACACAGTTTTCATGGTTTCCTACCTGTAAGAATCTGAGGGGAAATAGTAAATAATGATCTAGTTATAAATTATGGGCCAGATTCTCATTTGGGGTAAATTAGCATAATTCCATTAACTTCAGTGTAGCTATGCCAATTTACATCAGCTGAGGAGCTGGCCCCATATCTCTATGTGATCAAAAGAAACATTCAGACAGGTTTCAGAGTAACAGCCGTGTTAGTCTGTATTCGCAAAAAGAAAAGGAGGACTTGTGGCACCTTAGAGACTAACCAATTTATTTGAGCATAAGCTTTCGTGAGCTACAGCTCACTTCCAATTTTGGATACAATTAACTTAGGCTTGAATAGAGACTGGGAGTGGCTTAGTCATTATGCAAGATAACCTATTGGATACAATTAACTTAGGCTTGAATAGAGACTGGGAGTGGCTTAGTCATTATGCAAGGTAGCCTATTTCCCCTTGTTTTTTCCTACCCCCCCCAGATGTTCTTGTTAAACCCTGGATTTGTGCTGGAAATGGCCCACCTTGATTATCATACACATTGTAAGGAGAGTGATCACTTTAGATAAGCTATTACCAGCAGGAGAGTGGGGTGGGAGGAGGTATTTTTTCATGCTTTTTGTGTGTATATAATAAGATCTTCTACACTTTCCACAGCATGCATCCGATGAAGTGAGCTGTAGCTCACAAAAGCTTATGCTCAAATAAATTGGTTAGTCTCTAAGGTGCCACAAGTACTCCTATTCAGACAGGTTGGATACAATACAGGTTCCTGTGAACAAGATCTCTTCTTGGAAGTACTATAATCTAAAAAGAAAAGGAGTACTTGTGGCACCTTAGAGACTAACAAATTTATTTGAGCATAAGCTTTCGTGAGCTACAGCTCACTTCATTGAATGCATTCAGTGGAAAATACAGTGGGGAAATTTATATACACAGAGAACATGAAACAGTGGGTGTTACCATACACACTGTAAGGAGAGTGATCACTTAAGATGAGCTAATACCAGCAGGAGAGCGGGGTTGGGGGTGTGGGGAGAAAACCTTTTGTAGTGATAATCAAGGTGGGCCATTTCCAGCAGTTGACAAGAACGTCTGAGGAACAGTGGGGGGTGGAGGAGGCGAGAATAAACATGGGGAAATAGTTTTACTTTGTGTAATGACCCATCCACTCCCAGTCTCTATTCAAGCCTAAGTTAATTGTATCCAGTTTGCAAATTAATTCCAATTCAGCAGTCTCTTTTTGGAGTCTGTTTTTGAAGTTTTTTTGTTGAAGAATTGTCACTTTTAGGTCTCTAATCGAGTGACCAGAGAGATTGAAGTGTTCTCCGACTGGTTTTTGAATGTTATAATTCTTGACATCTGATTTGTGTCCATTTATTCTTTTATGTAGAGACTGTCCAGTTTGACCAATGTACATGGCAGAGGGGCATTGCTGGCACATGATGGCGTATATCACATTGGTGGATGTGCAGGTGAACGAGCCTCTGATAGTGTGGCTGATGTGATTAGGCCTTATGATGGTGTCCCCTGAATAGATATGTGGACACAGTTGGCAACAGGCTTTGTTGCAAGGATAGGTTCCTGGGTTAGTGGTCTGTTGTGCGGTGTGTGGTTGCTGGTGAGTATTTGCTTCAGCTTGGGGGGCTGTCTGTAAGCAAGGAGTGGCCTGTCTCCCAAGATCTGTGAGAGTGATGGGTCGTCCTTCAGGATAGGTTGTAGATCCTTGA
This sequence comes from Caretta caretta, assembly GCF_965140235.1. Classification (NCBI taxonomy): domain Eukaryota; kingdom Metazoa; phylum Chordata; order Testudines; family Cheloniidae; genus Caretta; species Caretta caretta. The sequence goes on along the minus strand of NC_134207.1, from coordinate 32,219,339 downwards.
TGATGTGTTGGAGGGGTTTTAGTTGGGGGCTGAAGGTGATGGCTAGTGGCGTTCTGTTATTTTCTTTGTTAGGCCTGTCCTGTAGTAGGTGACTTCTGGGAACTCTTCTGGCTCTATCAATCTGCTTCTTCACTTCAGCAGGTGGGTATTGTAGTTGTAAGAATGCTTGATAGAGATCTTGTAGGTGTTTGTCTCTGTCTGAGGGGTTGGAACAAATGCGGTTGTATCGTAGAGCTTGGCTGTAGACAATGGATCATGTGGTGTGATCTGGGTGAAAGTTGGAGGCATGTAGGTAGGAATAGCGGTCAGTAGGTTTCCGGTATAGGGTGGTGTTTATGTGACCATCGTTTATTAGCACTGTAGTGTCCAGGAAGTGGATCTCTTGTGTGGACTGGACCAGGCTGAGGTTGATGGTGGGATGGAAATTGTTGAAATCATGGTGGAATTCCTCAAGGGCTTCTTTTCCATGGGTCCAGATGATGCAGATGTCATCAATGTAGCGCAAGTAGAGTAGGGACATTAGGGGACGAGAGCTGAGGAAGCGTTGTTCTAAGTGAGCCATAAAAATGTTGGCATACTGTGGGGCCATGCGGGTACCCATAGCAGTGCCGCTGATTTGAAGGTATACATTGTCCCCAAATGTGAAATAGTTATGGGTAAGGACAAAGTCACAAAGTTCAGCCACCAGGTTTGCCGTGACATTATCGGGGATACTGTTCCTGACGGCTTGTAGTCCATCTTTGTGTGGAATGTTGGTGTAGAGAGCTTCTACATCCATAGTGGCCAGGATGGTGTTTTCAGGAAGATCACCGATGCATTGTAGTTTCCTCAGGAAGTCAGTGGTGTCTCGAAGATAGCTGGGAGTGCTGGTAGCATAGGGCCTGAGGAGGGAGTCTACATAGCTAGACAATCCTGCTGTCAGGATGCCAATGCCTGAGATGATGGGGCGCCCAGGATTTCCAGGTTTATGGATCCTGGGTAGCAGATAGATTACCCCTGGTTGGGATTCCAGGGGTGTGTCTGTGCGGATTTGTTCTTGTGCTTTTTCAGGGAGTTTCTTGAGCAAATGCTGTAGTTTCTTTTGGTAACCCTCAGTGGGATCAGAGGGTAATGGCTTGTAGAAAGTGGTGTTGGAGAGCTGCCTAGCAGCGTCTTGTTCATATTCCGACCTATTTGTGATGACAATAGCACCTCCTTTGTCAGCCTTTTTGATTATGATGTCAGAGTTGTTTCTGAGGCTGTGGATGGCATTGTGTTATGCACGGCTGAGGTTATGGGGCAAGTGATGCTGCTTTTCCACAATTTCAGCCCATGCACGTTGGCGGAAGCACTCTATGTAGAAGTCCAGTCTGTTGTTTCGACCTTCAGGAGGAGTCCACCTAGAATCCTTCTTTTTGTAGTCTTGGTAGGAAGTCTCTGTGGGTTAGTATGTTGTTCAGAGGTGTGTTGGAAATATGTCAGCAGTGCCCCTCTGCCATGTACTTTGGTCAAACTGGACAGTCTCTACGTAAAAGAATAAATGGATACAAATCAGACATCAAGTATTATAACATTCAAAAACCAGTCGGAAAACACTTCAATCTCTCTGGTCACTTGATTAGAGACCTAAAAGTGATAATTCTTCACCAAAAATCTTCAAAAACAGACTCCAAAAAGAGACTGCTGAATTGGAATTAATTTGCAAACTGGATACAATTAACTTAGGCTTGAATAGAGACTGGGAGTGGATGGGTCATTACACAAAGTAAAACTATTTCCCCATGTTTATTCCCCCCCCACCCCCCACTGTTCCTCAGACGTTCTTGTCAACTGCTGGAAATGGCCCATCTTGATTATCTCTATATATCTTCCCCCCTCCCCGCTCTCCTGCTGGTATTAGCTCATCTTAAGTGATCACTCTTCTTACAGTGTGTATGGTAACACCCATTGTTTCATGTTCTCTGTGTATATAAATCTCCCCACTGTATTTTCCACTGAATGTATCCAATGAAGTGAGCTATAGCTCACGAAAGCTTATGCTCAAATAAATTTGTTAGTCTAAGGTGCCACAAGTACTCCTTTTCTTTTTGCGAATACAGACTAACACAGCTGCTACTCTGAAACCTATAATCTAAAACTATTCATATGCATTGTGGTAACTAAGTCTAACCTTTCTTTCGAGGAAAATACACCATACTGTTTACATGGACTAGAATTACAGTTGTGTGCTATGGAGAAATTCATGGGCAGCCTTCCCAGTTATGAAATATAGGAAAAATAAAAATTTACTGAGGATTTACTATGTAAAAATAAATGGGCCAGTTCAACAGTATGTGTAAAATACAGGTCCTAAGGCTAGATCCCAAAGGGATTTAGGTGCTTAACTGCCACTTTAAGCACCGAAGTCTAAAATTTAGATCCTCAGACCCCCTGCTCGGCTGCCACCTAACCCTGTCACTGTTCCCTCTAAGCTGTGCACATGTGCGTGCGCACACAGATCCTAAACTCCGTGCACACAGCGAAACACCGAGTGCACAAAAATTTGCACAGAAGCACAACAATTTGCACAGAAGAAATTTTTTGCACACACGGCCTGTCAAAAATTAGAGGGAACATGGAACCCTGTATGGGCTTAAATGCCCTTGGCACTTACATTTCTGCACAAAAAATCACCATGGCACCTAAATTTCTGCTGCTGGGCAAGCATACAGCTGCCTAAGTCCTGATGCTCAACACTGAGGTCAGGCCTACGGCCCAGCAGGATCCTCACACTAGCACACTATCTTGCCTCTGAGGCCCAATTTGCTAGGCATGCTCAGAGGTTACCTTAGAGCACACCTAAAGATTGGGTCCCCTAAAAAACAGAGTTGGAGGATGAGGTTTTGGTGGTATCCTCCTTATACCCTCCTTTCAATCTCTTCTGTAGAAGCTGTTCCACTTTGTATAAATGATGACACAGTCTTTGGAACAGGGACTTGAAGGCAGGTCTTCTAAAGTCCAGGAGAGAGCACTAACCACTCTGGGCTACAGAGTCACTTGTGTTCACTATCTCAAGCTCATGGGTACAACCTAAGCCCAACGCTGGACTACCCAGCCATTGGTGGCTCCAACGGAGGTAGCTTCATAGTTTTTTGAGTGGGTGCAGACGTTGCAACCCATAACATACTTCTGGCTCTGCTTTTCAGGCATGTGGCTATGTGTTGCTTAAGATCTAAATTTAGCCCTGTTACCAAAGAAATTACCATTTATACATAACAGTGATAGCAAACTTGCTAGAAGAGCTTTTCTGAATGGAGCCTCTCAGACAGGACATTGTGCTTCAGTGTGAGGATCCTGGTAATGTCATGTAATAAGAAACTGACTTAGAGTTAAAAAACACTGTTGGATCACCAATATTACGAACAAGTTCCCCTGAAGTGAGGACTTCAGATAAGCAGCAGTACTTAAAATAGGTCTTATACAGTATATGACTAGTAATTTCATCTCATTTAAGATCCTTCAATATCTGAAAGTTGGATCTTGCATGTTAGACTTGGTTTCATTTTAAAATGAATTATTATTAGTATACCTCTTTCTTTCTGATTTTATAAGTAAATACTTTCTACCTTTTACCTTTTCTCATTTTTACAGTTTAGTTGACCTCTCAAGATCTTCCTTTAAGTTTTCTTATAATTGGCAAATTATTGTATATTTGCAGGTTACACCCCATATTTAGACTTCTCACCTAATAAATGTTGCTCAAATTTTCTCTTTACTTAGTAGATTACTTTTTACTCTGCTAGTTGAACATCTGTATGCACTGAAAAGTAGGTGATGAAATAAAATAGGCTGGATGAAAGTCCCTGTCTTGAATGTGATATATCAAGTACTGTCAGCTTTTAAAAATGTCTAATGGGTCCTGTATTATTTCTAGAGCATACCTGGACTTTTAGCTACACACGTACAAACTCAAGGAGTTGCACAAGTGTAATTTAGAGCTGAATTTGGCTTATAACATAAAGTATAGCATACTAACAGGTTTCAGAGTAGCAGCCGTGTTAGTCTGTATCCACAAAAAGAAAAGGAGTACTTATGGCACCTCAGAGACTAACAAATTTATTTGAGCATAAGCTTTCGTGAGCTAGAGCTCACTTCATCGGATACAGTGAGCTGTAGCTCACGGAACCTTATGCTCAAATAAATTTGTTAGTCTCTAAGGTGCCACGAGTACAGCATGCTATATTCAAAAAGAAAAGGAGTAACTGATATGCGTGCAACTGTATTTGAGACTATTGTAGCCGCTACATGTGCCTCTTACTATTAGCATTTGCATTATGATAGTGCTTAGAGGCACCAGCTGAGATTAGAGCCCAATTCTGCTCCTCTAGGGGCCATGTGGCTTTATAATATATCTTGCACAGTGCTATGCCTATCTGGCACAATCTAGCCCTAGATATGAGATAAGAAAAGAAGCAGAGGGGAGAGAATCACATTCTGCCCTAAGAAGACGTTGGTGGAAACATAATTAAAGAAAACCTTCCCGACTTGCCTGCCAGAAGATAGATTCAGCACTCGTGGTGGCACATGCGACAGGGATCTTTAGACGTGATTGCTCCAAGGTACAGTTTTTCGTATAGGGGAGTAACATGCCTGGTACAGAAGGATCTTGAATAGCTGACTCCCATTACACATATCATTTCTGTAATGGATGCATTGCCTATGCTAGCTGCACTTGTGTTGAACTCTAAAAACATTAAATAATTGACATGGGAAGCATGCTAACTCTGAGCCACACTGAAAGCCTGATGATGGTTGACAATTAGAAGAGCCTTTCCTTTTTTGTTTGTGTTTCATGTGTCATCACATCTGTTCTTATCAAGTCTCTTGCTGGACAGCTAATGTGTTTGCAGCACAATGCAACTCACAGTAATGCCCACTGGCATGGCATAGTGGAGTCTGCCAACATTTCCATGACAAAGCCCTTAGCGCAGGTAGGCTGGCTTCATCTCCATGCAGAAGGAATCAGTCCACATAGTAAAGTCCATAATTTTACATGTCAGTTTTGGATCTCTTTGCTGCCATATCGCAGGCAAAACATTCACCTCAACCCCCACACATAGCATTGAAAGAGTCCCTTTGGCCATCACCCCACAGAACAGTGGGCCAAATTCATCCCTCCTGTCGCTCCATTAAATCAATAGCGTTCTACCCGTGATGAACAAATACAAACAAAAGTTCTTGTATGAAATGTCCCTCTTTTACACGTCTGAATCTGATTGTAGGGCTTGTTTTGTTTACTGAGATTGTAAGCTCTATGGGCAAGGATTGTCTTTTTGTTCTGTGTTTGTACAGTGCCCAGCACAATGGGATCTTTGTCCATGACAGGGATTCATATGTGCTTACAAAAATACAAATAATAATAATGATAATTATCCAACGTCAGGAAGACAGCAAGTCCCCCAAACCTCTTACTTCTTCTACTCCCTCTTTAGTTACTACAATGGGTCAACTTCTGCAGTGATGTAAATGGCGGTTTTACATGTAGTACGTGATGTGGTCAGAGAGCAGGACAGCAACTTCCATTGATTTGGCAGACACTGGATGCAGTGCTCATATTCCATGCCATGCAGCTACAGTCTTTGTACTGCTGGGCAAAATATCCCATCCTGCCCTCTTGGCAACAATTTTATTTTTAATATCATAAAGAAATAAAATGGAAAACAGGCATATAAATTAGGCTTGTTTACATTTCGAACCTGAAAGGGTCATGCATGGGAACTCATCCAATTTTAATAATGTAACTCCTGCAGTGGGGAGGGGACGACTGAGAGTAGTAAGGGAGAATTGGGAACTCCGTATATCTGCTCTTCTCCCTATAGTTATTTTCTGGTGCTGGTCTTTTGCTGTAGGGAACATCTGTGAAGCTGTTTCTGTGCGTGTGGTTCAGAAGCTCTCGCTGTGCTGCATGAGGCTAGGTATGAAATTTTTATCATTGAATACTTTGTATAGTACATTCTTTCCTCCCAAATAATAAACATTGATAATGATTCTACCTAATCTATCTATCTCGGGGCTTTATATGGCTGCTTATCACCAGAGTAATTGAGTGCCTTCCACATGTAATCAATAGCAATAGTGAAATCCCTAGCAGACTTCCTGGAGTCCCTGGCACTTCTCTGTTTGTGGGGGTCACACTAGGGCTACGTTTTTGTCATGGAGGTCATAGAATCTGTGACTTCCAGAGACCGCCGTGACTTGAGCCCGCAGCACCTGGGAGCTGCAGGGTCCCCCATCGCCCGTAGTGGCTGGGGACTGTAGGCCCTGAGCTCCCAGCTGCCGCAGGCAGGGGAGGGAATGCCCCACAGCCCCTGGACATCACCAGCAGCGGGAGAGCCCGTCGCTCTTGGCCACCATGTGCGGCGGGGTCCCCAAGAGCTCGGAGCCGCTGTGGGTGGTGAGGGTGCTTCAGGAGCTCAGAGCTGCTGTGGGCGGCCAGGGTGCACCGGGAGATCAGAGCTGCTGTGGGCGGCTGGGGAGCTCTGCAGCTCTTGGCTGCCATGGGTGGCAGGGTGCCTGGGAGCTTAGAGCTGCAGTGGGCAGTCCGGGTGCCCCAGAGTTCCTGGCCACCGCAGGCAGTGGGGGTGCCCCTCAGCTCCCCATTTTGTCATGCATATTTTTAGTAAAAGTCACGGAGAGGTCACTGGCTTCCATTAATTTTTCTTTATTGCCAGTGACCTATCTGTGATTTTTACTAAACATACGTGTGACAAAATATTAGCCTTAGTCATAACTCTGTTTTGAGTAGGGTTTTTGGTTTTGGTTGGGTAGACTGACAATAGGAGTTAAGCTGATATCAGTATTGTGAGTGTCATTCTATTGGGCAATAATTCTTGAGCATGGATGTATTAATACTTTAAATTGTATGGGCTCTCTGAAAATTAATCAAGGACGTAAATCAGGGAAGTCCTGTAGCCTATGTAATACCAGATATCGGACTAGGTCACAATGGCTCCTTTTGGCCTTATAGTCTATGAACAGTCTTAATTCTTTAATATGTTTTGATTGCATAATGCTACCACATATTTCATGAATCAGGCTGAGTTACAGTTTAGAAATCTCATCAGTTAGAGAATGATACAATCCTCTACAACAGCGGTTCTCAAACTGTGGGTCGGGACCCCAAAGTGGGTCCTGACCCCATTTTAATGAGGTCACAAGGGCTGGCATTAGACTTGCTGGGGTCCGGGGCTAAAGCCTGAGCTCCACCCCCAGGGGACAAAGTTGAAGCCTGAGGGCTTCAGTCCAGGGTGGCAGGACTCAATTTATAGGCACCCCTGCCTGGGGCTGATGGGATGTAGGTGGGCTCAGGCTTCATTCCCCGCATCCTGGGGTCATGTAGTAATTTTTGTTGTTAGAAGGAGCAAAGAAGTTTGAGAACCCCTTGTCTACAACACTTAACTGTTCATTTCTTAAGTCCAGGGGCTATGGAGCATCATTTAAAGTGTGTGTGTATGGGAGGGGGCATAGATTCCCCTCCTCCCACCTGACCCTTCTTTTCTCCTTTAAGGCACCTCCTCCCCCACCAAGTGCCTGACCATCCTGGCCCGTGAGCCCTACACCCAGCACCTCCAAATGTGAGTGAGTGGCATCGCAACCTGGCGTGTGATATCACAGCAACATTCAGGCTTGGCCCAGCCAAAAAATGATTGGGCCATGGCCGAGATGAACAGTGTTTCAGGCAATTGCCTGCTAAAACCTTCCCCTTCTTATTCATGTTTGAAAACATAAAAACTGGGCTCATTCAGGTCTTTATTTTTGTTTCCAGTAACAATTTCAATAACCTCTTACAAGCTTCCCTTAGAAATGTGTTAATTTTACATTATGAAACAGGAAAGAGGTTAAACCATGGTCAAAAATCTATTTCCGAAGGTTCACCTCTGCTGCACAAAGTTTGGAAATAAAATGTCTTTCCAAAGCAATCAATCAGAGGTGGAAAGAATACATTAAACTAAGAGACCAAATTGTAATATTTGATGTATTATTCAAAAGTACACACATTCAATATTGAAAATTCCACAAAGTTATAAGAGGGTGAACAATTATGCTTTCCTGCCTTGATGAAGAAATTGATCTCTTGTTGAAATAAAATTCATTGCTTTCAATTCTGTCATGTGCACATGATCTTCACTCTGTCCAAGAAGCACATGTTTACTCAAATATATGATTGCTTAAATAAACACAGGGGGCTTCTTTTAAGAAGAACAAAAATAACCTCTGGCCTACTTTGGGAATCTGAACACCTGGGATGTCAGAGATCATACATGTCTTGGAGGCAACTTGTTCAGGGCTCTCAGGGAGGGGGGAAGCAATAGGTGTTCAACTTCTCACTCACCTCGTGCCTCTATGACATTAGAGAGATCCTTTCCTTCCCTTCAGAGCTGGAGTTATTGACAATGTCTGCTGCAGAGGACTAGAATCTTAACATTGTAAAATAGCAACTAGCCTCTCAAAAAACCCTAGAATGATAGAAAATTAATATGAAACACATTGAACGGATTTAAAACTTGCTGATAGACCTCAAAATGTAATCGTAAACAGGGAATCACCACTGAGTGGGTGTTTTTCTAGTGGGGTCCCGCAGGGTTCAGTTCTTGCTGCTATGCTATTTCACATTTTTATCAATGGCCTGCAACATAAAATCATCACTGATAAAGTTTGCAGATGACACAAAGATTGAGGGGGTGGAAAATAATGAAGAGGACAGGCCACTGATACAGAATGATCTGGATCACTCAGTAAGCTGGACACAAGCAAACAATATCCATTTTAATACAGCCAAAGGTAAATGTATACATTTAGAAAACAAGAATGTAGGCCATTCTTACAGGATGGAGACTCTATTTTGGGAAGCAGTGATTCTGAAAAACATTTGGTGGTTGTAGTGGATAATCAGTTGAACATGAGCTCCCTGTGCGACACTGGCCAAAAGGGCTAATGTGATTCTTGGCTGCATAAACGGAATCTCAAGTAGGAGTAGACAGGTTATTTTACCTCTGTATTTGGCTGTGTGTGACTGCTACTGAAATACTGTGTCCAGTTCTGGTCTATGTATCAATATCCTTCTGGAATTTTGTGGAGGAGAGGGTTCAAAGAAGAAACATGAAAATGATTAAAGGATTGGAAAACATGCCATATAGTGACTCAAGGGACTCAATCTATTAAGCTTAACAAAGAGATAGTTAAGGAGTGACTTGATCATGACTAGGTTAGTTCTACATGACTAGGTTAGTTCTTATGCTGTTGCTTGGACAGCATAGAGGCCACTGAATGCATTATGTGCCTTCATGATTGCATGTCTGGCGGAACAGGTGTAGGATACCTGAGAGGGACTAGTGTCTGATGCCATCCAGCCATCATGTTTAAGCTCTTCCATGGGTTCTTTTCCATCCTACTTTTGTTGTGTCAAAGTTGAAGATGATTCTTGCAAGGAAATTGGTAGGTATTCAGAGCAGATGCCCATACCACTTTAAAGAGCATTGGGCAACCATCTGAGAGAGCGAGATGTTTATTAAGGAAGAAGATCCCTTAATTTGACTTGAATATGTACCATTTGATGTTTTTGATCATAGTTCGTCTGAATGGTGTCTAACTTTTCAATCCTGGCAGTGAGGGGCTGTGTTTTCAGTCTCATAGATCAGAATAGGGACCAACAAAGCAATATATATCCTCAGTTTTGTCTCTCTACTTACCAAGGTGTTTGGTTTGCAAAAGACATTCTAGATAAGGCACTCCATTACTGATGATGCTTTTGCAGTGTGAGCTTCAAGTTCTTTCTTGATGCCATCCATGTAATTGACTACCCGGGCTGAGATAGGTGGTCACACACTAAGATGCTAGAATCTGCAGAGTGTTTGAAATCACTCACCGGAAGAGTTTTGAATTTACCCAATTAATTTTCAGGACAACTTTTGCCACTGAGCTTTCCATGGCTTTAAGTGCCTGAACCTGTTTGCCCATTCATGATATAACTAGAGTTATATAACTCTAGTTATATCACCAGCAAAATCAGTGCCGGTGAGGTTCATATCAAGATGTATGCCTAAAATGCATTTAATTAGTGTCTGGTTAAGCATGTAGTCTATGGCAGCATTGAAGAGTTCTAGGGTTACAATGCATCCTTGTTGAACACCTGACCTAATTTGGAAGAATATGCCTCTTTTCCCATTTACAGAAATGAGGAGTCATCATATAAGGTTCAGGACATTCTAGGAGGCCTGTGAGTTTCAAAGTGATTCTCTTTCAGAGTCAAACACCACATTGATCTCCACAAATGCAATGTGAATGGGGTGCTTGTACTTGTACATGGGGGCCAAAAATTTGATAATGAGCTCTTCAACCTACCAGAAAAGGTATAACATGCTCCAATAGCTGGAAGCTGAAGCTGGACAAATTCAGACTCGAAATAACGTGTAAATTTTTAACAGTAAAGGTAGTTAACCATTGGAATATTCTACCAAGGGTCATGATAGATTTTCCAACAAGGGCAAATTTAAAATCAAGGTAAGATTTTTTTAAAAGATGTGCTCTAATTCAAATAGCAATTATTTTGGGGGCAGCTCTAAGGCCTGTGTTATACAGAAGGGCACAGCAGATGATCACAGGGTCTCTTCTGGCTTAGTATCTACAAAATACACCTGTAGAGGCCCTCACTGCTGCACAGATGTTCCTACGTTTCACACCAAAAAAGAGCACTTGCAATTAAGTTCAGTTTACTTAAAATTGCCCCACATGGTGTGTGTGTGTGTGTGTTTATGTAAATACATAATTTTCTAATGAGATGCAGTATCTGAAAGAGGTACGCACATAATGTGCTATGTTCTTTCTTGTAATGATTGGTGGTATTACTTCTGCTTTCACAATCCCACCATCCAATTGACAGCACTGATTAAACAAGTAGTGGTGCAGGCTTCTATCTTGAACTGTTAGATTTCACACATTGGCTAAAAAAATGCTAATTAACAATGCATCTTCCAGATTTGAGGTACATTCTCTAAAGTGATGGCTGCAGCTGGTGGCTACGTGTTAAGCCTTTGCAGTTTACCCCAAGTATTAAAATCCTCTATGTTTTTTTCTATTCCTATGAAAATGTTATAAATATTGGGTGTCTTGTCATTTCAGCTTTTGAGCAAAAATATTTCTGTTCTCTACCAGAGATATTTTAATTGAAAAACAAGGTTATAGGATACAGTATTGGCTAAATCAAGACTGAAAATTAATAACATTTTACAGTGGTTGAACTTTGAGACACAGGGTCAGAAAGCGTTAAGCAACTTGAAGGCTAATTGACCCAAATTCAACCTTTAGAGATGTCTTAGTAGATAAGGTTTGTGTTTTTGTGTGTTTACATATATATTGTTAGAGGTTGACAATATAACCAAATAGTTCCTGTCTATCGCTGTATTCTGTTAATTCAGAGATCAATGGAAGATGTTAAAATTTAAACTTTATGTAGGATAGCTCAGTGGTTTGAGCATTGGCCTGCTAAACTCAGGGTTGTGAGTTCAATCCTTGAGGGGGCCATTTAGGGATCTGGGGCAAAAATTGGGGAGTGGTCCTGCTTTGAGCAGGGGGTTGGACTAGATGATCTCTTGAGGTCCCTTCCAACCCTGATATTCTATGATCACTAGCACTTTGGTTCTATGATCACTAGTGTAATATAGTGATATCACTGTCTTGGTTTCTCTTTGAAATATATTGCAAATCACTTGCAAATGGTGGGAGATAGGCAATTACCTTATGTTAATCCATGGAGCTAATTACCATTGATGTTTAGAAAATACGTGGTTACTTCAAAGACACTATTGTTCATCTGAGAACCGTGTGCTGTCAAGAAGATGCCTGGAACTGTATAAAGGGATCTTGGGACCTGATCCTTTCTATCTCAAATCTTCTTATGCTTCATCAGAGGAAGCCTGAGCCACAAGATTAAGATCTTCAATCCCATCTGGACTGCCCTGGTATTGAATATTTGGACATAGGACTATAACCTGATGAACTGATTCTGAAAAAGGACTCTTTGCAATTCCAAAGCTCACTATCACTACTGTAAAAATGACCTAAGGACTCTATTAATGTCAATATGTTGAATAACCTTGTAACCAAGACTTGCACTCTTTTCTTTTTTAAGAAATTTTAGTTTAATTAATAAGAATTGGCTGTAAGTGTGCATTTGGGTAAGATCTGAAATATTCATTGACCTGGTGGGTAATGTGTCCAATCCTTTGGGATTGGTAGAACTTTTTATTTGATGAACAAGATTTTCAGTAATCCTAACCATATTTGACCTGACTGTCTGACAGGGAGCCCAAGACTGGGTTGCTTTAAGGGAACTGGGTTTTTGGCTTCTGGCTAGCCAGTAAGGTATTGTAGAAGCTGTTTTGTTGTTAGCTTGGTGGCTAGCTATGTATTGGAATAACCACCAGTTTTGGGGATGGTCTGCCCCATTCTTTGCAGGTTGCCCTAACTAAGCAATCTCTGCAGGGCTTCCCTGGCACCCTGGTCATGATATAGTATTGGCTAAATCAAGACCAAAAATGAATAGCGTTTTACAGTGGTTGCACTTATAAAGGTAATAGCAATTTTAGAGATCTTACTGGCTCCAGAAGCTTTCTCCATTGTGGGCCAGATTCTTTACTGTCCTCAGAAACCTAGTAGCTTCCACCATGACACTTATGGCCAGATTTTTAAAAAAGCTTAGCTCCCAACATGCTGAGCTTTTTTTCAAATCTTGCAACTGATTATGGTGCCTAAATGGGGATTGAGCTATTTTCAGTGTCTGACCTTTTAAGAATAGGGAATATTTTTACATTGTACAGTTGTACTATCTTGTAGTGCTCACTGACAGAGAGGGCTAGTGCTCTAGTATTTTTGTCTTGAAGATCTGAATTCTTAATTGACTTTTGATAGCCTCCCCCCATAATCTTATTGACATCTGCCTTGATAACAAGACACTGTGCAACTGACATGATTGGCGAACTCCAGAATTTCAAAGTAGGAGTCCTGAAAATGAAGGCATGGGTACCTGGGAAGAGCTATTTGGTAAGTTTTTATGTCTGATTTCACTGTGGGCATTTAAAGGAACCTTTATCACTAGATTAGGGGGAAGGAGTCAGCAACAGATATTCTGAGAGAGAAATTAAAGCTTTGCCTGGAGAAGGGGCACAGTCACGATGACTAGCACACCTCTCCAGAATTTTTGACAGAGTTCAGTACAGGCTGCAAATAAAAACTCCCCTCCCCCAACAAGAATTCAGAGGGAGGTCAACTGTGCAAACGTCGTCTGTTTTTCCCTGCACATGAAAAGCCCCTGCTGGCAAACGGAGTGCAAATCTTGCTTCCCCCTTGTATGTAATTACTGCTGCCCTATCTTTTCTCCCCAATCACCTACCTCATTCAGAGGGCCCCTGCACAATGTGGAAGCTTACATGGAATGGATTCCCTCCCTATACATGTCTATTCTAAGTATGGCAAGCAGCGAGCTCCAATAGCTTTTTAGGCCAGACCGGACATTTATCATCATCTAGTCTGCCATTTTGTATAATGGGCCATACAACCTCACCAGTACTTCGTGCATCTAGTCCATTTCAATTGAAGCAGGATCAGACCGACTCTGGTCAACTGATTACTATTGGAACCAGTAGCCCAACAGACTTGTTGGATTGTTCCAAAACCAAATTGCTGGCTAGAACTAGGAGGAAATGGTTAAGTGAAGGGTTCATGTAGCGTTCATGCACCTGGAAACAGTCAGGGCACACCCTGACTGTTGTGTAGGAGCAATGCACACATTGCTCTGTTCTGTCCAAGGACATGGACCATGAAAACATGGACCATCTGGGAAGTCAAAATAAGGACATCAGCCGTGGGAAGCTTCCTCGGCCGAAGCTCAAGGCCTGAGAATAAAGATTGTAGTAGATAGAGGCTAGTAAATAGGAATATTAATCAAAGTCATATTATTTCCTTTGTTGATGCCTTTTGCGGTCGGTTGGGGTATGTGATGCGCAGGGGGGAGAGAAATAAAAGAGGTGGAAAAGCTGACAGGGGCAATCCCATCAGCAGACCAGCCTGCTTGCTTGCCTAAAGCTGTGTCCTGTCTTGTATTGAACCGCCACAACTGGCGCCCAAACGTGGGGCCCTCAGCACTCACCTCGCCCGGCAAGGGTTTCAGACGCGTCACTCATCCGCTTCGCGGATCCCGGTAAGTATTTTTCATTGTGGTAAGTATGGGAAGTTCCCTCTCTGCTTTGCAAGTGCAACACCGCTGTGAGCTACAGTATTTGTTGCGTAAGGCTCAGCATGACTGTCCCACTAGAGAGCTCACTCTCCTGCTACAGGAGGTGAGTGCCCAGTGCCCGTGGTACCCTGAAGCTGGAACCCTTAACTTAGCGGACTGGGAGCGGTTGGGCCAGACATTGCACGAGGAGCCTCGGGCGCCCGTGCAGGCTTTACATGCCTGGCACCTCTGCCGCGACGTGATACAGCGTGTCGCCTCGGACAGACCCTCCCTCGCGAGGTTGGTGATCTCGCCACCCCCGTCCGCTCCTGCAACCATCCCTTCCCCTGCTTCGCCCCCAGGGCCTCTATTACCACCACCTCCCTGGCCTTCCCCACCGGAGCCGGTGTGTGATCACCCTCCCCCCGTGGGGCCCCCCGGAGGGTCATCCGCGTCTGCTCAGGGGCTTTCGCTGGTGCAACGAATGGTCCATGCAGCGAAGACTCGCTCAGATCTTACAGCGGAGGAGCTGGCTGATCTGGTCTCAGTTTGCCCGGTGACCTGGCAGAATGATGACCAGGGCAACCCCGTGGGCACCTGGACCACTTTGCCATACTTGGTGGTTAGAGAGGTAAAGAAAGCAATTCGTGAGTTTGGCCTGACTAGCACCTTTGTGCGTGGTCTCATTGAGGGGATAGGTACTGGGTACTCCCTAATCCCTGAGGATTGGAAAACGCTGCTGCGCATGATGTTATCACCCAGTCAGTATGTTATTTGGATTAGTGAGTATCGGCAGATGGCAGAACGCCAAGCTCAGGTACATAGAGAGCACGGTATCATTTATGAGCATTTGGCAGGGGAGGGCCCGTTTGCTACTATTGAGATGCAGTCTCAACTCCCTCAGGCCGTCTTCCCCATTATTTCCACCTGTGCCCAGCATGCTTTCAAGAAGGTCCCGGATTCAGGCAAGCCTACCAAAAGCTTTGTCAGTATCCGTCAGGGTGCCTCAGAGTCCTTTTTGGATTTTACCAACAGATTGTATGAGGCTATCCTCCGACAGGTGGATAACACTGAGGCAGCTCACGAGCTCCTGTTAAAATTGGCAGTTGAAAATGCAAATGAGGATTGCTGCTGTGCTCTCCAGGCAGCGCGAGCCTCTGGTATTTTAGAGCTCTCAGACATGCTGCGGGCGTGCCAGAACATCGGCACACAAGCCCACAAGGCTGGAGTTCTGGCTGCCGCCCTGAGAAAAACCGGGAAGGAGGGGAAGCGTTGTTACCGCTGTGGTAAGGAGGGTCATTTTCAGCGGGAGTGCCGCTCATCTAAGGCACCAGCCCGACCCTCCAAGAAGTGCCCCAAGTGTGGGAAAGGTTATCACTGGGCTAATCAGTGTCGTAGCGGGTCGGGAAACCGCGCGACGGGTCCCCCCCGAACCCAGGGCCAAACGGGGGTGTTTCCCACTCAGACAACCGCTCCTCTGCCTTAAAATCCATAGACTCTATGAGGGCGGCAACTGCTGGAAGTGCGGGGCTTGATTTGATCATGCAGGAGGACACTGACTTTCGGCTGCCAGGGGAGGTCTGTGCCATACCTACACAGGTGACGGGACCTCTCCCTGCCGGCTTTGTAGGTCTTGTTCTCCCTCGCTCACATGCTGGGAAACAGGGCTTTTTTGTCATTCCAGGGGTCATTGATGCTGACTACACAGGCATTATTAAGGTTCAGGTGTGGACTCATCTTCCACAGTCGCTCCCGTGTGGACGGTCAATTGCACAATTGATTTTAGTCCCCTATCAGGTGCCAGCTGCGGAGGATCGAGACCGGGGCGGAGGCGGCTTTGGATCGACGCTGGCTCAGTCGCCATCTCACAACACGTCCTCTCCACTTGTTGCTCTAACAATGTCAGTCCGCCCCTCGAAACCTCAGTTAACACTTCTCTTAAATGATGTTCCCTTTACAGGGCTGGTGGACACTGGAGCTGACGTTACGGTGATTCGTGATCTGGAGTGGCCGGTCAGTTGGCCAACAGTTCCTTCTAAAGAGTTGTGGGGGATCGGGGGTAGTAAACCCGGGCGCCAAAGTTTGTCTTGGGTCACGGTCTCTAAACCGGGAGGCCGTGCCCTTGCTACAATCCGTCCTTTTGTGCTCCCTGTCCACCTCAATATTTGGGGCCGTGACTTGCTTACAAAGCTGGACACCACCCTCGATATTAATATCTAATGGCCCAAAACCCTCCCGCACCCGCCATGCCTTCAGCATTACCCTTGGTGTGGCAATCCTTAGAGCCTGTATGGATTGACCAGTGGCCCCTCCGTCTAGAGAAGCTGAGAGCACTTCAGTCGCTGGTGCAGCAGCATTTGCATGCACAGCGCTTGGAACGCTCCACTAGTCCCTGGAACACCCCGTGTTCGTTATTAAGGAAAAATCGGGTGCTTGGTGGCTGTTACATGATCTAAGGGAAATAAATAAACGCATCCAACCCATGGGCCCCTTGCAGTTTGGCTTACCGAACCCGAATTTAATTCCTCAAACCGATCAGCTTTGTGTGTTAGATTTAAAGGATTGTTTTTTCACTATTCCCCTTTGCCACAAGACCGCGAAAAATTCGCGTTTACGGTGCCAGAATATAATAATCAGCAACCCTCTCATAGGTATCAATGGAAAGTCTTGCCCCAGGGAATGCAAAATAGTCCGACCTTGTGTCAGCTCTTTGTGGATCGGGCCCTTGCCCCTTTTCGTGCCCGGTATCCCACACTAAAGGTCTACCATTACATGGATGACATTTTGCTTAGTGGTCCCCAGGTTACGGCAGAACAACTTGAATCTCTGTCCGAGATTCTCGGCCAAAATGGCCTGTTAGTGGCACCAGAAAAAATCCAACGCTCTTATCCCTACCACTACCTCGGACATAAGGTTTTACAAACCTATGCTGCTCCGGTTCGTCCGGAATTAATTCTACCTCAACCCCTAACCCTTGTTAAATTACAACAAGTTTTGGGTCATTTAAATTGGATTCGGCCCTACTTTCGTCTCCCCACTTCAATGCTGCAGCCGTTGTTTGAGCTCCTGCGTGGAGCCCGGGCACCGGGTGCGGTTATTGCCATCACTGAAGAGCATACTGCCTGCATTCGACAGATCAATGCAGCATTGAGTCAGCAGTTCGTGGACAGACTCCCAGAGGTCCGTCCCTTACGGTTGGTTCTTCTTGCCACCCCTCATACGCCAACTGCGGCTCTGTTTGTACCCCGTGCAGACACAGCCGTCTCTATTATAGAGTGGCTATACCTTTCATCCATCCCCCCTCGAAATATTTACCCGTATTTAGATGCCCTATCTGATCTTGTTCATAAAGCCTGCCACCGTGCAATGCAACTTACTGGCACTGATTTAGTTGCCATTGTGCTCCCCTTGTCCCGTACTGAATTTGACTCTTTGTGCCACACCTCCTTGGCCTGGCAGGTTGCTCTTTGTGATTATATGGGAGAGATCTCTTATAATCCCCCTAAAGATCCCCGATTGGTAATTACCCAACAGGTGCCCCTGGTTGTCCATCGTCTTAGTCGCTCTCAACCCATTGTTTCAGCCGTCACTCTTTTTACTGATGGCTCTCCACATCGCGGTGTTGTCACCTATCAATTAGGTGACCCCCCTCATTGGCATTCTCGCTTTACGCTGCCTCAGCGTTCTGCGCAGCGCTCAGAATTGGCTGCTGTTGTTTTGGCCTTTCAACTTTTTGTTGATTGTCCCTTTAACTTGATTGTGGACACCCATTATGTTTATCAAGTAATTGATCATTTACCCGTAGCCCTCATTACCCCTCAGGTCGATGCAGACCTCCTTCGCCTGTTTTTGTCTTCACAGTATCTCATCACCACCCGTAATTTCCCGTACTTTGTTGCTCATATTCGCAGTCATACCCCTCTGCCTGGGCTACTCACTGAAAGCAATGCACGCGCCGATCGCGCGTTACGTGGTGAGGTAAATTCTCTTTTTTCTGACCCCATTGAAAGCCATGCCTTTTTTCATCAGTCTGCCTCTGTTTTAGCCCGCCAGTTTCACATTCCTGCTGATCACGCACGTTCCATTGTTCGTTCCTGCCCCCACTGTGCTGCTGCTGCCCCTACCTTTTCTTATGCCGTTAACCCCAGAGGTACCACAGCGAATCAGCTGTGGCAAATGGATGTCACTCACGTGCCACAATTCCGCCCCTATTTATTTTTACATGTTTCCATTGATACCTATTCAGGATTCCTCTGGGCGACCCCACAGTGTGGGGAAGCCACTCCTAAAGTTATTCACCATCTGCTAGCCTGTTTTGCTGTTATGGGTCGCCCGAGCCAAATAAAAACAGATAATGCCCCAGCCTACTGCTCCACAGCCCTTTCCGCCTTTTGTGTCCAATGGGACGTCCGCCTCACACACGGGATCCCTTATAACTCCACGGGCCAAGCCATTGTTGAACGTGCAAATCGCACACTAAAAACCTTGCTTGACAAACAATTAAAACAAGGGGAGCTGCGTCTCCGAACCTTAGGAGACATTCAGCAGCAATTGCATATCCTTTTGTTCACTTTAAATAACTTAACGCTAAACGCAGATCAGCAGACCCCTGCGGATCGGCATTTTCATAAATCCGAGGTGCTGGAAAGACCACGTGTCTATTACCGTCAGCTGCCTGATCCGCAATGGCTGGGCCCAGTACCTCTAATCACTTGGGGTCGGGGATATGCTGCTGTGTCTCTCCCTACAGGACCGTTGTGGGTTCCGGCCCGGTGTGTGCGACCGGCACTGAAGCAGCATGGCGTGGCACCAGGGACTATCGAACCCCATACCGGAGTTTCAGCTGACCCTGGAGGAGGGCGCGGTGCCTCCTGGGTCGACAACGAAGGGACGGAAACGGAGGAGGCGTAGCATCCCAAGCCAGCCCGTGACATGGGGAGCAGTAAAAGCATTGGTCGCCGCGGCTCAACGAAGACTGGCAGCAAACCAACAGCCAGAGACTCCTGAGACTCTGTTTGTGGCAAATTCTTGCCCAAATTACTGCTAATTCTGTATTGATTGTATGCCTTTTGTGCCTGCTATTTCCTGTAGGGGTTGGCTCGGGAGCGCTTTCTCCGTTACGAGCCCGAATGACATATAACCTATGGGAAAGATTGGCTTCAATAGCAAATGTTACCCACTTCTGTTTATCTAATTCTGTAGCAGCTGGAGAATTGTTGGGTACATGCCTTATCCCAGTATGTCATCACCCTGAGGAAATAGGGAATGAGACGATGCTCGCTGCTTACGCGAATCTCTCTTCCCAATACTCTGGTATGGCTAATTGGGACCCGGCCAATTATACTTTGTCTCACACGGCCATATCGCTCCACACACCGTACCCGGCCGGGGCCAACAATGTCACCTGTGCACGTGTGGTTAACTGCACTAGTACAAGGGTGCCCTTGGGCTGTCGGCAAGTTTCTCAACCCTTTTTAAATTGTTCCCACGCCGTAAATGTTTCATACAATTATGGCCATATCATCCTACCATCAGGATGGTTTTTTACTTGCGGCTCACGCACCTTTAATTATATTCCTGCAAATTTAAGTGATGGCACCCTTTGCTGTCTTAGTAGAATGACACTTATATTGCCTTTTGCTGGTCAAAAACGTAGTAGAAGAAGTGTACCCCTTTCAGATGATTGTATTGCAGATGTTGAGCTTTTTAGTCGTGCTGAGTATACTGCTTTAGCGGCCTCTATTGTTGGGGTCCCCGCGCTTGCCATTTATACAGCCAGAACTTTAAATAACCTGGCATGCTTTGCGGCAAAGGCAATTAATACAACATCCCAGGCAATTGCCCTACTTAACACAGAGCAACACGAATTAAGGGATGCAATTTTGGATAACAGAGCAGCCATTGATTTTTTGCTCCTGAAACACCATCTAGGCTGCTCCACGTTTCAGCACATGTGTTGCTTTAATTTAACTGATAATAGTCACTCCATAGAAACTAGACTGGCCGAATTGGCCAATCTTACAGCACACATACGCCAAGATCTGGGGTTTGAGGGCTTTTGGAATTGGCTTACAGGATGGCTGCCCTCTCTAGGATGGCTGCAACAACTTTTCGGTTATGCTGTGTTTGTAATTGTTGGGCTTATATTTTGCTGCTGCTGTATACAATGTATTCCCTCCTTGCTAAGGCTTTGCAGAGATCCGCCCTGGTAGGCTCCCCGAGTTATGTCCTTGTCTGTCCGGGAGTTGAATCACTTACAAAAGCAAATTGATGGCTACCATGAGATGGCCGAGCATAATAATAACAAAAGGGGGGATGAAGGGTTCATGTAGCGTTCATGCACCTGGAAACAGTCAGGGCACACCCTGACTGTTGTGTAGGAGCAATGCACACATTGCTCTGTTCTGTCCAAGGACATGGACCATGAAAACATGGACCATCTGGGAAGTCAAAATAAGGACATCAGCCGTGGGAAGCTTCCTCGGCCGAAGCTCAAGGCCTGAGAATAAAGATTGTAGTAGATAGAGGCTAGTAAATAGGAATATTAATCAAAGTCATATTATTTCCTTTGTTGATGCCTTTTGCAGTTGGTTGGGGTATGTGATGCGCAGGGGGGAGAGAAATAAAAGAGGTGGAAAAGCTGACAGGGGCAATCTCATCAGCAGACCAGCCTGCTTGCTTGCCTAAAGCCGTGTCCTGTCTTGTATTGAACCGCCACAGTTAAGTTTTGTGTTGAATTTCTATTAGAGTTGCTTGCAAGAGTCCTGTAATTGTTTTCTGTATAATCTTGCAATGTAGTTTTTGTTCAATGGCTAGATAATCATATTAATAATTCAAAATAGGAGTTATTTAATGTTTCTTAAAAGCAACTTTGTTCATCCATTTATATGTCCTAAAAGAAAGTTTTATTTAGGTGTCCTGAATAATGCAGCAAGTCAGATTAGCTGCAGTTACTATATGGTTGTTTTTATGTGTTTGTTTAATTTTATTTCAAACACACACAGTAAACTGGTGCATATGTAATGCCGACAGACCCTGGTCGTCTATCAGCGAGATCGAAGCTGGGGCCTCTGGAGCTAAATGCATGAGCCTCTACCGCATGAGCTAAAAGCCAACTGGCTGTTAGCTAAGATGGTAGAGCAGACTCACTTTATCTCTCTCTCTAAGTGGTCTCAGTGCCACTAGATGGGACAGAGCATCATACTCAGAAGGTGTGTGGGTTACACATACACTTGTGCTTGTATTATCCATGAGAGTTAAGAAATCAAGGGGGTTTGAAGCTTTTGATTTAGTTTATCATATTGATGAATTATTTCTACAGGTACATTGTCCCTTAGGCAATGCAAATTAAATTTAAGCAACACTCCATTTTGCTAAAAAGCACATGGGGGGGGGGAACTAAGGAAAGTTTAGATTTTTTTGTTGTCTAACTAGACCTATAACCCACCCTCTCACACCAAAAAGATCTGCATACAACATCTCATGAGCATTCCATAGTGTTTTTTTGGGGGGAGGGAGGGAGGACATGCATATATTTCATTTAGGATTTCTCTCATGCCTCAGTGACAACTGTTAACTTATTTAGACCTGATCTTGGAGCCCTGAGCCACCCAAAACTCCTACTGATTTCTATGGGCTAAGCTGAAGCAAATGTCTTATTTCCTCTATGATTAAAAAGAGAACTTACGCTTTTTCTGATGTCAACCTGATGCTTTCAGCGAGGACTCAGTTAATTAAAATAGACTAAATTCTTCCCCTGGAATTTTTGATGCTACAGTTTCTAAATACAGGTTTTTTTAATTCAGTGTCACCTCAAAACTGAGAAAAGTGCTTATATAGACAAATAGAGGCAACATTTGTCTTGAACTCCATGATGGTAGCTTCTAGGCAGTGCCTCTTGATAGGCACAATACACAAGGATCAACCCTGGGGGGAGTGAAACAAAAGGCACTTTTGTGCTGCAGATGCTGATACAGACCCTGATGTAAGTTAGAGTAGCCCCAGAGGCTGCTCCAACTTATGGCTGCTTTTCCATGGCTGCCTATGGGCTGTACAGCAACCCAGAATCTGTATAATATAGAGCACCACGATCATACCTCTTTTTATCACCAGTCCTGGCATAAGCATGTGTCCTACACTGGGGCATGTGAGGGGGCCTGCTTATGCTAGCTCTATGCTGCTCCTCAACTGGGGAAAATTCTCCCCCCAGCTTATTGTGGACTCTTTATGCCACTGATGATGCAGCAGATGGAGGCCAGAATGGGGACAAGGATCAGCCCCTGACTCTTGTTTATGTCTACAAACAATAATACATAATATAAAAGCTATCATAAATGTTGCCAGTGCTTTCCTCCGTAAGCTTCTTTCTTTTCAAGTATTTTTAATTCCCTCATTCTTACCACCAGAAAAACCTCCCCCCTTTTTTGTGGGGCGGGGGGGAGAGGGTGTAAAACTTTATTACTCTATGTTAGCAAAAACATAAGATTCATAGACAAATATTTGGATCATTATTTTACTTTGATGGATCCCTATATTTTTCCAGTTCAAGAACCAATTGTGAAAATTAGTTTCAAAGCCCCTTGGGAGTTCCCAGGTTTTGAATTATGCCTTTGGCCTACACTAGTTATCTTAAATGCACCAAGACAATAAAATTGCAAATTGAAGAGCAAATATGCTAAGAGTGAATAATGTAAAATGACAGCTGTCCTACCATTCACTACTGCACCTTGAAGTTGTCTGTATGTTATACAAGACTTTATGAAGTCAAAACCAAAAATCATCTCCACCACTGCTCCTGGTGCTTGCTCTCTCTCTGCTTCTTAACCGTAACATATCCATGATACTGCGAGCATATATGTCTCGCAAATTAACATTGATATTTGAGTCAGTGGATGTGTTCTTTGTGAGCTTCTTTAAAGCTTCACGCTGTCGAAGAGCAGCCTCCTTTATCTTCAGCGTAAAATAACAAGCAGAAAAACGGTCATTTATTATAGCTATAGGCAAAGCCAAGACCAATATTCCTGATAATATACACATAAAGGCCACTACCTTGCCAGTGGTAGTGTCTGGTCTAATGTCGCCATAACCAACGGTTGTCATGGAAGTTGTTGCCCACCACCATGCACAGGGCACACTTGTGAAAGTTGTGCCAGGGACACCTTGTTCAACAAAATACTCCACCGTGGAAAATATAGATATTCCCACAGAGAGAAAAAGCAGCAGCAGGCCAACCTCCTCGTAGCATTGTGCAATAGTCATCCCAAGAGATCGCAAGCCTGGAACACAAGAAATGCTGTCAGTATGTTGATCCACGTAACTGTCTTCACACCTCTGTTAAGAAGCACTTGTTCTGAAAGCTAGACACTTTGTGTTTTATGTTTCTGCCTCAGGAATGCCTTTATGAGAAGGCAATGCTGTTTGGAGAACCAATGGGAAAACATGATTATTCAAGAAATAAAACACAGAGGTCTCTGATTTATGGTCCCTATTTTGAAATAAATAAAAAAAAGATATTGACATCCAGGATATAGATGAATAAGGGGCTGATCTTGAATCATATTAGAGTGAGGGGGAAGATGGGCAAAGACAGGAGTGGGAGATACACATCTCATGCCTTCCTCTCTTATGCTGGTTACTGCCAGCTCTGCCAGGTACATCCCTTCAGTTACAATGTTGTAGGAGTAACTTGTTATAAGGGAAATGATCCATTCAATTTGGGGGACTGGGATCTAGGCATAAGGAGATCACCTTTGTCCAACTTTACAAACCCCTTAGCCTCACTTGCACCCCTATTCAAAAGCTGGGTAGGTAGGGGAAGGGAGCATGAGTGTGCAGAGACTTGCACAGGACAAAGACAAGTGTGCATGTGTGGTAGCTCTTTGCCCCCCCCCCCCAGGGTATGCAGTGCCCCTTGGCTGGCCAGTGCAGGGGTGAAAAAGCAAATACAATAACAGTGCAAAGGAAGAAATGCCACATGCACACAAATTAAAAACAAAATATATCCACAAAACAAGGCATCCTCTAAAGCCAGTTATGATAACTTGGATCTCTGTATTATATCTTCTTGATCACTGAGGATGTTATGAATTCTGACAAAGAGTTTCTCCCACTAATTTTTTAAATAATGAATATTGTTTTTATTTTTGAAGGGGAGAAATGCAATGCTTATAAATTACCCCCACTGAGCTCCAACTAAACCAAATAATGTTGGAAACTAAGGTTGAACTCATGCATTTTTGCATGTCTCAGACAGCCATTGGAGTCTCTGGGACGTTGAGACATAAATGTGTTTAAGATTTCTTGTTGCTTTTGGGCCAATCTCTGTTTGCCAGTGCACACACAAAGCCCTTGGTTTGGTGCATGCACCTCAGAGAGTGCAATTGGGCTCTTTGGTTTTTGGAGAATTTTTCTTTTCCTCCACTCTACCTAGAGGTGAGACTGATACTGGAATACTGTACATAGTTCTGGTGTCCATATTCTAAAAAAAAGATGTTGAAAAATTGGAGAGGATGCAGAAATAAGCCACTAAAATTATCTGAGGGCTGGAAAAAATGCCTTACAGATGTAAAGAGCTCAACCTGTTTCATTTAGCAAATAGAAGATCAAGTGGTGACTTGATTGCAATGTATAAGTATCTTCGTAGGGAGCAAACACTAGGTACTAAATGGCTTTTTAATCTGGCAGAGAAAGGCATAAGAAGAACCAGTGGCTGCAAGTCAAAGCCAGACAACTTCAAACTGGAAAGAAGGCACACATTTTTACAGTGAGGGTGATTAGTTATTGGACAAAACTATGAAGGGAAGTGGTAGATTCTTCATCTCTTGATGTCTTCAGTCCAAGGACGGATGCGTTTCTGGAAGATATGCTTTAGCCAAACACAAGTTATAGGGCACACAATAAGCATGTTCTCAGTGATCAGTGGGTGTCAGTGGCTGTGCAGGTTTTTTAATTTCTTACCATATGAAAGCAATTCTTTTCAAATGATTTCTACGGCCAAGGCAAGCCATGGTTGCTCCAGCACAAGCACACTGAGGTTTAGCAGAAAGGCCATAGGGAGTCCCGCTTTCCTCTTGTGCGGAGGGCTGCAGTAACTTCTCTGTAGGTGCTGGGGAGTGCAGGGAGTGAGTCTTGGTAGCACTGCCAGTAGCACAAGGGGTGCCAGTAACGGTGAGTCTCAGTGAGGCAGAGCAGTGGCCCTGGCCCTATGTGCCACTAGGGCTGTGCCGGGGAAGTGCTAGGTCGAACAGATATATCAAATCCAACTGCTCAGCCCACACAGCCTGCTTTATGTCCCCTTTATGACCACATCCCTTCCCTTCCCCCCCTTCCCTCGGCCTTTGCAGAGGCATAGTTTTGTGTCCTATATGTCTTTATCATCCCCACCCACAGGAATCGTTTGGATCTGCCATTTCTTCACAAAATGTGCAGAGCATAGTGAGCATTCCTCAGTCACACCCCACTACGCACAGCAGGGCTACCCCGGCCCTTCCCCCAACCTGCCCCGCCCTCATCCACTCCCCTGGAGTGGATCCCAAATTCAGTATCCCAAGGATGATGCCATACAGGTAGGTGACTTGACTTATAGGTGGGAGGGAGAGATGTGATTATGGATGATCCCCTCTGTGTGCAGAACTTTCCATATTAATGACTATGTTTATGTATACGTTAGAATCAAAATGAAAAACCCTCACCATTTTGTCATCTTTAACTAACAGGAAGCAGGCTCCAGATCTGTATAGTGTATATTTCCATTCTGATTTACTAGGTTTATCTTAACAGTCTGCTCTGCCAGAAGACGAGAACTGTTTCCGACAACATTCAAATTATAGTGAGCTGCAGTTTTTGATTTACTGCTCTGAGCCTGGGTGACTGGTAAAACTTAAATATCAAAAACTATACAATTAACACCATGGCATTTAAGCTGTTTTGAGCTGCTTACATGTGTAGTTAAGTGGCATCTAATTCTGTATGCTAAAGAAATGGACTACTATTTTCAGTTTTAATGGTGAAGTGATACTTCAATCTCAGACTAGGAGAGTTATGAGGTTTTGATAAGATTAATTCAACTTTTTCCTTTCTATGACAAGAAATCACTAAATTCTATATGGGAGAGAGACAGGTGATGCTAAACCAATAGGATAATAATTTCCTGAATGGTTTTTAAATAAACATATGAAAGATAGAAAGGTGTGACCCCAAAATTCAAAGTGAAGTTCTCTAATGTCAACAATCGTCATTACAAACCTGGGGAATTGCCACTAGGAGCTGTCATAGGGACTGCTA
This sequence comes from Caretta caretta, assembly GCF_965140235.1. Classification (NCBI taxonomy): domain Eukaryota; kingdom Metazoa; phylum Chordata; order Testudines; family Cheloniidae; genus Caretta; species Caretta caretta. Next base: position 32,192,830 of record NC_134207.1, on the reverse strand, counting down.
CACTTCGACCTGCAGGTGTCATTCCATTCCCATGCTATCTCTGCTAGCTAGTGCACTAAAATTGCAGTGGCAGAAGTGGGGGACTAGCCACCTTGAGTGTGTACCTAGTGTTTTTGACCAACAGGTCATTTCCTTCTATCCCTTCTATGCAGATTCAGTTTTATTACTGTGGCAACAGCACCCTGGATAATCTGTAAGGGTTACTATGTGTCTGTACATTTAACTTGCTTGGTTAATTTCTTTTGACCTCTTATGGCCTGTAAAATGCTAAAACCAATACTGTGTTAAATCCATGAGCTAAAGGTACCTGTGGAATGTCTGCCCAGCTTCAGCATACGCAGAGCTCTGAGCAGCCTCAGCACCTGGACGATGCGCCCCACATTCTCCAGCTCTTGAGAGCTCTCCCCACCGCACATGCTCTCCACCAGCAGGGTGATGTAGAAGGGTAAAATGGCCAGCAGGTCGATGATGTTCGCCACGCTCCTCAGGAAGCTCCACCGATCCCGTGTGCACAGGAGCCGCAGGGCAAACTCCGCTGTGAACCAGACAATGCACACATACTCCAGGGCGTCCAGTAGTGGGGGCGCCAACCAGCTCAGCTCCACAGAAATCAAGGCCATGTTGGCAATGGACACGACAACAAAGGCCATAGAGAGGGTGCCAAAAGTCCTGGCAGCTACAGAAGAGCGAGGCTTCTCCAGCATCTCCCAGAGCCTCTGCCTGACATTGGGACAGAGACTCCCAGAGAAATCCTCTTCCTCATCCTGGGCATCCAGCTCTTCTGCATCTTTCTTGATATCCAAGGCTTCACTCAGTTCCTTCCTCCTGAAGTACCTGCGCAGGGAATCCAACCCAAAATATAAACCTTGAATAACAATTTTTGCACTATTATGGAAACTGCCTTTCACATGAAAAAACCCTGCAACCAGAGTAAATCTTCTTAAAGGGAATTTGATAATGTCCTGATACAGCAAAGGACATAAGCTCATCCTTAACTTCAAGCACGTGATAAAGTGCTTTGTTGAGTTAGGGCCATAGAGCACATCCACACAGCCATTATGTTCCTGTGGTGCTCATTCATATCAGTGAGAGCTTTGAATGCGCCAAGATCAGGCCTACAGTTTGGGAAATTATGCCAGAACAAAGATATAAATATGTGCTTGGTACCACATAGCTTTAGATATGTGAGTGTTCTCTTCCCCTCCCTCCCTCTCCCCTATACATATATATATATATACACACAGGGGGAAAGAGAGAGAGAGAGAGAGAGATTGGACATGATAACAGTTTTCAAGTACATAAAAGGTTGTTACAAGGAGGAGGGAGAAAAATTGTTCTCCTTAACGTCTGAGAAAAGGCAAGAAGCAATGGGCTTAAATTGCAGCAAGGGTGATTTAGGTTGCCCATTAGGAAAACACTTCCTAATTGTCAGAGTGGTTAAGCACTGGAATAAGTTGCCTAGGGAGGTGTGGAATCTCCGTCATTGGAGGTTTTTAAGAGCAGGTTAGACAAACACCTGTCAGGGACGGTCTAGATAATACTTAGTCCTGCCATGAGTGCAGGGGACTGGACTAAATCACCTCTCGAGGTCCCTTCCAGTACTATGATTCTATGATTCTACTCTTAACGTCAGTGAGACTAACTGTGAGAGTAGGGGATGCTCATGTAAGGCTGGCAGAATCAGGCCCTATGTTTCTAAACCAACTTGTCATTTTTACTAATAATATTTTACTTATTTTTTATTACATTGCTTACAGTTACAATGCTTAGAAGGGCGGTATATAATCCTTTATACAAAGGTTTGTCCAAAACATACCATTAGCTCAAGAACGTATTTTATTATACCTGTTATTTGCACCTTATTTAAACACTTAGGTCCTGATTCAGCAAAGCAATTAACCATCTTTACTGAGTAGTTACTATGGATTTTAAGCATGTGCTAAATGCTTTGCTGAATCAAGGCCATATTTATGGAACATTTTCTTCAAACAAGGAGATTACCAAGAAACATGAGACAATCCTTCTTTTCATATATACATGCTGGTAGTCAGTACATTTATTGATTGCTGTTGATAGTGAAGCCTCATACCAAGGGATGTGGTGGATTTTCATCAGTCTTTAAATCAAGGTTGGAAGGCTTTCTAAAAATATGCTCTAGCTCAGACACAGGATAAGAGCATGATTCAGGAATTACTAGATGTGATTCTATGGCCTGTGTTATGCAGGTCAGACCATAATGATCCTTTCTGGCCTGAAAATCTATTAAAAAAATCAGTGAAATTGAATTGCACCTTGAAGCCATTCTGGAATAGATACTGTTGGACTGTCAGGCAGTGCAGGTGTGCACTGGTTTTTGTATCGCATTCATCTGATTACAATGATTTTAAGGTAAGCATTTTGGATTTTTTATTTATCATTTTTAGAACACCCCACACTTCAATATTAACAAATAAACCAGGAACCAAAATTAACCACAACCAATAGAATTAAAAGAATAAAAATATCCTAGCACAAACGTCACAGATGTCCATCTTCTCTGCCTTCTCCTTGTCCCTATTTAACATTTTCATCTGCTGTCACTTCTGCCTCAGCCTGTCCCCCCCAGTGATTTCCTTCTGCCTCTTCCTCCTCCCACCCAGAACTCCCAGCGCTACCCTGTCCCTTTAGAGGAAGTCGATGCAGCATTTGCCCAGCCACTGTTCCAATACTGAATCTCATCATCCTGCCCCCAGTGCCAACCTGCCCTCTAGTAAGAGTCATCACTGACCTCTTCTAACCTTTTCCCTCCCCCGTCCAATATCCACTTGTCCATGTAGTGGGAGTTGGTGCTGAGTTTGTGCAGCTCAGCTCCTTCCCCAGCACCCATCTACCCCTGTAAGAACAGCTGATGCTGAATTCCTCCAACCCACACTGCTGGATCTCTTCCCTTCACAACCCAGGGCCTGCCTGTCTCTGCAGCAGGAGTTGATAGTGAGAGCATCCAGCCCACATTATTATTTTCCTCCTTTTCCCAGTGCTCACCTGTCTCTGCAGCAGGAGTCAATGCTGAGCTCGTCCAGACCCCAGTACTGGATCTCCTGCAGGAAGGAGAGGGCGCACAGCTGCTCCATCACATGCAACCTTCCTGTCTGGTAATAATTCAGGATGTAGCGAAATGCCTGTGAGCTCCGGTCGAAAAAATACTCGTTCTCCACCAGGTTGGCATCGTCGCAGAGCTCCAGGAGGCTAGAGGCTACATCCCGGGCAGCGGACACCACCATGGCCAGCTTGCCGAGCCGGGTGTCTGGGTAGCAAGACAGAGTTTGCTGGGACAGTACGAAGCGGCTGCCTCCCACATTGATGGTGAAACAGTCTAAGGTGGGGTCAACTTTCTGCAGCAAGGGCCCCTGCTCCTCCTCACTGCAGAAGACGCTGGACTCCAGGGAACCCAGCGATGTGCTGTCCCCTGGCTCCTGTCCGGTTGTCTGGGAAGAAAGGGACATGCAGCAGGGAGGCGACTTCATCCTGCAGCTGCCAGTAGCAGCCCACGGTCTCCTATGTTAAAAGACACAGCAAAGGTGAATAGAAGACAGCCCAGTTGAGGGAAATGGGCCAACCTAGTTTTTAAGTGTATTTCTTTCATATAATTTCCTTACAGATTCAAGGGGACATTCCTGCCCCCACTTGCTCAGAGCAAAGTGTCCATCTCAGATAGAGCTCAAAAAAGAGACTGAAGTAGCCAAGCAGGATATACATCTGGTTAATAACAAATAATAATGATCCCTGAAATATGTTTACCTTGCATTGGTTTCACACCAATTGGAATTTGATTGATCATTAAGGGCTTGATCCAAATCCCATTAAAGTCAATGGAAAAACTCTCATTGACTTGAAAGGGCTGTAGATATGTCCTAAAATTTTAAAATTACATTGCCTAAAGGGTCATGTTTCATGCTAAGATTTATTTATTACCATAATGAGACATCAACGTAAGATCCAGTTGCTTTGAAATTTGGGATTGTAACTATATGTGCCTTCTTTGCAACTATCCAGGGGAGTATTGTCTTTAGCATTTTAGCATCATCATCATCACCTGTCTCTCAGACAACATTTGATGAGTCATAAAAGAAAGAAAGAAAAAAAAAAGGGCAAATTAAGCATACCGCAACCCAGTAACTCATACACTTTATCCAGCACCATAGCACCTCTCCCATACAGAACTGGAGATGTTAGCCTTCTGCTTTTCTGAGGTAAAGAGCTGGATGCCAACTATATGGAAACAACTCCACAGAGACTTTAGAGAGGAGGAGAAAGTTGTGCATGTTTTGTACTTAAGAATGACCATTAACCAAGGCTACATACGAAATAACCATTCTCTAAAATATCTGCATGCACCAGCTGGCCATCAAAGCTGCCCCTCTGTTTGCAGTCGGTAGCAATAATAGACCTACTTAAAAAGTTAAGCAGCTGGAATGGCTAAAAGTCTAACGGGGTCGGTTAAAATTCCCCCGAAGTATCACAATTTCATCCTTATCATAATTTGTTACTTGCGATACAAGTGTTTTGAAAAGCCCAGTACCGCGCACGAACGCCTGTTGAACACGAGCCCGCTGCAAAGTTTTAAAAGCGGGCTTGCATCTGACTGAGACCTTGTCAAATCTATAGACATGCACGAGAGGATTCGCTGATGCGCTGCTGTCCCGGGGCTGGCGGGCAAGAGCCGGAGGGTTGTTCAAGGGAGGCAGAGCGAGAAACTCTTCTGCTCAGCAGCTCCTTCCCGAGCGCCCGGCGAGCTCGGCGGCGCGATGCTGGGCATAGAGAGCCCGAGCCAGCTGTGCCTTACCTGCCCGGCCGCCTCGCTGCGCATCTGGGCTGCTGCTGCTGCTGGCGGCTCCTCCCCCCGAGTGGCTCCCCCGGCCGGGAGCAGGGCGCGGCGGCTCCGGCAGGGCTCCTCGCTGCCCGCCCGCGCCTCGCCACAGCCCCGCGAGCTCAGCTCCCGGGAGCGCCAGACCCGCGTTCCGGGTCATGTGCTGTGGGGAACTGGAGCGGGGGGCGGAATTCCACCGCTGCGGCCGGCCCCGCGGCTGGGGACCCGCGGGCTCCGTGTGAACGGGCCGGGCGCCGCCTGCACGGGGCAGAGTGGGGGAGCTGCGTGTTACCTCCCCGCGAACCCCCACGGGCACTGCCCTAGAGCCCCCTCCCCCCTAACCCCACTGGCGCTGCCCTAGAGCCCCCTCCCCCCTAACCCCACGGGCACTGCCCTAGAGCCCCCTCCCCGCTAACCCCACTGGCGCTGCCCTAGAGCCCCCTCCCCCCTAACCCCACGGGCACTGCCCTAGAGCCCCCTCCCCGCTAACCCCACTGGCGCTGCCCTAGAGCCCCCTCCCCCCTAACCCCACGGGCACTGCCCTAGAGACCCCTCCCCGCTAACCCCACTGGCGCTGCCCTAGAGCCCCCTCCCCCCTAACCCCACGGGCACTGCCCTAGAGCCCCCTCCCCGCTAACCCCACTGGCGCTGCCCTAGAGCCCCCTCCCCCCTAACCCCACGGGCACTGCCCTAGAGCCCCCTCCCCGCTAACCCCACTGGCGCTGCCCTAGAGCCCCCTCCCCCCTAACCCCACGGGCACTGCCCTAGAGCCCCCTCCCCGCTAACCCCACTGGCGCTGCCCTAGAGCCCCCTCCCCGCTAACCCCACTGGCGCTGCCCTAGAGCCCCCTCCCCCCTAACCCCACGGGCACTGCCCTAGAGCCCCCTCCCCGCTAACCCCACTGGCGCTGCCCTAGAGCCCCCTCCCCCCTAACCCCACTGGCGCTGCCCTAGAGCCCCCTCCCCGCGAACCCCCACGGGCACTGCCCTAGAGCCCCCTCCCCGCGAACCCCCACGGGCACTGCCCTAGAGCCCCCTCCCCCCTAACCCCACGGGCACTGCCCCAGAGCCCCCTCCCCCCTAACCCCACGGGCACTGCCCCAGAGCCCCCTCCCCCCCTAACCCCACGGGCGCTGCCCTAGAGCCCCCTCCCCCCTAACCCCACGGGCACTGCCCCAGAGCCCCCTCCCCCCTAACCCCACGGGCGCTGCCCTAGAGCCCCCTCCCCCCTAACCCCACGGGCGCTGCCCTAGAGCCCCCTCCCCGCGAACCCCCACTGGCACTGCCCTAGAGCCCCCTCCCCCCTAACCCCACTGGCAGTGCCCTAGAGCCCCCTCCCCCCTAACCCCACGGGCACTGACCTAGAGCCCCCTCCCCGCGAACCCCCACGGGCGCTGCCCTAGAGCCCCCTCCCCCCTAACCCCACGGGCACTGCCCTAGAGCCCCCTCCCCCCTAACCCCACTGGCGCTGCCCTAGAGCCCCCTCCCCGCGAACCCCCACGGGCACTGCCCTAGAGCCCCCTCCCCCTTAACCCCACTGGCGCTGCCCTAGAGCCCCCTCCCCCCTAACCCCACGGGCGCTGCCCTAGAGCCCCCTCCCCCCTAACCCCACTGGCGCTGCCCTAGAGCCCCCTCCCCGCGAACCCCCACGGGCACTGCCCTAGAGCCCCCTCCCTGCTAACCCCCACGGGCACTGCCCCAGAGCCCCCTCCCCCCTAACCCCACTGGCACTGCCCTAGAGCCCCCTCCCCGCTAACCCCACTGGCGCTGCCCTAGAGCCCCCTCCCCCCTAACCCCCACGGGCACTGCCCTAGAGCCCCCTCCCCCCTAACCCCACGGGCACTGCCCTAGAGCCCCCTCCCTGCTAACCCCCATGGGCACTGCCCTAGAGCCCCCTGCCCCCACTGGCACTGCCCTATAGCCCCCTTCCTGCCCCCACTGGCACTGCCCTATAGCCCCTTCCTGCCCCCACTGGCACTGCCCAATAGCTGCCTGTAACCCTCCATTGGCCCTGCCCTACATCCCTCTCCTTCCCCCCCCCCCCATGGACATACCCACTTGCACTGCTCTATAGCCCCCTGCTACTCCCCCACTGTCACTGTCCTATAGCCCCCTCCTGCCCATATGGACCTACCCACAGGCACTGCCCTATAACCCCTGCCCTGCCCCCTACTGACATACCCTCTGGCACTGCCTTCTAGCCCCTGCCCTGCCCCCTACTGACATACCCATTGGCACTGCCGTATAGCTCCCTCCTACCCCTGCACTGACATGCTCATTGTCACTGCTCTATAGCCCACTCCCCATCCCCACTGGCACTGCCCCTATAGTCCCTGCCCTGCTCCCCCACTGACATACCCACTGGCACTGCCTTATACCCCCTGCTATTCCCCACTGACATATCCATTGATAATGCCCTATAGTCTCCTCCTATCCCCCCACTGGCACTGCCCTAAGCCTCCGCTGACATACCCATTGACATACCCACCAACAAAGCCCTATAGGCCCAACTGACATACCCACTGATACTGCCCTATTGCCCCCTCCTACCTCCACTGACATAGATACTGTCACTGCCCTATAGTCCCTTTCCCTGTACCCCACTGATATATCCACAGGCACTGCTGTATACCCCCTACCCTCCACTGATGTACCCTTGTCACTGCTATATACCCCCCGACTATCCACTGACATACCCACTGTCTCTGTCCTGTAGCCCCTCCCCTGTCCCTCCACTGATATACCCCCTGTCACCGCTGTATAAACCACCTTCTCATATCCACATTAACATACCCACTGTCACTGCTTTCACATATGTTCCCTAACTGTCCCTGCTGTGTATCCTCACCATCAATCCCCAAATTGTAGCATGAAAATAAATCTAGCTGCTTCCTCTGCACCAAATACATATGGATCAACCTGCCATGTTGCCATCCAGACATGTGAGTGCCACAGAAATGTGAATCTGTGTATTATATGCTCCTTTATGTATTCATTATGCCTCCATTTTATACTCACACGCGTATGCACTGCCTTTATCTATTCACAATGAGTACACTATAGTTACACTGACAAAGCCTTTTGAAAAGTTAAAGAGCACTCTGAAACAAAAAGTATAACCTTTTTATAATAAATTAGAGGAAAATTTTCAAAATATATGGCTTTTATTATGTATTATTTCAAATATGAAGTCTGCATCCCTCCCCATGTTACTAGAGGAGTCACTACATAATTAACAGCTATGATGGGTTCCTAAATACATAATACATTACTGCCTTAAGCCACGCCCACCACCAACAGACAAAACCCGCCCAAGTAAAGGAATCCCCACTATGGGAAAGCTACACATACTGAAGTGCGTATTTCAGTGAAACCTGCCATGAGTAGAGTTCTTGCAAATACTCATGCATAATTTTAAACAGGTAAGTCTTTGCAAGATCAGGGTCATGTTTTGAGTTTACCTCTATCTTTTAAGAAAAATATACTTCTGTGAAGGTGGTATCTATTTTGTTTTAGCTCAGGAATCCTTATATGTATCTCTCCCCAGTATTAACGCTTTGTATTAACTAGTCTTCATAAAAGGGAACTGTGATCCTCCCTAGTGCCAGTGGGGCTTTTCTCACAAAGTTACTTGTTAAGATATTTCTCCAAGGTTAACTTTGTGTAACTGCTATATATTCCAAACAATGTCAATTCTCAGTTGTTGTCAGCAAGGTTCACTGACTTCAACAGAGTTATACCAATTTATACTAGCCAAGGTTCTGGCTCACTGTCTGGGATTTTAATTTTTAGTTAAAAAGAAAGTGAACCAATGTGTTTAAAGTCTGAATTCTACTTTTTCTTATTTGTAAGTTTTTACTTTATTAAAAAGGAATTTTTAGAAAGAATGCAGAAAAAACATCAATTTTCAAACATATACCAATAAAATAAAGCAGAAGTGTTTCAATGAAATGAGGGTATGTCTACACTATGTAATTAGGTCGAATTTATAGAAGTCGGTTTTTTAGAAATCAGTTTTATATATTCGAGTGTGTGTGTCCCCACAGAAAATGCTCTAAGTGCATTAAGTGCATTAACTCGGCAGAGTGCTTCCACAGTACCGAGGCAAGCGTCGACTTCCGGAGCGTTGCACTGTGGGTAGCTATCCCACAGTTCCCGCAATCTCCGCTGTCCATTGGAATTCTGAGTTGAGATCCCAATGCCTGATGGGGCTAAAACATTGTTGCGGATGGTTCTGGATACATATCGTCAGGCCCCCGTTCCCTCCCTCCCTCCGTGAAAGCAAGGGCAGACAATCCTTTTGCGCCTTTTTTCCTGAGTTACCTGTGCAGATGCTATACCACAGCAAGCATGGAGCCCGCTCAGCTCACTGTCACCGTATGTCTCCTGGGTGCTGGCAGACGCGGTACTGCATTGCTACACAGCAGCAGCAACCCATTGCCTTGTGGCAGCAGACGGTGCAATAGGACTGGTAGCTGTCATCATAATGTCCGAGGTGCTCCTGGTCGCCTGTGTGAGGTCGATCAGGAGCACCTGGGCAGACATGGGTGCAGGGACTAAATTTGGAGTGACTTGATCAAGTCATTCTCTTTAGTCCTGCAGTCAGTCCTATTGAACCATCTTATGGTGAGCAGGCAGGTGATACGGATTGCTAGCAGTCCTATTGCATCATCTTCTGCCGGGCAGCCATGAGATGTGGATGGCATGCAGTCCTTCTGCACCGTCTGCTGCCAGCCAAAGATGTAAAAGATAGATGGAGCCTATCAAAACAAGAAATAGACCAGATTTGTTTTGTACTCATTTGCAAACCCCCCTCCTCCGCCCCCCATCTAGGGGACTCATTCCTCTAGGTCACACTGCAGTCACTCACAGAGAAGGTGCAGCGAGGTAAATCTAACCATGTATCAATCAGAGGCCAGACTAACCTCCTTGTTCCAATAAGAACAATAACTTAGGTGCACCATTTCTTATTGGAACCCTCCGTGAAGTCCTGCCTGAAATACTCCTTGATGTAAAGCCACCCCCTTTGTTGATTTTAGCTCCCTGTAAGCTAACCCTGTAAGCCGTGTCGTCAGTCGCCCCTCCCTGCATCAGAGCAACGGCAAACAATCGTGCATCTGAGTTGAGAGTGCTGTCCAGAGCAGTCACAATGGAGCACTCTGGGATAGCTCCCGGAGGCCAATACCGTCGAATTGTGTCCACAGTACCCCAAATTCGACCCGGCAAGGCCGATTTAAGCGCTAATCCACTTGTCGGTGTGGAGTAAGGAAATCGATTTTAAGAGCCCTTTAAGTCGAAATAAAGGGCTTCATCGTGTGGACAGGTGCAGGTTTACATCGATTTAAAGCTGCTAAATTCGACCTAAAGTCCTAGTGTAGACCAGGGCTGAGAGAAACAAGGTTGCACTTCGCTTCCCGGGGGTGCTAGGGATCAAGCATGGCCGGGCTTTTCTTCACTGCAAGAGACTCAGGGAGCAGGACTGCTGGGCTATTTTTCATTCCCTGGGAGACTCAGAACATCAGCTGGTCCTTCTCACTTGCACATGGGGAGCCAGAACAACCGGCTTAGTAGTTTAATAATTTCCCTGGTAATCCTTTCATGAGGCAAAATCCTTGTCTCACTGAAGACAATGGCAAAATCTCCAATTGACATTAATGGACAAAGAACTGCCCATTAGAATTTAAAAACTCTACATCAGTGGACTTGGTAAATTTCCTGAGCTATTTGGCTCCTAGGATTATTAGGTCAGCTGTATGTATTTCCAAGCTTCTACCTTGAACCAAGTCTATTTGGTTTAACGCTCTTAGCTCTGGTTCAAGCTAGAGTGACTACATAATACTGTACTGTTATGCAATAAATGTTCATAACAATTCAGTGACACAGACCCATGTTTGGATTGCCATCCTGCACAAGGCCCCAGTCTGGATCTCACTAATGTGATGCCTTGACTAAATAAATAAATTTCTTTTTTCTGGGAGTCAGAAAAGAAACATTTTGCCACTGTGGAAATATCAGAGTTGCTGCCCAACATGTCTGTTATGAGAATTGAAAATTTGTGGCGATATGAAAGGAGGTGTTACAAAAATCTCATTAATTTCCTATTGCATTGAATGCCTTTTATTTTGTAGTTCTCATATTAGGGCTGTGTTTTTATCATGGCAACTTTGGGGGGCTTTTTTTTTAAGAGCTGGGTGATCACCACACTGGAAATTGCTTGGATTTATACAAAGGTTTATGAAAGCAGAATTTGGCCCTGTTCTCTGGTCACTTACACTTAATTCTCTTCTCACTTACACTTGTGTAAATCAGGAGTAATTCTATTGAAATCAAACTTTATTTTATTGAAATCAAACTGAGGTCTTGAACGTCTTCCTGAAGCATCTCAGTAGCCCACCTCACACTTTTTATTCAATTCCTCTTCTAACTTGATGTCCATAAGAGGTAAGCCTAAGAAAGATGTTATTTTATATTGTTACTCTTTCTTCCAAGACCAGTGTCCCATTTCTGACACAAGCATCTCCTTTCTGCTGAGCAGTAGCAGATGTCCAGTCCAGTTTCCCAACAAAGGAGAAATTAGTCATGAGGAGTCTGAGCACATTCTAAATATCACTTTTTTATTTATTCATATGCACCAGTCCTGGGACAGAGGTGGTCAAATAATATGCAGCGCAATCCCTTCTTTCAGGAGTCTCAACCCAACATTGGCCCAGCTCTCAGTGAGCAACTCTTCCTCATGAATTGACTCCAGTCAAAGCTCCCTTTCCAAGGACAATGGCCTCTGCACAGAACCTTGCATATCTACAAATAACTGCAACACAACATGTCTTCCCAAGACTTAACATTTGCTCACACATGAAGAAAAAGAACTTGGAAAACTATGTTTTATTGTGGTATCTGGTGACACCTGCTGAAACAATATTCATATTTATTAAAAACTATTCAGCAAATAATACCCCTCCTTCCCACAAAAATTGCTACAATAGTTAGTCTAACTGTAACCATTGTCTTTCTTACCCCACCTCACCGTGTTGTTAACTCATTGTGTCATGTGAAATTATGCCTTGATTCTGCAAGCTGCTCTGCCTGGAGTGACCCCCTGCACAGAGACCCAATTAAGTCAACCAAGCTCCATGTGGGCAGACCCTGACCCTGCAAAGACTTATGCACATGCTTAACTTTACACTGTGAACTGTGAACTTTACACACTGTGAATTGCCCTGATGACTTCAAGTTAAATGTGTGTACAAATCTTCACAGACCTGGGGCCCCAGGTAGTGAGCTCTGCTGGGTGGGGACCTTGTGTTTCTGTGAGACTCCCTGCATAATTTGGGGTTCTCTAGAGTGATAAATAAAAATAATAATAATAGTACTAGTCAATTCTTTATTGTGATCTACTTTTGACATGAGAAGACATGGTTGATTCTTTACTTGGATACTGTGTGCAGTTGTGTGATGTGTGTAATGATTAGAGCAAGCCCTCTGTGGAGATTCTAGTTATCTTTTTAATATCACACATTGACAGAGATAGATGATAATGTTCTATTAAGTCATGAGCAAGTTTTTAGGCAGTAAAAGACTTCAGCCTTTGAATAAGTTGGCTCCTGAATCTGAAGAATGAGTTGTTGAAAGCCATTTGTAGTGACATAATCACTTTTTTTGTTTTGTTTTAATTTTATGACATCTAATTGTCACAGCTATAAAAGGATAAAATGTGTAACAACCAGAGGCAGATATGTCTTCTTTGAAAAGAATGATTTAGCCAGTTATAGCTTATAAAAAACATTAGCTTCTCTTTTTAATTCAGGAGCACTCTTTCATCCTCTGTTAATATGACAAATAATGAGATTAGGCACTGCTGGTTATATGACTATTATTTGTTAATTTGCATAACTAACTAAGCAGCACTGTCAGATTTAAAATAAACATATGATATATATGAATAAAATTTTACTTCCAGTGCTTGCTTTTACACACACGCACCATAGCATTGTGCAGGTGCACATGGTGCCTAAATAAAGAATCAATTGTATCTCTTCACATAAAAATTAGATCATAATTGAGTTGTTTGAGTATATGTATATAGGAAGAAAAAGTCTGATTCAATCCCTCTAGCTAGGTAATTATCAATTCAGTATACAGCCTTCACCAGCATAATATCTGATCATCATATATAACAAACAAGGAGAACTGGAAATAGTCATTGTACATTTTGTGTGTATTGAAAAGTGTCACGGTAAATAACATTTCCATTCATAGTAAATGACATTCATCTTTATTATAACTCTATTTACTGTAATGTGTTATCAAGGTTAATGAATTTGGTTCATTTTACCCACATTATTGCAGCAGCAATTTTATCTATTCAACAACTTTCTTCAATTAGAACTTTTGGGGAAACCTGTTTAATCATTTGATACAGCACACAGTGTTACTTGTTTACCGGTTGTTCCTTCATTTGAAGTGGCTTAAGAGAGTTTCATTTTACTTGGGTAATTTGAACACATTGGTGAGCCTCACATTTATCCTTTCAACAGGTTACATTTTCATGACAAACGGTAGCTTTCAAGCGGCTATCATAACTATGATAATACACTTATATAGCATCCTTCATCTGGACATGCCAAAGCACTTTTGAAGTGCACTAGTTAATCAGTCCTCACAACATACTTATGAGGTAGGAAGCATTATTATTAAATAATGATGAACAAAGAAGTTGAAGGCCAGATTGTGATAGTTAATTGCTGCTCTATGTTGGGGTCTGTTCAGAGTTACATTACTCCAGTGGGAGCATCAGGAAACGTCACGTTTCAAGGATGCAGAATGCCTATCAGAGCTCCTTAGCATAGACAGGGACTGTGTCCATCAAATCACCTACATAACATGCACTCCTCTGGATGGGCACACAGCTCTGCTGGCTGGTGCAGCATGGGGGCAGAGCCTTGTTCTCATCTCCTCAGCTTCTCCTCCTGGATTGAGGATGTAAGTGTGAGTAGTCCTTGTGCTTAGGAGAGCACTGTGAATGCAGCTGCAATTGGTACCTGTTCAGGACAGGAGGCACATGGAAGAATGGTTTACGTTCCCTTTCCCACACTTGCATAAACCAGCCCTGACAGATTTCCCAAGGTTTCTCATTAGACTGGTGACAGGATAAGGACAGAACCCAGTCCTTTGGGCTGTGACATGTACAAGTCATCATGTCCTAGAAATGGCTGGGAAAAATAAGACTCTGGAAGTAGGAGCTAAACAACACTTAAAATGAACCAGATAAAAATCTTAAAGGTATTTTTCAGGATGCTGCCTCATGATATATTTACTCATGCTCCTATGAGATAAAGGACTTGACTCTGTAACTAAGTGAACCAAGTTCTATTTTGTTACAACTCAATAGTACAAGAGAAAACACAGACCATCATTAACGTTCAGCGGCTAAACACCAGCTCAGTAAACTGATTAGCCAAGATAACCAACCATATCACTTACTATAGATTTCATCAAAAGAAATAAGACATCTTGCCAATTATTCCAGCATAACATAAATAATCGTAGCTAAATATGGTTGAATACAATTACCAAGGGGAAACAATTGTACATCAGAAATATATTAACATCAAATTAAGTTATCATCTTATGTGACTATAAAAGTATGTTAACCTTAGTTTCTCTCACATCTAGGATTCAAATTACAGTGCTTCAGTGTCAGTATCTCAGGTCTAAGATAAATAAGCTGAATAAAACTTCACCAAGAAATATTTTTATAGATGTTATAGGTGTATGTTTATATGTGAGGGTGTCAGAGAAAATCAGTTTCAGGCCTTGGATTTTGTAAGTCTTTATTATGAAGCAGGATTCCATGGGAGATGGTGATGGGTAAGCTCGACTGATAGCTTGGCTCCTCTTCTGTTCTTGCTGGAGTGACAGTAGTCAGCTTTGCTTCAGGGCTAATCAGACATGTCATCTCAGCAAGCAAGAAACACTTCCTGTCAACTTTCCTCCTTTGTGGGCGTCCTTCAGAATCCATCAGAGTCAGGGATGTCTCACTTGATGCTATTTATAATGTCTGCACAAGCTCTACCCTTAAATTATTCAGCTCTCAGTTTTAAGATCCCACTGCCTGAGTTCTCCAAGAGAGTTTTGCAGTTTCTCATTTCACTAGGTGCATGGGCAGCACATATTGTAGGCTGGGGGAGGCTCTGCCTCCCCAAACAGCCCCGCATGGCCCTGCCCACTCTCCACCCAGAAGGCTGCATCCTGCTTGCCCTTCCCCTTTGGCCCCAGCCCAGGCCGACTGGCTGCTCCTCTTCAGGGAAGCAGGTTGGGGCTGGGGCTAGAGCTAGGGCTGCTGGGGGGCCCCCGGGCACTGGGGCTGCGCTGCTTAGTGCGCAGGGGGGACTGGGAGCACTGGGGCTGGGGGGGGCACCCACCAAGTGCTCAGAGGCTTGAGGGGACTCCCACTGCCCGCCTGGCACTCGGGGGGCCACTCTCCTGCCCGGCACTTTGGGGGAGGGGCACGGGGAGGCTGGGGGGACTGTGTACTGCCCACCTGGCAATTGGGGGCTGGGAGGGGGGAAATCTGGGCTCCAGTGGGAGAAGTGGGGGCTGGAGGGGCAGGGCCAGTTGAGGGCTAGCCTCCCCGAATTGGCGGGCCACCTACCACCCCTGACTAGGTGTACCTGTCTCTATTTTCTCTGGTGCTATTTGTTTTACAACATTAAAATTTGCAGTGACTAACGCTGTGTCTACACTACAAACTTCAGTTAATGCACGTTACATCAGTATACAGCTGCCAAAGTTAGTATATCACTTGTGCGCACTTGGCTCCTTGCACTGCCAATGCGCGTACTCATCAGGAGTCCTTGTATTGATGCACAGGGTGATGCAACACAGGTAGGTATCCTAGTGTGCCACCATCTGGCACAATGCCTTTTGGGAAATGTTTGTGGTGTGTTATGGGATAGAAATTACTCATCCCGAGATATCTAGAAACTAGGGGATCAAGTTCCCAGCATGCAACTTTCTCCATCCCACAATGCTATCCATATTCCATAGCTTTCACACCTTAAAACTTGTGGAGTACTTTTCAGTGTATGCCATCTCTTACAGAAGCATGGATCCAGAAGAGCTCTGCAAAATTCTCATGAACATTGCAAACATACAGTGTATGTAAATGTGACTGGGTGTTTTCATGCAGTTATGAATCATGTGGTGCTCGTTTGCATTTACAAATACTGTTTGTTTTGATTATCACTATGCATTTTGCAATATTTGTTGTGAACAAAATGAAAATAATTTGATTCTCCAGAAATAGAACTTGATGGAATGTAAAATTATAGTGCAGAAAATTTATGTGCAAAAGAACCCAACCAATCAAAAGAAGCGTTCTCCCCCTTTCCCATTCCCGCCCCAACCAGGCAGTTATATACATTTTTAATGGGGTGTAACTTTAAAATGTAGTAAACATGTCTGTCCATTTCAATGCACAGGTGTAGTCTGTTGTGGCTACACACGCACCAGGCACAGGGTCAGTGTTTGTGAAGTTGTGGATTTCTTTGCTGTTCCCTGGTGTGGAGTGATAGGGGTAAAGATGCAGTCCACAATGCAATATGGTATGTTGGGGAATGTAGAGAACAGTGACTGTGGAGTTCTCCAAGAACTGCAAAGGATGAAGAGTCCAGGATTTTTGGACCTGTAGGTGAACCAGCATCTGGGTTTGTGGCCTGAGAAGGTCCACTATGTCCTGATGCATTTCCTTCTACTTATCCTGCTGGGACCCCTGGGCCTTTCTCCTCTCCTCTCTCTTTTTCACCATACTGTCAGTCATATTGGCCCTCCAAGCCCTTTGCGTACAGTCCAATACAGCATTGGCTTTTGGGATCTCTCAGAACATGTCTTCCCTAATTCTCTTCATCAGGGCTGGGCATTCTGCGCAGGTAGAAGGGGCACCCTGCAAGGCCTTCATGCCAGAAGCTGCTGATAAAAACAGATGTACCATTGGATTTACAGTCACAACAGAAAGGGAAAGAAAAGTTCAAAAACTCCCTTCCTTTTAATAAAACACGCTTATTGACACTTCAGCTTTGGAGTGCTTTGGCCCAGCACTGCTCCCCAGCCGCAGCCACCATGAGTATGGCTTGCCAGGTGTGAATGGAAGGTGGGGGGCGGGGGAAAAGGCTTTTCTGTTGCAGAAGCAATAAAATTTCAGTCCCTGTTCCATGGGTATAGGGGAATGGCACTGAATATTGGCACTGTTTTCCACAGATGGTGGTAATTTTAGCTGATATCTCACTCCTGACAGTCACAAAGGTGCAGAGAAAGGTGCTACTGGCTTTCTGGAAATGCCCGGGCTCATATGCTGCTAGTTGTTTACTGCAAAGGTGCCAGACAAACTCACCATAGGGTGGTGTGGTAAGTGTCCTACCATAAAGGAAGAAATAAGGTAGCCATCCCTAGAAACCCTGGAGAGACGATTGCAGAGTATCTCTATGAGAGTTTCATTGAGATCTCTCAGAAGGATACAAGGGACACACCCGTATACATAAAGGAAGTGTTCCGCATGTGCCCTCACTCCCCACACCTAACCCAACAGGGGAATGAAAAGCAGGTGCCATCTCTATCTGTTTGTTGTACCTCTACTTCTTTTTGTACAAGTAAAACAATGAAATTTCAATACCTTTGTCTTGTTATCTTGAGGATGAGCCAAGTGCTATTTTTAAAGATGGTAAAGAAAAATGCATGAACACACTAGCCAGTTCCCTTCCCCTTCATCAGGCTCATCAATGTTTGCCTGGCAGGACTGGCTAGACCAGTGGTTTTCAAACTTTTTTTCTGGGGCCCAGTTGAAGAAAATTGTTGATGCCCCTGACCCAACGGAGCTGGGGATGAGGGGTTTGGGATGTGGGAGGGGCTCAGGGCCAGGGCAGAGGGTTGGGGTGCAGGAGTGAGGGCTGTGGGGTGAGGCCGGAAATGAGGGGTTCATGGTGTGGGAGGAGCCTCAGGGCTGGGGCAGGGGATTGGGGTGTGGGGTTGGGGCACGGACTTACCTCTGGTGGCTCCCAGTCAGCGGTGCAGCTGGGGTGCAGAGGCAGGCTTCCCGCCTGTCCTAGCACCATGGACCATGCTGCACCCTGGAAGCGGCCAGCAGCAGGTCCGGCTCCTAGACGGAGGCGCGAAAGTGGCTTTGTGCAAGTCTCGCCTGCAGGCACTGCTCCCCCAAGCTCCCATTGGCCGCTTTTGGCCAATGGGAGTGTGGAGCTGGTGCTTGGGGTAGGGACAGTGCATGGAGCCCTGTGGCCCCCCGCCTAGAAGCTGGACCCGCTGCTGGCCACTTCTGGGGCACAGAGTGGTGTCAGAAAAGTTAGGCACTAGCTTGCCTTAGCTGGGCAGCACCACCAGTGGGACTTTTAACATCCCGGTTGGCAGTGCTGATCAGAGCAAGGTGACCCCGTGCCTTACATGCCGCGACACAGAACAGGGTCACGACCTACGCTTTGTAAAAAACTGGGCTAGACTATGGTGGAGTCTTGAACAAGTCCTGGCTTGTGACATGGAGTCCCCTGCTGCATCTCTCCCCACATCCTTCTCATCCTCCTCCTTGCTGTTCACAGAAGGGATCTCTGTCGTGACGTCCTCCAAGGTGTCCACAGTAATGTCAGGGGTGCTGATGTGGTCTCCAGCTAGTATGGCATACAGATTGTTGTGAAACTGGTGGGTCTGTGGAGAACCACCAGATCTACTGTTGGCCTCCTTGGCCTTGTGGTATCCCTGGTGAAGTTTCTTTGCTTTCACACAGCATTGCTGCTGATCCCTGCCATATCTCTTTGCCTGCATCCCCTGTACACTCTGATCATAGATGCGCATGTTTCTATTTTGTTCGTAGCTGTGGTTGCAGAGCCTCTTCTCCCCACAGGACCAGGAACTCCAATACTTCCCATCCACTGCAGGCAGAAGCACATCTCGTGAATGGAGCTGACAGTCTGCTGTGCAGTTTCACACAACCTGGGTGAGCTGCTAGGTGTGCCCACACCGTGGGCACTCAAGAAAAAGCATTTTAAAATCATGCAGTGGCTTTAAAGAGGGGTAGGGTGGCTTCTAGTCTTGGTGAACCCTGGGCAACGGAGTTTAAAATTGTGACCAGAGAAGTAACTTGCAGGGAATGGGGCATTGTGGGGCAGTTGTGGGAAGACTTAGGGATAACACAGATCATGTAGCATCTACACTTGCACTGTATTGACCTTGGTAGGTCAACTATGGCTCTATGCTATTTGAGGAGGTGGTTTTACTGCATTACTATAATGGAGTGCATACATCAGCTGGAAACAAATTTGAATGTACAGATAAAGCAATGTACATTGCCTTGTGATAACCTAACTTGGTACAGTAAACCAGGCCTAACTTCTTGTTAGTTCACTCTTTGCCAGTTGATTACCATGCTCTTAAAAGCCGCAATAGACACATTACTTATAATGCTGCTGCCATTACATGCATTTTTTTTTTTACTCTTCAGCTAGGTTTGTAAAGTCTGCTGAGTTTTAGCAAGTCTTTAAAAAAGTCAATACTACATTAATATTAAGGAAGAGTTCTTCTTTCCAGCATTCCTAGGGTGAGTAATTAGTTCCGTAATGTATGTAAAACAAGGAATAATATAAAATTATATAAACATAGATCGATTGACTTGTTATATGCATGCTCTCAGATATGATTGATGTAATTTCTTTTATGTTTTAGAAGGATGCTTTCATATTTTCTGCTTAAGATTTTAAATGTAACCTTTCAGTTGTACCTATATGGAAATATTTGGGTGAATTTCCAAACCTTCCTAAAAGGTGTATTAGATTAGGGAGGGAGTCAACTTTACACATTGGTTAGTTAAGCCTCCCCATTTCAGATAACTATCCAGAATGCTGAGTGTGAATTAAACCTGGGCTAGAAATACAAGATCAAATTTTCTCATAAGAATTGTGTCAATTCTGTTTTCAGTTCCTGATAAAAACCTGAACTGCACAGAGGTATTTTCAAACATTTCAGAATCTTTACCTACTAACTGGGCACGTAGGGCTGATCCAAAGCCCACTGAAGCCAGGCAGTGGAAAACCGATTTCAATGGGCTTTGGATGAGGCCCACAGATTGGCTGTGTAAACAGGTGTTCCTATATTTATTACCCTGGTCCTACCTCCTTTAGTCCTTCCCTTTATTACACTTGCTTGTATCTTGACTTGAATTACATTATAAGCATATTGAGCTTAAGCTTAAACCCATGCGCATTTGCCAGATCGGGTGTGCCTACCATTGATTAATGACTCAGTATCATATTATGTGTTACAGATGTGTTCTAGGCAAAGTATTTTGACTCTCATCAGTGGCATCAGTACTTTCTAAGTGCTTCCCAGGATTGGGGTGTAAGTATGCTTTTTTATTCCTGCAATATGTATCATTTTCTATTATTTCAATAGAAAAGAATATTTTCAAAAGTGGTGGAAGAACTGATGCTAGGGTAGAGCTGTATTTCATTCATTATATGTAATGGAATGCGGTTTAAACCGCAATTGGTTTGGATAATTCTGGCATGGGTTTTAACAGTGGTTAAGGCATTTTTCAGCTGGCAAGCTGAGAATTATGGGCTGCTGTGTGCTTGTCCTTCCTTTTACAGTAGTGTTGGCTGCTGAGAACATTCAACATCAGTGCTTAATATAGCATGCACCACCTTGAGTTCGTTTTTAATAGTTTAGACTCTTAAGGGCCACAGACTGCTTCTGATTTACTTCACCAGCTTGCCTTGTGTTCTATGGATACCGAGACAAAACACTGTCCTAAGGAATTATCTGCCGTTTAGTTTTATTTGTCCCTTTACTTTATTCCACTTCTGCATGTGAAGGCTCAATATAATCCTAGGCTCGGTCCTATTTATTTATTTATTTACATAAAGAATAGAATTCCTGTGCTGAGATCATCAGGTTTACCTAATAACAGTGAGTTATAGGAATGAATTCATTCCAGCCCTTTCACAGTTCCATTACTAGCAACTTTTCACAACTTTAGTAATTATGGGCTCAGTGCCCTGGTCAGATTCCGTTACTTTGTGCCACTCTGCTGATGCAAAGCCGCCATAAACCCACTGAGCCTGAGGTGTCTCTTTGGGTGGGGAATCTTTTACTGTTGGAGACACTGTCGGTGCTTCTTTGCCATTCTTCTTTTGGGCACCAGCTAGGGGAAAGGGCCAAACCCTGGCTGCCAGGACTTAAGCTGCTCTATTTTATCCCAAGGCTGGGAATCATTGATGGACCCACAATACAGGTACTGGCAAAGTGATTTTATCTCAGACTTGTGCCAAGCACTATTCAGCTGGACTGGAAATTTTGTTAAACCCCTTAAACAAATCAACTGTTAGATCATCCAAGTTAGGTTTTGGCTTCCCGACTTCCAAGAACACTACTGTATTCCCTAAATGCATTTATTCCTGTTTTCCCGTGAAATAAAAATTGCATCTTTAGCACCCTTGGGGCCAAGATGGAGTCTGCTCTGCAGGCACCTCTGGCCAAGAAAAGGCGCACGTGGGAAAACTCCCTTCAACACCAGGGCACCTGTTCCAACCCCTGCACCCTCCTTGGTGAATGAACACACACAAATAGTACAATGAATATAGGAAAGGGAAATATTTTTGGCTGAGGGATGAATAGAGACAACACAGGAGAGAAGACCGGGGGAGCAAAAAACAGGGTTACATTCAACATGAGGCCCCATAGGCCCAGTGGTACCACAATACAGAAGGGTAGACACCAAGAAATGCATCTACATTCAGAGTTCAGGAGTCCTGGGCAGAGTTCCAGTCCACCAGTGAGTCTTGGATACTCCTGGTTGTCTTCAGCACCAGAAAACTTTCCCAGTAAACCCCACCCATGTCCTCTTTGGCTGTTCTCTGCAAACCCACACAAAGTGACAACTAGCTACAGCCTCCCTTCTTATTCCCAATGCAAGGTCACAAGCTCAAGTACTCACACACCCGATACAGCTTTGGGCATCAGTGATACTGGGTCCACCTCTGGTTTGTCTTTGGGTGATTCTTCCCTGGCACAGTACTCATCCTGCTTCTTGTCCTGGGGTGTCCCCAGTTGACCGCTATGTCCCTCCTAGGCTTCAGGGAGGTTCTCAGCTGCTTCACTACATGAGGGCCCGCTTACTGTAGCCCTCTTGTCTGGAACCACACACACAACTGTCACTTTCCCTCTCTTCGCCCCTCAAACAACCAGCAGTTCCTGTGCCTTAGGACAAGGTTTTAAAGGGGCCATTCTCTCTAAACCCCAATGGGGTTACAAAATATTTAGGTCTATTTTCAGCTAAGACTGTTTTTGTCATAATGGTACTTGCCAGTCTATGTCACATAGTCACACTGTCAAGATGGGTGAGGCAAACTCTTTTATTGGACCAACTTCAGTTGGTGAAAGAGGCAAGCTTTTGAGCTACACAGAGCTCTTCTTCAGATCTGAGAAAGGTCCTCAGAAGCTGATACCTATGTGAAAGGGAGACAAACAGTCACATATGGACTAAGGAGTAGAACTGGTTGGCTTTTTTGGGTCAAATTCCCAATTTGTCAAAACGTTATATTCCCATGAAAAGTTTTGGTTTTGACAAAACTTTAGTCAGGAAAAGTTTCCCTGGTCTAGGTTGGAATTTCTAATCAAACACAGAGAGGAACTCCTGTCCTGAATAGCCAATAGCCCAGTGGTCAGGGCACTCACCAGAAAAGTAGGAGACACCTGGTGAAAGTTTGTCATTATGTAATTATATTTTTATATAAAAATAAGTAAAATGAAAAAGGAAAAGAAAAGGAGACATACATATGAATTCCTTCCTGGGAGGAATTATCATCTCACAGCCTGTTCACCTAGCACATAAGATTTGCTTTGGAAATATGCATTTAAACGAGCTATATTTATTGCATGGCTTTACAAGTTACAAAACTTTCTGTATGATAGTAAAAGCTAACCCACCAGGGAGACAAGCTTTTGAGTTTACACAGAGCTCTTCTTCAGGTCTGGGAAATGTACTCAGTATCACAGCTAAATACAAGATGGAACAGATTGTTTATCATAATTATTTAACACATATTTTAAGGGACCATTCAAGATGAAATGGCCCATTAACACCACTCCGGTCATGGGGGGGGGGGAGGAGGAGGAAAGAAGAGAAAAAACTAACTAGGAGTTTATATTGCAAACAACACTGTGGTATGTGTGCCAGACCAAAAATCAGTCATGAGCAGGACCAGCCAAGTTTAAAAATATAGATAGGCCAGGTCTTCAGCTGCTGTAAAATGGTGTAAGCTTCACTGACTTGCACGAGAGCAATGGTGTAGCTGGGAACCTGGCCACTTACCTGTGAGGGAACGGCTTTGATGACTTCACTAGTTCATTGTATCCGCTGTGTCATCCCACCAGTTTACATGAACTTTGAAGTTCAAAAGCATTATGGGCCTGAGCTGAATTTCGCTTACACTTACGTAAATCCACTGAGTTCAATGGACTTCTATTTATGTCAGTGCAATAGAAGAACCAGATTGTATGTATCTTAAGTATTAATAATCTATCCCAGGAATGCCAGAGACTTGATTAGCCAAACCCCAGTTACAAAAACTCCTTATTGGACACTGTCCAGTTGTGACTATCAATGTGTTAATTACATTAAAAAGTCTCTTGATTATCCAAAGGCTCAGTTATCTGAATCCATTCAGTGTTTCCTATACAGGCTGGTATGGAACATGAAATGGATACTGTGTAAAGATGGACCTACTTTGGAAAGCCACCAAGGGAACAAGGTAGCTTCTTGATATAGGTGGTAACTGCCCCATTCATTTCAATGAATGCTAATTGTGAATCTCAGATAGTAGTTCATATGTCAATATTGTTCACTATTTCACAGGAACATCCAGTTCCTGTGCTTATTCAAAACTTCCTCCCGTGCTTTCCCAGGCACCAAAAGCACTAACTGCCCCCTAACCAACTGCCATCCAGACCTTCCAACTTCCCCCTCAACATTTTATGTGTTGCCAAATTCAGCAGCATATTAAAAACTGAAAAGCAAGTTAAGATAAACATAGATAGCCAATTACATTTTCAATGGAAAAGTTCGGAAGCAATTTAAATTGAAAAGGAACATTTTGTTTTGACTTTGGTTTCATTTTGTTTTTACTTTCAATTTTTTAAAACTTTTCAAACTTTTAAAGTTACTATATTTATATATATATATATATATATATATATATATATATATATTTCTACAATGTTATTTTATATTGGTACTATAATATTGACATTAAAATGAAACATTTCAATAAGATCATTTAGATGCTTCCAAAACACCATATTTTTTGGAATTTCTATTCTGCAGTAGATTTTGAAATTTTGACTTTTCATTTAGGATGAAGGGAAATTTCAAAAGGTTGGAATTTCTGATGTGATGGAAATGCCATTTTTTCGAACAGCTCTAATGCCAGCTCTCAAGCCCTTTGGCCAGCCTTTTGATTCTTTTCCAAGTCTCACAGTATTAGGTGTTTTTCTTAAAGCTCTTGCTCTGGGATTCATGTGATAATCTTATTTTAAAGATTCTAGCCCTCATGGCTGTGAAGTAAAGCTTTGTTCAAAAACCAGAATGGAAATAAAAAATAACCTCAGATGTACTATTTTTAAGCCCTTATGAATCTTAAACCAGTCCCATCACTTTTGGCACCTAATTAATACTTCTTGAATGCTTGAGGGTAGCAATATTATAGCTGCAAATAGTAAGAAGCAGCTTGTAGATTCTGTTACAATCTATACACTGTGCTATGCTTATGCTAAACTATTGTCTCCATCCAGTGATCAAATACTCTTAGCAGGGAAGTTGACATTAGGTTTAATTTGAGCCTTAGAGAGAGTGTGTAGCTTAGGAGAAATGACAGAGGTAGAGCCCTCAAATGTGAGGATATCCACTTTATATCTGTGGATATCCATTGCCCATGTTTGCAGATCACAGATCAGATGCGAATACAAATTTTGTATCTGGGCAGGGCTCCAGACAGAGGCTGACACACACACAGAAGTGGAGATCAGAAATAAAATGAGAGCCTCCTACAACCATGCTCCACAATCTAAACATTTTCCCCAAATTTAACTTGAAACTTGTTCTGTTTTATTATTGGATTGAACCAAACAACCTCCTCCCCACCTGTGATTCTTCCCTTTTCCTATAGCAGTAGATGGTTCAAGCTATGATAAGCATCTGTAGCTTTCTGCTCAAATCTGGGACCCAGAGGGGCATGTGAAGGTTATACCCTTGTTACAGATAGATAGTTACCCCCCTCTGTTTTAAGCTCAAGATGCACTGTTTCTACAGGGCAGACATCCTATGTTATAAGTCTATCCTATGATTAATGGAAATAGCCAGGGTTCAGAGAGTTTTCAAAAAGATGCAGTTCAGAAGGCAGATGATCACTGATCGCCATAAAGTCCAAACAAACTGTTTTATTCTCAAGTAGTGACCCACTGACCCCTAAAGAATTGTACTGGGGAAATTGGCAACAATCTGGGAGTCAGAAACCTGGGAACAACAAATATCTTTAGTTTATCAGTACCAGGGACAGCAGCTCACATGCATCTCACACTTATCAAATAAAGGGCATGAGTTTGAAGCCCTTCTCCAGCGGTGTGGTTACTCTGTGACACCCTTTTGCAGATAAGCCCATCTGGTACAACTACAGATTTTGCCTACTGGCTAGACTGCTCATGCCCCGTTCCATTCAATGAGGATTTCTGAATTACAGGTAGCTGTGTGATACGACATTAATCACGGTACCAGGGCTCAGGGAAAATAAACTTTGATCACACCTTATCTTCTTCATAGCACCTTTCATTCTGCAATATGCACGTGGAAGCAAAGGAAATCTATTTTGATTTTTCTAAAAACATAACAGCACAGTAAATTTTAGAAGAGTGGCTTTGCAAGAAGTCACAAAGTTTATTTTATCTCAGTTTTATGAGATTACTACCTCAATCTGCCTAATTTATCTAGTGCTCAAACTAGCTTCTCTTATAAAGAAAAACACCCACAAACCTCTTTCTAATTTCCCAGGCCAAATCCTTTACAGTACACATGAAAGGTTAGATTCATCTCTATGCTCCAGTTGTCTTGTGCTGGTGATGTAAAATAGCCAGTATGGTGATGTAAAATAGCCAGTAACCCTACAGATGCATGAATAAAACACTGCAAGAAGTCAACTTGTTAAACAAGAAATGAACAGAATATTTAGCAGAACATAACTATATTGGGCAAATTTACAAACCACACATTTGTTTCACTAACCATTTTATTCATAAATATGAATATGAAATGAGTGCATCAACATTGCCATCTGCTGTTATCTTTGTGTAATACTTTCTACACTTCTGTCATAGCCTAAAGCTTGGGGTGTGTTAATATTAAAATCGAAACAGTTAATAACCACATAACTACAATTAAAGAATTCAAGGTAATATACAGGCAAAACAAAGAGCATCTTGTAATTATATTGTTAATAGCATGCAACTTTAAGTGAGTAATTGATTTTTTTAATTTATTTAGATTTCTTCAGGGTTTAGTTGAAACTCTGGATAATTTCCACTGTTAAAAAAAACCAGCCATATGCCCATAACATTTTCAAATAAGCAATTAGAAATAACTAATTGGTCTGCCTGTTCAGTAACAAAGAAATCAATCTGAAAACAACTCAAAAGCCCACTATGCACATTGGGTAAGATTTTCAAAAGCATCTGAATATCTTTGGATCCTAGGACCAATTTTCAAAAGTGACTTATGCTCCTAAGGGCTGGATTTTTAAAGGTATTTAGGCACCTCAAGATGCAGTGGGTCACACTTCCAACATGCTGACTGCTGCCATCTACATTCTGGCAGAAAGAGACCGCTCCAGAAAAAGCATGGTACCATCTGTCTATCACTCATTCACCACCTCTGGGGATTCCTGTTAAGGTCCCCTCCCCCTCTCCGTCCCCCCCAACAGTCCCTGTTATGAGGTTAGTATACTGTTTTAACCTCAAGATGCAGATACATGCCTTATGGGATTTTTTAAAAATAAACAAACAAACAAATAAAAACAACCCCCCCCACACAACAATGGGAATCAGGTGCCTTGGAGCTTTTGAAAATACTTCTAGGTACCTATCTGCATCTTAGGCCCCAAGACAGCATTGATTAAAAAAAATCTGTGCCTAAGACACTTTTGAAAATGGGACTTAGGAGCCTAAATCAGTCATGCATTGTGAAAATGTTGCCTTTTATATCTGCTAGCTCCAAGTTTCCCATTTTGAAGTCTAACCCAGGTACTTGGCAGGTGATGCCAGCAGGAGAGAGACAGCATAGAGCAAAGAGAAATTTTCCAGAACAGTGGATGGCACTGTACACATGTGCTAAAAAATCCTAACCGTCTGCACAAACACTAACATGTGCCTAAAAGAAGAGAGGGAAATTAAAAATGCAGTGTACAGTATCATTTCTCTGTCTGCCCAAGGATAGACAAGGTCATAAGGTACAGAAAAATGCTTGTATGTGGAATGTGTACATTTAATATTGGGCCTTTGTTACAATACCTAGTTACTGCTCATCCATACACTCCAATAAAGGCAGAGGGCTAATGGGAAAATGCTCTATTCTTCTTGTAGTATTGGCTTTTAGGTATTAGCTTCTGCCTTTCTTCTGTAATTTAACTGAAAAATTATCATTCTGGCCCCAACTTTCTGACAATAGACCTAGGATCCATGTCTTTACTCTCCTGTGTCCTGAGTGAAAAGGCTTTGCTTGTGGGAATCCTCCTGCCCCCGGCTACAAATGGGAACTGGGCAATCTACAGAGATGGTCCACGGCCAGTTAAGTAGGGGCCGTGTTAAGTTTTCTTTGTCCCAAAAGAAAAACGGAACACCGCTTTGGGCTAGCCTGAGCCCCCCCCCACCCTCCCACAGGGCTTGCCTGAGCTGCTTGCCTGAGGGTGCCCCCACACATATCGCTGGCCCCACTGCTCGTCCAAGCCCCCCGCTTCCAGATGGGGCTGGCGTCGCTGCTCACCCAAGCCTTACCTTCCCCCTGCCCTAGCCCTGCCTCCCCCCTGCACAGGGCTGGCATCACTCCTTCTGCATGTTCCTCCATATCCCAGTTCAAGCTGGCAAGAACAAATGGGACAAATGCCCTCTTTTGCCAAAAAGGTCGGGATGGCTGGGAGAGGGCTTAAAAAGGGACTGTTCTGGCCAAAACAGGACATATGGTCACCCTACAGTTAAGGGGAGGGGGAGCCCACATGACTAGCTCCCACCTCCTTTCTCCTTGTGGGTTGGTGGCCTGCTGGATCTATGGCCTGGTCCTAGTGGGTCACACTTCTAACATGTGACTGCTGCCATCTACATTCTGGCACAGAGATATTGCTCCAGAAAGAGCTTGGTACCATCTGTCTATCACTCATTTACCATCTCTGTGGATTCCTAAGTATTTTTTTCCTCCTTGTCAATATAAAACATTGTTCCAGCGTAATATATGGCTTGATGGGACCAAGTCTACACTTAGGTACATTGGTTTACTCGGGGATAGTGGAATTTGCTTCATAACTTCCACATTAAGTTATGAATATTTTGATTGTCCTCTAGCTCACCATGTTTAAATCAGGAGTAACTCAACTGAAGTCAGTGGAGTTGTGCTTGTTTAAAATTGATGTGAGAGGAGAAGCAGGGCTCAAGCCTTCATTGTCCTAGTTTATAATTATTTCTTTGGTTAATTTTCTTTTATCCCGTGGCTTATTTAAATGGCATGGCAAAGCATACTAGGGGTGTGATTTGTAAAGCCCTCTAATGTTTTTTGCTGTAACTGCCCTGTGAAGATCCGGCTGGCACACTAAAAATTACCTTAATACTAACCTCTCTGGTGCACTTTGCTGCTCCTTACAGACAAGCCCAAAGAACAGCAGCTCATCTTCCTCACTTTCCCATTGGCATCAGACAATATCTAGCAACGTTTCTGACATCATGAGTAAGTCACCAGTGGCTAAATTCATTCCTAGTGTAACTCTATTAGAACCAAAGGAAATGTCCCAAGGATGAATCTGGCTCCAGATATCAAAAATAAGGAGCTGGTCATCTAGTTTGCTTTTGAGAGCTAATGGCACCAAATTTTAGAACAAAATAAAATAGTTATACATAGAGTTGGGTGATTGTTTCCTAGAAAGAATGAATGTGGATCTTTTTGCTGTTCAGACTATCCTCTAGCACAGGGGTTCTCAACCTTTTTCTTTCTGAGGCCCCTCTCCCCCCCAACAGCGATAAAAACTCCACGGCCCACCGATAACTGATTTCCTGCATATAAAAGCCAGGGCTGGCAGTAGAGGGTAGCAAGCTGGGCAATTGCCTGGGGCTCCATGCCACAGGAGCCCCCATGCAGCTACATTGGTCAGACTTCAGCCCCGGGTGGCAGGGCTCAGGGACCTGGGCTTCAGCTTTCTGCCCCAGGCCCCAGCAAGTCTAATGCTGGCCCTGCTTGGAGGCGCCCCTGAAACCTGCTTGAAGCCCCCTAGGAGGCCCCAGACCCCTGGTAGAGAACCTCTGCACTAGCAGACTTGGTTAAATTTTGAAGATAGGCCTTTCATTTTGTGCACCCAGATTTAGACATTTAGGCCCAGATCCACAAAGATATTTAGGCACCTAGCTTCCACTGAAATCACTGGAAGCAAGGAGACTAAATATATTTATGTACCTAGAGCAGGGGTGGGCAAACTTTTTTGCCCGACGGCCACATTTGGGTATGGAAATTATATGCCGGGCCATGAATGCTCACGAAATTGGGGGTTGGGGTGCAGGGCGGGTGAGGGCTCTGGCTGGCGGTGTGGGCTCTGGGGTGGGCCTGGGGATGAGGGGTTGGGGGTGCAGGAGGGTGCTCCGGCCTGGGACTGAGGAGTTCAGAGGGCAGGAGGGGGATCAGGGCTGGGCCAGGTGCACGGGAGGGGATCGGGGTGCAGGCTCTAGGGGGCACTTACCTCAAGCAGCTCCCAGAAGCAGCAGCATGTCCCCCCTCCAGCTCCTACACAGAGGTGCCTGGTGTACAAGAAAATGTGGTTCTAGAAATTAATGAGCCAAATTGGTGTGTTGGACATTTGAACTAATTAGTGGACAAAATAAATGAGAGGACAGGCTATTCCACCCATCACTCTCTTTTTGGGTCCTTAAAGAAAGATGCTCAGAGGAAGAAAAGACAGAACAGACAAAGGCTACTGGGGCAAACTTCACCATCGTGGCTGTCCCTTCCCTGCTCCCCAAATCCTGGAACCCTGGACGTTCTTGGTCATAATCATGAGGGATGTCTAGACCAGACTAGGCCAGAGAGCAGGATCCAGATGACAACACCACCTTACCAGCTCCAACTGAATCCTAAACACCTGACTTTAACAACAGAAACAACTTCTTTTCCCCAAAAGGACAGTCATTACTATATTTTATACCACCTAAAAGAGTGTCAAAAAAGGGTGATTTTCCTTCTAAAAAACTCTCTCTCTCTCTCTCTCTCTCGATAAAGGGAAAGAGAACAAGGGATGTTGTTAAAAATGACAGCCTTACTTAATACTTTTCACTTCCAATGCTTTAACTGTTTTTCCTTCTCCTCTCTATCATTAGCAAAGAGTTAAAAGGATTTTTAGTGGTGTGTTTGCCACGATACTAAGCAGGCTGTGGTCTCTGTATACCAAACCTGTCACGGGATTTACTCACCACTAGCAGCACCTTCTCCTGGCCATAATGGAATTAGCTCTGCCAGGCTTTGCGCTCTCCCTCTGCAGGGTCTTCCCCCGATCTGTCTCGCCCTGTGGCCCCTCTCTCTCCAAGGACTGCAGTTTGCTCTTCATGGCTTGGCTCTCCGGCTAGGTCACTAAGGTTCTCCCATTTCAGGGAATTCAAAGTCCTTCCAGACCCACTCTCTGGCTGGTGTCTCTAATCTCCTTGCCACTTCTGAGTGGCTGGTAGGGGAACCCAGGTCCACCCTCTACACTGGGTTCTAGCCCAGATACCCTATAACAAGCAGCCAAGGTCTCTGCACAGTCTGACCCCTTGCTGCTGTATCCCTGAGCATCTTCCTACTCATCTGGCTTCCTCCCTCTCTGGGCTTGCCATCCTCCCAACTCCCTCCATTCAAGGAGTAACTGCAGCCTACTTCCCTGCCTTCCTGCAGCCTTCTTACTGCTCACTGCTCCTGGTCTTTATACTGGCCCCATCTGTTCCTGCCCAGCTGAGCCTACTTCTAATTAGTGGCTGCTCCCTGGCTCCTCCTCCAAGTGCACCCGGTGGAGTTAATTGTCCAGCCTGGCCACTTTAACTCCTTTCAGCCAGGTGGGGGGTTGACGTTCCATCACAAAACCCCAGACTGTGTTTAACACTGTTTATCGTTGGACAGTGACTGTGTTATTTTAACATCTGTGGCCCGTATATTCCATCTAAATTAATACAACAGTGCTTAGCATGTCTGAAAATCCTGAAGTTAGGCACTAAAAATTAAAGAACACATTTGGAAATTTGGGCCTTTGATTCTTAGTAACTTATTTGTACAAGAGGTAATTGAATAATTATGATTAACAAACATATTACATCCTGTAGGCTTTCATGGCTATTGACAATCACTATGCCAATTGATGGTATTAGTTCTGCTCTCTGGATGAATGAATTAAACTTTATAGATTAGTTTCATTTTGTAAACTATAAACAAACTTTTGGTACGAAACCAAATATCAGATATAACTTCTGTGTGCTTATGAATATGGGTATTCACATGGACAAACATTCTGTAGCAATTTAGATTCAAGAAACTACAAACATCAGAATATTGAACAAGTTTATATCACTAAGTTATGTTATTTTGTTAGTCATATCTATTAAATTAGACTACAGTTTACAACAATTATTTTCTCAAATTAAGTTCCATTAATTCTTTACAATTGTTCCCAGTAGTGCTTTCCTTCAGTCTTAAGAGCTTTAATAAAAGTAAGACTCTTGGGTAAAGACTATTCAGTTATAAAAGAGATTTTTATTCTCTGTTTGCTTAAGGTATATGAGTTAAAAAAGATTAATAATGCTAATCTTAGTTATATAATGAGAAAATGAACAACAAATATCACATCTGTTAGTCACACAGTGCCAGATATTTAATGCAGAAGAGGCCTGACACATTTAAAAAGCGACAACAAGGCAAGTGGATGTCCAGGCTACTCCACAATGATCCAGTGCAGATCCATTTTCAGACCATCACACACATCCCTTTGTACACACTCTTCAACAGGGTCCAATTGCACTGTATCCTATACATGTTGTTGCCCAACCTGTAGGATTAGACAGGTATATATAAAGGGTTAAATTAGGTTGGCTAAAAGTATATATGTGCTTTACAGTTTGTGTAAAGTGCAGTTGTTTAGCAGTTGTGGAAGGCCTTAAAGACGGTATGCTTGATCGGAAATACAGGGCTTGGAATATGGCTTAACTGGAAACACTGGACCTGGAATGTGGCTGATAAAATAGGAGGAAGATCTTTGAAGAAGAGGCCCCAGTTATCAAGGGATGGTTCTAACTGGTTTTAGCAAAGAAAGCGATTCAAGAAGTAGTGACCGTAGCTGTGTAGGTTCTAATAAACAAGATATAAAAGAGTGGATTCTGAGAAGGTTGGTTGCTAGTGCCTGCCTGTCTGGTTGGAGTCAGCCAACATGGGTGTGAGCATCCCAGGGCTAGTCCTGTTGTAAGTACCTGACCAATACCTGTAAGTGCATGTTACTGTATGGGTGCGACAATTGCATAAGTATGTTTGGAGCAGCTGTATATATATATACACACACCTTTCAGCCTTTGGATTTAATGAAAGAATTTATGGTTAAATTGGTGTCATGGAGGTATCCTGTAACAATAATCATTCCATCACAACAAATCCTGGCCATCCACATATAAATTCCTTAAGCATGTGTTTGTTTGTGTTTTGAACCTGAGCTTGCTCACATAGATGAGAATTCTGCTTTAGCTCAGGCTGAAACCTTACCCGCCCACTTTGCAGTGAGGACACAGGAAAGATCACTCCAGTGCTGATAGTCTTCCAGGGCCCATCCTACAATTCACGCCCCCCCCCCCGCCCAAAGCAGGGGAAGACAAGTTATCCGAGATTTAATGTTGAAAGAGTCCTAGAGCATCTCAGCACACAGAACCATGGGATATGTCCGAGGACATCCATGGGCAACTGCAGAAACAGTGAGGACACTAACATGGGCAGGGCTATGGGAATGCTCATCTATGGGCTAGGCCAACCAAATTCAGGTGCATATGCTATGCACAGTTAGCTCAGGTGACATGTAGACAAACCCACAGTCCTATGCACCTTAAAGCATATGGACAGTGGACAAAACTGTAATACAGACATGCAAATCCAATCTCCAGACATGTTTAGGACCTGATTCTCACTGCCTTGCACCATTCTCCTTGGATAGCATTTTATACCCACTTTGCACACAGGTGGGTGATTTCAGGAGAGTCTGGCACATATGGAGTAAAGAAGTGAGTATGATCCTATCAGCATTAAGGAAACTCACCTCAGTGTAACTATATCAGTTTAATACAGTAATTTACTGAAGCATGATGTCTCTGCATACATTGTCCAGGGCTCAGCCTTTTGGCCAGGCCACCTGTTTCCAGCTTTGTCCCCTTCTGGGATAAGGAAAGTCTAACTACAGAAGATCCTTCTGCAGCTCTTTGGCTACTTTGAAGTTTCCTGCTCTTCACTGTACTCCTCGGGGCTGCAGAGCTCCATTTTTGCCCCTTTGGCTGAGCACTGAGCTCCCAGGGCTTTTTTCCCCTAGAGGCCTTTCTTCGTGGCAGGTTTCCCCACCGACTCCTCCCCAGGGACTCCAGCTGTGTCTCCCAGAAACCTCTGTGTTTCTTACAGACCCTATCTCAAGGCCTCCCACAGGCGCTTAATCTGCTCTCTCTGGTTATCCCCAGCCCACCTTTACCAATACCTTCATAGAGAGCAGGAACTGCCCTTGCTGCTCACTTGTAGGTCTCCTCCTCACTGAGAAATTCTCTTCCTTTTCTGTTTAGTTCTCCCTGGCCCTTTCACTGCTGGTTTAATTAACTGTAATTGAGTCAACCACTCAGTACGAACTGGGATTAACAGCTACCACACAGGCAAATTTGAGCCCAACTTCCCTTAAAAGGCCAGCCTGGGATACACACAACCAAAGTTCATACAAAAATCTGCACATGTTTGTGTGAGTGTGCATGTGTAATTGATGTGCGCAGTAGTCATTTGAATGAATAATTGTTGGCACTGGGTGTATTACAATAATTGTACACAAAATAATGCCTGCCTAGATTAATATATGCAGTCATAAAAACATGGTCCTATGTGACAAAAGAAGGACTGGTTTCCAATGTATCACAGATTTCCAAAAAGTTACTCTTCTCTGATGCATTATTTCCAACCTCAGTAAGAGCTTAACTCCAGCTTTCCCCAGTTATTCATTTCAGCTATTTCCCTGATGTACTTGTGCTAGAAAACAACAGGCAGCAGATTACTAGGAAACCCTCAGTAAGGGACAAAACAAACAAAAACAAAATCACAATTGCTTTCTTTGAATTATTTGTATTGTTACTTATGTACTGTACTACTGTGTATTGGAAGCTTCATTAATTACCGTTCATGACGTGCCCTGAGATCCCTGGCGGAAAGGCAAAAACAGAAATACAAAGTATATTTTGACTGGTTAAATAATCCAGTAATGATTTCTATTCCTTTATACTATATTCACAATAAATTACTTTCAAGACTAATTAAATGCCTGAGTTTTGAGCTGGCATTTAGTCAGTCACAGTATGTGACTGAGCGTACTTGGAAGAATACTACTACTTTGTTTAACTGGTTTCATTGTAATATCAAAGATCAATCAAAAGCAAATGTTTCAGCCTGTGGTGTTTCAGGCATGAAGGTGAGGGTATGGAAAAGTGTGGGGCATCATGCCCACATTGACCTTCATGGGACACGAAGAACAGTGCCAAAGGAACACAGTAAACATTCCCTCAGTACCTATGTTTCTGCCTCTGAGCATGCAAGGTGCTGCCTCACTCTAGGTATCAAGATGTCTGCCCTTCTGCCCAAGCCCCAGAGTGATCTATGAATGATGGGAAGATAGGTGTTCCTCTGCCTACTAGCGTGCACGGCCTGATCTGGTAGTTGAGCTAAGAGGCTTTGTAACTCCATACAAAAAAGGTGGCAGCATACCGCCTGCAACCTTTAGTGCAGTGGTTAGGGTACCCTGCTAGGATGTGGGATACTTTCTGATTGATGAGAAGCAGAAAGGTTTTGAACAGTGATCTGCAACATCTTAGGTAAGTGCCCAAGCTGCTAGGCTAGAGAGTGATTTTCACTCTCTGGCTCAAATTTCTACTTTAATTCAATAATTAAATATTAAAGCTTCAACAGAAGAGGTTAAGGGAGAACCAAATCAGAATATTCCATAGCCCAGGGATTAGGCCGTTCACCTGAGGAGTGGCCAATGCCTCTTCAAATTACTTCTCATCAGGGAGAGGGGGGACATGAGCTGCGGGTCTCCCACATCCCAGTGAGTACCCTTACAGCTGGGCTAAAAGTTATGAGGGAGGTCCTTCTCCATCTCCTCCTCGTTTCCCATCCTGGGCTGTTTTGTCTGTAGTGGTAGGCAGCCTCTGAGCCTGCCTAACAGATCTGGCCCCACATGAGTTAGTCAGAGGAGCACCTTTCTTCCCCCAGGTCACAGATCACTGGCAGAGATAGGCACTTCCCTGCAGCCTGGACTTGGATGCTGAACTCTGTGGCTTAGCACACACACCTCTCCTTGGTGTGCTAAGATCAGGCCGGGGGCCAACTAGCATGCTGGCTTTACAGATTGCAATCTAAGGGTATGTCTTCACTGGATCGGCGGGCAGCCTGCTGGATCAGCAGGCAGCCATCGATCCAGCGGGGATCGATTTATCGCACCTAGTCTTAGATCGATCCCGCCCCCCAGTGTAGACCAGGGCTAAGGAGCCTCTCTCTCCCCATACATTGTAGAGGGAGCCTACGTACCTAACCCAGGCTCTGTGGATTGTTGTTCCTGTGATTTTCCAGGCACCTAAAAGTTAGGAATTGCAATGCTGAGCACTGCAGTGCTTAAGTCCATTTATGGATCCAGGTAGTGGCATAGCCAGGTGGAAAAAACAGGGGGCGCGGAGATAAGAAAAGGCGCCACCCCTTGGTACTCACCCGATGTCACTCCGGGTCTTCAGCAGCACTTCTCGCTCCAGAGCCAGTGTAGGACCTGACGCCGAAGTGCTGCTGAAGACCCGGAGCGCCGCTGGGTGCGTAAAAATTTAAAAGGCGCCAAAGAATTAAAAAAGCGCCACTTCTGCTCCGTGGGGGAGCGGCCGCTGCCCCGCTAGCTATGGCACTGGATCCAGGCCTGACTGTCAGGAGTTTCTCAAGAGACTCTCATTTTACCATCTGTCAGCTTTTATTTTTGGTCACACTATATATTACGGATTCATTTATTAATGATTTATAAAGGGTTAATAAACTAATAGGTTCATAAGTACATCTGTGGAAGTTGTAAGCAACATGTTGACCTACTCTATAACAATCAACCGTTTCTCAAAACATCTGTTAATCATTTATCAAACCTTTATAAATGGAACATTAATATACACTGTGTTCAAATTTCCCTTATTTCTCAGTGCTAATGGAACTTTACTTGAAGCATATATAGTTGCATGACACTCTGGGATATATCACACTATTATAGCCTGTACTCATCTAAATCCATTAAACACCTGATCAAATTATATAGGAATTCCGCACACAAAACATTATGAAGTTTGCAAATTCAAGGACTCAGATATCTGATCTTAGCATTTCCCTCTTCCTGCCCTCTGGTTCCAAGTCTTGCCTCCCTCAGCTCTATCCCAGTTTCATTGTCCAACCAGACCCAGCCTTCCCTTCACCCTACCACCCACTCCCAGACTTACCACCCAAGTCTCAGGATCCCCCGTCCACTCCCCTCTCAGTTCCCAGTACTAGTCTCCCCTCCCACCCGACCTGGCTCCCAGTGTCAATCTGCTTACCCAGTCAGTACCAGTCTCACCAATCTTCTATTTTCCCTCCCTCTGATCCATTTCTCCCCCCTCTGAATTCAAATCAGACAGCTTCCTCCTTCCTGATACCTCAGTGCCAGCAGGGGATCATGGGCAGCACAAGAGAGACAGGCTTCCTACTCTTAGTTCCAGTTTCTGGCCTCACACTGCCTGCAGAAGCTTACAGGGAAAGTCTGGCGTGATAGAGCAGAGAAACCCCACATCAGCAGAGAAGGGGTTAAAGAGAGTCTATGGGCCCAGTGAGGGCCTGCTATACCTGCTTTCAATGCCAGGCCTGATGGGGAAGAAAAGGGGAGAACTGGGCTCATTGCAGGGCCAGCTGGCTGCTGGGAGAGGGGCTATGATAGGATTGGAGCTGTTGAACTAGGGCTCCCTATGCTGCCGGCTGTCTGAGGATTTAGCTGACAGGCTAGGCAGGCTGGCAGAGTGAGGTGGAAGAGAAAACAGACGAAACTGAGCCCAGATTAGACAGACAGTGAGGATAGGGAAAGCATTGAAGAAGACTGGATGCAAACAAAGAAAAAGAAAAGGGTAGATTCTCTGAAACCAGAAGGACCAGCAAACAGGATGATAAGAAAGGGAAATGGGTAAAAATTACATAATAGTAAAATCCGTAGGTAAGGACATAACAATAGGGGATATCAACCCCCTGGAGATTGCAGGGTGAATGAAAAAAAGTTCTGGATATATAGTAAGAGCTAAGCTTCAGAGGGATAGTGGTATTAGTCTGGATCTGTAAAAGCGTCAGAGTCCTGTGGCACCTTATAGACTAACAGATGTATTGGAGCATAAGCTTTCGTGGGTGAATACCCACTTCATCGGATGCATGTAGTGGAAATTTCCAGAGGAGGTATAAATATGCAAGCAAGAATCAGGCTAGGGATAACGAGGTTAGTTCCAATCAGGGAGGATGAGGCCCTCTTCTAGCAGTTGAGGTGTGAACAGCAAGGGAGGAGAAACTGCTTTTGTAGTTGGCTAGCCATTCACAGTCTTTGTTTAATCCTGAGCTGATAGTGTCAAATTTGCAAATGAACTGAAGCTCGGCAGTTTCTCTCTGAAGTCTGGTCCTGAAGTTTTTTTGCTGCAGGATGGCTACCTTTAAATCTGCTATTGTGTGTCCAACGAGATTGAAGTGTTCTCCTACAGGTTTTGTATATTGCCATTCCTAAGTGTTCTCCTACAGGTTTTTGTATATTGCTGTTCACACCTCAACTGCTAGAAGAGGGCCTCATCCTCCCTGATTGAACTAACTTTGTTA
Source organism: Caretta caretta (assembly GCF_965140235.1). Taxonomy (NCBI): domain Eukaryota; kingdom Metazoa; phylum Chordata; order Testudines; family Cheloniidae; genus Caretta; species Caretta caretta. The sequence continues at coordinate 32,154,552 of NC_134207.1, read as the reverse complement.
TCCCTAGCCTGATTCTTGCTTGCATATTTATACCTGCCTCTGGAAATTTCCACTACATGCATCCGACGAAGTGGGTATTCACCTGCGAAAGCCCATAAAGATGACAACAATACGTCTGTTAGTCTATAAGGTGCCACAGGACTCTTTGCCACTAGTAAGAGCAAAGACACTACAGGGCAGAAAAACACAAAGAAGCACAAAGAACAAGTATGGAACAAGTATGGAAGCTCCTTAAGAGAAAGGTGCTAGGTAAAATAAAAATAAGCTGTTAGCTACCCAAATTCCTCACAGAAACAAGAGGAGTAGCAGATGATGTGCCTAGACTTGGGAATAGCTTCTAGCATCGTAGTAAGTGAATGCAGCTGAGAAACTTACAGAGAGAACAGAATGGGTAGTGACCACTTCCCAACATTAATTACATATCAGGGAAAAGTAAATACTGAAGACAAGGATAATATCTGTATTTGGAATCTAAAAAAAATTGGAAATTCTTTAAAAACAAAAGTGAGGAATCAGCGAATAAGCAGCGTATAAAGGAAGATATTGAGGAATTCTTTAGTAATGTTACTAAAGGAATCAAAGACAGCCAGCCTAGCTATTCCTAGGATACAAATGCTACTTAAAGATAGGAAAAGTGTACCATGGCAGAACAAGGAATGTGAAATGGTATTAGGGAAAGAAATAAAGCAGCAAAAAACAAAATCCTTAAATAGTGAGGACTCAATGAAATATAAAAAGAGTAAGGCAGTTGCACAAAGGGCTATAAAAAAGGGCAAAAAGAAAGCTGGAGAACATACTGCAGGAAAGTAAATAATGATACCAATATTAGTAGAGGTATATAAACAAATTAGGAAAATGAATGGAATAAAGAGTAAGAGCCACTTAATACTAAGCCTTGCAGTTGGAGAGCATGGAATAACAAGCTCCAACAAAGAAAAAGTAGAAATTCTGGCCACCATGTTTCAAAAAGTCAGTAATGACAAGGATCAGAGGATAGAAATTAGGGAGAGTTAAAGAACATTCATTAAGGATAATTATGAAGTGATGAAGAAGTGGGGAGGATGTGGATGTTATTTTAAATTAACACTTTTGTATAAGAAAACTCCCCCCCACCACCAAATGAGCAAAATCACTAAATTAGACAAAGCTAAAATAAGCTTTGAAATGCTTAAACACCTATGTGAAGGAAGCTTGAGGGTGATACTAAAATTATATAACAACATATGGCAAAAAGGTGAAATAGCAAAGGACTGCAAATATAATTATTGTCCTTGTGAGAAAGCCGGTTAAGTCACACTGAAGACCTGAGGCATACAGACCAATTCCCATCACAGCAGGTTTAGGTACAGTCATGGAAAGAAAGGTAACAGAATTATAGAAAGAAACAGGTTCATAGATGGAATGCAAAGTCGGTTCAGAAGAGGTAGGACTGGAGTGTGCTTGATCGCTTTGTAAGGATAAAGCCAGAAGCACAAAAAAGCATAAGAACCAAAATATTAATGACAGTAACATTCCTGGACATATAAAAGCCTACAATGTGTTATGAAGAGAGGGACTACTTCATAGAGTATGCTGCATGAGTATTATAGGAACAATGTATAGATGGGTAGGGGACTTAAGTCAAAGAATTATACAAGTTTGAATAGGGAAAGTTTTTCCAGCATACATTCAATTGCAAATGGAACTCCACATGGGGAGTGTAGTTAGCTCAACCCTCATCATGATAAATGACCTCCCTAAGGAGATGAGGAGAGCAACTGGGATTGCATTATTTGCTGATGACCCTGCCGCATGGATCAAAAGCAAAAACCTTTAAAGTGCTGCCAAAAGAATCAATGATGCAATTAAGAGAAGTGTAGCATGGGGAAGCAGATGGGGCTTCAAATTCTCCATAAACAAAACTAAGAGAATGATCCCTTCACAACGAGGAAAAACATCCCAAAAGATGTAAAGTTATAGCGGTGTGATCAACAGATAAATAGAGTGAAAACTTACAAATTCCCAGGTGTGGTATTTGATAACAAGCTCACTTTGAGGTCCCACACTGAAAATATTATAAATAAGTGCAAAGGTATAATTAACTTACTTAAAAGTATTTCTGGAACTTCCTGGGAAGCAGATAAGAGAAGGATGGTAATACTATACAGAGTGCTAATTAGACAATTATTGAGTATGGATGCCAAGCCTTTGGGTCAGCAGTGAACACAAATCTTAGTAAACTAGACAATATCCAAGCACAGGCATTGTGTATCACATGTGGTATCTTCATTACTATGCGTCTGTGTGTACTATAGATACTAGCCAGTGAAATACCTGTCACTCCTAGAATGAAGCTCCTAGACTTAACTTTTTGGGCCAAAGTACCAGGTAATAACGACAATGACAACACAAATTAATGATTGTTGGGAATTAAGTGGAGGCTGGGTAGGACAAAACCTCAAAATTTCCCATGTAAGTAGTGTCTGGAACTGGATAAAGGATCTTAATGAAAATAAAAGATTGAAAGAGACACCAAGATCTATAGCTATGGTAAAATACTCTATCCCTGGAAAACCATTCCTCTGAGATCGACATGGAATTATATAATGAAATGAATCAGAGAGGAATGATAAATATACAAGATACAGCAAATCAATATATTTGTGATAAATGGTGACATTACTTCCAGATATGTGCAGACAGCTCCAAAGAGGAAGGAACAGGGAGAGAGTGAACAGCTTTTTGTATGCCCTCACTTGGACTCAAGGAAGCCATAAGGCTACTAACTTTGTATCCCTCTTTATGGCTGAGCTAAAAGGGACGATAATAGTACTAGCTTGGGTTTTAGATGTGTGGCCAGCTGCTGTGGCCATCCTGTCTGATTCCTTATCAGGGCAGAAGGCCTTACAGTGATAAGTCTGACAGCAGAAATGAAATGAAATATTACTGCTAACAACCAAACTGGCACAACCAGATATAACCATAGAAATAGCATGTATCCTGGCACATGTTGGGATCGCAGGCAATGAATTGGTGGACAAATAGGCAAAAAGTGCAATTAATCATGAACAAATCAACCAAGGAATCCCCTTAAACAAACTGGAATTTAAACACCTAATCAAAAATGAGCTACGGAGGGAATGGCAAGAACTGGGGGGGCAAATGACATGGAGGGGAAAGAATTTCAAGAGGTATGCCCAACAGGGCACTGTGGATTAAATAGCAATTTATTTCTAATTAGCAAGCAAAAAGATGGGTTATGTGTAAGGTCCAGAAAATGACAGATCATATTCTTTGGGATTGTAAAGACTGTACCAGTGAGAGGAGCTGTTTATATAGAAAACCTCACAGTCCGGGCACACGTGGGAGCTGTAAAGGGATGGAGCATGCTCAGCTGGTTTGCAGAGATGGTGCATGCACAGTGTGGTCAGCATTAGGAGCTGTGAGGGGTTGCAGCATAGTCAGTGAGGATAGAATCTTCAGAGGTTTTACTGATAAAATCGTAGAAGGCTCTACTGAGCCAGGGCAAACTGTGATTCTCAAAGGCTTTTGACTTGGACAAGTTTAAGTGGATTTTCATAGGCATGGCAAAAGATATATTTATATGTCTAAAGATATTATTATATCTTTAATATAAAGGCCAATTTCCCGGGCCAATTTGAAGTCCCTTCTCCAAAACACATGGACACTAGAGCATTTCAAATAAAAGGTCTTAAATTTTTCAATATGGTCAAAACAATGTATTTCCCCCTCCTCTTATTCTTGGATGCAGCTGAACAGTTTTGGCTGAATTTTTCCAAATAAAATTCAGCCCGAGACAGACATCCATGTTGGAAAATTGCAGTCCAGTGGTTTGGCAAAGTTATAAACAATTAAAAACAGGGTCTTATAATTGGAAATATTAGGTGTAATCTGAATAGGTTAAGCTACCAGCCCCTTCCTGTATTTTGCTGCTTATTCTGCAGTCAAGTTACTTGCCTGTTTGATCATCTGCATTTGCAGACATCTTTTCAACCCAAGCACACGTGGGACCTCCTGTTGCACTATTTCGCGAAACTCTGCTGAGTGGTATCTGTCCTTTAAGGGGCGTGCCCATATGCCTTTGCCACATCGACTCATTTTGGTCCTTGCTATATGAACAAAGCTTAGTTTTCAGGGTTAGCGTTGGGTGGTCACAACCTTTTGTATAAGCTGCATCAAGCAGTTTGAAGACTCAGGAAGATGCTGCTGCATTTTTTTTTTAAACACTTGATCCACATTTGGAAAGTTCATTTTGCAGCCTGGATGGTTAAAATGAAACTTTTTAAAAATAACAGCATAAATTCTTGAGAGTCACCTTGAGGTTCAACATGGTTTCTATGATGAATGCTGCACTGACTGAATTGTAGAGTACACTGGACCTTGACTATACTTTCATGTTAAATCATTTACTTTTACTTATAAACAGTCTACATATAGTTTACTGATGTAATTTAGGAAGTGAAAATTAAAATTATAGAGGATCTGGCTATCTTCACCACTGAATTGGTCTCAGAGGGCGTTACCGAACAAAACATATTCTCTTACCCAGCATGTGCACCCTTTGCCAATCAGCCATTTAATTCTTTCACCAGTTAGTTTCAAGTCTATATGATCGGTACTGTTGACCGTGACAAAAATCAGTTAATCGGAGCCCTTTTTATTGCCTTTAGGGAAAATATATTCGGATTATTTTCCACATGGCTCAACATGAAATGTCAATCAGTGAAAGACTGTATCATTAAGTTACTTTAATCACAATTGTTACCTCACGTTAAACGCTTTCAAGATATTTCAGTGGCTAACTGCGTTAATTCGGGATTCCAGCAGGTGTCTCAGTGAAAACAAGTATCTACATTTTCCCATAGCAAAATAACATCAGGCTTCAAAAAACACATTTAAAAATGATGATTTCATACAATATGCTACTCGCTCAAGAGATGTGTTTGAGTCAAAGCTTCACTCATCTGAAGTTTCCTAAATTAACAGCCTCCATTCTAAACATTGCCAAGGATGCTTAAGGTTAATGTATATTTATCCGTTTTCTCTGTTTTCTTTGCACGTGCGTGTTATAAGTGGAGTGGAATGCCAAAAATAATTTTTTTCAATTTTTTGGGCATATCAAAAAGTTTAAAATAATTTGATGGAATGAAACATTTTATTCAACCTGAAATAAAAAATTTAATATAGATTGAGCATTTTTTAATGTTTACATTTTTTTTGAAAAACTTCAAAACAAGAATTTCAAGTAAAAAATATTTCAAAAACACTGAAACAGAACTTTTAATTTTTTTCAGATTTTTTTTGACCTAAATAATTTGACAAACTTGATGCGAATTTACAAAATGTTTTGGTGTCACCAAATCTGCATTTTTGTCAGTTAAGTTATGGTTGAAAAAGTTTGGCTAGATCTAATTGCACAGTCTGGCCTACCACTTCCAGTCAAATCAGATAGAACAGTTTGCAATCCCAAGATTCAGTTTTTCAAGGACAACATTGTTTATTCTGGGATTCAGGCATTTTGCGTTAGGACCTTCTTGCAGAAGGAAACTTCCCAGATTGCAGCACATTCTCAGTCTCTGAACACTCTAGCCCCTGCAATAGCTCACATTCTGTTCCCGGGCCCTACTGTTAAAGGGGCAGCTCCCATTTCTTTTATATGATTGATATCACTATTAACAAAAATATATACAATAATAAATATTCCAAATTACTGAACACAAACAATATAAATCTATTTCTAAAGCATCTATTTGAGGGATCTCACACAAATATAACTTTCTCCTCCTTTCTCTTCTAGCTGCTTCCATAGACCCTAAGTGAAATGCTGCAACCTGGTTCACCTCCAGTACACAGGAGCATGAAAGGTTCAGTCCCAGCTTTGGAGGCTTATGCTACCTTGTCTCTAGCAAACACATCCCCAAAATGCTCATCTCAGTAAGTCCTGCCTCTCCCCTCCACCGCCTCCTTTACATTATGACAAGGAGAACTGTGGAAATGTATTCAGTCACTCAAGTCAGTTTCAGAATCCAATGATACTTGAGGGCAGAATTTAGCCCCCGTTCTGCACGGTTCTTAAGCACGTGCCTAACTTTAAGAATGTGAGCAATGAACTTCATGAATCAGGGCCTTAGTGCTTGGTGTGCAGAAGACCTATTAGACTTAGAGTCTGCAAAGCTATTCTTCTGTAACATTGAGTATTTAAGTGGTTATAGAACAAAGGAAGTAAATTAGTCTGTGTTTTCACATATCTTGAGAGTACTGACTGGATAGGATATGGAAAATATTAAATACGCTACTTTACAAACTAATAAAGGCCAGCAATAGAGAAAAAGTGTTTCTATCAATCTCCCCATAGTGTTAGTTATACCCCCAAAAAAGTTTCTTTAAATTAGTGACACTGAACCTTAACGTTATTTAAGAAGTTGTCATTGTTAGATTCGAATGAATTATTTAGAATACTTGGCCTGGATTCATCAGCATACTCAGGCTGTTTTGTACCGGTCCAGTGATGCAAAGCAACTGTAAAGCTGGGTTTGCAGCTGTTTGGCATCACCACAGCATTGGAAAGCAGATGGCATCAGCAGTGTATCAGTGATTCTGGTCCTTTATCCATTTTGTAGGCCAAGACTATTTTCCAGCAATACTATCTTGTAGTGATCCAATAGTGTCACAGTTATTTCCTGCAGGTTATAATGTACATTGTCCAAATATCTTTTAACAGAAGTTTGTTACAAAATGTTGGGGTAAGATCCTGCCAGAACTCATTAAAATTCACATGATGAGTGTGTGAAACTTCTACAGATGTTGGATTATAGTCTGTGCCATTATCCGGAGTTTGCAATGACCTCCTTTAATTCAGACTACTTTTTGTCTTTCAGCCTTCTGAAGAAAAAACAGCTGCAAGGGTAACAAAACGGAAAGTTTTTAGTAGCAATTGCAGCAGCTATCAGTAAGTACCAGAGGAGTGTAATTACAGTAATCAAATGAAGAAAAGTCATTCATGCCGTTAGTAAAATAATACACAGCCTGATATTTGAATAACCGAGGGAAAGGAATGTAATTGTTTCAACACTCCTAAGCACAGAAAATAGTATCTTGAAAGAACATGCTAACTATGTCATTACACGCCTGTAGTGAGTGGCAATATGCCATAATAAAACATTTAATATACTACTGCGTGAGTTCTACAAGCAGTTGGGAGACAATCAACCAGAAATGTACAGCTGCCCACAAAGCCAATAAAAGTTACATTAACAGAATCAAGATCCTGTGCCTGAGAAAGAATAATGAAGAGTATCTACTCAAACATGCTGACATTAACAAGCAGCCTCTGTTACACTTTCAATCATTTGTTTCATCATTGGATTCAGGTATTCTAGTAAAGGCTCACGGCATGTGTTTTCTTGGAATGCTGTTGCCCAGAGGTAACATGATGGATTTTTCTGTCTGGTCTGGGCGTTTTTTTTCTCTATAATAGCTTACTGCATGCTGCACTGATGGTGGTCGATATATTGTCATGGCTTGGCCCAAAACATGCTTGGCCTGTGAACATGTTCAGGACACTTTACACAGTAAATGTCAGTAGTTAAGCTCGTGCTCCAGCACACAGAAAACTTAGGGTATGTCTACACAGCAATCAGACACCAGCTGACTTGGGCTTGCAGGACTCAGACTAAGGAGCTGTTTAATTGTGGTGTAGATGTTTGGGCTCTGGCTGGAGCCAGAGCTCTGGGACCCTCCCATTTCACAGAGTCCTAGAGCCTGGCCTCCTGCCAGGCCCGAACATCTACCTTGCAATTAAACAGCCCCTTAGCCTGAGGCCTGTGACCCCAAGTTAGCTGCAAGGGCCAGTCTCAGGTTTTTTGCAGTGTAGACATAACCCTTATTCAAGTGAAACCACTAGACCTTGAGCCAGAGGCCAACGTTTTTCCATCACACCCATTTGCAGCTAACTGTGAAATGCTGTTGAAGCTTCAGATGAACTGTAGTGTGTAAAAGGATATTATTTGCTATCAGTGTTTACCTGGCACTAAAAATGTGTTACGGACTTTTCAGAAAAAGAAGATAACAAGGTCTGTTCTGCCAGGGGTTTATAATTTAAACGCAAGAGTTTTTTTGGATTAAAAAAAGGGATGCACAGAGTCATGGGGCAGTATCCTAAAATTAAGGTTCCATTTTGGTCCTTGGAACTAAGCCAGTTTACACAAGTTAAAGATCTGCCTGTCACCAGGGGTGCCTCTGCACCCCTACTCCAAGCATGCACTGCCATACCCAGTCTCAGTCAAAGATATGTCTTCTTTTATAACAAAAGGTTAACAAACAAACAGAACACAGTCTTAAATCCATAAGTGGCCCCCCAGGCTTCAGGGCCACCTCTCCCAGGGGTCTCTGACTCTCCAGCACCTGGCAGTTTTGTTGCCTCCTCCAGGTCTGCTCTCCTCTCAGAGTACAGGGGTGTTTCCTTGAGTCCCAGGGACCCACCACGGGAGTTAGGTCCACTCCAGAATGGCTTCTGCTGCCCAGGGCTCAGCCTCTCTCAATCCTTCCTCCTCCCTATCCGCAAACCAACAGCTCTTTACAGGCCCAGGTGTAACCCAGCCCCATTTAATTAGCTGGATTAGGCTCACCTGCTCCAGCCCATGGGTGCTAGGCACATTGTACCAATGTGAAAGACACTCTATATTGCATCCAGGAACATTTCCAATTGTTCACAAAATAGTCTCTATTTCCAGGCATACACAAATTGGAGGGAGTAGGAATAGTAGCCAACATCTCAAATTATATAGATCTCTGTGCAGGCACCTTCTGAAGATTGGTTTAATGTTCATATAAGCAACCTTCAATTCTGTCAATTCCCAGAGATACTGAGCACCCATAGCACCACTGAATATTTTTTCCTATCCAGAGGCTGAAGTCAGTGGGACCTGCAGATGATCAGTATGACTGAAAGTCAGACCATTTACTTAGCTGCCTAAATATGAATCTTTCATCTATAATTCTAGACATCCAAGTATGAACACTTTGTCTTGGATTTTCTAGGATGGGGGATGCTTAGAATCATAGAATCATAGGACTGGAAGGGACCTCGAGAGGTTATCTAGTCCAGTCCCCTGCACTCATGGTAGGACTACGTTTTATTTAGACTACACCGATAGGTGTTTGTCTAACCTGCTCTTAAAAATCTCTAATGAGACTCCCAGGCAATTTGTTCCAGTGCTTAACTACCCTGACAGTTAGGAAGCTTTTCCTAATGTCCAACCTAAACTGCCTTTGCTGCAATTTAATCCCATTTCTTCTTGTCCTGTCCTCCAAGGTTAACGACAACAATTTTTCTCCCTCCTCCTTGTAACAACCTTCTATGTACTTGAAAACTGTGATCACATCACCTCTCGGTGTTCTCTTCTCCAGACTAAACAAACCCAGTTTTTTCAGTCTTCCCCCCTAGGTCATGTGTTTTAGATCTTTAATCATTGTTGTTGCTTTTCTCTGGACTTTTTACAGTTTGTCCACATCTTTCCTGAAATGTGGCACCCAGAACTAGACACAATACTCCAGTTGAGGCCTAATCAGCGCGGAATGGAGCAGAAGAATTACTTCTTGTGTCTTGCTTACAACACTTCTGCTAATACATCCCAGAATAATGTTTGCTTTTTTAGAACAGTGTTACACTGTTCTCACGTATTTAGCTTGTAATCTACTATGACCCCCAGATCCCTTTCTGCAGTACTCCTTCCTAGACAGTCATTTCCCATTTTGTGTGTGTGTAACTGATTGTTCCTTCCTAAGTGGAGTACTTTGCATTTGTCCTTATTGAATTTCACCCAATTTACTTTAGACCATTTCTCCAGTTTGCCCAGATCATTTTGAATTTTAATCCTATCCTTCAAAGCCCTTGCAACCCCTCCTAGCTTGGTATCGTCTGCAAATTTTATAAGTGTACCCTCAATGCCATTATTAAATCATTGATGAAGATATTGAATAGAACTGGACCCAGAATGGATCCCTGAGATACCCCACTCGATATGCCCTTCCAGCTTGACTGTGAACCACTGATAACTACTCTCCAAGAATGGTTTTCCAACCAGTTATGCACCCACTGTACAGTAGTTCCATCTAGAATTGAAAAGCTTGAAAGGTGAGGATCCATCTGGCCTTAAAAATGAGTCTAGAAGTAGATTTTTCTGAGAATCAGAGTGAGACCCTCACCCCTGCTGTGGTCATGGGGGCTGGAACTGTGTAAAGGGACTCTGAGGGTACATCTACATGGGGATAAAACCTTTGTAGCATGGCTGTGGCTGGATGAGGTCAGCTGACTCGGGCTTATGGGGATTCAGGTTGCAGGGCTAAAAATTGCTGTGTAGATGTTTGGGCTCAGGCTGGAGCCTGAGCTCAGGGGCCCTTCCCCCTCGCAGTATTCCAGAGCTCAGGCTGGAGCCCAAGCCCAAAGGTCCACACAGCAATTTTTCAGCCCTGGAACCTGAGCCCCATGAACCTGAGTCAGCTGACGTGGGCCAGCCACATTTTTTTTATCCCCACGTAGGCATACGCGAAGAGCCCTGCTTCCAGCATGGTAAGATTCCCCCAGTGCAGAAACTGACCTAGACAGCGTCAGCCTGTCCTTCAAGGACCTCTCTGGGCAAGACCTGGCATAAAAGGTGTGCTGGGGTCATGGCTATGGCTGGAAATGCTTGGGAGCAGGTGGGGGAAGATTGCAGCATGCAGTGCTGTGGAGATTCTGGGCAGTGATGCAGTCCATAGGGCAGCTCAGGAAAGCAGTGACCAGTCGAGCACTCAGAGCAGTCTAAGATCAGGAAGGAGCAAGTGTGTCTTAAAGTCACCTTAGCTTTACCCCGGACAGTGTGATCTGTGCTGAGCCTCTATGATGCACAGCACAACATCTCACCTTAGGTGTCTGAGAATAGTCAGAAATCAATATGGCAAAGATTTGGAAATGGGCAATGGATCCTCTTACTTGCCAGTGACCATTTCAGATCCCACACAGAGCTGGTGAGTGAAGATCATTTGAAATCTGGGTCAGTGAAAGGATGCTATATAACACTGACCTGACTGAGGTTTGTTACTTTAGGTTATGATGATGTAACACTCAATAAATTGGCTTGGGGAAAGATTCCTCGCTAATTAACCTGGCTTCTAATTTTGCATTTTCAGTGAATTGCAGGAATCATCTGTTGCAGCCAAGAACTATAGAAGTTCCATACCTAATCTATGGGCACAGTCAGATATATTCCTTACTATATCCTAATTCAAAAGAGCAACTAGGAGAGGAAAACTTTAGAGACAAGGAGCTGTCCTTATCACCAGAAAATGTTTTATGCCCCTTCTAATAATGTTCCCATATTTTTTCTTGCATTCCTTTCTGTTATTATATGAAAAATTCACAGTATTGTCAAAAAAAACCCCAGGAGTACTTGTGGCACCTTAGAGACTAGCAAATTTATTAGAGCATAAGCTTTTGTGGACTACAGCCCACTTCATTGGATGCATAGAATGGAACATATAGTAAGAAGATATATATATATATATATATATATATATATATACACATACACACACACATACAGAGAAGGTGCAAGTTGTCATACAAATTGAAAGAGGCTAATTCATTAAGATGAACTATTATCAGCAGGAGAAAAAAACTTTTGTAGTGATAATCAAGATGGCCAATTTAGACAGTTGACAAGAAGGTGTGAGGATACTTAACATGGGGAAATAGATTCAGTATGTAGCCCACGAAAGTTTATGCTCTAATACATTTGTTAGTCTCTAAGGTGCCGCAAGTCCTCCTTTTCTTTTTGCGGATACAGACAAACATGGCTGCTATTCTGAAACCTGACAGTATTGTCAGTATAGCAGATTGCCAACACCAAGTGCTCAAAAATCATGAGTCACTCATGAGTTCTCTGCAACTATGATGGCTCGAAACTTTGTCTTAAGACAAAAGATGAGATTTATTTTTACAATCACATGATTCCAGAAGCTGGGGTTTTAATGAAATACAACAAATATCATGCCTCTCTCAAAATTGTATTTTTTGAAAATACTCTGATACAAAGTAGGACTCTGCTAATGAAATTTGCTGATAAAACAAAAGTTGAGAGGGATTGCTAATACAGAAGAGAATCAGAAAGATATACAGGAAGATCTGGATGAGACTGAAGACTGGAGTGACAGAAATGGGATTAAATTCAGTACTGCAAAATGCGAGGTCATACACTTAGGGTCTAATAATCAGAATTCCTTCTGCAAGCTCGGTGCTCATAAATTGGAAGTGACAGAGGAGGAGAGAGACCTGGGTATGTGTGTCAATCACAGGATGACTATAAGCCACCAGAGTGATGCATCTGTGAAAATGGCAAATGGGATCCTAGGATGTATTAGATGAGGCATTTCCAGAAGAAAGAGAGAGTATTAATGACTTTGTACAAGGCACAGCTAAGAACTCATTTGGAACACTGAGTACAATTTTGGTCACCCATCTTCAAGCAGGATTGATTTAAATTGGAACAGGTGCAGAGAAAAGCTACAAGGATGATCAGGGGCTGGAGGGCCTATCTGATGAAAGGATACTAGAAGAGCTTGGTTTGTTTAGTCTAGCAAAAAGAAGTCTAAGAGGGGATACAATTGCTCTCTATAAATACATTAGGGGTAAATACTAGGGGAAGGTGAAGACCTATTTAAGCTAAAGGACAATGTTAGCAGAAGAACAAATGGATATACATTGGCTATGAACAAATTCAGGCTGAAAATTAGAAGGTTTCTAACCATCAGAAGGATAAAATTCTGGAACAGCCTCCCATTAGGAGTTGTGGGGACAAACAACTCAATTAGTTTTAAATGAGCTGGACACATTTATAGGTGCTGTCATAAATATAAAGGAAAGGGTAACCACCTTTCTGTATACAGTGCTATAAAATCCCTCCTGGCCAGAGGCAAAATCCTTTCACCTGTAAATGGTTAAGAAGCTAAGATAACCTCACTGGCACCTGACCCAAAATGACCAATGAGGGGACAAGATACTTTCAGTTCTGGATGGGGGAAAATGTTTTTTGTCTGTCTGTGTGATACCTTTGCCGGGAACAGATCAAGGATGCAAGCCCTCCAACTCTTGTAAAGTTAGTAAGTAATTTAGCTAGAAAATGCGTTAGGTTTTTCTTTGTTTTGGCTTGTAAATTTGCTGTGGTGGAGGGAATGTATAGTCTTGTCTTTGTGTCTTTTTGTAACTTAAAGTTTTGCCTAGAGGGATTCTCTATGTTTTGAATCTGATTACCCTGTAAAGTATTTACCCTCCTGATTTTACAGAGGTAATTCTTTTACCTTTTCTTTCAATAAAATTCTTCTTTTAAGAACCTGATTGATTTTTCATTGTTCTTAAGATCCAAGGGTTTGGGTCTGTGTTCACCTGTACCAATTAGTGAGGATATTATCATCAAGCTTTCCCCAGGAAAGGGGGTTTAGGGCTTGGGGGAATATTTTGGGGGAATAGGACTCCAAGTGGTCCGTTCCCTGTTCTTTGTCTAAAACACTTGGTCGTGGTAGCATTTTACCTAATCCAAGGGCAAAGACTTTGTGCTTGGGGAAGTTTTAACCAAAGATGGTAGAAAAAAGCTTAGGGGGTCTTTCATGCGGGTCCCCACATCTGTACCCTAGAGTTCAGAGTGGGGAAGGAAACCTGACAGGTGCAATTGTATGATGGGGTTGTTTGTGATGGTGCTGGGACAAGGCTCAGTAGCCTTGGGACTCACTTCTGGTATATATCTTATGTTCCTAAAGCTCATGCTTCAGGGTTTCAGCTGGCCACCAGTGGCAGTCAGGAAGGGATTTCCTCCTCTATCCCCAATGTATTCTGGGAGGGTTTTTTTAAAATCTTCCTCTAAAATATCAGGGATGGCCACAGTTGGAGATGCAAATTGGGCAGGGTGGGTCACGGCTCGGAGGTGGCACCTAGCAGTCTCTCTCTCAGATGCTTTACTGGCTGATGCTTGCTCACATGCTCAGGGTCTATCTGATCACCACACATGGGGTCAGGAAGGAATTTTCCCCCAGGTCAGATTGGCAGTGACCCTACGGATTTTTCATATTCCTCTGCAGTGTGTGGGTGCAAGTCACTTGCCAGGATTATCTGGATCTATCTCATTTAACCATTTCCCTGCCACTATGGAGGCATCAGGCACTGATGTGTTCTCCGCCTGTGGCACATAATAGTCTAGTCTCCTTTCGGTTGTAATACTTTGGTTTCATTTTGTTTGTTGGTTTTAGTGTGCAGGTGCTGGGTGGTATTGGGGGCCTCTGAAATACAGGTGGTCAGATTAGATGACCTAATGATCCTTTCTGGCCTTAAACTCTATGTCTCTGTGATCTAGTAGCCATCTACATACAGAACAGTTCCTTGCTTCTCTAGATAATTACAAATGACCCTTTTACAATTTTTAAAGTTGTTCAAATGAAGATATTTGTATACATTAATATTCTATGTCCCGTGCATTTTAAAATGTCCACTCCCAGCAAGTTTGCAAGTAGATTTCCACCACAACTTCAACAACCACCACCTGTCCATTAAACTCTCCCTGGAACACTCTCACGCTAGTATCTATTTCATGGACTCCACAATCAGCTTCAACAATGGAACCCTACAGACAGCCATATACTGGAAACCTATGGATCACCACACTTACCTTCATAGATCTAGTAACCGCCTCAAACACACCAAGAAATCTATTATCTATAGCCAGGCACTCAGATACCAAAGAATATGCTCTGAGAAGAAAATCCCAGATATACGCCTTAACATACTTAAAACTGCTTTCACCAAATAAGGACACTAAGGTTGATCATATTATGGAATGGACAGCCCAAATACCTGGGAGAACTTGCTTTAATACAGAAATAAAACCCCCTTTGACCGCACACCCCAATTTGTCACCTACCACCCCACATTGGAACCCATATGGGGTATCATCAAACAACTACACCTCACACTCAATGGGGACCTGTACTAGTGTGCAATGTGGGAGGTCCGAGGCAGCGTAAAGAGCCCATTCCTCCGCACAAGCAGTAGGGTGGACTTTCTTCCTAGCACTCAAAAATGTTGATCAGCTTCTGTGCCAGACACATCTTAGGGCCACAAAGGGTCAGAGCCTGCTGTTGGAGCCCCTCTGTACCAGCCAGCTGTTGCACATGATGCATCGTTCTTCCCACACTGGCCTGGAATGCACACTCCTCCTATTCAGAGCAGAAGCAGCATGCACCTGAAAGTGTTGGAAATAATTTTCTTAATAATTTTATTAAGGTTTACTGTGACTCAGTTTCCACACAAGCATTCCTTTATAGTCCAAAGGCCACTCGGTGTGTCTTACATCCAAAATACAAATATAAGCACATACATACACCTATATTTTATATCCTGACAACCATACAGTTATAAGTATTGGCCAAGATACTAACAACAGGATCAGGCCTGGGTGGTATCTTTCCATCATGGCATGACTCCACAGAGGTAAGGGAAGGTCTGACAAAGAAACCTCTAAAACCCTTGTTTTTTTATATACAATGACAAACAAGTGATGTCATTGCTGGTTATCGGACCTTATCTAAGGCCAACGAGGAAGTTGAGGGACCCTGTACTTTTGCCCAGCCAAGACAAGATTAAAGGCTGGGCCTCTTTCTCAAGGTCTTCTTCTTATCTTATTTTGCCATATTTCACCAACTACTGGACTAAGCATTTTGAACCAGTTAGTGACTGCACACTGTGTCCAATTAACCACATTTTCATTACCTCAATACAAATTTTAAACAAGACAATGCTGGCATTTCAAGGATCTCTACAAGTTTAACACAAATACTTTTCTTTCTCATGATCTCAGTCTTTTTGGTCACATGTTTTGGGCCTATTCCTCATACTAATATCCAAACCCAATTTAAAAGTGTAATTCACTCAGGTTCAATGTGGGCATATAGTCCTACACTTTGACTAGGTCTACACTATACACTTACTTCGGTATAAATATGTTGCTTGGGATGTGAAAAATCCACACCCTGTGTGACGTAGTTATACCGACCTTAACCCCCGGACGAAGACAGCACTATGTTGGTAGGAGAGCTACTGTCTTTCATGGAGGGGGAGTAATTAAGCTAATGGGAGAGCTCTCTTCATCAAGCACTGGAGTACCATTGACACAGTGTTTGTGGTGTAGACGTATACCTGGGCTGCATTCCCTTGTGTGGCAGGATTCTTGGAGCATCTGCCAGCTTCCCTGTTTCCCCTGTGGCAGGCAGGATTCGGCCCTCAGAGTCAAACTATTCATACTGGTTTGCTACATACACATATAAACAAAGAATGACAAACTTAATGCAAAACAACCACAGCTAATACGTATCGATTACAAAATAATTTATAAAAATGTCTTGATTCATTTCTGAACTGAACAAAAAGGTGAATCTGATCTGTGTATGGTGCCAGGATGGTAATTATTTTGCTAGCAGTGGATGTTGACAATAATTTTTTCCTGTGCAGCTGTAAAAAAATCCCCATGGGATATAACAGGTTTCATATATTTATGTGTAATATACTTAGATAAAAATTTTACCGATCCTTGCAAAACTTGAAGTTGTTTCTAGAAATACAAAACCAGTCATATGAAGTAGCAACTGTTTGTGCCCTAGATATGATTCACTATCATCCTCCCATTCATTTTAATTTTCAATGGGCTCCAAGTGGCTGAGGAAGCTGGAAAAAGACACATGGGGAGATAGTGATGTTCACCATGCATTGTAAAGCACTTGATGAGGTGTTAAAGATGTGGTTATGCTTACAGAGAGCATAAAAGGCAAGGTGTAGAAGGGGATAGTTTCTAATATGCAGAATGAAGTGAGAATATTCCCTGCCATTATCCTCTGAGAACAGTAAATATTCAGTGGAAACCTGGGAAATACTTTGCTGTTAAAAACAGATTGAGGTTAAGGACTAGACTGTGCTTTCAGCATGCAGATGATGGGAAGGAGTGGGGTGTATGTGCAGCACCCCTGTGGGAATTTCCTGGGGCTCCTCATTTGGGCTGTGGTGAGAGGAATAAGTTGTTATAACCTCTTTTGGGGGGTGTAGCAGATTCCCAGTTTCCCATGCAGCGAGTCAGCTAAGAAGGCAGCATGTAGGAGGCTGGAGACTTGGATCTGCCTGTTCTCTGCCCCTTCCCTCCCTTATGCTCCTGGGGAAGGCACCTAGGACCCAGCCTCCATGCTCCCCAAGCAGTGGGGCTGCAACCGTGTCTGGCCCTTCCACAGCCTCACAAGATGGGGACTGGGAGAGTGACTTACTCTCTTACAGTAACTTACAGTGTAGGGAAAATGAATAGGGAAATATTATTTACCTGGGGTGACCAGATAGCAAGTGTAAAAAATTGGGACAGGGGGTGAGGGGCAGTAGGTGCCTATATAAAAAAAAAGCCTCCAAAATTGGGACTGTCCTTATAAAATCAGGACATCTGGTCACCTTATATTTATCCCTTAACATAACATAAGAACCAGGGGTCACCCAATAGCATTAATAGACAGAAGGTGTAAAACCAACATTAGGAAGTGCTTCTTCACACAACGCATGGTCAACCTATGGAATTTGTTCCCATGAGATGTTGTGAATGCCCAAAGTACATCTGAGTTCTAAAAAAGAATTAGATAAGTTCATGGAGATTAGGTCCAACAATGACCAAGATAATCAGGGATGCAACCCAGTGCTCTGGGTGTCCCTAAACCCCTGACTGCCAGCAGCTGGGACTGGATGACGGGGATGGATCACTTGATAATTTCCCTGTTCTATTCATGTCCTCTGAAGCATTTGGCATTGGCCACTGTCAGAAGAAGACAGGATACTGGGCCAGATGGACCATTGGTCTGACCCTGTATGGCAATTCTTATTTTCCTTTAGTAGATCCATGTGCTATTTTAATCGGTTTATAATGCCATACTTGGATTTATCCATTTCTAATTTAAAAAATTCCACTCATTTAGATTCTGTATTAGATTTAAAATAAAAACTGTCACTATTGCCCTAGTAGCAGACTGCCACATCTAAGTAACCATATTTCTGGACAAATAATTGCAGTATAGAAATGAAAGATAAAATAAAAATGGATTTGCTTTTTATCTTAAATTGATTGTGACAGATAGTATGTGTCACCGTGCCTCAGTGGGTCACAGCTGAGAATACCAGATTCATGATAAACTGCTGAGAAATAAGGCAGATTCATCCCAAATTGGTGGTTATTCTATCATTAGATATACCAAGCCAGAAACAAAAGTAAACTTCTGTCTCACCACATGGGTTAACAAGAAATCAGAACTGCTGTCTCCTTAGGCATGCTAGCCCTTATTTACCACTCAGACACTAGACTTTATAGTGAGTGGTTATTGAAAACCAATTTAATCAAACAAAGGATTCTTCTGATCTCAAGAGATCAGCCTCATAGCCAGGTCAATATATAACTCAGATCTTACCCAATAATCACACTGCTGCCAATTCTTTAGTAACTAAAATCTAAAGGTGAATTTATAAAGAAAAGAAGAGAGTTAAAATGGTTAATAGATCATATACATAGAATCATTGCAAAATTCTTGTATCAGGTTTGTAGCAGTGATGGTATAGGCTGCTGGCTTGTAAAGTGTCTGATAACTTCCAAAAGATTGGAAGGTCCTCAGTCCATAGTCAATATGCTCCTTTCAGTCATAAATTCAGGGTTCAGAGAGTTAGAGCAGGAAAGAGGCAACATGGAGATGATCCAAGGTTCTTTTATACTTTCTGCCATGTGCTTGGAATTTTACTGTCCCAACACAAAGCTCACAGCACAGACGGTGGAAAATTATTGGCACAAGATGGAATCCAGGATTACATGAGCAAGTCGCATGCTCTTACATGGCTTGCTGACTCTCGGGGCAGCCATTGCCCATATGGTGTCCACAGGAAGTCTTGCTGGGTGGTACTGTGTTTCTTCTATGGCCCATTGTTAGAGTGAAGTGTCCTTAATGGGGCATCCGGCTTGAATGGTCCATTCACAATGGCTGGCTAGATTGCATGTAAACTACCTTGTGGGTGTTACTCAAGGAGCAAACACATTTGAAAGACAGGTATGTAGTCAATATTCATAACTTCAGATACAGTGATGATACGTGGATTTAAACAGGATGAGCGTATTTAGCAAATCGTAACTTTTTCTATTGACACCTTTACATGACATACTTTGTACAAGATGTGTTGCTATTGTCTAACAGTGGAAATATTAATGGTATACATGGTCATATTTCAATCATACAGTACAATAGATTTCTTTAAATTAATCTTGTATCAAGAGGCGGAAAAAAGCTATTATTGGTATCCAATATCTGTTGCAGTAGGTGTCTGAGTTCTTGAAGTTTCATAAAAACATTGTTTACATAAATATTCAATGTTTATGCATGTGGCATTATTCATCTTTGAGAGGTGGATGTGCTCTGATAAGCAGATGATCATAACAACCCAAGAGGATTCTTACAAGTCGAGACTAATTTTGTTAGATGATCCGATGATGAAATGATTGTTGGTGCTTTCTAGATGTCTATCAGATGCTGATATTAAAAATCAATTTATTTGCGTAAATTTTCATTTTTGGGTCATGCACATAAGTGTAAATAACACATGCATCTAGAGTAAATACACTGTGTGTTTGAATATAATGTTGTCTGAGATTTTACTCTATCTCCCACTATGTTTCTCAGCATGAGCTCTATAACTAATAAACAATTTCTAATTACATTTGGGTAGCTTTATGTATATAATTAAATAACCAGCATTTCATATTACTGAGACTGCTTCTATTTACATCTCATTAACATGACTCAAGTTATTTTAATTCCAAGCCAATACCTTGCCACAGCACTTGAATTATGGAGGTTACAGGCTAACATAATCTACTGGATAAACTAATGGAAATATGCTATATATTTATAATGAGAGGAAAGACATATTTAAGGCCTTGTCTACACCACACAGTTGCCCTACATTGACCTAGTTATGTCAGTGTCTACACTACAGCCTTACTCCCAGCGATGTAAGTGCCCTGCTACATCAACATAATAACTCCACCTCCATGAGAGGTGTAGGGCTTATGTCTGTGTACTTAGGACGTCACAGTGTCTGGGCAGACACTGCATTATTTACATGGACGGTTGGCTGTCTTATCAATTTCATGGCAGGAGTCATTAAATTGGCAAGAAATCTGGGTAGCTAGAGCCCAGCTGCCCCCTGCTTCCCTGGAGAGCTGGGGCAGCTGGATCCTGCTCCTAGCTGGCTGGGAGCCAGGGCAAGAATGGATTTTGCTCACAGCTGGGAGCTGGGGCGAGAAGCCCAGGTGGCTTCCCTCCCACTCCTGGCTAGGAACATTGACTGTCTTGTTAATTTCATGGCTCCATGCTGGAGCCGTGAAATTTACAAGGCTACCTGGCTGGTGGGGAGAAGCCAGGGCAGCTGGACCCTGCTTCCTGGGGGCAACAAGCCCCGGGTGGCTTCCCCCTGCTTCCAGCAGGGAATAGGGAGGCGAGAAGCCCCAGGTGGATACCCCCGCACACATGGTGGGAAAAGTGGAGTGGGGGAGGGGGAAAGGGGCTTGGGAACCTGCCAGGAGCCCAGGAGTCTGTGGGGCAGCTGGGCTCCCGGCAGGGAGCTGTTAGTGGAGCTGAGGGACTGGGCTCCTGGAGAGGACGTGCACCAATGACCCAAGGAGGGTACTGTGGACATGCACCACTCCAGTAATTACTGTGGTGGCTGTAAGCTGACGTAATATAGGTCAATTTACCTTTCTAGTGTAGACACACCCTAAAACAACTTTGATGGGACTGACACATTATTTTGTTGTCCATGGCATGTATTGGGAGTGTCAAGGTTCCTCCCCCACTCTGAACTCTAGGGTACAGATGTGGGGACCTGCATGAAAACCTCCTAAGCTTACTTTCACCAGCTTAGGTTAAAACTTCCCCAAGGTACAAATTAATTTTATCCTTTGTCCCTGGATCTCCACTGCCACCACCAAACTCTAACTGGGTTTACTGGGAAACGTAGTTTGGACACGTCTTTCCCCCCAAAATCCTCCCAACCCTTGCACCCCACTTCCTGGGAAAGGTTTGGTAAAAATCCTCACCAATTTGCATAGGTGACCACAGATCCAAACCCTTGGATCAGAGAACAATGAAAAAGCATTCAATTTTCTTACAAGAAGACTTTTAATAGAAGTAAAGAAATCCCCTCTGTAAAATCAGGATGGTAGATACCTTACAGGGTAATTAGATTCAAAACATAGAGAATCCCTCTAGGCAAAACCTTAAGTTACAAAAAAGACACACAGACAGGAATAGTCATTCTATTCAGCACAGTTCCTTTCTCAGCCATTTAAAGAAATCATAATCTAACACATACCTAGCTAGATTACTTACTAAAAGTTCTAAGACTCCATTCCTGGTCTATCCCCAGCAAAAGCAGCATACAGACAGACACAGACCCTTTGTTTCTCTCTCCCTCCTCCCAGCTTTTGAAAGTATCTTGTTTCCTCATTGGTCATTTTGGTCAGGTGCCAGCGAGGTTACCTTTAGCTTCTTAACCCTTTACAGGTGAGAGGATTTTTCCTCTGGCCAGGAGGGATTTTAAAGGGGTTTACCCTTCCCTTTATATTTATGACAGGGAGATTATGAATTATCAACCTACCAATGTTTTGACCAAACATAGGGACCTTTTCCTGCTATCACTTCAATGATAACTCAGTCTCCTAAATCAACTTTTAAGGAAAAATTTTTCTAAGCTTTTCAAGCTGTTCTGTCTCTCAGTCTTTCGGGAAAATGAAACTAGTCATACTCCTCTTCATCTCTGTCATGTGTTCTCAAAGGTCTCTGTATCTTAATGGACATGTCTTCCAGGCACCCTGGTTAGACCTTTATGCCCAGCAGCTGGGGAGTGATCCACACTCTGGGAAACAATGTCTAAAGAGCTAGTGATGGGCTTGATGCTGAAATTACTGGGGAAAGTTCTTTGGCCTGCATTATGCAGGAAGTCAGACAAGATGATCATAGTGGTCCCTTCTGGCTTTAATCTATGAAATTAGAAATAAGTAAATAGAAAGTGCATAATACATGTCATACAAAACAAGCAACCATGTAACCTTACTCCATGTCTTCCTCTTTCCCTATGTCATTATGCCTGGCATCATGTCATGTCATATCTAAGCTCTTTACGTCAGGGGACCACACCTTCATTCACCATGCAAAGCGCTATACACATCACTGTTGCTTTATAGCAAAATTAAAACAACAACAATAATCCTGAGAATGGAATATACTCCGATTTTCTGGAGGGATGCCAAATCATTGCAAGCCTGAAGAATTTATGAAGGCAAGGATTGGGATTGGGTTCATGGAGTGAAAAGGCAGAAGCAGCTTTTCATTGCTGAATCATCTCCCTTTTCTGCTACAGTGGAATTCAGTTCCATGCAGCAGAGGGAGACATGGCCATTCCAACAGGGGAGGAAAAATTCAAAGCCATCTATGGAATCTATGGAAAACTGGTGAAAAATTGGTTGTAAAATCATGCACAAAATCTTTTGTCATTTTCTATTGGGTTATTCATACCCTTTAAATGTTGCTTTTCCATGAAGTTCCAACGCAATGGATATTTTCCCCTTTAAAACATTACCGGATCTCTTCTCCCTGTTTTATCTCGGTACTTATTGTTGGGATTCCCTCCAAGGCCTTCTTCATTCAGCTTATTGAGAGCACATTGTCCAGTTCTGGGAGAACATCCAGTTCTCTGGGATCCAAAAACTCAGTTTGATTCCAGCTCATCAATCAGGTTAAATTAACAGGCCTGAAGCAAGGGATTTAGGTACAGGGGTGACACCACAATTCCAAATCATGTCAGACACTACACAATTGATATATATTTTTCCTAGCTACTAACATATATACTACTTTAATGTAATTGGTTTGGACAACGCATGGATCATGTAAGGACCAATCATTGTGCAGATTGTGTAAGGACCAATAGTTTATCTACTGTTTCCACCACACAGCCTATCACACCCTTGTTTACAGATTAACCTTCATTCAGATCAAGCCATATGCAAGTTTACTCATGCCCAGCAAAATCAGTGCCTACACTTATATGGCCCTCATTGCCATAGTATGAGAGTGCCTCATGATCACTAATTAGTCTCACAAGACCCCTGTGAAGCAGAGAAGTACTATTCCCATTATACTGATGGGGAAGTGAAGCTCAGGGTAGATATTAAGAGATTTGTTCAAGGTGATACAGGAAGTCTGTGGCTGAGATGGGAAGTAAACTCAGGTAAATCCCAGTCATGTGATCTATTCACTAGACCATCAGTCTTACTCAGTGATGTTTCTTTAATTAAGCTACACCAAGTGGTCATGTGTCTGACCAGTGGTCTGTTTGTTGACCCATACAAGTCCCAGTCAGCAAGTGGGAATCAAGTGTTTCTACCAACTTAGAATAACAGCTGCAATTAGAGAAGCCACCATCATGACCCACCATAGCCTTGTGTCTCCCCTGAATTACCCTTCTCACAACCTCCCATCAGCCCTCCAGTGTTTGTCCATGCAGTATTTTTACGTTACAAGAGTTTTATTTTTAAAAAGCTTTGTATTTTAACTTTTCTTTGACGGTAATAAAGGAGTTTGCTGTACTTCCTGACTTGCTAGAACCGAGCCACCTTTGCCCCGAACTTCAGAGCTGCTCTGACTTATTCGGATGTACAGAAGCTCCCAAGCGGCTGTTCTGCTGGCCAGGATTGCCCCTACTGTCTCCGACATGCACCTCTCTGCTACCAGCCTGGCCTGGAACTCTCCCTAAATCTGCACCAGGGGAATCCTCAGCTGTTCCCTAGCTTCAAGCTTCCATTGTGCTGCTGCAACATCTTCTTCTAGTAACACAGGGAATATTTACAGCAAGGGCTTATGTATTAAATGAAGTCAGACGCGTCTTTGATACAATAACAAATACAAAGCTTCCTGCACACGATGAAAGAGAGAGTCAGCATTTGAATGATGGGAATGTTGGGGCCAAACTAACACCTGCTGGCACAGGACTAATTAACCTCTTTATACCTTTTTGGGTCCTTGCATTCCAAGTGGGATTCATCACTAGAGGAGGACAGTAAGTGTTACAAACTCCAGTGCCCTCTGGGTACAGCGGGTAACAAAGCACCTAAATGATTAAGAAGCCTAAATTCAATTTTTAAAAGTGACTTATGAGCCTCAGTCTCACTGAAAGCCAATGGGACTTAAGCTCCTACATCATATTTTGAAAATGGAACTTAGGCCCCTAAGGCACTTCAGAACTTTTGAAAATGTTACCCAGAAGCTTCACATTATGCCAGAGTTTCATAGGAGCCTGATAGCCAAAGTTGTCAAGTGGATACAATGAAGCAGTATGTTCCTGTGCCACCCACCTTTCAGACTACTGCAGGCTTTCCAGTGGAGGGGTCATTGTGAATGCCGTGCACTGTTGATGAGCCTTCTGTTGTACCGGCAGAAGACAACACAAAGCATAAGTGAATGAAAAGCTGTAATGACAGCTCCCAGTCCCATCCATTCAAATTTTCCTTTCCTTTTTCAAACCGTTCATAGATTCCTAAATTTTAAGGCCAGAAGGGACAATTAGATTATCTAGTCCGATCTCCTGTATAGCACAGCCATAGGAATTTCATCCAGGTATTCCTCCTGTATTGAGCCCAATATCCTCTATTTGATACCACCACAAGGGCACCCAGTCTGAAGACATCAGGAGACAGAGTATCTATCACTTCCCATGGCAATGTGTTCCAATAATTAACCACCCTCACCGTTGAAAATGTGTGCCTCATTTCTAGTTTGAATTTCTCTGGCTTTATCTTCCAGCCATTGATTCTTGCTGTGCCTTTCTCTGGTATATGAAAGAGGTCATTAGTATTCATTATTTTCTCCTTGTGAAGGTACTTATAATTGTAATCTAGTCATTTCTCAATCCTCTTTTTGAAAATTAAATAGATTGATCTGTTTAAATCATTCACTATAGGCATTTTCTCCACACCTCATATCACATTTGTGGCTTTTTCTGCACCCTCTCCAATTTTTCAACATCCTCCATACAATGTTGGAACCAGACTGTATGCAGTATTCCAGTATTGGTTACACTAGGGCCACATAGAGGTAAAATCCCATCCCTATTCCTACTCACTATGTCCCTCTTAACACATGTAAGCATTGCATTAGCCCTTTTGCCACAGCTTTGCACTGAGAGCTCATGTTGAGTTGCTTGTCCGCTATGACCCCTAAATCCTTTTCAGAGTCTCTGCTTTCCAAGACTGTGTTTCCCCATTCTGTAGGTATGGCGCATTCCTTGCTCCTAGATGTATGACTTGGCATTTGACTATATTAAAATGCATTTTGTTAGAATGGGCCCAGGTTACCAAGCAATCCAGATTGCTCTGTAAGACCGTCTTGTCCTCATCCTTATTTACCACTCCACTAATCTCTGTGTCATTTTATCAGCAATTTTTTTTATTTACTTCAGATCACTGATAAAAATACTGACTAGCATGGGGCCTACAACCAAATCTGGGAGAACCCCACTAGAAACATCCCCATTCTATGATCATTCCTTAATGACAACTACTTTTCAATATCAGTCAGTTAGCCAGTTCTTAATCAAGTTAATGTGTTCTTCATTGATACTGGATTGATTTTTCCTTCCCTTTTTGGACTGGCAATGGTACACATCAATAGCTTCATTTAATCCACTGAGGATACTGTGTAATGAAGCAGTTACAATTAATTGTAAGTCATAGGGGGATGGTGTGACGGGTTGGAGCACAGAAACCCCCTTGGGGCTGCCAACTGATGTGCCAAGACTACTTCTGCCCATGCTTTCCCTGCCCTCCCAGCTTGGGACTTCAGTGTCCTGCCTGGATTGAGCCAGACCCGCTAGGCTGCTGCAAACCCAGTCCCAGGTCTGAACCACGTCCCCTAACAGCTGTAGGCTTAAACTGAAAGCAGCTTAAGAAGTGTTCCTGTCTAACACTCAGATGCCCAACTCCCAATGGAGTCCAAACCCCAAATAAATCTGTTTTACCCTGTATAAAGCTTATACAGGTTAAACTCATAAATTATTCGCCCTCTATAACACTGATAGAGAGGTATGCACAGCTGTTTGCCCCCCAGGTATTAATACATACTCTGGGTTAATTAATAAGTAAAAAGTGACTTTATTAAATACACAAAGTAGGATTTAAGTGGTTCCAAGTAATAGACAGAACAAAGTGAATTACCAAGCACAATAAAATAGAACACACAAGTCTATGTCTAATACAGTACGAAAACTGAATACAAATAAAAACCTCACCCTCAGAGGAATTCCTTTTATAGACTAGCCTCCTTCTAGTCTGGGTCCAGCAATCACTCACACCCCCTGTAGTTACTGTTCTTTGTTCCAGTTTCTTTCAGGTAGCCTTTGCTTGAAGAGGCTATCTCTTGAGCCAGCTGAAGACAAAATGGAGGGGTCTCCCAGGGGTTTAAATAGACTTTCTCTTGTGGGTGGAGACCCCTCCGCCCTCCTATGCAAAGTCCAGCTCCAAGATGGAGTTTTGGAGTCACATGGGCAAGTCACATGTCCATGCATGACTCAGTTTTTACAGGCAGCAGCCATTGTCCACATGCTACCTTGAAAGTCCTCATGTAGAATTTTTGTGTGGATTGGAGTCTTCCAAGATCCATTGTGCGTTAAGTGCTTCTTGATTGGGCACTTGTAAATTCCTTTCTAAAGAAGCTGACCAAATGCCTTACGAAGGCTATTTAAAATCAAACAAGTATACAGCCAATATTCATAACTTCGAATACAACAATAACACATGCACACAAATAGGATGAATATATTCAGTAGATCATAACCTTTACATAGATAAGTTACATGGCATATGTAGCATAAAACATATTCCAGTTATGTCATATATACATTCATAAACATATTTCCATAAAGCCTTATGGGGTGCACCATCACAGGTGGATTTCACTCATATGATCAATAATTTAATAGTAGAGACTCTTGTCAGTAAAATTATGCCTTTATTAATGTGATACCATTCAATTACTTAAAAAATGTTCCTTTAAAGGAAAAAAAACCCTCAAGTGGTTTTCAGTTGAACAGGCACAAATATGTTATTTCATGTTCCTGGGGTAATTTAACAGTCACTTTGCTCTTGAACTTTGTTTGACAGCAGAAGCTGTATAACCATAATGAGATTTTAATGGAGGAAAGGAGAGGAAAAGGACTAACTTATAAGAAAGAAAGTAGTTCTTTTTGTAATCTTATTTATATGAATACTTGTTAAATCGAATGAGTGTAAAATCCTATAGTTTAAATGTCTATTTTATGTAAGCATAATGAAGTAATAATTTTACTATGAGAGAACCTGCACATTTTAACTGAGCCCTGTGGTAGCAAGATCCGGGAGAATTCCCGTGGACAAATATTACCAAACATTTTTGGAATGGATCAGATAATTGTTATGTATTGCAGACTAACCTTCTTCCATTGTTTATTTTCCCTTTTTGCTGTTGTTGTTGTTGTTATTAATGGAGGTAGTCCAAGCGGTGGGGAAAAAAACCACAAATTTTCACAGAGAGTAAAAGCAAGAAAACAATAAAGACAGTGGTTCTCATTTTTTCAGTTACACTAAGAGTGCTTTACACTTCCAGAACTTTGTAAAGGGATACAACTGAGTATCACGCACATTGGTGAAATTCATCCCCTGTGCAAAGGGACTACATACAAGGGTATGCATCATTTAAGTCCCAATTAAGGTCTTAAAATAAAGCCATGTGGTGGTCTTTTGAATTTCACCTATTATGAACATTTCTGAATTAATAAGCATTTAGGAAAGAAATTTTAGACATATCCTTGCATAGTATTATTATAATGAATATTAGGATAAGAAATTACTCTTTTCCATTGGGTTATGATAACATACCATTGAGGTTTTATATACTCTCTAGTTGTTTCAAAGGGCAAGGGCAATTGCCTTAGATTTATTTTAAATCTAACTTCCTCATCTGGCCAGGAAAGCAGGAAACATTCCTACATTTAGAAATGAAAAGAGAAGAAAATTTTGATGTATATTTTTCCTTGAGGGTTTCTGCCTCTTCCTTTACTTAATGTGCCTCTCGAAGTAAAATGATTTTATTGGCTCATTTATTCCTTTAATGTGCCACAAAACTTTTACCTGACTGCAATTTTATATGAATACTATTTATAATAATTACATAGCAAATGGATGACATTAGAACTAAAATAATGGATTTGTTCTTCTGTGTGTACCACTAAGTGATGATCTGCTGTGGGATGAAAAGTAAAAATCTACATGAAAGTAACATTAAGTGTCTAACAGACTGACAAAAGCAATGGACACTCCGTTCAGGCAGTCACAAGGCTCCATCCTTATCACAACTTCCCTGTGCTTAGCCTATTACACAGAGAGAAAGAAATCAGAACATTAATTTTCTGTTGCCGTACTTTAAATAATGATTTAAGGTGGGTGGCAGAACATTTCTCTGCATTTATCCATTTAGTTTAGATTTTTTGAGTCAAATTCTTTTCTCATTTACAGCCGTGTAAATTCAGAGTTACTCCAGTATTATACCCGTGTAACATAGAACAGAATCTGGCCATTAGATAGATGAATTAGTGATAGATGAACCTCTAAATATTTACAGCTCCCATTCAGAAAGCTTCACAAAATTAAAACTTACTTTGGCAAAGTGAAACCAAGAGACAGTGATGTATAAAACACCAAAGCAAGGACAGAGATATACACATTCAGAGGCACACTCACACCATTCTGCATGAGTAGTGATTGTGCATGTTGGTATCTGCGTGAATAAATTAGAAGGGTGCAAATGTATGCATTAGGGTGACCAGATGTCCCGATTTTACAGGGACAGTCTATATAAAAGACATTGCTGGGAGCCACAGGATGTAGGTGCAGGGCAGAAGACTTTAGCCTTACTGCATGAAATCATGAACTCTGTACTGCTCTTTCCACCAAAGCTACCATTAAACCACAAAGAAAAAGCATACAATATATATCATGACAGTCTAAATCCACTGGAAGATTAATCAGAGCTATTGAGTAAGAGCATTACTGAGGCTTTATCTTAGAAATTGAACAGCCCTAAGTAATTTTTTCCCTTTCAGTTTACTCTGAGGACTGTTACTATGATTGGCAGCATTGCTGTAGGCATGTTGGTTCCAGGATATGAGAGACACCATGTGGGTAAAGTAATACCTTTTACTGGGCCAACTTCTGTTGGTGGAAGATACAAGCTTTCGAGCTACACAGAGCTCTTCCTCAGGTCTGGGAAAGGAAGCAGGCTTGAAGAAAAGCTCTGTGTAGCTCGAAAGCTTGTATCTTCCACCAACAGAAGTTGGCCCAATAAAAGCTATTACCTCACTCACCTTGTCTCTCTTACTCCATTTGACAGAAATGCTTTTGGGAGATGTTGTTTCTCTGTTACAAATCTTTCACATATACCTCTAGGCTGTGATGGAGCCAACTGGATGTCCCATTACAGTTCAGGTGAGTTCTTGTAAATGCTGTAATTTTTTTCAGAATACCATGGCCAACATTTTCAACATGTAGGTGCCAACATTGCTATTTTAAATTAGGCACCTACATGTATTTTTAGCTACCTGAATAAATGTCCTGATTTGAATGCTGAATACTTAAGCCCTCATTGAAGTTGGCTGGAGTTCTTGTGCACTGCAGAAAATCAGTGCCTAAATATTCATTTAGGTGACTAACTGTAGACATCCAAGTTTGAATATCCTGGCATAAGACTCTCTATAGAAAAATATCCACACAGGACTTAAGTTTATATTTAATTTTAATGGGACTTAAACATGATTTAATTGGGGATGGGTCCTGCTTTTGAGCAGGGGGTTGGACTAGATGACCTCCTGAGGTCCCTTCCAACCCTGATATTCTATGATTCTATGTGCTTAAAGTTAGGGCACATTCTTAAGCACTGTCCTGGATCAAGGCATTAGGCCCTGATCCTGCACTGAGATCCAGGCAAATTGACAGCTAGCTTTATGATGAGCTCACTGCACAGTCAGAGCCTTATATAGGGTAACATATTCAGAATCTAAAACATTTAATAATATTGTTTATAAATCAAATTGGCAAGGTTCAATCTCTTTTGTAGCCATTTTTTATTCTTCCCTGTTCTATCACTCTATTATAAGAATAACAGAGATAAGCACATTAGAAGTGAGGAAATAACACACATGCAAATAATTCTATTGAGTTCAATGGGACTATTTTTATGCTAGAGTTACCAATCTGTGCATTTCTGCAGAATCAGGCTACATTGAGAACACCCTGTGCAAAGTACAATAGGAGTGCACAATGTGCAATGTTCAATGGGTTATAATTCCATCATATCATAACCAATTTTCACTTTGCAATCGATTTAAAGTCACTTTGCAATCACAGCTACTTTCATGCCAAGTTTCAGTCTTCTACCCTGCATTGTTTCAGTGCTACAATTCACCCTGAAAATCGGAAGCTCATTTACGTTCTTAAGCATGATGACCCTCACACTATACAATATCAGCCTTTCTAAGAAAACCCTTTAAGATGCTATCTCTGGAGGTCTCTTAAAAATATGAGCAAAATGCCTTATGCTGAAACACTACAGCCATTTACACAGGCTGAAAACTGCAGCATGGGCACCCTTGAGACCATGTAAAATAGATGCTCATTGTGGGCCTCATTCAGTTATGCTTACTTACTTGTGAGTAACACTTTACTGTCCATGTTGCCACATTGATTTCAATGGACCATCACAGAGAGTACAGTACTCCTCAAAGTAAGGATGGTAGCATCACACTTTCTATGATTGCATATTGCAAGGTACATGCTTTCAATAATGGGTGTGGAATTGGTCCTCTTCTCACTCTGGTTAGGTGAGAAACCTGAACTTATTGATGGCTAAACAGAAAAGAACTGGGCAAGCCAAATATTCAAGGGTTTATGATAATCTTCCTGCGAAAATGAAGCCGAGAACAGATAAAAGTTCTTTTGTGTCTCTGCCAGCCATAGCTCTTGTCTTTACAGCATGGCAAGATCTTTCACTCTCAATTCTCAAATAATTTAGAAAGAAATTTGAACTCTCCTACAGAAGATTTTGAAAGTAGTTTTCACATAGTCTTGCTACATGCCACATGTCTTAAAATGACTCTTACCTGATCTATTTTCTCAGTACTTACAATGCCAGTTTCATTTCTGAAGACAGTTCTGCAACTGTTGAGTTTTTCTCTCCCCATGGGACTGAAGTGATTTCAACTTTCCAAGTAACTATCCTCCATTAACTGAACTCTTCAGCCTAAATTTGTCATGTCAATGAAAATAAATTGGATTTCCTTAAACATCTTGTCCAGTCTCTCTATTATTAGTTGTAAAACTGCTGAGTTTATCCAGTTACAGCCATTATGATGCTTTCATTTTTACTGTCTGATCTGAGACTCTGATCTGAGCCGTTTTCTTTCTTTGCATTTCTGTTAGTTAATCCAGTCAGAGCCCAGCAATGTAGCTCAGCATTTTCATAATTCACCATTTAAATTGCAAAACTAGTGTAATTCAGACTTCTGAGTGCTCCATTTATCAGAGGTGCACAGCAGAGCATTCAGCCATTTTAGCTGTGGTAGGTGCTACATCTCTTTCTCAAACACAATTACATTTAGTCAAAGATCCTGGGAAAGCTCTTTCCTTTTTGATGCCATTCTGATGTAAAATAATATCATGTGAAGCTGATTATTATTATTATAAGGATGTCCTTGAGCTATGCAGCTGCAAAGAGTTCTCCAGTTACAGATGCGTTATACCACATATATCCTTTGACTTACTTCATCAGCTGAAGAAGATCTGGCTTATTAACTACAGCTTCTTCAAAATACACACAATCCGGCATATCCAGTACCCCAAAGAGTGGTCAATATTCAAACCAATAAACTGAATATGGCTGCCTAGGGACCACTGCTATGGCTTAAAGGGGGAAAAAGAACCCCCTGAAATTATTTTTATATTGTAGTGGAGCCTTGGCTGTTCTTGCTTCAGCCAGTCAATGGTTAGAATTGTTTTAAAGGTACATTTTAAAATACTTATGCTAAAAATATGCAGTAATATATTCTTTGGACATTACACTCTTATAATATCTATTCTAGGGAGTGGAAAAGTATAGCTGGATTATTCACTCAATTATTCCAGTGTAAGCCTGGAGTAACTCCACTGAGGTCAATAGAGGTACTTTGGGTCTGCACTGAGGTAGAGGTAGATTTAACTGAACTATCTGTCCACACACGTAGCTCTAAATGAAATTATTGTTCAGTGTGGCTAGATAATATCCGCTAGAAGTGAGTAAAATGAGCTTTTATTTTGGACAAGTTAAGAATACGGATATGGAATGACCATGGGCAGTTATTTCTGTCTTGAAAATAAAACTGCAGCTCTAGTTCTGCTGTGAATTATGTACCTTTTTGGTGATTTTAAAACATGATAGGAAAATTGCTTACACACTGTGAATGCCATCTTAGCGTTTCTTGTGTGTGGAGCTTTGGTAGTGTATTACAATGTGAAAGGGGCATTAGCAGTAGCGATATGTGAATAGTAAGTGATCTTGTTCACTTATTATTCCTGAGAGATGGCAAATTATACTAACATTGAGTATTCTATTCATTTATTACTGGAGAATGATTAAAAATGTCTGGCTGTTAAAAAGTTTTTCCATTCGCAAAAATGAGGCTTTCATCATTTTGTTGTGTTATTTTCTGCAGTCAGTACCTACCTCTATTGTTAGTATTCACTCAAACACTTTCCCTTTCTCCTCTGCTCCTGACACTTGATTTAAGAAAATATTTAGGAAAACATTTCTGAACCACTTCTGCTCATTGTTCCGGTGCCAATTGGCATATCCTTTCACTGTGGTTTGGAGCTGGAATAGGGAAAAGATTTTGGTTAGAGATGGAAAACCTAATTTTCTCTGCTAATTTAGGCTGAGTGTCCTGTGTTGTATTGTTTGTACTCTGCTGAAGCATGACTCCTCTTCCCCTGGGAAACAGTGTGTATGTGTTATCATCTATCTATTTATCTATTTATATATATATATATATATATATATATATACACACACACACACATAGAGAGAGAGAGAGAGAAAGAGTTGTCTGCTATAATACCAGTCAGTTCCCCAGGGGACAAATGTATTCTCTTATTTATTCTGTGGCCTAATGAGGCATGAGAAAGGCCTTTCTGTTTTTTCTTTTGGTGCATGTTGTAGGTAGAACTGTGTGGAAAATACACAACAAAATGCAAATCTGCTTCCTCTTACTCTGGGGTCCAGACTTGGCACATTGTCAAACTTCAGCCCATGAACACAAAAAGCATTGCACATGGGCGGGGTTTCTCAAGGTATGTCTACACTGCGATAAAAGACCTACTGCATGGCCATGGCTGGCCCAGGTTAGCTGACTCAGGCTCACAGGGCTTGGGCTGCAGAGTTATAAAACTGTAGTGTCAATCTTCAAGTTTGAGACCTCAAGATCTGATACACTGTGAGGGGGTTTCAGAGTAACAGCCGTGTTAGTCTGTATTCGCAAAAAGAAAAGGAGTACTTGTGGCACCTTAGAGACTAACCAATTTATTTGAGCATAAGCTTTCGTGAGCTACAGCTCACTTCATCGGATGCATACTGTGGAAACTGCAGAAGACATTATATACACAGAGACCATGAAACAATACCTCCTCCCACCCCACTCTCCTGCTGGTAATAGCTTATCCAAAGTGACCACTCTCCCTACAATGTGCATGATAATCAAGGTGGGCCATTTCCAGCACAAATCCAGGTTTTCTCACCCCCCACCCCCATACACACACAAACTCACTCTCCTGCTGGTAATAGCTCATCTAAACTGACCACTCTCCTTACAATGTGTATGATAATCAAGGTGGGCCATTTCCAGCATAAATCCAAGTTTAACCAGAACGTCGGGGGGGGGGGGGGAAGGAAAAAACAAGGGGAAATAGGCTACCTTGCATAATGACTTAGCCACTCCCAGTCTCTATTTAAGCCTAAATTAATAGTATCCAATTTGCAAATGAATTCCAATTCAGCAGTTTCTCGCTGGAGTCTGGATTTGAAGTTTTTTTGTTTTAAGATAGCGACCTTCATGTCTGTAATTGCGTGACCAGAGAGATTGAAGTGTTCTCTGACTGGTTTATGAATGTTATAATTCTTGACATCTGATTTGTGTCCATTTACTCTTTTACGTAGAGACTGTCCAGTTTGACCAATGTACATGGCAGAGGGGCATTACTGGCACATGATGGCATATATCACATTGGTGGATGTGCAGGTGAACGAGCCTCTGATAGTGTGGCTGATGTTATTAGGCCCTGTGACGTGTCCCCTGAATAGATATGTGGGCACAGTTGGCAATGGGCTTTGTTGCAAGGATAGGTTCCTGGGTTAGTGGTTCTGTTGTGTGGTATGTGGTTGTTGGTGAGTATTTGCTTCAGGTTGGGGGGCTGTCTGTAGGCAAGGACTGGCCTGTCTCCCAAGATTTGTGAGAGTGTTGGGTCATCCTTCAGGATAGGTTGTAGATCCTTAATAATGCGTTGGAGGGGATTCAGCTGGGGGCTGAAGGTGACGGCTAGTGGCGTTCTGTTATTTTCTTTGTTAAGCGTGTCCTGTAGTAGGTGACTTCTGGGAACTCTTCTGTTTCATGGTCACTGTGAGGGGGGAGGGTCTCAGAGCTCAGGCTCCAGCATGAGCCTGAATATCTACACCACAATTTTTAGGTCCTCAGTCTGAGCCCCGTGAGCCAGTCA
This sequence comes from Caretta caretta, assembly GCF_965140235.1. NCBI lineage: Eukaryota > Metazoa > Chordata > Testudines > Cheloniidae > Caretta > Caretta caretta. The sequence continues at coordinate 32,119,588 of NC_134207.1, read as the reverse complement.
GCTGACATTGGCTCTGAGATTTGGTGCCATGGGCTTTTTATTAGTCTAGACTTACCCTTAGAGCCCTTCTTACCCCCAGCCAGCCTCCTTCCTTCCAATTAACAGATTCTCTATATCACTTCAGCAAGTCCCATCTTACCTTGGATGTTTATAGCGGACAGGTAGAGGTCTGCTACCTACATGCAGCCACCAGGGGCTTTTCCGTAGCCACAGCCGTGTGGGATGTGATGGGTGAGGGAGGGCAAAATAGCTCTCCCTCCTCCTCCCTGTTGCTCCTGGATGCACTTGGTGTTGGCTGCTGGGACCACCAGCAGGGATGGGGCCCTGCTCCCTTCTGGAGTCACCTGGGGCACAATGCTGTTGGAGTAGGCAGCCATCGAGTTCCCCACTTTCCATAGGGTGGTGGGGCTCAGGCTTTGTGCTTCATCCCTGGGGTGGCGGGGCAGCAGGCTCTGGATATGGGGCTTTGGGCTCCAGTCCCAGGCTCAGGCTGTGTGATGGCAGGCCCCAGGCTCCGGCCACACGGCTTCGGGCTCCATCCATAGGTCCTGTCCTCCAGCCGCGAGGCTTCAGGTTCTGGCAGCAGGGCTTCAGACTCCAGCCCCACACTGCCTCCCCCAGCTCCCAACCCTATCTCCCCTGACCCGCACTACCTCCCCCGACCCTCCTTCCAGGGATTAATTTGTTCTCAGGCTTGCCAGGGCTGAGTAAGTCTGCTGTGAAAAGTGATACTTGTATGTTTGTAAATATCACTTTTCTCAACAGACTTACTAGCTAGCAATAAATAAATTACAATGATTTGGACAAGGATATGTGCATATTTATTTGCTTTTCCTAAAGCTAATTAAATATTTTAGAAAAAGTATGAGAGTGGCTACCAGCAAGAGTTGGTAGCCGCATTTTGAGGCCACCAAAAATTTCATCCTGAGAACCCCTGCTCTAGGGCATGACTGAGAGGGTAGAATGCTGCCTAGCGAATTGGTTTCTGCAGTACCTACTGGAAGCATTCAGAGTTTTCCCATCTAAGTACTGATAAGGCCTGGTCTTGCTTTGGCTCTGGTCTTGGAATAGACTGCCTGTACACACATCAGTGGACATGCACAGAGCCCCTCTGCAATCAGTGGGACTCCGTAAAATGAATTCCTTGTCAACCCAGGAAAGTTGCACTGATTTAAAATAAAGGTGGTATTTAAAACCAGTTTAGTTAAACCCTGGCAAGACATTCTTATTTTAGTTTCAGAGTACTTTGGCTTATCTTAAATCAATCCCTAATCAATGTAAGCTAAATCAAAATAAGCCATGTTTTAACTTAAGTACACACAGGAGGTTATGCCAGTTTAACTAAATTGGACTAAAAACTGATTTAAGTTAAACTGGTGCGAATTTCTAGCCAAACTCTAGTTTGTAAGATCAGATGGGATCACAGACAAAGGCAACGTCTACACTACGGATGCTTCAACACTCTAGCTATGCTGCTCTAACTCTGTAGTGTAGACACAAGCTACAGAAGAAAGGTTTTTTTCCCCATCAGTGTAGGAACTCCCCTCCCTTAGTGATGGTAACTAGGCAATGGAAGCATTCTTCCATCGACCCTGGCCCTGCTGTGCTTCCAGCATGCGCTAGATCAGCATCGCTATGGCACACAGCGGTGAGGATTTTTCACCCCTGAGCACAGTAGCTATGTTGACCTAAGTTTTAAGTGTACAGCAGGCATGAGTCAGTAGGGCAATAATCCAATGAAGAATGGCCTTACTGTGAGCAAGAAAGAAAGGATCTAGAGGCTGATATGGACTCAGTGGAAATGGGAAAGATTTTAGAACTCTGCCAGAGCAAAGGGTGAAGGAACAGGGTTTTTTCAGGCAGGATGATGTTAGTTGGACTCGGGTGGGAGAAAAGACTACTGGGAACATGAAGGGAGCAAGTTGTTCCTGTGAAAGGAAGACCCTTCTTGGCATCTTCCATGTCAGACTAGATAAGAAATGCATTTCCAAAGTTAAGCTGGTAGAGCACTGAGTGCAAGAGTTTTGGGTTTGGAGCAGTGACAAGAAACAAAGTGGCAAATTACCCAAGCTGCTTCTTCATAACTTCATGAAGGCAATTCTGTCAAGTGCTTCACTCTGCTACCTAATTTCTGTTCTGTAATGAATGTGTGTGCTTTAGCGATCACTGATTCAAATGAAAAGGAATTCTCTTCAGTTTTTAAAAAAATACTATTTTTTTTCCTGAGGAAAATAATACCAACTGTTAAGATAAATGAGTCTGTGAACAGTTGTGTGTCTGTATTGCTCTGATAATGCAGTCCCCCAAATCAGTTGCCAAGCTCTGGTGCTACCATTGTACAATACAAATAAGTTAAGATAATTGTTTTCTCCTTTAACAGCACTTTCATGTGCTTAAGCTACTGAGAGTTGGTTTATACGTCAAAAGGTGAATAACTTTTCCAGCATGAAGCCAGATTTAACTTTGTTTAAAACAACCACCTAAATGCTGTTACATAATTAGCCCCTGGGAGATTTGCATATTTCTCCAGAACTCGATATATATTTCTCCTTTGTGATTGAAGAGGGAAAATGTACAGTTTTAGGGATCCAGGTTGAATATTTTAAAAGTTACAGTAGATCAGATTGGTGAAGGGGTGGGAAAGCCTTAATTTTCTCTGCAATGCAGCTTTCTTTTATATATATGGTGAAGAGAACAAGCATATATGTTTTTTCACACTTGTAATTCTCCAGGGGGAAAAAAAGCATGATGTGTCTGCTGTAGTGGAAGCATAAATAATTGTATGTAAACTGAAATGGGAAAAATGATATAGCATTTGAAAGTTATCTTTCAGTTTCAGCAGAAAAATGTAAATAACTATGATGCTTCATGATTAAATATTTTCATTTTCAACATTGATTCTGCAATCAGATGCAGGCAGTTAGACTTTTATACTCACACAAAGCCCCTTTGAGCTCAGTGGAGTTCCTATGTGTATCTTAGTTTAGAACTAGGACTTTATTTTCTAATGTTTCCCCTAAAGAGATACAGTTTTGTAAAGTCTTTAGAAGATTAACATGTTACGTGTTTGATCTTCATGAACCAATAGATTTGTAGCATTTCTATCTTTAACCAAGTATTCAGTGCTTTAAATATGCCCAATTTATTTGCTGTAAGTTAAAAGGATAATACTTATTTCACAAAAAGGCTTCTAACTGTACTGGACTTCAAAAGATTTTATCTGCAATATCTTTATATTGTAAATGCACTGCAGTCCTGCAGCTTTAAAGGAATGTATCACATAGATCGTGGTTTATGGTTAGAACCCTATTGTGAGTGGACACACTTGCTTTCTCACAATTTAGGTGGAAAATTGTTCGAATCTGACTCTCCCTTTTAGGGCAGGTCTACACTACAGCTGGGATCGGTGTTCTGAGATCGATCCACTGGTGGTCGATTTAGTGGGTCTTGTGAAGACCTGCCAAATCGACAGCAGATCACTCTCCAGTTGACCTCTGTACTCTACCCCCTATGAGAAGAGTAAGGTAAGTCGACAGGAGAATTTCTCGCATCGACCCCCCATGGTGCAGACCCCATGGTAACTTGACCTAAGGTACTTTGACTCCGGCTACATTATTCATGTAGCTGGAGTTGCGTAGCGTAGGTCGACTTACCGCGGTAGTGTAGACATAGCCTTAGTTTTCTGTATGAAAAACTGATAATTAGTCTCTTGTGATCCTGGCTGATCACTGCAACCTATTGGCACACATTTCCACTACACACTGAGGAAAGGTACAGAGGGAGAGAGAGAAAGAGAGAAAAGAGACTTTCAGAACAGCAAAGTGGGGGACTGAGTGGGAAAATGTAAACAGAAAAGAGGAAGACAATACGCATGGAGCAAGGGTAAGAAAGGAAAAATGTCATGGAAGAGAAAAATTCCAAAATAGATCTATTGTAGCATTTACTACAAAAAAGAAAGGGACAGCTGGCAAGGATGCCCTTCTCATGACTAGGAAGTTGTGGCAGGGACTTTGCTGTTGGAGGAGTACCTGAGGAAGTCTCAGACCCCATTGTCTTCACTCCCAATGAGGTACTCGTCAGCAGGAGCAGGATCATCCTTGCTCTTCTTCCTTCCTACCTGGGAACAGGCGCAGTATGTAGTGAAATAGTAAATGGCCTTCTTACCTTATAAGTTTTCTTCAACTAAAATATATGGATTCATGGTCTGAATCTGCACTTTGTTACTCCCAAGTTTTACATTGGTGTGACTGTCAGGGGAAGAAGTTCTCACTGTAAATTGTGAGTGATCAGGAATGGAGAATGTGGATTTTTTTGGTTTGGTTTTTTTTTTATATGTCCCCCCATCACTACAGTATCTGAGTGCCTCACTGGCTTTACCATATTTATTCTCACATCACTCCTATGCTAGTCCCATTTTACAGATGGGGAACTGAGGCACAGAGAGACTAAAGTCCAGATTTGTAAAGGTAGTTAGGTGTAGGAGCCTAACTCATTTCAAAAGTGACTTAGGCACCAATGCCTAAGTCCCATTGATTTTCAGTGAGACTTCTTCTAAGTCACTTATGCCTTGCAATGCTGAGTACAGCAACCCCTCCATACCTTTAAAAGTGATTTTAAGTGACTTGCTCAAGGTCATGAAGGAATTGTGATAAAAGTTATATGCGCTTGCATGATTGCACCTGAGGTAACTAAAAATCATTGCCCTAAGGTAACTGTTTGGGTGTGTAATACATTGACTGTCACTGTCCAAGTTTTAGCTGATAGATGTTCTCATTAAAAAAGCCTAGTGCAGTCACAACTGCAATCCCTGGTTAAGTGAGGCATAGGCTTTGACCAGGCCCTCGGGCTAGGGGTGAATTTCACTCATTGCTGCTGCTCACTTTTCAGTAATAACATTGGCTTGATTTTCCACTCCATCACCCCACTTCAGTGTTACAGCAATATATAACATAAAGGAAGGATGATCCAGGAGTTAGGCTATTTGCTTGGGACTTAGAACACCTGGGTTAAAGTCTTGCTTTGCCACAGCCTTCCTCTATGATTTTGGACAAGTCACTCAGGTCCAAATTTTTAAGAATATTTAGACATTGCCCCATTCAGCATTGCAAGGCTGAAGATGTAGGACTAAGATCAGGCTGCTCGCTTAGGCAAAGTTATTCATAGACAAAACAGGTTTGTAGGATTGGGCCCTGTCATAAATATAAAGGGAAGGGTAAACACCTTTAAAATTCCTCCTGGCCGGAGGAAAAACCCTTTCACCTGTAAAGGGTTAAGAAGCTAGGATAACCTCGCTGGCACCTGACCAAAATGACCAATGAGGAGAAAAGATACTTTCAAAGCTGGAGGGGGGGAGAAACAAAGGCTCTCTCAGTCCGTGTGTTGTTTTGCCAGGAACATAAAAGGAATGGAGTCTTAGAACTTAGTAAGTAATCTAGCTAGATATGCGTTAGATTCTGTTTTGTTTAAATGACTGATAAAATAAGCTGTGCTGAATGGAATGTATATTCCTGTTTTTGTGTCTTTTTGTAACTTAAGGTTTTGCCTAGAGGGATTTTCTATGTTTTGAATCTGATTACCCTGTAAGGTATTTACCATCCTGATTTTACAGAGGTGATTCTTTTACTTTTTCTTCAATTAAAATTCTTCTTTTAAGAGCCTGATTGCTTTTTCATTGTTCTTAAGATCCAAGGGTTTGGGTCTGTGTTCACCTATGCAAATTGGTGAGGATTTTTACCAAGCCTTCCCCAGGAAAGGGGGTGTAGGGTTTGGGGAGGATTTTGCAGGGGAAGACGTTTCCAAGTGGGCTCTTCCCTGTTATATATTTTTTAGATGCTTGGTGGTGGCAGCAATAAAGTCCAAGGGCAAAAGGTAAAATAGTTGGTATCTTGGGGAAGTTTTAACCTAAACTGGTAAAAAGAAGCTTAGGGGGTTTTCATTCAGGTCCCCACATCTGTACCCGAGAGTTCAGAGTGGGGAAGGAACCTTGACAGGCTCCTAGATTGTTAGCCTGATCCAATGTCCATTGGTGTCAGTAGGAGTCTTTTCATTGATCTTAATGGGCCAACGTTGGATTGGGCTCTACATGAAACAGTGACATAGAAGTGAAAGACTCTAATCCTGCAAAGTCTTAATTTTAAGCACTCTGGTAAAATTAAGCGCATATGTAAATCTTTGCAGGATCAAGGCTCATGGTTACATAATCATAGACTCATAGAATATTAGGGTTGGAAGAGACCTCAGGAAGTCATCTAGTCCATTCCCCTGCTCAAAGCAGGACCAACACCCACTAAATCATCCCAGCCAGGGCTTTGTGAAGCAGGGCCTTAAAAACCTGTAAGGATGGAGATTCCACCACCTCCTGAGGTAACCCATTCCAGTGCTTCACCACCCTCCTAGGGAAATAGTGTTTCCTGATATCCAACCTAGACGTCCCCCACTGCAATTTGAGACCATTGCTTCTTGTTCTTTCATCTGCCACCACTGAGAACAGCCAAGCTCCATCCTCTTTGGAACATCCCCTTCAGGTTGTTGAAGGCTGCTATCAAATCTCCCCTCACTCTTCTCTTCTGTAGACTAAATAACCCCAGTTCCCTCGGCCTCTCCTCATAAGTCATGTGCCCCAGCCCCCTAATAATTTTTGTTGCCCTCCACTGGACTCCAATTTTTCCACATCCCTTCTGTAGTGGGGTTGTCTTAACAGATGAAGAACGGATCACAGAACTAAATATTAATGGTATCTTAGGTCTAAGTGAACATGTCTTGATCACATTTATAATATGCAAGCAGAATAAAGTCCAGATGAGTAATATATACTTGGTGTCTTAATAAGGCCACTTTTACAAAGTTGAAAACAGTTATGAGCCAAATCAATTGGGAGGAAGAATTTAATAAAAAAAATGTGACTGATAATTGGGAATCATTTAAGTACATTTTACTAGATGCCGAAAAAGCCATAATGAAGGAAGATGGCCATACTTGTTTGTTTAAAAAACAAACAAACAAACAATAAAACCCAACACAATCTGGTTTTGAGGGGAAGTAAAGGCAGACATAAAAAATGGAAGAAATGGGAAGTTGAGAGTAATAAATATAAATCAGAAGTTAGGAATTGTAGAAAATTGGTATGGGAAGCCAAGGAGAAATGTATGGCCAACAGAGTTAAGGGCAATATTTACTGAACATTTCTGCTTTTTATGCATTATGACTGATAATTCTACTATTTCCATTGATTAATGGTCCAATACTAATTTGTTTTGAGTTAATCACTTGAGTCAACTGTGATTAATTGACAGCCCTACTTTATATCCTTCTGCTAGCTTTAGCAAAAAGTTTATCCTTGCTACTTTCCTTTCTGCAAGACCTTCCTTATCTCCTCCCCCATCCTTGCTTACCAGTAGAACAGTGGGAAGGTTTATGCTTGCTTCTTTTAAGACAGTTTTTCTTTGTCTTGTTATTGCAGCTTTTAATTTTATTAGTTATTATTGATAGTGTGGAAAGGATATATGGTTCAAAAACTAAGCAATACTACTAGTGATTCTAATGGCCTTCCTTTACTTACTGCTTAGGGTCTTTTCTGGCTTAGTAGTCAAGCTATAAAGCAAATATTTTTAACCAAACTTAAGATGACTTTAATTCTTTGATTCCATAACTCTCCCTACAGTAAGTCATACTTACAAGACAGGTGTAAACTTTTAACAGTGAGCGTAATTAATCATTAGCACATTGCTTCATAAATAGGGTAGGAAATATAGAAGACTAAATCATATGATTATTTCAAAAGAAATGAGTTCTGTATTGCAGCAACTGTTAAATATATCTTCTGGTGAGCTTTGTCTGAAGCCAAATTCCCTAAATAATTAAAGGAGTTTGAAGGGTTTTTAACAGTGCATTTTAAATTACTCATGAAGCATTTTTAGGGACAAGTATTGTGAAGTGATTAACACTATCCACTCCCACTGGAGACAATGATCCAGTGCTGAAGACATTCAGAACTGAAGGAGACATGTTAAGCACATTAGCCAGGACCCACCACTACTGTTCAACTACCTGATCCTGCATCCATTGAAATCAGTGGAAAAGCCAGAAAAATTATGGTCCTATTGCCTCATAACTATGCAGGTATAGGCGAGAAGTCCTCCTCCATTCTCCTACACACTCACACAAGACAATTTAGATATTACTTGAAAAGACGAGGCAAAAGTTTGATGCTGTCTGACTCAGTCCTTGGATATGTAGGGAAGAGATCTGCTGGACAATAGGCAAATGTTTGCTCTTAGAATTCGCATAGACCCCAAAGTACGCCTACTGGAAGTAAAAGCAAAAGGAAATGTTAACATAACAAATTGGTCTTGAAATGCATTCTAAACCACTGGATGCTGGACACTCTCTGTGCAGGAGAACAGGATCACTGAAATTACCACAAACAATACTAACCATTGAAACAACTATACCTATCAACTTTAAGAGGGAAAGGGACTTTCAGTGACAGATGGTCCTTAGTCTACAATGTTTTCCAGTAAAAACATCATTATGTTTTCTTCCACTCTCAACTACTGAACAAGGTGTTCAGAAAAAAGAAAAGGAGTACTAGTGGCACCTTAGAGACTAACCAATTTATTTGCATAAGCTTTCATGAGCTACAGCTCACTTCATCGGATGTGTGAAGTGAGCTGTAACTCACGAAAGCTTATGCTCAAATAAATTGGTTAGTCTCTAAGGTGCCACAAGTACTCCTTTTCTTTTTGCGAATACAGACTAACAGGGCTGCTACTCTGAAAGGTGTTCAGAGTAAACAGTTCTTCTCTACAGTGCCAGCACGCTGAAAGATTAAAAAAAACCCTCCCATATTTGTAATTGTATCTGTAATTAAATGTAATCATCTGTGTAATTTTGTTAATAAAGTGCCTGATTTAACCCTCCATCTTCCCCGTTTCTCCCATCACAAATAATTGGAGGCATAGTTTTACTGATGGAGTTATTTGCAATTGTGTGCTGGGATAGAGCTAGAGATTGCTCCCAGGCACCAGTTAATTAGACGCACCATTTGCACTTACAATTAGTTGTGCCAGCCAATATTTGTGAGCACAGAAAGAGTGGCCAGGCTCAAGGGTCTTTCACAATCAGGCACAAAAAGTGTCTTCAGCATAGTGTATTTAATTCAGCTGTTTGAACTAGCAGTGGTAAGGGCAGCTGGAACAATCCTCCCAGTAAATTAACAAATGGCACTTGTGAAAAATACATTAGTGGAGTAAAAGTACATTACTGCTCAACCTCTGACACTACACCTCTTACAAAGGCCATGCGGTAGCTGCAGAGCTAACTCTCCCTGCTGAGAAGGCTTTTATATCTCTGTGCTGGGTTTCTGCAGCCCTGTGTGTAATCAGCACTTCCATTGTACTTTGTCTCACACTCTTTCCTCTTGTAATTACTCATTGCTGCCTTCTGTTTTGCCTTGTCCTTGAGTCAGTCAAGTCAAAAGCCCTGCATATTTTCAGGTTCAGGTATCATGTTGGTTTCCCCTTCTCATGTTCTCCTCCATTGCTACCCACTTGCAGCCCAGTGGCACCATTTCCTCCCCATAATGTCTCTCATTTCCCTTATTTCCACAGTTTAACACTAGCATCACTTCATTCACTTAATAATTGCTCTCTATTTCCTCCTTCCTTTCCTTGTCTATGCCGTTAGTGTGGGCAAATGGAATGTCAATCTACTTCGCACTAGCCTGCTGTGCAGTAACTGTCCATGCAGGACCCTGCTGCTGCACACTGAGAGTTCCCTAGTGCACTTTGATCTGCTCCTGTTTCAAAGCTGGGTAGATCGAAATGCACTAGGGCACTCTGAGTGTGCAGCAGCCAGGTCCACATGGCAAGTTAGTGCATGGCAGACTAGTGCACTGCAGATTTACACACAGACTTTCTGTGGACTGTTTGTATAGACAAGAAGTGGTAGCATAATGCCTTGGATACTATGTATGCCTACCACTGCCCTCTGCTGGGTGGAATCACAGCTGTTCCAAATGAGACCTGACAGGAAAATGGGACTTCCATTTTGTTGGAAATTCTAACCTTTACAAAAAAATTGTTCAGAATCAGAACAAAAAGTCTAAATTTTGACATTTCTCCTGGAACGGAAGTTTAAAAAAATTGTTTTGGAAACAACAAAACATTATTGAAACAATGTCAAACCATTTAATTTCAGTAATGTAAAAATGAAATATATAAATATCTATTTCAATATTATGTTAATATATACAAATATCATTACAATATTGCTATAATATAGAAGTTGAAATAAAATTATAAAGTGAAAAATGAAGCATTTCAACCCTAGTAAAATGAAACATTCAGACATCAAAACAATTCATAGAATCATAGAATATCAGGGTTGGAAGGAACCTCAGGAGGTCATCTAGTCCAACCACCTGCTCAAAAGCAGGACCAATCCCCAATTAAATCATCCCACACAGGACTTTGTCAAGCCTGACCTTAAAAACTTCTAAGGAAGGAGATTCTACTACCTCCCTAGGTAACGCATTCCAGTGTTTCACCACCCTCCTAGTGAAAAAGTTTTTCTAATATCCAACCTAAACCTCCCCCACTGCAACTTGAGACCATTACTCCTCGTTCTGTCATCTGCTACCATTGAGAACAGTCTAGAGCCATCCTCTTTGGAACCCCCTTTCAGGTAGTTGAAAGCAGCTATCAAATCCCCCCTCATTCTTCTCTTCTGCAGGCTAAACAATCCCAGCTCCCTCAGCCTCTCCTCATAACTCATGTGTTCCAGACCCCTAATCATTTTTGTTGCCCTTCGCTGGACTCTCTCCAATTTATCCACATCCTTCTTGTAGTGTGGGGCCCAAAACTGGACACAGTACTCCAGATGAGGCCTCACCAATGTCGAATAGAGGGGGACGATCATGTCCCTCGATCTGCTTGCTATGCCCCTACTTATACATCCCAAAATGCCATTGGCCTTCTTGGCAACAAGGGCACACTGCTGACTCATATCCAGCTTCTCGTCCACTGTCACCCCTAGGTCCTTTTCCGCAGAACTGCTGCCTAGCCATTCGGTCCCTAGTCTGTAGCTGTGCATTGGGTTCTTCCATCCTAAGTGCAGGACTCTGCACTTATCCTTATTGAACCTCATCAGATTTCTTTTGGCCCAATCCTCCAATTTGTCTAGGTCCCGCTGTATCCTATCCCTGCCTTCCAGCGTATCTACCACTCCTCCCAGTTTAGTATCATCTGCAAATTTGCTGAGAGTGCAATCCACACCATCCTCCAGATCATTTATGAAGATATTGAACAAAACCGGCCCCAGGACCGACCCCTGGGGCACTCCACTTGACACCAGCTGCCAACTAGATATGGAGCCATTGATCACTACCTGTTGAGCCCGACAATCTAGCCAACTTTCTACCCACCTTATAGTGCATTCATCCAGCCCATACTTCCTTAACTTGCTGACAAGAATACTGTGGGAGACCGTGTCAAAAGCTTTGCTAAAGTCAAGATACAATACCTCCACTGCTTTCCCTTCATCCACAGAACCAGTAATCTCATCATAGAAGGCGATTAGATTAGTCAGGCATGACCTTCCTTTGGTGAATCCATGCTGACTGTTCCTGATCACTTTCCTCTCATGTAAGTGCTTTAGGATTGATTCCTTGAGGACCTGCTCCGTGATTTTTCCAGGGACTGAGGTGAGGCTGACTGGCCTGTAGTTCCCAGGATCCTCCTTTTCCCCTTTTTTAAAGATTGGCACTACATTAGCCTTTTTCCAGTCATCTGGGACTTCCCCCATTCACCATGAGTTTTCAAAGATAATGGCCAATGGCTCTGCAATCACAGCCGCCAATTCCTTTAGCACTCTCGGATGCAACTCGTCCGGCCCCATGGACTTGTGCACATCCAGCTTTTCTAAATAGTCCCTAACCACCTCTTTCTCCACAGAGGGCTGGCCATCTACTCTCCATGTTGTGATGCCCAGCGCAGCAGTCTGGGAGCTGTCCTTGTTAGTGAAGACTGAGGCAAAAAAAGCATTGAGCACATTTGCTTTTTCCACATCCTCTGTCACTAAGTTGCCTCCATCATTCAGTAAGGGGCCCACACTTTCCTTGGCTTTCTTCTTGTTGACAGCATACCTGAAGAAACCCTTCTTGTTACTCTTGACATCTCTTGCTAGCTGCAGCTCCAGGTGCGATTTGGCCCTCCTGATTTCATTCCTACATGCCCGAGCAATATTTTTATACTCTTCCCTGGTCATATGTCCAACCTTCCACTTCTTGTGAGCTTCTTTTTTATGTTTAAGATCCACTAGGATTTCACCGTTAAGCCAAGCTGGTCGCCTACCATATTTACTATTCTTTCGACTCATCGGGATGGTTTGTCCCTGTAACCTCAACAGGGATTCCTTGAAATACAGCCAGCTCTCCTGGACTCCTTTCCCCTTCATGTTAGTCCCCCAGGGGATCCTGGCCATCCGTTCCCTGAGGGAGTCGAAGTCTGCTTTCCTGAAGTCCAGGGTCCGTATCCTGCTGCTTACCTTTCTTCCCTGTGTCAGGATCCTGAACTCAACCAACTCATGGTCACTGCCTCCTAGATTCCCGTCCACTTTTGCTTCCCCCACTAATTCTTCCCTTTTTGTGAGCAGCAGGACAAGAAAAGCTCCCCCCCTAGTTGGCTCATCTAGCACTTGCACCAGGAAATTGTCCCCTACGCTTTCCAAAAAGTTCCTGGATTGTCTATGCACGCTGTATTGCTCTCCCAGCAGATATCAGGAAAATTAAAGTCACCCATGAGAACCAGGGCGTGCGATATAGTAGCTTCTGCGAGTTGCCGGAAGAAAGCCTCATCCACCTCATCCCCCTGGTCCGGTGGTCTATAGCAGACTCCCACCACTACATCACTCTTGTTGCTCACACTTCTAAACTTAATCCAGAGACACTCAGGTTTTTCTGCAGTTTCGTACCGGAGCTCTGAGCAGTCATACTGCTCCCTTACATACAGTGCTACTCCCCCACCTTTTTTGCCCTGCCTGTCCTTCCTGAACAGTTTATAACCATCCATGACAGTACTTCAGTCATGTGAGTTATCCCACCAAGTCTCTGTTATTCCAATCACATCATAATTCCTTGACATCACCAGGACCTCCAGTTCTCCCTGCTTGTTTCCAAGGCTTTGTGCATTCGTATATAAGGACTTGAGATAACCTGCTGATCGCCCCTCATTCTCAGTGTCATTTTGACACTTTCCTGTTGAACATTTGTGTTCAGAGCAACATGTTTCTGCAAAACATTTAGGTTTTGACGAACCTGCATCTTCCAACAGAAAACTGCATCATCAACAATTTTTCAACCAGCTGTAAAAATGGTGATTCATATGTCCTAGTGCTGCTACAAGTAGAGTCTTTTAGCTCAAAATGTTCAGCCAAATATCTTTCATACCATTTATCAGCAAAATGTGAAGAGGCAACTCCCAATAGCTTATGTTTTATCTAAGACTTGCAACTTTTAAATGTTAACAGAAAGACTTCTGGGAGTTGCAGCTTCTGTTTCCTGTTTGGAAATGTACATAACAATTGCCTGATTTTGCATTGGTCAGGATGAAATATGAAAAATATAAATAAAATGTTTGAAGAAGTTTTAGGAAAAAATAGAATTTTTTTTTCTGGCATTCTTTTTGTTGTTGGCAGGAAAGATCTGCAGTTTAGGAAGTGTGGGGGATAAGTTATTCAGTAGCTCAATCAATAAAGGTGGGAAATGAGCACATACTGAAACGAACTGGAGAGATTTTTTGGGAAATAACCTTTAGCTGTTTTACAGCCAAACTTTCATCTTTTTGGAGATGCAATTTGCTCTCACATTTGCACTCAGGACAATGGGTAAAATCCTGGTCCCACTGAAGTCAGTGAGAGTTTTGTCATTGACTTCAGTAAAGTCAGAATTTCACCCAATGTGAATACTCCTCCTTCTAGCTACCTGATTACAAGCCTAAATCAAATAGTTAAAGGAAACGTAGTCTCCAGAGGGTCAGTCAAGGCCTATGCATCACTTAAATTTTATTTTGAGAGCGTGGGATGTAAGTGGTACATAGTTCTTCCATTGATACTCAGCACTGGGTTGTGAATTTCACCTCTTGTTTAAATTATGTGGGAACAAATTGCATGTATGCAGCCCAGGTGCCTTCTCTTAAAATCCAATTAGAAAGCAGCTGATGAGTCAGAGGTGCATTGGCCTCTTCCCTCTTAAAGGGTCAGTGCCTCTATTACTAGAAAAATTCTCCAGTCTCCCCTTTGCTTGCCTGATCTTTATTCTGAATAAGCAAGACTCACTCCACCCTGAGATGAATGCTGTGGACCCTGAACATGCTCAGGTGAAAACCCAGAACTTCTGAAATGTGCCCAGGCCAAAAGCCAGGCATATATATGGGGGCGGGGGCGGGAAATCTGCAGAATCACAGCTCTGAGGTAAATGACAAACAGTGAGCATGTGCGAGATTGTGGCTATCGAGCATATACAGTACGGGGTGACAGAGAGGTCAGTTAATGGAGCAGCTAGCCAGTCATAGCCTACCTCATAGCAGTCACAACTTGTTTTAAAGGTCAGAGCTGTCAGTCATAATTCTGAGGTAACAGCTGGTACTAAGCATGTGCAAATAGGATAATTACTTAAGGGTATATAAAGAAGTCCCAATAGGACAGTATAAAAGGCTAGCCATTAGGCAGCAAGAGGGAGATGATCAGGAAAAGATGAAAGCCAGCAAGGGAAGCCAAAGAAAAGTTGCTACAGAGAAAAAGAGAGAAATGAAAACCAAAGTGGAACAATACTAACTGACTGGGAACTGAGCAGCAACAGTGATTAAAAGAAAAATACCAAAGAACTTATAAAGAAGCAGAGAATTGAAAGGGATATCAATGGATTTATAAAGTAAGCTTGCAGTTTTTTAACATATAGTATTCTACATGTATGTTTGAAGTGTGTGTCTTCTTTGTATTTTACTTATGTAAAACTTAAGAACTGCTGTCAGTGATTTGTTACAAACTGGCCATTTGTAACAAAGTGCTACACTTAGAATCATTTCAACTATATGCTTGTATTATTTGGGTTAAACAAATAACACTAATATGTAGGAACAAAATTAGAAAGGCCAAGGCACAACATGAGATTAAACTAGCTAGAGACAAAAGGGTAACAAGAAAAAATTCTACAATTACATTAGAAGCAAAAGGAAGACCCAGGACAGGGTAGGGCTGTTACTCAATGGTGTGGGATTCACAACAGAAAATGTGGAAATGGCAGAAGTACTAAATGACTATTTTGTTTCAGTTTTCAACAAAAAATTTTAGTAGCAATTGGACGTCTAACATAGTGAATGCCAGTGAAAATGAGGTAGGATCATAGACCAAAGTAAGGAAAGAACAAATTAAAAATTACTTAGATAAGTTAGATGTCTTCAAGAAATACATCCTAGAGTACTCAAGTAGCTGACTGAGGAAATATCTGAGCCATTAGTGATTATCTTCAATAAGCCATGGAAGACAGGAGAGATTCCAGAAGACTGGAAAAGGGCAAATATACTGCACATTTATAAAAAGGGAAAGAAGGACAACCCTGGAAATTAGACCAGTCAGATTAACTACGGTACTCTGAAAGAGAATGAAGCAAATAATTAAGCAGCAAACACCTAGAAGATAATAAGTTGAAAAGTAACAATCAGCATGGATTTATCATGAACAAATCCATCCAATAGCTTTTTTTGACAGGGTAAAAAGAAAAGGAGTACTTGTGGCACCTTAGAGACTAACCAATTTATTTGAGCATAAGCTTTCATGAGCTACAGCTCACTTCATCGGATGCATACTGTGGAAAGTACAGAAGACGTTTTTATACACACAAACCATGAAAAAATGGGTGATTATCACTACAAAAGGTTTTCTCTCCCCCCCACCCCACTCTCCTGCTGGTAATAGCTTATGTAAAGTGATTACTCTCCTTACAATGTGTATGATAATCAACGTGGGCCATTTCCAGCACAAATCCAGGTTTTCTCCCCCCCCCCCCAAAAAAAAAAACAAACAAACCACTCTCCTGTTGGTAATAGCTTATGTAACGTGATCACTCTCCTTACAATGTGTATGGTAATCAAGGTGGGCCATATCATATCATACACATTGTAAGGAGAGTGATCACGTTACATAAGCTATTACCAACAGGAGAGTGGGGTGGTGGGAGAGAACCTTTTGTAGTGATAAAACTTGTGCATAAGGAGTAAGCAGTAAATGTGATATATCTTGACTTTAGTAAAGCTTTTGATACTGTCTCACATGACCTTCTCATAAACAAATTGGGTAAATACAACCTAGACGGAGCTATTATGAGGTGGGTGCCGTAACTGGTTGGGGAAAAAAAACTTCTGTCTGAGAACAGATCAGTGGTTCACAGTCTAGCTGGAAGGGCATTGTAACACTGTGTGTTCCTCATTGCTAGGCTGGTGCCACCTGCTGGGATTAGCTCCAGGCTGACGCCCGCACTGTTACTTGAGCTCTGCAGTCTGCCTGCAGCCTCTCTTGCAGCCTCAGGAACTGCAGTGTCCTCTTTGTGATTTAACCCTCCGGCCAAGTCACTGTTTCTGGGAAAGTTTAGGTCCTAGTCCAGCCACTTCCCCAGTGGCAATTGCAGTCCATTGTCCTGCCACTTCCCCAGTGGACAGTAGGGAGGACACAGGCCTGCCCACTACTCTGGGCCCCAGCACAGGGACCCTCCAGACCACAGTCATTTACTGTGTCCCTTTGCCTCTACTATGACTGCATTTCCCTGGGTCACTTTGCCGTGGCCCCAGCAACCTCCTCAGTCTCAGCAGCACATCTGGAGCGTCTTCTGTTCTCCCTGGGTTCCTGCCTGCACTGCTCTGTCCAAGGTGCTGTAGGGTTGCAGCCTTCTCCAGATACAGGTCTCCCTCCTCAATCTCTAGGCAGCTACTGACCCTGCTTTGCCCTGAGGTTCTCTTTATATGGGCCTGCTTGGCCCTGATTGGACAAATTGGAGAAAGTCCAGAGAAGAGCAACAAAAATGAATTAAGGTCTAGAAACCATGACCTATGAGGGAAGATTGGAAAAAAAAATTGGGTTTTTTAGTCTGGAGAAGAGAAAATTGAGAAGGGACATAACAGTTTTCAAGTATGTGAAAAGTTGTTACAAGGAGGAGGGAGGAAAAAAAAATTCTCATTAGCCTCTGAGGATAGGACAAGAAGCAATAGGCTTAAATTGCAGCAAGGGCGGTTTAGGTTGGACATTAGGAAAAACTTCCTAACTGTCAGAGGGGTTAAGCACTGGAATAAATTGCCTAGGGAGGTTGTGGAATCTCCATCATTGGAGATTTTTAAGAGTATGTTAGACACACACTTGTCAGGGATGGTCAAGATAATACTGAGTCCTGTCATGAGTGCAAGGGACTCGACTAGATGACCTCTCAAGGTCCCTTCCAGTCCTATGATCCTATTGTGGTTTAAATGTTCTTTAAACTTGCAATAAGGGATTAGTATCAGGGATTTTGTGCCTTGTTCAGGCACTGTAGTAGGGATTATTACTTACTTTAATAAACAGATACTTTGTTTATTATAAGAGGAATACTGCCTGTGTCAATTACTTTATCAGAAGGTTATATCTGTTTCCTTTAGTGTTTCCTTAAAAACCCTGTAAATTTATAACCTGGGGAAGAACAGACAGAGGATGAGAGGTATCCTAGAGGCATCCCAAAATCCATTTTTGGGGTAATACCTCCCTGTGACTGATGCTTTTGTTATTTATATTAAAGTATGGCCTAAACTGTGGTAGGTGCTGTACAGACATATAGGAAGACAATCTCTGTTCCTAAACTTTACAATCTAAAAGATTAAACTATATTTCTAAAGGTTTAATAGGTCAGTATTTTGCTATGTACAGAACTGATGTGTATAAAATTACTCCTCTATGTGATGCATTGGGTTTTATAATTGTCATCTCAGTAGTCAGTCACTATTCAGGAAGTTAATGTGAAAAATAATCTTTTGGCCATCTTGTTTTTGTTTCAGCAAAATTTGTCATAGACAGATATGCAGGGCAGGGACAAGCTTGTTTTAATATTTTGTTTTGGATCACAAAGATACAAGTGCTAGGCAACTAATTTCTTATCTAGGCAACTAAATCAAACTGGGCTGATTTTGAAGGATGCTGAGTACCCACAACACTCCTTGTCCTGAGTACCCATTGAAGAAATTGCCTATATTCTTGGTTTAATAAATTGTAGCTAACAGGAGAGGGAGGCAGGTTTCAGCACTGACGACAGACACTGAGAATACCTTTACTGTAGCTCCATTCAGAAGAAAAGAGTGATTTCAAAAAGGGTATGCTATGTAGGAATGAACACACTTATGAAGGTTCAGAGTTCAACTCAGAAAAGACCAATCCAGTCTGGATTATTCTAGGATTTTCTAACCCATCCATTAAGTATTTGAAGGTCATCTGCATTATCCAAATATTTTGAGACAGTCCCTTCCTGCAGTCCATCTCCCCTGTCCTTACTTTGTTGGGTAAAGTCCTTCTTCTCCTCTGATGGTGGCAACACCCTAAGGAAAAGCATTTGCTCCATATTCTCAAAAAAAATCCTTAGGGAAAAGGCTTATAAACACCTTGATACCAGCTCTTCAGACTTCCAGTGCAATTGTGCTGTGTGGTGCTGGCTCTTATGGTAAAACATAATTCATTATTCATAGTTAATGAGCTATGGCACCAGCTTGTTGCCATTTATTATTTCTTGGGAGTTTTGTGGAACATTTCTTTTTTGGAGTGATTGGGTGGGAGGTTCTGTAAAAATACACACACACTTTGTGGAACCAGCAATGGATATTTTAGGCTAATCTCAAGTTCCCCGTATTTTCCAACTGACAGTATTATAAGTAACACCATAAAGCAGATAGAAAATTAATGCATGAGCTGGTACTCATGTTCTGTAATGTGAAGAGCTAACTAGTGGCTTCAGAAGCCAAACATCACAGGCTGCTTTTCAACGTATTTGCATGACTCAATATTGTCTTGAAAAAGATGAGGTTAGAGATGCAACCTGCTTCTTTAGCTGTTTCCATTTGGTTTGATTTTTCAACAGGAAAGCTCTTTGACAAAAGCAAAGCTACAAACGAGTAAAGTAAAACAAACCAAAATGAACGTGGATGTACTATTTGGATAATAATATTGTAGCCTACAAAGCACCTGTCTGAACAAAAGTAATCTGTTTGGATGATTGGAAAGGAATATTATTATGATCTGAATTATAATAGCAACTGGAGCTCCCAATCAGCAACTTTAGAGACAAAGTACAGCAAATCCCAAGCAGTGTCCAACCCTGCCCACCCCGAAAAAAACAAAAGAAAACCCCATCAGTACAATGGTAGGAACAAGGTGAACATCTGTAAATCCTTTCTCAGTTTGTTACTTGGAAGTTAAACACTAGCCACAACTGGCTGTTAGTGTTTCAAGGAGCCTAAAGGCATGAAAGGAAATTGGTATGTTAGACCAGTGATGAGGACCAAAGACCTCTCCTAATTACACAAATACACAATTACTGCAGGATGACTTTGCTTCAAGCCACAATTCTCCATCAGTATTTAGCACTGTACTTCAATAGCAGTCATAAAAGTGCCAAGGAAGCACCTCATGTACTAAGCTATGTGATGGATAGATGGGTACAGCTCTGGAATCTTTTTTCAGGCAACATGTTTGGTTTCCTTTACAGGTTATTTCATTGACCCTGGAGCCATAGGACCAGATTCTCAACTGATGTAAGTAAGCTTAGTGCCATTAATTTCAGTGGAAAAGCACTGAGTTATACCAGCTGAAGCTCTGGCCCATAGTCTACAAATCACTTAATAATTTTTCTTACAAAGGACAGAAGGAGTAACTAAATGAAGGTTTAGTAGATTTTTTCCCCTAAATATTAGGCATATGAAATCACAAAGTTGCCAGGCATATTTCTATCTCTTTAGCTGAAAATGCCACCAAAGTTGTTGTTTGTTTTTTTCTCACTAAAATTTTTTAATATGAAGCATGGTGGATGTTCACTATAACTCATAATTAAGGCTATGTTTTACTCATGGGTATATTTGTAGAAGTCACGGGCAGTAAACAAAAATTCATGTCCTGTGACCCGTCCATGACTTGTACTATACAGCCCTGCTAAATCCCGGGGGTATATGGGGGGGGGGGGGGGGAAGCCAGGGATGCTTCAGGTTCTCATAGGCAGGTGTGAGTGCACCACAGGACCCCCACTGGTACTGGGGGGGTGGGCAGCAGGGCACAGCTCAGCCAGGACCAGCGCTGATGCGGGAGCGGTGCAGGGTTGGCAGGGCTGGCAGGCTCCCTATCCGGCTTTGTGCCTCCCCAGAAGTGACAACATCCCTCAGCTTCTAGGTGGAGGTGGAAGCACGGCCACTCAGCTCTGCATGCTGCCTCTTCCCTGAGCACCAGGTCTGCAGCCCCCATTGGCCGTGGTTCCTGGCCATTGGGAGCTGTGGGGATGGTACCTGCAGGTGGAGGTAGAGCACAGAACCCCCTGGCTGTGCCTCCCCCTAGGAGTTGTGGGATGTCACTGCTTACAGGGAGCCCCCCCCGGGGTAAGCACTGTCCAGAGCCCTCACCCCCTCCTACGCCCCAACCCACAACCTCTCACCCAAACTCCTGTCAGTGTGTGTGTGGGGTGGTTTGAGACTGCCCCAGAAGTGGCCGGTGCAGATGGCCTGAGGGCCACCCGAGCTCAGGTGGCCCTCAGGCCAGCCACACACACTGCTGCAGAAGTCATGGAGGTCATGGAATCCATGTCTTCTGTGACAAACTCGCAGCCTTGCTCATAATTAGAGTCACTGATTCATAATTTATATGAACAGAAGGGATCAACAGTTTTGCAAATAGAACATCTCTCTCTTTGCTTATATTCATGTCATCAATCAAATTTCTATTTTCACAAGTCTGGATATTCAACTGTTTCAGTAATAATAATACTAATTAATTCATAATAATTATTAAAACATAGCCATAGGATTTTCAATTATAACCAACTATAAAATAATTACGACTGTCACATATGTTTCACTTTAAAAAGGAGGCAGAAATTATTGGAGAGAAATGTGCATATATAGAACATCATCAGAAAACAAGAGGTGAAGCTTAGACAATAAAGGAGATCATAATTACCTCTATTAGTCAAGCAGTTCCTTTCTTTGATCACCGGAGAGCAGTGTTCCCCCATGAAACAATTTGCTTGAAGAGAGAAGCTAGTCTTTATGATGCAGGAGTGGTTTCAAGTAGCAAATTATATAGCAGATATTATTAAATCATAGTAATGGAAGGGAAAACATTAGCTTCATAGAAAAAACTATGCAGTATTTTACAGGATTGTATTCCTTGGATGCTTGTATTCCTTGGATGCAATGGCTGCTGAGGCACACAGGATCTAGCAAGATCAAGGGTCACAGGACACCTATCATGATTCACCTACATCTGGTGACCAGCTATTGTCATTGCTTTTGACTGAATTTCACATATAAAGAAACTGATTTATTCCTGTATCACTCCAGTTTTACACTAGTGTGACTCCAATGATTTCCAGACAAGGGAGGTGTGGGATTATATATGATATATCAGGACATTAATAAAGTGTTTGATAATTGAGTCAACCTAGCATTACAAAAAGCTCCGTCAATGTCCCCTCCCATAGAAAACCCTCAGCAAATCAGTCGCACTCAACATTGCAGCATTGAGTGAGGAGGTGGTATGTGAAAGGCACCTGATTTAGAAAAACTCAAAGGCAACCTCCATGCAAGACGCTCCAGTGGTGTACCCAAAGCTTCCCTTTTCCTAGAGGATGGTGGTAAAATACTACTTGCCCCCTTTCATCAGGTAATCTGAATAGGTAATTGCTAAAATAGAGAGGTGCATTTACCACCCCCTGCAATAGTAAGAGTGAATCAAGCCCAGTGTGTCCTGAAACACATCTTGAAAAATTAGTGCCAATTGTCTTCAATCATAGAATATCAGGGTTGGAAGGGACCTCAGGAGGTCATCTAGTCCAACCCCCTGCTCAAAACAGGACGAATCCCCAACTAAATCATCCCAGCCAGGGCTTTGTCAAGCCTGACCTTAAAAATCTCAAAGGAAGGAGATTCCACCACCTCCCTAGGTAATGCATTCCAGTGCTTCACCACCCTCCTAGTGAAAAAATTTATCCTAATATCCAACCTAAACCTCCCCCACTGCAACTTGAGACCATTACTCCTCGTTCTGTCATCTGCTACCACTGAGAACAGTCTAGATCCATCCTCTTTGGAACCCCCTTTTAGGTAGTTGAAAGCAGCTATCAAATCCCCCCTCATTCTTCTCTTCCACAGACTAAACAATCCCAGTTCCCTCAGCCTCTCCTCATAAGTCATGTGTTCCAGTCCCCTAATCATTTTTGTTGCCCTCTGTGGGACATTTTCCAATTTTTCCACATCCTTCTTGTAGTGTGGGGCCCAAAACTGGACACAGTACTCCAGATGAGGCCTCACCAGTGTCGAATAGAGGGGAACGATCACGTCCCTCGATCTGCAGGCAATGCCTCTACTTATACAGCCCAAAATGCCATTGGCCTTCTTGGCAACAAGGGCACACTGTTGACTCATATCCAGCTTCTCGTCCACTGTAACCACTAGGTCCTTTTCTGTAGAACTGCTGTCTAGCCATTCGGTCCCTAGTCTGTAGTCGTGCATTGGATTCTTCCATCCTAAGTGCAGGACTCTGCACTTGTCCTTGTTGCACCTCATCAGATTTCTTTTGGTGCAATCCTCTAATTTGTCTAGGTCCCTCTGTATCCTATCCCTACCCTCCAGCGTGTCTACCTCTCCTCCCAGTTTAGTGTCATCTGCAAACTTGCTGAGGTTGCAATCCACACCATCCTCCAGATCATTAATGAAAATATTGAACAAAACCGGCCGCAGGGGCACTCCACTTGATACCGGCTGCCAACTAGACATGGAGCCATTGATCACTACCCGTTGAGCCTGACGATCTAACCAGTTTTCTATCCACCTTATAGTCCATTCATCCAGTCCATACTTCTTTAACTTGCTGACAAGAATACTGTGGGAGACGGTGTCAAAAGCTTTGCTAAAGTCAAGGAATAACACATCCACTGCTTTCCCCTCATCCATAGAGACAGTTATCTCAACACAGAAGGCAATTAGATTAGTCAGGCATGACTTGCCCTTGGTGAATCCATGCTGACTGTTCCTGATCACTTTCCTCTCCTCTAAGTGGTTCAGAATTGATTCCTTGAGATCCTGCTTCATGATTTTTCCGGGGATTGAGGTGAGGCTGACTGGCCTGTAGTTCCCAGGATCCTCCTTCTTCCCTTTTTAAAAGATGGGCACTACATTAGCCTTTTTCCAGTCATCCAGGACCTCCCCCAATTGCCATGAGTTTTCAAAGATAATGGCCGATGGCTCTGCAATCACAGTTTTGGATACTTTCCTGGCCATAAGCAAAGGGAAATGCTGATGTGCGACGTGCAGTACATGCATTTGGGAAGGACTGTCCTTGAAGGAGTGAGTACAGGAATTAGTGCCAGGCTTAACTTTATTTGATTGCTTTGGGCTCCAGATCAACAACCATCAAAAGAGCAGCAATTATATGAAACTTTATCACTAGTTTTGAGCACTACAGTCTTGACTATGTATCCAAAGAAGCAGAGTTGGCTGAACAAAATGTATAAACTGCTCAAAAACAGTTAGGGTCAGGACCTGTTCTGGTTTATTTGACATCAGAATGTGGCTCTTTATTTTTATGGAATTGTTTAACCATAACTTGACAGTTTCAGTGAGATTTTGGGCTAGCTGCTGCTGATGGGAGAAGACTGAGTATGCAATGGTGCAGGGGGAGGAAGAGGCAAAGGGAATTTCTGATATTAGTTTTCACATTTCTAAGTGCCTAAAATGCTCTGTTTTAGATACAATCCTCCTCTTTTCCTATGCATTCTGCCACCCTTTGATACTTTCCTTTTCCTTTACAGTGCCAGATGTGCTTTCTGATAGGCAATGAAAACTTTAGGTAGCAAAATTATAATTTCTCATCAAATACCAGATACGAAAGGAACTAGATGAGCCTATCCTAACGAAATTGTGTGAAACTGGATTTAAGCAGAAGGTAAGTCTAATCAGAATCCAGTCCACCTTTAAGAAATGCAGTCTATGTTCATAGAATTTTAATACATTATATTTTAATCAACAACAATATATCCCATTCCTCCCCCACTGCCTTATGATCATTCAAACATTTTTAAATTTCAGCAAAAGCTTTGTACCTCACCTTTACAGGAATGATTTACAGATAGTTTTGGCAAAAATCAAGCTCAATGTATATTTAACATCTGATCTATCCTTTGTTGGGGAGCAATAACTTGCTCTAACAGAGAGAAACTTTTTGATCTAACAAAGAGGTTCTCAAACTTTTCCATAATGTTTTCCATATCTTTACAGAGAGATTGTCTCTTGTCTCCACCTGCTTTTCTATTCCTGGTCACACAGAGCACATCCTGTCCCATTCATAGTAGTGAGCCACCTGCTTCACAATTGCATAACATCCCAGTTACAACTACAGCACCTGGAAAATTGCTGAAAAATTAACATTAGGGAAATATTTACATATTGTTTTTCCTTTTAGAAAAGAGATAATTGCTAGTTTTTCCTCTTCATTTCATCTCCTCTCCCAAATGTTCTATTTCTTTCCCCTGAAAACAAGGAGCCAGCTGTTCACACAGTAAATGCACAGCAGAATGCTAGTGCTCCATGCAAACCTCTGATTCAATAGATCTTTGCCATCTATAACTCCTGTGATCCAAAGTGCCCTGTGGCCAATAAATGCCTTTCCACCAACTTGTGGGATCAGACCCCATGACATTTAAAATGCAACAATTCATTTTTCCCTTCAGACCTGGATGACTGATTAGAAGGTGCTGCTATTTTACTATTTAACCACTGATCACTTGGAGAAAAATCATGTTGAAAATGATCTTCCAGTGATTCAGGCAAATCAGAAACCAGCATTTTTGTGGGGTGCAAGTAAAATAAACCGTTTAATTTGTGAGATTCTGAACCTGGTTTTTGTCAGCATCTAAGTGAATTCCAGTATTTTGGAGACATTATACTTTACTCCCAAGCATAACTGGATTGTTTAAAATTACTTTAATACTTAAGGGTAGTTTTTTTACCCAAAATACCTCTACTTTTTCTAGCATAGATAGTGTAAAGGGAAACAAAATCATGCTAGAAATCACAGTACTCATCAGATGATGGACATAGGGCAGTAGTTTTTTTTTTTTTTTTTTTTTAAATCATTTAGTGTCTAGTTGCCAATGGACCAGAGCTGACTACTAATTGGTCCCTTTACATCATTCTGCAGCTCATTTTTTCACTTCAACTACTGTTCCCTTTTTTCTAAATCCAACAATCTAAAAATCTTGTGATAAAGCTTGTGCTAATTTACATAGCAGAGGTTGCTATAGCAACCTTTCAGAATGTTGCCAGAGGCAACACAGGAGGTAACCTTTATCTTTATGACAGAAACATACTTTAAAGGTTTGTGATAGTTCTGTATAACTCAGAGGTTTTCTTTTCCCCCTCAAGGTGTTTAGTCATGCAATGAAGTCAAACTATTTTAACGTTGATATCACACTCTGCAGCTAAGGGACTGCTGTCATCATAACAAAGGGCTGTGACCTCACTGCATATCAAAGCTTGAAGAATGGGTGAGCAGTCAGAGCATACAGCTCTCAAGCTACATCTACACTAGCGACAGTACAGCTGTCCCTGAGCAGGTTTGTGCCATAAACCTCCTATTATCCACACTGAGACCTCTGAAGCATGTGTCTCAAAGTGAGTAGCGGGTGAGCAACCTGGCATGGCCAAGGGGTGTGGGTGCGTAAGTGCACGCGTAAGACTAGTGCATGGCCCTGTACCCATGCCAGTTTGCAGTGTGGCATGGGGTAAGGGGTCTTGAGTATCAATAGTCCTCCACGCCAGTTCCACTATGGCCTAAACCCTTTTCTTCTTGACCGTTACACAGGGCCTGTCCCTCCCCTCCCCATATGCACCACGAGTAGTGTGCTGCACTGACCCCATCAGAACAACTTTCTGGCTGCACTCTTTACAGATCAACAATGGATCCAGCTCTGAGAGCAGCCACTTTGTCCATGGAGCATTCCCAGGTGCTGATCACTGTCTGGGCAGAGTACTGCGTCCTCCATGATTTCAGCCAGAGAAGTAGGAACCTTCAACTGTACCCACAAATGTCATGGAGGCTGGAGCAGGCAGGGATTCATTGGACTGCACAAAAGTGCAGGCAACGGATGAGGCACTTGAGGCTCCCATACAGGAAGGCCATGGACTCAGTCAGTTTGGGAGGGCTTGTTGTAGAAGCTCCTTCCACAAGGAGCAGGACTGGATGCTATCAAGGGCATGAAGTGGTTAATGATTTAATCCAAAACCCAGCCAGCCTGATTGTCCAACAAGACAATGAGGTGGGCGATGAGATAGCAGAAGACCTGGAGGGTGAGGATGAGTTTATCTGGGATCTTTAACTTGGTCCAGCTGCAGAATCCCCCGGAGAGTATCCTGAGGAAAGACCAGTGCTGTCACAGGAACCACACCCCAGGCTGGTAAGTTACAATGGCCCCAATCCTCCCCACCAATATTCCCTTTGTTGCTAAATTCCCTATGTTAAAGTTTTTAAGTGAGACAAAGTTAAAAATCAATGGTTTTATTGATTTGAGGAACCAAACTGAAAGGATCTGTCTTGGTTTCTAAAGCAGATTTTGTAAACAGCTTGCAAAGTATAAATGTGTCTGCCCCTGTGTCTCTGTTTCTTGGCCCCATGTCAGGCAGCAAGGCTCCTGGAGCCTAGGCATGGTGGGGTGGGGAGGAAGTTTTTGATTGGGAAGCAGGAAATTCATGTCAAGACAATTTACATTTCTGTAAGGAAAAGGTATTTACAACCCTGCTTGGTCCCTAAGAACTTTGTAAAGTTACAGTGCTTTTCCCAGCTCTTGTTTCTTTTTCCCATACAGAGAACAGCTATTCTGCCTGTGGGAAGAGGGAGAGAAGGGGAAGGGAGAGAAGTTATTTAAAACTTACATTTTTGTAAGGAAAAGGTACAGAGAAACATGCTGGGGGTGAGGGCAGGGGGAGAAATGTCTGGTTCAATGGTTGTAGCAAAATGAGTGTCATGCTGCTTTCCTGTTGTGTGAGGTTTGGGCTTATGGTGAGGAGCTGGATTTTCAGGAAAACGAATGAAGATGCAGTATTTCTCTCCTTCCTTGTCCATGTCACTGTCATCATGCAGGTACAGGCACAAAATTCTCTGGCACTGCCAGCAGTGTGAGGGTTGTGGCTCAGATCACGTATGGCATGATATCACCACTTTCTGGCTCAGAATGTAATCACTTTCCATTCTAATTCCCCCACAATCCTGCAAGGATATTTCAGCGAATTTCTCCTGCAGCAGGAACTCCAGCTGGTTCCTAAGGCTCATAGGCAGTGCAAATGTACTCAGACTGCCTTCATAGCTGACCGAACCCCTCCATTCAGCAACACATAGAGGGGTTATCATTAGCAGAAACATGTGCTCTGTATACAGTGCTGGATCCCCTGCACAAGATTGGGAATCCACTTTTCAAGTGCTTCTGTAAGAGCTGCATGCTTATTTGAATTCAGAGTTTGGACAAAAGACATCTAGGAGACTGGTAGCAATTGGGAGCTAGGAGATCCACACTGGACAACGGAAAGTGTCCCTTTGTTATCTTAAGCAGTCTAGAAACGTTTTGCCTAAAACCTGTTTTAATAGCACTTACATCCACTGATCCATAAAACTGTCATACTGTTGACCTATAACTACAAGACTATGAAAGAGTTAGCATCATTTTGGGAAACTTATATGGCCTGTGTTATACAGGAGGTCAGACTAGATGATCACAATGGGCCCTCTGGCTTTGGAATCTATGAATCATTTGTAATTCAGAGAAGCAAGGGTGTATACCTAAACATTACAAAATAAGGAGTTGCAAATTCATGCAAATAGAAAATAACTAGATGGTGAACCTGGGGACTCAGTCATAATGAGATGCCAAAATAAATCCATGTTAATTGTATATAAAGAGAATATAAAGCGCTGCACCAGACTGTAGACTTGGTCACTTTTTTAAAAATCAAACTGTTAAAATTCAACAGAGAGAGCATTTGTTACAAACAGAATTGTTCCTGTCCTACATTCCTGTGCACTGTTGTACAGCTGCCACATTTCATCATAGGGATGACACATTTGAGTGATGGCTGAAATTACTACTATTAAAGCAGAAACGGCAGCAAAGGTCGAAGTTATCGCAAAGGTCAGAGAAGATTTTTCCATCCCAATCTCCTATTTTCACTCACTCAGTCAGTCACAAAATTTGCAAAAATTTTCAGTTTAGGAGCTAACATTTTCCAGGTTTGCTCACTGCTCAAAAGTAAATTGTATTTTCTGTTTGGTTTGTTTCTAGAAAGTTTGAGGAAAATTGGTTTAGCAATTTTTGAATATAAGGAAAGGGGACAAAATACATTTTCTCCTTCATTTCAGTTCAGACTTTCACAGAAATTTTTTCATAGTTATGAGTAGAAAGCAAAACCCCCCATCTCTTGTTGGTAAGTGACTGAATGCTACAGTAAAACCAATGGGACGACTGATGTTCTGAGAGTTAAGCATGTCCTTAGTGCTTTGCTGTAATATGTCTTCGTCTGAAGTCATATATTATACAATTTATTTTCAATCAACAGCCAGCTTTCACTGGGTGCTATTCACAGGGGCCCTGATCTAAAGCCCATTGAAATTAATGGAAAGATTCTTGTGGACTTTAGAAAGGCACCAAGGTTAGGCAGTTACTGAATTGAAAATGTATCAAGAAATTTTCGTTATTACACTCAATTACATTTAACCTATAGCCTGTTGTGTATCTACGCCATACTTTTCAGATAAATGACTTTTATGGCTGGTTGTTTGGCATTAACAGAGTAGTACATAGTAAGGATTCTACACAGGTCTGTCTAATATTGTAGAAAAATGGTATGTTATCCAATAGTATTATCTGAGAAATAGTATATGACCATGTAATTAAGACTGTATCACAATTAAGATGTACAAAGGGACAGATTTAAAGTTGCACATTCTACTTTAACTTTGTCAGTGCCTGGATTCAGATGCTGAAATGTGTACTTTTAACATTCTTTTAATGTACTGTTTTAGATGAGATGTATAAAGTGCTTTGGGATAGTTCAAGATAAAAGGCACTATCCAGTTGTACAATATTATTTATTTGTTAAAGCTAGATGAACACTACAACATTTTTTCCATAAGTATTTGTCTGAATTTAAAAATGAACTAACTTTCTTTGCGTGCACCCATTTTATTTGGTCACTTTCCACCATCATTCAAGTAATTTTGTTTTATTTCCATAGATGCTCACAGAAAGTGAATTTTAACCTCTCAGAGTCAAGTATTTGCACTGGTTGTTGTTCATTTTACATGGTATAGGACCCTTCAGTGGGACAGGATACTCCAAATCTCTCAGCTCCATCACAGAGGTAGTTTGCTGAACAATGCAAGAATCTAACCAGACCCCTTTATTCAAGAACTATGTGTAAAATTACTAGCACAGAAAAAAATGTATAAAATTCACTAAAGGTCTGCCTACATGGTGAGTTAGTGTGAACTGACTGGGGTGTAAATTGTAGTGTGCACCAATGTGTCACACACTAACTGGCTTATGTGGACCCTCCTGGCATGCAGTAATAGTTCCCTAGTATGCATTAATGTAGTCCCATTTCAAACAGTATTTCCCTTCTCAACGTGCAGCAGTGAACTTTTAGTGCATGCCAGCAGGCTCTACACAGGCTAGTTAGTGCACAATGTGTAAGTGTACACTAGAATTTACATGCCAGCTTGTGTACACTAATGCACTATATAGACAATCCCTAAGCCTGCTTATTCACTTCTCTCTAAACTGCTACCACTCTCCAAGGGAGTTAAAGAAATACTTGTGATTTTTAACCTTTTTCTGGTTTATGGGAATGGTCCAAGGCCCTTTTTAAGCCAATGACTCCACTGGAAGATAGATCTGTCCCTGTTAAAATTATGCTCATCCAGCAATGGGTCAAAAAGCATGTGGCCAATCACAACTAAGCAACACAGCTCAGACTTTGATTATTGGATACAGTTAATCCATATTGCAAAAAAAAAGTGGAGTAAATTTGAGAAAATAGTTATCAGTTCTCTGATAGTCTGAAAACAGGAAGATAAGCTAAGAACTTTCAAGCATTCAGAGTTTGCTAATGTAAACACTTGTGTTAATGTAAATACTACCTCAAATACTTAAATACACAACCCAAAATTTACATTTGTTGACTATTCGATTGTAAAATTAACAATTCAGGCTAGTTACATAACCAACTATGGCACAATTTGCCAGTTGCTAATCATGTTGTAACTGTAATGTGACTTTGTTTAGCTACACAAGTTTCAGCACAAATTGTGAATTGTGTTTTAAGCACCAATCCTGCAAAAAACTTATGCACATGCTTAACATACTGTGAGTAGCCTCAGACTGGATCACAGATCATATTCTATGTATAGAAAATGATATGGGAGAACAACAATCAAAATAGAGTTTTAAAGACATGTTTTTTCATGCTCATAGATTCAGAGAGTTTAAGGCCAGAAGGGATCATTAGGTCATCTAGTCTTACTTCCTGTCTATTACAGGCCATTACATTTCACCCATTTACTCCTATATTGAGCCCAATAACTTGTTTGAATAAAACAAACTTGTTTGGATAAAGCTCACCGGTAATTTCCAGAAAGGCACCCAATCTTGATTTGAAGAGATAGTGAATTCACCACTAACCTTGGTAATTTGTTCCAATGGTTATTCATCCTTGGAATTAAAAAAATGTGTTAGGTTCTAATTTGAATTTGTCTGGCTTCAGCTTCCCATCTTTGGTTCTTGTTATGCTTTCTTTGCTAGATTAAGGAGCCCTTTAGTTCCTAGTATTTCCTCCCCATCATCAAGATATTTACACAGTGTAATCAAGTCACTTCTGGATCTTTGTTTTGATAAGCTAAAAAGGTGGAGCTCTTTAGGTTTCTCACCGTGAAGCATTTTCTCTGGCCCCGAAATTTGGGCTCTTTTCTGCACCCTCTCTAATTTTTCAGATGTGGATGCCAGAACTATACATAGTATTCCAGTAGCAGAGTCATTAATGCTGTATACAGAGATAAAATCACCTTCCTACTCACCATTCCCATTTAGACATCCAGGAATTAAATTAAAATTAATTTAATTTTCCTGATATCTGCTGGGAGAGCAATACAGCGGTGCATAGACAATCCAGGAAGTTTTTGGAAAGCGTAGGGGACAATTTCCTGGCGCAAGTGCTAGAGGAGCCAACTAGGGGGGGCGCTTTTCTTGACCTGCTGCTCACAAACCGGGTAGAATTAGTGGGGGAAGCAAAAGTGGATGGGAATCTGGGAGGCAGTGACCATGAGTTGGTTGAGTTCAGGATCCTGACGCAGGGAAGAAAGGTAAGCAGCAGGATACGGACCCTGGACTTCAGGAAAGCAGACTTCGACTCCCTCAGGGAACGGATGGCCAGGATCCCCTGGGGGACTAACATGAAGGGGAAAGGAGTCCAGGAGAGCTGGCTGTATTTCAAGGAATCCCTGTTGAGGTTACAGGGACAAACCATCCCAATGAGTCGAAAGAATAGTAAATATGGCAGGCGACCAGCTTGGCTTAATGGTGAAATCCTAGCGGATCTTAAACATAAAGAAGCTTACAAGAAGTGGAAGGTTGGACATATGACCAGGGAAGAGTATAAAAATATTGCTCGGGCATGTAGGAATGATATCAGGAGGGCCAAATCGCACCTGGAGCTGCAGCTAGCCAGAGATGTTAAGAGTAACAAGAAGGGTTTCTTCAGGTATGTTGGCAACAAGAAGAAAGCCAAGGAAAATGTGGGCCCCTTACTGAATGAGGGAGGCAACCTAGTGACAGAGGATGTGGAAAAAGCTAATGTACTCAATGCTTTTTTTGCCTCTGTTTTCACTAACAAGGTCAGCTCCCAGACTGCTAGGCTGGGCATCACAAAATGGGGAAGAGATGGCCAGCCCTCTGTGGAGATAGAGGTGGTTAGGGACTATTTAGAAAAGCTGGACGAGCACAAGTCCATGGGGCCGGACGAGTTGCATCCGAGAGTGCTGAAGGAATTGGCGGCTGTGATTGCAGAGCCTTTGGCCATTATCTTTGAAAACTCGTGGCGAACTGGGGAAGTCCCGGATGACTGGAAAAAGGCTAATGTAGTGCCAATCTTTAAAAAAGGGAAGAAGGAGGATCCTGGGAACTACAGGCCAGTCAGCCTCACCTCAGTCCCTGGAAAAATCATGGAGCAGGTCCTCAAAGAATCAATCCTGAAGCACTTGCATGAGAGGAAAGTGATCAGGAACAGCCAGCATGGATTCACCAAGGGAAGGTCATGCCTGACTAATCTAATCGCCTTTTATGATGAGATTACTGATTCTGTGGATGAAGGGAAAGCAGTGGATGTATTGTTTCTTGA
The DNA here is from genome assembly GCF_965140235.1 of Caretta caretta. Classification (NCBI taxonomy): domain Eukaryota; kingdom Metazoa; phylum Chordata; order Testudines; family Cheloniidae; genus Caretta; species Caretta caretta. The sequence goes on along the minus strand of NC_134207.1, from coordinate 32,086,892 downwards.
CTTTAGCAAAACTTTTGACACGGTCTCCCACAGTATTCTTGTCAGCAAGTTAAGGAAGTATGGGCTGGATGAATGCACTATAAGGTGGGTAGAAAGCTGGCTAGATTGTCGGGCTCAACTGGTAGTGATCAATGGCTCCATGTCTAGTTGGCAGCCGGTATCAAGTGGAGTGCCCCAAGGGTCGGTCCTGGGGCCAGTTTTGTTCAATATCTTCATAAATGATCTGGAGGATGGTGTGGATTGCACTCTCAGCAAATTTGCGGATGATACTAAACTGGGAGGAGTGGTAGATATGCTGGAGGGGAGGGATAGGATACAGAAGGACCTAGACAAATTGGACGATTGGGCCGAAAGAAATCTGAGGTTCAATAAGGATAAGTGCAGGGTCCTGCACTTAGGACGGAAGAACCCAATGCACAGCTACAGACTAGGGACCGAATGGCTAGGCAGCAGTTCTGCGGAAAAGGACCTGGGGTGACAGTGGACGAGAAGCTGGATATGAGTCAGCAGTGTGCCCTTGTTGCCAAGAAGGCCAATGGCATTTTGGGATGTATAAGTAGGGGCATAGCAAGCAGATCGAGGGACGTGATCATTCCCCTCTATTCGACATTGGTGAGGCCTCATCTGGAGTACTGTGTCCAGTTTTGGGCCCCACACTACAAGAAGGATGTGGATAAATTGGAGAGAGTCCAGCGAAGGGCAACAAAAATGATTAGGAGTCTGGAACACATGACTTATGAGGAGAGGCTGAGGGAGCTGGGATTGTTTAGCCTGCAGAAGAGAAGAATGAGGGGGGATTTGATAGCTGCTTTCAACTACCTGAAAGGGGGTTCCAAAGAGGATGGCTCTAGACTGTTCTCAATGGTAGCAGATGACAGAACAAGGAGTAATGGTCTCAAGTTGCAGTGGGGGAGGTTTAGATTGGATTTTGGGAAAAACTTTTTCACTAAGAGGGTGGTGAAATACTGGAATGCGTTACCTAGGGAGGTGGTAGAATCTCCTTCCTTAGAGGTTTTTAAGGTCAGGCTTGACAAAGCCCTGGCTGGGATGATTTAACTGGGAATTGGTCCTGCTTCGAGCAGGGGGTTGGACTAGATGACCTTCTGGGGTCCCTTCCAACCCTGATATTCTATGATTCTATGATTCTAGTCCTTTTTGCCACAGTTTTGCAGTGGGTGCTCATGTTCAGTAGTTTACCCCTTATGGCCCCTAAATCCTTTTCAGAGTCATTGCTTTCCAGGATTCAGTTCCCCATTATGTGGATATGGCATGCATTCCTTGTTCCTAGATGTATAAAACTTTTCATTTGGCTATATTAAAATGAATTTGGTTTGAATGGGCCTAGTTTACGAAGAGTTCCAGATCGTTGTACTAACTAGGGAACAAGCTTTTTTGAATTATGTAGCTCTGATCTTCTATTTTTAATTACATTTTTCTTTGTACAGTGTTTCAATTGATTCCTGGATTCAATGGAAACCTTGAGAATTACTGGAAAAGAAAAAAACTTAATTAAAAAATTGAAGATCAGGATTGCATAATTCAAACAAAGGCTGCAGCTAATTTAACACCTGTAAATTCCTCTGGGTGGTTATTTATATAAAGTACTTACCATTTTTATTGTGCCTTTGGTGTGGCATTTAATTAATTTGGCATTTCTATAGCATGCATCCCCAGAGTATCTGAGTGTTAGATGCTTTGCATTTTATTTGAAAACGCACAGGACATTTACAGTTCCCCCACGGGATCCTAGTCCTAAATTTACAAAAGGTCTCTCTTGATATGAGAAGTAATTGGAGGGTGAGTTGGATATTCTGAGAGGTATTGAGCACCCATAATTCCCAGTGAAGGCAGTGGCCCAAATCCTGAGAAGTGCTGAGTACTTGCAACTTCCATTGCAGTCATAAAAATTCAGTCTTGTGTAACTCACTAGTGAGTGTGTTGTGTAAACCCAACTGTACACAATGCACAGAGGATGTGGGCCTCTTACTGTTCTCAGATTGAAAAGTTGATTTTTTAGCTCCAGCTATAAAGACACATGCTTTTAGCTCAGGAGGTCCCTGCTTCAGTCCCCACTATTAGTCATTATGCACTTGCAAGATGCTGATCGCTCATAATGCTGCCAATCAAAGTACTAGAGTTGAGCCCTCAAAATCTATGTGGGACAGCTTCAAAATGTGGGCAGACCTTTACATGGAACTGAGCAAGGGGAATCATCATGCTATGTTGGCCCTGAACAGGAGAGAATCCCCACAAAAGGGTATGATTTATTAACAGAAAATTGTGGGTTCCTCACAAGTTGGAAGAGAGGAACACCAGAGTGGAGATTTAGCCTGCAGACCTCTAACTGGATTTTTTTCTTTCATGGCTGGCAGAAGTGGTGAAGCCAAGTGTATCCACAGATTACCTGTCACTGTTGCTTTCACTGTTTTTCCTGTGGTTTTAATGCAATATGGTATGTGGCTGCTACTAGCTTTCTTAACAGCACATGATACTAAAGACAAAAGGCTTCATTTCTGAATAATACATGCTCATTTGTTCAGATAAGAGAGAAGGGAATCATATTTCTTACCAACCGTCTCCCATCATATCGAAAAATTTCATCTCATTCAACACAAGCTGAACTTTTACTGTTGTCGACACATTTTTAATTTTATTTGCCGTAAGCTGCATTTTTAAATCATTGTTATATACAATTTTTAATAAAAGAATGATTAAAGTATTAGCGATGTAAATCATTTTTGCCTTAGCAATTTGATTGCTTATTTTGCATTCCAAAAGGTTAATTCAGAAATATTAAAGCCAATAGAAAATTGTGTCAATAAATATTTAAATTTAGCACTGTCCACACATGGCTAGTGGAGGAGAATTACATGCCACTCTTTGTTACCTTTTGTTACCTGATGACAACTCATCAGGAAACTCATCAAGATGTCAAAGTGCTTTGTAAACTGTTAATTAATTACCCCATCACTGCTATGAGTTGGTCAATATTATTATATCCATTTCACAAATGGGTAAACTGAGAAGGTATTTACCCAACATCACACAGCAAGTGAGTTGCACAGCTGGTAACAAACCTTTTGTTACCATTTGCTCTTTAACCTTCTAGGCTATGTTTTTACTTTTGACAACTAAACATTAATCCAACAGTCTGTTCTCTACATATTCTAATCAGTGGCATAGTGGTTTAAAAAAAAAAAGTGGGTAAACTAACCTCCATATTCCCCAAATACGAAGTGGGTAAACTTAATTTACCAGAATTTTCCCTTGACTATACTATGATCCTATTGAACCTATAGTCACATACACTTCAGAGTAATAAATGGGGAATACAATTCAGGAGTTCCTTCTCCCTGCCATTTGAACTAAAGGATAATCTTCCTTATCTGTAGTAGTGTTAGGGATTATGGCTCTAATCCTGCAAACACTTATGCCCAGACTGTTTTTGCTGCTTTGATTGATTTTGTTCCTGGTGAGGGGCAGGAAAATGGAGGGGGTGGGCAGACAGGTGACATGTTCCAGGTGATAGTTGTGAGATATATAGTTGACTGAAATTAAAATGGGTGAATAAATACAAACTTTACTTGAACAATTTACTCAAATCTTGTAGAATTCATACAATAAGCTATTCAACCAATAGTATTTGACCAGTTCTAGTTGCCACAATTTCTTTCAGCTGAAATGTCTAGTTTATTTCACAGTTTTAATACCAGCCACATAGTGAATGTCAGCACAAGAGCTGGGCAAGTAATGTTGTTTTTTCTGGTTCACTGGTGGTTTTGAAAAAATTTGGTTCAAACTGAAAATTACATTGTTCAGGGTTTCTTTTGGTGAATCAAAACATTGACATTACAGCAACAAAACATTTTGAGTTAAAATGGTTTGTTAATATCAAAATGAAAATTTTCATTTACACTTTTAAGGATTTGGCAAAAGCAAGCACAATGATCCACAAAGTGGGAAGAAGCAGCAGAGCAACCTCCCTGATAAACCTTAGCCCAACCTCAACTCTCCACAGCAGGCAAAAGTGGGAAAGTGAACCTTGGTTTCCCACATTTTAGGTCAATGTCCTAACCAGTGGGCCATAGGATATTCTGGTGCATGTGTTTTCTCAGTGTCTTCTCTTGAAGCTGTTGCATTGTTTTAAAATAATTAAATAGTCATTGAAGCAGGAACTTGAGCTAGGGTCTCTCACCTCACCAGAGCCCTATTTACCAGACTATAGAGTCATTGTTCTTCTTATTCTGGCCAAATGACTATGAATTGCCAGTATGAATAATAATCATTGAGCCAGGAAACGAACAACATTGCCAAAAAAGTCAAAATGTTTTGATGTGGTCAAAACTATGTGGTGAACTCAAAATGAATTTGTGAATGTCTTTGGTTGACCCAAAACTGTATTTTTTGGCAAATAAACTATTCATCCAAATTTTTTTGTCCATCTCTAGTCAGCATACCAACAGGGCTTTAGCTGGCACATTTAAGTTCATCATGCTGCATATTTAATTTATTTTTATTTCTAAAAAAAAGTACCTGTCTAATAAACTGCTACAGACTTTCTGCACAGGGATGATCTTTCACTCTAGGTGCACATACCAAAGAACAAAATAAACAGACAACTCCTTATTAATTAGAAGTTCTCCCTGCACTTCAAACACCACGTCCTCCTTACCACCACCTTGAGCTTCCTCAGGTGAATGTATGAAAGAATCACACAATGCCTTAAAGTTCAACAGTGTCAGAAACTATCCCCCCCCACCATTTCACAGATTATTAAATCTTGAGTCCACCAGTCGTTTACAGGGAAGGAGCCAGCCTTTGTGTAATCTGGACCTATACACTACTTATAGATCAAAATCAGCATCTTGACTTTGTCCCAGAAGTGAACAGGAAGACAGGAGAACCTTTGGAGAAGAGCTTTGATTTGTATGCTCACTCTCTCATAATGAAATAAATAAGTAAAAGATCCATTCTGCCTTTCTAAGGGTTTTAAGTGTAAATATCAGTAATCTGGCATGATAGAAAACTTTGCAAAATGAGGTTAGGGCAAATGGTTAGAAATTATTTGTTTTAAAAATTAAATATTTTTCCAAAATTGAATTTGGGATGGATGATATTTTAAAATTTATTTTTATAATAAACTGCAACATTCTGATATAATGAAAATGAAGAGCTTTACAAAATAGTGATTTGAAAAAAATACTGAATAGTTAAGCCTAGAACATTAAACTGATATGTGAAGAATTTTAGATCATGCTAAACTGTCACAATATACATTCAAAGTCTGATAAGAGTCTGAGCTAAATCAATAAAAGCAAATCAAGAAATAAATTTAATTACCCAACCTCACTAGGTCTCAGAGTTAGCCCACCACATGTACAAGACCGCTGTAACAGCTAAGAATAAGAATAAGAAAAGAAGAAAATAGAAATTAGTGAGTATTTCTATTTTCTTCTCTTTACCAAGTGGTAAGAATCCCCATGGAATGAAGCACATGCCGTTATCTCAAATGTAATGAGAAACTTTACATTTATTTTTTTTAAACATGTGACAGGTTGTACTTTACATCTCAAAAAATAGCTTCTCTTTGCCAAACAGTCCCACTGCTATGTCAGAGAATCATAGAATCATAGAATATAAGGGTTGGAAGGGACCCCAGAAGGTCATCTAGTCCAACCCCCTGCTCGAAGCAGGACTAAGCAGAAGTAAGACTTAAGGGCACATCTAATTGCCCATGTTTTGGTATTGTCCCATTTTAATTAGATACCGGGAAACAGCAAAACATGTATCAAGAACAACAGAAACAACAATTCCTTTTGATCCATGTGGGAAGATGGAAAGATCTGTGGAGCAGTGGATCCTCTGGTCCCTCCCTTCCCCTACTTTCTCCCATTGTTTCCATACTGCTATACAGAGCCTGTATGGAACAGGACTCTAACTTCTTTGTGGGCAGGCCCATGTTAGCCCCTATTTCTGCAGTGGAGCTGCACTACTTCCTCTGCCAAGGTGCCCTCTGCAGCTGTGGGATTCCACAAGGAATTCTTCAGTATAAAACAAAATGTATTAATTCTACCTTTATGGTAGCCAGAGAGCACGTCACTTGCTGTGGAAATCTGAGAAGTGGCCGTCGTTTAAAGACTGGATCTACAAGCTGTTCCTCTGAAGTAAAAAGATGTGCAGGGTAAGAGGAATAAACAAAAAACTTCTCTTTAATCTAAACTAGTTTATTCACATAAGTCTGCAACCTGATAAAGTATCTGATTTCCTGTGTAAGTTAATGACACTAGTCTACAGTGTCTAATGCTAACCCTTTGATCAATTAAATTTTCTACTAGACTGAAACCCAAACACCTTTGCCCACCAGAGACTTCCATTCTCATTTGGAATTTCTGATAAAAATTCACAATTTATACATGTTTTCATCATTAGGCTCTCATCTACAAGGTTTTTATTTTCCCTTTAATGAGTTAATGTGTTTAAATGTAAATTGGTTAGACAATTGAGTATAGCAGATCACATCAGTGATAAGACTAAAACATTCCCTGCTTCTCTTCTGGTAGCCCTGGTGTTATGTTTTGTTATGCTTTGTCTTACTTCAAATTCAATAACACAGTATTAAAAAGATGAACATTCAGCCTTCATTTGGAATTTTTCTTAATACTGAGGCCTTAATGTTGTTTGAGTATATTTGACTCCTTTGTTGTCATTACACACACACACACACACCCTTTTTGGTTAAGGCACTGAACTGGGACTCAGGAGTTCCAGGTCACTTTCGGGCTCTGTCATGGATCTTCTGTGTAACTTTGGTCCAGTCACTTAATCACTTACTTATGCCTAACAGGGATAAAAGTATTGTCTTTCTCTCATCCTTTGTCAGTCTTCTCTATTTGGTTGGTAAAATCTTTCCAGGAGGGACTGTCACTTCCCATGTATCTGCATAGTGAGATGAGCTAGCTACAAATGGAGAAGCTGTGTTCTGTGCGCTGCACGATTAAACCAACAGTCTGTGGAATCTTATTGTAAAACTATAGACAGCATCTGTGTGATTCATTTCGGAAGCTCCTAGCCAGTTAGGACACAGCAGGGCTTTCACTTCCCATGTGTCTGTATAGTACCTAGCACAATGGTGCACCGTTGCCAGTTCCCTTCTAGCTACTATTGTCATACAAATAATAAGCAAAAAGTGTGCCATGTAGAGTTCTGAAAAAAAAAAACAAAAATCAGAACAATTTTGAGTATTTTTATTTTGTTTCATAAGGGCAAATAAATGTTTTACAGCAAAGTTTTCTCACGTTTGACTTATAGAATGGGCCATTTAAACTCTTCCATTGCTTTGATATCTTACTCTTTCTTTCAGTGAAATGGAACAGAATTATCGCTGGTTCTCCCCTCCTCCCACCTCCAGCTTCCTCTGTTGCCTGACAGAAGTACCCCATCCTGCCACACTGCTCCTCTCTCTCACCACATAGCCCTGCTCCTCTCAAAGGTTTGGTCCAGTTTGAATTTTACCCAGACCATTTTGCCTATCTCTAACCAAATGCGCTGCAAGTTTTGAGATTGCCTGCTCTGCTAATCAGTGACTCCGGCAACAGCAGGAGCTAGTATAAGTTTCAGACTCCACTGGTATTATGGTATATTAGGAGAGAGATTCCATAGAAGTGGTTTGCTCAACTATAGCATGTAGCAGTTCAGACTTATTCCACAAAGGCATTAAATTGTATTTACAGTCAGAAAGCATTAGTGAGATTTTGTGTCATGTTAATACTTGGCTGATCCCTCTCTTATTAAATATGAATGTAGCAGATTAGTTCCATTAATGTTGAAAAGGATAACAGCTATGGGGCTCACTTAGTCCAATTGACTTCAAAATCTGAACAAAAATCTGGGGGAAGCATATTTTCTTTCCTGCTGATCCTGAATGGAGCTGCGATGCTACTTAAGGAACTGATCCTCTGCCTGTTCAAGCCATTAGGATAACTCACATTGACTTCAAAGGTCCAGGATCAGGCAAGAAAGTGGCATTTACCACAGCCGGTAGCAAGGGGCCCTGCAGAGCTACATGGCCCAGTGTGGAGCACTCTCTGGCAGGATGCCTCCTCAGTTGCACTGGGATGAGTGCAGTTTGCTAGAGCCCCTTCAGGGGTACTGCGTACCCCTCTTTGCATTAGGGTGCCCAGATAGCACGTATGAAAAATCGGGACAGAGTGTGGGGGGGTAATAGGCACCTATATAAGAAAAAGCCCTGAATATCAGGACTATCCCTATAAAATCAGGACATCTAGTCACCCTACTTTGCATGTCCAGCCAGCTCTGCTTGTTGGAGAGTAGGAATGATGGAGTCTGGCTTTAACTACTGCGCACACCTTGCTGCCCCCTTTCAGGCAAGTTGTTCCCAGGGAAAACACTTAGCCCCTGCGAGGTGTTTTAGGCTGCTATTTATGATAAATTTTTCTCTTCTACAGCCTGATACTTGCTGAGATGGGAAGGAGCTAGCCAAGGGAAAAATACACACGAGTCCACTGCAAATGTTGCCTGCCCTGTGGCTTGCTGAACCCCAAAGGGTTTCTTGTCTTGAAAACTTAGTGAAGGGAAGGATAATGCTCTTCCTCAGTGTGCTGCAAAGAGAAGTCCTGGCTCCTCAGAGGGGACCAGGAAAGAAGGAGTTCCTGGTTATTCTTGACCCTTTTCCTGGCCTCTGAGATGGAAAGAAGATCCCCACTGGCATTGCCAGGAGAGAAATCCAAGTGTGGTGCATTGTACTGGCATGAGTTTTGGAGGGGGCTGGAGAGTGAGTGTGGTGAGGAAGTGGTCATGTGGACGGGAGACTGGGGGGATGGGACATGTGTGAGGGAGGTCTGTGTATGTTAGGCATCTGAGTGGTGGTAGTGTGGAGGGAAGGATGAGTGGAAGGGTTGTATATCGTAGTGGTCATTCTGCAAGTGAATGGAGTTGGGGGATTAGCAGTGGCTAACTGGGTTAGGAAAGAGCATGAGTTAGTGGGTGGCACTGGGTACAGGATTATTCAGTGACTAGAGACCCACACCTCAAAAAGGACACCCCTGGTGCTTGCCTCATCTGCTTGCTGTTCTGACTTCTAATGTCTAGTCACCTGCCCCTACCTGAGCTGGTGAAGATAAATAAGAATATGACACACTATACTGTTTGTAGAAAAATTAACACTAAAAATGAGAAAACTACTAATTATTCAAGCTAGTAAAATAATTAAAAGGAGCGAACAAGTAGGATGAGGTGAAAATCTGAAAGTGTGGAGGAATGAAATAAATTATAAGAAACATGGAAAACAATCTTTGGGCTCTGAAAATTATGACTTTGGCCCTTGAACAAACAACTGGATAGATAGTTAAAGCCTATGTTCTATTCCTGCTGCAAAAACACAGTAATGCCATCTGTGATGAATAAAGTAGGGGAGATAGCTCCCGTTGATGGACACCCAGCCAGCCAGTTAGCTGTAAAATCCCTCTTGGTAGCTGTTCTTTACTTGCTTTACCCGTAAAGGGTTAAAAAGTCCCCCAGGTAAAGAAAAAAAAAGTGGATACCAGACCAAAAGAGCCAGTGGGAAGGCTAGAACTTTTTAAAATGGGAAAAGAAACTTTCCCTTTGTCTGTTGTTCTCTGGGCTGCAGGGACACAGAGCAGCAATGCTATAAGGAGAAATGTTATTTAAGGTTTGAACCAGGTACGAAAAAGTATCTTCCATACCTAGAAGAAATAATTTGGACAGGGAATGTTTAGTTAGATGCTATCAGGTTTATTTCTTATTTTGGCTTGTAGATTTCCTCTGTGCTAACCATTGATGCTTTTGTTTGCTTGAAACCTTTAAGCTAAACCCCTAAGAAAATTAGTTTTGGTGATTAATTTCTGGAATTGCTCTTTTAAAATCTAGCAAATGCCTAAGTTCCAAATACATTTTCTTTCTTTTTGTTTTTAGAAAATTTACCTTTTTTAAGAACAGGATTGGATTTTTGGTGTCTGTCAGGGTTCCCTCCCCACTCTGAACTCTAGGGTACAGATGTGGGAACCCACATGAAAGACCCCCTAAGCTTATTTCTACCAGCTTAGGTTAAAACTTCCCCAAGGCACAAATTCTTTGCCCTTGGAGGGTACGCTGCCACCACCAAGTGATTTAACAAAGAATCAGGAAAAGGACCACTTGGAGTTCCTATTCCCCCAAAATATCCCCCCAAGCCCTTACACCGCCTTTCTTGGGGAGACTTGAGAATAATATCCTAACCAATTGGTTACACAGCGATTACAGACCCAAACTCCTGGGTCTTTCAACAATAGAGAAATCAGTCAGGTTCTTAAAGGAGGATTTTATTTTTAAAAAAGGTAAAAAATCAAGTCTGTAAAATCAGGATGGAAAATAGCTTTACAGAGTAACAAAAGATTCAAAAACACAGCAGAACTTCCTCTAGGCTTAGTTTCAAAGTTACAAAAAACAGGAATAAACCTCCCTCCAGCAAAGGAAAAATTCACAAGCAGAACAAAAGATAATCTAACACGCCTTGCCTGGCTTTTACTTACAATTTTTGTAATATGAGAGACTTTTAGGATGGTTTATAGGAGAAGGAGTTTTCTGACCTGATGCTTCTCTACTTCCCAAGAGAACAAACCAAAGAAAGCCTCTTCCTCCCCCAGCGAAGATTTGAAAGTATCTTCTTTCCCCATTGGTCCTTTTCGTAAGGTGCCAACCAGGTTATTTGAGCTTCTTAACCCCTTACAGGTAAGGAGGAATTCTAGGCTACTCTTAGCTGTATGGTTATGATAGTGTCCTAAGAGGTTTGTGCATGTTGTTTGATTAGCTGGTAGTACAGCTAATTTCCTTTGTTTTCTTTCTCAGCTCTTCCACAGGGTCGGGGGTAAAGAGCTTGAGGGTATCCCGGAGGGAGGAATTCCCAAGTGTTCCTTCCTGGGCCCAAAGGTTTTTTGTTTTGTTTTGGTTTGGTTTTGCATTTGGGTGTGGCAGCATTTACCAAGCCAAGGTCAGAGAAAAGCTGTAACCTTGGGATTTAATACAAGCCTGGAGTGGCATGTATTAATTTTTAGAATCCTTGCGGGTCCCTACCTTCTGCACTCAAAGTGACAGAGTGGGGATTCAGCCTTGACACCATCTGTAATCAAGCTCTGAATATTGTTTGGTAGAACTTCAATGCCCTTGTGGCCATTTGTGTAGGAAGCAGAAAAAATGAACTATCAGTTTAAAAGCAGGATTGGGAGTCAAAAGAGTGTAACCTGCAGGATAACTACTCTCAAATGCCAGACTTCTGACTTTATGTTGTTATATTTCTTCCATGTAAAGGGTATGAGACTGCAAAGGAGGATGTTTACTTTCCTGCCACTGCAAGAGGAATTAAGGATTTACACATTCAAAAGGTGACTCTTTTAAGACCTGTGATTAGTTTCCCAGCACAGCTTAATTCAAGAGAGAATTTTTTCATCTTTGCCCACTAATAACTGTTGATATTTTGGGGCTGTATGGGGCAGTGTAGTTCTAAATATATTTTATTTATGACTATGTACTATGGTTACATCCTCTGCTTCTATTTTTGCCCTTTAAAAGGTAATGATTTTTCATATGGAAACAAAAGCAGAGAAAATGGGCGTTCTAGCCAAACAGTTTTTCATGGCTTTTTTTTTTTTTTTGGTAGTTAGTTTAATTTTACCTCCCTTCTAAAGCTAGTCAAAAAATTTTCAGTGCCATAGTTTTTTCATTGAAAAATGCAGTTTCCTTGAAATTGAAATGTTTTGTGGGAATGTGCCAATTTTTCAGAATATTTTTATGGGAAAAAGTAGAAGAGAATAGTTTTGATTTTATATCTTTGGTGTTGAAATGAGTTGGTCTGAGAAGGTAAAATGTTTCATTTAAACTTTCATCATTTAGATTAATTTTGGGTTGACTTTTATATGACACTTTTATTTTAATATATTCATTATAATAAGGCAAAGGATGGACCATTGAAGTATTCTCTCCTTGATGATAGTGTGCAAAAATACCATTTGCATACTTTCCTTGCCTTTTCGACATTGTTGGATCATATATGAAATGCTTCCTAGATGTCGTGACTTGATTATCTCTCTAAGAAGCTGTAGTGGAAATCTATAAACTTAGATGTATAGGAAGAAACTGAGACCCCTCAATAACTAGGGAACTATCTTTGTTCAGAAGCTCCATAATGCTGTGCAAGTTATGCAAAACCATGAATACACTCAATTGATACTGGGACTGTTGGCTTAGGTGCTATTTCCTGGAGAGTTTGAAACCATAAGCTCTCCTTTGTATCCTTCTTTCTATAGCGTGGATCAGATAAGACCTCACAGTAAGCCACACAACGTTAGATTAGACATATGCCCTGCATATGGGGTGGTGCACAGCTGTGCCATCCTGGAAGCAGTGCAGGGAAGGATTTGTCCCTTTGAGGCATGGATTCTCCCCATTTACATCTGTAGTGCAACTCCATTCACTTCAGTGGTATTACTCTTGATTTCCACTGGCATGTGTGAAAAATCAGGCCATAATATTAGCAACATGCTAAACATCCTTGGATGAAAAGCATGATAGAAATGCAAACTATTCTTGCCCTGGGTAATAAATGGTAAAAAGTCAGTAATCACTGGGTGGATCCCCCATAATGATGCTCTCCTTTCTGGAGTCTAGTCTTGTCTCTCACCTCTACAATATTCAGAGGAGAGTTAACTCTTCTTGGAAGACACAACCTTCAACTTCCACATTAATATATGGCAATATAACAAGACATTCTATGAGGTCAGTCTGTTGGACTGAAATCCCCCATGTTTTAAAAAAATAAAGTGTATAGTAAAATATAATACATCAGTATGAATATAAATAAAACCATTTAAATTCTATTTTAAGAACACAGACCTCAGTTAAGAAATTCTGCCTCTTCTTGGAATGGCCCTGGATACTGTAGTACCTGAGCACCTTGCAATTATTAATGGAGTTTATCCTCACAGCAGTCCTGTGATTGGGAGAGGGGGTATTATTTTACAGGAGGGAATCTGGGGCACAGGTTAGATTAAGTGATTTGCCAATAGTGACACAGGAAGTCTGTATCAGAACCAGGAACTGACCCTAGGTCTTCTGAGTGTTAACTGAATACCCTATTCAATAAACGATATTTCCTAGCTCTATAAGGCACTGGGGTGAAGCTTAGCTGACAGAAATGTTCTTCTTACAGGAATTCAATTTAGCAACTCAATATGGTAAGGTGGCAAAGAGGTGTGAACCTGCTCAACAAACTAGATACTGTATTCCATGGAGAATGAAGTAACCTTAGAGCATTCTATTTGCAAAGTTTTTTTCATTTTTTCTGCAGAAATGAACAATCATATTGAATCTAACCAGAGCAATGGCCAGATAGATTAGAACAACTGTGTGTCACGTCCTATCTAAATTTAATTATCTTAAGTAAATATTTGATAATCCTTGTTCAACATCTAGAAAGGTAAATAAATACTCAAGTATATACGAGTAAAAGCTTTACCTTGTGAGCATCTGATTGCTTGGCAATCTCATATTTTTAGACAGAGAGAGATCAAAACATGACAAAGACAAATAGGAAAGAAATAAGTGTTTGATATCCATTCTGAAGAACAGAGCCTGGAATGTCTACAAGCTAGCTTGGCTTTAACAAATATTGGGGTAACTGGATGAGCTCTAATGGCCTATGATATACAGGAGATCAGACAGTCTACACTACTGGGACTATACCAGCATAACTACAACATCATAGCTAGGCTGGCATAACCCTGTAGGGTAGATGCAGCCTACAGTGAAGGAAGGAGTTTTTTCTGTTGGTGTAGATTGGAAACTGCCTCTGGTTGTGATGCACCACTTCCATGGAGCTGCCTCGTCCAAATGAAGCAAAAGGTGGCAAAGGAGAAGTCATAGCCCAGATAACTGCCCCTTCTGAGTGGTTATAGCTCAGCTCTCCAATGTGGCTGCAAGTTAGACACATCAGTCAAGACAATTACTACTTTTTCTTAATTCATATGGACTGCATAAGGATTCCAATTCCAGGATTTCATAACAAGTTGTTCTATGATCACTCAGATATCTAGAGGAAAAAAGAAATTGGAAAATATGGAGGGAAATGACGTTACAGAATCACTCACATCCTAACACAAAGCTAAATAAACACGCTCTATTACATTTGATAATTCTTCCCCTCTCCCCAAACTACCCCCGCAAAAAAATCCAGGCAAATATTTCAAATGAAAAAAAAACACTGACTTTACTGAGCTCACAGCCTTCTGTGGATTAAAAGTTGTTTCAACAGAAACTTGATTAACCTCCTGGCTTGTTTGTTCCTACCTGTAGCATGGCAAAATTTTCTGCACTCCAAAGCTCTCAACAGCCCTAGAAATGGTCATCAGTACAATACTACAGTAGTTCTTCTCTTTTCACCCATTATCTGTCTTCGCACACAACTATGTTATATCCTGCTCAGCTATGGCATTCTTCTAGCAATCAACTCTCACGATACCCCAGAATCTGACTTGTTCTTCAAAAGTCCTTACCCTCAAGATTGTATAATGACCAGGAGAAAGACCAGGATGTTTCCTTTTATTAACTGGTTCATGAAGCACACGACCTAAGATCATACCTGTGCAAGAAATACTTTTAATTTGATTCTTTACCTTTGTGACCCTATCACACCCCTAATGAGTAACAGGAATTCTAGACCCTGGAGTTACTACAGAAAGCTAGTTTGAGTTTTCAAACTCTGGCCAACAAACAGCCTGGAAGATCTTTAGTAATGTGAGTGGCTGAGCTATTTAAAGTTGTTATTTGAAAATAAAAAGCAAAAGCAATTTTGCCATGTGTGGAGGGGTCTGGTCTTTATAAAATAAAATCTTTACTTTGCTGCATATTCTATAACAGTGGAAGTGGCAAAAGAGAGGGTATCATTTACTGCTAATATAGCATCCAGGACAGCTTGTGTGCTCTGAAAGCAAAATTAAAATTCAGAAAAGCTGAAGTGTACTATGGACCAGATCCTCATTTGAGTAAGCTGAGTTAATTTCATTGACTTCCATGGTGCTGCCAATTTACGCAAACTAAATCTGATCCAGTATGTGATTTAAATAAAACAGATCTTTGTATACCTAAGTTTTAAATAGAACAATTTGATCTAATCACATTGACTGAGATTTTCAAAGCCATTCAGGGGATTTGATTAAAGTTAGTGGTCAGAGTTGAAGCAACGTGGGAAAGTTCTTGCTGCTACTGCCTCTGCTCTGTGGATTCCCCTCTATTCGACATTGGTGAGGCCTCATCTGGAGTACTGTGTCCAGTTTTGGGCCCCACACTACAAGAAGGATGTGGATAAATTGGAGAGAGTCCAGCGAAGGGCAACAAAAATGATTAGGGGTCTGGAACACATGACTTATGAGGAGAGGCTGAGGGAGCTGGGATTGTTTAGCCTGCAGAAGAGAAGAATGAGGGGGGATTTGATAGCTGCTTTCAACTACCTGAAAGGGGGTTCCAAAGAGGATGGCTCTAGACTGTTCTCAATGGTAGCAGATGACAGAACGAGGAGTAATGGTCTCAAGTTGCAGTGGGGGAGGTTTAGATTGGATATTAGGAAAAACTTTTTCACTAAGAGGGTGGTGAAACACTGGAATGCATTACCTAGGGAGGTGGTAGAATCTCCTTCCTTAGAGGTTTTTAAGGTCAGGCTTGACAAAGCCCTGGCTGGGATGATTTAACTGGGAATTGGTCCTGCTTCGAGCAGGGGGTTGGACTAGATGACCTTCAGGGGTCCCTTCCAACCCTGATATTCTATGATTCTATGATTCTATGATTAACAGAGGTCCCTTATTCAGGCATGACAATCTAGCAACTTTTTGCATGAAAATTAATCCACATAGTGTTAAAAAATGAAAATAATCTAAATTGAGTCAAGAAAACCAATATATTCTTAGAAATTGGAATATTTCCATAGCATCTCCTTTTCCTCAGGACAGTATTTATTTAAAGACAACTTTTGTGGAACTCATGACTGAATTTTAGCCAATACATTCAAGTAACTATTATTTTTCTACACATCTTTTTTAAGCTCCATGATACCAGAGTCTGCTAGGCTGGTCTCCTGCAGAATCCCAGTAGCTTCAGCTGGATTGCACAGGCAAAAAGGTCCACACTAATGGATCCCACACAGGCCTGGGACCTTAAGAAAACTGGAGTAGGATATTGAAAATCAATCCTTTTTTCCTCCTTTAGAAAATGAAATCAGTCTCCGACTTTAATTTGCAATGATTTTTTTTGAGAAGCCTATAACTTAACTCATCCAGAAATCAATAACACTTTTATAGACAAGATAAACATTGGACACAATATAAATTCCTTTGAGTTTTTAATCAGTGTTTCAGTCAATATTAGAGCTAATGAATTCATGAAAAAAATCACAATGGACCATAATAGGTCTTTTATCAATCTAAGAGCAGGATCTTTCCAACTCTTAATCATGCAACAGTGACACTGCAATTTATAGGAACTATTTTGCTAAGTAATAACTACTCATGTGAGTTTGGAAGATCTGGAATTAGAAAAAGTGGGGATGAAGATGATTAAGCTCTATTTGCCTGATATATTTAGATAGGTCCAGAACTGGTGGCACAAATGGATCCTATGATTGCATGATGATAAATGACACTCTAGTCTCCTTTGATTCTCATTTGTCAGCTCAGCAATGATAGGGCCAAAAGAATTCTTTCCATCACTTTGTCTTATACCAGCTTTACAGCTTGGTTAATCTTCAAACCTTTTTTGTTCTGTTATTCTTCGCTGTCTATCTCCAAAGCATCCTCAGCCTACCTTTATTACTAATTCCTTGCACTCTGGTATGTATCATGTATGTTATCCCTTTTGGGTACATTCTTGACATGTCTCCAAACCATTGCAGTTGTCTTTCTTGAATCCTCTGTTAAGAAAATAGCTATGGCTATAAATAATAATTTTCACTTTTTTTTTTAATTTTCTGCAGTCTTGAAATTCTCAGTATACCCATCAGCCAATTCGTTTCTGCATCAATATCTTTTGGTCATCAGTTGTCCTCATATTCCAGTATTTCAACCTGCATAGCAGAATTGATATGACAATTCTCATATATGCTGATTGTTCCAGGCCAGTGGGGACTGCGGGAAGCGGCATGGGCCAAGGGATGTGCTGGCCACCACTTCCCGCAGCCTCCATTGGCCTGGAACGGCAAACCACAGCCAGTGGGAGCTGCGGTGGACCGAACCTGCAGGCACTGCAGGTAAACAAACTATCCGGGCCTGTCAGCGGATTTCCCTGATGGGTCCCTTGCCTAAGGTTGCCGATCCCTGATTTAGGCATACACCATAAGCTACTGTAACCTATTTACTGTTATCTACTGTATATTAACTTAGACTTACCTTAGATTGTTAACAATTTACATTTATGAAATAACATAATTTAGAAAACACAACGGACTAGAACGTAAACCCCACCATTTTACATTCCCTTTTCAGTTTTCAGCCTCTTTACACTCAGAATTTGGAGAAAAATTTCTTAGGAAGTTGAGTTATCTTTTGGGCAATTCTCTTATGCAATCTTTGTGTACTATTTTGAGTTACAGCTTAAATAAAGACACATATTCCTTGATGTGATGTACTGACTTTATGACTGAACAATTATCCCTCTATTCCTTTCTGGTTTACAATCCCTTTTTGCCTGACAATTTCTCTATTCCTGTCACTTCATCTGGTACAACTTAAAATGCTGACTGGATATTTTGTTCTACAGGCTTTACTAGTCGCTTACTTCTGCTACAGCTCACTTTCTCCTTATTTCTTAAGTCTGCTTCTTTTTAACCACAGTTTATTACAGCGAATTTCCTTCATATTTCATTTTTGCTTCATTTTTTACAGTTTTCTAATGTTTTTTAACAGTTTATTAGATTACTTAAAGACTCTTTTTAGTTTTATTTTTCATCTTTATCTTGTTTAACTGCATTGTTCTTCCTTTATCTTTCCCTCTTATACCACTGTCTTATCTTTTTCTAGGTACTGTCCCTTTTGTGGCTATCTCTGCTATTGCTGTTTTTCCTGTCCTTTCTGAACTGGACTTTCTCCCTTTCAGCTCAGTTCCTGGGATCCCCCCCCACCCAACCCTGATAATGCAATCCAGCCCTTGGAGTCCCGATCCACTGGGTCCCCATTTCCTGTGTCTTTTCTTTTCTGGTGTGCATTTCTGCCTTGCTGGCCTCTCCCTCCTATTCCCCCCACACTCCGAGTGCTGGGAAGCCTCCCTCCAGAGCCCACCAGCCATTTCTGCCCGTTTGGCCTGTTCAGGTGTTGGGGAAGGGATAAGGGAAGCAGCCATCCTCTCTCCTCTGCTGTTTCCCATCCCCTGTTTGTCTTTTTTCCACGCCAGAAACCATCCTGGGCTTGAACTCAATCTGCTTCATCTGCCCTGGAATCCTTGGTACTAAGAGCCACCCACCCCAACCACACCAAGAGCATCTCTTTTGACCCCCCCCTTTTTTAAACAAGCTAACATTGTAAACACCAGGAGGCTTCTTCTGAGCAGACAACTTGTGCTGCTCCCATTGCTGTTTTGACCTAACAGCCACCAATACAGATGAGACATTTACACATTTATGACATCCTGGGGTGCAATCCAGACTACTGAGGGCCGGTGTCACCCCTGCCATGGAATCCTGGGTGCTTCAAAATGCTTTGCTGTTGTAGTTTCCAAGATGGGTCACTTACAAATGGCCTGCCACCATGCAGATCACACCTAGTCTGTGTATTTCCACAGCCTTGATCAAGCAGTTCTGATCCCAGCAGCCCGTCAGCACACACCAGTTACTGTTTTCCACCAGCCTTGGTTACCATGTGCAGGGTGACCCCAATGCACTCCAAAGCCCAGATTTTCCCCCTCCAAAAGATATGTTCTGCATTGTCCAGCCCTCTCCTGGATGGTCCAGATATATTAGGTCCTTTCTGCCCCTTAGGGGTCAATATACAAGAATTTGTCACTTCAAATAGAATTACCCATACTGTTCCTAACACTAGATAAGTTTTGATTTGGGGTATTTTTGCCCCTCATACATTTTCCTGAACATGACCCCTAGTTAAATTTCTTTCCAGCTGAGAGCCAGAAGACATGGAGTCTGGTGGAGGAAGGAGGTTTCATGCTCTCTTTCCACCTGAGTATGCTGAAATGCATATTTTCTTTGTCTTGTTCCTTCCCCCTCTCACTGTCTGAGGACTTTTTTTACATCTCGTATGCATATTGAGAAACACATATCCCTTTGTTTAAGACAGGCCTACCTAAGGCCTACCTAAGACCAGTTCTACCTAATCGGGGCTATGTGAGTTTGAACATGTGCTTTTATCATACAGAGGGGATTTCATAACTTCACATATAATATTGCTATCTGTAGTTCTCCATATTATTGAACAGTTATTAGTTTTCAGATGATACCTCATAATACATATTTTATGCAAAGATTACTACAATAGTGTGTAGGGTGTGACTATGGGGTGAATTCAGTCACAACGTGTTTGAAGTCTATAAAGCTCTTGTAATAACTTTGGTTGTGTTCTATGCACCCAGTGATGGAAGAGGTAATATTACTGTTGAAGTAAAAATACAGTTCAGTCTTAGGGTATGTCTACACTATGAAATTAGGTTGATCTTATAGAAGTCAATTTTTAGAAATCGATTTTATACAGTTGATTGCGTATGTCCACACTAAGCACATTAAGTTGGCAGAGTGCGTCCTCACTACCGTGGCTACCATCGACTTTTGGAGCGTTGCACTGTGGGTAGCTATCCCACAGTTCCTGCAGTCTCCGCTGCCCATTGGAATTCTGGGTTGAGCTCCCAATGCCTGATGGGGCAAAAACATTTTTGCGGGTGGTTTTGGGTACATGTCAACAGCCGCCCCTCCCTCCGTGAAAGCAATGGCAGACAATCTTTTCGCGCCTTTTTTCCATGCAGACGCCATACTGCTGTCAGCAGATGGTGCAGTAGAACTGCTAACTGTCATTGGCATCCACTGCTTCCGCTCTCCTGGTGCCATGAATCTACCTCCCAGGTCCTCTCGTCATTCTGTATAAATATCTATTCTAGTGGCATCCGTCATCATCCACCGCTTCCGCCACAACTCTGTTCTCCTGCAGACGCCATACCACGGCAAGCATGGAGCCCGCTCAGCTCACCACTGCTGTTGTGAGCATTGCAAACACCTCGCACATTATCCTGCAGTATTTGGAGTGGGAAAATCTACTGTGGGGGATGCTCTGATCCAAGTAGCCAACACTATCAGTGAGCTGCTGCTATCAAGGGTAGTGACTCTGGGAAATGTGCAGGTCATAGTGGATGGCTTTGCTGCAATGGGGTTAACTGTGGTGGGGCGATAGACGGAACACATATCCCTATCTTGGGACCAGACCACCTTGGCAGCCAGTATATAAACCATAAGGGGTACTTTTCAATGGTGCTGCAAGCACTGGTGGATCACAAGGGACGTTTCACCGACATCAACGTGGGATGGCCAGGAAAGGTGCATGACGCTCGCATCTTCAGGAACTCTGGTCAGTTTGAACAGCTGCAGGAAGGAACTTACTTCCAAGACCAGAAAATTACTGTTGGGGATGTTGAAATGCCTATAGTTATCCTTGAGAACCCAGCCTACCGCTTAATGCCATGGTTTACGAAGCCATACACAGATACCCTGGACAGTAGTAAGGAGCAGTTCAACTATAGGCTGAGCAAGTGCAGAATGGTGGTAGAATGTGCGTTTGGATGTTTAAAAGCTCGCTGGCACAGTTTACTGACAAGGTTAGACCTCAGCGAAACTAATTTTCCCATTGTTATTGCTGCTTGTTGTGTGCTCCACAATATCTGTGAGAGAAGGGGGGAGACGTTTATGGCGGGGTGGGAGGTTGAGGTAAATCACCTGGCGGCCGATTATGTGCAGCCAGACACCAGGGTGATTAGAAGAGCACAGGAGGGCGCAGTGCGCATCAGAGAAGCTTTGAAAACCAGTTTCATGACTAGCCAGGCTACGGTGTGACAGTTCTGTTTGTTTCTCCTTGATGAAAACCTGCCCCCTTGGTTGACTCTACTTCCCTGTAAGCCAACCAAACCTCCCCCCTTCGATTACCACTTTCAGAGGCAATAAAGTCATTATTGTTTCAAAATCATGCACTCTTTATTAGTTCATCACAAAAATAGGGAGAAAACTTGCAAGGTAGCCTGGGAGGGGTAGGTGAGGAGGGAAGCACCGGGTGGGGCGGTGGATGAGGGGAGGCAGGAAGGACAAGGCCACACTACAGTTCAAAACTTATTGAATGCCAGCCTTCTGTTGCTTGGGCAATCCTCTGGGGTGGAGTGGCTGGGTGGCTGTAGGCCCCCGCAACCCCATTCTTGGGCATCTGGGTGAGAAGGATATGGAACTTGGGGAGGAGGGCAGGCGGTTATACAGGGGCTGCAGCGGTGGTCTGTGCTCCTGCTACCTTTCCTGCAGCTCCACCAGACACATGAGCATGTCAGTTTGCTCCCCCATTAGACTCAGCATTGCATCCTGCCTCCTTTCATCACACTCCTCCCTCCTCTCATTGCGTTCGTTTAACGCTTTCCTGGACTCTTCCATTGTTTGCCTCCACGCATTCTACTGAGATCTTTCAGTACGGGAGGACTGAATGAGCTCTGAGAACATTTCATCGCGAGTGCGGTTTTTTCGCCTTCTAATCTGTGCTAGACTCTGGGAGGGAGAGCCCGGACCATGAAGCCGGAGAAGGCACCTCTGGTGAGTGTACCGTTCCTACATGTTATGAAGGTTGAAGAAGGAGCCTGCCTTGGGAGGGTTGGGAGGGTATTGGCTCCAGGGTGATGAACAGTTCCTGGCTGCTGGGGAGAAGGGATTCTCCACTTGCCTGCTGTGCGCTATTCTCAACCTCCTCCTCCTCATCATCCACAAAATCCTCATCCCTGTTGCATGAGACTCCCCCGTTGCAGATGTCCATGGGCAGTGGTGGGGAAGTGGTAGGGGCTCCCCCTAGAATTGCATGCAGCTCATCTTAGAAGCGGTATGTATGGGGCTCTGACCCAGAGTGATCGTTTGCGTCCTTTGTTTTTTGATAGGCTTGCCTCAGCTCCTTAACTTTCACGTGGCACTGCTGTGTGTCCCTGTTGTAGCCTCTGTCCATCATGGCCTTGGAGATTTTGGCAAATATATTGGCATTTCATCTTTTGGAAGAGAGTTCTGCCTGCATGGATTCTTCTCCCCATACAGCGATCAGATCCAGTACCTCCCGTACGGTCCATGATGGAGCTCTTTTGCGATTCTGGGACTCCATGGTCACCTGTGCTGATGAGCTCTGCATGGTCACCTGTGCTGATCAGCTCGCCACGCTGGCCAAACAGGAAATGAAATTCAAAAGTTCCTGGGGCTTTTCCTGTCTACCTGGCCAGTGCATCTGATTTGAGAGTGCTGTCCAGAGCGTTCACAATGGAGTACTCTGGAATAGCTCCTGGAGGCCAATACCATCGAATTGTGTCCACACTACCCCAAATTCGACCCAGAGAAGTCAATTTTAGTGCTAATCCTCCCGCCAGGGAGGAGTACAGGAATCGATTTTAAGAGCCCTTTAAGTTGACAAAACAGGCTTGGTCATGTGGACTGGTGCAGGGTTAAATCGACCTAATGCTGCTAAATTTGACCTAAACTTGTAGTGTAGACCAGGGCTCAGATGCAAAAATGCTGAATTTGTAGTGTCTATGGTCTGACAGCAGACAAAGTTATTTTTCAGGCTGGGTATTGGGAAGAACTGAAAAAGAATGAGATATTTAGTTTCTAATTGTCCAAATAGACACTAAAGTTCACAAAGTTTGAGGGTGCTTTGCCCTTTTGGGTACCAAAAGAAGAAAAATAACTCATTTATAGCACAATAATCTTTCACCTTGGTAAGTACCAAAACATTTGTTTTCCTGTAGATGCTCAGAATCCCTGATTCTAACTGGCTCCTTTAGTATGAGTAATTTAATATTTAGACTCAAGTAGACATTTAACCCTCCCTCCCCCCAAAAGCAGAGACAGTTATGTTTTAGAAAGGAAATAAGTAACAAATAGAGGCCCTGTTCCTGACAAGGTTTATGCAAGTGCATAACTTGAAGGATGTAAGTAGTCCCATCTTAATATGTTGCCACTATGTATTTCTTACAGTACTGTACAATAGGGCTACTCACATGGTTAAAGTTAAGAACATGTCTTTGCGGGATCAAGGTCATAGCTGGCAA
This sequence comes from Caretta caretta, assembly GCF_965140235.1. Taxonomy (NCBI): domain Eukaryota; kingdom Metazoa; phylum Chordata; order Testudines; family Cheloniidae; genus Caretta; species Caretta caretta. Next base: position 32,063,573 of record NC_134207.1, on the reverse strand, counting down.
AAGCTAATGAATTAAATGGAAGAAAATTCTAATTAAAAGAAACACATGGACAAAGAACACTACTGTTTCATTTTTTATACTCTTGCAGGGACAATACGACTGCATATGGCATAACATGCATTTGAACACTTTTACAAAATGTTCTGCATTCATAAATTGTGTAGGAGAGAAGATTAATTTTTCCAAGTTTGGAAGTGAGAGAGTTTGGAAGATAGTGGAATCCCAGAATATTTCATAGTGTGGGTTGTGGCTGTTTTTAATACCTGTGCTACCATTATTCATGTATCATCTTATTTAAGCAGGAAGTAATATTCACAAAACCACTTTTTCTAAGCAAGACTAATCAAAATTACTGAGAAAAAAATAAGAAAAATATACATTTAGATCCCCCCCATTTTGTTTCTCGTGTTTTTTTAATCTTCAAAATTTTGTTTCTCCTGAAGTTTTCCCCAAATTTTCCCAGCTTGTTTCCCAGCTTGTTTCTCCTGAAGTTTTCCCCAAATTTTCCAGGTCAGCTTGGAATTTTGAGATTTTGCATATTCAGAATTTCACATATCTTTGTCAATTTTGATGCGTATCAAATTCTAACATTAAAAAAAAATAAAATGTGTTGAAAAAGCCCTGGATATTTTAAAAAAGGATTAAAACTATCATTCCATTTAAAAACCCCCACAAACCTCAACACTATCAAAACTATAACTTATGTCAAACTTTGAATTACAGCCATTAAAAGAAAGGAAACTCAGTTAATTTGGGTCTATGACTTCCCTATTCTCACATGCTTTTCACTAGTTATTACTCCAAGTAAGCGATCTGTGATTCTCTCCATAGTTATGTATGGACATTACTTTGCCTTTCCTCAGATAGTGCATTTGCATTAAAATGGTTTACAGTTTGTTTACACTCTAACGTCTGCTTCTCTGACTTGCACCGACACTGGGTTTAAATCCTACATTATATAGACTTGTCTTCACAGACTTGCATTTCTATTGTCAGACATGATTTGTTATGACTTCAGAATAGCATTTGTATGCTGATTTAAGAAAGCCAGTCATATAATTGAGTTAGATCCTGAAGACATTGAGTTTCATCATGTTGTCTCCCACCTCATCCTTTGGGCACACTGCTGCATAGTTCCCTCTAAAGCAAAACTATGTGGTCTGTGGAGAGATGTACAGGGGCAAATGCTGAATGTATTTCAGGGTCCTTCTGTGGAAATATCAGATGCAACATCTTGTAGTTTACCTCTCCCACTAATAGTCATGGGTTTGATTGCCTGAAGAGATGCCCTGTTCAGTTCCTCTACTCTGAGCTAGTTTGGGTGCTTTCTTTTATGTAGCTCCTCCCACTTGGAAGAAACACCCTCAAAGGTACTTCATTATTCTCCTTAAAATTCTACCTTGCTGTGAGGCCAATGAAAAACTTGACAGTGGTTAGAATTCTGTGCTGAGACCACTGCCTATCATGCTGAACAGTATTGTCTCTTTGTTTCCTTGCATTCTCTATCTGTATCTGTAGGGAGCCAGGGTGGCTCCCCTCCGAACCAGAGGGTAAAGAGCCATCCTCTCAGCCTGAGTGGGCGGGGCCAGACCAAGCTTCCGCCAATCCCCGGAAGGGGAAGGGTGGGATAGGAAGTACAAAGGGCGGGGCCCTCTGCCCAGTGAAGAGAGCACCAGGGAGGGAGACAGACACAGGCTGCTAGCTGCTCCCTCGCGATCCTGCTGCTGACTCAGGCGAAGCCCTGGGCAAGGAGGAGCCTGACCGGACTGAAGGACTGTGGCAGCCGGGACTGCCAGCCGCTGAATACCCAGAGGACCTGGAGGGGCCTGACTGCAGCCCGGGCCAGCGTGAGTCCAATACCGACGAGGAGAGGGAGTGGCCCGCAGCGGAATACCCGGACGAGATGGAGGGACCGGAGCGACCCGCCTGAGAGACTGGGTAGGAAGTAGCCCAGGGGCCGAACGGCACCGTGGGGTGGGTGTGTTTGGTCAGCGGGCGCGGACGGCCCCGCTGACCCAGCGGCGGGACTTCCACCTCCCGCCACTGTCAGGGCCCTGGGCTGGAACGCAGTGGAGTTGGGTGGGCCTGCGTTCCCCTACCCCAGCACTCCCCTGCCTGAGGGGCGCGCTGCTGACTCGTGCCGGCGCTCCCCTGCCTGAGGGGCGCGCTGCTGACTCGTGCCGGCGCTCCCCTGCCTGAGGGGCGCGCTGCTGAGTCGTGCCGGCGCTCCCCTGCCTGAGGGGCGCGCTACTGACTCCGGCCGGCACACCTTCCCCGCTAATTCCCCAACGCCTGGAAGATGTGGCTGAGGCCTGCCCATGAATCCACAGCTCTCCATCGCCCCTAGGGGCTCAGAGGACCGATCGAAACCTGTCACAAGTGGTGGAGAATGCGGGCATCGATCCCGCCCCCTGCCAAAGGGGTTAGTGCGAGGGCGCCTCTGAAGCTCCCCTACTGGAAAGATGGAGATGGAAAGGCTTATCAAGTTCCTGGCTGAGAGCCAGCAACAGCAGCAGCACCAACTCATGCAGCAGCTGGGCGCCCACCAGCAGCAGTTGCTTCAAACCCTGGGGGCCCAGCACCAGGAACAACAAACCCAGTGCTTCCAGCAGCTTGCAACCCTGTGGCCGGGCCATGGTGGTGCTCAACCTGAGCGGGCAGCCCCCCCTACCCCTCCCGCCCCACCGATCCGTCTGGCCAAGATGGGGCCTGAGGATGACCTGGAAGCCTACCTAGTGACCTTCGAGCGGGTTGCCTCAGTGGCTGGTTGGGCACCTGACCAATGGGTGACACTCCTCGCCCCATATGTGACGGGGCTAGCCCAGAAGGCTTACCGTGGGCTCCCAGATGATGAGGCCTGCATTTATGCTCGAGTGAAAGTGGCTATCTTGGATGCCTTTGACATTACCCCGGAAACCTTTCGGCGACGGTTTCGGAAAAGGTCTACCCACCGGGTGCCAGACCCTGGGCGGTAGCCCAGGAACTGAGGGACGCGCGTACCCGATGGCTCCAACCCGAGCGTCGAACCGCAGCTGAGGTGACGGAACAGGTCATCCTCGAACAATTCGTGCACATCCTCCCACCCCAGGGGAGGGCTTGGGTGTTATGGCACCGGCCACAAAGTCTGAGCTCGGCCGTCGTGCTTATGGAGGACTTTCTCGAGGCTGAGGCCCCGATAGGACTGGCCGCCCACCCCCCAAACCTTGGACCCAATGCACAGAGACTTGAACGGAGGGGGGGGGGGGGCTCACCTCCCAAACCAACGCACCCCACTGTACCCGACGACCAAAAGGTGGCCGGACTGAGTTTTCCCGACGGCCCGAGTCTACACCACTCCCCGGCCCTGGACGCTTAACCCGACCACCAGGCCCCAGCCCATGCTGCGGCCTCACTGGGGCCCCCACGCGGCCGGCGCGCCCAGAGGTAGGACCTTTTTTCCGATGTGGCGAGTATGGGCATCTGCAATGGGGCTGTCCTGCCATGGACTGCAACATTGGCCTGCTGTGCACCGGGGAGCGACGGGCCCGTCTGCCCTCCGTGGCCAAACTGACAGCTCCCATGGAAGTTGCAGGGGTCCCCGTGGTGGGTCTAGTCGATTCGGGCTGTGGGCAGACCCTTGTCCGCCAGGTGCTCTTCTTGGACACCCAGTGGACCGTCAGGGAAGTACGGATTCAGTGCATCCACGGAGATGTAAAATCCTACCCCACGGTGCGGGTCCCCATCACGGTGCATGGAGTAACTCAGTTAATGAATGTGGCAATGGCATCATCCCTCACCTATCCAGTGATCCTGGGCCGTGACTGGCCAGACTTCATTGAGGTGCTCCAATCCCTACCCACCAAAGAGGTGTTCGAGGGAGTCCCGCCTGAGAAGAAGACAGGACCTGACTTGATCTCCGACACTGGAGCTGAACCAGGCCCCACCCCCAGGCAGGGCCTGGAAATGGCGGGTCCCCCTCCTGACCTGGTGGACTTTAGCCGAGACCAAAGGGAGGATCCTACGCTCCGGTTTGCCTATGAGCAACTGGCCCGGGTGGATGGTGAGGTCGTGGAGGCTCAGCATGCCACCCAATGGCCCAGGTTTGAACTCAACCACGAGTGGCTCTACCGCCTTGACCGAGACCCCCAGACCCAAGAGGTCTGGAGCCAACTCGTGGTCCCCCGCATCCATCGTCGGGTGGTCCTGAAGCTTGTACACGACATCCCAGCTGCCGGCCATTTAGGGCAGGAAAAAACTTTGGCCAGGGTCCTGGCCAGGTTCTTCTGGTCCGGCGTCCACCGGGAGGTGAAGGAGTATTGTGCGTCGTGCCCGGACTGCCAACATGCAGCCCCGGCCGGGGTACGGAAGGCCCCCCTGGTCCCGTTACCAGTCATAGGTGTGCCATTTGAGTGGGTAGCAATGGACCTGGTCGGGCCTTTCCCAAAAAGCAAGGCGGGCCATCAATACATCCTCGTCCTGATGGACTATGCCACCCGCTTCCCGGAGGCCATCCCCTTAAGAAGTATCACCGCCCGCACTATTGCTGCAGAGCTCGTGAAGATCTTCGCAAGGGTGGGCCTCCCACGGGATATACTCACTGATCAAGGGACCAACTTCACATCTAAGCTGTTCCGCCAGGTATGTGCCCTATTGGGGATTAAGAAATTGCAGACCTCGGTCTACCATCCCCAGACTGACGGATTGGTCGAGCGGTTCAACCGGACCCTGAAGGGAATGTTGCGGCGTTTCCCCACCCAGGACCTCTGCCAGTGGGACCAGCTGCTCCCTCCTTTACTACTGGCGATTCGAGAAGTCCCACAGGCGTCCACGAAGTTCTCCCCATTCGAGCTCCTCTATGGCGACCCCGAGGGGTATTGGACCTCTTGAGGGAGACTTGGGAACACAACCCGTCCGCAACACAGGGTCTCTTGCAATGTGTCTTACAACTGCAGGGGTGGCTGGTGCGGGTGGGCGAGCTCGCGAGGGAGAACTTAAACACCGCCCAAAGAGCCCAGGAGCAGCACTACAATCGGGGTGCCGAGGCTCGATCATTCGGGCCAGGGAACCGAGTACTCCTCCTGCTCCCCTCGGAGGAATCAAAGATTTTTGCCTGCTGGCAGGGTCCGCCAGGTAGGGCTGGTAACCTATGAGATTCGGCAACCTGGTCGCCGTAAGGAAAAGCAGATTTATCATGTAAACCTCTTAAAACCTTGGCAGGACCGGGAAGGGCTCTTAGTGGCCCCATATCCCCATGAACCGGAACTGGGGCCCCAACCACCCGAGGAGTCGGATAATGGGGAACCCCAGCTAGCAGAGACACTCACTGTCGAGCAGCGAGAACAGGCACTCTGCTTAGTGAGAGCATTCCCCAAGACATTCACCAGGAAGCCCGGGTGGACTACGCTCACCTACCGTGCGATCCAGACGGAACCCGGGGTGGTGGTCCGAGAGACAACCCGGCCATTGCCTAGGTGAATGCGGGAGGCCGTAGAGGAGGAAGTCCAGGCGATGTTGGAGCTGGGTGTTATTGAGCCCTCCCAGAGTGAGTGGCGGAGCCCCATCATCCTCGTACCGAAGCCCGATGGGAACCGGCGGTTTTGCATTGACTTCGGAGGGTAAACGCCATCTCAAAATTTGACGTCTATCTGATGCCCCGCATCGATGAGCTCCTCGACTGGCTCAGGGAGGCCTGTTATATCACCACTTTAGATCTCACCAAGGGGTACTGGCAGATCCCCTTGGATCCCAGGTCCAAGGAGAAGACCGCATTTGCCACCCCTTCAGGGTTATACCATTTCACCCGGATGCCTTTCGGCCTACATGGGGCCCCAGCAACCTTCCAGCATTTGATGGACCAGGTGTTGCAACCACACACGAAATACGCGGCAGCCTACCTGGACGATGTGGTCATCTATGGCAATAACTGGGGGGAACATCTTAACCAAGTAGCGGCAGTCCTCCGGGACCTCCGCGCAGCCGGGCTTACAGCCAACCCGAAAAAATGCCGAATCGGGCGGGAGGAAACCACTTACCTGGGGTACATCTTGGGCCGGAGACAGGTCCGCCCCCTCATCGGGAAGGTCCAAGCACTCCAGAAATGTCTGGTGCCGACCACGAAGAGGCAAGTACGGCAATTTTTGGGCTTAGCTGATTATTACCGGCGGTTTGTACCCCACTTCGCAAGCATTAAGGCCCCGCTAACGGAGCTCTTGACCAAGGACAGTCCCCGCCGGGTGCATTGGTCCAACGAGTGCGAGACGGCCTTTCGAACTATCAAAGAACGGCTGTGTAGCGATCTAATACTCTTCAGCCCCGACTTTCATCGTGACTTTATTGTCCAGACAGATGCCTCAGGTGTTGGGCTTGAGGCGGTCCTCTCGCAGGAGGTGGACGGGGAGGAACACCCGATTGTTTACCTCAGTCGGAAGCTGTTCCCCAGAGAACGGAACTACTCGGTCGTGGAGAAAGAGGCCCTAACCGTTAAGTGGGCAGTCGATGCTCTCCGCTACTACCTCCTCGGGGCCCCCTTTATACTGGTTATGGACAACACACCCCTGAAGTGGCTTAATAAGATGAAGGACAATAATGCCAGGCTGATGCGATGGTATCTCGCTCTGCAGCCCTATGCCTTCATGATTCACCATCGGGCGGGACGAGACAACGCCAATGCGGATTTCCTATCCCGCCTCGGAGAAGGTGAGGACGCTATCTCCGAAGATCGGGAGCTGGATTTGAGGGATGGGGTATGTATGGAGCCAGGGTGGCTCCCCTCCGAACCAGAGGGTAAAGAGCCACCCTATCAGCCTGAGTGGGCGGGGCCAGACCAAGCTTCCGCCAATCCCCGGAAGGGGAAGGGTGGACAGGAAGTACAAAGGGCAGGGCCCTCTGCCCAGTGAAGAGAGCACCAGGGAGGGAGACAGACACAGGCTGCTGGCTGCTCCCTCGCGATCCTGCTGCTGACCCAGGCGAAGCCCTGGGCAAGGAGGAGCCTGACCAGGAGGAAGGACTGTGGCAGCCGGGACTGCCAGCCGCTGAATACCCAGAGGACCTGGAGGGGCCTGACTGCAGCCCGGGCCAGCGTGAGTCCAATACCGAGGATGAGAGGTAGTGGCCCGCAGCGGAATACTCGGATGAGATGGAGGGACCGGAGCTGCCTGCAGCGGAATTCCCGGACGAGATGGAGGGACCGGGTAGGAAGTAGCCCAGGGGCCGAACGGCACCGTGGGGTGGGTGTGTTTGGTCAGCGGGCGCGGACAGCCCCGCTGACCCAGAGGCGGGACTTCCACCTCCCGCCACTGTCAGGGCCCTGGGCTGGAACACAGTGGAGTTGGGTGGGCCTGCGTTCCCCTACCCCAACGCTCCCCTGCCTGAGGGGTGCGCTACTGACTCCGGCCAGCACACCTTCCCCGCTAATTCCCCAACACCCGGAAGGTGTGGCTGAGGCCTGTCCGTGAGACCACAGCTCTCCATCGCCCCTAGGGGCTCGGAGGACAGACCGAAACCTGTCACAGTATCCATCTGTTGTCTCCTGTCTTAAAAGCTTTGCAGTGCAAGGACTGCCATTTCGTTCTGTTTGTACAGTGCCTAGCACACTAGGGTCTTAGTCCATGACTGGGGCTCCTATGTGCTACGATAATAGACATAACAATTTGTCTATTCATGCAGATAGGTCTCATCCCTACTCAAGAATTGCTCAGTAGCCAGTGGATGAGGGGAGTAACTGAGCCTGTGAAGGGAAATGATGCTATAGGCTTTGCAGTAAACTTCTGTGGCTACAAACCTGAATCCTTAAAGTGGTGCTGTTCTCTCACTTCTATAACACAGGAGTTCAGGTCCCCTACTCCAGGGGTGAGCTGGAGCTGGTTCACACCGGTTTGCGTGAACCGGTTGTTAAATTTTGCAGCCGGTTGAGAACCAGTTGTTAAATTTTGCAGCCGGTTGATAATTGGTTGTTAAAGGGGTGGGCAAACTCCTGTCCTGCCCAACCCGCCCAAGCTCTCGGCTCCCCTGACTCCTGTCCTGCCCGTCCTGCCTGAGCTCTCAGCTCTTCCTGTGAATTTGTACTCACCCGGCGGCACTGCGCGCCTTCGGCGGCATTTTGGTGGCGGGCCCTTCGCTTGTTTTGGGTCTTCAGCGGCACTTCGGCGGCAGGTCCTTCAGTGCAGCCGAAGACCCGGAGCGAGTGAAGAACCTGCCGCTGAAGTGCCGCTGAAGACCTGGAGCGACTGAAGGAATCTGATCTTCAGCTTCTGGCAGCTCATCACTACCCTACTCTTTCTCCAAGTCATCACAGAAAACAGCATGAACAGTTTGTTGACATCATTTCATGGCAAACAATGGGGCTATACATGCTTTGCTTTCTAATGTATCTTGGAAAGACACATGTTTCACTTGAGCACACCCATATTCCATTAGCGACTTGGAGCGTCCAATTTGTTTTCAGGTGCCATTCATGGTGTTGACCTATCAAGCCTTTCATGGCCTGGGTACCTTAGAGACTGCCTCTCTTTTTGTACTCTTGACTGATAGGTGATATTGGTGGAGTTAGATCTGATAATCTCTGGTTTCATACACCAAGAGGCTGAGCATTCTCAAGGGACGATTGTCTCAGCAGTTTGTTACTTCTCATTGTTTGACAAGGCCTGAGTTTGATTACTTGTAGGGCACATGGCTGTCACAAGATTTTCTACTTACTCCTCCTCTATTTTCTACCTCCTCGTGACTTATATGGGGTTTAGCTCTTGACAGGTCTGACACCCTCTCATTTCTTCCCTATCTTCTGGCCAACCTTCAGGTTATCCTTGCAACTTCCTCCACTCCCCATGGCTACTTCTCCCTCTCACTTTCTTAGCAGAGTCTGTAGTCCAAGGTAGGGTCCCACAGCCTGCTCTCCCCCTAGAACTCCTCCTTGTAACCCAGCCAACTCCATTCCTCTCATGGGAGTGACCACAGAGCTCCTCCCTGCAGCCCACTCTTACTACCATAGAATCATAGAATATCAGGGTTGGAAGGGACCTCCGGAGGCCATCTAGTCCAACCCCCTGCTCAAAGAAGGACCAATCCCCAACTAAATTATCCCAGCCAGGGCTTTGACAATCCTCACCTTAAAAACCTCAAAGGAAGGAGATTCCACCACCTCCCTAGGTAACACATTCCAGTGCTTCACCACCTCCTAGTGAAAAAGTTTTTCCAAATATCCAACCTAAACCTCCCCCACTGCAACTTGAGACCATTACTCCTCGTTCTGTCATCTGCTACCACTGAGAACAGTCTAGATCCATCCTCTTTGGAACCCCCTTTCAAGTTGTTGAAAGCAGCTATCAAATCCCCCCCTCATTCTTCTCTTCCACAGACTAAACAATCCCAATTCCCTCAGCCTCTCCTCATAAGCCATGTGTTCCAGTCCCCTAATCATTTTTGTTGCCCTTTGTGGGATGTTTTCCAATTTTTCCACATCCTTCTTGTAGTGTGGGGCCCAAAACTGGACACAGTACTCCAGATGAGGCCTCACCAATGTCGAAAAGAGGGGAACGATCACGTCCCTCAATCTGCTCGCTATGCCCCTACTTATACAGCCAAAATGCCATTAGCCTTCTTAGCAACAAGGGCACACTGCTGACTCATATCCATCTTCTTGTCCACTGTAACCCCTAGGTCCTTTTCTGCAGAACTGCTGCTGAGCCATTTGGTCCCTAATCTGTAGTGGTGCATGGGATTCTTCCGTCCTAAGTGCAGGACTCTGCACTTGTCCTTGTTGAACCTCATCAGATTTCTTTTGGCTCAATCCTCTAATTTGTCTAGGTGCCTACCCTCCAGCGTATCTACTTCTCCTCCCAGTTTAGTGTCATCTGCAAACTTGCTGAGGGTGCAATCCATACAATCCTCCAGATCTTTAATGAAGATATTGAGCAAAACTGGCACCAGGACTGACCCTTGGGGCACTCCGTGTGACACCGGCTGCCAACTAGACATGGAGCCATTGATCACTACCCGTTGAGCCCGATGATCTAGCTAGCTTTCTATCCACCTTATAGTCTATTCATCCAGTCCATACTTCTTTAACTTGCTGGCAAGAATACTATGGGAGACCATGTCAAAAGCTTTGCTAAAGTCAAGGAATAACAGGTCCACCTCTTTCCCCTCATCCACAGAGCCAGTTATCTCATCATAGAAGGCAATTAGATTAGTCAGGCATGACTTGCCCTTGGTGAATCCATGCTGACTATTCCTGATCACTTTCCTCTCCTCTAAGTGCTTCAGAATTGATTCCTTGAGGACCTGCTCCAGGATTTTTCCAGAGACTGAGGTGAGGCTGACTGGCCTGTAGTTCCCCGGATCCTCCTTCTTCCCTTTTTTAAAGATGGGCACTACATTAGCCTTTTTCCAGTCGTGTGGGACCTCCCCCGATAGCCATGAGTTTTAAAAGATAATGGCCAATGGCTCTGCAATCACATCATAGAATCATAGAATCATAGAATATCAGGGTTGGAAGGGACCCCAGAAGGTCATCTAGTCCAACCCCCTGCTCGAAGCAGGACCAATTCCCAGTTAAATCATCCCAGCCAGGGCTTTGTCAAGCCTGACCTTAAAAACCTCTAAGGAAGGAGATTCTACCACCTCCCTAGGTAACGCATTCCAGTGTTTCACCACCCTCTTAGTGAAAAAGTTTTTCCTAATATCCAATCTAAACCTCCCCCACTGCAGCTTGAGACCATTACTCCTCGTTCTGTCATCTGATACCATTGAGAACAGTCTAGAGCCATCCTCTTTGGAACCCCCTTTCAGGTAGTTGAAAGCAGCTATCAAATCCCCCCTCATTCTTCTCTTCTGCAGGCTAAACAATCCCAGCTCCCTCAGCCTCTCCTCATAACTCATGTGTTCCAGTCCCCTAATCATTTTTGTTGCCCTTCGCTGGACTCTCTCCAATTTATCCACATCCTTCTTGAAGTGTGGGGCCCAAAACTGGACACAGTACTCCAGATGAGGCCTCACCAATGTCGAATAGAGGGGAACGATCACGTCCCTCGATCTGCTCGCTATGCCCCTACTTATACATCCCAAAATGCCATTGGCCTTCTTGGCAACAAGGGCACACTGCTGACTCATATCCAGCTTCTCGTCCACTGTCACCCCTAGGTCCTTTTCCGCAGAACTGCTGCCTAGCCATTCGGTCCCTAGTCTGTAGCTGTGCATTGGGTTCTTCCGTCCTAAGTGCAGGACCCTGCACTTATCCTTATTGAACCTCATCAGATTTCTTTTGGCCCAATCCTCCAATTTGTCTAGGTCCTTCTGTATCCTATCCCTCCCCTCCAGCGTATCTACCACTCCTCCCAGTTTAGTATCATCCGCAAATTTGCTGAGAGTGCAATCCACACCATCCTCCAGATCATTTATGAAGATATTGAACAAAACCGGCCCCAGGACCGACCCTTGGGGCACTCCACTTGATACCGGCTGCCAACTAGACATGGAGCCATTGATAACTACCCGTTGAGCCCGACAATCTAGCCAGCTTTCTACCCACCTTGTAGTGCATTCATCCAGCCCATACTTCCTTAACTTGCTGACAAGAATACTGTGGGAGACCGTGTCAAAAGCTTTGCTAAAGTCAAGAAACAATACATCCACTGCTTTCCCTTCATCCACAGAACCAGTAATCTCATCATAGAAGGCGATTAGATTAGTCAGGCATGACCTTCCCTTGGTGAATCCATGCTGGCTGTTCCTGATCACTTTCCTCTCATGCAAGTGCTTCAGGATTGATTCTTTGAGGACCTGCTCCATGATTTTTCCAGGGACTGAAGTGAGGCTGACTGGCCTGTAGTTCCCAGGATCCTCCTTCTTCCCTTTTTTAAAGATTGGCACTACATGAGCCTTTTTCCAGTCATCCGGGACTTCCCCGGTTCGCCACGAGTTTTCAAAGATAATGGCCAATGGCTCTGCAATCACAGCCCCCAGTTCCTTCAGCACTCTCGGATGCAACTCGTCCGGCCCCATGGACTTGTGCACGTCCAGCTTTTCTAAATAGTCCCTAACCACCTCTATCTCCACAGAGGGCTGTCCATCTCTTCCCCATTTTGTGATGCCCAGCGTAGCAGTCTGGGAGCTAACCTTGTTAGTGAAAACAGAGGCAAAAAAAGCATTGAGTACATTAGCTTTTTCCACATCCTCTGTCACTAGTTTGCCTCCCTCATTCAGTAAGGGGCCCACACATTCCTTGGCTTTCTTCTTGTTGCCAACATACCTGAAGAAACCCTTCTTGTTACTCTTGACATCTCTGGCTAGCTGCAGCTCCAGGTGCGATTTGGCCCTCCTGATAACATTCCTACATGCCCGAGCAATATTTTTATACTCTTCCCTGGTCATATGTCCAACCTTCCACTTCTTGTAAGCTTCCTTTTTATGTTTAAGATCCGCTAAGATTTCACCATTAAGCCAAGCTGGTCGCCTGCCATATTTACTATTCTTTCGACTCATCGGGATGGTTTGTCCCTGTAACCTCAACAGGGATTCCTTGAAATACAGCCAGCTCTCCTGGACTCCTTTCCCCTTCAAGTTAGTCCCCCAGGGGATCCTGGCCATCCGTTCCCTGAGGGAGTCGAAGTCTGCTTTCCTGAAGTCCAGGGTCCGTATCGTGCTGCTTACCTTTCTTCCCTGCGTCAGGATCCTGAACTCAACCAACTCATGGTCACTGCCTCCCAGATTCCCATCCACTTTTGCTTCCCCCACTAATTCTACCCGGTTTGTGAGCAGCAGGTCAAGAAAAGCGCCCCCCCTAGTTGGCTCCTCTAGCACTTGCGCCAGGAAATTGTCCCCTACGCTTTCCAAAAACTTCCTGGATTGTCTATGCACCGCTGTATTGCTCTCCCAGCAGATATCAGGAAAATTAAAGTCACCCATGAGAATCAGGGCATGCGATCCAGTAGCTTCCGTGAGCTGCCGGAAGAAAGCCTCATCTACCTCATCCCCCTGGTCCGGTGGTCTATAGCAGACTCCCACCACTACATCACTCTTGTTGCACACACTTCTAAACTTAATCCAGAGACACTCAGGTTTTTCTGCAGTTTCGTACCGGAGCTCTGAGCAGTCATACTGCTCCCTTACATACAGTGCTACTCCCCCACCTTTTCTGCCCTGCCTGTCCTTCCTGAACAGTTTATATCCATCCATGACAGTACTCCAGTCATGTGAGTTATCCCACCAAGTCTCTGTTATTCCGATCACGTCATAGTTCTTTGACATCACCAGGACCTCCAGTTCTCCCTGCTTGTTTCCAAGGCTTTGTGCATTTGTATATAAGCACTTGAGATAACCTGTTGATCGCCCCTCATTCCCAGTATGAGGCAGGAGCCCTCCCCTCACAGACATTCCTGCCTGTGCTTCCTCCCGGTATCCCGCTTTCCCACTTACCTCAGGGCTTTGGTCTCCTTCCCCCGGTGAACCTAGTTTAAAGCCCTCCTCACTAGGTTAGCCAGCCTGCTCGCGAAGATGCTCTTCCCTCTCTTCGTTAAGTGGAGCCCGTCTCTGCCTAGCACTCCTCCTTCTTGGAACACCATCCCATGGTCGAAGAATCCAAAGCCTTCTCTCCGACACCACCTGCGTAGCCATTCGTTGACTTCCACGATTCGACGCTCCCTATCTAGGCCTTTTCCTTCCACGGGGAGGATGGACGAGAACACCACTTGCGCCTCCAACTCCTTTATCCTTCTTCCTAGAGCCACATAGTCCGCAGTGATCCGCTCAAGGTCATTCTTGGCAGTATCATTGGTGCCCACGTGGAGAAGCAGGAAGGGGTAGCGATCCGAGGGCTTGATGAGTCTCGGCAGTCTCTCCGTCACATCGCGAATCTTAGCCCCCGGCAAGCAGCAGACTTCTCGGTTTTCCCGGTCAGGGCGGCAGATAGATGACTCAGTCCCCCGGAGGAGAGAGTCCCCGACCACCACCACCCGCCTTCTCCTCTTGGGAGTGGTGGTCGTGGAACTCCCAACCTCAGGACAGCGCATCTCATGCCTTCCAACCAGCGGAGTCTCCTTCTGCTTTCTCGCCCCAGACATATCATCTGGTCCACTCTCCGCAACAATACCTGTGGAGAGAACATGAAAGCGGTTAGTTACCTGTGTCTGTGTTACTGGAACCTGGACATTCCGCTTACCTCTTCTGGAGGTCACATGTTGCCAAGCTTCTTCACTGGCCTCTTGGCTCCTCTGTGCAACCTGCTCTATATCTGTAGAGCTTTGTGCCCCTAGAAGCCTATCCTGAGTTTTGTCCAGAAAATCCTCAGTTTCCCGTATGCAACGCAGGGTTGTTATCTGTTGCTCCAGACCTTCAATCTTCTCTTCCAATATGGAGACCAGCTTGCACTTTGTACAGACAAAGTCGCTTCTCTCCTGTGGAAGAAATCAACCAACTCCTTTGGCACTCTTGTTTACCAACTTCCTCTCTTTATAAACCTAGCCCCCCTTGTCCCACAGCTGGACATCATCCACTATTAGGCCTTATCAGGCCACTTGGCTCCCCTCCAGCTGTAGCCTATAAGCTAATTGGCCTAATTTACTCTTTTAGGCCTTGTGGCAAACTCCATATATTTATTCAGGGCCTGGTTTCACCTTGTAAGCACTGTCAATTGTAAGAGGAGATGTAAAGTTGCACTGTCCCAGAAGAAGTCCCATTAAGCGTTCTGCCTCATGAAGATGCAAAGCCTCTCCAGGAGGCATCCTATTACTAGTATGCCACTTTCTGGATACAGATTATTATCCTTTCCAGGTAGCTGTCCAGAGTATGGTGGAAAGGGACTGTGATCCCCATCACCGACAGCTGGGAAATTATTTTTTAGTTCAGTGGCAATTCTGAAAAAATGATTTTGGTTGAATCAAATCTGAGGGGTTTTGCTATTTTCGGTGAATCAAAAAAGTCCATTCTGGGTCTGTTTTAGTGTGGGGATTTGAACCTGGGTCTCCTACATCCATGTGAATACCCTAACTACTGATATAAAGGTTATGGGGCAAAGGGAAGAGAAAGGGAGTGTTAGGCAACAGCATCACCATCAGTTCCTCCTCCTCCAGCCATTTTGTTTATGGCCAAAACTATTTACGCTGAATTCACAAATATGTTTTGGTTGACCGAAACTGCATTTTTATGGTGAATAAACTATTTTTTCTGAAAAATTTCTCCCACCTCTACTCACATCCTCACTACCCTTTTATAAGTGCCGGTCAAATGGGTGTGGAAGCTCCCTATACTCTGCCTTCACTGTGCACTTGTGTAAAAGCCAGGTAGAATATGAATCTCACGCTTTTACTGAGGAAATAGGTTGAATAATAAGTGTTCTTGCCTTTCCTTCTTCAGTGAAAAGGGAAGAAAACTCTTAGTTTAATTAGACTATATCAGTGAATGCTGATTTTTTGTAACTATTCTTAGTGTTTGATAAATTCAAAAATATAAACAAAATAAAATCTTTAAATAAATGTCTAGTGGATGATTTCCAACATATGTGACATTAAAGAAGCCAGGCTTATGATCAATGTACTATCTACCAGCAGCTACTTATCAGACTGAACGATAGCATGAACTAACTGTTTTTCCCATTATAATGCTCAACATGCCTTAATTCTCTTCAAAGGTTAATGTCAAAGAACATTTTAGTTTTGAAATTAAAATAGTTTTTTGTCTCATTTGGAAGTCGTTTTTGCCAGCTCTACAGAAATGAAAAAGACAACATTCTTAAACCATCCTGTGAACATAATTTGTTTGTTGTTTGACAATTGGTATCCTGATGTTGGTTTTCATCTGTGCTTAAACTTGCTCCATAGCGCACATACAAATTTGAACTACACAAGCTTATAAATCACTAGGCCTTAGTCCAAGTTCTGCCCTTATTTATATCCATGAAATCTCATTGTCTAATGGGGTAACATGGGTTCTAGGTAGGAGAAGAATTTGGGTATAACGTTCTCTATAAAAAAAGCAGTTTAATAAAAAATGTTTAATTAAAAAGGTATCACCAGTGTGGGTACTTCTCAAATACCCACACAAATGCATTTAACTGAGTGCTTTATATAATCGAAAACATTTTTCTTGGGGCTGAATGAATTTCATACCTCATGAAAAGATGGAGATACACTTCCTATTCATTTTGGGTAAAGCTGGGCCAAAGAGTTGATGTTGAGATTCATGGTGGCTTAGATTTTGGGCAGGGTTTTGGTTTTAGGTTCAAGAATAAAGTGTGGCTAGAGCTTGGTTTCATATCTGACCACACTGACATCCTGTGAATACTTATTATATTTCTGCCAACATGAGTCAAGCTTTCCTAATTTCTTGTTAAATTTTAGCTGCACCCAAATCAAATCAGAAGATAGGCATTTTCCAGTTTTGGATCCAACCAGGAGGTAGTAGGGATGGTTTCTGATGCTGAGATTCTTCTTATCTAAACTCCTTGAGATTTGAAAGGTTTTAAATTTGAGATTCTAGGTTTAGCCAGTGTCTAATTTTGGGGATCCCAAAATGTAGCTCTGCTGAACTATACACTATTTCACCTGCTTGTTGGATAAATCTATATTAACACCATTGGCTTGGAAAGGGCTCTTTTTTCAATGTCAATAAAACATTTTGTCGCACAGTATATTTAAAAGCTATATTTTAATTATAAGATTCAAAAGCAATTAAACAGCATGATCAATAGGTAACAGAAGTATGCCTAGGTAACTAACATAAAATCACTGTAAAAGAAATACTTTCACAATTAAGCTGATTAAGAAGATAAAGTACCAGTGTTAAAAAATAAAATGAGAAACAAGATTCTAAATTTATGATTACGATAGGCCATATATAATCCCTGGTCCTCAATTCATTTTTAGAAAGCTGAGCTACTAAAAAACATAAAAAGCTATGCAGAAAAGCTTATCAATCTTGAAATATTAAATCTTTTTAATATGCTAGATTGGAATAATCGTCCTATAGCACATTGCAAGAATATCCAACGTGTGTGTAGCACCACTAAAAAGTTTTGTACGAAGAAAATATACGTTTAATCATTTGTTGCTTCTCATTCCAAAAGCTAAATGCATTAAAACATAAAGGTACATGTTTTTTTCAGTGGGCACTGCATATTTCATCTATGGTACATAAATATTGCCTCCAGGGATTATACTTTGACTGTTTGCCTCTTGACATAGTTCATTTATGTGAAATGACTGCAGATTTGGCTAGAAAAAAGATTATAGAATTTAAAATCAAATAGAAATATTCCTTCATGGATAATTTTCTCAATTTAGGACCTGTCATTTTTAAAAACATATTTTATGTTTACGAAAAAGAAAAATCCAAGAAGATGTCTGCTTAGTCCTAGACCTTCTTATTCCCCACATAACAATTAATTTCTAATAACTTTCCTAGCAAATTGACAATAAGTTTCTGTCATAAAAGTTTAAATTAATTCCCCGGATAAACTTTAAATGGCTGAATATGGATTCCAGTGAAAAATGAGAGGCAACAAAAGACCTAAGGCTGACTCACGTAAGCAGCTGAAGGGGGAAACCATAAGGCCACAGCAGAACCTAGCCTAGGATGTTGGGGCACTGAAAGAATTCCTCACAGATTGACTGGATTCAACCTCAAAAGATATTCATGGCCTCTCCAAAAATGTATATGATGTAAAATCCCAAATGGTTCACTTGGAAAATGAGCTACAAAAGGCTGCCATTGAAATCAGTGAAATTAAAGAAGAAACTGCCTCCTTAAAGCTTAGACTAAACAAACTGGAAGAAAAACAGGAGGATGTGGAAAACAGATCGTGAAGAAACAACCTTTGCCTCTTGGGCATTAATAAGAATCTAGAGGGAAAGGATATTATCAGCTTTATTCAGAAGCTGCTCCCTGACATACTTAAATTGGATCCCCAGGTGACCCATTAGCTATTGAAAGAGCTCATTGAATGCTTGGTACCAGAAGGCAGGAGTCTGATGAGACCAGACACATCATCTTCAAACTGCTGAAGTTTCTGAGAAAGTAATGTTAATGAAGGCTACCAGAAACCCTTATGTACAATGGTCACAAAATTTCTTTTTTCCTTACTTCTCAGCTGAGTTTAACAAAAAGAGTGCTGCATTCAGTGGCATAAAGCAAATGCTTAGGGGGACCAACATTAGATACAGCATCATGTGCCTATCAACCTTCACTATGGATTTATCAGCCGACACAAGAATTTGCAAAACACCTCTGAAGTTGAGCAGACAGAGACGGAGACCAGATTTGACCAAAAATAGTAGAATGGTTTTTTATCATCAAAAGCAGATCTCCACAAGTTTTAAAAATCAGTTTGCTTTCCTATGTATCCTTGTACTTATGGTAATGTTCACCACTCATCACTAGTCTGGCACCTCCTCCTGGCTGCTCTGGGGATTAGCTCATCAGGTCAATGCCCATTCCTGTGGTTGCACGCCATCAGTCTCTTTCTCCCTCTGGTCTGCAGCCCCTCTCTCACTCCAGGAACCACAGTATCTTCTTCATGACTCAGACCTCTGGCCATGTCACTCAGCGTTCCCCCCTTCAGGGGTATATCAAAGTTTTTCCTTCAGCTGCCCTAGGCAGTCTTCTTATTCACTGCCTCGGTATCACTCGTTCAGTAGGGAACCTGGGCTTGCTCTTTACTCCAGGTTGCAGTCCAGGGACCCTCAACCCAGCAGTTCTGTCAGCTATATAGTACCTTTCACAAGCACTTGAATTTATTTTCAAAGGAAGAAAAGGTTTTAAAAGCACTCAGTACTTGCCTCATGACCTCTAAACTTTCTAATACCCATTGTTCTAGTCCTAGCAAATTAGTATGAATATTATGTTCCTGGGTTAGACAATTCAATATAATTAGATGTAACAAGGTAATATTGCTAATTCAGAATTTAATGTGCTAAATCGTGATGAGCACTATCTGCATATATTGGAAACATTTTTATTGAAAACACTGGAGAATATACAGAGATACAGCACATTTCATATTGTATGAAGGTCATCAGAAATAACTTTATGCAGATATGATCATGGAGCAGAATAGAGGGCAACAAGAGAGTTTAGGATTCTGAATGTTTAAGAATACATACATACATATATTCTCTCATAGTGCAGAGCACCATAGAGTCATGTTATAAGAACAGTAAGCACACACACAAGTTATTGCCCAGCAATGTTCCTCCATGTTTCGCAGTCTTCACCTAGCCCTGAGTAGCATGCGATTCTACATCCTGTCCAGTCAGTCACATCACTAAGCCACACTTGCTGTGGGTGTCACCACTGCTTGGCACCAGTCCTTGCACATTTGCTTTGGCAATCTATCTCTACTCATCCAACCCACATGTCCCACAAACTCAAGTTTTTTTCATCTGTTGCTGTCATTGTGAGTGATTATGGACAATAATGGTGGTGGCTTCCATCTCTTCTCCAGCATCCACTGCCATTGTCACCCTGGGATGATCATTCTCCTTGAGGGGCCTGGCAGCCCTGGTTTGAATTCAGAATTTGTTCTCCTAGATGGACTGCCTTCCAAGGCTAAAGAGCCCATCCTGCTCTGATGGTTTCTTTAAAAGGTGCCAAACCACTTGCCTTTCACACCCTCACTCTTAGTAGAAATACCTCCGCCACATGAAGACAAGTGATGGGGTGTCTATCTGTCACGGGTAGTTGGTTTTGCTAGTCATTGGGGTAATTTTATATGAGTTAGGAGCTCATCCTTAACCCCATCACAGGCATAACAGCCCTTTTAGGAGACAGCTTAAAAATACAATCTTTTTAATACTGTGTATATCATTGTGTTTACTTTCAATTTTCAGGAGCAGCCTGCAGTAAATTGAAGATTACAGTAGCCTTAATCAGGACCAGGTTTAGTAAATATTGTTTGGAAATTTGCAACATGTCAATTAAATGAACCATGCTTTAAGGAAGAGTACTTGAAGCTAGCTTGTTACAGCACATGTTAAAATATATTGAACTTTTCATGGACAGACTCAATTTTTTAAAGAGACAATTCTCTCTCATTTTACCACATTCTGTCATGCCCTTTCCTCTTTCACTTATGACACCCTTCCTCATCTCATGTAATAAACAGCTCTTCTCTTCTTCTAAATCTCTATTTCTTCCACAAGCTTTTCACTGTTCAACCCTCAACAATACCTGTTCTGCTTTGAAACTGGACCTTCTGTAGTGTCACAGGTGTCTAAATTGTTTTGTGTTTGTCTGATATAGGGCCTTATCCTTGAATTAGCTCCACAGGGCCAGACTTCTGTGCACAGATCTCTTGACTTTGCCAGGATCTGTCCACATGGAGTATGGTGCAGTATCAGGACCTTAGATTGTAAGTTCCTTGGGGTAGGGACCATGTCTTTCATTTCACATTTTCACAACACAGCTCATACGAGTCGTACATGAATAATAAATGTAGTAACATAGAAAGGGAATCCTACTGCACACGTCACTGCTTTTAAAAGTGTGATTATGATCAGAAAAGTAGTTATGAAAAAATACCACATTCTTAATATAATTTCTCCCTGCCTGATTTCAAGCCATACCAGCTTTTTAAAAAACTGATTAGAACTGTGGAGCTATGACAGCTATAAAAGAGTGAGCAGGATTCTTCTTTTCTTCAAAATTCTTAGTTCCCTTATTTTGTAGGATGTTGACAGTGATGCCTCAAAAGGCAGAAAAAGCAGAACTTGAATTTAAAATCCCAGGTTGAGTTTGAAATCTTGGCAATTATGAAACCAGCTTTTGACTTGTACAATGAGGCTATCTGACATGGTGTCATTATTTAATGAAGTCACTTTTCAGTGAATAACATAAGGTTAGACACACATTCACACATATACTATAATTGGAGAACAACGCCATTTTTTTCAGTATTGGGTAATTGTTTTGCCCTTTTAACATTACCTTGTTCCACCACTTGCAAGTTTCCATATACCTACATAAGGTCTTACCTTCCAGAAATGGATGATTTATTTCCCATCTGATACCTATTGTCATGGGTGCACACAGAGAAGACCTCTCAAGTTTTCAGATGTGCCCTCTTGAGTAGTATTAGCCTCTGCTGTCCCATAAGTCTTTCTGAAAGAGTTTGAAGAACTACCTGCATTAGGCAACTTTATACTTTTTGATCCTCTCTGGGCTTCAGCCTATTAGTCCAACGTTGCCTGGGTATGGAAGCTCTCAGAGACGGAGTCTGCCTCAGCACTACCACACCTTTGTTCACCTTTCCGGGCCCTGTCCTCCCATTCTACACCATGGCAGGAAAGCTGTACTAGTGGGCTCCTTTGGACTGCCCACTTAATCACTTTAATGTTCGTCTCTGAACTCCTTCCCATTTGTCTACTTCTTTCTAGTAATGAGATGTACAGAATTAAATTATTATCCTCCACAATCTGGTGTTTCTGCGCAAACAATTGACTTTGTGCTGCCATATTACTTGCAGATCTGTATCGGATTCCTTATTCACTATTGCACACCTCTGTGTCTTTTCACTTTACTGTTTTCCAGAATCCTAAGTATCTGTGTTTTGTTAGTTTGCATTTTGTCAAGTTTAATCTAAGGGCATTCCTTTGCCCTTCAAGGTCTCTTTTCTCTGTCACTACTGATTGCAACACCATCCATCTCAAACAAATTTCCAGCTGATATTAATGTGCTTTTTACGTCTCTTCCAGGTCAGCAATGTTGAAGTTAAATAAGACCAGACTTAACACCAAGCTTGCAATACATCAGCTAGATATCTCCACTCATACTGATACTTTGCCATCTATCCTTTACCCTTTGCAGACCTTGATCTGATTTTAATCTACTAAATGCTGATGTCAAGGTCAGTCTGAATTCATTTTGTGAGTAAAATTTGTGAATAGAAGAACAGGTAACTGGTATGCCAAACGCATACAACTTTCCTCTTCCTGTAAATAACCATTGCCTCTCTCTCAGACTGTAAAATGAAAAGTTATGAAAGCTTAGCATGGAAAATAATATATACCATGCCTGTGAAAATAGTGATATACAATTACTATGAAAGCTCTTTTAATTATCTGAAGAAAATCTAAAAGGAAAAGACATTGTGATACAAGCGGATGCTAAAAAGATCTCTTATGCTAAGGAGACTGTCTATTGCTCAGTGAAGGGAAAGCTGCTAAAGTATCTGCACATTTCAGACTAGCATATTTAATGGACACTTAAAAATCTATATAAATGCTCAGTACATAAGTTACAGCTGCCTCAGGGCACCAGTAACTTTTGCAACTTCTTTTACTATCTGTATTAACCTTTTGTAATGAATACATATATCTAATTGTGTCCCGTAAATCCATTACTCATATATTTCTTGTTGGCATCTTTCCTTGTTAGGTCTTGTTTTCCTACCCTTTTAAGAGTGACAAAAGTTCAATACATTATGGAAATAAGATGTTTTTGTTGAAAAATCCACATTATCTTCCTTTTCATATTAATTCAATTTGATTATTTGAGACAAAAATATGCTTAAGATATGTATTAGATTCTTTTCTAGAGCAAAGCAAATTTGCATAGTTTAAAGAAATATATGCATTTCCAGTTGTTAGATAAAATAAATAAAAAGCAATAACAACTATCTGATGAAGATTAATATAAGCATTGCTTATAAAGTTTTATTTTGAATCTTTGATCTTTAAGATGTCTGTATTCTCCACCTCTCCATGGGAGCAACAATATGTATTTGTTGTTGGAATATTCCATTAAAATATAACATTGGAGTTATAAATAACACTGGAAAACCTGCATACGTTTTTTTCTGGAGATGTGCTGAACTCTGCACCAGGATTTTGTATAACATCTAAGCAGTATTTGCAACTGACCAGGTAGTAAGGACATAATTTTTAAAAACAAAAAGTAAAGACAACTCAGCACCTTATTACAACATGTTAAACATCTGAGGAATCAGAGTCTTAATGCCAAATTCTTGTTGTAAAGAGTGAATTGACAATCATATACCCCAAAACAAGAAGTGTGAAAAGAATAAGAAGTGGTTCAAACTTAGCCCTGTCTTAACGCTAATGGGACTTCGGCAATGTTAAGCAAGTTAAGGAAGTATGGGCTGGATGAATGCACTATAAGGTGGGTAGAAAGTTGGCTAGATTGTCGGGCTCAACGGGTAGTGATCAATGGCTCCATGTCTAGTTGGCAGCCGGTATCAAGTGGAGTGCCCCAAGGGTCGGTCCTGGGGCCGGTTTTGTTCAATATCTTCATAAATGATCTGGAGGATGGTGTGGATTGCACTCTCAGCAAATTTGCGGATGATACTAAACTGGGAGGAGTGGTAGATACGCTGGAGGGGAGGGATAGGATACAGAAGGACCTAGACAAATTGGAGGATTGGGCCAAAAGAAATCTGATGAGGTTCAATAAGGATAAGTGCAGGGTCCTGCACTTAGGATGGAAGAATCCAATGCACCGCTACAGACTAGGGACCGAATGGCTAGGCAGCAGTTCTGCGGAAAAGGACCTAGGGGTGACAGTGGACGAGAAGCTGGATATGAGTCAGCAGTGTGCCCTTGTTGCCAAGAAGGCCAATGGCATTTTGGGATGTATAAGTAGGGGCATAGCGAGCAGATGGAGGGACGTGATCGTTCCCCTCTATTCGACATTGGTGAGGCCTCATCTGGAGTACTGTGTCCAGTTTTGGGCCCCACACGACAAGAAGAATGTGGATAAATTGGAGAGAGTCCAGCGAAGGGCAACAAAAATGATTAGGGGTCTAGAACACATGACTTATGAGGAGAGGCTGAGGGAGCTGGGATTGTTTAGCCTGCAGAAGAGAAGAATGAGGGGGGATTTGATAGCTGCTTTCAACTACCTGAAAGGGGGTTCCAAAGAGGATGGCTCTAGACTGTTCTCAATGGTAGCAGATGACAGAACAAGGAGTAATGGTCTCAAGTTGCAGTGGGGGAGGTTTAGATTGGATATTAGGAAAAACTTTTTCACTAAGAGGGTGGTGAAACACTGGAATGCGTTACCTAGGGAGGTGGTAGAATCTCCTTCCTTAGAGGTTTTTAAGGTCAGGCTTGACAAAGCCCTGGCTGGGATGATTTAACTGGGAATTGGTCCTGCTTCGAGCAGGGGGTTGGACTAGATGACCTTCTGGGGTCCCTTCCAACCCTGATATTCTATGATTCTATGATTCTATGAATGATTTATCATGTCAACAACACTGGTTTACAGACCTCTTAACTATCTCTGGTTTCTAGGGACATCACTCTTCCTAGACCCAAAGTTATCTAGATTGGCAACAAATTTGGGTCCCCTCACTTTTAGCATTGAATTGAGAATCAGAAATAAAGAATTATGAAATGGAGGTCACTGATTTATATATGCTAACGGAATTAATCCCACAGTAGTTTTAAGTCCCTTTCATTTTGGGTCTTTGTCACACAGTGCATCCTATATTTTGGACATAGCAAGTTGAGGGTACTCTGGTGTGGATGTTCTATGCTAGTCATATGAAGTATTTGTCCGGAGTGAGAGTGAGAAACTGGCTCAGATAGGATTGCAACCCATGATCTTAAGAGTTCCCAATTCAATTGTCTCTAGATAACAGCTTTTCAAAATGAGATGTTTTAATACTAGAAAGTAACAAACTGATTGTGAGTCCTCAAGTCTCCACTTCCGAGTAATTTTCATTTGTCCCCTGTCCCTAATTTCAGACAGGCCGTTAAATCTTCAGAAACGGCTACCTAGATTCCCCTGTGCCATTTTTTGCTTCCTTTTGTTTAAGGATGGAATCACTGCAGCTGCTCAAGAGTTGAGTGCTTATGGTTTCACTTTTGCAGAACTTGACAAGTTTCTGGCAAATCTCATTGTCAGTTGTGCACTTTTTGTTTGATGCAGACTGCTGATGATTGCAAAATTTGCTGCCACAGAAGGTCAGTATAGACCATTCCTATCTCTAAAGTTTCTTTTTCTGATATAGTTTTTTTTATTGGGGCTGTTACTTTTGTTCCTGCTGCTATGAGTGCTGTCCCTGCTATGTGTTCATTTTGAGGGGAAATTGCTGTAGAGCTGCAGTGAGGATCTTAGGATCAGATGTTCATCTGCAATCCCATCTGTTTGCACTACTTTGATGGTGCAAAGGATTCAGAAAGCAGACTGCTCTTCCCAGATTTATACTCCTAATCTCTTGCTTTGTGGACCTCTGCATAGCGGGTAGGAATGACAAGGCCAGAGTGCTAATGCTAGCTAGCTAGTCTGAGATAATATAATGGCCACTACTTAAGGGCAGCCCTTAGACTATCTGTAAAGTAAACCAAAGCTAGAAACCCAAAATAAGGCAGCCACAAGCAGCTCTTTTCCAGACTGTCTCTTGAGCCTTTCCCAGTGGAAACTGGGTGAAGCTAAGAACCTATCCCTTGGTTTCGGGATGGAAGGTGATATAGAAATTTATATTGCCACTAAGTGTTTGTGGTCTGTGTTTAAACATGATACAGTTCTGTGGTGACCTAGAATCCTATTTTCGACGTCTCCGTCTCAAGGAATATTTCCAAAATACCTCTGAACAACATACTAATCCACAGAGGTCTCCCTGCCAACACTACAGAAAGAGGGATTCTAGATGGACTCCTCCTGAAGGTCGAAACAGCAGACTGGACTTCTACATAGAGTGCTTCCGCCGACGTGCACGGGCTGAAATTGTGGAAAAGCAGCATCACTTGCCCCATAACCTCAGCCATGCGGAACGCAATGCCATCCACAGCCTCAGAAACAACTCTGACATCATAATCAAAAAGGCTGACAAAGGAGGTGCTGTTGTCATCATGAATAGGTCGGAATATGAACAAGAGGCTGCTCGGCAGCTCTCCAACACGAGTTTCTACAAGCCATTACCCTATGATCCCACTGAGAGTTACCAAAAGCAACTACAGCATTTGCTCAAGAAACTTCCTGAAAAAGCACAAGATCAAATCCGCACAGACACACCCCTGGAACCCCGACCTGGGATATTCTATCTACTACCCAAGATCCATAAACCTGGAAATCCTGGACGCCCCATCATCTCAGGCATTGGCACCCTGACAGCAGGATTGTCTGGCTATGTAGACTCCCTCCTCAGGCCCTACGCTACCAGCACTCCCAGCTACCTTCGAGACACCACTGACTTCCTGAGGAAACTTCAATCCATCGGTGATCTTCCTGATAACACCATCCTGGCTACTATGGATGTAGAAGCCCTCTACACCAACATTCCACACAAAGATGGACTACAGGCCGTCAGGAACACTATCCCCGATAATGTCACGGCTAACCTGGTGGCTGAACTTTGTGACTTTGTCCTTACCCATAACTATTTCACATTTGGGGACAATGTATACCTTCAGATCAGCGGCACTGCTATGGGTACCCGCATGGCCCCACAGTATGCCAACATTTTTATGGCTGATTTAGAACAACGCTTCCTCAGCTCTCGTCCCCTAAAGCCCCTACTCTACTTGCGCTATATTGATGACATCTTCATCATCTGGACCCATGGAAAAGAAGCCCTTGAGGAATTCCACCATGATTTCAACAATTTCCATCCCACCACCAACCTCAGCCTGGTCCAGTCCACACAAGAGATCCACTTCCTGGACACTACAGTGCTAATAAACAATGGCCACATAAACACCACCCTATACCGGAAACCTACTGACCGCTATTCCTACCTGCATGCCTCCAGCTTTCACCCTGACCACACCACACGATCCATCGTCTACAGCCAAGCTCTGCGATACAACCGCATTTGCTCCAACCCCTCAGACAGAGACAAACACCTACAAGATCTCTGTCAAGCTTTCTTACAACTACAATACCCACCTGCAGAAGTAAAGAAACAGATTGATAGAGCCAGAAGAGTTCCCAGAAGTTACCTACTACAGGACAGGCCTAACAAAGAAAATAACAGAACGCCACTAGCGGTCACCTTCAGCCCCCAACTAAAACCCCTCCAACGCATTATTAAGGATCTACAACCTATCCTAAAGGATGACCCAACACTCTCACAAGTCTTGGGAGACAGGCCAGTCCTTGCCTACAGACAGCCCCGCAACCTGAAGCAAATACTCACCAACAACCACATACCACACAACAGAACCACTAACCCAGGAACTTATCCTTGCAACAAAGCCCGTTGCCAATTGTGCCCACATATCTATTCAGGGGACACCATCACAGGGCCTAATAACATCAGCCACACTATCAGAGGCTCGTTCACCTGCACATCCACCAATGTGATATATGCCATCATGTGCCAGCAATGCCCCTCTGCCATGTACATTGGTCAAACTGGACAGTCTCTACGTAAAAGAATAAATGGACACAAATCAGATGTCAAGAATTATAACATTCATAAACCAGTCGGAGAACACTTCAATCTCTCTGGTCACGCAATCACAGACATGAAGGTCGCTATCTTAAAACAAAAAAACTTCAAATCCAGACTCCAGCGAGAAACTGCTGAATTGGAATTCATTTGCAAATTGGATACTATTAATTTAGGCTTAAATAGAGACTGGGAGTGGCTAAGTCATTATGCAAGGTAGCCTGTTTCCTCTTGTTTTTTCCTACCCCCCCCCCAGATATTCTGGTTTAACTTGGATTTAAACTTGGAGAGTGGTCAGTTTAGATGAGCTATTACCAGCAGGAGAGTGAGTTTGTGTGTGTATGGGGGTGGGGGGGAAGTGAGAAAACCTGGATCTATGCAGGAAATAGCCCGACTTGATTATGTAAAGAGTTGTCACTTTGGATGGGCTAGCACCAGCAGGAGAGTGAATTTGTGTGGGGGGGTGGAGGGTGAGAAAACCTGGATTTGTGCTGGAAATGGCCCACCTGTTGATCACTTTAGATAAGCTATTACCAGCAGGACAGTGGGGTGGGAGGAGGTATTGTTTCATATTCTCTGTGTGTATATAAAGTCTGCTGCAGTTTCCACGGTACACATCTGATGAAGTGAGCTGTGGCTCACGAAAGCTCATGCTCAAATAAATTGGTTAGTCTCTAAGGTGCCACAAGTACTCCTTTTCTTTTTGTGTTTACTGAAATTCCCAGCTCAATATACATTGAGATGTTCATGTGCTCAAGTTACCATTAATGTTTCATTTTCCACTTGGACACAGTGCTATTCTTGTTCCATGAGGCGTCTTGAGGTGAAAAGGACTGGTTTCCCATTTCCCTTAGTTGTTTCAGATGAGAGCACTGCACCCTGGAGTGTGAAGATACATCAACTGCTATTCTTTTGAAAAGTATTGAATTGTGCAGAAGTAGGTGAGGAGGCTGCCAATTCTTTTATATTTGTAAATGTTTTTCTTGTGGACTCTTCCAGGTCCACGTGTTTCACTCACTGAGAAGGTAAGTAAGCTGTGCTGAAAGTGCTAATAATTTCTACATGGAACCTGCATGGAATCTTTTATCATAAAAGTGCACTAGGGTTCAGGATAATGACTAAAAGGTGTAGCAAATAGTTTGACTACACTCATGGTTTGTTCTTAAAGATATTCTAGAGATCAAAAAACTGGACATAGCCAAATTTATTGTGTAAAGACAAAGCAGTACAATATAAAAAGGAAACAAAAGTACCCTCCTTCCAGGCAACAATTCTTATCTCACAGCATGTTCTTCTTACATGGAATGTGTGCTTCAAAGACCTGCATTTTAGCTAGTAGTATTTATAGTATGATTTTACAAGTTACAAAACTCTTCACACCTTAGTAAAATCCAACCCACCAGTTAATAACAGGTCCTTAACTTGTTTTGTTTTGTACTTTTTTTATCTAAGTTTTGGATATTACTTACCAAACCAGTTGGGCATCCTGATCTGTGCTAGAATACTCCATTCATAGATCTGGGCTTTGACAGGCTGCTTATTTTCTAATGCCTAAGCTGACTTCAGCATTGCAAAGTGTCATAGAATGATTGACATGGGTGAATAGAATAGTGGGGAGAGCATAGTAGATTTGGCTAACATTACTTTTCACTATGCACACGTGAGCATGTACAGACACAAAATGTATATTGTATTAATATCATGTACATCATACTCAATGTGGTGTTTGATGCCTAACATATACGTATTGACTAACAAGGAAGAAGCAGGCATTTTTTCAGTTTGTCCAATTCAGGCTCGGTTCTGTTTCTGGTAACGATGTACCCTGTGAAATGTATGCGATCTCTCCCCAAATCACTTATTTTATTCAGAGCAAAGTCAGTTTTTAATGTATTTCAGAACAGTAACAGGTCTTGTCTAGTCCATGTGCCAAATCACTTATCTGATAAAGAATGCTAGAAAATCCTATCCTAAAGTAAGTGATTCTCTTTGGGAAATGTTCTGCTACTACAGACTTAATGAATAGGGGATCATTATATCACATTCATCACCCTATTGACAAGAGAGTCTATGAAACTCTTTTGTGAAAGGTTTCAGAGTAGCAGCTATGTTAGTCTGTATTCGCAAAAAGAAAAGGAGTACTTGTGGCACCTTAGAGACTAACCAATTTATTTGAGCATAAGCTTTCATGAGCATCCGATGAAGTGAGCTGTAGCTCACGAAAGCTTATGCTCAAATAAATTTGTTAGTCTCCAATGTGCCACAAGTCCTCCTTTTCTTTTGTGAAAGGAATTTGTCAGAAGCTTGTTGTGCCATCTAGTTTACAAAGTTGTTTGGCAACTGATTAGATTTAGCATCAAGGAGTATGTATCTTCCTCTGTATTCACTTCTTTTAAATTATGTGAAATCTCCACAAATATGGTATTTTACCACTATTAGTAGTAGTATTGTGGTGGCACCTTGGAGTCCCAGTCACGGACCTGTACTCTGTTGTGGTAGGCACTGTACAAACACAAATTAAAAAAAAAATCATGCACTAAGATCTAAGATTAAATCTATGTCAATTAGACAAAAAATGTACCAAAATATTTTTGTATTTGCAAGAATTTTATGAATTTACAAGGATAAAGTTAACTAATAGAATGTTCATTTCTGAAGTTTAATTTACTGATTTCAGACTGAAGAGACCCATTTTTCTGATGGATAACTCCATAATATGTAATGTGGCAAAGACACCAGAGATTTGCAGCTGGATATAAACAATCTTTTACTCTTCTTTCATCTCTGACTATATCTGAGAGCTTTTCTTCTTCACATTCCCAATTTCATTGTTATTGTCACATTATTGAAATATCTGCTGTCTTGTAAACCTACTTTGACAAAATACTTTATTTTCTTTGTCGCTTGCTAATTTGAACAGAGATGTTATTAATTTTAATGAGAAATTCAGTCAAGTAGACAGTAGAGAGGAGAGAAATTTCATAAAATAGAGATGATAACATCAAGTAAAAAGAGCAAAATTCAGGTCCCTAAAGTATTCTCTTGCAAGTGATTTTAACATGTAAGTTGGTTCTTTGTTGTTATTGCAGGGTTGGTTGAATTGTAATTACAAAGCTTTCCGCAGCAGTCTTGCTGAAATGCATGCATGGCTAGAGATCATAAAGAATTTATACTGAAGTGTTAGAAGTTATTTGAGAATCCCATTAAAAGAAATAGCCTTAATCATCCACAATAACATTGCATTAATTATTAATAGATCTTATCAGTAGTCAGAAATTGCTCATATCAAATATTAATCAGTGGGGCAGATGCAATCATAGTATTTGTGGCAGGCATACTATCCCTTCCTCCGGAGTCCTTTATAGTCTTATTATTTACATACTACCAATGGTGGGGAACATTTCTACCAATCACCTGTAAAGAGAGTTCATCAGAATATTGACTGCAAAGGGCTCATACTTTACTTACACAATCTGTTTATCAATTATTGAAGCAGTATTATGGGAAATGAAAAGATGAGCTTCAATCTTAAACACTTAAACAAACTTTGTTTTTCAATACTGTCTTCCCTAAAGGACATTTCACACTAAATATTCATGCCACATGAAACTGGCATGCACACCTGCACCTTTGTGATTTATTCAGTGTGGAAAGAAGGGTTCACATGGACCCCGGTTTCTAAATCTAAATTGGGGATTTTTGAATGGCTCCCTCATAACAGAGTGTCTTGCTGCCACCATAAGATAGTGTTCTGGATACTTTCTTGCTGCCGGCCATGAAATCAAATGGTCATATTGGACACAATTTGGGGATTCTGCCACACAGCACCTATTTGAAGTGACATTAATCCAAGGTTTGCTTCAGAACTACATCATTTGGGACTTTGATGCATGACTTACAATGGTTTTTACTTGTCATTTCTTTTTTGTGGGGTTAGGCAGGGAGAGTTGTGAGGGAGAGAAAATTGTATGTATAGCCTTAACCAAATAAGTTAGCAGATATTAGTTGATTACAATTAAATTCTGCAGGTTTTGCTAAGGCTTTAACTTGAACTTCATAAGTCATGAACCCCTCAATGCCACCTGAGAGGGGATTAGAAGAATACCCTGATTCTGTTATATACATTCTGGTTCACCAAAGCATATCATGTGAGGTCTTAAATGAAAGCCTGAGTCACGCTGGTTATTAATATCATTGTGAAATGATAGTATGTAAGGAGTGATGTATGTGTACTGAAAATGTGTTTGTCAACTGTGCCTTGAGACAGACTTTAAAAAAGTTTTTCTATCAGACAAAAGTGTTTATTCACTTGTTTCTTTTGGCATGTGTCATAAATATAAAGGGAATGGTAACTACCTTTCTGTATACAGTGCTATAAAATCCCTCCTGGCCAGAGGCAAAGTCCTTTTACCTGTAAAGGGTTAAGAAGCTCAGGTAACCTGGCTGGCACCTGACCCAAAATGACCAATGAGGGGACAAGATACTTTCAAATCTGGAGGGGCAGGAAAAAGGCTTTTGTCTGTCTGTGTGATACCTTTTCCGGGAACAGATCAAGGATACAAGCCCTTCAACTTCTGTAAAGTAAGTAAGTAATCTAGCTAGAAAATGCATTAGGTTTTCTTTAAAAAGAAAAGGAGTACTTGTGGCACCTTAGAGACTAACCAATTTATTTGAGCATGAGCTTTCGTGAGCTACAGCTCACTTCATCGGATGCATACCGTGGAAACTGCAGCAGACTTTATATACACACAGAGATCATAAAACAATACCTCCTCCCACCCCACTGTCCTGCTGGTAATAGCTTATCTAAAGTGATCATCAGATGGGCCATTTCCAGCACAAATCCAGGTTTTCTCACCCTCCACCCCCCCCCCCCCAACTCACTCTCCTGCTGGTAATAGCCCATCCAAAGTGGCAACTCTCTACACAATGTGCATGATAATCAAGGTGGGCCATTTCCTGCACAAATCCAGGTTCTCTCACCCCCTCACCCCCCTCCAAAAACCACACACACAAACTCACTATCCTGCTGGTAATAGCTCATCCAAAGTGACCACTCTCCCTACAATGTGCATGATAATCAAGGTGGGCTATTTCCAGCACAAATCCAGGTTTTCTCACCCCCCCACCCCCATACACACACAAACTCACTCTCCTGCTGGTAATAGCTCATCCAAAGTGACCACTCTCCCTACAATGTGCATGGTAATCAAGGTGGGCCATGTCCAGCACAAATCCAGGCTTTCTCACCCCACCCCACCCCCTTTTTTTTTTCCTTTCCTCCGGGACACACACACACACACACACACACACACAAACTCACTGTCCTGCTGGCAATAGCTCATCCAAACTGACCACTCTCCAAGTTTAAATCCAAGTTTAACCAGAACATCTGGGGGGGGGGTAGGAAAAAACAAGGGGAAATAGGCTACCTTGCATAATGACTTAGCCACTCCCAGTCTCTATTTAAGCCTAAATTAATAGTATCCAATTTGCAAATGAATTCCAATTCAGCAGTTTCTCGCTGGAGTCTGGATTTGAAGTTTTTTTGTTTTAAGATAGCGACCTTCATGTCTGTGATTGCGTGACCAGAGAGATTGAAGTGTTCTCCGACTGGTTTATGAATGTTATAATTCTTGACATCTGATTTGTGTCCATTTATTCTTTTACGTAGAGACTGTCCAGTTTGACCAATATACATGGCAGAGGGACATTGCTGGCACATGATGGCATATATCACATTGGTGGATGTGCAGGTGAACGAGCCTCTGATAGTGTGGCTGATGTTATTAGGCCCTGTGATGGTGTCCCCTGAATAGATATGTGGGCACAGTTGGCAACGGGCTTTGTTGCAAGGATAAGTTCCTGGGTTAGTGGTTCTGTTGTGTGGTATGTGGTTGTTGGTGAGTATTTGCTTCAGGTTGTGGGGCTGTCTGTAGGCAAGGACTGGCCTGTCTCCCAAGATTTGTGAGAGTGTTGGGTCATCCTTTAGGATAGGTTGTAGATCCTTAATAATGCGTTGGAGGGGTTTTAGTTGGGGGCTGAAAGGTGACGGCTAGTGGCGTTCTGTTATTTTCTTTGTTAGGCCTGTCCTGTAGTAGGTAACTTCTGGGAACTCTTCTGGCTCTATCAATCTGTTTCTTCACTTCCGCAGGTGGGTATTGTAGTTGTAAGAAAGCTTGACAGAGACCTTGTAGGTGTTTGTCTCTGTCTGAGGGGTTGGAGCAAATGCGGTTGTATCGCAGAGCTTGACTGTGGACGATGGATCGTGTGGTGTGGTCAGGGTTAAAGCTGGAGGCATGTAGGTAGGAATAGTGGTCAGTAGGTTTCCGGTATAGGGTGGTGTTTATGTGACCATTGTTTATTAGCATTGTAGTGTCCAGGAAGTGGATCTCTTGTGTGGACTGGACCAGGCTGAGGTTGGTGGTGGGATGGAAGTTGTTGAAATCATGGTGGAATTCCTCAAGGGCTTCTTTTCCATGGGTCCAGATGATGAAGATGTCATCAATATAGCGCAAGTAGAGTAGGGGCTTTAGGGGATGAGAGCTGAGGAAGCGTTCTAAATCAGCCATAAAAATGTTGGCATACTGTGGGGCCTTGCGGGTACCCATAGCAGTGCCGCTGATCTGAAGGTATACATTGTCCCCAAATGTAAAATAGTTATGGGTAAGGACAAAGTCACAAAGTTCAGCCACCAGGTTAGCCGTGACATTATCGGGGATAGTGTTCCTGACGGCCTGTAGTCCATCTTTGTGTGGAATGTTGGTGTAGAGGGCTTCTACATCCATAGTGGCCAGGATGGTGTTATCAGGAAGATCACCGATGGATTGAAGGTTTTCTTTGTTTTGGCTTGTGAAATTTGCTGTGCTGGAGGAATTTGCTGTACAGGCCCTATGCTACCAGCACTCCCAGCTATCTTTGAGATACTCTTTGGCTGCTGTGGGATCCCCAGTGTCTCTGTTATTGGGGCAGAAAGAATAAATTGTTATTATCCTAATTATGGGAATCAAGGACTGTGGAACTGTACTTGGCCTTTTGTTATGATGGAGGGACTCACCATCAACTAAGTAGCACTCGCTAGGCAAGGGACATGGGTTCCAAAACTCTGTGAATTGAGATAGGCTGGAGACAGGTATTAGTACCTGGTGGTGTAGGCCCCTTTGTAAGGGCCTGAAACATCAATTGCACCTCTGTCTCTCTCCACTGTGGAACATCAGAGCTAATTTTGAGTCTATTAGGAGTCTAGCTACGGGTGCTGAGCTGAATTCACTTTGGCCTTATGGTGCACCAGCACTGAGGCTCCCACTACTACAAGCTGAAATCACTGAAGAGCTAAAATTACTAAGAGCTGAAATCACTGAGCACTGTGTTAAGTAGTGGGGAGCCTGAAGACCTATTGCAGAGTGGAGCGGCTTGTGGACCGGCTGGTGGACAAATTCACGGGACGGCGGTAGCTGCTTGTGGGATGCCGAGCGGAGCAGTTCGTGGGATGGCTGGAGAGGCTAGCGGACCAGCTGGTGGAGCAGTTCGTGGGATGGCAGAAGCTGCTTGCGGGACAGCGAGCAGAGTGGAGCAGTTTGTGGGACAGCTAGAGAGGCTCACGGACTGGCAGGCGGAGCAGTTTGTGGGATGGCGGGAGCTGCCTGCGGAGTGGAGCGGTTTGTGGGACGGCTGGTGGAGCGGAGCGGCTTGGTGGAGCGGATCGGAGTGAAGCCCTATGGAGCTGCGGGGCAGTCAGCTTCAGATCATGTAAAGTGCCCCTTACCTCTTCCCCCCCCACACACACACATTTTCACCCAGATGGGGGAGTAACACTCTGCAGATGAACTTTTGAACTCTGGGACTGGACTTCTGGGTTGTTGGACTCAAGATTCTGAGGGAAAGGACATGGCCCAATTTTCTGGGGTGGGTCTTTGCTCATGGTTGATGAACCCTAGTTGTGGTGTGTTTCCAATTTAATGCTGATGTCGTTTACCTCATGTTATTAAAGATTCTCTGCTACACTGCGACTCTGTGCTTGCCAGAAGGGAAGTATTGCTTCTTTGAGGTGCCCAGGGGTGTGTGTAAGATTTTTCCCAGGTCACTGGGTGGGGGCTTGAGCCAGTTTTGCATTTGCTTTGATGAGAGGGAACCCCTGTGTACTGAACCCGGCCCTTGCTGCTATCAACTCGGCCTGGCAGAAGGGTTACACATATAAAACAAAGTCATAGCACATTTCTTTTCCATTATCCTTACTCACTATCATTTGAATCTTTGCTAATAAGCTTATCCTTGATTTCACTACAAATATATCTAAATAATGTGATATTAACATAGGTGCTGATCCTGAGCTGAATCATACAAAGTGTTGTGTACACTGCTCCTCTGGGGACAGCAGACCTGGTATTTCTGTGTGTTCAGTGGATAAGGGGCTACAAGGGACATTTCAAAGGGACTCGGGGACTGGGTACACCTATTGTTAATCTGTAAGGCAACTGTTGGAATTACAAGCTGCAAGAACTTTCATCTCTCTTGGGACGCATCTATACTTAAGACTGCCTCCCTGCATGCACCTGCAGCAAGTTCTATAGTTCCCTGGGTTTCTTCTAATCAGCGACACAATCTAGGATGGGTATGCAGCACTGCACAATGAAGGGCTGGCATAGCCCAGAGGAGATTGTTTGCTTGGCTATAGCGGGGTGGTCACCCACTCTGGCCCTGAAGGGGTTAAAGCCCTGGGAAAGGGCTGCCCCAGGGAGCCAACAGCCTAGGCTGATGGGGAAGCAGCCACAGCTGGGGCCACACCCCAATTAGGCCTCAGCAGGCCCTATAAAAGTGCTGTGAGCAAGGCACTCTCTCTCTAGCTTCTGAGAGAGAAGGACCTGGCTGCCTAGGAGTGGAGCAGGGCTCGGGGAAGGCCAGAGGAGCTGGGGAGCCCCAGCCTGGAAAACCTTGAGGCATCAGGCCTTGTGAAAGGCCCGGAAAGATACTGGGGCTACAGAGGTGTAGCCTGGGAATAGGCAGAGGCAGCTGGTCCAACCCCTTGCTGATCATGAGTGATTTATAGACTGCAGTCTGCCCCAGTGAGCGGGGGCTAGATGGTGACTGGCAGTAGCCACTGAGGCAAGGTGGGGATAGAGGGTTGGGGGTTCCCCTGGGTGGGGAGACCCAGATTGTGCATTACTGCTGGGGGCAGAACCCTGATATAGAGGGGCACTGGGTCCAGGAAGGACATGGGGGGCCAACGGCAGGTGAGACACTGGCCTGCAGAGGGTGCTTGGGGCTGGAAGAGCTAATTCCCAGGACAACCAGCAGGAGGTGCTGTGCCGGTGAGTCTTGACCTTGCTACATTAGCTAACAGGCTGGGGATGTCAAGGAGCTCATTAAGTACAAGCAAATCTCCCTCTTCCTGGAGGCAGGAGGTGATTCAAGTCTTGGGGACCCTGAGAACAATCACAGTGGGAATCTGATTTAAGATATGAAATGCAGCCACTCAACATTTATATATGTAAAAAATATCCTTGTGGCATGATTTCAATAGCAATTTTGACATTTGTCTACTTATTAATTATAAACAGGTCATGATATATTGGATTGACATTAACCACACAATACACCATGCTTTGAGCAACTTTGGTTGTTATCACTATATAGTTTAACCATGCAGAACATAAGTCATTTAACAAAGATTATGGGCACAAGCCAAAAGCCAGTGAAATTACTAAGTCTTGCCATTGACTTCAATGACCTATGGATCAAGCCATTTGTGCATATATTAGTCATGATGTATGGTACAGTCACTATAATTAGAAATGATGCTAATGTAAAAGAAACAACCCCCCACATTGTTTTATATTCATTCTAGTAGATTGATACATAATGCTTACAACACAAAGAATGAAGGCCCCGGCTTTGTAAATATGCATGTGAATAGTCCCATTCAGTTCAGACTGAAGATCTGAGTCAACTTTCTATCTACCATACATTTAGTGTTTTGTTTTTTTTCAGGCTAATCTTAAAATGATTCAAGTGATAGGACTTACTTTGGTGTTAAATGAAGTGGCTTTTTTAAAAATTACAATAATCTCACATAGCTGGAATGAAACCAAAATTGAGGATTCAAATATTTCTAAAATTCCAAAATTTAACCTACAGCAACACTTGGTGAAGACAAAACAAATATAAATCCTATTAATACATACTGTTCAAGATTTAACCTTGCAATAAACTATTATCCCTTGAAATCATAAATGTGGCAGATGTTAGCAAAACAGTACAAAGAGCATTGATTTAATAAAATAAAAATACATAAGGCTTGTGGTTAAGCTGAGTTAACAAATGTCACCAGTATGAACACTGATCTCATTTGACTTACAGAATTTTAACAATTATTACTTTTTGTATATATCTATAGATTATTCATTGTAAGCCCTCTTGGATAAACTGTTGGAAGCGGAGTCTTATTTCTAGAGTATTTTCTGCCAGTAGAGAAAGACATACTTAAAGTAAAAAAGGCAATTAAAAAAATTACCTCTTTTCAGTGCCTTAAAGCTGTTTGCAAGCCTACAGTTCTGAATTTGTTAGGTGACATACTTGGTAACATTCTTGGAAATTAGAGTTTTAGAGAGACTTACTTAAATAACATGATGTAAAATAAAATTTATCTAGTAAATTAAAGTAATATCAAGGATTTGCCCTGCATTTACAAAGGGAGTAAATTCAGTTCAAGGTTGTTAGATCAGTAACTTATCTCAGCATGCCTAAGTGGTCTAGCTGATTTGATACCATATGAATGACCATCAATCAGCAGTGTTCCTTCAGATGAGTTTCCAGACACATAGGGTCAATTCTTCCTCTTCACACAATAAAAAAAGTCATGGAGGAAAAGCAACACATCACTGTGCTGGCTGCAGTATAATTCCTGATTAGGCCAGAACTGAATCAAGTCTCCTAGGTCTCCTTCTCTTTGTTTGATTGCCCTGGACTTGTGGTTGGGCCAGTTGTGGAGTGGTAGAGGGAACAATTCTAAGTTCTGCTTTCCTACCACTTATAGTGGCTTACTGTGCTACCATGTACTGCTGTGTCCTTCCCCATGGTCCATTCAAGTCTGGGAGTGGAAGTTACTTGTGGGAAGTTGCACACAAGTTCCACATCAGGGGAACAAACCTCAAAGTATTTTGCTAAAACAGCATGTCTACCCCTACATGTTTCCGTGCAATCCCTGAGTTAACAGGTATAATTTATAGGGTTCTAGATTAGATCACTATCTTTGGATGGTATAATGCAGGGATCAGCAACCTTTGGCACACAGCCCGTCAAGGAAATCTGCTGGCGAGCCGGGTTGTTTACCTGCAGCATCCACAGGTTCGGCATATTGCAGCTCCCACTGGCCGTGGTTCACCATTCCAGGCCAATGGGGGCTGCAGGAAGCAGCGTGGGCCAAGGAATGTGCTGGCCGCCGCCTCCCGCAGCCCCCATTGGCCTGGAACAGGGGACCGCGGCCAGTGAGAGCTGCAATCAGCTGAACCTGCGGACACTGCAAGTAAACAAACAATCCTGCCTGCGGATTTCCCTGACAGGCTGCATGTGAAAGGTAGCCAATCCCTGGTATAATGGTTACTCCAAATATTATAATCCATTTTATGCAACTTATTGCCATTTCTTTTCCAGTATACTTTACACATTGATCTAAAGTTCTTTCTCATGAGGGATTAAGTTACCCAGACAGAACACTAATAACAGCTGTATAAATTCATTCTCCTCTTTACTTCATTACTTGCAGTACAAATAAATGGTATCCAGATCATGAATTATTCATGATGAACACTAATTTTCCTCATTTAGACCCATGCTTAAATAACACAACCAAAAGAAACTAGAGGCAGGGGATGGAAATTAACATTCTCTCTCAGAAGCAGGTTCATAACCAGGGTTTTCCTGCATGGGTCTTTGCAAGTCTTTCTCTTTGTGGGGAGGTAGCTGCAGAAAAAAACTTTTAAAAAATAAGATTGGCTTTTACCATCTCATTTTTGAGCTTTTTCTTGCTGCCAGCCAGCCAGGATTTAGATCTAATGCTATTGTTAGTTTAGCAAGCAATAACAGATGACCCTCTCTTCCTTCTGGTTAGCTCCAGCTTTTCATAACTTTAAAGAAAGACAGAATGAAGATGTATAGCAAGAATAAGTGAGACAATAGCCATTGTGTCAATTGTTTCCTTATTAGAACTTTCACACATGAGTTTTTATAGTAAGCGTTACACACACATGATCAATTCAAAAGTCAGATGACTGAAGATGTTTACATTTTCAGCTGAGCAATTTCAAGCTCAGTCTTATCCTCTCTTCCTCATACTCCCCAGACCTCTCTCCACTTGCCCCCTTCCATTCACTGTGGGATAGTGCATGGCACCATGGGGGAGAAGGACATACCTCTGCAGCCATAATGGCTGTTGACATCTTTGCTTCTCTTCTGCAATTACCTTGTACCCTTCTGGCAACAGGGCACCCTCACATTGTTTGACTGCTCTTTATTTCTCCACTGCTTAATTCATTCTGTAATTGCTATCTGCATAATTTCATAACTTAATTAATTTTCTGTTTGCTTAATTGATCTAGTCTGCAATGTCTTGTCTACTTATCAATTTAATTGCTGAGCTTTTTTTTAGTCACTTTACTGACTGGCTAATTTCTCTCAATTTTTAACATTAATTCATTTCTTAACCATGAAGTCTGTATAATCCACTCTTCTGTAATATCATTGCTTCACTGATTCTCCACTTACAGTGGAACTTCATTTATGAACACCAGACTTATGAACTGGACAGTCAACCACACACCTCATTTGGAACCAGAAGTATGGAATCAGGTAGCAGCAGAGACAAAAAAAAAAAAGCAAATTCAGTATAGTACTGTGTTAACCATAAACTAATAAAAAATAAATAAATGGAAAGCACCATTTATCTTCTGCATAGTAAAGCTTCAAAGCTGTATTAAGTCCATGTTCAGTTGTAAACTTTTGAAAGAACCACCATCAAGTTTTGTTCAGAGTTAGGAACAATGTCCATTCCTGAGGTGTTTTGTAACTCAAAGGTTCTACTTTTATATCTGTTGGAATATCTATTCACAGCTCTCAGCACCTTTGACAGGAGCTAGATGTGCAATTATCTCCTACAATCACCTCCACCCCCACAACCAACCACAAAAAAATCCCAATAGACAACACCATACTACCACATTTCAGTCTGCTGCCCAAAAGCCAGGGGAAATAGATAGGTTTGCAGCCTACCTTAAAGATCAGTACCTTCAGACCATGGGGGAGGAGTAAGTTCCAGAGGAAAGGGGTCTTCATGGAGAACACCAGGCCAGCATCCCCCTCCCCTCTCCTTTGTATCATGGAGATCCAGCTGAAGCCATCCCTGGATGGCTGTAACTGCAGCAGTATGGCAAGGGGACAGTGGGTTCCAGGCCTGTAAGGAGGGTAACTCACCTCCTGAGTGCCTTCTGCGGCTGCATGCAGTACCACAGGCTTTTCCCCCACTCCCAGTACCCTCTTTAGGTTGTCAGCCTTGCTTGGTGGGTCTTCAGTGGCTCGGCCCTCCATTCAGGTCACACAGTTAAAACGAACCTTTTCTAGGGTAGCAAAGATTATTTCTGCCCTCAGCCAGGGTCTTCAGCTCCCGATCTGCTTCCTTAAAATTCATGCTAACAAAACAGTTATGCTGACATTTGTATCCTATAAAGGCAAAAATCTTTTTTGCGAAATAGTTAAACTTGCTACTCATAACATACCTGACACAAAAACAAAGGAAATGCAAATTTATGCCACTTAAAGATACATGTCCTAAGCCCACAGGCACATACTTACCCTTAGCACAGCCATTGTACATTGTGGGCTATACATCTAAGCCTCCCAGTAATACCATCTTCTCAGTATCCCCTTTGCCAACCGCCCCTCCCAACATTGGTCTATCCCTTGAAACTTTCTCTTCACTATTCA
The DNA here is from genome assembly GCF_965140235.1 of Caretta caretta. Taxonomy (NCBI): domain Eukaryota; kingdom Metazoa; phylum Chordata; order Testudines; family Cheloniidae; genus Caretta; species Caretta caretta. The sequence continues at coordinate 32,022,283 of NC_134207.1, read as the reverse complement.
CAGCTTCCCAGCAGTATTTATTGTTTACTTCACCACAGAGGAGCTCCTTTTGTGGTGAGTCATGTCGTATTGCCAATGCCAAGTGGGGCTTGAAGAAACACCAAATATTGAAATGCAGGCAATAAAAATGAAAGTGTTGGAAACAAAGTTTGTTAGACCCAGGGGTTCACTCAGGCCATGTCTACTCTACAAACATTAGACAACGCAAGTTACATTGGCATAAAGCTGCTGCAGTTAGTATAATGCTTTTGCGCATGATTACTTGACTCCTTGCATTGGCTCTGTGGACGCTCACCAGGAGTGCTTATGTCGATGCATGGTGTGGTACATCATGGTTAGGTATCCCAGTGCACAACCTCTAACCATCCAGCACACTGTCTTTCTGGAAGCTTTAGCAGTCCATGGTGGGGCACAAACAGTTGAAACAGGAGTGACTGGGAATAAGGGGTTCAACTTCCCAGCATGCAACCATCTCCAGCTGATAATGTCATCTATATCTCATAATTTTCAACCCTTTATTAAAAATCCAGTGAACCTGAGCAACTCTCCTTGCTGTCCACCATCTCTGACAGAAGCATGGAGCCTCCATAGTTCTGTGCTATTGTCATAAGTACTAGAAGCACAGGATGCACAAACCTCCAGTATTTGCAGACCCATAAGAACTAAATCACCATGGAAACTTGTAATGCTGGATTGCTACCAGTCAGTGGGAAGTTATTTATGGAGCTGGAAAATCCACTGCTGGGGCCATTGTCATGCAAGTGTCCAGGGCCATTAATTATCTTTCTGTGAGGACTGACTTTTGGCAATATGCCGGATGTAGTGGATGGATTTGCAGCAAAGGAGTTCTTAGACTGTGGTAGGGTGATAGATGGCATCCATATGTCTATTTTGGCACCAAACCACCTTGCCAGAGTAAATTAACAGACTACTTTTCTGTGGTTATGTAAGCATTGATGGATCATGGCGATACTTCACGAACATCAGTGTTGGCTGGTCAGGATCTGGGGCAGCACTGGCTTGCAGGATCTCATTGAACGTTTTATCCAGTCCCTGCTTCTGGCAGTCAGAGATTTAGGGATACCCAGTGCAATGTGAAATACCATTTTACACCTTTCCATCCTTCTCTTTTAACAATATCCTGCCTCGTTCCTGATCTTCCCTGCCACTTCCTTCCCGGTCTCCCTCGCCAACACGCTCAGTCTTCAGTCTCACTCACATTCCCTCTATGCTCCTCAATTTTCTCCTAACTTCCAAATTTCCTCTCTTCCCCCCCACAATCTACTAACTCCCCACTCCGCCACATTCTCCCCACTGTCTCTCTGTTGCAGAGCCCTACATTCCCCTTCCCACAACTTCAGTTTCCTCCCCATGAAACTCCTTACATTCGTCTTCACAAAGTCCCTACTTTTCTCCTCTTTTGACCTATCTACATTCCCTTCTCAGGTACAGCCATTTTAACATGGCATACATTAATTGGATTAAAAATGACTAACTGATAGGTCTCAAAATGCAATTGTAAACAGGGAATCATTACCTAATGAGTGTTTTTAGTGGGGTTTGACAAGAATCGGTTCTTGGCCCCACACTATTTAACATTTTTATTAATGACTTGGAAGAAAACAAAATTATCACTGATAAAGTTTAGATGATACAAAAATTGGGGGGAGTGGTAAATAATGAAGAGGACAGGTCACTGATGTCGAGTGATCTGGATTGCTTGATAAGATAGGCAAGCAAATAATGCATATTTTAATATGGCTAAATGTATGCATCTAGGAACAAAGAATATAGGCACACATACATGATTGGGGACTCTAAAGATTTGGTGATCTTGGTGGATAATCAGGTGAACATGAGCTCCTTCTGCAAAGTTGTGGCCAAAAGGGCTAATGAAATCATTGGGTGCATAAACAGGGGACTCTTGAGTAGAGAAGTAATTTTACTTGGTATTTCACACTAGTATGATTGCTGCTGGAATAATGTGTCCAGTTCTGGTGTCCACAATTCCAAAAGGGTTGGAGAGGGTTCAGAGAAGAATCATGAGAATGACGAAAGGATTAGAAAACATACTTTATAGTGATTGAGCTCCTTGAGTCTAACAAAGAAAAGATTAAGGGGTGACTTGATTACAGCCTACAAGAAACTATATGGGGATATATATATACACACTTAATAATGGGCTCTCAATGCAGCTGAGAAAGGTCTAACACAATCCAAACCCTGGAAATTGAAGCTAGACAAATTTCAGACAGGAAATAAGGTGTACATTTTTTAATTTAATGAGAATTGACCATTGGAACAATTTGCCAAGGACCATCGCAGATTCTCCATTATTGACAATTTTTAAATGAAGACTGGATTACTTTTTCTAAAAGATTCACTCTAGGAATTATTTGGGGGAAGTTCTATGGCCTTTGTTTTTACAGGAGGTTACACTAGATGATTACAATGATCCCCCTTTCTGGCCTTGGAATCTCGGAATACCTCTTCCACTCCATAAATTCCCTTGGACATAATCTCAGTTTTCCACCTGCCTTCCACGCACAGAGGAGTTTTTCCTTTTGCCATCCACGTCCCCCTATATTCACCTACTCCGCACAGTCATCCCTGTCTCCTGAAAACATAGGGACCTCCATCTTCCTATAGGGCAATCTCTAGCTTCACTCCTAATAAATGTTGCCATCTCTGTGATTTTATTGTGAGTCGCATGATACTTTGTGATTTTCCTAATGTGTCAGCTTCTGGAATCAAGAGATGTAAGAATCTCTGCTTTCAGTTAAAAAAAAAAAAAAAAAAGGCAAGTTTCTAGCCACCCTGGTTGCAGAGAAGCTTAAAAACCTGATATGAGCATATCCTAAAAATTCAGGAAGCAGGAGGTAAATAAGACGACCCCAAAATGGTGTATTACTTTTTAAAATTTTATCCTTTGGGGGCCTGGCTCATGATTTCTGAACATGTGGTGTTAGCAAAAATCATGTGTTGGGAGTAGGACCCTACCAAATTCATGATCCATTTTGGTAAATTTCAGTCAGAATTTTAAATATCTTAAATTTCACAGTTTCAGGTATTTAAATTTCACAGCGTTGTATCCAGGGGGTCCTCACCCCAAAGATGGCCACAGGGCGGATTGCAAGGATATTGAATGGGGGTTGTGGTACTGCCACTCTCAGAGAGTCTGCACGGGTTTCCTCCTTCTCCCCCCTGTTCCCTGTGACTAAGCTGTCAAAATAAGAGCCCTCACACCTTCTGGTGTTTCACCCTTGTACTTTTATTTACAGTGCCATAGTGTAGTCCCCTTTATCCCCCAACAGTGAGCCCCTTTCTAACCCATTCCAGGGTCTCCTGGCCGTGAGGCTCCCTTCCTGTGGTGAGGAGACAGAGCTGAAGCCTCCTGTTCCCTCCCAGGCTGAGTTTTGTTCAGGGCTTTTATAGCCCTCCCAGTCTTCAGCCCAGCTGTCGCTGCCTACCTCAGCCTATTGCAGTGAGCCAGCCCTCGTTAGGGCCCGCAGCTGTGCTCCCTGCTGACTGCTTTGAGCCACCGCACCTGACCTCTCTGCCAGAAAGCAGGGCTTAGCCAGCATTGTAGCAGGGCATTCAAGGGGTTTTACTTCTGCCTTGCCACAGCCCCTCTTATTTCTGCACTGCTGCTGGCACTGCCTTCAGAGCTGGGTGGCTGGAAAGCAGCAGTTACTGACTGGGAGCCCAGTTCTGAAGGCAGTGCTGCCACCAGCAGCAGCACGGAAGCGAGGGTGGCATGCTATGGTATTGCCACCCTTCTGCACTGTTGCCTTCAGAACTGGATTGATGGCCAGCAGCCATCGCTCTTCCTCAGCACAGCTCTGAAGGCAGCACAGAAGTAAGGAAAGCAATACTGCAACCCTCCTACAATAGCCAGATTTCATGGCGGAGACCAGATTTCACAGTCCGTGACACTTCTTTCATGGCTGTGAATCTGGCAGGGGCCTAGTTATGAATGATGGAAGTGGTGGCCATCTTTGCCAAGAGCAACCAAAACTTCCTCCTGAACCGGCTGTAGAGAAATGGCAGCCATTTCAACTGAGGGCAGCTTGTGGCATTAAGCCCAATGAAAATAATGCAAGAGGGTGGCCATTTTGAAAAGACCATTGTAACTGAAGGCAGACTGTGGTTGCAGTCCTACTGAAAACAGTGGGAGATGGTGCCATTGTGAAAAGGCACAGTTCTTTGTCAGGTTCTCTGAAGGAGAAGATTTTGTGCACTAGTGTCTCCTAAGATAAATGTTCAATTTTAAAGCACAATGGTACAAGTGACCCTTAAGTCTAAATATGTCCTTTTAAAAAATTGTACCCTAGACCACATCAACTCAAGGTTCACTTATCTACTAATTTTTGTGTAGATAAACAGTGTTTTTAAGATACATGTCAGGAGTAAAACCCTAAGAACTCTGACAGATTTCAGCCAGAGACCAGTTTCAATTCCTCTATTAATATATATTACAAAAAATGAAAATAGTTTTTACGTCCTTTGATTTTTCTCTAACATTGTGAAATGTCACTCTGAAAGAACTACAGTGTGGAGAGATTTGAGTAGCAGCCGTTTTAGTCTGTATTCGCAAAAAGAAAAGGAGGACTTGTGGCACCTTAGACTTTTAAATTTCCTTCAGAATGCAGTCTTAACGATGGCATCAGGAGCTGCAGCTCCATTGTGTAATGCATGCAATATGAACACAAACAAATCCAGAATAAGAGGAAGCAACAAAGATTCTTCATTACAAATAAGATTGTATAAGCCTTGCTTTCTGTAGCTTGCATAAATGAACGTCTTAGCTGTGTTAATTCAGCTAGTTAAAGCTCTATGAGCAGCTGAATTGAAGCACATGTTGATTTCCTTTTTAAATGCTCTTTAACAGACTTGTTTGCAACACTCCCCCATCCACACAACAGACTTTTCTAGATCTATGGATCCTGCCCCAACAACAACTATATGGGTGAACTCAGACATTCACTATATTGTCGAATAAACTCTCACAGAAAAATGATAAAAGACAAGAACACCATATCACCCATGGGTGAACACTTTTCACAGAACAATCACTTCATATCTGACCTCTCAGTCCTTGTCCTCAAAGGAAACCTGCACAACACTTTCAAAAGACAACCCTGGGAACTTAAATTCATGACTTTGCTAGACACTAAAAAACATGGTCTTATTAAAGACACTGGATGTATGGCTTATTACAACAATTTGTAATCCACAGGCCACTTCACCTTGAATGGTCTCTTACAATATGCATCAACTACTTTATTCTAAACAATCTCTTTCACCTCGTAGTTCACTGAGTACCTTTGTCAGGATACGTCTACAGTATGAAATTATTTTGAAATTATTCTATTTGAATTTTCGGAAGCTATTTAATACATACATGGGGTCTTCTGTGTCCCCACTAAAGCGCGTGAATTCAGCGGATTGAGTCCACAGTACCAAGGCTAGCATCGAATGTCGGAGCGGTGCACTGTGGGTAGCTATCCCACAGTTCCTGCTGCCCATTGGAATTCTGGGTTAAGCTCCCAGTGCATGATGGGGCAAAAACATTCTCATGGGTGTTTCTCGGTGTGTCATCAGAAAGCTACGGCAGACAATTGTTTCATGCCTTTTTGGCGTGCAGATGCCATACTGCTTTCAGCAGATGGTGCACCGCTGCTCTCCTGCTAGTATGAATCCACCTCTCCAACTCAACTCTGCTCAGCCATCGTGAACCGAGCAGCACAGCTTCCGCTGCCAACTCTGCTCTCCTGCTATTGCTACGCTTCTGAGCTTCTCCATGTTGTCTGTCCTGGGCTCCCACCTTTGTGAAAGCCACAGAAGACAACCATTTTCCGCTGTTGTTCGGCTACCGTGAACCAAACAGCACAGCTTCCGCTGCCACTCTGCTCTCCTACGTTTTGCTCCCTTTTCCCAGGATTACCTGTGCAGGCGCCATAGCCATGGAGCCCAATCAGATCTCTGCTGCAGTTTTGACCATTGTAAATACCTCTAGCATTATCCAGCAGTATGTGCAGTACCTGCAAAACCGGGCGAGGAAGTGACAACAGCGCAATTACTATACTGATGAGGACATGGACACAGATGGCACAGCATGTGGTGATTGGGAGATCATGGTGCTGTTGGGCCAGGTTCATGCCATGGAACACCAATTCTGGGCCCGGGAAACAAGCATGGACTGGTGGGACCGCATAGTGTTGCAGGTATGGGATGATTCCCAGTGGCTGAGAAACTTTCATATGCGTAGGGCCACGTTCATGGAACTTTGTGACTTGCTGTCCCCTGCCCTGAAGCACAAAGACACCAAAATGAGAGCAGCCCTCACAGCTGAGAAGCGAGTGGCCATAGTACTGTGAAAGCTTGCAACGCTCGACAGCTACCGGTCAATCGGGAATCAGTTTGGAGTGGGGAAATCTACTGTGGGGGCTGCTGTGCTGCAAGTAGCCAACACAATCCTTGACCAGCAGCTATCAAGGGTAGTGACTTTGGGAAATGTGCAGATCATTGTGGATGGGTTTAATGCGCTTGGGTTCCCTAACTGCGGTGGGGCGATAGATGGAACACATATCCCTATCTTGGCCCTGGAACACCAGAGTGGCCAGCACATAAACCGCAAGGGGTACTTTTCCATGGCACTGCAAGCACTGGTGGATCACAAGACGTTTCACCACTATCAACATGGGATGGCCAGGAAAGGTGCATGACACTCACATCTTCAGGAACTCTGGTCTGTTTGAACAGTTGCAGGAAGGAACTTACTTTCCAGACCAGAAAATTACTGTTTGGGGATGTTGAAATGCCAAAAGTTATCCCTGGGGACCCAGCCTACCCCTTAATGCCATGGCTCATGAAGCTGTACACAGGCACCCTGGACAGTAGTAAGGAGCAGTTCAACTATAGCCTGAGTAAGTGCAGAATGGTGGTAGAATGTCCATTTGGATGTTTGAAAGCGCGCTGATGCAGTTTACTGACTCTGTTAGATCTCAGCACAACCAATATTCCAATTGTAATTGCTGCTTGTTGTGTGCTCCACAATATCTGTGAGTAAGGGGGAGATGTTTATGGTGAGGTGGGAGGTTGAGGCAACTTGCCTGGTGGCCCGTTTCACACAGCCAGACACCAGGGTGATTAGAAGAGCGCAGCAGGGTGTGCTGCACATCAGAGAAGCTTTGAAAGTCAGTTTCATAACTGGCCAGGGTACGGTGTAAGAGTTGTGTGTGTTTCTCTTAAAGTTACCTGCTCCATCCATTTTATATATAATGTAAAAGGAAATAAAGTCACAATTGTTTAAAAACCATTCTTTATTATTTGTTGCACAAAACATTGAGAGAAATCAGAAGCTAGACGGGGGAGGGCGGCTATTGGGTTAAGGGGGTGGAGGAGGGGGAGGGAAGGACAAGTTCAGAAACCAAATAAAAATGTAGGATATGCCAGCTTTCTGCTGCTTGTGCAATCCTCTGGAGTTGACTGTGTGGGTCCCCGTAGCCTCCCCCCATGTTCTTGGGCATCTGGGTGAGGAGGCTATGGAACTTGAGGAGGAGGGAAGGTGGTTATTCAGGCGCTGCAGTGGCAGTCTGTGGTCTTGCTGCCTTTCCCGCATTAGATCCACCATACAGCGGAGCATGTCAGTTTGCTCCCCCATGAGCTTGAACATAGCATCCTGCCTGCTCTCATTGCGCACATCCCTCCTCTTCATATTCATGTAACGCTTTATGTGACTCGGCAATTGTTTGCCTCCATGCATTCAACTGGGCCCTATCAGTGCGGGAGGACAGCATGAGCTCAGCAAACATGTCATCCTGAGTTCATTTTTTCCACCTTCTAATCTGGACCAGCCTCTGGGATGGAGTAGATAGGGGCCACATTGAAACATTTGCACCTGCTGCAGGAGGAGAAAAAGGGAGGGTCGTATTTTAAAAGATACATTTTAGAGAACAAAGGGGACACTGTTTCTCAGTGAAACAGGCAATTCATAGTATGCAGCACATGTTCTTTCTGTACAAGGTCTCATTTTGCCTCTTATACTGAAGTGCCTGCCACTTTGGTGTGAGTAAGCCATCACATGCAGCCAGGCAACAGAATTCAGCTTGCAGGCAGCCTGTGGGCTCTCTGGGATGATTGCTTCACACAACAACCTCCCCCATGCCCCCCCCCACACCCACTGTGGGGCTCTGATGAGGCTCTGAGCAGGGGATGAGTCCTTTAAACTAAACACGAACAGCCCAGCACCACTGGGTTTCCCCCCACCAAGTGGCTCAGATCAAGCTCTCACTCACCAGAAGTGTATTCTCCAGGGTCATGGTCCAGGAGTATGCTTTGGGAGTAGGGGGAGGGTATTCGCTCCAGCATTAAGAATAGTTCCTGGCTGGGGGGAAAACAGATTCCCCACTTGCCGCCTGTGCACTGTCCTCTTCGTCCTCCAAAAACTCAGCCTCCTCGCTCCATGCTACTCCCCCCTTGCAGGTGCCCATGAACAGTGGTGGGGTAGTGGTGTCATCACCCCCCATAATTGCATGCAGCTCATGGTAGAAGCGGCATGTATGGGGCTGTGACCCAGAGCGCCTGTTCGCCTCCCTGGCTTTTTGGTAAGCTTGTCTGAGCTCCTTGATTTTTGTATGATGCTGTTCTGTGTCCCTGGAGTAGCCTCTTTCTGTCGTGGCCCTGGAGACTTTAGTGTATGCATTTGCATTCCTTTTTTGGAACGTAGTTCTGCCATAACAGGTTCGTCTCCCCAACATGCAATGAGATCCAGTACCTCCTGTTCGGACCATGCTGGAGCTAATCTTCAAATCTGGGGCTGCGTGGTCGCCTGTGACGGTGGACTGTGCTGATGGTGACCAAACAGGAAATTCAAAAATTCCCGGGGCTTTTACTGCCTACCTGGCTAGTGCATTGGAGTTCAGAGTGTTGTTCAGAACGGTCACAAAGGAGCATTCTGGGATAGCTCCTGGAAACCAATATCGTCGAGTTGCGTCCACAGTACCTGTAACCCGGAACTGTGATCTTGATTTTAGCGCTACTCCACTTGCCAACATGGAGTACAGAAATTGGAGTAAAGAGCCCTTTAAATTGAAAAAACTGGTTTGGTCATATGGATGGAACCAGTTTTATTTTGAGGTAACTCGGCTAATTCCAAAATAACCACGTACTGTAGACCAGGCCTCAGTGCTTGTAGGTGGAGCTAGTCATCCATTATATCAAATTGTTTTGGCATTCAAATCCTTATGGAGGTCTCAGTGGCTAAATTTTACTTTTAAATTCATCAATTAATGCAAGCCCTTAGCCAAGACTGGCATTACATCATTATGAATGCTTATATTTACAGTACTTCTTGCACAAACTAAATTTAAATATTTTAATGGTTTCTGTGAGATGCCGGTGAGAACAAAAAGACAATCCACAAAATCACCACTGTTTTGGAATACAAGATGTTTGTAGATTTAGTGAATGTGGGTTAATTTATATTCTTCTTTGTAAAACATAATGCAGCCTTTCCCAATAAGTACAGTGGTCGCTGAAGATCATTTTCTTTTTATATAAGGGAAGTTTTTATTTTTTACTGCATGTACATGTTTAATTTCTATTGTAAAAAATGAGATCCAAGGTAAAATTTTCAAAACCATCTAAGTGATTTAAAGACCCAAGTCCCCTTTTCAAAAATGACATAGGAACCACTGAAAGCCACTATCAGAGCAATACCTTTTAGATTTCTCCCTACTCATCAAGCAGTAGTTCTATGTCATCTGGGGTTCTTTTTTGACATAATGTCAAACAGGAAGATTCTTAACACCCTGCTCTGTATTCTTCCAAAGCTACATGTCCTTCAGAATAGATAGAACAGAGTGAATTAATTAATAAATTTTAAGGCTAGAAGGGATCACCTAGTCTTATATCCTGTATTACACAGGCCATACACTTCCACCCAGTAATTCCTGCAACTGAGGGAATTATTCTTCCTTATTACATAAGGAAATGCTATTGAGACCAGTAACTAGAACACATCTTTTAAAGAGATATCCAATCTTGATTTAACGTCTCCAAGTGATGGTGGATTTGTCACATCATTTGGTAATCTGTTCCAATGGTTAATTACGCTCACTGTGGAAAAACATTGCATCTTACACACTCATTGATTGCATCTGTGTTTCTTCTGGACTTGAACTATGTATCTTTCACTGCTACCAAACATGGTCTACATACTTCAACTGGAAAAAGAAAATCTGGCATTGTTCTCCTGTTAAATTAGCATTGCAAAAGATTTAAAAGTTCATCTGTGAGAACTCTAGCGAAAGAGGAAAAGATACACAAAGGAGACTTATCAATAATAAATCCATTTGTAATTTAGGAGCATAATTTTAACTGGGATATTTAGTTGGAAAAATCAAGCACAAGTAGTAAGAGAGAATTATTTATTTGTTAAACAGCCTGTTAGGGGGCTTATTCCTTCACCCACTCACTTCCCTGGTCTTTCTCGCATGAACAGAGAGCAACAATACCTGAAGTCCAAAGGTGCAAACAATTTGATGTTTATTGGGGTGAACTTCCAGCAAGCATGATTCCAGTTTCCTTCCTTAGTGTCCCCCTTCCCAGCTCTGACATCACAGAGCCTTACCTGTGTCCCTGTTCCCATTCCCCCCCACCCACACACTTCCTGATTGACTGCAGACTATAAAGTAAAACTTGAGTTCTGCTTAGCTATACCTTAACCAATCATTTTCCTGAAATTTAACTAACCAATCCTAACATATTGTAACATGATTATGTAACCAATTATATCCCACCACCTTAATTAGTTTACACCCAGCAAAATTAATTATACAACAGACAGAAACAATCACAGAACCAGACAGATTATACAGACAAATAATAACAAAGTGGGAACTAAAAAAGTCCCAGCTGGACCATTTGGTTTCAAATACTGTAGGCTTGAGATTCCTTTGGCTCAAGTTCAATTTTAAACTTTTCTAGTGCTAGCCATAATAGTTGGTCCAGTTTGACTTACAAATGTCTCTGCCTTTTCTATTTAATGTGAAGGCTGGAGATAATTTATGGATAGGCAACAGAGCTATGAACTGTGGTGAGAGAAACTGTGTAAATTAGAAGCATGATCATTCTCTTACTTGGACTCCTAAACTAATGGCATTTTGCAGAGGGAAAAAAGCTGCAGCTCTGACGACAAGGAAAGAGGGAAAATGTTTGTTAGTGGCACTTTAGGGATTGGCTAATTGAGTGGCTAGAAGAACCTTTTCAAAATACTGTAGATTAATGTTTTCTTTCATTAGGAGCAGCTCGTCCCATTGTGGCTGCAGTCATTTAGATTTATGAAGGAACAAATTGTTGCTATAGATTTAAAGGAGATCCACTTAATTGTCTGATCAGTCTTGTTCTGGATAAGGCATGATGAAGAACATATCCATGCAGTCATCCCTGGAAGAGGAGTACCACAGCTAAAGTAAGTGAGGAAAGTATCTATAGGTAGGTATGATTTAGTGCAACACACTCCTTGCAGAGAAAAGACATTTCATTGAGTCTGGGAAGTTCAGTAATAATAATAACGAACTTTTGTCTGGTAGCATTTGGTGTTTGAAACACTTCATCATGGTATGTGCATTTCCTTGACGTTTTCATTCCTAAATGCTGCCAAAGAGGTTATAACTGTTTACAACGTGACCTACCTGGTTGGAACTCAACAAGCTCTTTCTGTAATATTTCATCTACTGTCGTCTTCATTCTATTCAGCAAAAAGGTAGCCAAAATTTTGCCTGGGATTGATAGCAGTACAATACCTCTCCCGTTCATACACTGAGTAAGATCTCTCTTTTTTTATTTTTTTGGAAATACCACGATGCTTCCGTCTTTTCAGTCTAGTGGCACTTGTTCTCTCACCAGACTTTGTCAGAGTTTTGTTAGCTGATCAATCAGAATTTCTCCTCCTGCCTTTATTACCTCTGTTTAAATTCTGTCAACTTCAGGAGCTTCCCCCCTTTGAGCCCTTTGACGGCTGCTTTAATTTCATTGGGTATTATTGGCCCCTCTTCCATTTCTATTTTATCATTGACATTTTTCTCGAACCCTGTGAATGACTGTTGGCTCTGGACAGTTTAATAAGGAAAGGAAATATTCTTTGCATTATCTGCCTTGTTCTTCATGCATTTTCAACATTTGTCCATAAGAGCATCACCTGTGGTGGTCTGGGTCTTCCTGAGGTCTTTTGCTATTCTACAGAGCTGCTTGAATTCTCCCTTCTGCTGTTCTTCTGCTTCAGCAACCTTCTCCTGAACCCAGGCATTTCTATCTTGCCTCCATCTCTTACTTACTACTTTTTATCTGAGGCTTGAATCACGATGAAAAGTAAAAATCTTGGAGGTTTTTTGCAAAAATGAAATATTCCAACATATTTTGTTTCAACCTTAGCAAAACATTTTGTTTCAATTTTATTGTTAAAATATATATTTTATTATTTAGAACATGCACATTCAAGTTTTAAAGCAGAAACAAAACATTTTGACCTTATCAAAATAGTATACTTTTCCATAGAAAATTTTGATGAAATGTTTTGATTTCACTGAATACACATTTCCTGTGGAAAACCTGTTTCATCAGAAAATTCTTGACCAGCTCTATTTTGCAACTTAATCACATTGTCTTGAGAAACGTTGCAACTTGGTAAGTGTATTAAGCACAAAAATAATTTCCTTTTCTTAGGAACATGAATTGTTTCCATAATGTGCAAAACCAAAAAGGTGTGCATGTTTAATTTCTTAAATGTCACATTGTATTGTTCTAGGTTACATCAACATACATGGTATAATTTTGTACTGTCAGATTATGTTGTTGTGTGTCAGAGTTAATTATGATTCTAGATTGTCAAATAACAGGGTGAACTGGAATTATTTAATCAAAGATGATCAATCAGAGAAGTACAGCATTATACAGAAAGAATAGATACATTACCACCCTTTCATGTGACGATGGTGATAAAAAGCTAGCTATGTGTCTCTTCACTGTATGTGGAGGGACACGGCAGATTCATTCCCCAATTAAGTTCCCATACCAATGTCATTATATAGGGTTTTCAAACAAAGAAAACCTCTTTGTCAAAAGAAACATATCTTTGGGTGTTATTTCTGTACATTCCCAGTTTACCTGTGAAGGCATAATTATTTACAGCTGAGAGGACTAACAAAGACTTTCAGTGGGTCTTTATTCCCCCATAATTATTCTTTCCTATCTACTGTAACAATTATCCCTTATCAGTTTCCCAGGTTTAGATGTGCTTTAGAATTCAAAATACTCTTTTTGTTAATATCCTGAAGATTCTAAAGAATAGATAACATATAAATCAAATATACTGAAAGTAAAGGATTCAAATATTTACTAACAGGTAATAACAATGTTTGCTTACAATCTGTCCACTTTTAATAGTACAGTGTAGAGAAGATGTACAGGAAATATGGTAGGGCATTTTCTTTGTAGCTGCTAGTGTCAAAATAACTAATATCAATACTACATATATATGGAGTAAAGAACAAGCCAATACCTGATTTAAGGTATTGATGATTTTTTTTTCCAGGTGGGGTAGGCTGGTCTGACAAAGTATCTGTGATCTAGATTCAGGATATGGTGGGACTTTGTTTATGTAAAATACCGTCATCATGAGTTCTAAGAATTAATGAGATTCCACAGAGAAGCATTGTATTTTTTCCACCAAATTCCACCAAACTTTTGCTCTGTCTAGTTTGTGACTTGATCTTCACTTGAGAGGCAAACCAGCTCCTAGCTATTCCAGGATATTTAGGCCATACCTTTGAAGAGCTGCTGCTTCAAAATAAATCCTGGAAAAACATGGCTGGGATGTGGAAACACTTCAAAAAACTTGCAACGTCCATATTATCCTGCACTGGGGAAAACCACATCCAGAGCAAAAAAAACCATAGAAAGCAGTGTGACAGCAGCATCAGTATCCAATGTTATGCTGAGACTGTGCCTCTGTCTGCTCTTGCCAGCTTGAGTTTCTCTGACGTTGACTGACTGTCAATGGGACTTCAGGCCACAATTAGGCATCTCAATAGCAGGAGAGTCAATGCTAAGCAGTGAACTATGTACAAGACTAAGGGGAAAAAAAGGTATGATATGACACTGTATTATCTGAAAGAACCTTTATCCTATTCACTCTCTACAGAAGCTTTTATTCCACTGAGTATTTGAAGCTGCCGGAGGAAAGTGGTGGAGATGCACAATGTTCAATGCACAATACTGCACAATTTAAATGACTGCCTCACTGAATAAGGTGCACGCTCAATGAGAGCTATGACTCCCTAGTGGCCCTTGTGCATCTTTCGCCCTGGTGAGGCACATAACTTTCTAGTGCTGTCTGGTAAATTTCACAGTCTGGCATTTTGTAGGTTCTATCACTTAAATATTATATATTTTTATAAATAAATTAAATATTGCCTTTAAAACTTTAGCATTGTTTGGATTGTGAAGAACCTCTAACCACTCATCTAGACCACATAAGTGAACGTAATTATTCTGAATCCAGCCACAAAAAGTGGACATTCAGCTTCAACCTTCAGTATTTAATGAGGACAATTCCATAGTTTCCTTTGACAGTTTGTTTCATTGCCCATGAACTGAAATTACATAAGTATTTGGTGCATTTAGACAACATTAAGGTTGTGACACGCATTGGAAAAAGCCAGGTTATTTAGAGTTAAGGCTGTCATTCTGTATCACCATAACTCATTTCATTGTATGTCCGTTCATTTTTCAAAGCTTCAGTTGAAGTAGTGCAGGTGGGAAACTAAAATTTCTTGACTATGTGAAAATTGCAGTTGGGAAAATACTGAAAAAGTTTGGGAACATTGGTTCAAACACCACCTACAGATGTGATGGTACTCGTGACACTTCAAGGAGTTGTCACTGAAAGAGGAGGTTACGTACTTGTAACTGGAGGTTCTTTGAGATGTATGGTCCCTATTTGGATTCCAAATGTGGGTTTACATATGTGCCATGAGCCGGAACAATTTTGTAGCAGTATTCACTGACCTGCACATTGTGCGTCATCTTCGTGTCCACAGCTGAGGATATAAGAGGACATGTGGGTCAGTACTGCTCCAGTATCACTCTTACTTCTCTGTGCCCTTGTGGGTAGGGGCACAGGAGGCTGGTGTGTGTCAGACCATCTGCACCAGTTGCAGGATAACCTCATGGAAGGGAAGAGCATCCTAGGAGGGAAGGTCCTTGCAGCTGGAGAATGTCCAGGAGCTGGTGGTGCATGTCCTGTACCTCCTCCAGTGGGAGTCTGAGATCTGCTGCCACCCACTGAAGCAGCTCGTGGTACTGCTTATGGGCATCAGGAGGGGAGAGGAAGGGTGGAATCAGTGCCTCATCCGGTGACTATGAGGCCCCTGTGGGGACTGGTGGAACCGACTGCACTGCCTCTTGCTCCCCTTTTTTCATAGACCGAGGAGGGTGAGGTTCGGACAGGGAATGGTTGATATGATGCCACCAATGGTGTCCCAGTCCTGGTACAGGTCTGAGGTAGGCCAGTAGGGCCAAGCGTAAAGGTCTCCAGGCAGCGGTGGACCCCGCAGGTACCATGGCTTGGCGGCAGGGTCGTAAGTTGAGGATAGAGTGGTTTGTATGTAGGAGAAGGCAGGACTGAGGTGCCTGGGGGACCTGAAAGTAGTAGGGAACCTAGGGATGGAAGCAGCAACGCTTCAGTGGGCATCAACAGTTCCAGGTGGCCAGGCATGCAGGGGACCATGTGTGGCAGACTGGAGGGGTTCAGAGGCATCAACAGTGCTGGCAGTACAAGCAGCAGATGCAGCAAGGATGCCACTGGAATGGTGACCACAGCTGGTGGTGGCACCAACGGATCACATTGGTGCTTCTCCTTGTGCTCCATCCAGGGCTTCTTGGGACCTGGAGCAGCCAGATCAGTGCATGACTTCTTACCCAATCTGGCCCAGGGAGGGAGGCAACGCATTTAGGGGCAGCCCCGGACAGAGATCTGCTCTTTATGCCCATGTCCATGCTTCTGAAGCTCACGGCAGGCTTGGTACCGACAGATCCAGTGCCCAGGAGGAAGATGAAGGGGTGCTCACTGGTGATGATAGATGCCATTCTGGTGGTCCCGGCGGTCCCATATCTGACTGTACGTATGGGCGCAGAGCCTTTTCCATTAGGATCTTACGCAGATAAAGTTGCCTGGCTTCCCAGGGGCAGGAATGGCCGGTAAATGGTTTAGTGGACAATGACATGGGCTTCCCTGAGGCAGCACAGGCATCACTGGTGCTTGTCAGTCACAGAGAAGGAGCGTGGGCGTGAAGCACCATTTTTGAAGCTGATTTGCTGGGGCATAGTCCCCAGGATGAGGTTCTCCCCAAAGGGGGAAGTCTGAAAGCAAACCTAACTAACTACTGTACTAATGCAATATAAAAACAAGAAAACAACTATTTACAAGAGGGAAGAATGGACAACTAACTCTCTCAGCTAGGCTAAGAGTGCAGAGGAACCGGGGTTCCAACTCTGGCCATGAAGTGGTAAGAGGGAACTGGAGTGGCCTCAACCCGCTCGGCCTCTTATAGTCTCAGCTGCAGATATGAGGATGATGCACGACACACATGAGGGTCAGCAGACAAACTGCTACAAAGTTGTTCTGGCTCTGGTGCATTGCATGCATGTGCACCCACAATGGAATCCATATAGGGACTATCACTTGAAGAAGAAGGAAAGTTCTCATGAATGTTCGGGTGAGTAGGCATAGAAAGGTTCATGTGATCATCTTTTAATATCTGACTTTTTTCTTTTTATAAAATTTCAAGTCCGCAAATCTGATGATGAAAACAATACCATGTGACTCAGATGACCGGTCACACAGCACAAATAAACACATAGCTTAAACAAATAGTTTGCAAACACCCTACAGTCTAAAATGTTCACAAAGTCTTTGCACACCCTGTGACTTGTAGAAGTAAACGTGTGAGAATAGCTCAGAAAGCTTAAGACTTTTTATGGTGTGAGTCAAGTGATTGAGGGTCTCAGTTCTGTTACTGGGGATTGCAAAAATCAGAATATTTGCAATAATCTTTAGAGCCACTTCATAAAAATAGTGGATGTAATAAGCATTTCATAATATGAATTTTTAAATGATATAAATGTGAACATTATTTCTCTAACACCATTTATAATGATAGAATACTGTAAACTCTGTTTCAGTCAAATAATCTGTGTTACTGATGAGTAACCTCTACTGAAACCAATGTTTATAATATTTTTATTTGACTAGCTGAATGACTAGGGTGGAAGAAATGTAGTCACCAGATATAATTTTACCTGACATTTGTTTTGTTTTAACATCACCCTTGTGGAGACCAGCTCCCGGCCTGCCAGGCAGATTTTTCTTAAATTAAATTAAACTGAAGTGACCGACTTTCTCGCAGATGGCTGGAGGCTGCATTTTCACATTCTAATACTTCAGGAGTGAGAAGCAGAGCACTTCCAGAACAAGGTGGGGGATTGATTATAATGGCAAATCTCTTGCAAGGCCTTCATTTTCACATGGACCACTCTTAGTAGCTGAAGGGGCTTATGCGAGACTCAGGATTTAACTACTACAGTCTATCTGACAGAAATCCCCTGAATGAGTGAAACTTCTAAATCTTTTTAACATTTCGTAGTGTGGTCTCTGTGTTCTTCTACTATATTTCATCAGCTGGAGACCAAATAGCCATCAGCTCAACAAGTGATAGCTAATGAACAAAATCTCCATGACTTCTCTGATCTACATGGAGTAAGGTAGGTATTAGATAGGATGAATGTCAATTCATGTATGATCAAATATATAGAGTAGATTTCTTGCCCCTTTGACTCATTGTATAATGTACTCCTTTATGATGAGCTGAGCATTAATCCAAAACCTACTGAACTCAAAAGGCAATGTTTTCATTGGAGCACATCTTCAGCTAGTGTAAATTGTCATAGATTCATTGACTTCAATGAAGCCATAACAATTTACACCAGCTGAGAATCTAACCCATTGACTTTCATGGTTTTGGTTCAGAGCCTGATTCTACAGTCAATAGTGCACAGTTGTAATTCACAGGGGTTCCACTTAGGCAATATTAATTGTGGGATCAGTGCTTAAGTACTCATTGATTTGAAATACTGCAATTGCTAGTTCAGTTTTTGTAGACCCCAAACAGTATGGACATTTCCCCTGCAGTCTCATCACATCAAAACAATCCTGAAAAGATAGATTACGTAAAGATGTACAGTACCCTGTACAAGGTCAAAATACCTGGGTTGCTGCTAAATGAGGTGTCCTGATCTGTATGTGCAGCAGTACAATTCATTTCTTTGCAGCACTTCCTCTAGCAATATATCAAAGTTATGGATTAGGTCTTCTTTATGCCATGAAGTATCAAATATTAAAAAAAAATCTGTCTTAGTAAATCATCAATGCTCAGGTCATATTTACTTAGGTCCCAGTATAGCTTAAGTCATGTTAGCTATTATAGTTTACCTTGTTCTTTGATTGCTACTAAGGATAAGTAATGGAGAAAAGATGAAATAAGGATCAATCTGACCAAAGCTTTGAACATATTAGGAAGCTGAAGCAAGAACTCATTTCAAACGTCAGCTTTCAACTTGGAGGTTTAAATATTAGTAGTTAATATTTTTAAATAGACAAGGTGGGTGAAGTAATATTTATTGGATCAACTTCTGTTGGTGAGAGAGACAAGCTTTTGTCCTTACATAGAGCTCTTCTTCAGGTCTAGGAAACTAACTCTGTAATATCCTCGGACTAATATGACTACAGTACTGCATATAATTTTTAAATAACATTTGAACTACCTCTGCACAGCCTTGCTTTATTCAGAATCACAATCATAAGTACCTAAGCATTCCCAAAAAACTTGTCTTGAAGTATTTTTGTCCTGGATGATAGCAGGAAGTATTGCAAATCTCATTAGATTATATAATTCCCTGCCTAATTCCCAGATCAAGGAGGTTAGGATAAATTCAGATAAGTCTCTCTTTCAGCTGGAAATTTTGATAAACTTTTGGATCCTGATTCTCCATTGCTGTCTTTGTATCTATATATCTGTGCAAAGAGTGTAAAATGCTGCCAAATCGGCAACATTTACACCTCTGCAGTGTTTTCCTCCTACTTCATCAAGGTGCAAATGACTATTCAAGATGTAGGGCAGTGGGCAATGAGGCCTCTGGAGTTTTGATGAAACTATGGGAAAGAAAAGCAATTTAGACAATTAGAAAATGAGGAAGATCTTATTTAAATGACTACTTATAATGAGCAGAGAAGAGATTATTAGGGAAATGTGAACATATACAAATCAGATGTCCTGAATTATATGTCCCTGAGATATTTCAAAGGACTGAACAAATGTTTTCATCACTGTGTGTGTGTGTAAAACTGGAAAGGTGATGATAATGGAGAGAAACCAAAATGACACAGCAATGCTCTGAGAAAAATTAAAAAATAGGGCTCAAATGTGTCTGTAGGTCACTGGCCACAATGCCCCAGTGGAGCTGTGGGAAGGAATTTTACTTTAAGGAGGTATAATTCTCTCTGCAAGCACCCAGTGTGCAAAAGAGTGCTTTCACTGTTCCAACCCTTCAGGAGTGGAAGTACATTTCCCTCCTACTCCTGCTCCCTGTACAATGCTACAGATTGGTATGTAGTGGGAGAGATACTATGTCTGTCTCCTCTGCCCCCTTTGGATTGTTTTGCAGCTTGGGATACTAAAAGAGAGGAGTCCCTGTGCTAGGGGGACCCACAGAATGCAACTATGGCTACCTGTTGAACTAGAGTTCTAAGGGGAGAAGTATTACCACGCACATGCACAACCCTGAAGCAGCCAGATACATTCTAGCCTCTAGAAAATAATGTAACCATGTGCAACTGTGATGAAATGGAGAAACTGCCTGCAAGCACTGTAGGGGTTAAAGAGAGTTTTAAAATAAAGAATTACAAAATTAGTAGATTAAGAAAAAGTGATAGATGCAACATACTTGGATTGCAATACAGCATTTGCTACAATGTCTCATATAATGTTACTCAGAACTAATTCTGGTTTGGTTGGATATACATGCTGTAATGTGGAGTAAAAACTGATTGAATGATCATACAAAAGGTGTGGAATTATCAAGGAGGAGCAGTAAGTAGTGGGTTACTGCATGGATCCATGTTCACTCCCTGCAATGACATCTTTATTAACGATAGAGGAGAGAAAATGAAAATATACGGATTGTACTAACTTGGGAAGAGTTCCGAATAGCAGTGGAAACAGAGAAACATTAAAAAAAATCAAATGCTGACATTAGAAATGGGCACAAATGTGATTACCTTTAGAAAAATGCAAGCCAAGATATTTGGGAAGAAATAATCCAAGCCACAGATATTCCATGGGAGGGAGAAGCCTGGAAACTGGTTATATCATAAACAGACTTAAGAATGATAATGGATAGCAACAGATAGGAAGCCAGTGTAACATTGGGCTGCACAAGTAGGTGCATGGACTAGGGGTGCTGGGTGTGCTGCCACATACCCTGGCTTGAAGTGGTTTCCATCATATACAGGATTTACAATTTGTTTCAATGGCTCTCATAACCCCCACTTTACAAATTGTTACAGTGATGCTGGAACAATCTGTCAAGAGACAGGAAGATAATAGTCCCTTTCTTTTGCTTTGATGAAATCACACCTAGAATGTTGTGTGTGGTTCTGGGTACCTCATTAATGGTAAGATAGTGACCAATTGAAGGGAGTTCAATGAAAAACAACAAAAATGGTGATGTAATAGGAGGGATTGGTTGACAAGAAAAGATCAAGAGTTAATACATATTGCTTGAACAAATCACTAATGGGAACACGATAGTCTACAGATATCTGAAGGGTATAGTCAGTCAGGCGACAGGGTAATTTGGCATAATAAAAGAGGGTGTAAAAAGAAGTAGAGCAATGAAATTATTCAATGGAAAAGTTAGGTAGAACAAACAGGAAGAATTGGAAAAAAAATCTAATCCGCCTACCCCCAGAAAACAATCTCGTTGAGGTGGATTAAATATCCTAATAAGTACATGACCCATGTTTAGATTCTGATCTAAATTACACAGCTGTCCTGTTAAAATCACCAAAGTTACACAAGTCTGAAAAAAATTAGATCTGAATTAATTTCCATGAGTTTATGGTTTGAGCCAAA
Source organism: Caretta caretta (assembly GCF_965140235.1). Lineage (NCBI taxonomy): Eukaryota > Metazoa > Chordata > Testudines > Cheloniidae > Caretta > Caretta caretta. Next base: position 32,001,029 of record NC_134207.1, on the reverse strand, counting down.
GTGAACCACTAATCATTTTGAAAATTGTTCTCATGACAAGATAAAGTCTTCATCCTACTGTAGCATAAATGTTTAAAAACTAAAAACTGCTTCTCTGCATATGAGAACTGCTTATACCCCGAGCTTGGCTCTGCAGTAAATATTTACATTGAATTCTTGCATAGGGTTATTGGAAAGAGAGTTTAAAATCTATAAATACATTAGACTGTTGGTGTCCTGACTTGTGCTTATGAAGTGGCTTCTTTCCAATTACTGAAAGTGCAGATTTAATCAAATGGAGTTTGCTATTTCTTTTGCCAGTGGACACAGTGAAGCCATATACAGCACATATGAATACCATGCAGCATAAAGATGCACTTTTCCAAGGAAAAACATGTTGGATACACCTTACTATTTAAACATTTCTGTTGGGTGGCCTATGAGACATTAGATCAGGCCAGCTCCCACTGGCCAAGTATCCACATGACAATCACACTAAACTATATCCTCGGGCTCTGTCAGCACACAGGCCAAGGGCTGAAAAGGTTGAAGACTGAATGAGTGGTTGGCATTAAGGTCAGAATTTGCCAACACCTGCTACACCACAGATTGCTAGAATTTTCCCTGATATCCAGAATGGCAGATATCTGGGGTAACAGTTCACAAACATTCCCTTCTTACAATACCACTAGTGCTTTTCATTCACAGATATGAAAGTGCTTTTCAAAGCAAAGTAAGTAGTTTTGCTATCCTCATTTTACAGATGGGAAACTGAGTTGTCCAAGTTCACATACTGGTCTAATAGCAAAGCCAGGAATAACACTAGGTCTCCTGGGCCAGATCTTCACTTGGTGTAAATTGTCATAGCTCTACTAAAGTTAATGGAGCGGTGATAATTTTACACCAGCTGAGGATCTGCCTCCATTTCTCCCAGTCCAGTGAGCTTATCCACTAGATCACGCTGCCTCACTGGCTTCTTTGTACACCCCTCAGCCCCGGAAACAGGCTCTAGGGCAGCACGGACAAGCTCACATTGTTGCTGCCTGCGCAGTATTTGTTCTATGGATACAGAACCTTATTCCCCAGAGCTGTCAATCCAATATCCTACACAAGCACTGAAATTCCCAACAACAAAACCCCCTACACTTCTTAACTACAAAGGACACATTTTTATTTTATTTCCTCCTTTCTTTTTCAATACACCTGCTGTCACAGAAATATTTACAGCAGCTACTTGGGCCCAGTGCTGCTGATGTGAATGGCTGTCCCAGGTAGCTATGGAAGCAGGAAAGGAAACATCTGGAGACAGTTTACCACCTTCAGAAATAATTTGTGGAGCTGCATGGCAGCCTGGATGGCAGGGGCATTCACACTAATTGGCACTGTTAGACATTCAAAGTAGAACTCTCTTTTGGAAACATCCTATTTTTCCGCTATCATGAACAGTAAAACCTTTGTTATTTAGGAAGCCAGATGTTTGTTATGAAAAATAGTCAGCAACTTGTCTGACACTTGACTGTTGCCTGGCATAATAGAGACAACCCTGTTTTCTTGCTCCAGGCAATTAGAGTATGAAGCTGATAGCACCTCATTATTTCACCTTCCAACAACATAAAAACATAGCTGGAGACCTTTAATTTTCAGTCCCAGGCTCTTTTATAAAAAACAAGAAGATTTACAAAAGTGATTTTTAAAATAAAATATTGAATTCCTGTTTAGCATGACAGGTCAACAATAATTAAAAAGGAAATGCAACTAATGACTGTTGTCATTACCAGTGCTTAATTTGGAACGAAAGAGATGCAGGGGCTCAAGCAATTAGGTGCTGGGGCTCAAACAAATTTTTTACTTTTACAACTGATGCAGCAAGCCCAGAGGTGCCGGCTCTGAACTGCCAAGCCTAGAGATGCTGGGGCTCAGCCCTGGAAAGCCCCAGCACAAATTAAGCCATGGTCATGAAGATATCCTATAATTTTTGAGAGCTACTCTATAGCATAAATGTTGTTTGTAAGTTTTCATGAGAATAATAATAGAAGTGGACAAAGATACGGAAAAGGGTGGACAAAATTGTATCTCCCAGCTAATCACCTTTAGAAGCATAACATAATTCTACTAGACTTCTTGGCATTGAAATACACTTTTATACCCCCCCCCCCCCCGGGAATGATCTGTTGCAACATACAGAACAAGCATTGTTACTATATAAGATTTACAATAAAGTAAATGAAGATATCTACAAATTAGAAATATCATCCTCTTCTTCCTTGTAACAAGCAGACCTTTCACATTATCATTATTCACACTAAATCCTAAAATGAATTGAACAAGTGTAGAAGAGTCAGTTACCCAGTGACAGCATCTCATCAACAGCAACTCGCTGACAGCTTTCTGGATATTCATTCACAAGGGAATGAGTTACTTTACCCTTGATGTGACTGGCATTCTGCCAGATGATCTCCAAATGAGATTGAAAAGCTAGACAAATAAGTATACTGATTTCCAGTCTTAATCATATAGATGGCACTCTGTTCTGACCTGGTTAGTACTAACCAGTAGTAGGCAGGCCGGGCACAACAGAAGTGCAAGCTGCCAAGTGTGCCTTGCTGAGTCATGTCCTTCTCGCAAATAGATAGGAGTCAAATGGCTCAAGCGATTGGCAAATGGAGTAGAGAGTCATTCAGATTAGAATTGGATCAATAGTCACTATGTGTGATTACTACTTGATGGTTCTCAGACATATGTGAATAGTATCAGTGGGCTCAAACTACCACTTCACGTTGGACAAGTATCCCTTTGCAACACCTAAAAACGGTAGCAGAATTAGCACTAACTGGTTTCCTCGCTGGCAGTCTTAACAGTGAGATGAAAGATGAAGTAGTTCTGGAAAGCCTCCTAATCTTTCACCTGTAGTCAGGCATGGTTCATCCATGTTAGTTTAGAGATACACTAGCAGAAGGCTGTGTAGATGTTAGCTTCTGACCCTGCTGTGGGTAAGCAGAAAATGTCAGTTTCCAGTGCTAGTAGCATGCTAGCTGCCAAAAACTGGAGGGGGGGGGAGAAGTAGAATTATTGACTGACACACCCTATATACTCTTTTTTTGTATACTAGGAATATGACAGACAGCCACATAAAATCTGCTTGGAGGAGGAAATACGGGCATTCCTTAAGCATTCCCCATAAGCTTTCCATTTTTAATTCAAATATCCCATGGCCTATAATGTCCAGTAGTAGGGCTGGATTAGACGGCACAAATCAATCTCTGCCAGCAGTGTTAGAAAACAGCTTCTGTTAGACTGAAAAACAACAAGAACAACTCTCCAGGAGAATTAGTCCGTCTTTGCTCATATTTCCAATGGTTGTGGAACACAAAAGACCAGACTAAGACTGACCGAGAAACAAAAAAAGTTTGCTCTCTCCTTCCCTGTGACATTTGTAACTTATAAAAAAAATTCCACCTGGATAATTCCACTGGAGAGTTACTATTCGCTCTAGTGACCATTTAATAGATTATTCTGCAGAGGACAGGAAAATATCAGTGTTTGTCAGCTCCACTTCCAAGCCACAGGATCTGTTGTATCTGAAGGCTGGGAGACAGAATCTGAGCATCTCCAAAATTAGCACAAATTCAAATCATCCTCTCACCCCGACACCCAAAAAAACAAACAAACCCATAATTGTACATAAAATGTCATTGTCCCACCATATTATTTCCTGAGTGAGAGTATAACAGAGAATCTAGCTTCAGAAAATTTGGTGATGGTTTATCAATGACTACACTAAGCATATTCTTCAGAGTACATATATTTTTTTTAGTGGCACAGTAGTAAGAATACTAGAAAAGAAACTTTGATTTTTTTTTATTATTCAATCTTAAATCTTACTTCTGTTATTCCAGAACCTGAAATCTTTCTTTTCCCCTTGCCAGTGCAATACATTAACTAGCTTGCAAGAAAATTTAGAAACAAGCATTCATTATATGCATGCTTATTTGTTCAATCTGATTGTTACTAAATAATAATTTGATTGCCCTAGTTATTCATCAGGATCTCCACAGACAACTGGCATTTCTTTCATCTAACCACAATTAGGTATAGACAGGTTTCAGAGTAACAGCCATGTTAGTCTGTATTCGCAAAAAGAAAAGGAGTACTTGTGGCACCTTAGAGACTAACCAATTTATTTGAGCATAAGCTTTCTCTAAGATGCCACAAGTACTCCTTTTCTTTTTAGGTATAGACAGTACATGTAGGTTGCTATGTTACTTTACTAATCCAACTCTGAAAACACAGAATTTTTTAATTTAAGGCCCCCTCTCTACTCTTAATTGTCAGCTAGATTATGAAATACTGTAACATTATTAATCTAGAATTAATGGAAAAAAACAAATTTGAAAAATTGTATTATCATCTCTGGAAATCATCCTGTTAGCTGAACATATAACTAGTGCATTGTTGAGGCTATTTTATTCCTGTAGTGAATTGAATGTTCTTCACCAGAAGATGCCAGTCTTGGTCCATAAAACTAAGATTCTAGTAACTAGATTTCAGTAAATTCCATTATAAGGATTTCCGTGGAAACTAAAAGCATAGAGTTTCGGTGTCAAGAAAAAAAAGGCAATTAATGAACTCTGAAGGCAGAACACAAAAACTCCAGAACAAGCATAGGACCATAACAAAAACTGGAAATAAGATTAATCACTCCTTACTGATTTTCCCATTGATGTAATAGTATTGTTCGGATAAAGGAAGAGGTGGGAAATGGTGGTATATAGGTGACACTTACTGAAGTTATTTTTCTCCTTACCTTGTCTTCATTTCTGTCTTTTTCCCTTTAAAAAAAATGGATGTGGAGTAAAAGTGTATGGTACATTACAACCTAGGGGAATACACTTGTGTACTGAATTGCAATAGCTTTGAGTTCTTGAACCAGTCTCTATACAGCTGTATTCACCTGTCCTTTGTGATATCCGTGTAAAATGATTTTTTGTCCTCATATTAAGGTATAGAGCATTCCTTATTTTGTGTCAAGCTGAAAGATACCCTCAGAACTATATGTTCTATAACAGTTTGGATGTACAGCAAACTCATTTTCAACTAGATGGACACAATACTGTATGCTTATGAGTGTCTTTTTTCTAGCCATAGCATAACAGCGTTTGATATTGTCAGTCTGATTTTTAAAAAATCACCTTTTGTCTCATAACGTGGTCCCTCTTGCATAATACCCTGTATAAAAACTACAAATATTGTACATACAAAACATTGTGGTATAAGCTTAGGAGCAATCATATGCTCTATGCCAGTGGCTCTTCAGCTCTTTCATTCTGCAGACCATGCCGTGTGTTTGTGAGAGAGAGAGATCTCCCCGTGGACCTCTACCCTGTACATAATATTTTTCATTCTGTGGAGCACCAGGAAAGGCTCTGCTATAGTTTGAGAACTACTGAGCTACACTCTGCATACAGTGTGTCTGGTACCAGTGCTAACTACCAGGTGCTCAGGTACCGTGGTGATGAGTGTAATATATCTAGGTACCTGGAACTTTCTGTTTGGGACACTCGGATGTACGGTGTCATGGAGTGTGCGTAAGAGTGTAATAAGATGCTGAGAGCTGCAGCCAGCAGTATCAGCTTCATCTGGTATTATTCCAGCACCTGGACTATCCCAGCTACCACATTTAATTTAACTGATTTTTAAATGTTTTAATATCCCTTAAGAAACAGGAGAACAGAGTTTCACGAGGAAAATGATTATGAAGGGATGATTAGAAGTACATGCACCCTATTTTCTCAGAAACACCTGGTATGCTAGAAGAAAATGAATCTAACGAATTGTATTGTAGCACGTTTGTGTAATTTGAAAGGGTGTGAAAACAGGATTTGATAATAAAGGAATGTCTTTATTATTTGGGCAGAGGAATGTTAGTCCAAAGACTGTGGATATATTGATGCTGAAAGCAAACCATTGTCTGTAAGGATCCTGTGAAACCATTGCCTAAGCCCTTTGTGTAATCAAATGGCTAAATCCTGCCTCAGATGAATGAACATGAAACCCTGCGTAACTTGGGTCAGGTCAAGTTAGAACTTTGACAGGAGACATCCAAAGAGGCACTTGGCTCCCAGAATCAATGCTGAACTAGTGGTCTCATCCTGGTATTCAGGGATGCGGCACTGCTGTAGGGGCTGTCTTTCAAATGAGATATAAAACCATGGTCCTTGTGGATATGAAAGCTCCTAAGGCAGTTTCCCCCCACTCCCTAAACAAATTCCTTCTGGGTTTTTTTTTTTTTTTTGCCTTCAAAGTTCCCCCTGCAGATTCAGCTACATGTAGTATCCTTTCAGGCTTAATCAAAGTTTGTAAAGCATCTGCCAATTCTAACAGAGAGGGGCTCTACAAGTCGAAGTTATGCATCATTGATTTCAGTGGGGCAATTCAGGAAGTAAGGTACTGATAAGCATAAGAATGAATGGCAGAACCAAGCCCTTTATTCTACACCACTGACAGTCTGAAATTTCTGTTCTAGAAGGTAATGATGTTTCTCCAGATTTATAATGGTGGAACTGAAAGCAATACTTGGGTTAAATTTTGAGTCAAATTTGGGTGTAAGCACATGCAGCTAAAGCAGCATCAGTGTTTACATGTGCTTAAGAATGGGTAACTCCAGATCTTTTCCTTCTGCATAAAACTGAAGAGCAGCCATTGCATTTTCCTGGTCTGAAGTGGAATAAGTTGAGCAGATTCTGGACACAAACCCTGTTTCCAGAGGAACATCCAGTTGCATTTTGAAGAAGTAACAAATACCTTTGCCATCCCCCTTTCCTCAGCTTCTTTGCTATGACTCATGTAAATCATGCTGTCTGATCTGTTCAGATCTCTTTACTGGAAGCAGAATTGGGGCACAAGTCTTTGCATCCTACAGAGCTGATTTCATTCTGTGGAGTACAGATTTTCTGTTTTCTTCCTTATGCAGGTTTACAATTTGAGTCAGAATATGGTCTGCCAGCTTAAATACGCACAAATTTAAATGTGAATGACACTAAAACAAGAAACAGTTTAAGATAGAAAGTGAAGATGAAAACCATATCCTACTGGAACTCAAACAATCCATTTTTAAGATGCTTACAGGCTCAGTGAAAGTTTTTATTCTTTGTCTTGCATTTAATAGTTCAAAACTCCATTTCACAGCAACAAGCAGGCAGATGGCTCTGCACTCTTCCTCTCACAGAATGAATTTCTGTTTTTATTTACCCTACTGAAACATTTTTGCCTAAAAATCTTAATTATTGCTATGATTTCCTTCTGTTTAAAACTCAGTAGTATACTATATTTACATGTTAGCTTTGTTTTCAATTATCATCTTGAAGTTAATAGTCCTTTATACATCTAGCTTTTATTTGTTGTTGTTTTGGTATTTCTCCTGTGGTTTACAGGAAGTGTCCTTACATGCCACATTCTCTGATGTGATGAGACCAGTTTACACAGCATCTCCATGTAAACTGGATCTATAGCTCATGTAACTGGCCCAGTGAGTATTATTCACAGGCAAGGCTGATAAACGGATGGCATAGTTCTCGCTTAGAGACTTTATGCTGGTGAAAAAGGAGGCATGATTAGAGGATATTGTGTGTGGCTAGTATACCCTTATATCATGCTGATATTCACCTGTATTTTTGGCCACTTATGACCATTTGCAACAGGCATAATTTAAAGCAGTCCTCAGAAGTGCTCTAATCCAGTGCAGAGAAGTCCACCATGCATAGATTTAGCACAGGATTTGGGGAATTCATAGGGTGGGCTCTAAACCACCTTTGCACACACACCATCCTTGCCAGAGCTCTGTGCAAGTCAGCCTTGCCACAGGATACAGCCCACCCCATATTTTTATGAACACAAAGATAATAGCAGCTGGAGGTTTTATCTACATTTTAACTCTCACATTTTATGGACTGCCAACTGCTCCCGAAATATCCTTCTTAGCATTGATATCATCGGATCTGATTCTTTCAACTTCACATCCTTCAGGTTCCCTCAGATGCAGAATATTTATGGAGTCAGGCTGCTAACTGTATTCCTGATATGAGAGAGAAATTAAAAAAAAACCTGATCATCTGTGTTCTGTGTGGGTAGGGTGAGGAAACTGCAGAGACAAAAACCCTGATGCAGAACAAGAGACCCACCTCTTCTTACACATCTGAACTCTAAACACAGACTGCTGAGCATGACTGCGCATTATCCTACTGACTAACATACATCACTGTCAGTTTATGGTAATTACACAGCAAACAATAGGGCTTCACACAAGAAAAGTGCAACGACAAATCCTGCTATTGCTACAGCCTTAAGCCTGACTAATTATTGATGCAGTAGTAAGTACAAAGTACAAGTACTCTTCTCTTCTGCTGATGCACATTTTAACCCTAGCAAAGAACTCAATATCTAGGTTACATGAACCTTAGACAACAAATTCTGTAGAGTTGCATACAAATTCAGATTTTACAGGGTGCCTTACTAGAGAACACACCATGCCATATGACATGCAATTAAGGAAACAATATCAGGCCATGAGGAACTGGAGGTTCTGTAGAGGTTCTGATGCTCTCAGGCATGACCTGTACCTGCCTGTGACAGAAAAGTGAACAGCCTGAGATTTTCCCCTTCACTGACCCGTCTACCTTCTCTCACATCAAATCTAGAGTTTCTTTAATATCCATTTTTTAGAGACAGGAAATAATTATAGTCCTACTTATAAAGTGAGTTCAAACTGCAGTACTCAAGAATTGTCCGTTCCTTTTCTGTTCTCTTTGCTGTTTGTAGTTGTGGCCACTATGACGAAGACACTAAGGTCAATACCAGCAGAGGACAATGTAATGAAAAACAAGGCAAAGATTTTAAGGGATATTACAACCACAACAAGAATGGCTGCCAGCTAAGTATCTAGAGACCAATATACAACCTCCCTGTAGTGATCCATTGCACAAAAGTCACAAAAGATTTCTGCCACTGTGTAGTATCCTTTGCAGGATTATTGCTTTTATCTGACTAAAGTTTCTTAGTATCTGTAATACCATGGATTCTCACTTCGCAACATACCAAATACAAACTGTGATATTAGACCTTGATAAGGAAGAGCTTTTGAATTACAAAACAGGTAGTCACCCTAAATAGCATCTATAACAACCATGGCAGTTGCATCACCATAGAGTCCTGTGATATTTGAGGCAGTGGTAACACCCTGAGAAATCCTCTAAAAGCAAGAGACCTTGGTGAAAAGCCCTGGATGTCAGGCAAATATACCCCGAAATAGATATCATTTACAATTTTTGAGAAAAGTGATGTTGTACTCAACTACCAAACTAGGTACGTTGATGAAGCAGTACAGCATTTAAAGGATGAATTGCAAAGTGATGCTAGCCTTGTGTGAAGTAGTGGGTGAAAGGCTCATGAGACCCACCATCTGCTCAATGCTCTGACTGGCCTTCTGGAAACTACTATGTTAGCCTAAAAGTCCACAACACTCTGGTCCCACCCCTTGGTGTTAATTGGATGGGCCGAGAAACAGTGCTCCACCAATTGAAGCTGATTGAGCATTAGATAGTATAGAAATGTCTGCACACAATTAAATGCAAGTCCCTCATCTAGCGACTTCCACTACTAGCAAGTCCCATTAATTATCTTCTGGTAGCCTCCATGGTTTTCTTGCTGCAGACTCACCAATACAAGAAGATCTGCTTTTCTGTCCCAACAATAGACAGGAGCTCAGTGTTCCTCTGGGCCACATTCATTCTGGTACTTTAGAAATGGCAAAGACATTAGGATAGGTTTGTGGATACAGCTGGAGGGCAGACGGACTATTGACCTACTACTTGTAGAATTGCTTTGGACAGTAGGAGGTATCCTGCAAACCACTGTCAAAACTGACGAGAATGCTCTGAAGCTGGAAGGGACCTAGGGATACCCACACAAGACTGCACTATGTGTAAATCACTGCAGTGCACAGAGATGGATTACGGATTGGTGGGGCCCTGGGCCAGAGCTAGTGGGGGCCCCTTCCACTGCAGTCTCCCTACCCTGCTAGCGCTCCTGCTGGGGAAATGGGGTTGGTGGCAGGGGCTTGCACTGCTCCACCCTCCCAAGACTCCTGCCGGGGAGTGGGATTGGAGCGCGGGGGCTTCCCCTGCTCCCTGGCAGAAATGTTAGGTGGGCGGAGGGGGCAGGCCCCCACACCCCAATCCCATTTCCCTGGCAGGAGCCCCGGCAGGAGTGCGGTGCAAGCCCCTGACCCTGCTCCCTGGAAGGAGTCGGGCAAATGGGGGCTGTGGGGTCAGGGTGCGGGGTCACCCATTTTTCTGGGCCCTCCAATTGGCCAGGGCCCCATTGTGCCCAGTGGCTAAACCTCCACTGGCAGTGCACTGCATGGCTTGAAATGTGCACCAGCCAAGTGAAATGGTGTGAACACTGCAGCTTTTAGTTACATTGCAGTAATTACATTGATATAAATTACATTGTGTATCAACAAAGCCGTAATTATGTCTTGGTCTTCCCAACTCGATTTGCCTATTTGTCTCACACTGACGCTTTTGTATGTGTTTGTATCTTAAAATAAATTTGGTGTGGCCTCCCCAGGCTTGTGATGTGGAGAGCAATGAGAGACTGGCTGTTGCCTGCATGGCCTAACTTGTGCCTATTGTGCCTCTGACATGAATAAATCAGCAGCAACTAGCTGAGTGCCTTGGGCCTCTGAGCTCTTCTTAAAAATGGTAGTTAAGCGCCCACCCCCTTCAACCATGCAGCACACTGTGCCTACTTGCTATACGCAGGTACCTAGAACACTCAGAGGTCTTGGGCATGATTAAACATAATTTCTGAAAACCCCTGGGTATCTGAAATTGCGCTGAGTCTGTCTTGGAGTGTTCAAAAGGAAACTCTAGCCAGCAAAGGCTTATGACCATTTCAGGCACATTAATGGAAGAGGGGACTCAGTTAATACAGAAATATTATGCCTCCCTTTAAAAGCATATTAAATATATCTGTCACGTGATTGCTTTCATAGTTGCACATTTGTGGATCTGTTTTCTGTCTAGCTTTTGTGTTCTCTACTATTTGCTCATTTGCAAAAAACACACTGATATGTGGGGATGAGGTAGTGGGGTGAGAACTTTCTCCTTAGGATTCTAATATAACAGAGTCAGGTTCCAACTCTGTATTCCTTGTGCATCCAGCACTCCTATCTAAGCCAATGAGAGTGTGGAAAGCATAAGGAATGTAGGACCAGATTCTAAATAGAGCTTAGTTGCAAAATGAAGCAGTAGAGAGCTCTGAAAATGAAGGTCAATCACAGCACTGCACTCTCATTCTTTAAATGAGTGTCTTTTCCCACTTTTTTTTTTTTCTGGGAAGATTTTATGCACATAGTCTGGGTAATGGGCAAATGCAGTTCTTATGTGTGGCATGTTGTGTTGTCTCTAATGTGACTCATTATTCTACTATACAGAGCAAAGACAGCACAACCAGGCTGATATTTTTAAAGCTAACGAGCCACTGCTTAATATCTGATTAGCTGCAGTTAACAAGATGTGTTCCCTTCCAATGATTTGTGGTGATTAAATTAATATAATCCAGAATTCCTTCTCACGTGAAAGGGGAGCCTTTCCTGTTAGCTTTATAACAATTTACAATTGATGTGCATGTGGACTCAGAATTAAGCTTTACTAAATCTATTGCTAGTGTTTTTCAACAGATATGACATGTGTGGGCAGAGCAAGGATAGAAGTGCATTATAGGGGTCAGAGAGTGAACTCCATTCCCCCTGCACAAGACCCCAAAAACTAGGTTCTGTGTGAGTGGAGTGTGGAGGGACTGGAGAGTGAGACCCATCTCTCAAACCAACACCAGTGAATGGGGCACTTCCCCCTCCCCACATACCTGCTATTCCAGGAATTGAAGCTTTATATGGAGCATTGAGGCAGTTGTATCAGCATAAATACTGATACCATCAGCTTCCTTCATCCTGGCCCATACCTGACCCACCCACATCATGGCCCTTGGGGTTGGCCTATGTAGGGAAGTCACAGAGACCTGCAGGCACCCTTGCATTGTTATTCCGTTTGCCTTCCATCACGTGTTGTCCGAAATGAGTTTTACGTAGAGTGGAAGGCCTCGCACTGGTCCTCCGCACCATTGAGTTACCCTCTTACCAAAGGATACAGTGACTGGATATGTAACCCCAGCTTGTCATTACATTATTTATTGGCTACCATAGTAATTATTCTATGTTTAATGGTACAGAGTGAAATTCCATATCTATGGTCAAACTGCAAGTTAGGAATCTTCTTGGAATGTTTTTAAAATTTCAGGTTTTTGGGTAGAAGGAAGGACTATTCTGGGAGGGGGAGAATGAATGTTATTGTCACATATTCCCATTTTTAAACTCCCCCTGTAAGGCTGAGAAGAGTTATGGTTTTCAACTCTCTCAGCTTATTTTCGTATGGTATTAAATTTATCAAAACATTTTTAATCCATTCATTATGAAGAAATTACCACATTACTAGTGAAAAAACACATCTGATTTCTGATTTCTTGCACTGAACAAAAATAATTTAATTTACCTTGAACCCTGTTGTTATAAAGTCACCTCAAATGGACATGACTCTGGAAAATATACCTTTGAGAACAATTCAACATTAAAACATCAGACTTAACACTGTAAGGTTCTTCCATCTCTAAGATAATCGAGAGCTGTCTGGATAAGTAATGAGAGTGTTTTTCGTACAACACTTGACAGAAGTTGGGTATGATGGGATGTCCTGTACCAGAAATAACATTGAACATCTCCAGTTTCCATTAAAGGGATTCTTTTTCCCCACGGGTCCCAGTGGTGCCAACTCTTACAATTTTATCATTAGTCAGTTTTGGTATTTTTCTCAAAGTCCCAGCTCCTGGAGCCATGTGATTATGTGAGACTCTTAGCTTTCCTTCAAAAAGGTTTCTAGACTTCATGATTGTAGAGCACAGATTGAAAATGTGATCTGTAATGCACAAAAACTTGAAGGTAAGAGGAACCAAAAGTTTTTTTGTTTATTTGTTTTTTTAAGATCTCATGATTTTTGAATGCTTGGAACTGGCAACACTGTGTATTATTGACTGTCCTCATTCTCACTAAAATCAGTAGCAATCACCACTTTGTTCTGTCAGGTCCTCAGAAGAGGCATTCACTTTGAAAAGCTAGCTTAAGCACACCCATTATTACCTATGCCAAATGGATAATGCCACCCGCACCACCACACACACTAAAAGAAAAAGAACAAGAACAGAACATCTCTGAATCCAAACAAGTGTTGATATCCTTTGTGACAATCGGTAAAATATCAGTGTATCAGCATATTGTGTGTCCAGAAAGGTGAGAAGCAATATAATCATTCAGCAAATATATCCCATGACCCTGAGCAACAGTGGGAACAAGAGAATATCCTAATCAGTACGGTGTCTTGCTGAGAACAAGTCATTTTAAGAAAGAGTAAGATTTTCACTAAAATCCTCTCACCAGTTTCATTTAATGCAGAAAGAGCCACTGTATGCAGCAAGCCAGTTATTCCTTAATGTTCTCTAATTAAATATTAATCTTATTATTTAGCTCCCTGAAAAGCCAGTGAACACATACTACTTAACCTTTTAAGAATGCAGTTTAATTTAATTCTTACTCCCTTCCCTCTTAATATGAAACATTAAGATATTTTTCTTCCTTGTAAAACTCTACACGTCAAATGGGATTACATTAATTACATTTATAAGGCACAAACCAGAAATTAATCAGACTGCCAGGAAGCATATAATAACATTTTGGTTTTATTTTATTTTATCTCTCCCCCCCCCCACTCCCAAGTTCAATGTTTTAAATTTTCCCCTAATAAGTTCTCTTCTGAATTGGTTCCAAGAACTTTGGCAATGTGTTTCTAAGATAAAAAATAGCAAAACAAGCCCTATTGCTTTTACCAAATGCCTGATCATTAATTTATCTAATTAAGTTGAGTTTAATATTTTAGTGTGCAAATCTGTCCCCTGAAACATTTCAAGATTCACAGTTTCACTTTACAATTCAGTTGAACTAAAGGGGAGAGATGCTGAATAATAAAGGTCAGATATCCAAATACAAAATATAGATGATAGCAGCTATGGATTCTTTCGCAACAAAGACCTTCTGGAGATGGTAACTAGGACTTTACTGAGTCTATTAAAAATTCATTTTTGAATTCAATGGTGTTACTTTGAATTTGCACCTATGAAACTGAGGCTAGAATCTGTCTTGCTGGCTTTTCATAGAGTATAACTTAGAGCAGAATGTGGCCTTTCAAGTCAAAGAATTCCAAGACAAACCAAGAGATTTTCTAGCCCCTTAACTCAGGGAGACAAATTAATCCTTGCATAAGCGGGCACAACTTAGCAAGTGCTGAATTTGACTGGGGAAGTTTACCAAAACTTTTGCTTAGAACCAACCATCAGAATAAGACATAGTATAGGGCCAGATTCTGATTCTATTTATACTTGGGCTCATCTGAAGTAATTCTGTTGTCTTTGATTGTTACTTTGGATTTACAATGGAGTAAGTAAGGCCATGATCCTGCAAAGAGATTCAATGGACATCATATGGGGGTCTGTCTGAACATTTCTCCTTGCAGGATCAGGGTCTGTGATCCGATTCTGTTTGATAGTGTAATCAGCATTTTTTCTATGAAGACAAAATTATGACAAATTAGTCTGAGATAAAAACAGTTTGGGATATATTCCTGCGCCAGTAAGGTTGCACTAGTGATTAATTTGTCCCTCTGTGTCTTTAATTAAATCAAGCTACAGCATCACTTCTTGTTTCAGATTTACAATGAAAGAAAAACTTTTTATTTATTATTTGGAAAAGAGTAGAAATACACCTGGATAAGAACAATCGTTTTTTGTACACTCAGATTAAAATATTAGGTATATGCAGTATATAGTTTCTCAAAGAATTGTTTTTGCTGTAATGCAAAGTGCCACAACCGAAAAAAGCAGTATTGGTAATCATTAGCTTTTCTTTTTTGCAGACTGAACTGGCAGAGGACACAGGGACACAAGTATCCCCTGGGTTCACCGTAAGAATGTCATTCAAGCTGTCTAATGAAAGGCACATTGGTTATCATAATCATTGCAAAATGTAGGTATGGCAAATATGTGAGGAGTTATGTGTATATGCTGAAAATTATCTTCTCTGGGCTTTATAGATAAAGGCAGATCACTCAAAGGTAGCATGCCTGGAGACAAGCTTCTCCAGACAGGAGGTGGGAAACACTTACTTCCCTGATGGACCATTGTGTGTTTTACAATAGAAGACTATTAGCATACTGAGTCAAATGCTAATGAAGAGTTTGCCGAGATTTCAGAAGGAAATTAACAGGAAGAAGTAAACCGCTGGAGGGGGAAAACCCAGTTTTCAGGTGAAGATGAAAGGTCTGAACTTGGTATATCTTGGGGCGCAAAGAGATGCTCTGGCATCCTGCAGTCTGTGAAAGCAAGGTACCAGTGCACATGATCTTACGAAAGGCGGATCTCAGCCATCCTGGTTGACATTACTGGGAAAAGGACTTGGGATAAGCTACCTTGTAGGAATGTCTTATGAGTTAAGTTTAGGCTCTGACAAGTGTGTTATTATTTTATATGTAACCATTTGTTTCCACTATTCTCACTTACTATCATTTGAATCTCTGTTCTTTGATAATAAATGTATTATTGTTTTCACTATGAATATATCTAAGTGCTGCGTGTTAAGCAGTGATGATCCTGAGTTAAATCTGGTAAGAAGGTGGGTGTGTGCTATTCCTCAGGGAGTAAAGAATCTGTTAAGTGGAACAGAGACTGAGCAATCCAGAGGGATCTTTTGAGGACTTGGGGGCTGGTGTGTGCTTATCACTAACCTGTACTGAAAGAGAAAGGCCTGAAGAGGCCTGGAAGTAATGTTTTTGTTGCCAGAGGTTGATGGAGTCAGGGAACTGATTCACAGCAGGCAAAGACAAGACTTCCTCCCACCAGGGCAGGTGGTAGTGAGGTGCTTGAGGTTCCCCTGGGAAGAATCTGAGGGAAGGGGTAAAATGGGACCCAGACAGGGTCTTAAGTAGTTCCCCTGCCCCTCCTCCCCCCAGTTAAATAAAATCATGGGACTAACTTGTCATTTGTTGTGAACATACTGTCACTCTGATTCTGCTTATGTGCTTCCACTACTCTGTCTGTCTTGACTATGTAGATATTATGTTCTCATTGTTTCCTTGTACTCCCTGTCTGTCTGTATCCATCTGTTGTCTCCTGTCTTATACTTAGATTGTAAGCTCCTTGGGGCAGGGACTGCCTTTTTGGTCTGTGTTTGTACAGCACTAAGCTCAGTAGGGGTAATGGTCTGTAATTAGGCCTCCTGGGAACAACAACAATACAAATAACGAGACAGTAATAATTAAAAGGCCTCCATTCCAAAGAATGGGTCTTGTTGTACTTGGGTCTTGTTCTTCATTTTGCTCCTACATTATGATGTAGATGGTAATGTCAGGCTAAAGGTGTTCATCGTCATCTGTCCATCTAGTCAATGGCTCAGACATGGGCACTTTGGTCTGAGACAGAATATAATTGACACATCACTAGTAACACCCCCCTCTTTTATAAAGCAGTTTTCAATTACTATTGGGGCTCTTATGGGGCAGGTCTCTTAAATATTTCTCCCATATACCCCAGGTTTTATTTATGTTTCAGAAAACTTCTTCCAAAACTATTGCCTTTTGGAGAGATAGCAAGAGAAGGATATCTAGTTTTTAGAAAAAGCTACTGCATGTTTATAAGACTGTTTCACACCTGTTTCTTACAGACAATTTTCCTTTGTTTTGTAAGAATAACAAATATCATATCACTTTGCACTGAGGATGGCCCTAGAGCTAGTCAATTTTTTTGATAAAGTCTTTTTAAAAAACTGTGAGAACATTTGATTTCTTAAAGTTTTGATTAAATGTTTCATTTATTATTTCCATTTTGTGTTACTATTTGCCCTATCCCCAAGCAAATTTCAATTGGTTGGGCACTTGGGTAGGATTTATCATAAAAGAAAGCGTTGAACTTTGGAACACACATTTTGCTTTAAAAAAAAAAGGCAATTTTCAAAAACGGGGGAAAATGATACACATTTTCCATGGAAAATTTCAAGAATAAAAGTCAGTCATTTTGAAAACTAGCGGAATGAAATGGGTTTTGAAATTTTCACAATATTTCAATACTTTAAAAATGGTTTTTGAGCATCTGTAGTCAATACTTATATAAACAAAAATATATAGCTGGAATAGTGAAGGCAATCCTTTTTTTTTTTTTTTTTTTAACTTTTGGCTGGCAACTAAACAGATGGTATGTAACAGCCAACAGGTGGTACTAAACAAGTAGCAATGAAAACCACGTAGGCAGGCCAAAAATGTATGTAATTTTAAACTATCAGAATCCCACAAACACAGACAGAAAACAAATCAATAGGATAAGAGCAACACTCTTCACCCTTCCCAAGCCCCTTGGCAGTGCAGGTAGGCAGAATTTATAGAGCTCACTGCCCAGTATAGGATGTCTTGTAATAGCAGGGTATCTTAGGCTCTGCCATAGTCTTGGCAGATGTCTGCTGAAAAAAAATCCAAACTAATTTTTCTGTTTAACTTATTGGGTCCAATTCACTGCTGGCACAAGTTGCTGCATAGACATACCATATTTTTCACTAATACGATTTTATTTTTGTAAAATATTTTGAGCATGATTTCAACAAGATAACTTTGCACTATATTTCAGCTCACTTGCATTAAATAAGTTGAAAGACTACAGAATGACAAATTGGTAAAGCTTTTATGCTTTCTGACCCCTGGGCTAGATGAGTGATCTTTACATTTTTTTGCTTGTTGGTAAGTACCCATCCTGCAACTATTTTAAAGTTCATGTTCAGTGTATATATTATTGAATCCCCTCTATTGTCAACACCAGCTGTGACATGTAGCATCCAGTGTAACGAACAGTTCCCAGTTCACTCTTTTTTTCAGAAGGTTTAAGATTAAATGTAAAGATACTCCAAACACATTCAAGCCACTCTCTGAAAGTGAAAACTGCAGCTGCTTGGCTGCCTGATAGCTTACAAGGTTTTCAGCCTGTGTTATAAAAAAATCCCACACAGCTGAATTTAGCTAACATTGGTTCCTAGCCTACACTCCGTGTATCAACATCTAGGACATGAGAATATACTAATGTACTAAATCTTAACTCACACTCCTCTCGTAAGGATGGAGTCTCATAACTTTTGGCTTCTGTCAATACTGGTAACCATACTTCACTCCATACTTCAGCCCAAAATCATTGTTAAGGTGAAGTTAAAGTTGCAGTAACATATCAGTGTTTGAGTGCATATAACCTTGCAAGAATTTTAAAGCTAAAAAAGCCTCAGTGGTTAGAAAGTCAATCAAGAAAAGTAGCCAGACTATCGTAACTCTGCCCAAATAGGGATGCCAGACCGCAATCTTCTGATCATGAAGTATTTAAAGTGTGCTCCACAAAACATTTGTTCCATAATTTGTTACCTGAATACTTGCGCGGGGGTGGGAGGGGAAGATGGTGCATGTCCCATAGCTCCACCCCAACCCACCCATTCCTCCTCTCTTCCCTCATGTGGTTTCCCAGATGTAGGGAAAGCAGGGAAACATTGTCATAGAGAAAAGGAGTACTTGTGGCACCTTAGAGACTAACCAATTTATTTGAGCATGAGCTTTCGTGAGCTACAGCTCACTTCATGAGATGCATACCGTGGAAACTGCAGCAGACTTTATATATACACAGAGAATATGAAACAATACCTCCTCCCACCCCACTGTCCTGCTGGTAATAGCTTATCTAAAGTGATCAACAGGTGGGCCATTTCCAGCACAAATCCAGGTTTTCTCACCCTCCACCCCCCCACACAAATTCACTCTCCTGCTGGTGATAGCCCATCCAAAGTGACAACTCTTTACATAATCAAGTCGGGCTATTTCCTGCATAAATCCAGGTTTTCTCACATCTCCCCCACCCCCATACACACACAAACTCACTCTCCTGCTGGTAATAGCTCATCTAAACTGACCACTCTCCAAGTTTAAATCCAAGTTAAACCAGAACATCTGGGGGGGGGGTAGGAAAAAACAAGAGGAAACAGGCTACCTTGCATAATGACTTAGCCACTCCCAGTCTCTATTTAAGCCTAAATTAATAGTATCCAATTTGCAAATGAATTCCAATTCAGCAGTTTCTCGCTGGAGTCTTTTTGCGAATACAGACTAACACGGCTGTTACTCTGAAAATTGTCATAGAGATATCTGATACCAATTTCCATGGGGAAAGCAAGATCCCTGTGCAACATCCCTTCCATGTTTGTCTCTCATCGGTATAATCCCTAGTTTTTGTACCCAAGTCCCTAGTACATTTAGGCCCTGATTCAGCAAAGTACTTAAGCATATGCTTGAATTCCTTGAAATGTGCTCAAGTGTTTTGTTGAATAGGGGTGACTTACTGAATTGGGAACTTACTGAGGGTGATATGATAATAAGGTCTTTTCCATATGATTTAATCTGAACAAAGATCTCTCAAGAAATTTCAGAGGGCAGAAAAGGAAGCTCACCCATACTATTACTTTAGTTACTTGGAACCAAAATATAGCAAAAAAATTGTTGACAGAACAAATTATTTTCTTACATAAATATTAAGAGAGGGTGACAAATACAAAAGAAACGAGAATACAGGAAAGTTGAGGCAGCATAAATTACGACTGACATGATGTGGTTATATCTGTTTTCTAAAATGGTGATTCCAGAGTCTACATTAGACAACACTAGGAAATTCTTCCGAATATTCACAGCATTTTGCATTTACTTATGGCACAAGTCATTCTTTTGCTCCTATCTGCCTTGAAACAGAAATGTTATTTTCACTGGTGGATTATATTAATTTGAAATAGAAGCGCTTGTTTAAAAGAAATAGATGGTCACTATGCCTGAGATTTTGATACCCTTGCTCATACTCAGTAGCAACTCACATTACAAATGGTCCTGTTGAAGGGAAATGGGGAGTCTTACCCCTCAGGTTTTAACTGATCAAACTTAGTTACCAATAGTTCACAGCACAAATAGTTTCACAGACCTATTATTTTGTACTAATTGCAACAGGGAGAATAATATGTTCTGTAAATACACAGTGTCCTCACCTACAGAACTTGGCTTGTATTAACAAGAATAACAGTCTTGTCTTATGTATTGTGATTTTGTTACATTCCTTGCCAAAAAAAGGACAAACGTAAACAAACAGTTAATTAGCTTATGTGTTAGGATAATAATTTAATGGATGGGAAAAAATCATAAATGCATGTGTGACCCTCATGGCATCTCAATGCAATTTGGCAAGGTGCTTATTGGTATGTAGTAGTGAGTTTCAGCTGTACCCCAACTCACTAATATCATAACCTTTGTCTAAAAAGTGTCAAGTAAGATATCAATAAAAAGCTAATACCATAGTAATATTATTGTGTGGTGTATGTATGAAGAACAAATTCAAAATTACAATATTGGGAATTATATGATCAAAATGTGTCTGCCAGGCAGGGCTGAAGTTACTCCACCCTAGAAAAAGGAATATGGTTATGCCACCCGGAAGGTACGTTCATGATACATGAAGAGACAATGGGAATGCAATGTACATAGAAGGTAAGTAGGACCATCAAGCCAACAGGGAGAAAACTACTGAGCATCATGTCAGGGGGAGGAGATTTCAGGAAACACATCAATTTGTGTTCCAGTGAACACCAGCAAGTGAAGAAACCAGCATGCGGAGAAACCAGCATGAAACTTACTTCACCAGGAGACTATGTCGCCTTCCTCACAGCTTGAATGAACTTTACTCTGGGGATAACCTTCAGAAGAATTGGTTTCAAAGGTTCCCTGGACTATAAAGAGAGGGGCAGAGAACCCCAAGTTATGTTTCACCTAAGACAATGATGGAATCAAGCACTTTGGCTTTTGTGGGAGATTCAGACTAGAGCAGTAGGTCAGCCCTCTTCCTGCAAGGTAGACTGGTAAGAAAGCTGCCTTGAACAAAGGCTGCAGCTTATTACGTTAAGCCTTAGCCTCTAAAATTGTTTTTTCACTTTTATTTGCTGGTAACCATTTCTTACACTATTCTTTATACTTGAACTTAAAATCCTCTTCCCTTTTGTTAATAAACTTGTTTTACTTTTCATCTAAACCAAGCCAGTACTGTGTTTGAATCAAAGTGATTGCTAACTCCAGTAAAACTCCAGAAGAAAGCCAAGGAAAGTGTGGGCCCCTTAATGAATGATGGAGGCAACCTAGTGACAGAGGATGTGGAAAAAGCTAATGTACTCAATGCTTTTTTGGCCTCTGTCTTCACGAACAAGGTCAGCTCCCAGACTGCTGCGCTGGGCATCACAACATGGGGAATAGATGGCCAGCCCTCTGTGGAGAAAGAGGTGGTTAGGGACTATTTAGAACAGCTTGACGTACACAAGTCCATGGGGCCGGACAAGTTGCATCCGAGAGTGCTTAAGGAATTGGCGGCTGTGATTGCAGAGCCATTGGCCATTATCTTTGAAAACTCGTGGCGAACGGGGGAAGTCCCAGATGACTGGAAAAAGGCTAATGTAGTGCCAATCTTTAAAAAAGGGAAGGAGGAGGATCCTGGGAACTACAGGCCAGTCAGCCTCACCTCAGTCACTGGAAAAATCATGGAGCAGGTCCTCAAAGAATCAATCCTGAAGCACTTACAAGAGAGGAAAGTGATCAGGAACAGTCAGCATGGATTCACCAAGGGAAGGTCATGCCTGAATAATCTAATCACCTTCTATGATGAGAGTACTGGTTCTGTGGATGAAGGGAAAGCAGTGGATGTATTGTTTCTTGACTTTAGCAAAGCTTTTGACACGGTCTCCCACAGTATTCTTGTCAGCAAGTTAAGGAAGTATGGGCTGGATGAATGCTCTATAAGGTGGGTAGAAAGTTGGCTAGATTGTCGGGCTCAACGGGTAGTGATCAATGGCTCCATGTCTAGTTGGCAGCCGGTGTCAAGTGGAGTGCCCCAGGGGTCGGTCCTGGGGCCGGTTTTGTTCAATATCTTCATAAATGATCTGGAGGATGGTGTGGATTGCACTCTCAGCAAATTTGCGGATGATACTAAACTGGGAGGAGTGGTAGATACGCTGGAGGGCAGGGATAGGATACAGAGGCAACTAGACAACTTGGAGGATTGGGCCAAAAGAAATCTGATGAGGTTCAATAAGGATAAGTGCAGGGTCCTGCACTTAGGACGGAAGAACCCAATGCACAGCTACAGACTAGGGACCGAATGGCTAGGCAGCAGTTCTGCGGAAAAGAACCTAGGGGTGACAGTGGACGAGAAGCTGGATATGAGTCAGCAGTGTGCCCTTGTTGCCAAGAAGGCCAATGGCATTTTGGGATGTATAAGTAGGGGCATAGCGAGCAGATCGAGGGATGTGATCATCCCCCTCTATTCGACATTGGTGAGACCTCATTTGGAGTACTGTGTCCAGTTTTGGGCACTATAAGAAGGATGTGGATAAATTGGAGAGAGTCCAGCGAAGGGCAACACAAATGATTAGGGGTCTGGAACACATGACTTATGAGGAGAGGCTGAGGGAACTGGGATTGTTTAGTCTGCAGAAGAGAAGAATGAGGGGGGATTTGATAGCTGCTTTCAACTACCTGAGAGGTGGTTCCAGAGAAGATGGTTCTAGACTATTCTCAGTGGTAGAAGAGGACAGGACAAGGAGTAATGGTCTCAAGTTGCAGTGGGGGAGGTTTAGGTTGGATATTAGGAAAAACTTTTTCACTAGGAGGGTGGTGAAACACTGGAATGCGTTACGTAGGGAGGTGGTAGAATCTCCTTCCTTAAAAGTTTTTAAGGTCAGGCTTGACAAAGCCCTGGCTGGGATGATTTAATTGGGGATTGGTCCTGCTTTGAGCAGGGGGTTGGACTAGATGACCTCCTGAGGTCCCTTCCAACCCTGATATTCTATGATTCTATGATTCTAAGTGATAACCTGTGCTTTGTTTCGGAGTGGTAACTATGTTAGTTTGTATCAGCAAAAACAACAAGGAATCCTTGTGGCACCTTAGAGACTAACACATTTATTTGGCTTAAGCTTTCGTGATGAAGTGGGTTTTAGCCCACGAAAGCTTATGCCCAAATAAATTTATTAGTCTCTAAGGTGTCACAAGGACTCCTCATTGTTTAAGCTGTGCTTTGGTTTCTTTAAAGGTGAAAACAAGCCTCATTATTTCTCTCATTGTTCCAGGAGGGGGCTAGACACTCCAGGGCAGAGGGCTTGGGGGAAATTTGGTCCTGGGAGTGTATTGAGGTCACCACTGCTCTATAATCCTGGGTTATAGAGTTACATAGCTGATAAGAGACTACAATGGGGCTGTTATGTTGTAGGCAGTCTGACAGGGTCAGAGTGCTGAACCAGGGCTGCATGGCATACAGACCCTCAGAATACTGCATGCTTGTCTGCTGGCTGTCAGTGTCCACAGTGTGATCTACCGTAGCAGAGCATTTAATTCACCCAGGGTTATAGAGCAGGCAATGACAGAACTCCTCACTGGTCTGGAATGCACCCCAGAACGTGACAGCATGTAATTTTATAAGTGAAAAATAAAGTCCCCTTTCTATGAAATCTCCCTTGGAACTAGCCTCACATTCTGAAGGTATAAGATCAGTTGGCAAGATGACCTATCAAAGTTTACATAGTCTTTGTTTACAGAGCACGTTCTTTTCAGTTTGAATACCATCAATAGCCTATTAACTTATGTCTTGAAGCAAAATGAACTAAAATGTAGATTCAAATAACAATCATTAATCTGCCGTGTATCCTGTCATTGTAAAGGGATTTTTTTTTCATGTTTAATGTTTTTTCTAGCAACCAGAAGAATGTGAGACGTGTTTTCTTTCCTTCTTTCTTTTTAAAGATCTGAACTATCATTGCAGATGCTCAGGTTAAACAGTTTATGCAATTGCAAACTTTCAAATTAAAAAGCAAATCAAGCATATTAAAATACAACCCATCTTTCCAAGAAAATCCTTAGTGGCTTTTCTATTTGGTGGTTTAATATTTCCATCAGGAAGAAAAAAAAAGGCAAAGATGAATCAACAGATAAACCATAAGTGACAAATTGGCCTCTGAAGTAAGAAATCACAAAAAAAAATCCTATATCAAAGCACCACTTCTTTCCACAGGACATGATCCAAAATTTAACACATAAAACAGTTGCACAGAATAGTGGCTGAAATTTCCCCCCCTTGAATTTCATTCTGTTCCTCCTCAGTCTTTCGCAAAAGTTGAGGATGCTTTTGACATGTTAAAGATGTGAAACAACAAAGATAGAAAGAAAATGAAAAGTTCGATCAGAATTCCAGGAGTCAGATTCAAAAGCCATAATTTCATCCTTACCTCACTCCATTGTGCCAGTCATTGTCACACACAGTGAAAGTTGGCTACCCTAGGGTGGGAGCATGGGGGAATAGGGTGGAGAAAGAACACAGGGAGCCTGTAAGATGGCACATCAGTGCAAACGTGCCCCCCTACGTCCAAATGGGAGGGGCAAGGCTGCAGCTCACTCAGCTCAGTGAGGCTGTCAGCCTCAATGCTAGTGTCCAAGAATCTGGAAACTCTCTCTGTTTTCAGTTCCATCGGGTGGATTAGTAGGAGAACACAGGCCCACACACTCCACTGGGTTCCAGCTCAGGGCCCTCAAGCTAGACACGGAAAGTCAGGGTTTGCTGACTCCGACAGTGCCCTGAGCTCCTTCCTACCTTCCTTCAGCCCTCTATAGGCTCTTCCATCTGTTGGCCTGTTTGCCCTTTCCTGGGGTGTTGTCCCTGGGTGGCTCTTTAGCAGTCTGCTAAAGGAGTTCTTTTGTCCTCCTGTTTGCTCAGTCCTCTGTTAGCTGCCTGCACCTCTGCTTCCTAGCCCTTTTATCCTCCAAGCCTGCCAATCAGCAGTGGCTGGCAATGCCTGTATTAACCCTTTGGTTGCTGGACTAGCATGGGGTACCTGCACCCCCATGACAGAGCCTCTTACCATACAAGCAGAAGAAGCAGACCTGCTGGTTCCACATGCATTCCCTGAACATAAAAGAGGGCTGTTAGTGCTATGAGTGATGAATCCTTTCCCAGATGGATTCAGAAGCTGGAACTGGAGACAAGGTACATTACAGACTCACAAAGAGTGTAGCATCTCTGGCTTATGCAGGTGTAATATCTTTGGCACAGTTGCCATCCCTACCTCAGTAGTGCTTCACTATCTGCAAAATTTTAAATATATTGTATGTGAATTGTGTATGTGTGTGTGTGGGGGGGGAGGGTGGTGGTGGTGGTGGTGGTTTGCTTTTATTAACGTTTCCCAAGCTAAACGGTTAAGTTTCATATTCCATATTGGAGAACGCCAAATACTGAAGTCTCTACTTCAGTGAGGAAGACCTGAGAGCTCAGTTGTGCATTCTCTCTAGGTTTTGATCCTGGCGCTCATCACTACAGTATCTGAGTAACTTGACGTCATGATCTTATAGTGAGAGCTGTGTGGAAGGGTGCTGCCAAATTGGCAGTTCAAGAAGGCATTATGCCTCTTAAGCTTTTGTGGAGTGTAACCAGAGCACTGTGCTTTTACCAGGTAAAGAGCACCCTGCAGGACTGCAGAGCTTTCCTCGTCAGTGCAGAGGAAGCAGGGCCTTTGAATCCTCCTCACATCTTTATGCCCTCTTTGGGTGGCTGGTGTTTTTAGCCAGGAACAGTCACTGTGCTCAGGGGATTGCAATTGTGCCTGTACTGTATGCATGAGCATGATGGGGAACAGCTCTTTGAACCTTAAAACTTCTTCACCTGTCAAGGGGCGAGGCGTGATCCGGCTCTGAGTAAGGATGGAGGAAACACTGGGATTTTGGCCTGTTTGTTAATAGCTCATTGAGAAGTTCCTACAGAGAGATGGTTTGGTTAATAGTCCAACATTTCACATCTAGCGAACCACATTCTTCCCTCAGATGGTTGTAAATATCATGAATGTCACTAAAAAGATCAGCGTAGCGGTGATTGTATGTGGTGGCTCTGGATAGCCACCAGAGTACACACACTGGGTGGGTTCGTACTCAGGCAGCCAGCCCAGAGCTGCCACCTGCGCTATCTCCTGGCCACATTGCTATTTTTAGCAGCCTAATTTGGGAAGAGCTAGTACATGTCCATTTACTCAAGTTGGGAAGTACCATCGGGCTAGAAGGGACCACAAGTGTCATCTAGTCTAACCCCCTGCCAAGATGCAGAATTTGTTGTGTCTAAACTATCCGAGACAAATGGCTATCCAGCCACTTTTTGAAAACCTGGAGCAAAGGAGATTCCATGACTTCCCTAGGAAGTTGGTTCCATTGTCCTACTGTTCTTACAGTTAGGCCTCATATACACAACAAACTTAGGTCGATATAACCTGTATTAAGTCAATCTACTAATGTATGTGTCTACACTACCGAGTCCCTTCTGTTGACCTAAATGGCCTGTAAAGTTGACTTCTGTACTCCATCTCCACAAGAGGCACAGCTCTTGATTCGACATCCACGGGTTGACATTGGGATAGTGTAGACACTGTGTTGTGTAATTCGAATGAATTGGCCTCCAGGAGGTGCCCCACAGTACTCTGCTGTGACTGCTCTGGAGAGCACTTTCAACTCCACTGAATGTCAGCAAGGTACACAGGAAACAGCCACTCCCCTGTTAAAGCACTGGGAACTTTTGAACTTTTTGGGAATTTTTTGAATTTGATCAGTGTGGAGAGCTCACCTGCACAGCTGATCATGGAGACTCAAGGCCGCAAACACATTCCAGCATGGAATACACAGGAGGTGGTTGATCTTATTGCTGTGTGGGGAGAAGAATCTGTGCAGGCAGAGCTACAATACAGCAGAAGAAACGCTGATATCTATGCCAAGATCTCAAGTGTCATGTGGGAGAAGGGCTACCACAGGGATACACAGCAGTGCTTCGTGAAAATAAAGGTGCTTCGGCAAGCATACCAGAAGACAAGGGAGGCAAACAGTCATTCTGATTCTGCCCCACAGACATGCCACTTTTATGAGGAGCTGCATGCGATGCTTGGTGGCATTCCCACCACTACCCCAAAACGCTCCATGGATACCTCCCAGGAGCCCCGGGCGACCTCCAGCAACAACAAGGAGGACATTGTTAATGAGGAAGGGGAGGAGGAGGAGAATAATGTGAGGCAGGCAAGTGGAGAATCCATTCTTCCTGACAGCCAAGAACTATTTTTAACCCTGGAGCCCATTCCTTCACAGGACCAGTTGGCGGTGGAACATGATGGTGCATGAAGGCGCCTTTGTTGAGTACACATTTCCAATCAAACTGTAGGGGCTACATGCTGTTATTTTTTATGTTTAATCTGAACAAAAAAGAGGGTGCTCTCTGAAAAAGACTGCTTATGTGCATGGGGATGGCCCGGGACTCCCCCATGGAGATCTCTAGGAAGCTTTCCTGGAGCTACTTTGCAATCCTTTGCAGAAGGTTTCTGGGAAAGGCTGCCTTATTTTGTCCACCATGCTAGGACACTTTCCCGCGCCACTCCAGTATTCCTCTGCTGGCATCATTGCAGCACACCACATTGCAGAATAAGGACCAGGTCTGTACCCAGACACTTGCAGCATCTGCTCCCTTGCTGTCTCTGTTACCCTCAAGAGAGTGATATTGCATAGGGTCACCCGGGGAAAAGATTTCAATGCTAGCCCTTAAGCCACAAACAATTCAACAAGTAATCTCCCCGCCTGTTTGGTGAAATATGGGTCACACAACCGCGTTTTCCCAAATGTGCCATGGTTGTGGTTGGAAGAGATCACCGTGTATGGCAAGCCAGCATTGGGGAAAAAAGGGGGAGGTGGCAGCTTCCTGTTGTCTCCCTTCCCTTCTGACCCAGTGCTGCTTTTGTAAAAAATGAACTATTTGCGGGCTTTACACTGGTGCCTGTCCTCAAGCACCATCCAGGTTACTAGGGAAAAGGGGGATTTTCTCGAGTTCCAACCTGTGATCCTAAGGATGTCTTCACAAAAGCAGCAGCACAAGACCTCTCGCCCATGCCTTGTGGCCCCACTCACCATGGCTGGAGCAGCAAACCGACTCTTGCAATAATAGCCAGTGGTTGTGATTACATTGTGGCTTGCAGGGAAGTGTATTGAGGGGTGTTTTTTTTTATTAAAAAAATTAACCTTGCACCAGAAACAATGTATGCACTATTAATGCTGCCCTTGTGCTTTGCGTTCCATGCAGCTGAAATTTTGTCCGTCGGTATATCCTCCACACTGGGACAGAGACTTTTCCAGATTAGAAGGCGGAAAAAGAAGACTCAGGAGGAATGTTCAGTGAGTTAACATGCACCTCTGAGAGTGACAAAACGGAGATCAAAGCATGGAGCATTACACTGTCTGATAATCTGCACATGGACAGGAAGTACAGGAGAGCATGCAGGGAAAACAAGCGTGCCATGCAGGAAGAGATGCTGCATATTATGAAGGAGCAATCAGACATGTTGAGGCATCTGGTTGAGGTTCAAGAAAAGCAGCTGGATGCTGTAGTTCTACATTACCCAGTTCCACATTCTCCTACCCAGAGTGCAATGCTCCATGTGTCAATTCAAGCCCTGCTAGTGAGGATGCATTCCACTGACACAATGAGTGTAGCGTGAACACGCAAGATCGACTTGCTTAAATTGGAGGCTTGATGTTGACTTACATAAAGTTGACTTAACTTTATAGTGTAGACATGGCCTAGAAAGTTTGTCCTGAGATTTAATCTAAATCTGCCATGCTGTAGTTTGAACCATTGACTTTTGTCCTGCCCTCTGTGGCAAGAAAGAACAATTTTTCTCCATCTTTTTTATGGCAGCCTTTCTAGTATTTGAAGACAGCTATCATGTCCCCCTCTTAATCTCCTCTTTTCCAAATTAAACATACCCAGTTTCTTCATCCTTTGCTCATATGTCTTTCATTCCATCCTTTTGATCATCCTTATCACTCACATCAGGATTCTTTCCAATTTCTCTAAATCCTTTTTATACAGCGATCACCAAACTTGGACATAGTTGTTCATAGTGAGTGTGCAAATGCATAGGCTTCTTGCTAACGTTCTAAGTTGTGCTCTGGAAAAAACTTGCCAGATCTGGCTGAGAGGGCAGGTCAGAGAAGTGTGTGCGTGCATATGGAGAAAGATACTTTAAATGCTGCTTCTTGGAGCAGCTGGTACAGGAACCCACAAGGGGAGAGGCAACTCTCGATCTAGTCCTGAGTGGAGCACAGGATCTGGTCCAAGAGGTAATTATAACAGGACCACTTGGAAATAGTGACCATAATATAATAACATTTAACATTCCTGTGGTGGGAAGAACATGTCAACAGCCCAACACTGTAGCATTTAATTTCAGAAAGGGGAACTATGTAAAAATGAGGAGGTTAGTTAAACAGAAATTAAAAGGTACAGTGACTAGAGTAAAATCCCTGCAAGTTCCATGGACATTTTTCAAAGACACCATAATAGAGGCTCAACTTAAATGTGTACCCCAAATTAAAAAACACAGTAAAAGAACTAAAAAAAGAACCACTATGGCTTAACAACATTGTAAAAGAAGCAGTGAGAGATAAAAAGGCATCTTTTAAAAAGTGGAAGTCAAATCCTAGTGAGGTAAATAGAAAGGAGCATAAATTAAAAGTAAAAATGTAATAAGAAAAGCGAAAAAGGAGTTTGAAGAACAGCTAGCCAAAAACTCAAAAGGTAATAACAAAATGTTTTTTAAGTACATCAGAAGCAGGAAGCCTGCTAAACAACCAGTGGGGCCCCTGGACAATCGAGATACAAAAGGAACTCTTAAAGATGATAAAGTCATCCCAGAGAAACTAAATGAATTCTTTGCTTCAGTCTTCATGGCTGAGGATGTTAGGGAGCTTCCCAAACCTGAGCCATCTTTTGTAGGTGACAGATCTGAGGAATTGTCACAGACTGAAGTGTCACTAGAGGAGGTTTTGTAATTAATTGAGAAACTTAACAGTAACAAGTCACTGGGATCAGATGGCATTCACCCAAGAGTTCTGAAAGAACTCAAATGTGAACTTGCCGAACTATTAACTATGGTTTGTAACCTGTCTTTTAAATCAGTTACTGTACCCAGTGACTGGAAGAGAGCTAATGTAACGCCAATATTTAAGAAGGGGTCTAGAGGTGATCCTGGCAATTACAGACCGTTAAGTCTAATGTCGGTACCGGGCAAATTAGTTGAAACAATAGTAAAGAATAAAATTGTCAGACACATAGAAAAACATAAATTGTTACGCAAAAGTCAACATGGTTTCTGTAAAGGGAGAACATATCTGACTAATATATTAGAGTTCTTTGAGGGAGTCAACAAACGTGTAGACAAGGGGGATTCAGTGGACATCATGTACTTAGATTTCCAGAAAGCCTTTGACAAGGTCCCTCACCAAAGGCTCTTACGTAAATTAAGTTGTCATGGGATAAGAGGGAAGATCCTTTCATGGATTGAGAACTGGTTAAAAGACAGGGAACAAAGGGTAGGACTAAATGGTAAATTTTCAGAATGGAGGGGGTAACTAGCGGTGTTCCCCAAGGGTCAGTCCCAGGACCAATCCTATTCAACTTATTCATAAATGATCTGGAGAAAGGGGTAAACAGTGAGGTGGCAAAGTTTGCAGATGATACTAAACTGCTGAAGATAGTTAAGATCAAAGCAGACTGTGAAGAACTTCAAAAAGATCTCACAAAACTAAGTGACTGGGCAACAAAATGGCAAATGAAATTTAATGTGGATAAATGTAAAGTAATGCACATTGGAAAAAATAACCCCAACTATACATACAATATGATGGGGGGTAATTTAGCTACAACTAATCAGGAGGAAGATCTTGGAGTCATCGTGGATAGTTCTCTGAAGATATCCACACAGTGTTCAGCAGCAGTCAAAAAAGCAAACGGGATGTTAGGAATCATTGAAAAAGGGATAGAGAATAAGACAGAGAATATCTTATTGCCCTTATATAAATCCATGGTACGCCCACATCTTGAATACTGCGTACAGATGTGGTCCCCTCATCTCAAAAAATATATACTGGCATTAGAAAAGGTTCAGAAAAGGGCAACTAAAATGATTAGGGGTTTGGAACGTGTCCCATATGAGGAGAGATTAGGACTTTTTAGCTTGGAAAAGAGGAGACTAAGGGGGGGGGATATGATAGAGGTATATAAAATCATGGTGTGGAGAAAGTGAATAAGGAAAAGTTATATAATAATATAAGCACTAGGGGGCACCAAATGAAATTAATGGGTAGCAGGTTTAAAACAAATAAAAGGATGTTCTTCTTCACTCAGTGCACAGTCAACCTGTGGAACTCCTTACCTGAGGAGGTTGAGAAGGCTGGGACTATAACAGGGTTTAAAAGAGAACTGGAAAAATTCATGGAGGTTAAGTCCATTAATGGCTATTAGCCAGGATGGGTAAGGAATGGTGTCTTTAGCCTCTGTTTGTCAGAGGGTGGAGATGGATGGCAGGAGAGAGATCACTTGATCATTCCCGGTTAGGTTCACTCCCTCTGGGGCACCTGGCATTGGCCACTGTCGGTAGACAGGGCACTGGGCTGGGTGGACTTTTGGTCTGACCCAGTATGGCCATTTTTATGTTCTTATGACTTAAAATTACCTTTGTATGTTCCTGATCCAGTATTGCCTCTGTACATAGCTGGTCTTTTTACAAACAGTTAGATCACCTTGAGGATTCCTCTAGTCTATGCTACCCACTGAAAACAGCCAGGAATTAGGTTGCTCTAACACTTCTAATCTTGACAGAACAACCAGTAATGGTCTCAAGTTGCAGTGGGGGAGGTTTAGGTTGGATATTAGGAAAAACTTTTTCCCTAGGAGGGTGGTGAAGCACTGGAATGTGTTACCTAGGGAGGTGGTGGGATCTCCTTCCTTTGAGGTTCTTAAGGTCAGGCTTGACAAAGACTCGGCTGAGATGATTTAGTTGGGGATTGGTCCTGTTTTGAGCAGGGGGTTGGACTAGATGACTTCCTGAGATCCCTTCCAACCCTGATAGTCTATGACTCTATGATTCTCGGGGGGAGCCTTGCAGAGAGGCAGTAGTGGTATGTCACATTTGAACATACAACCCTGTCCTGCACTGACGATCATCCTGACCCCAGGATCTGGCCCACAGACTGAGTCTAGTTCATTGTCAGTGTGCTTTAACTAATGGTGACACTTGGCAGTATGTTGGCAGTCCATACATGACACTTTCAGTTAGTGTTTCTGTCTAAATGTCTGTCACAAATGGCATTTTTTTTCAAGCAGTTTTACACCATTTGAAGTAATTGTCCAGCCATCAAGGTCAATCAAGCAAGAACTAACTGCAGCAACTCCTAAAGCAGTATTTATAGCCAAAACACTGCACACAGCTTGGTAGTTTATACATTCAAAAATGGTTTCCTTGTAAAAATTTCTCAATAAAAATTCTAGTAAAGTTACTGGAATAATGATATATATTTTAATTAAACCAAAATCTTTTCAAAAGTTAAAAGGCAATGTTCAGAGAAAGTTTCTATTTCAAAGCTCTGAAACATCATGTGAACACAAAACACTCAGCACTTATCTCTTTTGCAAAAAATGGTTCATTCTGTAAAATTCTCAGAAAAGGAGTTAGTGGAAGAGAGCTTTTGGTTCATTATATTCTATTACAGCAACTACTGAAGGGAGGTTAAAATGATTATTTCTCTTGTGTTCATGACACTATCTTTGTTTGTATTTCAGTTCTTTATAATGTACTCTTAAAACCCGCCTTTCCTGGTATTATAAAGTATTGTGTACTATTTGTACAGTTCCAAGAAGATGGAATGTACAGCCTAGGTTGATTTGTAGGGCCCAAACAGTACATGAGACAATGTATAAGTATCAGAATGCAGGCTGTGAGAACAATATAAACTTAGGGCCAGATTTTCAAAGCTATAAACACCAACATGAAAAGGAGTACTTGTGGCACCTTAGAGACTAACCAATTTATTTGAGCATAAGCTTTCGTGAGCTACAGCTCACTTCATCGGATGCATACCATGGAAACTGCAGCAGACTTTATATACACACAGAGAATATGAAACAAATACCTTCTCCCACCCCACTGTCCTGCTGGTAATAGCTTATCTAAAGTGATCATCAGGTTGGGCCATTTCCAGCACAAATCCAGGTTTTCTCACCCTCCACCCCCCCACACAAATTCACTCTCCTGCTGGTGATAGCCCATCCAAAGTGACAACTCTTTACACAATGTGCATGATAATCAAGTTGGGCCATTTCCTGCACAAATCCAGGTTCTCTCACCCCCTTACCCCCCTCCCAAAAACCACACACACAAACTCACTATCCTGCTGGTAATAGCTCATCCAAAGTGACCATTCTCCCTACAATGTGCATGATAATTAAGGTGGGCCATTTCCAGCACAAATCCAGGTTTTCTCACATCCCCCCCCACACACAAACTCACTCTCCTGCTGGTAATAGCTCATCCAAACTGACCACTCTCCAAGTTTAAATCCAAGTTAAACCAGAACATCTGGGGGGGGGTGGTAGGAAAAAACAAGAGGAAATAGGCTACCTTGCATAATGACTTAGCCACTCCCAGTCTCTATTTAAGCCTAAATTAATAGTATCCAATTTGCAAATGAATTCCAATTCAGCAGTTTCTCGCTTGAGTCTGGATTTGAAGTTTTTTTGTTTTAAGATAGCGACCTTCATGTCATGTTTTTTCCCAACCCCCCCCCCCCCCCCGATGTTCTGGTTTAACTTGGATTTAAACTTGGAGAGTGGTCAGTTTGGATGAGCTATTACCAGCAGGAGAGTGAGTTTGTGTGTGTATGGGGGTGGGGGGGATGTGAGAAAACCTGGATTTGTGCTGGAAATGGCCCACCTTAATTATCATGCACATTGTAGGGAGAATGGTCACTTTGGATGAGCTATTACCAGCAGGATAGTGAGTTTGTGTGTGTGGTTTTTGGGAGGGTGGTGAGGGGGTGAGAGAACCTGGATTTGTGCAGGAAATGGCCCAACTTGATTATCATGCACATTGTGTAAAGAGTTGTCACTGCTGGTGATGGCCTATCACCAGCAGGAGAGTGAATTTGTGTGGGGGGGTGGAGGGTGAGAAAACCTGGATTTGTGCTGGAAATGGCCCAACCTGATGATCACTTTAGATAAGCTATTACCAGCAGGACAGTGGGGTGGGAGGAGGTATTGTTTCATATTCTCTGTGTATATATAAAGTCTGCTGCAGTTTCCACGGTATGCATCCGATGAAGTGAGCTGTAGCTCATGAAAGCTCATTCTCAAATAAATTGGTTAGTCTCTAAGATGCCACAAGTACTCCTTTTCTTTTTGTGAATACAGACTAACACAGCTGTTACTCTGAAACACCAACATGTGTTCAGAAATTAGATATTTGG
Source organism: Caretta caretta (assembly GCF_965140235.1). Lineage (NCBI taxonomy): Eukaryota > Metazoa > Chordata > Testudines > Cheloniidae > Caretta > Caretta caretta. The sequence goes on along the minus strand of NC_134207.1, from coordinate 31,966,434 downwards.
AGGCACAGAAATCAGGTATTTGCATGAGTAAAAATCCAGCTTGGTTCTTGAGTTACCATGTGCAAATATCTGATTTGGATACACATATCTGGCATTTGTTTGCATAAATTGTGTGCCAATGTGTGTGGCATTGCTAATGCCTAGCTTCACAAATACAACCCTTTATTTTAAAGTTAGAGTAGAGATAACTGAGGATTCAGTAACCAATAGCAGAAGTACCTGCAAATATGCAATAGGCACCAGGTAACAGTGAAAGAAAAGAGATTTTTTTGTGGCTCACATTTCTATCACAATATTTAGTGATTAAAAATACCTACAATACTAGCAATAGTCCATCCTTCTTTCGATACAAGATACAGGGACCAATCCTACAGTCCTTAATCAGACTGAAGTTGATGAGTCTATTACCTGAATAAGGACTGCAGGACTGAACAATTACTTTACAGACTGAAATGTACAATTGCATTTGTGGTTTGAACCGTGGAAACTGGATTTTTGTAGACTAACTTCTCAAAAATAAAGAGGTGATGGGCCACTACCAGGGAACAAAGAGTACCCTAGAAGGAGAAGGTTTTAAGAATACTTGTATTTTCTAACGAAGCTTTGTCCACAAACTGACAGACACCACAATGATCAGCTTGTATGATAAATACTGATATCCTTCAGCATCAAACACATAGGCCACTTCTGCTGAAGCAGGTTATGATAGAAAGATGTTGGGGTGAACCACTAGAGAGAGATGTGTGCACCATCATTGCCCCAAACACTAGTAAATTGCACTTTCATGGCTGACTAGGGGTACAAGAACCTAGTTCTTCACTGTCTTGCCCTTTGTGTAGTCACTTACATCTCTGTAAAGTAAATATAAAATGCTGCCATCCTGAGGCGGTAGCATTTTATATCCACTTGGCACAGAAGGAAATCAATCCACAAAAGTGCAAGTCCCTGGAAAAGCAGGCCCCACGGGCTTTTATTTCGCACTGAATACTCATTAAACTAGTATCTGAAAACTGAAAATCTGAAGAACTTTTACATTTTATAATATTACCAGGTAATGTAAGTCATCTCCTTGAACCAAAAGCTATGTAGCTGTGTTAGCACCTGAGTAATATTTGACAAGCCATGGTTAGGTACTTATGACCCCCATTACTGTAATATCAGATTCCTGATAATCTTTAGCTTCAAAATACCCCTGTGAGGTTGGAAAGTGCTTTTATCCCATTTTATAGATAGGAAACTGAAGTACAGTGAGACTAAGTGACTTGCCCAAGGTCATATAGAAAGTCTGTGACAGAGCAGGGACTTGAAGGCAGGTCTTCCAAATACCAGACAAGTGCCCTAACCCTGGGACCATCCTTCTGCAACATGATAGCTACAGTGAATACTTTGTTAAAAAAGAAAATTGCTAGTTCACAGACAGTCATAGTTTTAGTACAAATCCCAAACTTTAAAGCTTCTATGTATTTCATTAAAATTGTCAACCCCAAAGCATATGTATTATTATTTCTTAGTTTAAAATTGAAAGGTGGTCTATTGTCTATCCTGTTCAATATTGGGTTAACAGCAGAATCCACATTCAAACGCCAACAATTCATGAGTAGGGCAATTTACCTATAGGACAATACTGCCTACAAACAGAAAAGAAGCTTATCCTGAAAAAAAAGAGAAAATCTCATTGGTTTGACTAGCTCAGTAATAAACTGACTTAAGAGCACATTGCTACTTCTGGTCAGATGATTGAAAGGTGTGACCCTGGTTCTCAATGCGTGAAAAATAAGAAGCTGGAGATCATATCAACATACCAGAAAGTTAAGGAGCACTTTACTTAATCCCCTTTTCAACATGTGGGTTCTGGCTAGTCCAACCAAATGGAGCAGTTTAAGAGGACTTTCTGGAACAAGGGGATGCCTAAGTCTTGTAGGAAGCTTACTTCACAGGAGGGATGGGGGAAACTGTCATGAAAGAGAACCAAATAGCCAGGCCTACCTGTAGGAAAGAGACAAAAAAACCTCTGGATTATTAATTTTGGATGTAAAGCCTATGGACTATGCTAAACTTTGGGAAAGACTTTAAAAAAATCACTTAAATAAAGGGAAGTTAAGAAGTACCCAGGTCATGTTGGAACCTTGCTTTGAGAACTAGATTTTTATTGATATGTTTTGAGATCACCCACAGTTGTGTGTTGTGTTTGAGTTAAAATGATTAGATTAAAAAGACTGCAGTAAAACTTAAACTGCTAAGCTGTACACAGCAGCACTTATTCATACAACCTACACTAACCTGTAAAGGAATAGGTCTCATCTTTGCTTCTGAAAAGGAGTACTTGTGGCACCTTAGAGACTAACAAATTTATTTGAGCATAAGCTTTCGTGAGCTACAGCTCACTTCATCCCCCAGGAAAGGGGGTGTAGGGTTTGTGAGGATTTTGGGGGGAAAGACGTTTCCAAGCGGACTCTTTCCCTGTTATATATTTGTTAGATGCTTGGTGGTGGCAGCAACAAAGTCCAAGGGAAAAAGGTAAAATAGTTTGTACCTTGGGGAAGTTTTAACCTAGCTGGTAAAAATAAGCTTAGGGGGTTTTTCATGCAGGTCCCCAGATCTGTAGTGTTTTGGCTTCTGCAACCTTCATAACAGCAGCGCCCTCCTTTCCCAAACTAAGCAAATCCCATTGAGTTGGCCATTAAGTGCTGTGGTTTTCCTGTTAATGTGCAGCAGCAGAAACCAAACTAACCCCCTCCCCGCATCCAATTCTCTGGGATGATCGCTTTACCCCTCCCTCCACCGCCTGGCCGGTATCAGGAAAGATCCCTGATAGCCAAACGCAAACAGCTCAGCACCAATGTCCCCCCCGAACCGCGTGGCTAACTGCGGGGAGGATTTCTTTTCAGCCACAGGCAAATAGCCCGGTAGGAACGGGCATCTCTGAATGTCCCCTTAATTAAATTCCCCTATTTCAACCAGGTTACCATGAACAATATCACTCTCCTGAGGACAGCACAGAGAGATAAAGAACGGATGTTGCTTGAATGCCAGCAAACACCGGGACCATACGCTGCCAGGCTTTGTCATGCAATGATACCAGATTACTTGCTATTAGCATCACGTGCTAAAGTATCCTACCATGGAGGACGGAATAAGGCTGATCTCCCCAGAAACCTTCTGCAAAGGCTTTTAGAGAACCTCCGGGAGAGCTTCATGGAGATGTCCCTGGAGGATTTCCGCTCCATCCCCAGACACGTTAACAGACTTTTCCAGTAGCAGTACTGGCCTTGAATGCATCGCAAGTCCTCAGGGCTACTTAATCATTAAAAAACCGCTAGCTTTTATAACATGTATTATATTTTAAAAGATACACTCACCAGAGGTCCCTTCTCTGGCTTTGTTGGGTTGGGAGGGTATTTCAGTCAGGGTGATAAAAAGATCCTGGCTGTCGGGGAGAACGGTGTGCTGTGTGCTCTCCCCAAGCTCGTCGTCCTCCTCCTCATCTTCCTCATCTGCAAAATCTTCAGGAATGGTGGAAAGTACCCCATCATTGGAGTCCATGCAGAGGGGTGGGGTAGTGGTGGCGGCCCCCCTAGAATTGCATGCAGCTCAGCGTAGAAGCGGCATATCTGGGGCTCTGTCCTGGAGCGTCCATTTGATTCTTTGGTTTTCTGGTATGCTTGTCTGAGCTCCTTAAGTTTCACGCGGCACTGTGTTGCGTCCCTGGTGTAGCCTCTGTCTCTCATGGCCTCTGAGATTTTTTGAAATGTTTTGGCATTTCGTCTTTTGGAACGTAGTTCTGATAGCACGGATTCCTCTCCCCATACAGTGATCAGATCCAGTACCTGCTGTTCAGTCCATGCTGGAGCTCTTTTTCGATTCTGGGACTGCATGGTTACCTTTGCTGATGAGCTCTGTAAGGTCACCTGTACTGATGAGCTCGCCTGGCCAAACAGGAAATGAGATTCAAAAGTTCCTGTACACCTGGCCAGTGCATCCTAGTTCAGAGTGCTGTCCAGAGCGGTCACAATGGTGCACTGTGGGATAGCTCCCAGAGGCCAATGCCTTTGAATTGCATCCACACTAACCCTAATTTGAAATGGCGATGCTGATTTCAGCGCTAATCTCCTCATTGGGGGGTACGTAAATCGGTTTTAAGAGCCCTTTATGTCGAAAAAATGGCTTCATTGTGTGGACGGGTGCACAGTTAATTCGGATTTAATGCTGCTAAATCCATCATAAACTTGTAGTGTAGACCGGCCTAAGGGAGGATATGATAGAGGTATATAAAATCATGAGTGGTGTGAAGAAAGTGAATAAGGAAATGTTGTTTACTTGTTCCCATAATATACGAACTAGGGGGCACCAAATGAAATTAATGGGTAGCAGGTTTAAAACAAATAAAACGATGTTCTTCTTCACTCAGCGCACAGTCAACCTGTGGAACTCCTTCCCTGAGGAGGTTGTGAAGGCTGGGACTATAGCAGGGTTTAAAAGAGAACTGGAAAAAATCATGGAGGTTAAGTCCATTAATGGCTATTAGCCAGGATGGGTAAGGAATGGTGTCCCTAGCTCTGTTTGTCAGAGGGTGGAGATGGATGGCAGGAGAGAGATCACTTGATCATTCCCTGTTAGGTTCACTCCCTCTGGGGCACCTGGCATTGGCCACTGTCAATAGAAAGGATATTGGGCTGGATGGACCTTTGGTCTGACCCAGTACGGCCATTCTTATCTTCTTATGTGCACTCAATGGCGCACGTGCTTCTGTGTAGTCCTTGCCAAAATAAATGTTTACACTGTACTCAGGTAAGGGCTACTGAAGAGTACCTACATTTTTACATATTATGTCTAAAAATATCACAGACCCTTCACAGAGCATATTCCACATACACCTATATACCAGTGGCCCAGTGCTGATTTGAGACTCCACTATCATGGATCTTTGTTCCCATGCAGTCCCACTTTTTTCAATAAGCCATTCACTGTTACAGGGATCTGTGCTAGTAGATCATGATGGAGGAGCAGGTTCTAAACCTAAACTTATTCTAACACATATATGAATAGAAGGAAAAAAGGAGATTGAGAATGATCATTTTCACTTTGTTCCTAGACAGATGCATGCATGGTGCCCATGGGGAGTTTGAGCCACCATTTGTCAGAAAGACCTGTTATTGTATAAAGTATTTTAACCCTTATAACTCAGCAAAATCAAAATGGATTTTTCACTGGGCCACTTTTAACCTAGGGGCTATTTCAGTACTAGATTTAAAGTTTTTTCCACCTTCTGCTGAAGAACTAGAGTCCCTACAAATAGTATTTTTTGTTCTCTTTTTGTTTTTTAAATACTGGCTGGTAAAATATGTGTATCTCCATTGTTTTTGTGTTCAAAATCTTTTTGAGCAAAAATTGAGAAAAAATGGCTTCTAGGCCAAAATTTCAGAATATTTCAGAAGGTAAAAGTTTAACAGAAGTGTAAGCATCTAGAAAAAGATCTTTTAGAATGAAAGCAAACAGGCAACCTTGCCCATAGGTACCTTTACACACTTGGCTTATTCAATGTAGTATGTTAAGGGCCTGTGTAAACTCCATGGGTCTAACATGGTTCTGAGCATATCTGTAACATTATGTGTCATTTAAGCAAGCAAGATCAAATTACCATATTACATAGTTCTTAGACACAATACATTTCCCTTTGTAGATGGTACCTAAAATCCTATTCAGGTGGCTTTGTTCTAATCACTAGTCTGTTGAAGATTAGCCATATTTTTTACACTTACAGAAAGCTCTAAATAAAAATAACTTACGTAAGGAGGAACAAAATGATAAAAAGGCCTTCTTGGGAATGAGCAGCATTCTTCAGAGAGAATTGGAAGATTCACATAATGAAAGTGTCCCCTGGCCTGATCCACCAAACAATATTCAGTCTTTGTTAGGTCAAATGTATTCAAAACAGAGTAAGAATTTATATTTTTTGGTTTGAGAGGCAAACATGAGTTAGTCTCTGTGGATGCACAGATGAAGAGTATGTGTTATATTTTTAAATTGTTAGGCTATTTGCTGTTTCAGGATTTCATATCTGATCTCTTTTGAGACTTGCATGACACCACATTTCAAAAGTTACCACTGGCCCTCAAAGTTGTTTATATTTGTTTCGATCTAACTTAAACCATATAGCCCTAGAGGTCACCCAGCTGTAATTGTCTATAAAAGTTAACATAATTTATTATGCCTGCTGCAAAATGACTAACTTACACATAAGTGAACTCCATTACACACATTTACATTGTCAAAGTCAACTGCTTCTGGCAGTGCCATTCCTGAGAAGCTGTTGATCAAAAGGTAATAAGAACTGACAGGCAATATCACAAGCATTCTCTTGTAAACAGAATGTTAGGCAAGGATTTAAGTGAATGATGCTGACAGCGTGTTCCTGTAGTAGTGAAGTTGAGCGAAATGCACAAGGTCTTCTGACGCTTGCCTATACATTGTTATGACTAAGCCTATATATAAAATACACTGGAAAGACAGACATTATGAAGGATACAAGCAAGAGAGAGCTGAGGAGCAGAAAGACTACATTTTCTAGTGATACTTCCAATTCGAGCTAGATTTTACCTTTAGGAACAGTGCTGAGTATGGGATGGAACATATACATGCTGGTTTCAAGGTAGACCTAGGTGATGTTGTGCTGCAGCTTGATTTCTCTGGTGCACCCCTGTTGTACTGTGGGGAATAAGTTGGTACAAAGCTAAAAAAGACACATTATACTCCCCCCTATTTGTCCAGCCACCACTGTTGGCTTGTGCCTAAAGGGACAGAGCCATGACTCTGCTCACTCTTCCCTGTTCCCTTGATTGCAGTGAGGAGCATCTGAAGTGTAGGCTATTCTTTTTCCCAGTACCTGGAGCTGCTAATCAACAAGATTGGGGCAAGCCCTACAGGCTCTTAATCCCCTGTGCAGGTGTATTACAACAAGGCACAGTCTAGCCTGACAAAATGTGTCTTATCTCCCCTCTAGTGCGGGTCCACATTGCAGTACCAAGTTGTTATCCTCTATCAAATACTCCATTAGCTAAAGTGGTAGAGGCCTGAGCAGTGGTTCTGAAGGCTCCCATCCTACTGATGAACCACATGGACATCAGTATGATGCCAGACGGTGAAATTTGTTTTTTTCAGTTGCCTTTTTAAAAAAAACTAGGAAATTACATACAAAAAACTATGTTAAAAGAACATTAAGTAGAACTGGTCAGGGGCTTTTCAAAGTGTTGTTTTTGTTTTTTTTGCTGGAAAATTGTTAATTCATCAATACCATTTATCAAGTGCAGGATGGAATTTCTTGTCAAAACCACTCTGACAGAGAGAAAGGTGGGGGGGAACCCAGCAGAGATAAAAGCCTAGTGGTTATGCCATTCACCTGAGAGATGGGAGACACTCGTTTAGTTCCTTGCTGGCTCCCTGCCCCATGAAAAATGTTGGAAGGTCTAGTTTTTGTTTCAATAGGGAATGAAAAGAAGTGTTGAAACATCTAAGTTTTTCACAAAACAAAAATCTTGCTTTCCAGCCAGCCTTATTAATAAGCTTGCAAAGTCAAACACTCAGAAGCTAGGAAGTGTCAGAATTAAGTCTGACCATGCAACCCTGATTTACCCCCTCCCCTTTGTGGATATCCATTATGATACAGTCTTTAATTGCCTGATTACATACTATTTTTTCCACAGGACCCCAGCCTCATTCAGCACACAGGATGGACAGTGCTCAATTAATGACAAGCTATTCAATATTTTGTTTTCTTCTCATTGGTCAATGTGTGGTCCCGGCCTTATTTACTGTCCACTATTCAAACACTGTTCTGAAGACAGAATAATTAATTTCCTCATGGGCTTTCCTTAGCACTCATCATTATAGTATTTGAGTGCTTCACAAACATTAAATGCCCATGTGAGGTGAGGAGTTGGTATTATTCCCATTTTACAAGAGAGGAAATGAGGCACAGAGGTGAAAAAACATCCGCTAGTTTTGGGTTCCCAATTCAAGAGGTCTAAGACCAGATTTTTCAGAGTGTTTAGTATTATATAGGACTTGACATAGTCAAAGCACAGCTCCCATTGGCTTCAGCTGGAATTGTGAATGTTCAACACATCTGCAAATCAGAGCTCAAGGTATCAAGTGGGCAACCGTAAAATGAGGAGCATCCAGTTAGTGACCACCTGTGAAAAGTTTGATATTAAATGACTTGCCTAGTATCACACAGGAATTCTGTGGCGGAGGTGAGGAAAGTTCTTCAGGACTTATTCAGCTGTCTTAACCATGAGCCATCCTTTCTCTTTCTGCAATCATCTGTCTCATTCACTACACTCCTTCCAGCTTTTGTAACAAACAAGCCTGGATTCCTCCACACAGTATCCTCCTTTGCTAAACAACCCTAATTCATCCCCAGACCAGGTCCATCCTGTGCACTTAATGAGGCAGGGGTCCTATGGAAAAAATGGTATGTAATTTAAAGACTGTATAATAATGTATATAGACAAAAGGAGTCAAACTAGGGTTACACAAACAACCTTAATTCTTTGAACCCAGCTGTTATGTGAGCAAAGAATAGAAGAAACTGCATAAATTATTTAAAAATTCCATTCTCATTTCCCCGTTACATGCTTTTTTTAAGTCAGGGTATAAATATTCAAATAGAATTACACAAAATAGTGACAAGTAAAACGGAACACTGGGAGAACACTCTTTTTCAGATCAATAGCTCTACTGTGGATATATGGCATTGTGAGAATTTTTCCATGTAAGTGACATCTTTGTCCAAACTGAGTGTAGAATTTGACCTCTCCTGGAAATGTTCAGACAGCTTCTCCTATGCATTTGCATGATGGATTGGTTGAGACTATACACATCATTTAAGTTACTTAGTATTCACTGTCTCCAAGGCATGTATTCAGGAAGGCTTGCAGAAATCATACTAATTCTGTTTCTCTGGGAGAGAGGTAGTTGAGCTGTTTTTGATGAACTAACAAGAACACGTAGTATTTGTTCATTATTCCATTTTAAAATATCAATATTTATTATACAATCTGCAAACTTGCCACTATACCTAGGAGCAGATTTTTTATTTATTTTTAAGACTCCATCTGTCTCCCATTGACTGTTTTACAAGAATACAAACAGCACAGGCTGAGAAAGATCAGAGAGACTTGTGTTCCTCAAGGCTATTATCTTGTTTACTTTCTGATTTATCAACCGAGGGAAACTATTCCATATTCCACTGTTCAAAATTATTTCATATTTATTCATTATGCTATGGAATATGATGTTTTACAAGTAACCGCCCTCTGCAAATCCTTTCTAGTGGGTCTACGTTATTAATAGAGCTTTAAGGCTTGATCCTGTGAACACCAATGCATGTGACTTTGTCTATTGAATAGGACTACTCTTGTGAATGACTTCAATCACGCATGTCACTATTGCAGGATCAGGCCCCAGAGTCTGCTAAGTGTTTGAAGCCTAACTCATTAATGTACATTTAGATGACTGCCTTATTTAATTCCTCCCAGTGACTACACATCCTGGGAAATATTGGATTCCAATCCATCTAACATTATGATTAAGCCTCACATTTAGTTTGCAGTTGCAAAATTGGAACAAAGCCAGGGGTGAAACTAAGTCTAGGGACTTACCGGTACGGGGCTGGGCTGGGGCCAGTTCTGGCCCCCAGAAGGGGTGGGGCTGGGGGGTCAGAGTCAACCCTGGTCCACCCTCTACCGGTAAGTGCCTCCTTCCCCCTCTCCTCCTCCCCCCGCCAGGGTAACAGCGGCAGCTGGGGGCTCTGACAGTGGTTTAAAGGGCCCGGGGCAGTAGCAGCAGCCAGAACCCTTGGCCCTTTGAATTGTCCCCGGAGCCCCACCGCCGCTTCTCCAGGGCTCTGGCAGCAGGGCTCTGGGAATGGGGCTCCGGCCGCCACTACCACCCCGGGCCTTTAAATCACTGGCTCAGCCCCGCCGCCGCTACCCCAGGGCTCTGGCAGCAATTTAAAGGGCCGGGGGCTCCAGCTGCTGCTGGGAGCTGCAGGCCTTTAAATTGCACCTGGGGAAGCCTATCCACCCCGGTACGGCGCACCGGCTCTTGCCGGTACACCGTGCCGGGGTGTACTGACTTACTTTCACCTCTGCACACAGCATCCTCAGAAAAAATAATAGATTTCAAGGCCAGAAGGGACCATTGTGATCATCTAGTCTTGACCTCCTGAAAAACACACGCCATAGAACTTCCCCAAAATAATTATAGAACATAAGTTTTTGAAAAAAAAAATCCAATATTGATTTAAAATAATCCTCCAGATGGAGAATCCACCATGACCCCTGCTTCCAATGGTTAATTAACCTGACTGTTAAAAATGTACACTTTATTTTCAATCTGAGTTTGTCTAGCTTCAAATTCCAAGCACTGAATCATGTTATATCTTTCTCTGGTAGATTGAGGTGCCCATTATTGAGTATTTATTTCCCATGTAGATCCTTAAAGACTGTAATCAAGTCACTCCCGTTAAACTGAATACGTTGAGTTCTTTGGGTCTATCACTATAAGGTAGCTTTTCTAATCCTTTAATCATTCTTCTGGCTTTTCTCTGAACACTTTCCAATTTATCAACATTGGATAAATGTTGATAAATTGGATAAATCGGATACATTGGATAAATGTTGATAAATCGGCCCGTCCATTTAGGCAAACTAGGTGGTCGCCTAGGATGCCAGGTTAAATGGGGCACCAAATTGGAGGAAAAAATCAAATAAAAAAAAAATAAAATGAACAAAAAATGAAAAAGATGAAAAAAAATACAAATAAAATAATGAAGATGTCATTATTTCAATTCCTGTGCATGTACGGAGGGAATATGAATTATAATTAATTTCTCTACATTTCTGAGAATTTACTAATATGTCAAATCTTTTATTTACTGCAAAAATAAATAATATTTTAGCAAAATATTTTTTCAATTTGTGATGTAGGGTCAAGATGACCCACTCTGTAATTTTGATAAGCAATAACTCAGCCACAATGAAACACATCCGCCAGCGGCAAGAGCTGCAATGCTAGTGACACCTAACTCGAATATACATCAAGGTTGCATAGCCGTAAATTCATGTAGAGCAGAGATATCACTAGTTGATACATGTCAAATGGTCATTTTAACACACATTGCAGGTAGATGGTTAAGAATTAAGCTAATACAGTGGAAAATTGTGTTTCTTGATGCCAAAGCATAAAGAATAATGTCTTTCAGCATTATAAATCCAAAATGTGAGTATCTTTAAGCATTATTAAACCTTATCATTATTATTGGACTGTATAGTTATGAACTTTTCTTTGTTATAACTGGTTTTCATGTAATAAATAAGGTCTATAAAAGAAAAGTAACAGCATTAATGCTTAATAGACTATGAAAGTGATGACGTCACACTCGAAGCGGGTAACTGTGAGGAAGGGGATTACTTTCCAAACAACCGGTGTCGGGTTATAATGTTGAAAAAGGTCATTTTGTTTCCATGTAAATGCTGTAACTAACAGTTTTAATAGGTAAGTGAGTGTATGTTACTAATCACTGAACCTTTAAGCATTGAAAAGATGTGCTGGCATGGCTGCAATGTGGTTTAAATCGCCAACCATGTGGTGTGTCAGCCATCCTTAAAGCTATAATGCTTGCAGTTGGGAGCAGAGTACGTAACAATATTCAAATGCTCCATGGCAGAAAGAGGAAAAAGAAAACCCTCAGGAGCTGAGTATCGTAAATGAAAGGCTGAGAAGGAAAAGGTGCAAAACAGCAGGGATCCTTCCTGAAATATCTTCTCTTCAATCCAAATAAAGATGGAAGCAATTCACAGTATTCAGATGAAGGAATTTTACTTGGAGAGGAGGAGGTTAGCTCACATCCGCACGGAAGCAGTCTGGAACATCAAGATGAAGGTATATTACTTTGAGATGAGGGTAGCTCACATCCACAAAAAAACAGTCTGGAAACTCAAGATGATGGAAACTTACTTCTAGATGAAGGCAGCTCACAGCATCAGACTGATATGGAAGTGGAGAAAATTTATTCACCTTCAGAGACACGTGCAGAAATTGAAGTAAATGAAGTAGAAGGAAGAAAGGATGAGAAAGTTACAAACTTTGGGACCATGGCCCAGATGTGATGACAGTGTGAGGCAAATTCTCGTGGAACATGGACCCAAACAAGTTCCTGAATTTCCCTTCCCTAAGGATGGAAATAAAAGAAAATTCTCTGCTCAGCATTACAAGAGGAAACTCATTAATGGGGAAGAAATTCATCGAAACTGGTTACCATATTCAGGGTAGAAGGACTCTGTGTTTTGCTTTCGCTGCAAGTTGTTTGGAAATCAAGCAATTGGTACACCACTTACTGAAAATGGTTGGAAGGACTGGAAAACATATTTTCAATTCTCTCTTCACAGGAAAGAAGTACAGAACATTTGGAATGTTTTCAAAATTGGAAAGAACTTGAATTACGATTTAAAAAAGGAAACACTACTGATGAAGAAAATTTACGTGTGATCAAGGAGAAAGAAGAATATTGGCAACAAATATTAGAGTGTCTTATTGATTTAGTGACACTTCTTGGTGGGAAAAATTTAGCATTCCTCGGTTGCGGTAGAAATGAAAAATGATACACTCCAGGTAATGGAAACTTTTTAAAATTTGTTGAATACCTAGCTTTGTTTGATCCAGTCATGAAGGAGCATCTGCGTAAAATAACTGATCATGAAACACAGGTTCATTACTTAGGAAAAAATATGCAGAATGAACTGATTCAAATCCTAGCAAATGCCATTAAAAAGAAAACTGTAGAAGCTGCCCATTCTGCAAAATACTTTTCAATAATACTGGGCTGTACACCAAATGTGAGTCATGTTGAACAAATGACAATCATCATTCATTTTGTGGATATGGAAAAGTCTGCAGGTGAAGATAATGCTGAAGTGCTCATAAAGGAACAATTTTGGGGTTTCATACCACTGAAGGAGACGACTGGAGCATTTATGACAGAAACTATTCTACAAGAGCTTGAAACAATGTCATTATCTGTTGAAAACTTACGTGGCCAAGGCTATGATAATGGGAATAATACGAAGGGTAAAGACAATGGTGTGAAAAGGAGAATGATGGAAATCTATCCTAGGGCCTTTTTTTGTTCCTTGCAGTGCACTTTCTCTGAATTTGGTTGTCAGTGATGCTGCTAGATGCTGTTTGCAGGCAAGCAGTTTCTTTAACCTGGTGCAAAGGGTTTATGTGTTTTTCTCAGGCTCAACACACCGTTGGGAGATTCTGACTCGCCATGTGAATTCTCTAACTGTGAAACCACTTCGTCAGACAAGATGGGAGAGTTACAGTGATGCTTTGAAGCCTCTTCGCTATGAACTTGGAAACATTTCTGATGCCTTAATTGAAATTTCTGATGATACTACCTTTACTGGATCATCTGGCAATACAACACGTTCAGACGCAGAAGGTCTTGCAAATGACCTTTCCAAGTTTAAATTTGTGACTTCACTCATTTTGTGGTATAGTATCCTTTTCGAGATTAACCGCACTAGTAAGCAACTTCAGGAAAAGAACTTGAACATACATTCTGAACATACATTCAAAAACTGCAGCAAACTAAAAATATTCTAGAGGAATTCAGAAGTAATGAAGGGTTCAGAAGAACCCTAGTAGATTCTCTTGAGCTTGCTGAAGAAATAGACTTTCCGACAGAGTTTGAACCAGAGCCTGTTGACATTTGGCCAAAGAAACAGCAGCTTTCGTATGAAGGATGAGACACACCCATTCAGAACCCAAAACAAAGGTTCAAAGTGAATTTCTATTTCACAGTCCTTGATACTGCTATTCACTCGGTTGAAGAAAGATTTCAACAGATGCAGATGCTCAAGTCAGCATTTGGCTTTCTATATGATATCCACAGCTTGCAAAAGAAAACAGCAAAACAGATAAGAGAATTCTGTATAAAACTGGAGTTGGCATTGACTCATGAAAATTCAAAAGACATGGATCCTACAGATTTGTGTATTGAGCTTCAGGCTTTTCAAGGCAACTTAAGGGTATGTCTACACTACGGAATAAGGTCGAATTTATAGAAGTCGTTTTTTTAGAAATCGGTTTTATATATTCGAGTGTGTGTGTCCCCACAGAAAATGCTCTAAGTGCATTAAGTGCATTAACTCGGCAGAGTGCTTCCACAGTACTGAGGCTAGAGTCGACTTCTGGAGCGTTGCACTGTGGATAGCTATCCCACAGTTCCCGCAGTCGCCGCTGCCCATTGGAATTCTGGGTTGAGATCCCAATGCCTGATGGGGCTAAAACATTGTCGCGGGTGGTTCTGGGTACATATCGTCAGGCCCCCGTTCCCTCCCTCCCTCCCTCCGTGAAAGCAAGGGCAGACAATAGTTTCGTGCCTTTTTTCCTGAGTTACCTGTGCAGACGCCATACCACGGCAAGCACGGAGCCTGCTCAGGTAACCGTCACCATATGTCTCCTGGGTGCTGGCAGACGCGGTACGGCATTGCTAAACAGTAGCAGCAACCCATTGCCTTCTGGCAGCAGACGGTACAGTACGACTGGTAGCCGTCCTCGTCATGTCCGAGGTGCTCCTGGCCACGTCAGCTGGGAGCACCTGGGCAGACATGGGCGCAGGGACTAAATTTGGAGTGACTTGACCAGGTCATTCTCTTTAGTCCTGCAGTCAGTCCTATTGAACCGTCTTATGGTGAGCAGGCAGGCAATACGGATTGCTAGCAGTCGTACTGTACCATCTTCTGCCGGGCAGGCAAGAGATGATGATGGCTAGCAGTCGTATTGTACCATCTTCTGCCGAGCAGCCATGAGATGTGGATGGCATGCAGTCCTTCTGCACCGTCTGCTGCCAGCCAAAGATGTAAAAGATAGATAGAGTGGATCAAAACAAGAAATAGACCAGATTTGTTTTGTACTCATTTGCTTCCCCCCCTCCCCTGTCTAGGGGACTCATTCCTCTAGGTCACACTGCAGTCACTCACAGAGAAGGTGCAGCGAGGTAAATCTAGCCATGTATCAATCAGAGGCCAGGCTAACCTCCTTGTTCCAATAAGAACAATAAGTTAGGTGCACCATTTCTTATTGGAACCCTCCATGAAGTCCTGCCTGAAATACTCCTTGATGTAAAGCCACCCCCTTTGTTGATTTTAGCTCCCTGAAGCCAACCCTGTAAGCCGTGTTGTCAGTTGCCCCTCCCTCTGTCAGAGCAACGGCAGACAATCGTTCCGCGCCTTTTTTCTGTGTGGACGCCATACCAAGGCAAGCATGGAGGCCGCTCAGCTCACTTTGGCAATTAGGAGCACATTAAACACCACACGCATTATCCAGCAGAATATGCAGCACCAGAACCTGGCAAAGCGATACCGGGTGAGGAGGCGACGTCAGCACGGTCACATGAGTGATCAGGACATGGACACAGATTTCTCTGAAAGCATGGACCCTGCCAATGCATGCATCATGGTGCTAATGGGGCAGGTTCATGCTGTGGAACACCGATTCTGGGCTTGGGAAACAAGCACAGACTTGTGGGACCGCATAGTGTTGCAGGTCTTAGACGATTCCCAGTGGCTGCGAAACCTTCGCATGCGTAAGGGCACTTTCATGGAACTTTGTGACTTGCTTTCCCCTGCCCTGAAGCGCATGAATACCAAGATTAGAGCAGCCCTCACAGTCGAGAAGCGAGTGGCGATAGCCCTGTGGAAGCTTGCAACGCCAGACAGCTACCGGTCAATTGGGAATCAATTTGGAGTGGGCAAATCTACTGTGGGGGCTGCTGTGATGCAAGTAGCCCACGCAATCAAAGATCTGCTGATATCAAGGGTAGTGACCCTGGGAAATGTGCAGGTCATAGTGGATGGCTTTGCTGCAATGGGATTCCCTAACTGTGGTGGGGCCATAGACGGAACCCATATCCCTATCTTGGCACTGGAGCACCAAGCCTCCGAGCACATAAACCGCAAGGGTTACTTTTCAATAGTGCTGCAAGCTCTGGTGGATCACAAGGGACGTTTCACCAACATCAACGTGTGATGGACGGGAAAGGTACATGACGCTCGCATCTTCAGGAACTCAGGTCTGTTTCAAAAGCTGCAGGAAGGGACTTTATTCCCAGACCAGAAGATAACTGTTGGGGATGTTGAAATGCCTATATGTATCCTTGGGGACCCAGCCTACCCCTTAATGCCATGGCTCATGAAGCCATACACAGGCAGCCTGGACAGTAGTCAGGAGCTGTTCAACTACAGGCTGAGCAAGTGCAGAATGGTGGTAGAATGTGCATTTGGACGTTTAAAGGCGCGCTGGTGCAGTTTACTGACTCGCTTAGACCTCAGCGAAACCAATATTCCCACTGTTATTACTGCTTGCTGTGTGCTCCACAATATCTGTGAGAGTAAGGGGGAGATGTTTATGGCGGGGTGGGAGGTTGAGGCAAATCGCCTGGCTGCTGGTTACGCGCAGCCAGACACCAGGGCGGTTAGAAGAGCACAGGAGGGCGCGGTACGCATCAGAGAAGCTTTGAAAACCAGTTTCATGACTGGCCAGGCTACGGTGTGAAAGTTCTGTTTGTTTCTCCTTGATGAACCCCCCCGCCCCTTGTTTCACTCTACTTCCCTGTAAGCTAACCACCCTCCCCTCCTGCCTTCGATCACCGCTTGCAGAGGCAATAAAGTCATTGTTGCTTCATATTCATGCATTCTTTATTCATTCATCACACAAATAGGGGGTTGACTACCAAGGTAGCCCAGGAGGGGTGGTGGAGGAGGGAAGGAAAATGCCACACAGCACTTTAAAAGTTTACAACTTTAAAAGTTATTGAATGCCAGCCTTCTTTTTTTTGGGCAATCCTCTGTGGTGGAGTGGCTGGTTGGCTGGAGGCCCCCCCACCGCGTTCTTGGGCGTCTGGGTGTGGAGGCTTGGTGAGGAGGGCGGTTGGTTACACAGGGGCTGTAGTGGCAGTCTGTGCTCCAGCTGCCTTTGCTGCAGCTCAACCATACACTGGAGCATACTGGTTTGGTCCTCCAGCAGCCTCAGCATTGAATCCTGCCTCCTCTCATCACGCTGCCGCCACCTTTGAGCTTCAGCCCTGTCTTCAGCCTGCCACTTACTCTCTTCAGCCCGCCACTTACTCTCTTCAGCCCGCCACCTCTCCTCCCGGTCATTTTGTGCTTTCCTGCACTCTGACATTATTTGCCTCCACGCATTCGTCTGTGCTCTGTCAGTGTGGGAGGACAGCATGAGCTCAGAGAACATTTCATCTCGAGTGCATTTTTTTTCTTTCTAATCTTCACTAGCCTCTGGGAAGGAGAAGATCCTGTGATCATTGAAACACATGCAGCTGGTGGAGAAAAAAAAAGGGACAGCGGTATTTAAAAAGACACATTTTATAAAACAGTGGCTACACTCTTTCAGGGTAAACCTTGCTGTTAACAATACATACATAGCACATGTGCTTTTGTTACAAGGTCGCATTTTGCCTCCTCCCACCGCGTGGCTACCCGGTCAACCCTCCCCCCTCCCTGTGGCTAACAGCGGGGAACATTTCTGTTTAGCCACAGGCAAACAGCCCAGCAGGAATGGGCTCCTCTGAGTGTCCCCTGAAGAAAAGCACTCTATTTCAACCAGGTGACCATGAATTATATCTCACTCTCCTGAGGATAACACAGAGAGATAAATAACGGATGTTGTTTGAACGCCAGCAAACATACACTGCAATGCTTTGTTGTACAATATTCCCGAGTACATGTTACTGGCCTGGAGTGGTAAAGTGTCCTACCATGAAGGATGCAATAAGGCTGCCCTCCCCAGAAACCTTTTGCAAAGGCTTTGGGAGTATATCCAGGAGAGCCGCGAATGCCAGGGCAAAGTAATCCTTTCACATGCTTGCTTTTAAACCATGTATAGTTTTTTAAAAGGTACACTCACCGGAGGTCCCTTCTCTGCCTGCTGGGTCCAGGAGGCAGCCTTGGGTGGGTTCGGGGGGTACTGGCTCCAGGTCCAGGGTGAGAAACAGTTCCTGGCTGTTGGGAAAACTGGTTTCTCCGCTTGCTTGCTGTGAGCTATCTACAACCTCATCATCATCATCATCTTCTTCGTCCCCAAAACCTGCTTCCGTGTTGCCTCCATCTCCATTGAAGGAGTCAAACAACACGGCTGGGATAGTGGTGGCTGAACCCCCTAAAATGGCATGCAGCTCATCATAGAAGCGGCATGTTTGGGGATCTGACCCGGAGCGGCCGTTCGCCTCTCTGGTTTTCTGGTAGGCTTGCCTCAGCTCCTTCAGTTTCATGCGGCACTGCTTCGGGTCCCTGTTATGGCCTCTGTCCTTCATGCCCTGGGAGATTTTGACAAAGGTTTTGGCATTTCAAAAACTGGAACGGAGTTCTGATAGCACAGATTCCTCTCCCCATACAGTGATCAGATCCAGTTCCTGCCGTTCGGTCCATGCTGGAGCTCTTTTGCGATTCTGGGACTCCATCATGGTCACTTCTGCTGATGAGCTCTGCATGGTCACCTGCAGCTTGCCACGCTGGCCAAACAGGAAATGAGATTCAAAAGTTCGCGGTTCTTTTCCTGTCTACCTGGCCAGTGCATCTGAGTTGAGAGTGCTGTCCAGAGCGGTCAAAATGGAACACTCTGGGATAGCTCCCGGAGGCCAATACCATCGAATTGTGTCCACAGTACCTCAAATTCGAGCCGGCAAGGCCAATTTAAGTGCTAATCCACTTGTCAGGGGTGGAGTAAGGAAATCAATTTTAAGAGCCCTTTAAGTCGAAATAAAGGGCTTCATCATGTGGACGGGTGCAGGTTTACATTGATTTAATGCTGCTAAATTTGACCTAAAGTCCTAGTATAGACCAGGGCTAAGAAACATTCCACTTCTGAAGAAGTACTGAGGTTTGTTTGTGAAAATAAACTCACAGTTTTCCAAACATTTTTATAGCTCTATGTATTCTTTTAATGTTGCCAGTTTCCATAGCTAGTAGGGAACGTAGCTTCTCAAAGTTAAAATTGATAAAAACATATCTGTGTTCAACAATGGTGCAAGAGAGACTTGCTGGACTTGCCACAATGTCAATAGAGCATGGAATAGCTGGAAAACTGGATCTAAAAGAACTAGTGACTGAATTTTCAAAACTTAAAGCAAGAAAAGTCATGTGTTAAGAGCACAGAGTGTTTTTTATTTGGGGTGTTTTGTAAATACAGGTTAAAGTTCATTGAAGAGTTTTCTTATTTCTTTCTGTATTGGATGTGGTGGTAATGGCAGTTAAAGCAGGACAGTGTAATGGATGATTTTGGATTTATAATCATAAAAATTATAATTAACATTTTTAATGCATTTTTATTTGAAATCGGGCTGAAATATCATCTAGCTGTTATGTACAAATCCATTCTGAAAATTTCATGTCTCTATTTTATCTGATCTCAGAAACATTGGTTGGACAGATGGACGGATGGACAAACCAAATAAATTAAGCCTCTGTTTAAAAAAAAAAAACGCTTAAAAACATTAAAAGGAAAAAAAGGGGCAAAATGTTTCCCAGTTTATCAAAAGCCTACACCTAGGTCTGCCCTGGAGGTTTGGGGGTGGGGGCGCCGATTGCATGGTTCGCGTAGGGCACCAGTTGCTGGCAGATAGTCTAGGACTGCCCCGTCTCTACTCCTACTTGAGATTCTTTTGTTTATGCAGCCAAGGATTTCCTTAGTCACAACTGGTGTCCAGTTTTGGCAACAGTGTCACACTGGAACTCATGTTATGCTGATTATCCACCACAACTCCCCAGTCTTTTTCAGAGTCACTGTAAGTCTTCTATTACACAACAGACTCTAAAGCTTCCTATCCCACAAGTTTGGTTACATTCTTTGTCCCTAAATGTATACATTTAGCCATATTAAAAACATATATTGTTTAACTGAGCCCAACTTATCAGGTGATCCAGATCACTATGTACCTGTGATCTATCCTCTTCATTATTTACCACTCCCTCAGTTTTGGTGTCACATGCAAACTTTATCAGTGATGATTCTGTCTTTTCTTCCAGGTCATTGACAAAAATGTTAAATAGTGTTGGGCAAAGAACTAATCCCTGCTCGATGATGATTCCTCATTTATGATTACATTTTCAGACTAATCAGTAAGCAAGTTTTTAATCCATTTAATGTGTGCCATGTACTCTCATTAAAGTATTTATGAAGTGAAATAGGAGCTATCCGTAAACCCATCTTGACTGGCTTGAATTATATTGCTTTCCTTTAATTCTTTATTAATCAAGTCCTGTATCAGCTGGTCCATTAACTTGCTTGGATAGATGTCAGACTGACAGGTCTATAAAACCAGGGTCATCCAGTTTACCCTTTTAAAATATTGACACAACATTAGCTTTCCTCCACTTTTTTAGAACTTTCCCAGTGTTCTAAGACTAACTGAAAAATCAACATTAATGTTCCAGTGAGCTCCGAAGTCAATTATTTTAAAACTTTAGGAGGGAAGTTATCTGAACCTGCTGAGCCTCAAATCCTCAAAACACCATGCTGTTTAATAGTTTCCTCAGATAATAATGGCATGGAAAGGGTGTTATCATCACCATCTGATATGACCACATGATCTGTTTTTTTCCTAAATACAGAACAGAAATATTTATTGAACTGCCTTTTGTGCATTATTATTGATAATTCTACAAATTTCATCTAGTAATGGACCAATACCATTGTTAGGATTCTTTATGTTCCTAATATACTTATAATAATTCCTTCTTATTGTTCTTAACTCTGCTGGCAACAGACTTCTCATTGTGTCCCTTTACTTCCCTTATCAATATTCTACAATTCCTAGCTTCAGATTTACACTACTATCTTCTTCACAAAACCTTTTTGATCATCTGAGACTGAGTGATTATGTACATAATGAAGTCCCATAGAAGCAGTAGCAGCAGCTGTTAGCATGCATGGAGAAGAGAAAAAGGTATGTCTCCAGAAGAGGCACCATTACTAAGAGGCTACAGCTGGACACAAGTTACCAGATCTAGCAGTTTCAATATAGCCTTATTGGCCATCTCCCAATGTTTAAAGACCTGACAGTGCTGCCAAAGCACATTTGGGACAGTGCATCTTTTCCCTAGGCTTCTCATTGGCAGGTTCACTTTATAGGACCTTTTTTTGGAGGGGGGGAGGGGAAGGAAGGAAGGAAGTAGCACATAGGGCAGCACTGTTTATCTTGTAATCTACAAAGGGATTCTGTTTTTTTGTATCTTTTTTTAATGAAAATGTTTCTTTACAAATAGTTAAATATCATTAACAGTGATATTAATAATACAAACAGAGACTTTTAAAATAAGATGGGAACAGAGATCCATACAAATGTAGCTCATAACCAGGCCTATTAAGAGAAATTTAGGACCCTGTTAAACCATGTTCACTGGAGATCCGCCCCCTCCCATTTCACTTTATTTACACAGACAATACATATGTTTGATGGGGTGGGGGTGGGGGGAGGTGGGAAACAGAGATTGGGGGCCTAGTAAAAATTGTTGCCCTATTTCCTTAGCCCTTATCATAACTCAATGTCAAACATCTTGACAATTTTTCCCTGCTTTTTTCATGACTCCAATTGCTCTCTGTTTTTTTTTTTTAAGGGAAATGACTAGCACACCACATTTTACATATTGAACTGATATTAATCCAATCACTAAATTAGTTTCCCCTCATCTTCACCACAGTGTGAAGGGAATAAGTGCTCATAGGCATTTGTCTGCACATTATCATGCACGGTCTAATATTTTAATATAACTACCTAGATCCAGGAACAGAGAAAGTATACTTAGTTTGTTAATATGAATGTTTCCAGGGATGGCAATTTGGGGTCAAGGTAGAGATCAAGAGGAGAATTGTGAATTCTGAGGAAGCACTGTTCTCTCTTAGGTAACTTTCTCAATTGCTGCTGTGCTTTGGGGTTGATTCTTGTAACACTGCCTGAGGAGGAGTGGCAAAAGCACAACAGTGGCAACCAATAGTCCTTTAGGAATTCCAAACATCACCATCATCAGCTAGGATATTCTGCAAGTTCTACTATATCTGACCATATCTCTCCTCCAGAAGGTCTCCTGTCCTGGACCTCCTTCTCAGCCACAACCCTCTCTCTTACTCCATTCACCCTCTTCACACTGGTCTATATTGCTCTGCAGTTGAGTCAGGGCTTACTAATACTCAGTTATGTTCCCCTATTTCTCATCTATACCACTATGTTATTGATGACATCATGTAGTCAGTGCTTTTGTACGCGTAGTGCTACTGTATAGTAGCTCTAGAACAAAATCTTGCTAGGGTCACTGCTGCCTTTGCTGTAGCTAGAACCCTCCTAAAAAGGTGCAGCACAAGACTAGTAACTTGATGCCAGGACATTTTCATCACCTTGGGGGTCACTCTTTGTCATGACCCACGGGTCTCCAACCAGGCCTGCAAGGTGCATGGGAGAAGCCACTCTTCAATCCTCCACCTGGCATCCAGCTAGTAATAGTTTATCTGAGACACACATAGCCAAGGCTCTGCCCCTGAGGTTGGATTGGCAAAGTTTGAGTGGCCAATTGGCCTGCTAGCCCTACTTATGCCAGCATCAGGAACAGGAAGTCATCTGAACAAGTTGGCTCTCTGGGCTGCACTCTTCCTGCTTCCCGGGCTAGATCTTTTGCTATTATGATCTGCTTTGACTCCTGGCATCTGACTTGGGGCTCCAGAGGTCAGGAGCTCCTGTCTCTGACCTCCCAGTATCCCAACCCAGACGACTCTTAACTCCTGTCTCATGCCTGTGGACTGTGGCTCCAACTTCTAAGTCTGCTCCCGCCATGACCCAGCTATGGCAGCTTGTTTGGACAGCAATACACCTGCAGGACCGAGCAGGAAGGTGGATCCAGAAGCATACTTGTGGCCACCAGAAGCTTTGGACTCACCTATATGAGCTGCCTGCTTCCAGGTGGATAATCAAGCATTGCAGGCCCAAGCTGTGCAGCTGATCAGGGAAAACCAGTGGTTTCAGGAGCAAGTGAGGCAGCTCAGTGCTGAGAACACTGTGCTGCAAACAGAGAATGGACGCCTGAACAGGGGCCTGTGATCCTCTTTTCCAAACAGTCCAATAGGAACCACTGATGATTCTGGGGTTTCATGAATGAATGTTGCCCTCTGTTTCTGATGCATCCCCAAAGCTAGGTCTCTGACCCAGCCAAGGGGCCTTAGTAATCAGTCTGCTGATAAGAGGTGCATTAGACTTGGCCTTCCCTCTGCTGGAAGACCATAGTCAAACTGGGGCACCTTTCTCCAACTGATGTCTCACACGAAGCTCAAATGGTCAAAGCCACCCTGAGGGCAGCCTGGAAGGGACAATGCACAGTCACAGCCTATGCAGCACACTTCCATTACCTCATAGTGCATATAGAGTGGAACAAAGAAGTGCAGTTTTACTAGTTTTTGTGATGCTTTCAGGAAGAAATCAAAGAAGAACTGGTCCACAGAGGGATACCTATGGGCCTAAATACCCTTGTGGACCTTACCATCCACATAGATAATCAGCTGTGAGAACAAAAGGAGGAGAAAAGAGGTTTTTTGCAGCCCCTGCCCACCACCTGTGTACTGTGACCTCAGATTGTGTATCATCCTCAATAACCCATGCAAGCAGATCTATATTGTCAAGGACTCACCCCTGAAGAAAAGGAATTGTGTCATCAGTACCACCTGTGCTTCTACTGTGGTAAACTTGCCCTTGCCATCTCAGTCTGTCCAGTACAAACACCAAGGAACTTGAAGAAAGAAGCCAGTCCAGGCATCCTGGAGGACTCCTGGATGAATTCTTCTCCAGCAGGCCCTCATTGATTTAGGAGAAGTGGACAATTTCACAGATGCAGCTACAGCTTGGGCCTTACAGATCCCCCTGCTATGAAAGGCCATGCCAGACATGATTTAAACTATTGATGGTTCCCTGCTGTCTTCAGAACCAGTTGTAGAGCAGCTGTCCTTCGAAAAGGGTGTTATTCAGGAACATGAAAATGATACAATTTGGTGTGATCCGTTTCCTGCATTTCCCCCTAATCCTTGGCATCTCCTGGCTGGCCCTTCATGACCCCACCCCCTCATTCATGGTGAGATCAGAAGGTCACTTTCCTGTCAGAATTCTGCCAACAGGATGGCCTGGAGCCAGTGAATGTTGTATCCAGACCCAAGAAGAAGGCTCAAGTAAGTGTTGTCACCTGCACTGAAATACCCATTGGGGAAAAACTATGGAACTCCCCTCCCACTCAAGTATTGCAACTGTGCTGATGTCTTTGAGAAGACAAACCGCTCCCCACATAAAACCTCTCCCCACACATCAGGACTATAACTGCCCCATAGAACTGCAGCTGCAGTGAAGATACTGTTTGGATGGATACACACAATGTCAGAGCCTGAACTGGCAGAGCTGGGAGAAAATCACCAAGAGAAACTGGCTCAGGGGCTCATCCTCAAGTTGACTTCACCAGCTGGCACCCTTATCTTTTTTATAAAATAAGGACAGCAGTCTTCACCTCTGTGTCAATTTCTGAGCCCTAAATCAGATAACAATCCAGAACCATTACCCACAACCCCAATCCCCCAGTTGAGGACTCACTGTTGTGTTTTGTTCAAGGAAATGTTCACCTCAGCTTCTATCTGTTTCTGCAATGAGCCGTTTGCCCCATGTTACTTGAAGACAGGAGCAAGAACTGGGGGAAGTTGGTCAAGACTCACACACACAGACATGGGGAACAGAAGATTTTCGGCAGAGCAGGGACCGAGTGTTGGACTCAACTACTTCCCCCACTTTCCCAGAGAGAGGATATCATCCCCTCTTGTGGCATAGCATCTGCTAGAGGCTCTTCCTTTATTTAGGGAAGTAGTGTAGCCTGGCCAAGGTCCTCGAAGCAGCAACTGGTAGGCAATATGCCGTCTGCCCCTTCCTCACAATAAGTGAGTGCCTGAATTACCTGCAGATGACAGATCACCCTCTTCATAAATCCAGAGAGTTGGGGACAAAAACTCTCCACAGTGAAGGGATCAAGTGATAAACTTTTAGGACCAAATTATAGCTACCTTGGTAGCACAGGTGTACTGGAGGGGACACAAGAGCCCAAGTGCCTCTGTCCCTAATTTGGCTGTTTGTACTCTGGCTGATTCAGAATGTTTCTGGGAACGGTTAGGAAGGCACTGTCTTGGCTCCACTCGGGTGCACAAGACACAATGCAGGGAGGGTTGCATTGGAGGACCATTTCTCAGGTCTAGCAGGTTCAGCTGGTAAGTGGTAGAACTGGGTGGGAAATGAGAACCCTACTCTGATGTAGCCAATCACCTGGTGGTGAGGGTGCTCACCTGGGATGTGGGAGATTCATGCTCATGTTCCCTGCTCTGCCTGCTTCAGATGCTAGCAGGGATGTAGGAGATGCACTTCTCAGGCAAGCAACCTCACCAGCAGGCTATTCTGGGATCTCTCTCTCTTTCTGATTTTGACCAGAAATTGCATCCTAGACCTGTCAAAATTTCACTGACACTTACACGTTAAAAAGTTACAATAGCTAAATCAATATATGCTAGAGTTAAATCATTTCTTTAAAAT
The DNA here is from genome assembly GCF_965140235.1 of Caretta caretta. NCBI lineage: Eukaryota > Metazoa > Chordata > Testudines > Cheloniidae > Caretta > Caretta caretta. The sequence continues at coordinate 31,940,759 of NC_134207.1, read as the reverse complement.
GAGGGGTTTTGCACCAGTTTAACTAAATCAATTTAAAAATAATTTTAATTAAGCTGGTGCACTTTTCTAGTATAGACAGTTTAGAGATTTACTGTCCCCAGCAGCTACTTTTAGGTAGTAGGTACCTTTATTTCCTTCCTCATATAATACTGCTACTCCTCTCAAAGCCTTAATTTGCCTCTTAACTAAAATATTTCCAATCTTGTCAGTTCCCTGCGTTTACACAATCAGACAGTAACTTTAATAGATTCATGGATTAAAGTCACATTATGATGATCTAGTCTGCACTGCTGTATATAACACAGGCTGAATAATCTCACCCAATAATTTCTGCATGAAGCCTATCATTTTTGTAGCATATCTTTTATAAAGTCATCCAGTACGGATTTAAAGATTTTGAGTGATAGAAAATCCATAATGCTCATAGGTAAATTATTCCAATGGTTAATTACCCTGGTTGTTAAAAATGTGGCCATTATTTCTAGTCTGAATTTGTCAAGCTTCCCACCATTGGATCTCATTGTGCTACTTGGTGCTAGATTAAAAGCCGCTCTGAAATCAGAAATCTCTTTCCCCTATGGTGGAATTTAGAGACTGATCAAGTCTCCTCTGAATCTTCTGTTGGATTAACTAAATATATTGGGCTGCTTTACTATTCCCTATTATTTATTATTCCCCTAGGAGCAGTGGCACAGGAGCCAGCAAACAGAGCTAAGAAAAGGGGAGTTTGAGTGGAGATTTGTTGGAGGGGAAGGGAGGCAAGGCCCTGTTCCTTAGGGGCAGTGAGTGAGTTCTTGAGAGGTTTTTTGGTGTTTTGTTTGCTTTTTGGTTTGTTTTCTGATTTTCAGTTTGCAGAGACTGGTAGGGGGAAGTGTGTCATGAGAGAAGTAGAGCCTTTTATCAGGGGGCAGAGGTTCCCTGAGGGGGTGGCCTATAAAGACAGCCAAATGCCAAGCCAGTCAATGCCATAGGAGCCAGCAAACAGAACTGAAAAGAGAGGAGTTTGCATGGGAGATTGTAAGATGTGTGTTTGAGAGACAGACAGAGACAGAGACAGAGAGAAACGAGCGTGGAAGGGAAGGCTATGACAGCTACAGAGACAGAAGTGGTAGTGATTCAAGGAATACAAGAGACAATGAAGATGACTGGATGTGGAATCTACAGGATGTATATTATCCTGGAGCAGGTACTTGAAAGGTGCTTCATTTCTGTGAAGTGCCACCTAGAAGATCTGTTGGAAGAGAAGATCTGAAGTTTGGAAATGCACGTAGGAAGCTATGGTTGAATTTCAAAGGGGATTTGAGTAGATGATTGAGGAAAGGGGAGAGGAGGCTGAAAGGAAAACCTCAAGACAGGGAGGGGGAGGGGTAATGTAATATCTCTTATTGGACCAACTTCTGTTGGGGAAAGAGACAAGCTTTCAACCTACAGAGAGCTCTTTCTCAGATCTGGGAAAGGTACTAGTTTCACAGATAAATACAAAATTGAACTGATAGCATGAAAAAACTCAAGCTGGAGTTGAGAACTGTGGGGGAAGACTGTGGGATGAGGAAAGTGGCCAATGGAAGCATGTGACTACAAGAACAAAGCAGAGGAAAAAAGACCTACTAGTGAAGGAGAAATAGAGCTGAGGAAAAAGTTTGCCAAGTTGGAAAACGAAGGGGTTCAGCAGGCAGTAACAAGGTAGGAGGGCAATGGAGCAGAGAAGAATGACTAGCCTACAAGACAAGAGGAAGAGTCAGTGGAAGTAATCAGAATTCAGAGCCTTAGGGGGGCAGAGGATGACTCACAGAAGATTGCGGGTGAGAACAAAAGACAGGAAGACTTGCAGTCAGAAAGATCAGAAGGAGGAAGGCTGGAGAACTGTGCCAACATCAGGAAGAGACAAGTCTACATCACTGGGGATTTCCTACTGAGAAGGACAGACTGGCCGGTCAGCAGAGCTGATCCAGAGGACAGAAGGATGTGCTGTCTTCCAGGAACTAAGATATGGGTTGTTGCCCTGAGGATGTAGAGGATCCTAATGGGAGCAGGAAAGAATCCACTGATTGTCCTTCATGTGAAAGCAAATGACATTGTTAAATTCTCACTGGAACACGTCAAGGAAGACTATGCCAGGCTGGGGAAGATGCTTAAAGAAATGGAAGCTCTGGTGATCTTCAGTGGGATTCTACCTGTTCCTTGAGTAGGAGAGCAAAAACGAGGCAAGATTATGATGATCAACAAATGGCTCAGGCAATTGTGCTATAAGGAGGGTTTTGGGATGTTCAACCACTGGGAGGCATTCACAAATAGAGGACTGTTTTCACAGAATGGACTTCTTCATCTGAGTAGGGAAGGAAACAGACTTCTGGTAAGGGGGTTGGGACAACTGATTACCAGAGCTTTAAACTAGGAATTCAGGCAAGACGGTTGGGAGATACTCATGTAATCTCCACACCCGATTCTAATATTTAGCAGGAGGAATATAAAATAAGAAGATACAGCAAAAGAGAGAGGAACAACAGAGAATAGGAGAATAGACATCAAGAAGAAAAACATTGATATAGGCCCTAACACTCAGGTAGGCAATACTGGCAGCAGAATGACTGTACCTAATCAGACAAGGCATCTGGGTAACGCCACCCTGAAGCTACTAAGATGTCTGGGAAACAAAATGGAGAAACTAGATGCAGAAAGTGAAACCAGATACTGTGGGGATAACAGAAACATGGTGGAATTGTAGTTTTGACTGGCATACGTTATTGAAAGGTATGTGCTGTTCAGGAAAGGCAGAAATAAAGGTGACGGTGGTGGAGTAACATTTGTATATTAATGATGAGATAGAGGGTAAACAAATTAGAAATGATGGAATGGATAAAATGGAATCTGTTTGGGTCAAAATCAATTTGGGGAAGAAAGATAACAGAAGCTCCACTGGGATAGTGCTTAGACTATGTTATAGATCCCCAGGATCCATTCTGGATATGGATAGAAACCTCTTTAATATTTTAGTGAAATAAATACTGCTAGGAATTGTCTGATTATGGGAGACTTTAATTTCCCAGATACAGATTGAAGGACAAGTGCTACTAATAAGCCCAGATTTTCCTGGATGTGCTAACTGACAGATTGTTTCACGAAATAGTCACCAAACCAACAAGGGGTGATGCCATTTTAGATTTAGTATTGGTGAGTAGCAAGGACTCATAGAAGAGGTGGTTGTAGAGAACAACCTTGGTTTGAATGATCATGAGCTAATTCAGTTTAAACTAAATGGAAGGATAAACAAAAATATGTCTGCAACTAGGGTCCTTGATTTTAAGAGCGCAAACTTTAAAAAATTAAGGGAATTAGTTGGGGAAGCTAGGCCAGCTAGGAGAGAAAGAGCCTGCCTTCTTCACAGTGCCTGTTGGGCTAGGTCAGAAACAGGGGCTATTGGAAGACAGACAGCGTGGGGCTGCTGGGGGGGGGGGGGTCAGACAGGGTCTTATAAGGGCAAGAGGGGGAGGACAGACTGGGGCAGGGGCTGACTGGGAAAGGAGGCTCAGGACCACAGAGTGAGGGAAGTGCAGGGCCACATGGGAATGGGGGAGGAGGTGCAAGGCCACATAGGGAGAGGGGGGGTGGCTGAGTGGGGGCACAGAGACACATGGGGATGGGGGAGATGTGCAAGGCCACATGGAGGTGGGGGGGAGTGGTTGTCTGAGTAGGGGTGGAGGCATACATAGAGAGGCGGTGGAAGGACACACGGGTACATGGACAGATGTGCCTGACTGAATGGGAGAGGCTAGGTGTCAGCCAGGATCTGCATGGAGGAAGCTCCCTAAAAATCCCTCCCCACCACCCTACCCCAAACATGTTCCATACTTTTCCCATCCATAGCCAACAACCCTCCAAGTTCACATCCAGGCTTCTTCCCAGCAATTACTTCCCTCTCCCTCAGGTCCTCCATTACCCCTGACTCCCCCAAGCCTTTGCACTGCTTCTGAGGGGTGTGGGATATACGGCTCTGTATTGTAGTTTAAATTAATTATTACTCTGAGTTCTGTATTAATATGCCTTGTAAGGTATCTATTTGTCAAAAAACATTTCCTGAATCTTTTTTGTTGTCTGTATTGTTACAGACGTACTTGCTGACAGGTATTTTGAAATAAATTGCCAAAAATAATTGAAACTGGTGTGATTATATTGTGTTATTTCAAAAAATAAAATATGCAGAATTTTGTAGAATTTGAAAATATTGTGCGCAAAATTTTTAATTTGTTGTTGCAGAATTTTTAAATTTTTGTTGCAGAATTCCCCCAGGAGTATAAGGTACATTCTGTGTATGATTGGCTATGGCTTATATAATCATAGGCCTGATTCTCCACTACTTTGCACTTTGTGTAGTCACTAGCACAAAAGCAAAATGAGAGCGGAACGTATGTTGAATGCAACAGATCAGAATTCTAGGGGTAGTATTTGACCACCACTTTGCACAGGATAAAATGACTAGACGAGGTTGCGAAGAATCAGGTACCTCACCCATGACTTAAGCATGAATCCGCTGCTATCACTGCACTGTAGCGTTAGAATGATCCACTTTTAGAAGGCCATCCTTTGGCTAGTTAAACTAAGATTCCTTTCTGCAGATTTTGGGACTGGCCAGGTTTAAATTTAAGATCCTTCTCATGGCATATTCTATTATTAAAATATAGCTATGGTGTCCTTTCCAACATTCCCTCTCAGTAATGACGGTTCTATTTTCCAAGGCTGCATGCGAAAATATCTGTTACATGTGCTTAGACTGCATGGTTTCTACACTATCTGCATGTGCTGTAACTCATGGCTTTGTAAAGTTATTTGGGATATATTAAGCAAGAATGGTATAAAATTAAACTACATTTTATCCTAAATCTCTTTTTAAAATCTTGATATTAGAGATACTTGGGGTTTGCAAATGAGTTTAGTGAGCATGAAACAGAGATCCATTTTGCTAGCTGTAGGTAGGTATAAAGGTAGGACACACACAAGTTTTTTAACACACTTGCTATTCCAATCATTTGTAACAATAATATATCTGTGCTCTGTATTTTAAAATGCAAGAATGCCTCCGATTTCTGCTGCAGGTAACCCAGAGAGTTTGGAAATCTATGAAAACAAGAAAATAGAATTCAATCTGGAAAAAATATCAACACTTTGGGGGGGGTGGGTAATGTATTATAAAGATATTGAACAGGAGGGAAAAAAAACTACTAATACTTGTTCTAGAGTAGGTAAGCTATAGTCCCTCTCTAAGAAGCTTTTCTATTATCGCACATGAGCTTGCCATTATTAGAAATACATAAAACTGAAGGGAGCTCAGAGAACAACAAAAGTGATCATAGGGCTAAAATAATTGATTCATGAAGGAACGTGAAAATAATCCAGTATGAACAGTTTAGATAATCAGTGACAATTGTAGGACATAAACACACCCGGAATAATTCTTCTTTATATAGGACATTTGAGCTCTTTAATTCTTTGTAGATTTGTAGGCAATTATTTGCTGGCAACTAGGAGAAGAGAAAAGTGTAGGCTGTTTATCAGGGAAAAGTTTCCTCCTGCTGTGAGGTGTTATATATTGATTTATTTTGGTTCACAACCATACAAAAATAAGCACCCAGCTGGAGGTAACTCTGTGGTTTCTTCCAAAACTTAAAACCCACATCTTCAAAATGTCAACAACCATAAAATTAACATTCCACACAAACATTTATCCATCGGTTATGCTCTCAAGGCACCCTGTACACCTCAATCTTTACTCCCATTGCTTTCAAAACCACAAGCATATACTAATTTTAAAAAGTTGTGGAACAGTATTCCCAAGATATCTGACAGAACCCCTTTCTTTGGCATGTTTAACAGTATTTCAGACTGGACAAAGTACTAGAAAATATATTGAAGGGATCAGTCTCACTTAGGGAGATACATACGAGAGCATCTAGTCTCTTTCCCAAGTTTAGCTGCTGAAGTTTATATAAATGTGGAGCCTTATTCATCGTTTAGTTATTTGTTGGTCATTTTACCTGCCAGGCAAATTCATCCAGCTTGTGCTTCCCTATCTGTAATGTTATCACAACAATCCTGTCTCCAGTCCAATACTCTAAAGCTTGGACTTGCTTACCACCTACTCCAGATTTTCTTTTAATCTTCTCCAAAAATTCACTGGCATCAATGCTTGGATATTGCATGTGGTTATATCTGCATGTGACTCTAAAGCTTGGACTTGCTTACCACCTACTCCAGATTTTCTTTTAATCCGCTCCAAAAATTCACTGGCATCAATGGTTGGATATTGCATGTGGTTATATCTGCATGTGAAAGCTGTGAAGCATTATTCCACACTGCAGGGCACGTAATACAGAAATTGAACATAAATAGCTGATAAAATTGTGAAAAATAGGCCCCTCAGCACTTGAAAATGATAAAATGAGAGACATTGATTGGAAGGGAAATATTGTCAGCATGATTACAGTGTCCTTTTTGAACCCACAGCACAGCACACATGCCTGGAGAAGGTGATGCCATCTTTTGAGAGCAAGAAGCACATCAAGTTAATGTAACAGAGTAACTCAGTGCCTAATAAAAAATAAAATAGGCTTTCACTGATGTTGAAACTGGGAGTGTGATCCAATTGTAATGAAAAAGTAAACACAGCTGCACAACTCTCCCAAATAATGTTGATTACGTGAATGGGTGTAGTAAACTTAGAAAGAAATTAAAATAATTATGTTACAATTAATTCCTCCTCTGATGCGTCTTTGTGCACAATTTGAAATTCTCCTTACACTTGTAGTGTCCTTCCTATTTATTTTCTTTCATTAACCCCCCTCCCCCACTACCAATGCTCAAACAGCTTTCAAATGTTAATAAATAAATACACAAATAAATAAATATTTTTAAAACAATCACACTTCATCAAGTTATTCCAAGTCAGATAAATTATTTCTCTTTTCACAGGTATGGTTCCTTCCCAACTTCAGCAAAGTCAATTTATAATTAGCACTCTTTTGTATAAGTGTGTTTTGTTCCATCCTCTAGTACCTTCTCTACTGTAAGTAATGCTATCAATTTCTTTTCCACACAAAATAAGTCTCTGTGATGGGGTTTACAGACTGAGCAAGAAAGGGTTAAGGAATGTCTCTGGGCTCAGTCAGCCCCACCCTGCCATACCTGTGGCAAATGCACCAACTAGAGGAGTGGTTAAAAGGCAGAGGAGCAGCTCATTTGGGGGCAGACCAGATCTGTTACTGGCAGCCTCAGGGGAGAGGCACTGAGGGAAGGCAGGGTCTCTTCCTAAACAACTATCCAAAGGCCCCTCCGTGGGGTAAGGGAGGGCCTTGCTGCAGAGACAGCCTGAGAGGGAAGCATTCCCCTCTCATCTGAATTCTGGACTTTTGATCCCTTTTATTTTTACTTGGGCTACCCTGGCAGGAGAAAGCCTTGGACTGAGCTGGCCTCCAGGAGGCTGGGCCATAGCATAGGAGGAGGCCGTTGCCACGCTGCTTCCAGGTGGTGACTTGTGATGAGCAAACAACCCTCATGCTGCCTTATCCCGGATGGTGACTCTAACATTATACTCCGTATTCTTTATGAAAATATGCTTGTGGTAGGAATATGACATAATGGAGGTATGCTTTATGCAAGATAACTCTTGTAAGGTATCAATTTACTGAATACAATTATCCTATTTGTATGCATGTATCATTTCTGTATCTGAAATTAGGAATATTGACTATGTAACTATATTTCATTTGTGTTACTTCAGATGATACCCCCCGCTAACACTTTAGGTTCAACAATGAAAAAGCCCAACAGTGCTGATGGCTGGCCCATCAGCAAGAGACAATGGACTGCAAAAGAGCTTAGTCTTCCTGTGGGTCAGCCTGTGAAGAATGGCTACAGGAGCCCTACAGAGGCATGTGACCATGTCACCTGATACTGTTCTTTTTCATGAGAAGCTGGGGGGGGAGGGGGGTCAAACTAGGAAACAAAGGACTCTCGCCTTATGCAAATCCTATTTAAGGGTGGGGAGTCAGGTAAGTCAGGTCATCAGTTCTTCCCTGCTACCCCACCCAAGATGACTGCTGGAAACAATTAAGACTGAACTGGGGGAAAGCACAGGCCAGATGCTCTTTCAGCCTGGGTTCAGTTAAGAAGATTATTAGAACCACATTTAGGGTGAGAAGTTGCATGTAACCAGTTTCTTTAGTGTATTAAGCTTAGTTTGCGTGCTCTGTTTTATTTTCTTAGTTATCTGCCTTGTTCCATCGGCTACCTCCTTAACCACTTAAAATACACTTGTTATGGTTAATAAATTTTATTTCTGGTTTACAATATAACCTAGTTTGTGATTTCTAACTGGGGGTGGGTGGGTGAGAAGTTGTGCATACCCTCCTCCACATTGAGGGAAGAGGCAAATTTCATATAATTTTGGGTTTGTACTCCAAGGGCGGGCTGGTGGGGGGGGGGGGGGGAGGGAGAGACATCTGCGTGCTGTGGCAAATGCCTTAAGATGAGCCTTCTCAGAGTGGATCTCTATCTCTCTGTGCAACTGGGTGTGGCCCTGCCTGTGTGCATGGATGGAAAGTGCTGGGGAGCCTAGCCCAGCAAGACCAGCTAAAAGGGGGCCCAGGCTGGCAGAATAGTCTGACTCAGCGGCATTCCAGCCCACCAGGTGACATCCCAGGGGTTCCAGCCTGTCACTGTGACCTTAGGATGATTGCAAGGAGGTAGTAGGAAATGGCCAAGGGAAGGCAGCCTTAAGCATCTCTGGCTGTCAGAGCACTGATAGCCCTCAAAGAACCCTGGGTAGAGCCTGGTGGAGTGAGAGGGCCTCAGCTCCTCTACCAACAACCCCCCTTCATGTCACTGGCCAAAGCCCTAGCCACTAGAGCTACCTACCAACCAACCCTGAGTGAGGGCTGTCAGTCTCCAGACTATTTGGGTAATCTGCAGCCATTTTAAGGATATTTTAATATTATTTATATTCAGCAATGTATGAAATTTTTAAACTATAAACCTAAGGTGGAAACAGCTGTTGTACACAAAGTTCTTATTCCTGTAGCATTTCCTATCCAAAATGGAATAAGTGTGGTTCCTTATTGGCAAGATTAGTAGCTTCAGCCCCTCCTGGCCACTTGCAGGGGCTATTGGCAACACTGGAGCCGTGGAAAACATGGATTACATGGTTCCTTCCAAGACAGTACAGTGCTCTTAGCTAACCTATGCAAGGGTGACATGAGACCCTTTCACAGTATGCAGACAATATGCTGGCACTGCTGCACAGATGCTCTGTTCTCTCCCCACCACCACCACCCAGCCCCAATGTGAGGCTTAAATGGTGCAGATGTCCTGGCACTGGTTCTTTGCATCCTGGGTGATTTCCACATACAGAAATCATATATTGATGATATTATGATTCATATTAATTGCCTGTATAGCATCTGTAATCTTTCTCCAAATATGGTGAATTTTAGTGGAATTTAGATGGCCAGAATACTGTTGAATTTCACTTCATTGTATATCTTTAAATGGCATACAACTCTTGTGGGTTTCTTGGCAGGCCTTTCTTCTCCTTTCCCCTATCTCAAACACAAGTTTTAGCTAAGACTTTATTCTCTCCACATGTCCTCACTTTCCTTTATTGTTCAGTAGCTAGCCAGCATATGTTATCTCCAAAGCATTTTTCTTTCTGAATAAATAAAAATCCTATTATCTAGATGAGAGGATAGAAATTTAGATCATTTAGCTTCAATCACTACCAGCTTCAGAAGCAATGAACTGCTTGAACTAAGACACTTCAAAGAGTTAAAATATTAACTTTATGAAAACTCTGAGTTTCTAGACTCTCAAATTAGTTTGCTGAAGTGTAACTCCGAGAAGGGTGCTAAGGGTGGAGCTAATGGGATAATTTGTGAATAATATCAATATTGCAAATGTTGATTTTTTTCCATGCGGGTAAGTATTTGCAAATAGAGGCTTTATTTCTGAGTTCACTCTAGCTAGAGTTTTGTGAAAATGCATTACTATTTAAATAAGAGTTCTTTTACTTCCCATACCTACTCTTCTTAGGAACTCCAGAGGCTCATGAAAAGAGAGTGATTAGTTATCAGTGGCTCAACCATGCCTTTTTTCAGTATTGCTGCACCCTTAACACATATACAAATTTACTTCTTTTGAAACCTATCAGCTAGTTACCTCAAAATACTGGGCACTAGACTGCTCTATCAACATACTCACAACAGAGATTGTGTCTTATCCTGCAATCCTTGGGCCTTATTACATCTTGCAAGGTCATTTACACCAGTACAAAGCAAGTCTAAAATACTGCCATATCAATTCACCAATCACGCTCACATTTTCCAAGCACTGTGCATAGGTGTAAATGAAATGGAGTCACTTGCATTATTTACATCTGTTCTTGGAAATGTAGTGCTTGAAACATGTTACCACTTGTGTGTGAGTTGTGTTCTGATGTAGCAGTATTTTACACTTACTTTGGACAGGTGCAAACGACAGCGTGTGGTGCAAGGCCATGGAAAATCAGGCTTCTTGACTTTTGAGAATTTTATCTGGGAGGAATGCAAGGTCAGGTCTAGAATGGTACACTGTGATGGACCTTCCCTCCCCCGGCCTCTTTTAAATGGGTTGCAGGTGGGTGTGGTCCTGCAAAGAAATGCTGGAGGACTGGAACAAAAGGTGTGTTTTCTTGATGGGTGGGTTGAGTGGTCACCAGCTGTGAGGAGAGACAGGAACTGGTGTGTTAGGGCTCTGTCTGCATTAAAAATTAACTTTCTCTTACCCATTTGACAATGTTTCACTACAGCCTAGTAGATAGTCACATACTTTTCGATAGGCTTAGCTTTAGGGGTGTTGATTAATCACCGTTAACTCATGCAGTTAACTCAAAACAATTAATTGCAATTAATCAGTTTTAATTGCACTGTTAAACAAGAGAATACCAATTGAAATTTATTAAATATTTTGGATGTTTTTCTACATTTTCATATATATTGTGTTCTGTGTTGTGAATGAGATCAGTGTATATTATTTTTATTACAATATTTGCACTGTGAAATGATCAAAGAAATAGTATTTTTCTGTTCACCTCATAAGTACTGTAGTGTAATCTTTGTCATAAAAGTGCAATTTACATATGTAGAATTTTTTGTTACATAGCTGCACTCAAAAACAAAACAATGTAAAACTTCAGAGCCTACATGTCCACTCAGTCCTACTTCCTGTTCAGCCAATCGCTAAGACAAACAAGATTGTTTACTTTTGGAGGAGATAATGATGCCCCTTTCTTGTTTACAATGTCACAAGAAAGTGAGAAGAAATGTTTGCATAGCACTGTTGTAGCCGGCGTTGCAAGATATTGATGTGCCAGATGCGCTAAAAATTGATATGTCCCTTCATGCTTCAACCACCATTGCAGGGGACATGCATCCATGCTGATGACGGAGTCTGCTCAATAACAATCCAAAGCAGTGTGGATCGACGCATGTTCATTTTCTTCAGGTTCTATAGTTTCTGCATTGGAGTTTTGCTCTTTTAAGACTTCTGAAAACATGCTTCACACCTCATCCCTCAGATTTTGGAAGGCACTTCAGATTCTTAAACCTTAGGTCAAATGCTGTAGTTATCTTTAGAAATCTCACATTGGTACCTTTTTTGTGTTTTGTCAAATCTGCAGTGAAAGTGTTCTTAAAATGAACAACGTGTGCTGGGTCATCATCCAAGACTGCTATAACATGAGATATATTGCAGAATGCGGGTAAAACAGAGCCAGGGGATGGACACAATTCTCCCCCATGGAGTTCAGTCACAAATTTAATTCACACATTATTTTTAAATGAGTTTTATCAGCATGGAAGCATGTCCTTTGGAACAGTGGCTGTCGCATGAAGAGGCATACGAATGGTTAGCCTATCTGGCACATAAATACCATGCAATGCCAGCTACAAAAGTGCCATGTGAATCCCTGTTCTCACTTTCTGGTGACATTGTAAACAAGGGGGCAGCATTATCTCCTGCAAAAGTAAACAAACTTGTTTGTGTAAGCAATTGGCTGAATGAGAAGTAGGGCTGAGTGGACTTGTAGGCTCTAAAATTGTATTATTTTTGAATGCAGTTATTTTTTGTACATAATTCTACATACGTAAGTTCAACTTGCATGATAAAGAGATTGAACTACAGTACCTTTGTTAGATTAATTGAAAAATACTATTTCTTTTGTATTTTTACAGTGCAAATACTTGTAATCAAAATAAATATCAAGTGAGCACTGTATACTTTGTATTTTGTGTTGTAATTGAAACCAATAGATTTGAAAATGTAAAAAAATCCAAAAATAATTAAATCAATGGTATTCTATTATTGTTTAACAGTGTGATTAATCACAATTTTTTTAAGTAGGCCTGTCAAGCGATTATCTTATATAACCAGTTTCTTTTAATGTGAGACTACAGATACTTGAACATGAGTGCTTAAAACTAGCTTTCAAGGAAAGGGGAAAATGTTAATGAAAAGTCATTTACTGGGGGAAAACCAACTACTCTTCCTATTAAAATACATGCTTCAGCAGATTGGATTTTCAATTTTATCTGAGACTACTATATATTTTGCTGAGCTAACTTGTGTGTAACAAAAAAAGTTCAATGTTCAACCTTATTGTCACTTGTTTCCATGGAAACTATAACTGTTAAGTTCAACAATTTGGAGAGAAGCCAGCCTTTGTATTCCATATAAGGTGAGAATGGAATGGTCAAAATCTTCTGTTTTGTCAAAATGCACATATAAATACACTTTGAGCATGCACAGAAAGGGCTTCTGAATCTAGCATGATCAAGTCCAAGAGTAAAAATCTGAAGCTATTTTAACAGCAATTAGCAAAACATTTTAAATCAAGTTGTAACTGAGGGGTCTGGAGCCAGGTTCATAATTCATGGGACTTGGCAAAAAAACTTCCCTGAGGACTTGACCAAAACTTGATACACTTAGTGAAGGTGTTATGTAAAAAGACTATGAGTTAGGTTTAAGTCTTTAAAAGGCAGCCATTAATCATTGTTAAGGGTTTTCTCTTCCTCAGTGGACAATCTCCTAGAAGGGGGATATGAAAATTTTACTTATCCCTATTGTCTCTGTCTTCAGAAAACTATTTGGGAAAACCAGGAAGGCCAATTAATTATCATGTCAAAGGAGGGGGAAAAAAGAGGAATTTCTATCTTGCATACAAATTATACTGAGAGACTGGTCAGAGTAAGAGTATTGTTTACAATAGATGTAAGTTATTGACTGCTGTTTTTCTCTGGAAGAAAGAAGAGAACACCTTAGCTAGTTTAGCTTATGAAAAAAAATACAAGTTCATATATAAGGAAACTTTTTTGTTCCAGTTTTTCTTCTTTTAATAAACTTTGCTTTTGTGAAGATTATTGTTGAATGGGTAACTTCATGTATATATACTCAAAGTAGCAAAAACATTTGTAACCTTTAAGGTGCTGTCAGGTAAGCAGTTTCTAGAACCTACACCCACTCCCAGTTTTGGAGGAGAGGCATGGACAAAGATGACCTATTCCAGTGAGTTGTGGCTATCAGGGTGTGACAGCAAAATACATGGGGAGAAACCGAAACACAAAGAAGGAGACAAGCTGGTAGTGGTCTGTCAAACAATCCTGTGATGTCCTCCAATAAATCTTTTAAATCTTTTAAAGCTAGTGAAGTAAACTCTCAGGTATAGCTAGGTTAAAAGCAGAGAGGTTAGAATGACAGAAAGCAATACCCAACAGAAACTGGAATTAGCCAGATTTGAGGCTGAGGAAAGACAAAAGGAACATGAAAGATGGGTAGCACTCAGACAGATGGATATTGATGCACAAGTGGCCAAAGAAAAAGAAATGGAGGCTGCCCTCAGGAGAGCTATGGAGGCAAAGGAAAAGGAAATGGAGGAGCGGGAAAAAGAGAGGAAGCATGCTGAGGAGGAGAAGGAAAAAGAGAGGAAGCATGAACTGGGATGGAGAAGGCAAGGGCTGAGCGAAATCTACTGGATAACGCTAAAAATCCTTCCCCAACAATCCACAAATGGGAGTGACTATGTCCACAGTATGATGAATCCAGTGATATTGCTGAATATTTTCTCACCTTTGAGAGACTGTGCACTCTCCATAAAATTCCTGAAGCTCACAAGATGACCACATTCATCGCAAAATTGACTGGAAGAGCTCTGGACATATTCAATAAGATGCCTATTAATGAGGCTTCTGACTATAATAAATTCAAGGATTTGGTTTTAAAGCAAAATCAAGTTACACCTGAAACTTACAGAGTAAAATTTAGAGCCCTTAAGAGAGGGCCTGAACTAAGTAATCTGGTTTATGTAAACCAGATGACAGATCTGTTTGATAAATGGCTCAACGGACAGGCTGTAACTAGCTTTGGAGGAATGCGGGATTTGATGATACAGGAGCAATTCCTGAATATGTCCAAGGATGATATAAAACAGTGTTTGCGGGATAAGAAAATGGACTCAGCAGGAACCTTGACATGGTGGTAGGGGTGGGATACATTTGGTTACACTCAGACAACTGCTCAGAGTTATACAACGTACCAACATTGTTATATACTGGACTTTCAAGAGGATACAATTTCTGCTGTTCTTCCATCGCTTTTTTGACTTGGAGCTGAAGCCTGTCAGTTTTTTGTTTCATCTGGGGGACCCTCTCCTTAGCAGCCAGCCTTTCCTTCTGTCTCTCAGAAGCTTCTTTTTCCAGCTGGGCCAAAGCTTGCTTCTCTCTCATTCTAATTTCTACCAGTTTTTGTTCATGTTCCAACTGCAGGCCGTCTCTCAGGGCTTGCAGTTTCATTTCTTCTGCAATGAAAGGACCAAGCCCCAGACCCAGGTCAATATACAAATCAGATCTTACCCACAAATCACGGTGTTGCCAATCCTTTAGAATCTAAAATCCAAAGGCTTATTCATAAAAGGAAAAAAGATATAGATGAGAGCTAGAATTGGTTAAATGGACTCAATTACATACAGTAATGGCAAAGTTCTTGGTTCAGGCTTGCAGCAGTGATAGAATAAACTGCAGGTTCAAATCAAGTCTCTGGAGTACACCCACAGCTGGGATGGGTCTTTCAGTCCTTGGTTCAAAGCTTCAGTGTAGCAAAGTCCCTCCAGAGGTATGAAGCAGGACTGAAGACCCACCCCAGCTGTGGATGTACCCCAGAGACTTGATTTGAATCTGCAGTTTATTCTATCACTGCTGCAAGCCTGAACTGCGGAGCTCTCCTGGATACCACCACGGGCAAAGGAGCAGAACGTGGGGCCGCCAGGCAGCCCCACACCAGCAGCTCCTCTGGCGCAGCTGCTGTACAGCCCCCCAACCCTGTCCTCTGGCGGGGCTGCTGTACAGACCCCAGGCAGGAGAACTCAGGAGACTCAGCTGCAGGGAAGGGTTGGGAATGGATTCCTCCTCTGTCTTTCCGGTATTCTGTACCAGCTATAAATATCTTACTGGTATGGTGTACAGGACCATACCACCCTGTTCCTAGGACATTGATGCCACTTTGGTGATTAATGAAGGGGTGTTGATGCTGTCTTTTCCCTTGCACAGATGACTGTCCCCTCCCTCATATGGCTGCCCTAGGGGCTATGCTGGGAATTGTGGAGGAAGCAGGCAGAGTTGATTAGGTAAACAGTTGCTTTCCTTGCTCCCACAGCTGCATAAGCCTCCTGCAGTGAGGGTAGAGATCTGACAGCTTCTGATCTCTTCTTGTCCTCTGCTCTTCTCTCATGCTCCCTGTTGCTTCACACATTCCTCCTCCCCACTTGCAAACTAATCAATATGCAACTATAACTCTAATAGGCCCCATGGACTTGTTCACCCCAATCCTCCTAGGGCAGGACTTACATTGATGCCTGAATGCACTAGTGTCAAGATGAGAAAAATTCCAGTACTGATATCAGAGCATTGGCTCATCAGCATCTGGTGCTGCCATGGCATTACTAGAACTCCAGCATTTCAGGTACCCCCAATATTCATATAGGTCAAATAGAGAAAATATATTAATTCTAGCAAAGGACCGACAAATTCTCCTATGTTTGCCAGTGACAGAAATACATAACACTGTATTGCTTCATTTCTGTTTTATTTTTCTCCATTTTCTATAGATTTTGCAAGGGATTTTTTTTTTTTTGGTGGATTAAGGATGAGGGGCTAAAAATGTAATGTTTTATTCTTTTGTGGGTCTGCATCCCATATGAGCGACTTACTGGGTTCTCTGTAGGGCTTCAGAAAAATGATGGGTAGGACTACATTTTGTAACACAGATTCTCCTGCTGCTGGAAAGGCAAAACTGTTCTGAAGGATGCAGTGACTTCTGTTCTGGTTCATTGAAGATTACTGCTACAGAAAGCTACAAACAGCATTTAAACAAAGGATGCAGAGGTATGTACCCCAAGTAGGGCCATACCAAATTCATGGCCACAAAAAATGTGTCAGGGACCGTGAAATCTGGTCTTCCCTCTGAAATCTGCTAGCAGGGGCAGGGCTGGGGGCACCCCAGCTGGGGCTCCTACCATGCACCAGGCTCCAGCTGCTAATCCTGCTGGGGCTGCGAAGGGATGGGACTCCCTCTTTTCCTGTAGGGGCAGCTCCTGTGGCCATGTCGGACCCACCTCTATGAACCTTCTCCAGGGGCAGGAAGCTCTGTAAACCCGCCCCAATTTCTGCCCAATGCCCCCCAGCTATGGGGAGCAGCTGTGGAGCTTCCTGAAGCCAGGGGGAAGGTTCCCCAGAGGTGGGTCTGACCCAGCCCTGGAAGCATCCCCTGCAGGAGAAGAGAAAGTCCTGTTCCTTCTCAACCTGGCCAGGACTAGCAGCTGGAGCCCAGTGCATGCTAGGAGCCCCTGGCTGGGGCACCTCCAGCCAATGGCACCAGAACTGCGGGCGGGGGCCACACCCCCACTTTTTAATATGGGCATAGTTTGAGGGTGCACCATTATCGGCTCCTCCACAATGAAGAGCAGGCCCTGGTGGTGCGGCTCTACACGTGCCTGAGGCTTACAGGTTGGGAGGGCGCTACACTGTCCCCTGCTCCCTCAAACTATGCCCATATTAAAAAGTGGGGGGCATGGCCCCCAGCCTCACTGGTTCCAGCGCTGGTGGTCCCCCCCCCTACTGAAAAGGTTCCAGCGCCCCTGCCCCCAGCCCTGCCCCTTGCTGGCTCTGGGCCCAGCATTCAGGGGTTAAAAAGGACTTCTGCTGGCTGTATGCATGGGGGGGAGGCATAGCACCCCCTGACCACAGGGCCCTGGGTGGTCACCCACTCATAAGGCTGTCCCTGCCCCCCTTAAAAAAGTGCTAACCCCCCACATACCATGTGACCCTCACCCATGCAATCACTGCCCGCTGGTCTCCGGCTGCCCAGCTCTGAAATCAATACCTTCGCCAGCAGAACAGCAGACATAAAAGTGGCAACACTGCAACCCCCCACTACAATAGTCTTACAACCCTGCTCTCCCAACCCTCTTTTGGGTTGTGACCCCCACGGTTAGAACACCATGAAATTTCAGGTGTAAATATCTGAAACTCTGAAAATGATGATTTTTAAAAGCCTATGATGGTGAAATTGACCAAAATGGACTGTGAACTTGGTAGGGCCCTAAACATAAGGTACTACCCAAGTCTTTCCTACGTGTGGCAATATTCTTGCAGTTCCCATTTCAATGCATGTGAACTATCAGGAAATAGAGAGTAAAAGTGATTGTGAACCCAGAACTCTACGAAAAACATACAGGGAAAAAAAATCAGTGGAGAAAACTATTGACTCCTGCCAACACTTATTCTTCTGTCTGAGTTGCAAACTGAGTTTTTGGAGCATACGATTCAGTCACCTGCAGAGTTTGGATAGCTCTATTCCTTCTATTTAAACACGTGCCTACAAAGTTTCTCGGGAGTTTTGATGATGTTTCAGATGTTCTTGTACACACGCTATTTTTTTTTTTCCTAAAATTGACTGCTCCTGCTTGATGTTGATTCTCTTGGGGAATCTACTGACACTCTTAAGTCCATCCTAAGTGAAGTGTGTTTGGTAAGACAGACGTTAGCTGGTAGCAGCTTTGGCAGAGGATGGTTAGTCTCGGTAAAGTTTCTGTTAAGATCTATTAGGATCTTTTTGACTGACAAGAAATACTGGACGAGTGTATTGTGTAAAGTGAAGCCACGTTGCCAACAGAGCTGCTAAGTTAATGCCAACCAATCTGAGCAGATTTCAGAGTAGCAGCCGTATTAGTCTGTATTCGCAAAAAGAAAAGGAGGACTTGTGGCACCTTAGAGACTAACAAATTTATCTGAGCATAAGCTTTCGTGAGCTACAGCTCACGTCATCAGATGCATTCAGTGGAAAATACAGTGGGGAGATTTATATACATAGAGAACATGAAACAATGGGTGTTACCATACACACTGTAATGAGAGTGATCACTTAAAGTGAGCTATTACCAGCAGGAGAGCGGGGGTGGGGGTGGGGGTGGGGCTTTTGTAGTGATAATCAAGGTGGGCCATTTCCAGCCGTTGCCAAGAACATCTGAGGAACAGTGGGGGTTGGAGGGGGGAATAAACATGGGGAAATAGTTTTACTTTGTGTAATGACCCATCCACTCCCAGTCTCTGTTCAAGACTAAGTTAATTGTATCCAGTTTGCAAATTAATTTCAATTCAGCAGTCTCTCATTGGAGTCTGTTTTTGAAGTTTTTTTGTTGAAGAATTGCAACTTTTAGGTCTGTAATCGAGTGACCAGAGAGATTGAAGTGTTCTCCAACTGGTTTTTGAATGTTATAATTCTTTACATCTGATTTGTGTCTATTTATTCTTTTATGTAGAGACTGTCCAGTTTGACCAATGTACATGGCAGAGGGGCATTGCTGGCACATGGTGGCATATATCACATTGGTAGATGTGCAGGTGAACGAGCCTCTGATAATGTGGCTGATGTGATTAGGCCCTATGATGGTGTCCCCTGAATAGATATGTGGACACAGTTGGGAACAGGCTTTGTTGCAAGGATAGGTTACTGGGTTAGTGGTTTTGTTGTGTGGTGTGTGGTTGCTGGTGAGTATTTGCTTCAGGTTGGGGGGCTG
This sequence comes from Caretta caretta, assembly GCF_965140235.1. Classification (NCBI taxonomy): domain Eukaryota; kingdom Metazoa; phylum Chordata; order Testudines; family Cheloniidae; genus Caretta; species Caretta caretta. The sequence goes on along the minus strand of NC_134207.1, from coordinate 31,921,612 downwards.
TCTGTAAGCAAGGACTGGCCTGTCTCCCAAGATCTGTGAGAGTGATGGGTCGTCCTTCAGGATACGTTGTAGATCCTTGACGATGCATTGGAGAGGTTTTAGTTGGGGTCTGAAGATGATGGCTAGTGGGCTTCTGTTATTTTCTTTGTTGGGCCTGTCCTGTAGTAGGTGACTTCTGGAGCCCAGAAAAGCCCAGGCATCAGTGGGGAAAGATATGTAATGCATATTCACTATTCCGGGGGAGCCCTCCTAGCTACAATGTCAACAAACCAGCATAAGGACTATTGCATTGCTGCTGTGTGTGTTTTACTCTCAGAGGATATAGATGGTTGAATAGTGTAGGAACAGTGCTTGAGAACGTTTGTTCACCTAGCAATTTAGAGAATGGCTGTTTATACAAATATTTATATTGGCAGGTATTTTTGTGTGAAAAAGAATGACTCCTATTTGCTTTTCATCAATTTTTGCTCATTATTCTCCCTTTTCAAAGGGGGATAGCTATCTACTCAGGGACCAAAACCTCTAATGGATTTAGGCACACCTGCCAACCTATTTGATCACAAAAGGATGGGGGGATGTTGGATGTATGTAAACTGAATTAGGACTTGTCTAGACTAGGGATTTGTACCAGTTTACACCAGCTATATAGCTGCACCATCGCAACCCCTAGCATGGAGCTTACCCTGGAGTTGAAACAGGGATAAACGTCATGGATACAAATAGTATCTTTACCTGTTTACACAAAGGGCAGCCAGGTTCGGCGATACCAGTCTATCCCTAGCCTTGACAAGATTAGGAAAGGACTCACCATGCATTTTCCATGCTATTGGAACCCCCACACCAAGGATGGTGGCAGGAACCTGCTGATTCTATCTCCCAATTAAGGGTTTTGTCCAGAAAAAGACAGCATGCATTTATCTCTTGCCTCTTCTACACACACATTTCCTCTGAAATAATGTCCTGCCTCCCCATAAAACGATCTGCTGTCCCTAACACAGACCCTCCATGAATTATTCTGCCTCCCCAGCCCACAGGCTCCGTCACTAATGGCGGCTGGGGGCTGGTGTAACACTCAGGTGACACTGCCACTCCCTACCGTACTACTCTGCTTTGTGCCTCTTTCTCAGCTGCTGCACTCCCTTGCTCATTTACCAACGCTGGGTGAGGCTGGGAGGCAGGGGTAGCTATGAGCCTCCTACTTCTAGCAGGCGTGGAGAGAAAGGAGTTTCTTCACCATCCCAGTTCAAGGGTGGTGATTGTGGCATTGGGAGCCTGAGAGGAGGTGCTGGGGGAGTGGGAATAAGGTGGTTGAGTACTCCTTGGCCTTTAAGAGGTGGGGCGCAAGAGGCTCTGCCCATTCCATACCTTGAGAGAGGAAGAAGTCCCTCAATCTGTGGAGCAACTCTGATTGGATACCTTCCCTCAGGGGTGGAGGAGTGGGGAAGGCAGCCAATCGAAAGTGTTTTCCCCACTGATCCCTAGGCAGGTCAGAAAACCCACAAGACCTGTAATGTTGGCAGCCCTGGATTTAAGTGACCAAATGCAAACCAGAAAAAATGAATAGTGGAGGAATGTGCCATGCGTGGAAATGCGTTTAGTTAATACTCCCATATATCAAAAACCTTTGTGGGAAACAGGATCAGTTTGCAAATAGAAAAAATAACCAAATTCAACAGATTAGTTAGCTACCCTGAATAATTAGACTAACTCTAGTTGAGAACTTAAATCTCCAAAGTTGTTAATTTTGCATCTCTCACCAGTATGGACAAAAAGATATCCAGTAATATATATTCAATACTTTATTTATTTAAAGTAAATGGCACTGCATCCAACCCTATTAGAACTTCATCTTTTAATGTTCATTCTTTTGCTGCAGATCTGATTGAGGATAGCTCTCTCTTACAAGGCTCAAACCAGTTAAATGATTATTTTACTGGTTTCTTTTTTGGTCCAAGAACAGACACAAACCAAGAAAACAAGAAAAAGTAGGAAAAACTAAGATACTTGAGATCTAACTCACCTTCTCCATAGCTCTACCTCTGTGAGTTTTTCCCTGCCTTTTTTTCCCTGTGATTTTGTCTATTCCAGTTGTGGATGACTGAAGTAATGGTACTTCTACCAGTTCCCCTGGGAGATTACTGCACAAATTAAGAGATCTCATTGTTACAAAATATAGCATAGTATTCAGCCTAATTGCTTATATTACTCTTATTTGTATCTCCCAATGTCACACATGCCTCTCTCTCATCTTATTCCATTCAAGTAATGGTAGATAGTGGTCATACCCCCACAGTCATCATTTAGGAAAGCTCCATATATCATTCTGTAATATGTCACTCTCTTTACACAAGAGGGGTATAGGGATTCATTTATGATTTTCTCCTGTTCTTTGAATTCCTTCCTCATTTATTGATATCTTCTTTGATATCAAGATATCAAAACTCTGCACTTAATTAAGTTTATTTCAGCAGTACACTATAGAGGTTTATTGCATCTCTATATCTTTATGCACTACCTCAAATCAAATTGTTTTTGTTTTTTTCACATTATCTGATCACAAGCTCCTATTTAACCTGTGATTCACAGAGAAGATGATTTCTTACTGAAAGTGATCCTCTGATCCCACTGAGAGTTACCAAAAGCAACTACAGCATTTGCTCAAGAAACTCCCTGAAAAAGCACAAGATCAAATCCGCACAGACACACCCCTGGAACCCAGACCTGGGATATTCTATCTACTACCCAAGATCCATAAACCTGGAAATCCTGGGCACCCCATCATCTCAGGCATTGGCACCCTGACAGCAGGATTGTCTGGCTATGTAGACTCCCTCCTCAGGCCCTACGCTACCAGCACTCCCAGCTACCTCCGAGACACCACTGACTTCCTGAGGAAACTACAATCCATCGGTGATCTTCCTGATAACACCATCCTGGCCACTATGGATGTAGAAGCCCTCTACACCAACATTCCACACACAGATGGACTACAAGCCGCCAGGAACAGTATCCCCGATAATGTCACGGCAAACCTGGTGGCTGAACTTTGTCCTCACCCATAACAATTTCACATTTGGGGACAATGTATACCTTCAAGTCAGCGGCACTGCTTGGGTACCCGCATGGCCCCACAGTATGCCAACATTTTTATGGCTGACTTAGAACAACGCTTCCTCAGCTCTCGTCCCCTAACGCCCCTACTCTACTTGCGCTATATTGATAACATCTTCATCATCTGGACCCATGGAAAAGAAGCCCTTGAGGAATTCCACCATGATTTCAACAATTTCCATCCCACCATCAACCTCAGCTTGGTCCAGTCCACACAAGAGATCCACTTCCTGGACACTACAGTGCTAATAAACAATGGTCACATAAACACCACCCTATACCGGAAACCTACTGACCGCTATTCCTACCTACATGCCTCCAGCTTTCACCCTGACCACACCACACGATCCATCGTCTACAGCCAAGCTCTGCGATACAACCGCATTTGCTCCAACCCCTCAGACAGAGACAGACACCTACAAGATCTCTATCAAGCATTCTTACAACTACAATACCCACCTGCGGAAGTGAAGAAACAGATTGATAGAGCCAGAAGAGTTCCCAGAAGTCACCTACTACAGGACAGGCTTAACAAAGAAAATAACAGAATGCCACTAGCCATCGCCTTCAGCCCCCAATTAAAACCCCTCCAATGCATTATTAAGGATCTACAACCTATCCTGAAGGATGACCCAACACTCTCACAAATCTTGGGAGACAGGCCAGTCCTTGCCTACAGACAGCCCCCGAACCTGAAGCAAATACTCACCAGCAACCACATACCACACAACAGAACCACTAACCCAGGAACCTATCCTTGCAACAAAGCCCGTTGCCAACTGTGCCCACATATCTATTCAGGGGACACCATCACAGGGCCTAATAACATCAGCCACACTATCAGAGGCTCATTCACCTGCACATCCACCAATGTGATATATGCCATCATATGCCAGCAATGCCCCTCTGCCATGTACATTGGTCAAACTGGACAGTCTCTACGTAAAAGAGTAAATGGACACAAATCAGATGTAAAGAATTATAACATTCATAAACCAGTCGGAGAACACTTCAATCTCTCTGGTCACGTGATTACAGACATGAAAGTCACTATTTTACAACAAAAAAACTTCAAATCCAGACTCCAGCGAGAAACTGCTGAATTGGAATTCATTTGCAAATTGGATACAATTAACTTAGGCTTGAATAGAGACTGGGAGTGGCTTAGTCATTATGCAAGGTAGCCTATTTCCCCTTGTTTTTTCCTCCCCGCCCCCCCTCCAGACGTTCTTGTTAAACCCTGGATTTGTGCTAGAAATGGCCCACCTTGATTATTATACACAATGTAAGGAGAGTGGTCACTTTGGATAAGCTATTACCAGCAAGAGAGTGAGTTTGTGTGTGTGTGTGTGTGGGGCGGGGGGTTTGGGGGTGTGAGAAAACCTGGATTTGTGTTGGAAATGGCCCACCTTGATTATCATACACATTGTAAGGAGAGTGATCACTTTAGATAAGCTATTACCAGCAGGAGAGTGGGGTGGGAGGAGGTATTTTTTTCATGCTTTGTGTGTATATAATAAGATCTTCTAAACTTTCCACAGTATGCATCCGATGAAGTGAGCTGTAGCTCACGAAAGCTTATGCTCAAATAAATTGGTTAGTCTCTAAGGTGCCACAAGTACTCCTTTTCTTTTTGCGAATACAGACTAACATGGCTGTTACTCTGAATACTGAAAGTGTGGAGCCAATTAAACACCAGTTACTGGACTTCTCTATATTAAAGAACAGATTGGAAAATCACAGTGCTAGAAGGGTATCTGATTTCAGGGAAGCAAATGAGAAGAAGCCAGTATGGATTGGGAAAGCTGGCCCTTAGCTGCAGAAAGTCCCTCTTGAAGGGAGGATTTGTTGTGCATGGTACTATCAGGCACTGAGAGAATGGACAACCTGGCAGTGCAACCCCAAAACTGGCCAGCGATGCATGGCGAGGCTGTAGCCATAGCAACGGAGCTCCTATGGAGAACCAGTGGAGTTTAAACCTGACTATGAAGGGAATGAGGGAAATGCTGTGTCCTATGGTTGAATCTTCCCTGGATGTATCAGCTCTCTGCACAACAGCAGTGATGAACCAGCCTTTCATCTAATCCCAAGAAGATTTCCAGGAAAAGGTCTTCAGCCATCCTGAGTGAAAGTCAGCCAGATGTGCTGAACGAGGAGTTGCAGCGTTGAGGCTGCATCTCAAGGGAGCAGCTGCTCCTCCTGTCACCTGTGTTGTGCATATAAAATAAAAAAGGAATGTGGATGATAAACTCTAGTGAGAAAGCAGCAGTCTTGAGCTTTCTGATAGTGTGCTCCCCTGATGTCATTCTAAAGAGCAAGATAAATACAGAGCCAAGAAAAATGAGGTGCATTTTGGCTCCAATCCACAAAAGTATTTAGCCCCCACTGAAATCAATGGAAGTTAGGAGCCTTTCCAACAAAAAGCAGTCAGTCAAATACTGACGAGCAAACAACTTATCAAAAACCGTGATCTGTTTGTGAACAATTAACAAATATGAAAGGAGCTAACGTAACTGAAAACAAGAACATAAAATAGTTTGACCAGTTCCAGTAGTTACTGCTGAATCTTTTCCACTGATTCCATAATATTCTTTCATAGAAACTATTAAGTAATTCAATTGAAAAAGTGGCCACGAAGAAATGTAGAAATGATTGTTATACTTACTGTATTGCATTAATATACTGACCAGAGCTATTAGATAATCTTTGGCAAAATACAAAGCAAATCTAGCTCCTAGCAAATCACAGGCCCAAATTTCCCCTTACTTCCACCAGAATAGCCTGGTTGAAGTTGAGAGCAGAATTCAATCTCTATGCTCACTAAGTCCATATCCGGAAAAGCAAAAGGTGACATACATGAGCAGAAAAGAGAACCTACTCCATACATTAGCAAAGAATATTCATCTACAGTACAGATTAATGCTAAAGCAAAGTAACAGGAGATGAGGTGATTGCTTAAATAGATTACCCTAGCTTGTCAAAGCAACACCATCAGATCTACACTTTGCCTTTTTCTTAAAGGTTAGCTAGTGAGGGATTATCACTGTTCCTTGAAAATGTCATGTGAAATGTTTTTTTAAAAAAATGTTACAGCAATATTAATGTAAAAATGAGAGATACAAAGAATATTAAGGAATAAATAGAATAAGTGTTACTAACTAGAAAATACAATCTAATATTTCTTGAGTGGAAGCATATAGTCTCTCTCTATAAAAAAATAGATTGAAAACCATAAGTACATTATTCTTATAGACATTAACTGATGTAAACAAGAAAGTTTAAGGAAAGGGAGTAATGAAACAGCCTGAAGCGTCATATAAAGAACATCAAAGCTATATTTTAAAACCACTGTGGTAGAACTAAGACACAGTCTTAGTGTATTATATTCTTCTGGAAATATGTGTACATGTTATGTTTTTCTTGTATATGGTCTCTGCTAGAGACCACACATATCAGGTTTATGCCATCTGATCCCAGTTTAAATGTGAGCAATCCACATGTATGAGGATTATCCCAGTAGGTGCATTGACATAAGTGGGGGTGAGTGGGAAAGATGTGGGGATACGTGTACTGTGTCTTACAATCGGTAGCAAAAGAAATCCAGGAAGGAGGGGTGGGGATGTTGATGACTTTAGGCAATAGCTCTACATTGAGGCAAAGATGCTATTGGGTGCATCTACACTGAAACAAACAAACAAAAAACACAACAAAAAAACCCACACCAACCTGCAATCAGTTTCAGAGCCTCGGTCAACTGACTTGGGCTCATGCTATGGGATTAAAAATAGATGTTTTTTTTTTTTCTTTTGATCAAGTGTAAGTGTATTTTTAGGACTGTTAATTGCCTCTTATTTTCATATAAACACTTCTGAAAATATTCCAGATTTCTAGCTGTCTCTTCTCTTTTCTACAAAAGAGCTACCTCAATCCTTCCGTTTCTCTCTCAGAAACTTAATTAACTTTCCTGGTGGTCTGCATAAAGGCTAGCTGATACAGAGAGACCTCTTAGCACTTCTAATTAGAAGATAATTTGAATGTCATTGAAGGGAAAGGTAATAGCTAAACAGAGAATGACAAAAAACAGCTAGGAAAGGTGGACAACTGGCCTGGATTACAACCTAGAATTGTCACTAAACATTAGTGAAATCCTAACCATTTAAATTTAAATTGGTTAGTCTCTAAGGTGCCACAAGTACTCCTTTTCTTTTTGCGAATTCAGACTAACACGGCTGCTACTCTGAAACCTAACAGGTAGGTATTTTTTAAATTAGTTGTGACATCAATAACAAATATTGAATTAGATTTCCTCTGTTGTATTTTAATCAGACAAAAACATTTTCTAAAATAATAGGATATTTCTTACTTATTATGGCACCCATCCTACCTCAGGATCTGTTAATGTGGTCCTATGCATCCATGCAGAATCCTCCTGTGCCCATGCAGATTACCTACTCACTTCAATGGAACAATTAATGTTAATAGCTGTCTGAGTTAGCACATCATTTTGCAGACTTTGTGCCTGTATGATTAAACTTGTCACTTATTCTGACTCTTAAATATCACCAGATATATACAGTTTCAGTCACACCATCCGTTATAATGGATGAGTTTATTTTCCTAACAGATGTTAGGAACTCAATCTAAATCTGCAATGTTATTTTCATATTGCATCAGAAAGAATTACAGAATGAAATGAACAGCTGTGTTAGGTATGTTTTGGACCTTAGGTTGCACTATTTATCCCCCAGTGATTGTGAATAACAGTTGCCCTCTAAGAACAGATTAAAAATGTATTCTGGCCCTACGGCATTGTCATTGCTTCACAGAACAGTGGAAGTCACTCTACAGGACTTTAGCAATAGGCTTAACTGTAGAGCTGCCTTTAGCAACACTTGCCCATCTCCTGTAGAGCTCACGGCATACAAGTCACACAGATGCCATGTGAAGAAGGCAATGTAAAAGGAAAAACAAAATCCAGCTTCCACACAATTGTCAGTAGCATAGAAATGAGAGGGGTTGTTTTTCTTTTTTGACTAAAATTCTTTGGAAAGCAACCAGGCAGCAAATGCAGCAGGTGCATTGTGGGCCACCAGCAAATCTGGAACTCCAGCTGCATCTGAAAAGCAAATCAGAAGTACTGAACAGTTATTTTCCATGTAACCAAACAGGCAGAAATATGCAGGTATTGAATAATTCACTGCTGGCTTCAATTATTTTGGGATAGTTAGAATGATTTATTTTTCAGCTGCTGTCTGGTCTCAAATATATGTTTAAAATTGTTTGACAGGAAGGATTGTTTGACAGGATGGACTGCATTATTTTGAATTGTAACTTTGTTTAGCTGGAAATGCAGCTGACAGGAAATAGCTGGCACTTGCTTCTAGCAAAAGTATAAGTAAAAGTCTTCACTAACTGGCCACAAAGGACCAGAATGGAACCTGTTCTCACTAGCACACCTACAAGAGTAACCCGGAAATGTGAGTTGAATCTTTCCACAGACAAGTGAAATAAGTAGGGTTCTGTGCATCTTCAGGGGTGCAATTTGGGGTAAGGGGCCTGCAGCCCCCTGAGTTTCATACAGGAGGTGTGCTCCCAGGCAGAGCTCCTAACTACAGCATGGGCGTAAGTGTGGAATGTGAGTTCTGCAGAAAGGAGGTGCCCCTGGGGCAGACAGGCAGTATTTTATTTACAAACAGAGGCAGGGTGATTAAGATAAGAAAGGGCTCATGATTGCCTGTAAAACAGGAATCCCTCTGCAGGGTGTTGAAGCTAAAATGCAGGGGACTTAGAAGAAATACAGCCAAGCCTCTGAGCCAAGCAATGCGCCTCTGCCACGTACATTGGCCAGACTGGACAGTCTCTATGCAAAAGAATAAATGGACACAAATCTGACATCAGAAATTATAACATTCAAAAACCAGTAGGAGAACACTTCAATCTCCCTGGTCACTCAATAACAGACTTAAAAGTGGCAATTCTTCAACAAAAAAACTTCAGAAACAGACTCCAATGAGAAATTGCTGAACTGGAATTAATTTGCAAACTGGACACCATCAAATTAGGCCTGAATAGGGACTGTGAGTGGATGGGTCACTACAGAAACTAAATCAATTTGTTAGTCTCTAAGGTGCCACAAGTACTCCTCGTTGTTTTTACAAAAACTAATTTCCCCTTGCTAAATACTCACACCTTCTTGTCAACTGTTTCAAATGGGCCACCTTGTTTACATTGGTCTCATTAACACTACAAAAGTGATTTCCACTGCTTCTTGTCAACTGTTGAGAATTGCCTACTTCCAACCTAAATTGAATTGGCTCATTAACACTGACCCCCCAGTTGGTAAGACAACTCCCATCTTTTCATATGTTGTGTATTTATACTTCCCTACTGTATGTTCCACTCCATGCATCTGATGAAGTGGGTTTTAGCCCATGAAAGCTTATGCCCAAATAAATTTGTTAGTCTCTAAAGTGCCACAAGGACTCCTCGTTATTTTTGCTAATACAGACTAACACGGCTATGACTCTGAAACCATTCAGAAAAGAGGGAGATTTGAGGGGCATAGGTGAAAAGAAGGAACCAAAACCCAGGGAAGGGAGACCAGTGGTATAGAGAAGTTCCCACTCAACCTGGGGTACTTAAGTGGTCCCATCACCATAGTACCTAAGTGCTTTGCAATGTCTCACCTATTTCTCCTAGATAAGATGGCTCAGATATTTAAGTATGAAGTGTATAGTTATTGAGCACATGTTAATATTTATAAGTGGAGGTGCTGATGTCAATGGAAATTTTACATGATTAAGGTTGATAGAAGATTTGACCCTCCAATTTTCTTTCAGGACAGAGCTGCCCAGAGCTCCTGTGCCTGTTTATTTTCCTTTCATGCCTGCAGTGGCCCTGAGATAGCTCAGAAGTATTTTTTTTTCCAGTTTTAAAATCTGGAATTGTCTTGGTGTTTGCTTTTAAATACTCTTCTGAACTGCAGCTCAGTCGCTGTAGTGTTGAGTTTAAGAGCCTTCTGGAAAGTAACTCACCTTGAAACAGAAGTGAAAGCTGTGTTGCCAACTCTCATGATTTTGTCATGAGTCTTATGATAAATTTTGTTTTCTTTAAAGCCCCAGCTCCTGGAGTCAAGTGGATATGTGATGATTTCAGCCTTTATTCTTAAAGAAAAATGAAGTTTCTCGCTCTTGTGGCTGTGCAGAAAGCTTCAAAGTGATATCCCAGTGCACCCTAAAGGCTCAAAAAGCAGAAGGCAAATAAAAAGAACAAAAAATCTATTATTTTTACATAATCTCATGATTTCAAAGCCAATCTCGTGATTTTTGGTGAGCCTGATTCATGATTTTTTAACATTTGGGGTTGGCAGTATGGTAAATGTGACTTGAAAGTGTCAGTTTCACTCCTGTTTACGGTTGGTTTCTAGTCTATTATTTGCAGTAAGGGTAACACTCCTTGAGCCTCAGGCAGGTGCAGTATAAACTCACAGAGCCTTGCCCTAGTAGAATGTTTCCAAAAGTTAAACGATCTGTTCCACGTTTAGTGAACTGCAAAAAAGTGATAGAAAGTCATCTAGATTTTTCTACAGTTGTTTCAGTTTTTCAAATTCAATTGTATTCAAGAGTTAGTAACAAAATCAGAATATAGATTAAAATTTTAAACTTAACCAGTGTCCCTGAAGTGGCCTGACACAAGATGTGAGAACATGATACTATTAGAGTTGAGTGGATCTAATATTTATTTATTTCTCTTTGTTTAAATATAGGAATTAGATACAGTGCTTCTGTCAGCTAATTTCTAAGTTATTATCTGCAAAGAAAACCCTAGAGTTTTCAGGTGCCAATGTAGCACCTGGAATCACGGTTAAAGTTGCTCCTTCCCCTCCCCATCTGAAATGGCGCCCCCACCATATACGTCAACTATATTCATGGATTAGTCCTAACATCTCCTCTTCCTTAAATACATCATGTGCCAGCAATGCCCCTCTGCCATGTGCATCGGCCAAAATGGACAGTTTCTACGTAAAAGAATAAATGGACACAAATCAGACATCAGAACCGCTCTCCTGCTGGTAATAGCTCACCTTTCCTGATCACTCTTGTTACAGTGTGTATGGTAACACCCATTGTTTCATGTTCTCTGTGTATATAAATCTCCCCACTGTATTTTCCACTGTATGCATCTGATGAAGTGAGCTGTAGCTCAAGAAAGCTTATGCTCAAATAAATTGTTAGTCTCTAAGGTGCCACAAGTCCTCCTTTTCTTTTTGTGGATGCAGACTAACACGACTGCTACTCTGAAACAAAACCAATTGGTGAATCTTCACAGCAGCACTGCAGGGTAACTTTTAACTATGATGCTCAGGAATTTGGCTGTGAGATTTCTGTTGTTTTTAATGGGAGTTAAACAATAAAATCCTCATGATTAACCCTGAAAGCATATCCATGAGTTGAAAGTTCAACCTAAACTCCCTCCCCCGTACCCCTTGGCAAAAAAGTCCCTTAAGGGAAAGGGGTCTTTTAAGAAATATAGCTAAATATTTTGTTGGAAAAACTGACAAAGCCAATAGAAGGTTACATTTCACGTATTTGATATCAAGAACATTTTACTATTTATAAGACACTTTTTATTAAACATTTATATTTCAAGTATTTTAATATCAAATTTTTAAATGTATCAAATGAGCACAGTTAGATAGTACAGGTATTTCTCTGCTAGTTACTCTATTTTACATTGCATGGTGATCGGTTCCTCTTTGTCTGGCAATATTGATTGCATCTTACCCTCCTGGAGTGATTTTACTGGTAACTGATGGGAAGGGTTTTACTGCAAAGATTCTCGCTTAGCACAAATTGATGCTAGCTTAACAGAAATTTCTAACTATATTTTTTTCCACAATGTTTTATTAGCAGGAACCTCAAACTAATTGTAACCCTTCTGCCCATCAGAGTTGGCAGCAACAAGGGCCGGGTTCAGTATCTAGGGGTTCCATTCCAATAACACAATGCAAAACCAGCTTGAGCCCCCACCCAGTGACCTGGGACAAATATATACCACCCCCACTGGGCGCCTCTAAGAGGCAATACTTCCCCTCTCGCAAGCACAGAGTCTGAGTGTAGCAAAAGCCTTTTAATAACAGAGAGAAACAATGTGGCATTATGTTGGGGAAACACCACCAACAGGATTCATAACACAACCCATGAGCAAAACCCATCCCAAGCAAATTGGGCCGTGTCCTTTCCCTTTGGTTCTTGAGTCCAGCAACCCAAAAGTCACCCAAAGTCCCAAAAGTCCAACAACCCAAAAGTCTCTGTCCCTGGTCAGTGTAGCCCCAGAGTTCGAAAGTTTATCTGCAGTTTTACCTCCCAACCTGGGTGGAAATGGGAGGGTTAAGGGGCACCTTACATGGTCTGAAGCCAGTTGCCCCACCTCTCCATGGGGCTCCACTCTGCTCCGCTCTACCAGCTGCCCCACAAATCTCTCTGCTCTGCCAGCCCCCACCCATAAGCTGCTCCAGCCATTCTGCAACTGCTCTGCTCCAGCAGCCACGCCACTCTGCCAGCTGTCCCATGAGCTGCTCCAGCCATCCCACAAACTGCTCTGCAATATATCTTCAGGCTCCTCCCACTACTTAACACAACACTCAGTGATTTCAGTTCTTTTATGATTTCAGCTTGTAGTAGGGGAGCCTCAGTGCTGGTCCACCATTGGCCCAAAGTGAATTCAACTCAGCAGCCTGTAACCAGACTCCTAATGGAATCAAAATTAGCTCTAACATTCTACAGTGGAGAGAGGCTGCAGGTTTAAAACATACAAAAAGAAGTATTATATTTTTACACACACTGTCTCTCAATTCACTGAGTTTTGGAACCCAAGTCCCTTGCCTAGCGAGTGGTACTTAGTTGATGGCGAGTCCCTCCATCATAACAAAAGGCCAAGTACAGTTCCACTGTCCTTGATTCACATAATCAGGATAATAACAATTTATTCTTCCTGCCCCAATAACAGAGAAATTAGGGATGCCACAGCACCCAAAGTGACCATTTGGGCAGCTATGGGCTCATGCTAGGCAGGGTGGGTATGCCTATGCAAATGAGATCAACCCCTGAAGTTCTTTTCCACAACTTGCCACAACTCACCACCAGATGTCAGGGTGGCGCTCATACTGACTCTGCTTACATAAGCAAATAATGTTGTACTTATATTTCCAAGCATTCTCTGGCTTTTTACCTGGGCAAACCCACATATTTGTTGGGGTAACCCCTCTTCTGTAAATTACTGAGGTTAGGTAGTTTCATATGGTTTCATTCAGTGCTAGCTCGAAGTGTCTTCCTGACCTGTCTCTTAACCCTTGTTTGGAATTAAGCCCTTAAACTCCAGCCATTGTCAAGTCCTACTGTCACCACTGGGCCAGGATTCAGCATGACTATGTAGTCCCTTACCTCCAGAGACCCAAAACAGCTGTACCCCCTCCCCCACACACCCTCATAGTAATACATAGAAATGCTGAGTAAGTAAAGGCAGGAGTTTTAGTCTCTGCTTTGCTCTGTTTCCAGCATGGAGCACAAGGATTTCATGTCATTGGGTATCACACAGGTAAGTCCAAGCATCTTTGCTTTGAGAATAGCTTGTTGTGGTTTTTTTTTAATGGGGTTAAATCAATTCCTTAACACAGAACTGTTAAAATTATCTGCATTATTTTTATTTTGTGTGTGTTGGTGGGTTTTTACATAAGAATGTAGGAACATAAGAACAGCCATACTGGGTCAGAACAAAGGTCCATCTAACACAGTAGCCTGTCTTTCGACAGTGGCCAATGCCAGGTGACCAAGAGGGAATGAACAGAACAGATAATCAAGTGATCCATTCCCCGTCGCTCATACCCAGCTTGTGTCATAAATATAAAGGGAAGGGTAAACCCCTTTGAAATCCCTCCTGGCCAGGGGAAAGCTCCTCTCACCTGTAAAGGGTTAAGAAGCTAAAGGTAACCTCACTGGCACCTGACCAAAATGACCAATGAGGAGACAAGATACTTTCAAAAGCTGGGAGGAGGGAGAGAAACAAAGGGTCTGTGTCTGTCTGTAGTCTTCTTTGTCGGGGATAGACCAGGAATGGAGTCTTAGAACTTTTAGTAAGTAATCTAGCTAGGTATGTGTTAGATTATGATTTCTTTAAATGGCTGAGAAAAGAATTGTGCTGAATAGAATAACTATTTCTGTCTGTGTATCTTTTTTGTAACTTAAGGTTTTGCCTAGAGGGGTTCTCTATGTTTTTGAATCTAATTACCCTGTAAGATATCTACCATCCTGATTTTACAGGGGGGATTTCTTCATTTCTATTTACTTCTATTTTTATTAAAAGTCTTCTAGTAAGAAACTGAATGCTTTTTCATTGTTCTCAGATCCAAGGGTTTGGGTCTGTGGTCACCTGTGCAAATTGGTGAGGCTTTTTATCCAACATTTCCCAGGAAAGGGGGGGTGCAAGTGTTGGGAGGATTGTTCATTGTTCTTAAGATCCAAGGGTCTGGGTCTGTAGTCACCTAGGCAAATTGGTGAGGCTTTTTACCAAACCTTGTCCAGGAAGTGGGGTGCAAGGTTTTGGGAAGTATTTTGGGGGGAAGGACGCGTCCAAACAGCTCTTCCCCAGTAACCAGTATTAGTTTGGTGGTGGTAGCGGCCAGTCCAAGGACAACGGGTGGAATATTTTGTACCTTGGGGAAGTTTTGACCTAAGCTGGTAAAGATAAGCTTAGGAGGTTTTTCATGCAGGTCCCCACATCTGTACCTTAGAGTTCAGAGTGGGGGAGGAACCTTGACAAGAATGTAGGAACATAAGAACAGCCATACTGGGTCAGAACAAAGGTCCATCTAACACAGTAGCCTGTCTTTCGACAGTGGCCAATGCCAGGTGACCAAGAGGGAATGAACAGAACAGAAAATCAAGTGATTCATTCCCCGTCGCTCATACCCAGCTTCTGGCAAACAGAGGCTACGGACGCTATCTCTGCCCATCTTGGCCAATAGTCATTGATGGACCTATCTTCCACGAATTTACCTAGTTCCTTTTTTAAGCCTGTTATAGTCTTGGCCTTCACAACATCCTCTGGCAAGGAGTTCCACAGGTTGACCATGCATTGTGTGAAAAAATACAGTCCTTCCTTTTGTATGTTTTAAACCTGCAGCCTCTTAATTTCATTTGGTGATTCCTAGTTCTTGTGTTATGAGAAGGAGTAAACGACTCTTCCTTATTTACTTTCTCCACCCCAGTCATGATTTTATAGACCTCTATCATATCCCCCCTTAGTATCTTTTTTCCAAGCTGAAAGTATTGCAGATGCTCCATTCCCCTAATAATTTTTGTTGCCCTTTTCTGAACATTGTCCAATTCCATTATATCTTTTTTTGAGATGGGGCGACCACATCTGCATGCAGTATTCAAGATGTGGGCATACCATGGATTTACATAGAGGCAATATGATATTTTCTGTCTTATTATCTATCCCTTTCTTAATGATTCCCAACATTCTGTTCACTTTTCTGACTTTGCTGCTGCAGATTGAGTGGATGTTTTCAGAGAACTATCCACAATGACTCCAATATCTCTTTCTTGAATGGTAACAGCTAATTTAGACCCCATCATTTTATATGTATAGTTGGAATTATGTTTTCCAATGTGCATTACTTTGCATTTATCAACATTGAATTTCATCTGCCATTTTGTTGCCCAGTCACCCAGTTTTGAGAGATCCTTTCGTAGCTCTTCGCAGTCTGCCTGGGACTTAACTATCTTGAGTAGTTTTGTATCATCTGCAAATTTTGCCACCCCTTTTTCCAGATCATTTATGAATATGTTGAATAGAACTGATCCCAGTACAGACCCCTAAGGGACACCACTATTTACCTCTCTCCATTCTGAAAACTGACCATTTATTCCTACCCTTTATTTCCTATCTTTTAACCAGTTACCAATTCATAAGAGGACCTTCCCTGTTATCCCACGACAGCTTACTTTGCTTAATAGCCTTTGGTGAGGGACCTTGTCAATGGCTTTCTGAAAATCTAAATACACTATATCCACTGGATCCCCCTTGTCCACATGCTCAATGACCCCCACAAAGAATTCTAGTAGATTGGTGAAGCATAATTTCTCTTTACAAAAACCATGTTGACTATTCCCCAACAAATTATGTTTATCTATGTGTCTGACAATTTTGTTCTCTACTATAGTTTCAACCAGTTTGCCTGGTACTGAAGTCAGGCTTACTGGCCTGTAATTGCTGGCATCATCTCTGGAGCCCTTTTTAAAAATTGGCATCACATTAGCTGTCGTCCAGTCGTTTGGTACAGAAGCTGATTTAAATGATAGGTTACAGGCTACAGTTAGTAGTCCTGCAATTTCACATTTGAGCTCCTTTAGAACTCTTGGGTGAATGCCATCTGGTCCTGGTGACTTATTACTGTTTAGCTTATCAATTTGTTCCAAAACCTCCTCTAACAATACCTAAATCTGGGACAGTTCCTCAGATTTGTCATCTAAAAAGAATAGCTCAGGTTTGGGAATCTCCCTCCCAATCTCAAACGTGAAGACATATGCAAAGAATTCATTTAGTTTCTCTGCAATGGCCTTATCGTTTTTGAGTGCTCCTTTAGCATCTCGATCATCCAGTGGCCCCACTGGTTGTTTAGCAGGCTTCCTGCTTCTGATGTACTTAAAATGTTTTTGCTATTACTTTTTGAATCTTTTGCTAGCTGTTCTTCAAATTATTTTTTGGCCTTCCTAATCATATTTTTACACTTCATTTGCCAGAGTTTATACTCCTTTCTATTTTCCTCATTAGGATTTAACTTCCACTTTTTAAAGGATGCCTTTTTGCCTCTCACTGCTTCTTGTACTTTGTTGGGTTTTTTTGGTTCTCTTACTATGTTTTTTAATTTGGAGTATACATTTAAGTTGAGCCTCTATTATGGTATCTTTAAAAAGTTTCCATTCAGCTTCCAGGGTTTTTACTTTTGGTGTTGTACCTTTTAATTTTTGTTTAATTAACCTTCTCATTTTATGTAGTTCCCCTTTCTGAAATTAAATGCTACAGTGTTGGGTCACTGTAGTGTTTTCCCCATCACGGGGATATTAAATTTAATTATATTATGGTCACTATTACCAAGTTGTCCAGTTATATTCACCTCTTGGACCTGATCCTGTGCTCCATTTAGGACTAAATCAAGAATTGCCTCTCCTCTAGTGGGTTCCAGGAGTAGCTGCTCCAAGAAGCAGTCATCTGCATCCTGTCCTGAGGTGATATGTACCCAGTCAATATGGGGATAGTTGAAATCCCCCATTATTATTGTCTTCCTTTGTTTTAAAGAAGAGTAACTATTTTGTCATGGAAATGCATGATAGAGCAGGCAACTTTTAAAAAAAGCTTTTCTTTGTGCTAATCCCTGTTGAGGAACTTGTCCCTTTCAAAAATGTTTAGGGACTCTTTTTAATGCAACATAATTTTACTCCATTGACTTACAGCTATTAGAGTATATTGCTTCAGTGACTAGACAAGAACTTTGGCATTTACAGATTTGCATGTTACACTCGAGACCAAGGCCCTAATTCAGCAAGACACTTATTAAAGTGTACTTAAGCATGTGCGTAATTTAAAACATGTGATAATTCCCATTAAGGTAAATACATACTAAAGTTATACACATGCTGAAATACACCTTGCTGAACTGGGGCTTGAATTTACACACACAACCCCTATGAAATATTCTGCAAAAGGCTCATTTAATAGCAGTTCACAGTAAACTGCTTTTATAGGCCCAATATTTCTCCTTTTAAAACTCCAACTGACTTAGGCTCCAATCCTCCAAATGCTTGTGGACGTCCTTAACTCTAAGCATGTTGTGTTGTCCTATTGAAATCCATGGAACTACTTAAGTGTTTGAATTTAAGCATTTGTAAGAGTGCTTCCCGAACTGAGGCCATAGGCCCATAATCTGCAATGACTACTATGCAGACTGACCATACATTGTCCCTACACAAAGCTGTACTGACATCAGTATGTCTGTTGATATAGGGAACTATCCATATTGCACTCATTGCAGGGCCTTTAATTGAAGCAGGATTTGGCCTTAAATAAAAAGCACATAAGTATCCAAAATATCCATGATCTGCAAAATTGTAGTAAATATACAATAATCTAATAGCAATTGAATTTGTGAATAAAGACATTTACAATGCCTACAGTAAAGGAATAAAAGAGGTACCTTAAAACATTCATTGATTTATTTCTATTCCATTATCTTTAATAAGTCCAAGCCAATTTTTTGTCTGAAACCAAATTTGAAATATAATTGCTTCCAGACTGAGACCTTGTAAATCAAAATTTAAATATCTTTGGACAAGTTTTATAGCCAAATAAATCCTCCTTAAAACTGAGGTTATAAAAGAGCTATTTAAAGACCCTTTCATGAAGTGATGGTAGAACTGATCCCCTTGTTCTCTGTATTAAAAGTGAACTTCATATAGTGCATAATAGTTGGAATCATTTCCATCTAATTGTTCAATGACTTTTTTCAAAATAACTTTACTTGACATTTATAGTGAAATATTATATTTAGTTTGGTTGCCATTCATTCCCCTTTTATAGTCTTTTTAGTTTTTGCCATCACAGTAAATTGCACATCCATGAACTTTGATTTGTATAGCAATTTCTTTTTGATTTTTGATAACTTTGGCAGTAATCCATGGCACTATGTAAGGCAGAATTTTTATTGAATCTGGCTTTGTCAGCTAACTTCTCAGTTTCTTGGCTGTGGACAAAATTTTCTTTCACGTTAATTATTAGTAGGGTATGCACTGAAGATGCCACGCTAAAAACATATAAGATAGTAAGACGAAATATGGAATTGCAACTTAGAAGTCCTACAGACAGAAATAACTGGAAGTCATTTTAAAATTTTATAAGACAAAGCCCTGAAAGTTGACTGACTGTTCTTTCTACAGTTCAAAAGAAGAAATACGGGTTTTAGGGGTTAAAACATAAAAGTAGTAGATCTGAATCCCCTCCATTGTGAAAAAATCACTTTTAATAACATTTCTAAATGGCAATGCTAGATGTATTCACAGACCTTGCATAGTTTCATATTACGTTTGCTCAATTTGCATGTTAAAGCACTTTGTTGTTTTTACAGCATTTGTTCCAACTTAGGTTATGGCAAAGCATCATTCTTTCTGCTTCATAGTGTACTTCATCATTTGAAATCAATAGCAACCCAGGATAAGAACATGTTCTCTGTTGTCTGGCTCTTGTTGGTGATGATAAAAAAGCAGGTAGCATTCACGTGGGTGTATAAACTTAGATTGTTTAGGCAAGGCCTTAGTGGGTGTCTACATATGTTGAAGTGTTGTAAATTTAAAGTGAACCTTACTACCAGAACACTAATTTTATCTGTGGGATTATTCTGCACTACATAGAAGCTATTCTAGTTTTCTTTTAAAAAGTATTCTGTAGACTGACATTAAAATCATTCTTTCTAAAGAATAGTTCCTGAAAAGCAGGATGATCTTAAAATATCCAGTTCATGAAATAACAAACTCCTACAGTTTGCCATTTCTAATCAAACACTTAGTTTATCTAGAAATACCTTCCTCTCCTCCCATGTCTGCTGAACAAATTCCCTCTGAAAGAATACCAAAGCAGACATGATGTATAAAATCATTGTGTTTGTTTTCTTTCTTTGCTATTATAGTGGTGTGACAGATAGCTAGATCTGATTTATAATTTTGTACTCAGCTTCTACACCTTTATGTCATTTCTATGGGCTAGACTGTGCTTTAAAAACACAGCGCTGCATTGGAGGCACAGTAGAGCTGTCCTCCCCACCCCCACAGAGCTCGAGGTGAGATCCTGCTTCCTTGCCTGCCTCTTGCTCCCTGTGTTCTTCCTATTCCCCTCTCCTTACTTCTCCCACTCAGCTTTGTGTTCTTTTATCTGCTGCCTAAGTACAACAGTCTCCTCGGCTGCCAAGCACTTCCTGTTGTCCTTCAAATCCCTCCTTAAAATCTTCTTCCACCGTAAATTCTTCTCCTGATTAGTGATCTCATACAGTTTATCTGTATGCTGGACAACATTGTACCCGTACCTCTAACGACCTTACCTATATATCTCCTTACCTGTACATTTCTCTCATCTTGGTCTTATATGTCTCATGTTCTATATCGGGGTGGGCAAACTTTTTGGCCCGAGGGCCACATCTGGGTATGGAAATTGTATGGCGGGCCATGAAAACTCACAAAATTGGGGATTGGGGGGGCAGGGGGGCTCCGGCCCGGGGGGCGGGCTCTTGGGTGGGGATGAGGGGTTGGGGATGCAGGAGGGTGCTCTGGGCTGGGAAGGAGGGATTCAGAGGGTGGGAGGGGGATCAGGGCTGGGGCAGGGGTACAGGAGGTGGTCAGTGGTGCAGGCTTTCGGTGGCGCTTACCTCAAGCAGCTCCCAGAAGCAGCAGCATGTCCCTGCTCCAGCTTCTGTCACTGCTCCGGCTGTGGTTCCCGGCCAATGGGAGCTGCAGGGGCAGTGTGCAGAGCCCCTTGGCTGCTCCTACACATAGGAGCCAGAGGGGGGACATACCACTGCTTCTGGGAGCTGTGCGGAGCGGGGCAAGCCCCAGACCCCACTCCCCAGCAGGAGCTTGAGGGATGGGTTAAAATGTCTGGAGGGCCAGATGCAGCCATAGTTTGCCCTCCCCTGTTCTATATTGTCTGTGTTGGACTGTAAGCGCTTCAGAGAAGCAACCAGTATATTTATAGTGCTACATAAATGGGCTAATAAAACTAGTAATGATTAGGAAGTAGTAAGTAATTATGAGAAAGGATTTAGTTGTAAAAGGACATTCTGATGTTCCTATGCGTACAACTCGGTATGTGTGTGTGTGTGTGTGTGTGTGTGAGAAAGAGACTACAACCACCAACACTTTTTTTTTATAACTATCGGTTTGCATTTGCTAATGATTACCTTGTGTAGAGTTGTAATACAGCTAGTCAAAATTGTACCTTAAAAATATTAGAGACTTATAGCTTTCTACAGGCCACTTCTCATTTCCCATCCATCCTGCTTTGTTAATTTGAGCATTTGGGGGAACAAGTTCTTTTTCTCCTGCTGTACCAAATGCCATTTCAATAGAAGATAGTCAGGTTTTTGTTGTTGTTTGTTGTTTATTTTAAAGGCTGTTGGTTGTTTCTGGAACCCATTATAAGTAATATCTCTCTATTTGTTAACTCAAAAATCATAGGGCAAATTCATCTCTGTGTAACTCCACTAAAGACTATAGAGTTGCACGAGGGATGCAATTGCTTTTTTAAGTAGATTGTATGGTTTGCCAGCTAGTATTCCCCTATCTTCTCTTCTTCCTAGATAGTATAACATTAAGAGCGACAGTCTAATATTTTCTTTTAGATTTACTTTTTACATTTTGCAATATACTGACACTCATAACTAAAATCACCAAAGTGCTGATAGTGAGATTTTATCTTATTGTCCCTATTGTCTGTCTAGACCCTCATTTGCCTTCTCATTGTGTTCTATCATCCAGTTCTTCTGTGTTCATTCCCCCCCTTGCCTTTGGTTTGCCAACTCTTTTTTGGGGTCAGGGGGCGGAATACTGTGGTTATCCTGCATATGTGCAGAGTGAACATACAACCCACAAAGTATTAAGATGTGTCTTCAAGGTGTTCAAACCCTGTGTGACAGGTTGAATTGCTCCTTTAAGGGCAGAGGCCAGGGACCAGCCAGCCCTGCTCACTAATCAGGTACAGCTGAGGAAGGGATAGTTGTTTCCTATAAAGAGGAAGGGGAAGATAGAAGAAGGGAAGTATGGTATAGTACAGTTTCACATAATAGTACTTGGAGAAGGGAGACTCAAGGTGGGAAGCCTTGAGAGTTGTGGTTGGGTAGAGAGCCCTCTCTGTCTTTTCTCTGGTGAGTTCACTGATTATTTGGACAATAAATGTTGTGAGGAGGCAAGGGCCAAAAACTGATTTGGGAATGGCTGATAATTCCCAGGCTGACGAAGAAGGTTGCTAGTTTACACCCTTGTTGTGGTTACCTTGTAATGTAGTCATATCTATTTCTAGCTCATTGAAATACTTTTCCCTTAAATCTGTACAATTGACTGAGTGCAGCAACCCTGTACATCTTAACACTTAGAGTGCAAGACACGGAGGGAAAGAAGGGAGATGCTGGCCTGCTGTGTGTGGTGGTAACCCGAAGAATTTTGCTTTAAGCTACGGCATAAGAGCAACTTCCTACTTAGGAAAGAAAATTTTCTTCATTGCCACCCCCACAGTATGATGTATGGAAATTTTAGCAAGGAGATGAAGAAAAGCCTGAGCAGATGCTAGCCTATTTGTCTACATATGTGTATATGAGGTATCAAGTGGACTCAGTTCTGTACTAACCCAGCTGTCAGTCTCATTGAATGCTTTATAAGCATTTTGTCATGTCAGTACCTTGATAAGTCTGTCAAATGCATTAAATAAATTGGCATTTTGAGTCTGCAGTTTAGATCACAGCTTGTTAAAATCAAGTTGCTTTTGATTATAGTGTCTTAAATGGGCAGCAAGTTGTGTTTCTAATATGATTCTATAATCCTCAGGTTATTAGTACAAGCTCCTAATTTGATCCTGTTGAAACAACAGCTGAATGGATGTAAAGATGTCTCCAGTTTTCATTCTTTGGTACATGTAAGGGAAGAATCTGGGAAGTAGATACCAGCCTGTGGATGTATGTGTCAGTTAAAAGAAAGAATATATTTTATGCTCTCTCAATTCCAATTATAAAGATAACTATGGTAATTCCACAGCAGTCTTGTCTAGGTATGACATTTTTTTGCACATGCAAGATTCAATATGTCTTTGCAATAGAATATACTTTTCCAAAAAAGTGAAATGTCATTCTTGCATAACACTGAATTAGAAGTGTTGGTGTCTGTTAATTCTACTTTATGATATGTTTAGTAAGAAAAATAGATAAGCAGCTATGTAATAGAAAATTATGATGTAGCTATGAGAATTCTAATAAGTTGGACAAAGAGTCAAAAAACTTCTGAAAAAATCCTTTTTAATTTTTAAATTTGTTTAAATTGTGTTTGCATCACTCTCATGAATGCTTTCTGAGACTATTATAACAAAAACCATAACGGAAAGTAAAGGAGTTGGGACAGTAAATGTGTTTAATAATGGTAATTGTCAAGAAAAGCAAAACTTGAATTCATAAACACAAGTATACTCACCACAGGCCTGATTCTAAGAGTAACACTCAACAATCATGGAACAGAAACATACCATATGATGGCTATGTCCAGTCAAATCTAATTGGCACAGCTTGATTTTTGAATATTCAGCACTTACAATAAATGGCTGATGAATGAATGACAGACTAAAGGCCCTGATCCTCGAAGACTTATGAATGTGCTTAACTTTATGCATGCAAGTTGTCCAACTGAATTTTTAGTCACTGTGAGTGACCCTACTTAATTCCATATGACTAAGACGTAAGATATATAACATGGGTGAGGGTAGAATCTAGCCCTTTGAGTAATCCTTGGACCTCAGTCCTGCAAAGACTTTTGCAGTAGACTGTTATGAGTAGTCCCATTGAACATAACAGAATCTGTCTCAGAAGTTATCTAGCAAAGAATTTTAAATAACAAATAAATACTAAATTGTGCGCTGATGGTTCATAAAAAGGCAAAATATGCTGAATAAATGTCTTGCTGAGAATTATTTGCCCTCTTTACTATTTGATATTTGTAATTTAAAACTTCTTAATTGAATTATCTATCTATTTGCACAAACCCAATAACAAAGGACTCTCTATCAAGAGTTAAGAGGGACTTTGTAAGTGTGTTTAGGAAGAAAGAAATAGTGTGGGACGTGGGGGAGCAGGGAATAATGATTTATAATTTTAAAGGTACTAAAAGAAACAAAGCCAGGCTGAACTGCAACTCCATGGTTGGAGAAATTAGATTAGAATTTATTCTTAGCTCCTGGAAAAGTTTTTTGAAGATGGCCACTGGGGTGAGGGTTGTTGTTTGTGTTATCATAGTATCTAAGAGCCCCAGTCATGGACCAGGACCTCATTGTGCTAGATATTGCATAAACAGAACAAAAAGAGGGTCCCTGCCCAAACAACTCATAATTTAAGTATAAGTCAAGATAAAAGACGATGGATGGATGGAGATAGATGGGGGAGTACAAGGAAACAATGAGACAGCATGATAAGTAGTACTATCAGCACACCAGCATCCCAGCTGTTGTCCAGTTTTTTTTAAAGCATCTTGGCAGAGTTTTAAGGAGGATTTGAGTTAGTTCTGCAGATGTGTACAGGGAGTTCCTCCCCAGTGTGCAGGACAACATGGGAGAGAGCATGGGAGCTTGTTTGAAAATTTAAGAAGTGGGCATTTGTGGCTGGCATCACGGGCCAATCAGATACGGGAATCCACCCTATCGAATTTCAAAGCTGAATGAGAGAAAACTAGGTAGTGTGATGATTGACTGTGGAGAGCCTGGCAACTGAACACAAGTAGCTTATGTTTGATACAACAGAGCAAAGGGAGTCAGTGAAGGGATGCAGAGAGAAGGGTGACAAGCTCAAAGCAACAGGCTAGGAAAATAATCTGTATAGCAGCATTCTGAATGGATAAGAGTGGTGCTGGAATAAAGGTTGTTGCTGTAGATCAAAATGTGAGATAAGAGCCTGAATGAAAGTTTTAGCTGTGGATAGCTATAGAAGGCCACTTCTTAGATATGTTATGCAGAAAGAACTGGCAAGACTTACCTATGGCCTAGATGTGAGGACCTAGAGAGAAGTCGGAGTAAAAGATGTTGCCCAGGTTGCAGGCCTGAGCGATGGCAGATTGGTGGTTTTGTCCAGTGTTGACCATTAATCCCTGACCTGATCTTGGAGGGTATATAGTTTTCTGCAAAACATCATTTATTTGCTAAGCACGCTTGTAGAAATAATAATGGAAGTTATTTAAGATGTCACAGCAAATAGGAAAACATGAATAATAGGCTTGTTAGGGTTTGCTGTATTAAAGAAGGCAATGTTAAAAGCAATTAAAGACTAAAAATAATAGATTGTGGTAGGAGTGAGCAGAGGTGGCTGAAATAGGCCACAGGCTTTAATCCCAGGTCACACATCCTGTGTTCTCAGAGTGATCACAAACTAACAGGTACATGCAATCTTTCCAGTTATTTTTGACGTAAGGAGTTCTTGGGGACCTTTTTTCAATTGTGTAGCTAGACAATTAGACTACATTGATATACATGATTTATTGACACAAATGGCTTGTGCCAGAGATCAGAAGTTTAACTGTGATTAGCTGGAATACCACGTGTGGTTAAATGCTGAAACTTTATCACATATGGTCCTGGACATGTTTGGGTGGAATAGGAAAAGATGTGTAAAAGATGTGGTGATCCAGCCTGTTGCGATTCTGAGGTTAATAACATCTTTTATACACCTTTTCCTAATTCCACCCACACACAGAGCTATCATTTTGTTTTGTTGATTGCTTAAGAATAAAAGAACTAATGGGCCATCTGGCACAAACAACTGAGGAATTAAATTTATAGTCACGCTTTGATAAACTGAATGACTATTAATTATGGCAATGTTCTCAAAAGCGGAAACTGGAGTGACAACTGTCTGCCCAATCTTAGTTTTTAGTAAAGGTTTCAAATAAAAGCTTGGAATGGTGATAGCACCTCTAGTTTCCTCAACAATTATAGCTTGTTCAATTAGTTACTATGCAGTACTGTCCATCCATGTTATAGGTTCCTCTTTTGCTCGTACCTTTTACTTTAACTGCACTGTACATATTAGAAAGGGCAGCTGGCCCTTCTAATTAATTTTACTGGTCATTCCTGGTCACCTGACTGCACACAGGAGTGATCACCTCCAACACATCACATCTGCATACAAACTGATAGTCCCTCACAGAGCAACAGGTGGTATTCAATGTTCTCCACATTTGGGTGTCAGGTTGATATCCTGCCAGGGGAGGCAAGTTCAGTTGCTCCTTCAAGATGTCGTCTTTGAGCTGACCTACTATTTGGTCAGAAGCATATTTGTTAAATGAGTCTGTCAGGGTTAAATATTGACAATTAAGCAGTGAATGACACATACAAAGGACTGAATGCAGCACAACGTTCCTTTAAATAACATGAATTAGGGTTATTAGGTGAGCAGCCACAGATCCCAGACTCTTATCCCAAATGGTGTGTGGGTATGTGTATGTATATGTGTCTGTACATATATATAAAATGGCAAGGCATCTAGGTTTTCTTCTCCAACTTTCTGGGAGCATTTTGCAAATCACCAATTTACTAACTGTTGTTCTCTAATAATATTAAAAATTTTAAATCCTTTTGAGTTGCAGTGACTGTGTCTAACACACTCACCACAAATTGAACAAATAATTCTTACCTTTACGCTAGCCATTTTTCCAACTTGTGACTGATAGGGTAAACTTTTATCCACAAGAAGGATGAAGTAGAAGACTGCTACCTTGAAAACACAATACATTTTATTATATTTTGACGTGAAAAATATGAAACAACTGAAGCATAAATAAATGGCACCATTACTAATTAAAATACCTGGCATTAATATAGCTCTGAGACCACTTCCCAGTCTTGATAACAAGGTGGGGCCATTTTCTATCCTTTAACTTGATTATACTTTCAGAATTTTCTGGGGGCTTTTTACCTTTACCCTGAACCACCACATATTACATAACAGCTTGTTCCCTTTCCCAATATGACAGGTTTCAGAGTAACAGCTGTGTTAGTCTGTATTCACAAAAAGAAAAGGAGTACTTGTGGCACCTTAGAGACTAACCAATTTATTTGAGCATAAGCTTTCGTGAGCTACAGCTCATTTCATCGGATGCATACTTTCTACAGTGTGCATCCGATGAAGTGAGCTGTAGCTCACGAAAGCTTATGCTTAAATAAATTGGTTAGTCTCTAAGGTGCCACAAGTACTCCTTTTCTTTTCCCAATATGAATGCCCATTCAGTAAAAATCAGCATGCACAGACATACTGGGTCTTACCAGTACAGTCTCATTAATTCAAGCAGAGAGAGTCACTTTGTTCCATACTTTAGTTAGAAAAGTTCCTTTAGATTGGGTATATTTCCAGCTGCTGATGTCACCACTGCATCAGGTTGCATAGATGGTGTTTAACTACTGTGAACTTAAATAGTAATTCCATCTTGCTTGCTGCTTCCAACAAGGTCTTTTTGTTTTATATATGGAGCATGTAAATTCTTGCTCAGCTCCAGGCCCGAAGGAAAAGTTTCAGCCAGGTGATCACACTATTGAGACTGATACTTAGGAGCAGTGCCTCAACCATGGTTTGGGATGCATTTTTGGCCTTTGCAAGATTGCTTGACAGCTTTGAGGACAGATCTTTTCCCGATACAACTATAATTAACATGATCAAACTTATTTATATCTTGTTTGTTAACAGTGACTTCAATTTTATATACAAATAAATTTCTGCCATATGGTTTAATCACCTGTGGGACCAATCATGCTCTGCTACATTATATTAAGAGAGCATTACCTGGTTATAAATCTTACAGTTAGCTCTCCCACCTGCCCCCCTCGCCACTTCTTTTCCCTTTGTTAAATTAGGCCTTTTGCCTTTTGTCTAGATTTTTACAATTCTAACAGCTCTATACCAGTGTACCTTATGTAAATGATTGTGCAAGGACTGCAGGTGTGTATTCATGTTAACTTCCTTATTTGAGAGTCATTGGTTTGTCATATGAGGAGTTTAGATAATTTTTTTGTTCTTTCAGTCATCACTTGAAAAGGTGATTGGCCTGTTGAGGAAGCAGAAGTTAATGTTAAAGCCATTAAAATTATGGGAATTAAAACATCCTAATTTACCATTGACATTTACTAACTTTTAATTTTATTACTCCTTTTCATTATCCCCAAAACCTGTATGTAATAAAGGAAGTGGAACGTCTGTTGAATTTTTAACAGTATTTACAAACAATTTTGAAATAATTGACCAGATGAAGTGGGTCTCTTTTTCTGATTTTATTTTTGATGAAAGAACACCTGAAAGAACACCTGTGAGCCTTGGCAGTAGTAAAAGCTGTGATAACCTTTAAAAGAAAACCTTTCAGCCATTTTGAAAAAGAGGTTGAGTGGTCCTAAAAATTAATTTTGGAAAGTTTAATAGGTTCCCTGAAGTTTTTCAAATGGAACCTGATACACTAAGAATTTGATGTCCAAATTGTCTACCATTTTTCCTGCTTCTATAAAACTTTAAACTAGGTACTAGGTCTTTTTTACTTCACTTAATTGAAGAAATTGGACAGGAATAATAGGCTAAGAAACTCATGAGAGCCCATTTACATTTCGCCCCCCCCCCCCCCAGCACTTGTTTTTTGGATAATAAATTAGGTTAGGACGTACAAAGGGTCTGTTTACAATAACTTTTACTTTGCAAACATAAAGGGGTTTGGTATAGAAAGAAGCTAAAACACTAATTTAAAATAAAAGTGGCATACTTGAAGGATAAACCATTTGAAAAGGTGAACCCTAAGGCTTTTCTTGAAATCTTGGGTGAGTCAGCTGAGGATATTGATTTTTTTTTCTAACAATGGAGGGCACTGTATTTATAGAAAGTTACATTGTGACAGATTAGAGTCAGGGAGGCATACAGAAAGAATCACGTGCTTTTAAGAAGGGCCATATTTAGTGTGAGATTGTGAGATCCACTTTTCCAACTGTGCTAAAGGGGGCAGGATGATTAGAAGGTGACAAGGGGGAAGCAGGGCCCCACTCTTACCTCCACTCCCATGCTCCTGGAGCTGCCTGAGTCTCTCCATTGCTCCTGTTGGCATGGGGCAGCTTCATACCACGCAGTTCAAAGGGAAGTGGCTTAGTGCCACTGCGTAGCTATTAGAGAGGAGATAAACCCAAGATGTGAATTTTGGATGTGGAATTAGATTCTAATCCAAACTTCCCCAAGAGTGTTAGGATTTTGTGTTTCACTTTGGTCCTTTAGAGATAAACCCAAGTAGAGACAAGGTCAACTTTACATTATGATTATTTTTAGGCAATGTTTCTTGGGTAATATTTAGGCCTACTTAGCATGTTCCTTTATAATAAATCCAATCTCATAAAAGAGCTTACATAGAGGGCAATTTTAATGTGCCTTCTGTTAGCTAATAAATATCCTGGGCAAAATATATTTCAAGCTGAAGATCTTAGAATAATAAGAAAAAGTCTCTTTAAAATTCAAATGTGGTTAATATTTGGGATTAATATAACTTCCAACAATCCCTGTTTGGCTGGGATTATTCCTATTCTTGGCACCTGGTGCCAAGTAACATTTGGGGCTGTTACAAAATTGAAGGAGGTTGAGATGCTGCTATGCTCAGACCATGGTAGGGCATCTCTGGGTTCCTTGGGGGCCTCTTGCACCTATCAGTTACCTCTCAACTGGAGCCCAAGCTCCCCTTTTTCATCTAGTTAGTTAAGACAAAGATCTTCTATTTGACCAGTGAGACTGACTTCAGGGGATCAGATCAGGCCTAGCTGGAGGGCAGCAATAACAACGTAGAGCTGTGGTAGAGTGGGAAAAGGAAAGGAGAGCACCAGGATAGACTGGAAGAAGGGAAGTGAGAAAGCTGGGGGACATAAAAGGAAGTGCAGAGATAACCAAAGTACAACTTTTTCTAATGGGATGAAGGACTCTAATCCTCCAGTTCTCAATGGGTTGTGTAGATTCTGGTTTATGTGATTATAGTACTTCTTATAAGAGTGAGAATTAATTAGTGAGAATGCACATTACACTCTCTGGTAGCTGGAGCTTAGTGCTGCTGGGAGCAGGTTTATTTGAAAAACTTTGCCTTGATTTCCCCTTCATATCCAGTTCTGCCATTTATGTGTTAAATTTAATGCCATTGTTAAGGAGGTAGTCCTGATTTTGATACTTTGTAATGTTTTTTTGCTTGTGAATATCCCATCAGCCATGCACCTGAGATGATTTTGGGATGACAGAACCAACTTTTACTGGTGTCTGCAAACAGTGTGTTCAGAAAGATCTGCACCACAACTGACAAGAATCACCTCTCCAAGATGCAACTGCCTATATAGTCTATGAAACAGCACTTGTAAGATCTGTAATAATATAACTGGGGACTCCCCAGTTATACTACAGGAGCCAGACTCGCTGCGCACATGTGCATGGGGATTTTTGATGGAAGTTACTAGTTAGAGCACAGAGTTTGAACAAATCAGACACCCTCATTCAATTGAAGTACAAAGGACTGTATCTACTGATAAACCAGTGTGCATTGCCATGTCAGAAAATATACATCATCCCTGTGTTTAATTATATTGAAATTATATTTTTTAAATAATTATATTAGATTTTTCAGCCAATTACAACATTATGCAAGAACGAGGTTGAATCTGATGATGAGGAAAGTATCACTCCCCCCTTCTAATTTACTCTTAAATAGCTTTCTGTGATGAGGTGTATGTCCCACACAGGCAATGAAAGCGTTAATGTGGGCCTCAGAAGACAATATACTACTTAGCTACACCCCTGGAAGGTGGGCCAGGCTTAATTATAGATAAAGTTCTTCTGGGGAAGGACCTGGGTGGTGACTATAAACAAAGGAAGCATAGATTAGAAGGAGGCTGTGGGGAGAGAGGGAAGAATGCTGCTGTCCCTCTCTTGGTGTTAGAAAGTGGAGAGACTGTTAGTGTCAAAGAGGAAGCCTGGGGAGATAGTTGGCCTGGTGAGCCTCTGCTGAATAGCAGAGTCTGGCAAGAGGCCACGAAACATATAGAGCAGCCACTGGGGAGGAGCAAGCACTAGTGGTGATCCCTGATAATAGGGCAGGATCTGGACCTCCTGGGGCATTCAGCTGAGGAACAGAGAGGGATGAAAGGTCAAGCCCATGGAGGGCAGAAGTGGGTTAGTGTATACATTTAGTTTGGAGGGCTCCAGGGGAAAGTCTTGTGAACCCTAGACATGACAGAAGAGGGTGAACTTAGAGATGCCATGGAAAGAAGGTGTGAAAAAGGCTATGACAGGAAGAAGTCCAGCAATGCAGCAGCAAGGAGTCTGATGGTGCTGGTTATAGGGCCTCTGGACTGGAACCCAGTGTAATGGGAGGGCCTGGGTTTCTCTACCAGGAGTTGAGGAAAGTGGAATAAGGCCCCAGAGAAGTGGATAAGGACAACTGAAAACCCTGAGAGAACTTTGTGGGGACAGCAAAGCCCAGAGTTGGGGATGAAGAATTTTGTGTAAGGACATTGGACTTCCTGTCCCCCTGGAAGGGATAGGACTAAAGCATGACTTGGCCAGATGGACAAGTCAGAAGAAGAGAGACCACTACAGGACTTGAGTGACTGTTGACAAGGGCCACTAGACATAGATGTAGCATGGGTGGAGGGGGTTAAGGGGTGTTGTCCCCCAAACTGCAAGCCTAGGGCAGGCATGGAATCCCCCCCCCATGCATGGCCGCCTTGGCCTGACTGGAGCTGTCCCCCCAAGACATAAAAGTCAAACTACGCCTATGGTACTAGATGAGGAAAGAGCTGCCATACCATGCTTAGCCACCTTGGGACATGCCTGCAGTGAGTCAACATCTTTACCCTTGGTTACAGGAAACGCTAATTACAACAGAAAACAGGATTATCTGATTAATTAATCCCATGCAGAGGGCCATTAGTTTTTAAAACAGTGCAAAGAATATCTAATATAATTGCCACAATTAAATCTCTTTGCTTCTGTGATCACACTGCTAATGTAGGGTTCCAGCTTTTGTTGAACTACTGTACCATTATATTCTAAATAAGTCCTTATACCATACCAGCAGGGTGTGATTTTATTTTTAGAATGGAGGAAAATTAAGATGAGAGAGTCCAAAGATGGACTAGACACAAAGCTTGCATTAAATCATTTGCAGTAGACCTAAAATCACTATTGTATTATTTATAACATAATACAGACATGCATAACAGTCACTCATTCAGTTAAAACTGATTGATGCAGCTATATGAAGAAGATGGACATGATCTGAATTAAATGTAATGCCCTTGAAGACAATGAGCTGAGTGACAGAACTGAGAACATGGGCATAGTGAAATACCCTGAAACCAATGGGTTGTCACTGAGACACCTAAGAAGCTATTACATGTAAAACTGAGTTGTCAGATTTCTTTGAGATTTCCAGACTCATCAGTATATGTATGTGCTTACATGATCACTGAGGTATGACCAACATCACTTTCTATTGTAGTGGCTTTTTGTTCTAATGTTGGGTGCAGATAGGAACAGGATGAGAATGAGTCTGACTTGGGGAGTAGGAGGCAAAATCTCATGTTTTCACTCTGTAAATTAGATTTATTGTCTGATTTTGATCATAAACAACTGCTACCTTAATAAAAGACAAGAACCCTGTTTGATGTTCCAATACAGCATTTTCTCCTCTGGAGGATTTTGATGTTTGGACTTTTATAGTGCCCTCCATGTGAGACTCTCCAAACACTTTACAAACATTAATGAAGTAAGTCCTCACAGTTCTCGTGAGGTAACTAAATATTATTCCCAGTCTTACAAATGGGGAACCAAGGCACACGATGGTCAAATAACTGCCCTTGTACACAGCAAATTAATAGCATAGCAAGGAGAGAACACAAATCTCATGATTCCCAGTCCTTTACTTTTATGATTTGGACCATGATGATAGTGAAAGATGATCTGATTATAAGAATTTCCCCACTTAGTACTTGCTGCAGAAAGCATAAACCAGTGGTTTCCATGGTGGCTTGTGCTTGTGTGAAACACTTTCTGGTAGTACATGGAGAACGGGACGGGCATTTCATTTACATTAAAATGTAGTGTAAACTGTTTCACTGGTCTGAAGTGTAAAGGAACCTAAGTTTGTATCACAGCCAGGCCTCTTATTTCCAGCTGCTAAATCAACTTAAAAGAAGTTAAACATTCATTAATACTGTTCAAATGTTCCTTTTTTATATAAGCAATTACTTGTAATTGCCACAGAGATTGGGTTCAGCCATCAGAGAGAGAGAGGAAGTGGTCTGCAAAGCTGTGAATGGGAAGGGAAGTGTCTATGACACAATCATTCTATTAAGAGACGATCCATGCTATAAAGACGTTCCAGATGCTATCAAGGCAGCCACTAGCAGACAACCAAAGCAAAGATACTATGAAATACAAGCATATGCAAATACACCTCAGAATGACTGGCCAGTAATATATATCAGACATTAGGAAAGGACAAACTATTTGCATTAATGACAATTAAAATGCTTTAAACAATGCACAGGACTGGCCAAAATGCATTAGCAATATAAAGCATGTTGCTACATACTTTTTTCTATCTATTTTGTATTTAGCTGAACATAGCTGGAGAGGGAGTTGCCGACATGTGCCATGCTCACTGTCATACTAAAAGCACAGAGGGCTGAGCTCTTAGACTGAATTCATTAGGAACAGTTGGGATTTGCTATGTGCCAAGAACAATATTAATAAGTAAAATGGACTGGAATCAGTATAACCATTAATAATAAAGTGGCTGATTAGTACACTATCATATTTTAATGTATACAAAGTGCATTGAATCATAGAAGTGTCAGACTGGAAGGGACTTCATTCGGTCATCTAGTCCAGTCCCCGGACTCAAGACAGGGCTATGCAATAACTAGACAACTCCTGACAGGTGTTTGTCTAACCTGTTCTTAAAAATCTCCAATGTGGGAGATTCCACAACCTCCCTAGGCAATTTATTCCAGTGCTTAATTACCCTGATAGGAAGTTTTTCCTAATGTCCAATCTAAAATGCCCTTGCACAATTTAAGTCCATTGCTTCTTATCCTATCCTCAGAGGTTAACAAGAACAATTTTTCTTCCTCCTCTTTGTTGCAACATTTTACATATTTGAAAACTATTATCATGTCCCCTTCTCTTCTCCAGACTAAACAAACCCATTTTTTTTCAATCTTTCCTCATAGGTCATGTTTTAATTATTTTTGTTGCTCTTTTCTGGACTTTCTCCAATTTGTCCACATCTTTCCTGAAATGTACACCAGTGGTTCCCAAACTTGTTCCGCCTCTTTTGCAAGGAAAGCCCCTGGTGGGCCGCGCGGGTTTGTTTACCTGCTGCGTCTGCAGGTTTGGCGAATCGCGGCTCCCAGTGACCGTGGTTCACTGCTTCAGGCCAATGGGAGCTGCTGGAAGTGGCGGCCAGTATGCCCCTCAGCCCGCACCACTTCCAGCAGCTCCCATTGGCCTGGAGCAGCAAACTGTGGCCACTGGGAGCTGCGATCAGCCGAACCTGCGGACACAGCAGGTAAACTAATTGGCACGGCCCACCAGGGGCTTTCCCTCCATAAGCAGTGGAACAAGTTTGGGAACCACTGATGTATACAATACTCCAGCTGAGGCCTTATCAGTGTGGAGTAGAGTGGAAGGATTACTTCTCGTGTCTTGCTTACAATGCTCCAGCTGATAAATCCCACAATGATTGTGTTTCACTGTTGCCTCACATTCAGCTTGTGATCCACTGTAACCCCCAGTTCCCTTTCCTCAGTACTCCTTTCTAGGCAGTCACACAATCAGGACCAATCCCTGGGGACCCCACTCAATATGCCCTTCCAGCTTGACTGATAACTACTCTCTGGGAATGGTTTTCCAATGACTTATGCACCTTATAGTAACTCTGTCTAGCTATATTTCCCTAGTTTGTTTTTGAGAAGGTCATGCGAGATAGTATCAAAAACCTTACTAAAGTCCAGATATAGCACATCTACCACTTCCCCCCTATCCACAAGGCTTGTCAAAGAAAGCTATTTGGTTAGTTTGATATGATTTGTTCTTGACAAATCCACGTTGACTGTTACTAATCACCTTATTATCTTCTCAGTGTTTCCGGATTGATTGCTTGATTATGTTCCATTATCTCTCTGCATACTGCAGTTAAGATGACTGGTCTGTAATTCCCAGAGTTGTCCTTACTCCCCTTTTAATAGATTGGCACTATATTTACTCTCTTCCAGTCCTCTGGAATCTCTCCCGTCTTCCATGAGTTTTTGAAGATAATTACTAATGGTTCAGATATCTCCTCAGTCAGCTCCTTGAGTATTCTAGGATGCATTTCACCAGGCCTTGCTGACTTGAAGACATCTAACTTATCGAATGTGAATGTTGATGGCAACTCTTTCCAGAGGGAGTCTTGACAATAGAAGTCACATGGAGGGAAAGGTCACTGGTATGTCCTATTACTATGTTGTACTTAATTGTTTTTCTTTGAAATTTTGAGTATCTTCACCAACCTCAAATATTTGATACTGACACTGTGTTTCAGACCTCAATTAAGATCAATCATCAGTATTCAAGTCATATAGCAAGAAATACTACTTTGCACAAGCAATGTCTGGGTGTTATATCATTCACTAGTCACAAAATAATGGAGTAGAGGGGAGAGTAGTGCACAGAGAATTCAGAAAAAGTATAAGGCATCCAGTGAAGCTTATGCCATTAGCCCAACATAATTAATAATGAATGACATTATCCCTACTGGTAGCATATATCGATATCAGACAATGCCACTCCCTTATACATGCTGGGTTAGAATCTGAGTTGCACCTCCTGCAGGATTTAAGCTTCTCTGTGTCCTCCTAATTATGAGTTGATCTGTGAGCCAAAATATTCCCCCAGTGTATCTGACAGAGCCCAGGGGTTGCTCTAAATTAAGGCAACATACCCAGGACTGCCCAGAATCCCACACAGTGCATAGAGTAATAGGCTGCCACTGTCCCAGCCCCAGCACCTCCCCTATGCAAGGGCTTTCTGGGGACCTGCACAGTACAGCCTACAACCATCTTGCTTATCCCTCAGCTGGCTCAGGAGTCGTTATGGTTCCTGTACGCTACTGCTCTAGTGTACAGGAGCTGTAGCAGGGGGAAACATGCAGCCAAACAGCATAGCTGTGTTCCTCTTTAGAAAAAGAGTCACATGCTTCCTGGACTCATTCCCTGGGCTACATCTGTCATGGGGGAGGTGCCACTCAACTTGTGACACATTATAAAACAATTCAATAACATCTAATTATAAATAATTGCTTAAAAACCCCTACATGGGTTCACTACAATAAAATTAATAAAATCAGAAGCTACTTTTTTGACATACTAATTCAAGGTTACCATCTTTATATTCACACATATATTGACTTTGCAGATGTCGGAACTGCATCTCCCCACGCTATAAGATATGGTCCCGACCCCACTAAATTTGTAACATACATGGTTATAAAGAATTTCTAGGATTAGTCAACGTATTTTTTCATTGAAACTGTTTTTGACAGAAAATTGAATGACATTCTTAATGAAAATTATCTTCTTTTCATAGAAAACTTCTAGTTTTGTTGGGAAAAAATGAGTATTTGAAAACAAAGCCTGGCCCATAAAGTCGTCTTGGGGCAGGAGGCATCTGAACGACACTGCCTCTGGGGCAACACAGTTGTTCAGGATGACACAGTTTAACACTGAACTGACCCAAAATGAAATCATTCAAATTGATTCCACAAAACAAAAAAGAAATTTTCCCATTAAGAAAAGCCAAAGTGTTTCAATTCAAAAATTCAGAATAAAAATTTGGATTTTTTTTTGCCAAAACCTCATTTTTTCAACAAAAAGTTCAAATTTTCCAGAGGTATGGGGGGAAGGAGGATAAAGTCTGATCCATTCTATTAATCACCTTAAAATTAATTACAAAAAGTTTGAAAATTTCTGATATTCAATTGGTAAAATGCATTTTTGGTGTGTTAACCTACATTTCAGCATGATGTTCCTGCCTATGAAGCAGCGACCAAATGTCAGCTCCCACTTAGAGACACTAGTGCGAATCACAAATTATTGCAATATCTCAGGAAAAAACATTATTTGTACTATGGTAGTGACTAGAGGCACCAGAACAGATCAGGGCCCCATTCTGGTTGGCTTTTTACAATCAGAGGGTACAAGATTCTTTCCCAAAGATATCACAGACTAAAGAGATATAAGAGGTGGGAAGTAATTACACATATTTTAAAAATCCGTTTTGAAATACGTACATGGCTGGTCTCTGTCTTTAAGGCACAAGCATGCATTGGGAGGAATGGAGACACAATCTCAGGGTGAATACAGGGATTGTATATCAAAAGGCACAATCCTTTCTCCAGTTCCCCAGCCTGCAGTGGAAGAGTATAATCTGCACCATCTCTGAGTCCTATACTTCACTAGGAGCCAAACCAGCCCAAAGATCAAAGGTGACAGATATACCTTTCACCCACCTTTTGCCCTTTCCTCACATCCTATAGCTGAGCTAGTCCAGAAAATCTGGGCCTATGTTCATGAGTGTTTTCTTCTCTGATCTTTGTCTTTTGAATGTACAAGTTCTTGTGGACAAGGGACCAAGTTTTTATTTGTATCTTATCCTGCACATAGCACACTGGAAAATATCTGGACATTATCATGGATTATTGTTTATCAGATGGAGCGTTTTCATGACCATTCACTGTTCTTGAACAACATTAATATCAATATAAGTTCTTCTTATGAAGCAGCTACATTTGGCCCTATGAAAATACTGTTTCCATTTTATAGTTGGAGCCAGTGTGGCTCTATGTACCAACATCTGCTTTCAGGAAAAAAGCCACTCTCTTTGGAGCTTTCCTTTTTGATGAGATATAGTGCTTCTGGCCTTGCCATCATCATGCTATGAAGGACATGAAAAGATTTTTCATCTGAACTGAGTATTACATAGAAGATATATGACCAATAACAGTAAAACCATATTGTTAAGAGCAGCTGTTAAATTGGGATTATTTTAGTAGCATCAAACAGTTTGCCTGCACTGGACACAAGGATCTGTCAAGTTTCCATTACACATTTAATGATATATTTCAAAGGGTTGTAATACAGTTCTTTGGAAGTTCTATAACTCATTGGACTGAAACTCAGACAAGTTCAGAGGATGAACTTTTTCTCTTTAAAAAGGTTCCCATTACTTTAGGTACTTTTAAAATAAAGCAACAATCTATTTTAATCAATTTTAAAATATGCTTTCTTGCCAAACTGAACTATACATTCTATTTAAAAATAAAATACATTTTTTTCAGATTACTAGTGGACAGATGTCTCTCATTACTTTGGAGGGAAGTTTTGAATGTTTCCAAGTGTTTAATCTTGATTGTGAAGAGACACTGAAATCAATGAAGTCACTTCAAGTTTACACCTGTGTAACCACCAGGAGATTTTTGTTCTATTGTTGCAAAAAAGTATATGGGTTTCAGGTACATCTTGGTCAGCACTATAGACATCTGCTGGCCTGACTTCATGCTATAGCCTTATTTTGAAGAGGTGAGATGCTGCCAGCACTCCAATCCCTCCTTTCCTTCTTCCTCACACCCCACCCCAACTGCACTTTCCACTGTCCTGCTCTGCCACAAAGGAGTTTTGTTTGTTTAAATAAAATATAGGAAAAGTGGTTCAAGTGGTGGGGCTTAGCCCCACTAAGTCCTCAGTATCATCTGCCATCAATAAATACAACAGTAGACTGAAACACAGACAGTGATTGATATATGCCAGTAATAAAGCACTTCTGCCTTTTGTAGGATAGTTCATCGTTTGTGAGCCTGTCCCTGATGTAGGCTGATGTAGAAGAGTGGTGGAGCGCTGGCCATGCCTGCTCTCTATCCTTCCCACTTAGGGAATATCATGCATAGGGCATGCACACTCCCTTCTGAACAAGGAAGACAAGTATGACACGGCTTTCATGGGTGAGAAGTTTCCTTGTGCATCCCTGCCCTCCGACCATGCATATAAGGGGTGGTTGTTGTCTTCAGACATAGTATGAAAAATTGTGACTGTCCCAGCAAAAACTAGGACAGATGATCTCATTATTCTTGTATAATTGGCAGAATTAAGAAGGGCCACCGCAGAGGTATAGCGGTCAAAGTGACTGGAGGCAAAAACTATCAAAGACGTCCTGAAGATACTGAGGTTGACTCACAATGGCTTTGGACTGACCAAACGAGAAAGATAAAGATGGACCCAAATAACTCATTTCTAAATCTAAAGTCTGATCTGGGGAGCTGTACAAGAATGGGACAACACAGCCATTTTGAGATTTCCCTTGTTATACTACAGTTCCCATCCCCCATTTTTAATCTAAATGTGAAGTTTGTTTAGCTTAGGAAAATTATTAAAGTTTAGTTACAGCCATCATCCAAGTCAAGGGGTTAAAAATAAGGAAAAAATTGTTTACACAACCAAATGACCTGTGATGGGGACAGTAGGCATAGGACAATGGAGGCAGCAGAAGGTGTTACAAGTAGTTGTAATGGGCCACAAAACCATTGTCTTTGTTAAGTCCATGATTTTTAGTTTTTATGTCACTGCTGTAAATAATGCAATGCACATTAATAAAAAAAGCCATCGCCACAAATCCTTTGCATAAAATCTCCAGATTTCTGAACATTAAGCCTCAATGTATGATAGTACCAATTAGGATGGTGACATACTATGATAGTGGTGTCAGCTCTTCAGCTATCCTTTGATGCGAGGATGATGTCTTCCAAGGGGATTCATTGGTGGGTTTTTAAATGGCTGAGAAGCCCAATTTGTGCTCTGCAGATTTTCCCACAGATGTGACACGTGCAATCTTGGAGGAAACACACTTGTTGGCTGGACTGTTGTGCCCTTTCTTGCCTCCTTTGTCGCTTCTCTGCCTCATGAGCACGTCTGTTCTTTTCAAAATGAGCTGTGGCTTGGTCTATGGTGTGGCGCCGCTGTGATCTGTTCCGCACTGAGTCCTTTGTTGGGTTGATGCCTCCCTTTTTAATAAAGGAGATGTGCCAGCTACTGGTGGGATGTAGTTAAGCAGAGCAGCTAACACAATCCTAAGGGTCTGAATGTGTCCACTGGGTATACACATGGACTCCACTGGTGTGGAAGAAAGTGCTAATGCAACACATACATGATCTTTGTTCATGAAGTCCACCATTGAATAAAGCTGTCTTCTTACTGAGATGTTTCAGTCCTGGGCAATAACATATTGTTTTGGCTTGCAGAACAATCAGACATTTTCAACAGTAGCAATTCCTTGCTACTGTTCATCAACTGAATGTGAATGCTAAGTTAGCCTGACTGTTCTTTTTTCCTCATCATAAATGTTACTTGAGCTACGTGTTGCATTAAAAATACAAAAGATATAAGATTTTGTGGGCTGATAAAAGATCATCCAAGGCTTAGAGAGAATAACCAAACAATAACTTACTTCAATGGTATTTTTGGTTTACGATCTGCAAAGTTGGAAATATTGGAACATTTCAGCTACACTTCATGATTCATAGGCAGCGTACTGGTGGGAAGGCCTCAGTAAGAAGTGATATACTTTGAATGTTGTTGTATTGTTTTAAATTCAGAACTAAGCTATGACCCTGTTGTAGATGTAAGACTTGAATTTTTTTCAGAGATCATCCCATTTACTTTAAATCTGAACTATTTTAGCCTGTGTGATCATTTGGTAAAGGTCATTTAAATGTTACTTTCCTCTTGCTCTTTCAGGTTTTCGTTTGTTTGTTTTTGTTTTAAATAATTTGTACAACAAATCACATAGTATCTTTTTCAGTTCAACCCAAATGGACAGTTTCTATTTAAAAAAAGGGAGTTTGTACAAATGATGGATGAGGCTCTATAATTATGATATTTAAATAATTTACATAGCTGACTCACTAATTTTATAAAGAAAATGTGTTTATTTCTATCTGCCAACCTTGCAGATTCAGCCCGAGGTCTTAAAGCAAAGCTATGACCTTTCTGGCTCAAGCATCCTCACAAATAAAAAACTGTCTGCAAGTCAAACTCTGCGCAGGTGTCAACTGTCCTCACCAGTGGAACTCTATTGCCTGTGGTGCTGAACAGGTATAATCAAGGGCCTAATTTACAGAAAACAGGCTTTAAAGATGGCCCTGGAATTTGAACTTAATTAAAAAGTATGTTGATTATGCACAAGCCAAAAGAGATCAATCTATTCTCCCAGAGTTGCACTGTGTCTGCAGAGTTGACATTTTCTTTTAATGGTTAAATGAAGCAGAGATGACTGTGAATACACATAGGAAGCTGACCTGTTGAGCACTCCCATTTTCACAATCTAGTACTGCAGTTCAACTTTGCATTTCCTGACTTGTGAGAGCATAAACACCTTAATGTTGAAGTAATACTAGTTTTTGGCCTGAAATACATATGTAGTACATATTTAAATAAACATTTTTATGACAACTGGAGGGAAGATTCCTATTTACATAGTAACAGAAGACTGTGTGAAAGATTCACATCAAACCTCAAAGCTAGATGAAACCAAGTGTAAGCATCAACTGGTTCCCACAAATTGTCCTCCTTCTCACAGGCATCCCCAACATATAACTGTAGGCTCTCCCCCGAAGTGTGACTCAAGCCTGCTCCCTGGTGCTTGCTACTTGGAGTAGCTTCTCCCCTCTCCTCGCATAGGTTGGATCCTGGCTTCTTTTTTGTTACATCTGGGGCCTCTACCTCTGGAGGTCTTTGACGGGTCATGTAATAAATGATTTATCACTGAGTTAAACAAGCTCCAAGCCAAACGCAGGTGTTTATTGGACTAGGACATAATTAATGCAGAAGGAAGAAGTAATTCTGACTAGATTTGACATAACCAATGAGAGACCTGGAATGCTGTACAATCGCTGATCAACATCTGGGTGGTTGTTTCCCAGTACAGATAATGTCATCCTAGTTAACATTGTTTTGCTGTTATGTTGCTGATCAATTAGAGAACATGCTCGTTTAAATTTGAGCAAAGCTCCCTTATAATGTTGTTTGGAAGCTACCTGCTTTGTCCACTGTGTGCAGAAAGAGCAGCCTGTTGGAGCTAGCTGGTGGGGGCTTTGAACCAGGGTGGGCCAGGAGCCACCCTATCAGCTCCCCTAAGTTCCCTGTGTGGCAGCCACCCAGCAGGCTGTCAATTGCTGTGCAGTTCAGGTGTCCCTCCCTGCACTGCTGTGTGCTGCTCCTGCCGTCTGTCTTGGAGCTGCACCGAGGAGCCTCCTGCTTGCTGTGCAGAAGGGCGGGGGGAGGGGGGAAAGAGGGGTGCTAATGTCAGGGTGTCCCCCTCCCCCTGCTCCTGCCCCCCCCTGCTCCTTTACCCCATTCTACAGAGCCGGGGGGGGGGGACACAACAGGGCTCAGGACGGAGGGAGCTTGCTGGTAGAAACTGCTGTCTCAACTTGCTGATCTACTTAAAAAGTCAACAAGGAGTCCTTGTGGTACCTTAGAGACCTACACATTTATTTGGGTATAACCTTTCATGGGCTATAACCCACTTCATCAGATGCATGGAGTGGAAAATACAGTAGCAGGTATAAATATACAGCACATGAAAAAATGGGAGTTGCCTTACCAAGTGGGGGATCAGTGCTAACGAGGCCAATTCAATTCAATTAAAATCCCATATTTAATCACTCAAACCTTTTGAAATATTCATCCTTCTGTCTGAAAGTTTCCAAGCTTAGCCTCTGTCTGAAGACAATATTTTTGGAAAGGATATGAAGAAACACTTCAGTTGTTTTTCAGTGAGAAGGGAAAATAAAAATACACTTCTCTCTTTGGGAGGCAAACCCTTCCCGTGCCTCCCCTCCCCGCCAAAAGAAAACCTTGCAAACTTTGAAAGTCCTACAGACCACTAAACAGCTAAGACTTGGAAGTATCAATGTATGGCCTTGTCCTGGAGGAATGCTTTTTTAACTTGATAGAGTTAAGAATATTTGAAAATCAAGTACAGAAACACGTACATTTTTCTTTTTCCTAAACTCACTAAGAAGGATGCAGTGCGTGACTCACAATGACGCTACAACACCGGCCTTCATAATTATCTGAAGTCTATAACTCTTCTTTCATAATAACTAATTACATTTGGACTCCTCACGAATTGATCTCAAATCACGTTGATAAGCAAATCAATGCTCTACTAGTATGTGCGTGGTGGGGGCGGGGCAGGAGGAAGGGGAGAAATGAAGAGGATTGTGACTCAGAATCATATTTTCTCCTTGGTCTGCTCATATAGCTTATAGATACTCACTGCCCCTTACTCAGGCAGACTGCAAAGTGACATTTTAGTCCTAAATCTATAGACCATAATTGCCGATAATGGTCGAGGTTTTCACGGGTATGTAGGGCAAAATATATTCTTGTCCCGGGTTATTATAGAGAGTTAGAAAGAGAGATAACTTCTAAATGGTAGAAAGAGCTGAGCCAATAAAGATATTTTGGACAGATATGACACAAAATACAAGATATTACACATATATTTAAGTGGAAAAAATATTAGTTTATATCATTGGAGAAAGGAAAAAGCATGTGATCATATAATGAAAGACTATCATAATGCTTATGCATCCTGGGACAGAGTTATGCAGTTTAAATTTTGCATTTCCTGACTTCTGAGTGCTTAAATTTGTGATATTAAACTCAGATTATGTTGTCCTTATGCATATTGAGCACTACTTTCCTCCAGATGTTGTCCCATTAACTTCAAACATTTAAGTGTGGCAGAATTTGGTCTTAAATAGAAACCTGTTACTTTCCAATTGTGAAAGGTGAGCTTTATGAATATTATCAGAAACTGTAACTGATCATCAACCCTTCTAGAAAAATAATTTCTAGACGATGCCCAGTAATGTGGATCCACTACAGTTCTTACAGGAGAAGCAAATTAATATTGTAAACCAATTCCTGACAGGGCAGTATAGGGGTGCCTGTTTTCTCCATTGCTTGGGGCAATGCCATCTCCAGAACTGTCCATAGCAATATTAAATCCTCTTGAAATCTTCTGTACAACAGTAAAAAGAAAAGGAGTACTAGTGGCACAAATAAATTGGTTAGTCTCTAAGGTGCCACAAGTACTCCTTTTCTTTTTGTGAATACAGACTAACACGGCTGCTACTCTGAAACCTGTACAATAGTAAGAAAGTTTCAGTTTTTCAGTCAAGGAGGGAATACCATTTTAAATAAAAAATCTTCTGATATCACTAAACTGGCAGTTGTGCTTTTTGTCTGATGTCAAAGAAAAATATATACATAGATGATTTAGAGGATTTTTAATTACAGCACAGCCATTTTTT
The DNA here is from genome assembly GCF_965140235.1 of Caretta caretta. Taxonomy (NCBI): domain Eukaryota; kingdom Metazoa; phylum Chordata; order Testudines; family Cheloniidae; genus Caretta; species Caretta caretta. Next base: position 31,877,249 of record NC_134207.1, on the reverse strand, counting down.
ACAATTAATTTGGTATGTTTGCTGTAATTATGCATCTGCTTTTCCCCCACTCACTGGCACCATTGCTAAAGAAAGTTTGGATTGATTTACCAAGCAGATCTTGGTATGGGAAGAAACATAGTAATCTGTGGATTTCTGGTAGATAATATAATTTCAAGATAAAACTATAGAGAAGGTCAAAAAAGAAGATAATTATTTTGCAAGTAGAAATCGACACTTCAAAATACGGGGCAGCACAAACGGAGTAGCTGATTCTTCTCTCTATTTGGGCCCATTCCTATGTTTATTGTGATCAAGTTACAAAGCTCTAGTTGACATCAGGAGTGCAAGATCAGGACCTTTTACTTTGAAGTAACTTAATTGACTCCAGTGGAGCTAGTCCTGATTTACACTCATGAGAGGAGAATAAGGCACTGAGTTTTTATCTTTATTACCACAGTGGTACATATCTGATCTCGAATTTCTATAAATGTGTGGAATGTCATATGCTATAGCTTATACTGAAATCAACAGTAGTTCCAAACCGTATATTCTTTAGCTCTGGTATTATTATGCGATCAGTAAATCACCTTGCCCTGGTCACAGAGAAACGCCAGGAAAGACAACTGTCATGCAGCAACTGCGGCCCAACCCGGTCTTCCAACACCACCTGCAATGTCTGCCAATGAGTATGTGGCTCAAGGATCAGACTCCTGAGTCACCAAAGGACCCATGAAAAATAAAACCTGTGAAAGAGATCATCCTTGACCTCGAGAGATCACTGACGATTAGTAAGCAGGAGTGGTTTGCTCACTGCAAAAATTCCTGCAGGATGCTGGGTACTCCTGATTTCTTTAGTTTTAAATACTCCTTAGTTTTAATTATGTTTAAAGGGTTGGATTTTTAAGATTGCTCAGTGTTGAGCTAACTCTGTTCCCATTAAAATCAGTGTTAATGAAGTCAATGGGAGCAGAATCAGACCAACATACAGTACTTTAGGAAATCTCATCCAAAAGTGAAGTCCCCAATTTTCAAATTGACATGCCTATTTAGGTACCTGAATAACAGTTGTAGGAAGCAAAATATCAAATGTAGCCATCTAACTTAGGCCCCAAAACAGTATCTGAAACATAACTCCTACTCATCTGGCACTTTATCTCAAATCAATGAAAAACTGATATATAAGTCCTTCATGAACATTATTTTATATTTATGAAACATGGCTCAGTATTCTGTCTTAAAATCTTTCCGTAAAGCCTTAGACTCATTGCTCTGAAATATCCATGGTTAATGTGACTGAGAATCTCTTGCTGGCAATGTAAGACAGAGAGCTCTCTCTGCTACTCTTGTTAAATCTTTCAGCAGACTTGGATACCATTGATCATCATATGTCAGTGATGAGGCTGCAGTTCCTGATGAGCGAGGGTGGGTCTGCTCATGACCTGATGAGCTCACTTGTGGATGAGGAGACTCGGAGAGTAACACCTTGGCCTTTTTTTCTAAAGGTGTCCCATATGAGATTCTGCAGGATTCCATTATGTTCCCTGCATGGTATTTCTGAGACCAGTAGAGGAGATAAGATGGGCTGCAGTGTCATTAGCTTGCTGTTAATATGAAACTCTAACAGTCTTCTTTGATTATGTGTTTGGTTCCATAGTTGGTTAAAACTTCACCCACAGAAAACTGAGATGATGTGATGCTTGTGGATATAAATAAGCATTTGGAGGGCCTTGTTAGTGATTTGTGAATTGCCATTCTCCATGGCCACTACTAGTGTGATAGTGTGATAGCCCTGGGGTATGACAATAGGAGGCCTATATTGCAGCAGAGGCTGAGAGTAAGTTATCTAATGACCCTGCCTGTTTCATTCATACAATGACCTCACTATAGTTATCCATGTCTTTGTGACATCTGGAGCTAAACTGTGCCATTTAAGCACAGCTCTATATTTAGGGTGTTATGGAGCTGCATTGTCCCAGGAGGAGCTTGAGAAAGCTACGGTACTTCTGCAAGTTCCCCAGTGTGCTGCTTCCATTTGTCCACTTCATCTCTGAGTATACTCCGTGGCCCAGTGTGGAAAGTAGCACAAAGCAAAGACCCCACAAAGGAGGCAGTCTCTGTGCTACCTCCAGACAAGAACTGTAATTATTTGTGACCCTAATACAACATCTTTGATCCCTCCCTCCCACCCAGCACTGCTGCACAAAGGTAAAGAAAATCTAGCCCTTAGGAAGAATGACTGTAATTGCCAGCTACAGGGTCCATACAGTGTCTGCAATGGAGCTTGAAAACAATGCCTCTTCCTTTCCCTCACTCCCTGTTTATGCATGAATATGCACTCTGGTTTCAATACATTTTCCCACTGTGCAAATACATTGCTCCAGAGCACTTAGGGCAGGTCTACACTACAAACTCGTGCCAGCATAGCTGCTATGTTGGCCAAAGGCGTCATAAGGTGTGTCATAAATATAAAGGGAAGGGTAAACCCCTTTGAAATCCCTCCTGGCCAGAGGAAAAACTCCTCTCACCTGTAAAGGGTTAAGAAGCTAAAGGTAACCTCGCTGGCACCTGACCAAAATGACCAATGAGGAGACAAGATACTTTCAAAAGCTAGGAGGAGGGAGAGAAACAAAGGGTCTCTGTCTGTCTATATGCTGTTTCTGCCGGGGATAGACCAGGAATGGAGTCTTAGAACTTTTAGTAAGTAATCTAGCTAGGTATGCGTTAGATTATGATTTCTTTAAATGGCTGAGAAAAGAATTGTGCTGAATAGAATAACTATTTCTGTCTGTGTATCTTTTTTGTAACTTAAGGTTTTGCTTAGAGGGGTTCTCTATGTTTTGAATCTAATTACCCTGTAAGGTATCTACCATCCTGATTTTACAGAGGTGATTTCTTTACTTCTATTTACTTCTATTTCTATTAAAAGTCTTCTTGTAAGAAAACTGAATGCTTTTTCATTGTTCTCAGATCCAAGGGTTTGGGTCTGTGGTCACCTATGCAAATTGGTGAGGCTTTTTATCCAACATTTCCCAGGAAAGGGGGGGTGCAAGTGTTGGGAGGATTGTTCATTGTTCTTAAGATCCAAGGGTCTGGGTCTGTAGTCACCTAGGCAAATTGGTGAGGCTTTTTACCAAACCTTTTTCAGGAAGTGGGGTGCAAGGTTTTGGGAAGTATTTTGGGGGGAAAGACGTTTCCAAACAGCTCTTCCCCAGTAAGCAGTATTAGTTTGGTGGTGGTAGCGGCCAATCCAAGGACAAAGGGTGGAATATTTTGTACCTTGGGGAAGTTTTGACCTAAGCTGGTAAAGATAAGCTTAGGAGGTTTTTCATGCAGGTCCCCACATCTGTACCCTAGCGTTCAGAGTGGGGAAGGAGCCTTGACAAGGTGTAATTTGTGACCGACATAGCTGTGCCAGCAAAAGCCCCTAGTGTAGATGCAATTATACTGGCAAAACTGTGTTTTTGCTGGTATAGCTTATTTTGCTCGGAGGGGCTGGAATAAACAATAATGGCAAAAGCACAGTTCTGCTGGAATAAATTGCATCCACTCTAGGGGCGCTCTGCCAGTAGAGTAGATCAATGCAGCTACACCGGCAAAGCCTTCCAAATGTAGCTCTAGCCTTGTAATGGAAAGTCCTTTGTTAGTTCTGATGCACCTAGGGTGACCAGATAGGAAATGTGAAAAATCAGAACACTTTTTTTTTCTGGAGGGCAGGGTATAGTTGCATATATAAGACAAAGTCCCTTATATCGGGATGTCTGGTCACCCTAGATGCATCCCAGAACAGCAATCCCAAAACACAAGGAAATTGAAGCAAGACAGGCTGGTAGATGGTCAATCAAAACATATAACAACACATGAACTAGTTAAGTTAGTCACCGGCTGAACAAAACATAACAGTCCAAAAGTAGCAACAAGCCCTGAGTAACTGTACACACCCAATGCTATATACACACACACTCAAACACTAAGTTCAGGAAGCAGGAACCGGAAAACAAACAGGGTAAGAGAAAAGGAAGCAATACGCAGGAAGGCAACACACACAAACCAGTCATCACATCCAATAAAACTGGACTAAATTAATCCTTGGCAGAACTCCAGTGTCGTCTTTGAAGTTCCACCAGGGATGAATTTAGACCTCTGTGATTAAATGTGTGTACTTTTTCTCTGACATCCCAATAACTTTTTTCACAGATACAGCCGTAAACATAGGCAGCATAGTATCAGATTATGAAACTGGGAAGAAAGATCTCATGATAAGAGCGTTAAAATGTGATAACGTTTTAGTCTTTGATCTAAAGAGTTAGCTCTACCGTGCTGCTTCTTGAAGATACACCTGGCACGAAGGTTGAGTATTATCTGAAAGAACTAAGAATTTATACACATCTGGCCTCCAGTGCATTGCTATTTAAAACCTCTTTTAGCACTAAAATGACTAAGGATGCAGCTGGAGAGAGAGACAGCCAGCTCTAGTTGGACAAGTTAATATTGTTCTAAACTAAGCCCAGCAGAAAACAGGGGTAGTGAAGAAAAATAATTGTTTAATGGAAGGATTCTGATGCTCAGTTCTTCTTTTCACGGCAGATTCTTATTCTCTTACACACACTGAATTTCATCTTGCTCCAGGAATAGTCTCATTACTCCAGGAGCACTTCCACTGAAGTCAACCTGTCCTTCAAAGTGAATAAGTCTGTTGGAATCTGGCCCTTTACTGGTAACTAAGATAGATAGGGATGCCTCATTTACTTTTTCCCAAGGAAGATATTTTTAAACATAATAAAGAAGACTGATCGTCTTCAGCAGAGAAAATCCTCACGCTCACCCTTGCAATTCTGTCATAGTCTGGCTTGGGTGCTGAAATACTTGATTTCTAGAAAAAACACCTAGTAGGCACAATCATATTTTCCATGCATGTTTTTAACTAAGCTCCTCAGCAGTATCGCTAGCTCAAGAGAAAGAGCAGCTTTAATACTCATCTGTACTTCTACACAGTTTCCTTTAATAAATGTAGTGAATAATTAATTTCATTCTTTTGATATCTCCAAAGAGATAGTATGAAAGATTTCATAACTTTGCTGTAAAGGACCTCCTTAGGTCTGAAGAGCTATTTTAGTAATTAATGCTTAACTGAAGCTGAACATATTTCAACATACCTTTTAATTATGTACTTCAGATAAATATTGTTTATAATATCAGCGATTATTCAGTGTTATAACTATGTGTCCTTTTGTATTTCAACTTTCAATGTGAACTTAAACTGCTCTTATTGGAGCTACATAAGGGAAAGTGTGACTTGTATATCAGGTAGAGGGCAACAATACTATGTAGAACTGTCTCCAAAGCAAAACTGAAACCATCACAATGATATATTTTTACCTCCAGGGCTGAAGTCCCATTATTATAATGATATAGGATCCATTCCAGGGCAACCTTCACAGAAATGTATGGATGCAGTTTGGCTTTCCAAATACAGTTTCCTTCAGTGGGAAGATTTAATTCTGTCTTTCATCATGTTGCTGATATAATTGTTTCCTGGGTAGAATTCTTAACCTAACATTAAATAGCTTTACCTCCCAAGGAGGAGATGCTTTCTTGACCTAATCTTCATTGTTATAGAAATACACAGTCTTTTGTTTCTTGGGTAGAGTTCATAGGCATCAATAACCTAGCTTTTTTTCAAGGTAAATAATTTTTTCTAGGTAGAATACCTACCATCACAATAATAGAGCACTGTTTGGCAGGGAAGGATTCCCAGCATGGTAATTACAGATGTGCCAAGAGTACAATACACATCTGAACTGAAATGGAATGATAATATATTTTGCTCATGGTTTAACTCTGGTACCTGAATTGTTTTAGATACCAAGTATCCAATATAACATTTTTACAGGATAAGGGTGTTCTGACAATGCTTTAAAATAAACAGGTTCCTAAAAGTATACTTTTGAAAAAAATTATCTTTATATTGAGGTGTTGTAGCTTTGTTTTATGGTGGAATTCCAGATATCAACTTCACCCGTGATGCAGGAACCACCTTCTTGGAAGAATCCTCTTCATCACCATGATGTAATTTAGCCTCCAAGATTAAATTCTAATCTTTGCTTTGCTTGCAAAAACAAGCACTGCCTCCAGGGCAGAGCTCTTATCTGTGCATTCACATCACTCTGCCCCCAAGGAAGCTTAATGCTTTCAGGACACAGCTTCTAACATACCAGCTTTGTAGATTCCTTTCCAGGGTAAAGAAGATCTGACTTCTTAGGCAGAATTCATAGTATCAACATGTGATTTTTCTTAGCATACAGAGCTAAAGGAGCTTTCTGCCAAAAAGATAGTTAATGTCCAAAACGCTTATTAATATAGGAATTATATGACTTAGGGTATGTCTACACTACGAAATTAAGTCGAATTTATAGAAGTCGGTTTTTTAGAAATCGGTTTTATATATTCAAGTGTGTGTGTCCCCACAGAAAATGCTCTAAAGTGCACTAAGTGCATTAACTCGGCGGAGCGCTTCCACAGTACCGAGGCAAGCGTCGACTTCCGGAGCGTTGCACTGTGGGTAGCTATCCCACAGTTCCCGCAGTCTCCGCTGCCCATTGGAATTCTGGGTTGAGATCCCAATGCCTGATGGGGCTAAAACATTGTCGCGGGTGGTTCTGGGTACATATCGTCAGCCCCCCGTTCCCTCCTTCCCCCCCCCGTGAAAGCAAGGGCAGACAATCATTTTGCGCCTTTTTTCCTGAGTTACCTGTGCAGACGCCATACCACGGCAAGCATGGAGCCCGCTCAGCTCACTTTGGCAATTAGGAGCACATTAACCACCACACGCATTATTCAGCAGTATATGCAGCACCAGAACATGGCAACGCGATACCGGGCGAGGAGGCGACGTCAGCGCGGTCCCGTGAGTGATCAGGACATGGACACAGATTTCTCTGAAAGCATGGGCCCTGACAATGCATGCATCATGGTGCTAATGGGGCAGGTTCATGCTGTGGAACGCCGATTCTGGGCTCGGGAAACAAGCACAGACTGGTGGGACCGCATAGTGTTGCAGGTCTGGGACGATTCCCAGTGGCTGCGAAACTTTCGCATGCGTAGGGGCACTTTCATGGAACTTTGTGACTTGCTTTCCCCTGCCCTGAAGCGCATGAATACCAAGATGAGAGCAGCCCTCACAGTTGAGAAGCGAGTGGCGATAGCCCTGTGGAAGCTTGCAACGCCAGACAGCTACCGGTCAGTTGGGAATCAATTTGGAGTGGGCAAATCTACTGTGGGGGCTGCTGTGATGCAAGTAGCCCACGCAATCAAAGATCTGCTGATATCAAGGGTAGTGACCCTGGGAAATGTGCAGGTCATAGTGGATGGCTTTGCTGCAATGGGATTCCCTAACTGTGGTGGGGCTATAGACGGAACCCATATCCCTATATTGGCACCGGAGCACCAAGCCGCCGAGTACATAAACCGCAAGGGGTACTTTTCGATAGTGCTGCAATCTCTGGTGGATCACAAGGGACGTTTCACCAACATCAACGTGGGATGGCCGGGAAAGGTGCATGATGCTCGCATCTTCAGGAACTCTGGTTTGTTTCAAAAGCTGCAGGAAGGGACTTTATTCCCAGACCAGAAAATAACTGTTGGGGATGTTGAAATGCCTATATGTATCCTTGGGGACCCAGCCTACCCCTTAATGCCATGGCTCATGAAGCCATACACAGGCAGCTTGGACAGTGGTCAGGAGCTGTTCAACTACAGGCTGAGCAAGTGCAGAATGGTGGTAGAATGTGCATTTGGACGTTTAAAGGCGCGCTGGCGCAGTTTACTGACTCGCTTAGACCTCAGCGAAACCAATATTCCCACTGTTATTACTGCTTGCTGTGTGCTCCACAATATCTGTGAGAGTAAGGGGGAGACGTTTATGGCGGGGTGGGAGGTTGAGGCAAATCGCCTGGCTGCTGGTTACGCGCAGCCAGACACCAGGGCGGTTAGAAGAGCACAGGAGGGCGCGGTACGCATCAGAGAAGCTTTGAAAACCAGTTTCATGACTGGCCAGGCTACGGTGTGAAAGTTCTGTTTGTTTCTCCTTGATGAACCCCCCCGCCCCTTGGTTCACTCTACTTCCCTGTAAGCTAACCACCCTCCCCTCCTCCCTTTAATCATTGCTTGCAGAGCCAATAAAGTCATTGCTGCTTCACAGTCATGCATTCGTTATTCATTCATCACACAAATAGGGGGATGACTACCAAGGTATCCCAGGAGGGGTGGTGGAGGAGGGAAGGAAAATGCCACACAGCACTTTAAGCACAGCACTTTAAAAATTTACAACTTTAAAATTTATTGAATGACAGCCTTCTTTTTTTTGGGCAATCCTCTGTGGTGGAGTGGCTGGTTGGCCGGAGGCCCCCCCACCGCGTTCTTGGGCGTCTGGGTGTGGAGGCTATGGAACTTGGGGAGGAGGGCGGTTGGTTACAGAGGGGCTGCAGCTCAACCATACACTGGAGCATACTGGTTTCGTCCTGCAGCAGCCTCAGCATTGAATCCTGCCTCCTCTCATCACGCTGCCGCCACCTTTGAGCTTCAGCCCTGTCTTCAGCCTGCCACTTACTCTCTTCAGCCCGCCACTTACTCTCTTCAGCCCTCCACCTCTCCTCCCGGTCATTTTGTGCTTTCCTGCACTCTGACATTATTTGCCTCCACGCATTCGTCTGTGCTCTGTCAGTGTGGGAGGACAGCATGAGCTCGGAGAACATTTCATCGCGAGTGTGTTTTTTTTTCTTTCTAAGCTTCACTAGCCTCTGGGAAGGAGAAGATCCTGTGATCATTGAAACACATGCAGCTGGTGGAGAAAAAAAAAGGGACAGCGGTATTTAAAAAGACACATTTTATAAAACAGTCGCTACACTCTTTCAGGGTAAACCTTGCTGTTAACATTACATACATAGCACATGTGCTTTCGTTACAAGGTCGCATTTTGCCTCCTCCCACCGCGTGAACGGATTTTGGTTGAATGCCAGCAAACATACACTGCAATGCTTTGTTCTACAGTGATTCCCGAGTACGTGTTACTGGCCTGGAGTGGTAAAGTGTCCTACCATGAAGGACGAAATAAGGCTGCCCTCCCCAGAAACCTTTTGCAAAGGCAGAACCGCAAATGCCAGGGCAAAGTAATCCTTTCACATGCTTGCTTTTAAACCATGTATAGCATTTTAAAAGGTACACTCACCAGAGGTCCCTTCTCCGCCTGCTGAGTCCAGGAGGCAGCCTTGGGTGGGTTCGGGGGGTACTGGCTCCAGGTCTAGGGTGAGAAACAGTTCCTGGCTGTCGGGAAAACCGGTTTCTCCGCTTGCTTGCTGTGAGCTATCTACAACCTCCTCATCATCATCTTCTTCGTCCCCAAAACCTACTTCCGTATTGCCTCCATCTCCATTGAAGGAGTCAAACAACACGGCTGGGGTAGTGGTGGCTGAACCCCCTAAAATGGCATGCAGCTCATCATAGAAGCGGCATGTTTGGGGCTCTGACCCAGAGCGGCTGTTCGCCTCTCTGGTTTTCTGGTAGGCTTGCCTCAGCTCCTTCAGTTTCACGCGGCACTGCTTCGGGTCCCTGTTATGGCCTCTGTCCTTCATGCCCTGGGAGATTTTCAGAAAGGTTTTGGCATTTCGAAAACTGGAACGGAGTTCTGATAGCACGGATTCCTCTCCCCAAACAGCGATCAGATCCCGTACCTCCCGTTTGGTCCATGCTGGAGCTCTTTTGCGATTCTGGGACTCCATCATAGTCACCTGTGCTGATGAGCTCTGCATGGTCACCTGCAGCTTACCACGCTGGCCAAACAGGAAATGAGATTCAAAAGTTCGCGGTTCTTTTCCTGTCTACCTGGCCAGTGCATCTGAGTTGAGAGTGCTGTCCAGAGCGGTCATAATGGAGCACTCTGGGATAGCTCCCGGAGGCCAATACCATCGAATTGTGTCCACAGTACCCCAAATTCGAGCCGGCAACGTCGATTTAAGCGCTAATCCACTTGTCAGGGGTGGAGTAAGGAAATCGATTTTAAGAGCCCTTTAAGTCGAAATAAAGGGCTTCATTGTGTGGACGGGTGCAGGTTTAAATCGATTTAACGCTGCTAAATTCGACCTAAAGTCCTAGTGTAGACCAGGGCTTAGCATCTCGTCCTCGGAATTCTTAACCTCATAAAAAGAAAAGGTCACCTGTGAAGGATGCATTGTGCATTAGTGATCTAAACCTCATGCATCTGTGACCTTATTTTTGAAGTACAAGATTCTGGGAGATATTAAAGATTCTTACATTTTCAGGCTGGCAGTTGTCATTCAAGGGACACAGGACTTCTGAGAGAGTACTCACATCATCAGATACCATCTCAGTAAACCACCTGTGCAGCCGAATGATGATAATGCTGAGATGGGCTCTAGGGGTACTCAGAATTGGCAGTTGGTGAACCAGTGCAAAAAATTTAAGACCGCCCTTGCCACACAAATATCTACTAATCTGCTAAAGTGAACCAAAATTTTAGAAAGCTCGGAAATAGTCAGTTGACTTTTTCTTTCCCTTATTTTCCAAGCCTTTGCTTCTGGGCCTAGCCAGGTGGAAACATGTGGTACTGTAATACTGTACAGTAGTAATGACTAGTTTTGCAACTTTTCCATCCTGATTAGAAGCAGTAAGCTTTATTGATTATTTATGGGCATTGAAGTCTCCAGGTATTACTCAATCTGGATTCAGGACCCCATTTCTCTAGGCCTTGCACACACACAGACAGACAGACAGACAGACAGACACACAATTAAAATAATGTTCTTTTCCCCAAACAGCTGAAAGATTAAGTAAGTACTGTGACTTAAAATATACAAATTTAACATCTGTTTGCAGATATGCTTAATGGTGTATGAGCTAATGGTGATCCATTCTTAGAACTTGCTATGTGCAAGTTGCTTTTGTGACCTCTATTGATAAGATATAATATAAAAACAAAAATATTTACTCACCTTTGGGGATTACAGAAGCCTCTCAGCTGTTATACTTATGTGTGATAGAATGGACAAACCCCACTGTGAGCAACATGGTGTTAAGGAACTACTCTGGGCCCAGCCAGCCCCACCATACCACACCTGTAGGAAATGCTACAACTGGAGGAGGAGTTAAAGGCAGAGGAGCAGCTCATTTGGTGGCAGCCCAGGGAAGAGAGCAGGCCTGCAACCAGCAGAGGGGAGCTGAGGGAAGGCAGAAATCTTTCCCTAAGACTGTGGTTCTCAACCTATTTACCATTTTGAGCTGCATATGCATCTCTCTACGTGTTATGAGGGCCACATCCGCACTATATATATATATATATATATATACACTATCTGTATGGCCCTGAGAATGTCACATGGGCCACACGTGTGTGCTGATTGGGCTGCAAGCGGCCCACAGGCAGACATGCCAAACTCATGAAAGAAAAACACAGAAATTGGTCTTGTTTTTAGCTTAATTGGCTTGGGGGTTGCTTGTTGGCTAGTTTTTGGCTTGTAGCTTGTTGCTTGTTTGACTTGTCCCTTGTTGCTTCTTTTATTTGATCATCTCCTGGCAAGCAGGGGCAAGGGGCAAGCAGGGACAAAGGAGGGGAGACAGTCAGGGGTGCACAGTGGACCCACCACACTCCCAGACTGCATGCTGTGGGGATCTAGTCACGTAGAGTGTTGGGGTTCGTAGGGATTGGCTTGATTTGAGATGGGATTAGCTTGATTTTGGGCTTATTGTGAAAGTCGGGGTGCTTATTTACTGCGTGAAAGTTGGCAACTGTGCCCACAGGCTGCAGGTTGAGAACCACTGCCTTAAGACAACTGCCCAAAGGTCCCTCCCTGAGGGAGGGGAGGGGCTGCCACAGAGACAACCCAAGAGGGAAGCATTACCTTCTCCCCCTCATCTGAACTCTGGACTTTGGTAATCCCCTCTATTTTTTGTTTGGACTCGTCTCCCGCACTGGAGGAAAGCCCTTGAACTGAGTTGGCCCAGGAGGCTGGGCCATACCACAGGAGGAGGCAGTTGCCATCTGAGAAAGGGAGCTACCATGCTGCACACCACCACCAGAAGGTGCCAATGGTGAGCGGGCACCCTTTGCACCACCTCAGCCAGGATGGTGACTATTGGGACAATTACAAGGGGGGTGGAGACAGGAGGTGGCCCAGGAAGGGCAGCCTTAAGCAGCCTCAGCTGTCAGATCACGAATAGTCTTCAAAAGGCCCTGAGTTGGTGGAATGGGAGGGCCTGGGCTCATCTACCAAGAACCCCACTGCAGGTCTCAGGCCTTAGCCCTGACCACTAGGCAACACTACCTGACCAACCAACCCCTGAATTAGGAGTGTCACATTATGAAATGCGTTTTTCTTTGGAAGCAATTTCCAAGACTTGGGACTATATTATGTCCCATTAAAATATTTTGGACAAATGTTTTTGGCATGGGCTGAACCTGTTTATTGAGAATGATTAACTCCCGTGGATTACTAGCTGTTCCTATGTAACCAACTGTAGTTACTTCTCTCCTGCTCTTCAAAGACATCTGGCAGCTAGTGACTAACAGTCAAACACAAGTTCAAACAAAACTGCATGACTGCCAACTGCCACTTCTGAACTGTCTGGAGAATATGATGGAAGCCGGCTGCTTAACTTGTCTGTCCTTCTGGGGATACAAGGAATTGTGGGAAGGCATTGGAAAACTGTCAGCATTTGAGTGATTTAGCCTGCATCCTCACTGCAAAGTCATCTGGTTACCATCCCAAGTGAAAGCAGAATCCAGGCTCTAATCTATGTCCTAGCCATGCCAGCTAGCCTGGGTTGAAAACACAGCTAAACTTGGGTGAGAGGTTTCTGTGTGCAGTTGGATGGGGCTTGGGGAAACACTGAGAGCCCAAGCTAACTTTGAGGTGAAGATATTATTTTACACTAATGTAAATTAGAATTAGCTCCATTGAAGTCAATGAAGCCAAAGGCCTGGGAGAGCTCATCTATATATTCTCACCAGCCTAATGTAGAGAAATACTGGGGAAGAGTTCACCATGATAATTGTGTAAGCATCAGTGTTTCTATGAGGCAAGCCAGAGGTGAAGCAAGAGAAACATATACACACAGTCTAACTCTACATTGGCTCTGTGTGCCAAGAGAGGAAATGCTTGGGAATATATAATATAGACACAGAGAAAGAGAGAGAATTTCAGTATATTTTGATGTTTTCCTTCAATTACATTAAATATAAAAATATGCCTTTGTGAGTCTGCTGCCTGTCCTGGTAGAATGGAAAATATATTGTAACTATACCATACCAAATGTTTAATATCTATTTACTGAGAGCAGTTCAGAAGTAAAACAGGACAGTAGATACACCTGCTTCCTGTACGTTTGTTTTCAAAAAGGTTTGGCAGCAGAATAATATTTAATAAAGTCAGTTACAACTGTTCATGCTTGTATTTATTTTAGATGCAGATTATAGTTAATGTCCAAGGTTTTGCTCACTTCTGCAGTAAACTGGTGTAAATGTGGAGTAACTACACTAATTTTAGTTGAGTTATTCAGATTTATAGTGTTGTAAATGAGAACAGACTGTGCTCCAATATCTGTATTTTGGTAGCTTGGCAAACATCCTTATTTTGTATGACTGTTATCCTAAGTACCAAAGATGCTAGGAATGTGTGAACCTCATGGACTTCAAAGATCTGTGAATCGCTCAAATTGTTTTGAGATTCATCAGGTTTACAAAATGAGCTTGAATTCACAAACCTTTTCATCTGTAATGTAAATCTTCCTTTTTAAGGGTGATTTAATTACACCAACATTCAAACCAACCATGTTTTTTCTAGCTAAAGTGAAGTCTCTGGTATACTTTCAATTGACATAGAAGAGTGTGGCACAAGTGGGTGCCCTGTGTATGGTGTACATATACTGAATTTTAGTCCCTTTGGGACTACTTTGCACTATGAACAAGTTAGACCCACTCCAACTTGTGTTCTAATTAGCTGCTTAGGCTGCTGACTTTTGTTCTTTCGAATTGGCCCAAGGATTCAGAGGCTCCAAAGGTTACCCATCTTTGGTGCCCATCCTCTGGTCTTGCACAACATACAGTATGGCCAGACTAGATGTTTTGGCCCTATGTATCTATTTTTATTCCCATTACAATTTTTTCTCTTTCCCCTTCATTGCTTCTTTTCCATAGTTGCTCTATACTTGCCCAATTTTTCAACCTAACTGGATTTTTCCTGAATATTTACATGCTGTGTTTGAATGACATTTTAAAACTAGGGCTGTCGATTAATCACAGTTAACGCATCTGATTAACTTAAAAAAATTAATCACGATTTAAAAAATTAATCATGATTCATCGCACTCTTAAGCAACAGAATACCAATTGAAATTTATTAAATATTTTTGATATTTTTCTATATTTTCAAATATAGTGATTTCAATTACAACACAGAATATAAACTTTACAGTACTCACTTTATATTATTTTTATTTCAGATATTTGCTCTGTAAAAATAATAATCAAAAGTAATAGTATTTTTCAATTCACCTCACACAAGTACTATAGTGCAATCTCTTTATTGTAAAAACAAAACTTACAAAAGTAGATGTTTTTTGTTACATATCTGCACTAAAAAACAACACAATTATAAAACTTCAGAGCCTACAAATCCACTCAGTCCTACTTCTTGTTCAGCAAATTGCTAAGAGAAACAAGTTTGTTTACATTTACAGGAGATAATGCTGCCTACTTCTTATTTACAATGTCACCTGAAAGTCAGAACAGATGTTTGTGTGGCACTTTTGAGGCTGGCATTGCAAGGTACTTATATGCCAAATATGCTAAACATTCGCATGCCCCTTCATGCTACTGCCACCATTCCAGAGGACATGCTTCCGTGCTGATGACGCTCGTTAAAAAAATAATGTGTTAATTAAATTTTTGACTGAATTCCTGGGGGGAGAATTGTATGTCTACTGCTCTGTTTTACCTGCATTCTGCCATATATTTCATGCTATAGCAGTCTCAGTTAATGACCCAGCATGTTGTTCATTTTAAGAACCCTTTCAGTGCAGATTTGACAAAATGCAAAGAAGGTACCAATGTGAGATTTCTAAAGATAGTTACAGCACTCGACCCAAAGTTTAAGAATCTGAAAGGCCTTCCAAAAACTGAGAGGAGTGGGGTGAATGGAGCATGCTTTCAGAAGTCTTAAAAGAGCAATACTCCGATGTGGAAACTACAGAACCCGACCCACCAAAAGAGAAAATCAACCTACTGGTGGCATCTGACTCAGATGATGAAAATGAACATGCGTTGGTCTGCACTGCTTTGAATTGTTATTGAGCAGAACCCATCATCAGCATGGACGCATGTCCTCTGGAATGGTGGTTGAAACATGAAGGGACATATGAATCTTTAGCGCATGTGGCACGTAAATATCTTGCAACACCGGCTACAACAGTGCCATGAGAACGCCTGTTCTCACTTTCAAGTAACATTGTAAACAAGAAGCAGATAGCATTAGCTCCTGCAAATGTAAACACACTTGTTTGTTTGAGCAACTGGCTGAATAAGAAGTAGGACTGAGTGGACTTGTAGGTCTACAAAGTTTTACATTGTTTTATTTTTTAATGTATTTTTTTTTACACAATTCTACATTTGTAAGTTGAACTTTCATGATAAAGAGATTGCACTACAGTACTTAGTATTTTTTCAATACACTTAATACATTTCTTTTTTACAGGGCAAATATTTATAATAAAAAATAAATATAAAGTGAGCACTGTACACTTTGTATTCTGTGTTGTAATTGAAATAAATATATTTGAAAATGTGGAAAATATCCAAAAACACTTATATAAATAGTATTCTATTATTGTTTCACAGCGTGATTAATCGTAATTAATTTTTTTAATCACTTGACAGCCCTATTTTAAACCCACAAAATTCAAGCTCCTTCGGTATTCTACTCTGTCAGGCATTTGGGTTTGATATAAAATGCCTGAAACCATTTCAATGTGAACGCTTTTCTCCACATAATGGGATCCTTCAACTTTATCTATTCTCACTAATCTGAGAATCCTAAACATTAGCCATAAGTCTGTGTATATATATATATATATATATATATATATATATATGTATTTAGATCTCTAGTTCTTAGAGAGATAAATGTCCTCTTCCTTTACTCTGTCAAAGAGAAACATGATGAAAAGCGTGGTGGGCCTTAGAAGTGAGAATAGTTAGGATTTTGGGCTATGAAGCTTCTATCTTGCGGATTTGATCATATCACTTGCTATCCTAGTTATGCTGTGTACTGAAAATGGGTAATGAATACTTCAGGAGATTTACTTGAAATGCCACTCTCTGTAATGACTTTCTCTGTTCACAATATATCATTACAGAAATAATACACAGAATACATACTTCCTGGCAGCATTTTGGGCTCAACTTGCATTGAGCAGTATTTATGTGAGTACTCTGACTGAGTTCAGCATGAGAGCCTTATGTGATCAAAAAAATGGGAATCTTCATAACCATATTTGGATCACTGACTTTTGTGTGACCATCATAATCCCTCTTTTATTATCATAGTTTGGTATTTCTGCAGGGCAAAATTCCACTCAGAGCACAAACCCACTGAAATAGTTGGAAATCCATAATATGCAAAAATTTCAAAAGGTCACAATAAAGACTTAAAAAGTACATTATTGCAGATAAGTCTTTTAATGAGTTAAAAAGAAGTCCCTAAATGAATGGTAAGACTCCAAGCAGAGAGAAGGCACAAGAGAGCAAAAGGGATGCTTTCCTTTTAAACAGTGGCTTGCAAAAAAAATGTAAATGTTTGAAACAGCATAAATGAACTTTTATTTATTATTTTCCATTTGTCATCTAATGACCACACAACAAATTTAAAAACAAAACAAAAATGTTCCTTGTTCTTGGCCTCTGAATGCCACTGTCTGCTAATTATGTGAGCTGAAAAGACCTCATAATATTTGTTACTTAATAAGAATATTTTTAATACTATATAAAAGATATTTCACTCACAACCTTGTCTTCAGAAGAAAAAAATGACTGCAGCAGTTCCATGACATGTTGAGCAGATTTTACAGTTAGAGTACAGTAACTATCTTCTAAATCAGTACAAACTTTTCAAGGTCAAAAGGAATGGGACAGACAGTTGGTTGCAGACAGAGTGAACAGATTAACCAGCGCAGATAGAATTCCTTGATTAAAAAATATTGAAGACTAAAATAATGTAAAGTGAGCAAAGTATGCGGTTCTAAGAGGAAAATAATAATTATGTATATACATTGTAGAAACAAACTGCCCAAAATCTTGAAAACAATTTTTCTTTCGGTAAATTAGACAGTAACAAAAGTTCAGGACTCCAGGAAACCATTTTTTTTCTTTTTGAAAAACTACCAGACAGAAAAATTAGAAGGAAACAAAATGCTCACAGTTCTTCACATTCTGTTCCCCTAGCTATCTCCTGTAAGGAAAAAATAACAATTTTGACTCTTTTGGGGTAGATTTGCAAAAACATAGGGTATATCTTTTTTAACTGCTGAGTAGGTCTATTAACCACCCCTATTAATGTAAAATGTGAAGTGATGCAAATGTAAATAATTTAAGGTTTAAATATTTCACCCAGTAGCATTATTTTAATAAAGGAATGGAGGAATTATAGTAAAAACTTTATGAAGATATCACAATATATACACTTACAAGTATAACACTTATTAAATTAATACACATTAATCTATAATCTCTCTCTGTGTGTATATACACACCTCTTACCCTGTCCCTCTTACCCTGTCATTGTTCTCTCTTTCATTCAAATGAAAGAGAGAACAATGACAGGGTAAGAGGTGTGTATATACACACAGAGAGAGATTATAGATTAATGTGTATTAATTTAATAAGTATTATACTTGTAAGTGTATATATTGTGATATCTTCATAAAGTTTTTTCATTCATATGAATGAAAGAGAGAACGACAGGGTAAGAGGTAATATATGCAATTGTATGCAAATACAAGAGGTATTAAGTACTATTTAGCCCTTATAAAAGGCCTGATTCAAATCCAACTGAAGTCAATGAGATTTTTCATTTACAATTCTGTCACAGCTTCACAGTTCATAGCGTATCTCTATAAGACAATGAGAAGACTACAACTAGTATAAAACTTTCAGTTCTGTATATCTCTATTCCAGAGTTTTGTTGGTAAATTAGAGAGAACTTGGAGAAGAACAATAAAAAATTACTAAATCAGTGAAGTGAGTAGTGAAGTTGGAAAATGTTTACCATCTTTCCTAAATGGTTAGTGATTTGGGGTGTCTCAATTTAAATTAATTTTAATTCAGGAACATTTATGGCCTGGGTTAGATAGCAGGTCAGATAAGATGATTTCAATGGTCTTTTCGGGCCTCATGATCTATGCATTTTGGGGTGTCCAACTCGTGAGAGAGAAATTAAAAGAATATGTGATTTTTCAGAGTGTGGGCGCTTTCTGAACATGATTCTTCTTTAAGATGTGGCAAGGTGGACACGCCAATACAAAGAAACCCAAAATCACAAGCTCCTTTAGAAAATTTAGACCTAAAATAATCTTATTTATATTTAGCAGTTTTACCCAAACAACTAAGGAGTGAAGATTAGGTGTCATGTACTTCAACATCAACAATGTCATAGTGCAGAAGCTACTGTCTCATTCTCACAAGAAGGACGAATTAACCTCATACTTTTCAGGAAAAATGTTGCAGCATGCAAAGAGTTGCCCAAAGAATTTCATTGTCACATGGTTTAATGAAGCTGCTGTCTTGCATTGTTCAGTGGCGTTTCTTCATAATACAGATGAAGAGGCTGAGACTAAAATTACCTTGCGTGCTATCAGTGCCACAGAGAGAGGTACTACTAAATTCAGGATTTTTGCACAAAACACAGACGTTCTAGTACTTTCTCTTAGATGCTACTCAAGAATTCGGTAAGATTTTGTTTTTCTGCCTGGTACTGGGGAACAGAATTGCTGTATAGTCCCCATTTCAGGACCTGTTCCTCACACTTGGATCAGGTTTCCATTCCCTTTCAGGCTCTGAAGCTACTGTAAAGTTGTCTGGAAAGACCAATGAAGGCATTTGATTCAACCTCTGAAGACTCCTCACTCTGATTGCTTGGAACATCTGAGACAGTCACTAATGAGGTCATAAATGCACTGGAGGAGTTCATATGCTAAGTTTACCATTTGAAGACCAACATTACAACACTTGCAGAGCTACGCTTGTGGATCTTTTCAAGAAGCAGATAAATGGAGAAAAAAATATTCCTGCTGTCAAGATAGCAAACTACCAAGCAATGAAATGATTCTAGGATGATAGTTTGTATCCAAAACTACCAGGGGTGCTTGAATGATTTGTACAGTGGGGGTGTGGAGAGCCATTGAACCAAACTGCAAAACCTGTATATGATGGAAACTTCTTCAAGTCAGGGGGTGCAGTAGCACCCCAGAACCCGTAATTCCAGCACTTATGAAAACTACCCTCCCCTATCAGACATGGATGGGTCTTAGAGGATGGAGTCTTCATACCAGTTGTGTATGAAATACTATGCACTCCCAGATCAATTCTTCAGTTAATCAAATGCTCATGCAAAGACCAGATGCTCACCACTCTGCAAACATTTGGCCAGCACCCTGCCTTGTAGGGACATGTGTGAGTGCATGCAAATGAGGAGCAGTGTGACAATGTGTGGCGTAGTAGGGCCCTAGATGGAAATGACACTGACGATGACTTTGATGAATACATGTTTTCTATCCTACATGTCAAGGCTACTTCACTAGGATTAGCCAAGATCAACGTCTTTTTGATGTAAGAAATGCCTCCTTGGGTTAAAGTATATATTTTTTTAAAAAGTTGATTTTTTAAAACATTTTCTTGAATATATATCTACACAATTGTTCTAGGCTTGTCATGCCTGGTACCACTGTGTTTCAGAGAGAGAGAGAGAGAGAGTGTGCTTGGGAATGTTATCCAACTCAAACCATTTCTGCCAACATTGTATTATCAAAATTTCTACCAACCGGAGGACCTGGAGCTGGGAGTGGGCAGCAAGTCCACTCTGCTGTGCTACAGACAGTGAAACCATTGAAATTATGATTCTGTAGATGTTTATTAATCAAATGACACCTCCCTTAGCTTTCTATCACTATCTTGTCCACGAAATGAGATTTTACTACATTATGCTCTGAGACTATAAGGAGAAGAAGGATTTAGATGTTACATCTGTTTTATAAGTGAGGGGATGATACTGAGGAAAAGAAAATGTAATACTATGTTGGAAGTAATAAATGTTGTGCCCTTTTTTATCAACGTTCATTTAAGGAGCTCAATGTCCTTTACAAATATCATTTCAGCTTCACAGCAGTGACAGCACATCTGTTACATTTTATTAGAGCTGTGCAAATAACTGATTTTTAGATTCACGAGCAGTTCTGGGGTGGGGGGATCTTTTTGGGGGGTCAAACTGAAACTGGTTTTTTTTTCAGTTAACAGAAAAAGTTAGAAAAATTTCATTGCAGTTCAGTTGAGAGAGACGCCCTGCCCAATAGCCTAGTGGTCAGGGCTCTAGGAAGGAGGCAGAGGTGAAAGTAACTTAAAGGACTTACCGGTACTCCAGTGTCTTGAGCAGGAGATGGGGCCTCGACCGGAAGGGCCTATGACCTCAACCAGAAGAGGCGGGGCTTTTAGAACCCCAGGCCCTTTAAATGGCCCCCTGAGCTCTGCTGCCAGAGCCCTGGGGTAGCGGCAGTGGGGTTCTGGCGGTGATTTAAAGGGACGGGGGCTCCAGCCGCCGCTACTGCAGCAGAGCGCCGGGCTCTTTAAATCACCCCCGGAGCCCCGGGGGTTCCAGCCACCTCAGTGGTTTGAGCATTAGCCTGCTAAACCCAGGGTTGTGAGTTCAATCCTTGAGGGGTCGATTTAGGGATGTGGGGCAAAAATTGGGGATTGGTCCTGCTTTGAGCAGGGGGTTGGACTGGATGACCTCCTGAGGTCCCTTCCAACCCTGATATTCTATTCTACCTGGGGGCTCCAGCAGCGGGGCTCTGGTGGCAATTTAAAGGGCCTGGGGCTCCAGCTGCTGGAAGCCCCAGGAAGCCGGTCAGGTAAGGTGTACTGGCTCTTGCCGGTATGCCGTACCGGGGAGTACCAGCTTACTTTCACCTCTGGAAGGGGGAGACCTGTTTTCAAGTCCCTTTGCAGAGCAGAGATTCAAATCTGAATCTCCCACAGCCAAGTGGGTGCTCTAACCACTGACAAATAGGGTATGGATGGGGTGGTAGTGGGGGATATTAGCACCTTCCCCTTTGGCTTTGTGAATGATACCTAAATCCCCTTGTGAATCTAGCCCAAAAAACCAAAATGCTTCATTTTGATAACGTAGAAGGGAATCATTTCAACACTTTCTTTTTTGTTTCAACTGAAATAGTTAATCAAAATGGACACAAATTCAGAAAATATTTTTGGCAAACCAAATCTGCATTTTTCAGCAAAAAAAAATTTGTCCAGCTCTACTTATTATTTATTATTACTCTTATTTAATAATTGGAGAAACCAAGGAATAGTAGCATGAAGTCATTTGCTGATGACTGCACATTAAATTAGTTACTGAGCCTCAAACCGTAACTACTCAGCATGAAAAATGTGGTAGAATGTGATCCATATAGTTGCATAAAAACATTATCCTGAAAGAGGAAGAAACGTTAAAAAGGAGAAACAGCCATGTTCACATGTAAGTTTTAAGACTATCTGCAAACACCATTTATATTATATAACATCCTGTCTCAATGCTTTTGGGGCATATAGTAAGCACCATGTTCAAATCATTAGCCTGCTTCTCAATAGCTGTTTTTTGGGTTTTTTTTTAATCTTGGTTCTGGTAAAATATTGTTTTCAGCTAGCATGTTGCTAGTGGCAATTCTTTGTAGTTGTCTTCACATTTCTACTTTAAAAATGGTTTCACAAGGTAGAGTTTTTGTAATGTGCTACATATCTCAGTTCTAGGACGTGCTCAGGAAAGGAAGAGCATTCAGAGACATATGCTGTTATTTAGTGATAATAAAAATAAAATGGTATCTTTTCAAGTGACATATTAGATTATTAAAATAATAGCATCAGCTGATATGATGCTGGTACTAACCTACCAAAATGACAGAACAATCATACCCAAGTCTCTCAACAGCTTGATATAGACATGAAATAGCTAGTCTCAAATATCATCCCCAAAATGTCAAGTATCAGAGTGGTAGCTGTGTTAGTCTGGATCTGTAAAAGTGGCAAAGAGTCCTGTGGCACCTTATAGACTAACAGATGTATTGGAGCATAAGCTTTCGTGGGTGAATACCCACTTCGTCAGATGTACGTAGTGGAAATTTACGGAGGCAGGTATAAATGTACAAGCAAGAATCAGGCTAGGGATAACGAGGTTAGTTCAATCAGGGAGGATGAGGCCCTCTTTTAGCAGTTGAGGTGTCTCTTCCTCCCTGATTGAACCAACCTCGTTATCCCTAGCCTGATTCTTGCTTGCATATTTATACCTGCCTCTGGAAATTTCCACTACGTGCATCTGACGAAGTGGGTATTCACCCACGAAAGCTTATGCTCCAATACGTCTGTTAGTCGATAAGGTACCACAGGACTCTTTGCCGCTTTTACATCCCCAAAATGGTGTTTGCAATGTGTCCTAGTTTTGTTCTTTTTCATTCAATTTCCTAGTGCAGTAGTTAGTTCTCAAGATAGAATTAAACATTAATAGAAATGTCCAACAAAAGGCCAGGCACAATCTTGATACAATAACGTTAGGTTTTATCATGGGCCTAATTCAGTAGACTGGTATATATTAAATTCATAAGATATACATTTGTATGCAGTTTGGCTTAAGAATTATTTTGCACAAGGCTATTATATCAGAGGTGTGGCAGAGCTTTAATATTCTCTTTCTTCATGTATTGTATGCAATCTAATCCTCACTATTTGCATACATATTTTCTAGCTGCAGTTAATAACTTCCATTGTACTAGTCATAATAAATTGTGTTTTAGATGGTTTCACATAATTTAAAATTTGAGACAATGTGAGACATTATACTAGGACACAATGCATACAAAATTTGAAATTAAAATACAGTTTTACAGTTTCATGTTTCTGTTATCAACTGCATTTTATATAGAAAATAACCATTTCCAATTTTATATGACTAAGGACATATATTATTTATGTAACTTAATCATCAAGGTACTCTGGCTATCTCTAATATCCTTATGAAATTACCCAATATCAATTCTCTATTTAAAACTAAAAGATACATCCCAGTTTTCTAAGTAATACTGGACAATTATTAGAAGAAAATGGCAGAAATTTCAAGTTAATATTATTACCTACATTACTTTACCCGCTGTTGATGATTTGTCTCTTTGCTTATCAGATTTCCAGTCCTGCTGGCTGTAAAAAAGTCTAGTGCTTCTATAGTGGACAAATGACATGAACATTTTTGGGAAGTCTTACCTAAGGAGAAAATTACTAATCTTAATAATGTCTTCTATGATAGAGATTTGGATAAATGGCTTTTTTTTAATACTTAGGGTATAACAGCGTGACTTGCCCCTTTAAGGGAAGATGTATCCAGCCCCAGTTGTTACATGCACAGTGCACCTCCACAGGTGGAGAAAATGAGCAAAGTGATGTGACAGATGGACTATATGGCTAAATCAGGCTGGGGGAGGGGAAGGAGAAAAGAGAAGTCTGGGGAGAGAGAGAGACTGACTCTAGGCATGACACCTAGGAGTTGCTATTTGGTGGAGAGCAGAGAAAGACATAGAGTCTATACAGAGAATCTCCTTCTAGGTCCCAGGTAGAGGGCTTGGCAGTGCAAGCTAGGAAGGCTGTAGTGTGGATAGCAAGTCTGCTAGAGAAAAGCCTCCGTGAGGAGATGACTAAGAACCCTGCCGCAAGGTTTGAGATCTACCTAGGAAGGCTGGGCAGGCATTTTTATGTTTTCTCGTGAATCTTGTCAATAAACCCAGAAGGGGGTGGACTGGTTTTCCAATCATCTTTCTAGGACTTTGTGTTATGTGAATGGGCCAAATTCAGAGATGAAGGGTAGCATGATTATCAAGTCTATATCCATTACAGTTTGTGGTGTCCCAACAAGCTGTATTGCATGTGAAAGATTGGTCTTGAAGAAGTAGGATGTAGGCATTCTGACTGTGTTTAGGTCAAATCACCAAAGAACAGAACCACTCTATTAGTTAACCATATATGGAAAAAATGGAGTACAAGTCAATGTTGCTATCTGGGAAATTGGGATTGCTTAGGAAAAATCTAAAGTACCTTTGGGTTATGAATCTCTGTGGTTTTGAGCAGAAATTCCATCCTTGTCCTTACTGATGAATTTTGTGTCAATTCAAATACACTGCCACTACAAGTCCTGGTTTTGATGTATCTGCATTTTCTGAGAAAAGATGCATTTTATTGAAAAATTCCTGACCAGCGCTAATTAAAACTCTATGACCTGTGGGACCCATTATCTGTTCAGCCCTGAGTGCCCTCTGCTACACGTTTGGATGTCATTGCAGTCTAAGCTCGCTCATTTGACATCTTTAGTGTTTGACCAAATTCCATATCTGAGCCGGTGGACAGTCCTGACATCTTTCCTTGCTCTGGTCAGCAGCATAACTTCCTGGGAGAAGTTCCAAGAGACTGTTGAGTGAGGTTCTGTAGACACTCTGTAGCCAAACTTGCAGGAATCATATGTAGGTTAGGCTGAAAAACATTAAATAACTTTGTTATATTAGACAGAATTTGTCTTGATAGAAATTAACAGAAGTTCTCTAGTTATTAGACTCATTCTTTGTAGGGCTCCGTATTCATTCTGACAGAAAAGAATAAATATGAGAGCAGCATGGAAGGGGGGAAAAGCTAGTCCCATATTCTTTTTTTCTAATATCAATCACTCAGAGGCACTGAGACTGCAGCAAACACCAGTCATTAATGCTGTAAAAGTACACTGCTGAAATGCCTTTGGAAGCCCTGCGGTTTCAGGTGGGAGGACTCCATGCTGATATATCAGACTCTTTCTCAAAGTGAGAAAGTCATGCAGAAGTCAGGAGTACTTACTATTTCAACTGTTTCAAGAAGAAAAGTTACCATAGCAACAGCTTCAGGAACAGTGTGTGCTATCAACATTTCTGACAGACTTAAGGTCACTTGCAGACATCTTTAACTCTGCCCGATCCATTTTCATACAGTCCACTGACAAACTGGAGTATTGTTCAGAGTGTTCACAAGAGGGTCTTTGGGCCACGGGAAAGGAAATCTCAGCTTTCATTTTAAAAAAGCAGATTTATTGTACTTTTCATTTATAAATGTACTGACAAAAAAAGGAATTGGTTTTTAGCATGAAGGCTGCCCAGTGATATCTTGTGCCCTTCCAGAATGTTGAGTTCAGCAAAACTCAAGCCTCTGGAAACTTCCCAGGAGCAGAGGCCTATGAGGGAAGGAGTGAAGCTTCCAAGGGGAGTTGACAATAGTTTTCAGGTGCAGAGGGCACGAGGGAATGAGCAGCTGTGCTGATCCATTTTTTCATAGGCTGGGAGGGGGGGAGGAGGGAGCCCTTTAGCTCTAAGTCCTTCTTTCGTGGGGAGGAGAAGGGGAACGGAAGTAAGGAGCATGGACACGCAGCAGAAAGAGCAGGGATGGTGCAATAGCCGCATCAGTTCCAATGTATGGAGAATCAGCCAGCGCTGAGGAAAGGATGCTGGCCTGTTTTATGTACAATATGCCTGGTCATATTTATGTGCAATTGGAGCCCCTGATACAGAACATGCTGCACAGATTTATCATGAACAGTAATGAATCATAGGTAGCTCACGTCCACTGATATGGATAGCGCAAGAAGAGAGATGAAAAGATACAGTGACATTAGGAATAAAACATAGATAAATGAAGCTTACATGAAAAAGATCTTGGATAATTTTAAACTGAGAAAATTCAAAGGTAAATCTGAAAGGAAAGACATGTCAAGATATAATAGCTGCAGTCTTGTCCTACATTTAAAAACTGTTAGGAATTCCTAAGAAATTATAAGAAAATATATGTTCAATTTCTCTAATAAACCATTGTTATTCCCTTTATTGTCAGGGTTGCCAACAAATGCAGATGGGTATTTGGCTATAATGGGTTCACAGAATAGTAATTCTCCACATTCAAGAAGGTGTCAATGGAGAGAGTTTCTATTCTTTATGTGACTGGTGCCTAGAATGGACCACAATGAGATGCCACACTCAGGGCAGACTTCAAGAAACAGGGCAGGCACACCCCAAAAACTAGATTCACCAAAGCAGTAACAAAATGAGCTTCTGAAGCACCACACTAGTTAACAAGAAGCCAAAATACAGTCCCCTTTAGGCATTCCAGGCCCTGATTATCATCCAGACGAATTGGTCTAGTATAGTGAAAGGTTACTGAAAACCCTATTCACTCTATGTGAGGTTCTACCAATCCCAAAGGATCAGATATTTGCCCCTAGGACAATATATATTTCAGATCCAAACATCACACAATTAGCCTTAGTAAATTAACTAATATTTTTTTATTAATAAAAAAAGAAAAGAAGGCAGTTATTGAATGGTTAAAAGATCATATACATTGTAAATGATTGCAAAGTCCTTAAATCAGATTTTTAGCAGTGATGGATGAGTCTGCTGGTCTGCAAATATCTCTCTGGAAACTTCCAAAATATTGGAAAGTCCTCAGTCCATTGTTCAAAAAACTCCTTTTGTTAGAAATGCACAATCCAGAGAACTGGTGCAGGAAAATGGAGACATTTCAGCTGCAACTTATACTCTCACATGTGCCTGGAAAGTTACTGACCGAAAAAATGCCTGCAGCCCATGTGCATGGTAAGTTACTGGCAAAGATGGAGTCTTAGGTCACATGTCCACATCACACATCCTTACATGTTTTGTTGAATCATAGGGAGAACCATTGGCTCCATGCTGTCTGAGGCATCTTCAGGAAGAGCTCATTGAATAGTTGATTCCCTTGAATGGCCCATCAACACAGGACTTGGGGGAAGGATAGCTCAGTGGTTTGAGCATTGGCCTGCTAAACCCAGGGTTCTGAGTTCAATCCTTGAGGGGGCCATTTAGGGATCTGGGGCAAAAATTGGGGACTGGTCCTGCTTTGAGCAGGGGGTTGGACTAGATGACCTCCTGAGGTCCCTTCCAACCCTGATATTCTATGATTCTGTGACGGGCTAGACTAGATGTAAATCTACTTTGTGGGTATCACCCAAGAACAAAACATGTTTGAGGTTACATATCAAATATTCAAAACTTCATATACAAAGATGATACATGTATATAAATGCGATGTCATAGTTAGCAGATCACAACTTTTCCATTGATACCTTACACAACATACTTTGCATTTAGTGGACTTGTGGAACAGTGGTAGCAACAATGATATAAATGGTCATCTTCCTTTTCATACAGCAACACAACTTATTTTAGAATAGATGAGATATTCTTAAAAGTATCCTGGATCTGGCATCAAGTTCTCTTGGCACAGTACTTACTTCTTTAAAGCATGAGTGGTTCAGTGACACCTACAGCTCAAGTACCTTTGAGACTTAACCAGCAAAGGAGAAGGAGACTTATTTTAGCATGTTAGGGAATTTGGAATACATTAACCTATTCTGAGAATTTTGCATGTTGTTGAGTTTATCCCTACAGCTACTTGCTTTAGCTTCTAGAAATCATTTTAGCATAGAGGGATGATAGTTATTTGAAGTGATCCTCTCAGCACACTTAATAGTATTAAAGCAAACAGGAAATATATATTTTACATGCTAAATTCTGAGAACTGATGCTTACTATTTTGATTTTCTGTCCCTACATATTCAGATTTTTAATTTGGGAATAAGTATTTTCTATGGTATAAATAGAAGTGCACTGTACATTTTAATTGGTATTTCATCCATTTTTTCTTGGGTTTGTAAGGGTTTTAATTGATATTACAGTATTTGAACAGGAAAGTACCCTTAAAGACCCAATTATCTAACCCCTATTTTTAATCCCAGCAGCCAAACTTCCCTTTCTAATGAAATGCCTCTTCTCCTTTTTCTGTTTACTCCCTGTCTGCTGCACCCAATTACCTCAACTCCTGATTATCAAAGCATATTTGGTGTTGCCCATTAATATCTAATAATTGAAATTCTTCTGTTTGTATATTTTTAGACTTTTTTCTTTCAGATAGATATCTGTTGCTTAGATATAAAAACTAAAAAAAACCCCCCAAACCTCAAGAGATCCATTGAAGCTATGACACTGCTAAATAAAGGGTAATGGTCAGGATTCAGAATTGCATCCATAAGGTCAGATCTACTTGTAACAGGGTGAGCTGAAGAGCCTGGGACCAAGCCAACCCTGATTACAGAACGAGCCCTACCTGAGGGGAATCAGACAATTTCCTATGAAGAGGAGAAGATAACTGTAGCAAGATGGGAAGTGGTTGTGATGAGATTAGTGCCTATAGGCAAGACCCCAACATGAGAGGAATTGCTCCAGATAGGAAGGGTGGAGGGTAGTCCGCTAGGGCAGTAAGGACTATAACCAGACCAGGGGAGTTTGGGCTGTAGCTGGCTGGAGGGAAGATTTTTATTTTCATTTCTGAACTTTAAGTTAATAGATCAGACCATAAGGAGGGCTGTTGTGACTGGACTGGAAAAACCCTATGTGATGTTGATTTGGAGATCCAAGAAGGGAAACTGAAGTGAGGGGCTGTGTGCAGGGCTGCCTTGAGGCCACTAGGGGGAATTGTGAGGACGCCACTTGTCTACACTACCCATGAATGTTTTTAGATTACCATTGTGACACGCTATACCTCAGGGGAGAGCTCTGTAACCCCCATATTTCTCATTGATATATAATTGTGATCGTGCATATAAAGCATGTCATGTAAGGTATCAGGAGAAAGTTAAGATGTGCTGAAAGTCATTTTTCTATCTAAATATGTATATCATCATTGCATATGAAATTAAAGAATTGTGTTGTATGGTTTTCACTAAACTGTCTGTGGGTTTGGGAAGCACCCAGATACTAGCTCTCCAGAGACAATGAAAAGGGAAGAGGTAACCAACGTCTGGGTGGGTGCTGAACAGACATCACCAGTCATTGTCCAGCAGAGGAATTACAATTCAATGACTCACTCACAGGAGAGACCAGGGGTACTGATTCATCTTGTGACTCAGCAATGCCCACCAGAAATGCCTGGACTTGTGTTCTCCAAGCACATGGATTCCTGGTATAAAATAGGACACCAGGGCCCATTGCTTGGCCTTTCTCCTTCCCCCACCTGAACTGCAAGCAACAAGGACACTCAGAAGACTGAAGACTCCAACAGAGGGGACTGTCCCAGGTTTCAAGGGTGAAACCTGTGAACTATGAACTGCAATATCCAGTGGGGTGAGAAAAACTGCTTAATCTAGATGTTACCCAGTCTAATAGGGTTGAGAGTTTAGACTGCGTGCTTATATTTTATTTTAATTTGGTAAGCACTCTGACTTTTTGCCTATCACTTATAATCACTTAAAATCTATCTTTTATGGTCAATCTTTTGTTTAACTGTTTATCTTTACCAGTGAGTTTGCCTGAAATGTTTTGTGAATCTGCTCAGGTTTACAAAGGCTAGTGTATATCCACTTTCCATTGATGAAGTGATGAACCAATTAACAAAATTGCACTGCTCGTCTTGAGCAGTGCAAGGTGGTATATTCCTAAGGTACAAGGTTGGGAGCTGGGGAGATTTGGCTGGTGCCTTTTTCTGTGTGATTCATGAGTGGCTTTGAGAGCATTCATGCAATCTAGCTGGGTGTGGGGCTCCACAAGTTGTAGTGCTGAGTGATCACTGTGCCTGGAGGGTTTTGCTGCTTGTCACTAGCAAAGCATTGTGACAGACAGCCCGGGTTGAAGAGTTAAGGGGGCACAGCAGTCCCAGGCTGCACCCCAGTGATCCTGTCTCAACCATTTTAGATCTCATTTAATTAAAGTTATAATAATTAATCAGGATAGAGCGATCTTTCCAGAGTGGAAAATGGGGGTAGGGTCACATGGCATATTCAGTGTATCTCAGTCAATAGGCATGTGGGGTTTGGTATTTAATATAATTTTGCTATACACTATATTTATAGTGAATCCAGGATGCATAAAATAATTCAGGTGATGTCTTAGAAATACATCAATAGGGTATTCTGTTCATCATTTTCAATCAAGTGTCGATGTCTGGTGTAGAACACTGAAGGATATGAAGCTCTTTGAAGCCAAATCTTAAGAAAAGATACAAACTGTTACCTTGTGTTAAGCCTGCTTATGGCTGAGCTCCAGTGGAACAAAGGGAGATTCAGAAAATGTTTTTGATTAAATAGGCAATGATTTAATAGATTAAACCATTGCCTCAGCATGATGCTGGGGTTTTGAATGAGACCTAAAATATGAGTTCCTGTAGCTCACGAAAGCTCATGCTCAAATAAATTGGTTAGTCTCTAAGGTGCTACAAGTACTCCTTTTCTTTGTGCTCATCAAAGATACCATGGCCCTTTTCATGAGAGTAGAATCCTAGCATGGTGTCCAGGCTCAAGTCTGAGATGGGTTATTAATGTATATTCCGAATCCCCAGATTCTGACTGAAGTTTTTCTTCAGTATTTGTTTGGTTAAATTTATTGAACCTATTAACAATCTCTGGGGGATGAAATTTACCCCTCTCCCTTCATTTCCTGCTCCACTTCTCAGTGGTGGCTGCAGTGATTGGGAGTTATGGTGCGACTCATTATGATAGCTACACTCTGGGGAGCCCAGGATTGCTGTGTCTGTGTGCTCGTGGGGATGTTAATTTCCCTTTACAAGGCTGGACTGTGGGCATGTGGTGCCGTGGCGCCTCCACTTCTGCATCCAGCTGTGGAGCTGATTGGGTGTACAGAGGGATGCAGCATGTGTGCTCTCCAGGTGCACCTGGAGCTCTGGGACAGATTATGCTTCCTAAGGGAAAACCTCTCTTAGAACTCCTCCCGGAGCAGTGCAGAGCCACCCCACCCCATAGTGAGATGTCCCTATCTAAACCAGCCTATATCAGACATAAACATGGGCGTAGCTTCAAAGACTGTTAGCTCTGAACATTGCTGAATTTGTTTTACCCTCCTCTAGGGTCCGTGTGCAAGTAAACAATGCCCCTGGGTTCTCTGTAAAGCACACATCTGGTGCTTGCTGCAGTTCTTCAAGGGATTAATCCTGCAAGCTGCCAAGCGTCTTAAACTTGTAGGAACTCACTTGTACCTTGAACAGTTGAGTACTAAAGCCTTGTCTACAGACAGTTTTGTACTGTACAAGTGTATGTTTGTTTTCCAAGCTGATATAATTATAACCGTACAACCCCCCCAATGTGGTGTAGTTTTACTGGTATAAAGGTTCCTGTGCCAGTACGGATTATTTACCTTCTCCAACAGCAGAGGTGGTGAATGTACAATTCCCGGGTCAGATCCTGTTAATTGCTTAATTTCATCTGGCCCCCGGCAAGTCTTGGCACACCCTTGTGAGGATGGAGCCACAAGCGCTGGCTCACCCTGCCACGGGAAGCCCCGAGCCTTGCCCCACCCCATGGGCCTGGAGCTGTGAGCGCCGGCTCACTCTGCCATGGGCAGGAAGCCCCAAGCCTTGGAGCCCGCCCAGGTGGATGAGTTGAATGTTTTATATTTCTCTCTCAAAAAACCCCTACATTAAGTTGCTTTTTACTTGTGTGTGGTCCACGATTGATTTTTTTCTGTGGGCCAATGGCCTGTGATAGAAAAAAGGATCCCCACCCGTGTCTTACTGGAATAAGCTATGCTAGTATAAACCCCTTTTATATAGCATCCATTCTAGGCATGTTGTTACACTTTAACTATCCTGGTGTAGAACTACACACTTTTGTGTGCAGGCAAGCATTAAGTAATACAAACACAATGAAATAGGGTTGTTGGGGGTGAGAATGACTGACCAAATACTTTTGGTCAAAGAGTGTCACAACCCAAACCCAGGAGATATTTCTATTCCTCTGCCCCTTCTATGGCCACTCATATTGAAAATTCTGGGCCTGGTTCTCTCTGCCTTGTACCTCGTTCAGTCACTCACCCTGTGAACAATGGGTGATATTATTAAATGCTTCCAGATCTGAATGGCTGTTTTGCACTCATGATGTCATCACTTACTCTTGTGCAAAATGAGCAAAAATTATCCTTCTGGTTTGGTAGGATTTACCAAGCACCCTCCAAGGTGTACGGTGCAGGATCATTATTGTCTTGTATTTTCTCTTTCATTTCATACCGAGGTGATGCACTGAGTCCAAGGGATTGTGTAGCTTCTACAAGATACAACTAAACCTTTTCTGGTCCTTGCCGTGCCTCACTTTGAAAATACGACCACACTGTGCAGTGCCCTATGGGATTCAAAATGGGCTTCTTTTTAAAAAGTGGTCTGCCATGTGATAGTATAATTACTGTATTTTGGGAATACTGGTGTAAAACTAATATACATTGGGACCTACCATAGTAGCTGAAATACTTCTTTTGTCATGAAAACAACTTTTCACAGACTCAATTTAGATTCTTGTGATTATTTCCTGTACTGGATGGGATTGGTTTCTATAAATGTGATTAAAATGGTTTTGGCTCACCTGTGAAACATAATGATGGAACTACAGGAGAGCAATTGACCATAGATATCTGAGACCTCACAATAGTGCAGTGCTGCTTACGGTTTAACTCTAGTTAGCACTACAAGAGGAGTTATGATCTGTCCATGGTCATCACACTAAAGGTATAACTCTTTGGCAAACATAGACAATTTCCTCATGAAAACTTATTTCAAGCCAAAAAAATCTTGCCGAAAGATTTATCTGATGTCACATCAGGATAAAAGATCTGCTCTGAAGATTTTGGAAGACAGATGGATCCTTTCAGACTAGCACCAGTCCCCTTGTGGTCTAAAGGTAAATGTGACTGTATTCTTTGTGTCATCACTGAATCGCTGTCCCCAGAAAGACATTGCTCTACACTGAAGAGTACATAGTTTAGTAATGGCTAGAGAATTAAATGGCACCATGTTTTAGCAACGTGTCAAAAAGCACCTCAAAAATTATTTTCCCCAACCTGAAAATGTCATATCTTTTTTTAGTTAAAGGGCAGATTTCCAGTGCACTTTCTTGCAGAACTGTGGCATTTCTTGAATTTACAGTAAGGTTATATTTTGCTACAGCATTTTTTTTTCTTTATTTTAAGCACCATGAGTAAGATTGAGATTTGTGCTGTATTGGATCACTGTTAGATGTTCTGAAACATTTGTGTCTCCAGAAACTTTTGCAGTCTGCAGCTTTAAATCATGACCAAACAACCTACATAGCACATTTCTTATTGTAGATACTGTGGTCACTACATAGAGCCTCCTCTCATGTGGTTTCAGACTTTGGAAGTTCACCTGGTCGTGAAAATCAAGTCTGTATCCAGATTGTCTGTACTTTATCATTTACCATGAGGTTACTACATGAGTTTCAGCAGCAGAGTATAACTTTCTTAATTTTGTTCTTTTACTCTGTATGCATGAAAGCTGACCACTTATTGGCCATAAAAACCTCTGTTTATTCAGCTATTCAATACAGTTAAGCAAATGCCTATCATACTGTAATTACAATTTAACATGTGCTTTTTTGATTGCTTTATCATTTCGTTTGGTTCAACAAATTTATTTTTAGATAAGTGTCCAATCACTTACCATATTGAATATCAACAGGACATTTCAGTTATTCTAGAGATCATTAAATGTGATATCCCAAATGAAAATGGTGATTGTGAGAGTACTTTAAGCCATTTGAATTGTAGTTGCATTTTCCTTACCTTTAATGATACATGCTATGGTGGATTATAGAAATGTATTGATGAAAGGCGGAATGGTGAAGTAGTTTAAGATTCAGATTCTTGTATTAATTTCCTGGCTTATTGCAATCAGTTTTCAAGTGAATCCCAGCATGCTAGATGAGACTTCATTTAAAAAATACTTTATAGGTCACAACCATTTTCATTTGTCAAAAGGAAAATTGTAAACTACTTAAAATGTAACTTCTATTCACAAAAACACAAAGCATCCCTACTCCTATTTATTGAAGATAATGCCAAGAAGACAAAAAGTTGATTAGAGTGGCACAGTCACACCACTGCAGAGTAAATAAGTAAATAAGCAAATCTTTATATCCCGCTTAGACTCTCTCAGTAAAACTGATTAAATCTTGTCTGAATTCATGGTATTTATAATTAAAGTGAACATTAATGGAATAGACATTAACACTGTGTGTGGTCAATACTAAACTTAATCTGCTCTGTAGGAGTTACAGAATACATTCATACATTCTAAAATGGCATGAAATCATGCAAGCTTTTATTGTCTTTCTTTTTAAAAAAGCGTAATATGTAGTGCCAGGTTTCCGACCAGCGACTTTTATAATTAAAATCACTTATCTTTAAAAAAACTGTGAAAAATTGGTAAATAACTTATTAATGAAAGATAAATGCTATAGAACAAAATACCTCTGTTGTTAAATCATTATAGCCATGTTTGTAGCAGGTATTAAAACCTCAGGGGAAGAAATTTCTTTACAAGGAACAGTCACCTTCCTCTTGCTCAAGGGTTGACAATAAATGTCATAAACTCATAGAATCATATGGTTAGAAGTGACTGCAAGGGTCATCTAATCTAACCCCCTGCCAAAGTGCAGGATTTTTTGTGTCTAAACCAACCAAGACAGATGGCTATCCAGCCTCCTTTTGAAAACCTCCAGTGACGCAGCTTCCTCAACCTCCCTAGGAAGTCTTTTCCATTGTCCTACTGTTTTTACAGTTAGGAAGTTTGTCCTCAGATTTACTATAAATCTGCTATTCTGCAGTTTGATCCCATTGCTTCTTGTCCTGCCCTTGCTGGGAAGAGAGAACAACTTTTCTCCAACTTTTTTATGGCAGCCTTTTGAGTATTTGAAGGCTGCATGTCTCTCCCAGTCAGTGGTGGGACAGTTGAAAGGAAAAACCTTAAGTAAACAGAAGAAGGCAAGTGGGATTTCTGTTGTTGTTGTTGTTAAGTCACCAACAAAGGTCTAAAAACAATGGAACTACTAAAATATTTGCCGACTATCACTCTGATCACTTTGTCTGTACACTGAATTCTTTTCTTCTGCTCTTAGCCTTTTGGAGTCAAGGGCTTGTTGTAGTATGTTCTTGTACTGCTGTGACTTTTCTTGGTCCACTATGGCACTGATGTTAATACGAGGACATCCCTTTACTTTAGATCTGTGTATTTTCTTTGGTTGAAGTTTGACCTTGCTGCATACCACAGAGTGTGGTCTGTGTCACAAACAGTACTTTGATAACTGTGGGTAATGAGGATGCTGTTAAGGTTGGCATGCCTTGTGATGATAAGATCCAGTTGATGCCAGTGGCCAGATCTGGGATGTTTCCAAGACACGTGTTACAGCTTTGTCTGGAAGAATGAGTTTGTTACATGGAGATCGTAATAGGAACAAAACTCTAGGCATCTCTTACTGTTTCCATTCATTTTACAAGTTTTGTGTTGACTGAGACAGTTAATTATAGAATCATAGAATATCAGGGTTGGAAGGGACCTCAGGAGGTCCAACCCCCTGCTCAAAGCAGGACTAATCCCGAACTAAGTCATCCCAGCTAGGGCTTTGTCAAGCCTAACCTTAAAAACCTCAAAGGAAGGAGATTCCACCACCTCCCTAGGTAACGCATTCCGATGCTTCACCACCTGCCTAGTGAAAAAGTTTTTCCTAATATCCAACTTAAAAATCCCCCACT
The DNA here is from genome assembly GCF_965140235.1 of Caretta caretta. NCBI lineage: Eukaryota > Metazoa > Chordata > Testudines > Cheloniidae > Caretta > Caretta caretta. The sequence goes on along the minus strand of NC_134207.1, from coordinate 31,841,306 downwards.
GCAACTTGAGACCATTACTCCTTGTTCTGTAATCTTCCACCACTGAGAACAGCCTAACTCCATCCTCTTTGGAACCCACCTTCAGGTAGTTGAAGGTTGCTATCAAATTCCGCCCCCCCCCACTCTTCTCTTCTGAAGACTAAATAAGCCCAGTTCCCTCAGCCTCACCTTGAAAGTCATGTGTTCCAGTCCCCTAATAATTTTTGTTGTCCTCCGCTGCACGCTTTCCAATTTTTCCACATCCTTCTTGTAGTGTGGGGCCAAAAACTGGACACAGTTCTCCAGATGTAGGGGTAAAGGAGCCCAGGAGAGCTGGCTGTATTTTAAAGAATCCTTATTGAAGTTACAGGGACAAACCATCCCAATGTGTAGAAAGAATAGTAAATATGACAAGCGACCAGCTTGGCTTAACACTGAAATCCTTGCTGATCTTAAAAACAAAAAAGAAGCTTACAAGAAGTGGAAGATTGGACAAATGACCAGGGAAGAGTATAAAAATATTGCTCAGGCATGCAGGAGTGAAATCAGGAAGGCCAAATCACACTTGGAGTTGCAGCTAGCAAGAGATGTTAAGAGTAACAAGAAGGGTTTCTTCAAATATGATAGCAACAAGAAGAAAGTCAAGGAAAGTGTGGGCCCCTTACTGACTGAGGGAGGCAACCTAGTGACAGAGGATGTGGAAAAAGCTAATGTACTCAATGCTTTTTTTGCCTCTGTCTTCACAAACAAGGTCAGCTTCCAGACTACTGCACTGGGCAGCACAGCATGGGGAGGAGGTGACCAGCCCTCTGTGGAGAAAGAAGCGGTTTGGGACTATTTAGAAAAGCTGGACATGCAAAAGTCCATGGGGCTGGATGCGCTGCATCCAAGAGTGCTAAAGGAGTTGGCGGATGTGATTGCAGAGCCATTGGCCATTATCTTTGAAAACTCATGGCTATGGGGGGAGGTCCCGGATGACTGGAAAAATGCTAATATAGTGCCCATCTTTAAAAAAAGGGAAGAAGGAGGATCTGGGGAACAACAGGCCAGTCAGCCTCACCTCAATTCCTGGAAAAATCATGGAACAGGTCCTCAAGGAATCAATTCTGAAGCACTTAGAGGAGAGGAAAGTGATCAGGAACAGTCAGCATGGATTCACCATGGGCAAGTCATGACTGACTAATCTAATTGTCTTCTATGACAAGATAACTGGCTCTGTGGATGGGGGAAAGCAGTGGACGTGTTATTCCTTGACTTTAGCAAAGCTTTTGACACCGTCTCCCACAGTATTCTTGCCAGCAAGTTAAAGAAGTATGGGATGGATGAATGGACTATAAGGTGGACAGAAAGCTGGCTAGATTGTCAGGCTCAGCAGGTAGTGATCAATGGCTCCATGTCTAGTTGGCAGCCAGTATCAAGTGGAGTGCCCCAAGGGTCGGTCCTGGTGCCAATTTTGTTCAATATCTTCATTAATGATCTGGAGGATGGTGTGGATTGCACCCTCAGCAAGTTTGCAGATGACACTAAACTGGGAGGAGTGGTAGATACGCTGGAGGGTAGAGATAGGATACAGAGGGACCTAAATAAATTAGAGGATTGGGCCAAAAGAAATCTGATGAGGTTGAACAAGGACAAGTGCAGAGTCCTGCACTTAGGATGGAAGAATCCCATGCACTGCTACAGACTAGGGACCGAATGGCTAGGCAGCAGTTCTGCAGAAAAGGTCCTAGGGGTTACAGTGGGAAAGAAGTTGGATATGAGTCAACAGTGTGCCGTTGTTGCCAAGAAGGCCAATGGCATTTTGGGCTGTATAAGTAGGGGCATTGCCAGCAGATCGAGGGACGTGATCGTTCCCCTCTATTCGGCATTGGTGAGGCCTCATCTGGAGTACTGTGTCCAGTTTTGGGCCCCACGCTACAAGAAGGATGTGAAAAAACTGGAAAGCGTCCCGTGGAGGGCAACAAAAATGATTAGGGGACTGGAACACATAACTTACGAGGAGAGGCTGAGGGAACTGGGAACTTTGGCTTAACAGTGAAATCCTTGCTGACCTTAAAAACAAAAAAAAATATTTTAAACTGCCACTTTATAGTGCACTACAAGGAGTCAGAGTCTATCTCCCAAAACAGCATCCATAGGACTCTTTGTATGTATAGTGTATATCCTGCTGCCACACTGTTCAAAAACTTGCTCCTATCTTTAAAGGTTTCACTCTTGGCAAGTGCTGGAGCACAAAATTCAAAGGCTAAAAGGAACAATGGAGCAAAGGAAAAAATAAGATCACAGATAAAGATTTTCTGTGATCTTTGGAGCTGACAACATCCTAGTGGATTGGCAGAAAGGTATTGCAACTATGGTTATCCTCAGAGTCTGAAAATGGAACACTTAACATCCAATAAAATTATATTGATTTTATGCATCTAGAAGACCTCCAGCACTGTGCTAACTTGATGCTGTCTTTAATATCTGGAGGCACAGAAAGTGAAATACTTCTACATGTCACTCAAATTTTCAAAACTAAAGTGCTGGCAAAAATATATCGATGCTTCTGACCAAGAGGAGTCACCCACCATTTCTAGCTAGGTTTTTGGTGTGGGAATCTTATTAGATTGTTACTGTAGGGACTTATGAAAGGCAGGGATCCTCTGCTGGTCCTTTGCACAGGGGTGACTGTCCCCCATAGAGAGCACAGTACACCTGTGCTCAGTAATCTACACTCACTGCAGCTTCCAGGTGTTAGCTTAAGGCTCTCATTGTTTGGAACCGGCCTAGTTGAGAGACCGCTCTTCTCCCCAGCCAGTACTACTCCAGTTCTAATAAGCAGAAATGTTCAAGCTAACCGCTCCCTGATTTAAAAGGAAGAAGGGTGGAGGCAGAGCGTTCTTTGAGAATACTTGCTCCACCCTGGCTCACATTGCTGTACTTTCAGGGCATGCTGCAGTGCATGCTGGCGGTGGTTGAGGAGACGATGGAGTGAGGTGTAGACGGAAGAGAATGGAGAGAAATGATGATTATTGCAGGAGAATATTATCGTTGTTTTGCATGGTGACTAAGGATGCATTGATACTTTCTGTGGTTTGAATTATAGAACCTTTTAATTGTTTTAAAACTGCCTGGAGCTAGAATAGACCCTTCCAATTAAATCTAAAGAATTACAATAAATAAAGACAACAGAATAAGAGTATTTATAGCTATGCAAAACAGTCATTAAAATATTTCTTACAGCATATTCCAAACAAATTCCTCAGGTGATCTAGGAAAGAGCAAACATTTTTATTTATTATTTTCCAGTAAAATCCTGTGTGGCATATGTGTAGCTCATAATGCTAAAACCTGATACAAAAAGCCATCCACCTTTCTGCAAAACTGAACAGCAGCATCCTGTGGCTACAGCTACATGCCAAACTTGGAACTGTAAGAAGATCTAGCACAAAGGCAACTCCCACTGAAGTACGGTCAGCAGCGTTGGTTTAACCTTTTCTGCTGCCCTCGGCTGAAACTAAAATGGTTTTTCCCTAGTGCATTCCACTTAAGTACGGAAGGTAGGGGGGAAAAGAGCTTGTTCTTGCCCCCGCTTCCCTCCCCTCACTGTAAGCTACTTCGGTTGCTGGTGACAATTTTGGCAAACAGGCAAAACGGCAAGCGTATGTGACAACGAACTGGGCAGAAATAATCCCTGCAATAATTCCATTGAAATCAATGGAGATAAATCAGAAATTAAGTTAGTCCAGTATCCAAGGGATTAGGGACCCATTTTCCCTAATTTTCCATTTTGGTTTTGATTTGATTCAGTCATGTTCTTTGCTATAAATCACTGAATGGGTCCATAGCAAAGAACAAGACTGAATCAAATCAAAACCAAAATGGAAAATTTACAAAAAACAACATGTTTTTATTCCTCTTTCTCTCCCCACAGGATACCTAGCTGCATCTCTAGGCCCCTAAATACTTTGGCCTTTATTGTATTGCATAGGGCCTGTACACTGGGGTAAACTTCACCCATAGAGAAAATATGCTATGAATTAAATTAAATTAAATTTCTCTATTCAGAGAGCTGGTTCTCGGAAATTTAAAATACTTTTCTGAGGGTTTCTATACTACCCTATATTTTTGATGTGACTGGTACTACTACCTTAGACTGGAGAGCCAAAGACACCAACCTCACTGCAAGGAATAGAAAATAAATGGTGGAGATGGGTAAGTATATGCATAATATGCAATAATATATATTCTTCAGCCACTAAATGTCTTTTTGTGATGCACAGAGTCCCTGGTAAAAAAGGGAGAGAATGCTGGAACTCGGGCTGTGTATAAGGCCATGTCTACACTGTCCTGCAGTTCAGACTATGCAAGTGCAAATAGCAGTGCTGAAGTGCTGTGCTGTAATTCCCCTATGTGAACGCTGTGGATGTGAACTAAAAGGTTCCTAGTTTGCACTAATGTAGTCTTGTGTCAAGAAGACTCTGTTAAAGTGAACTAGGAACCTTTTTGTTTGTTCCCACAACATGTATATGGGGGAGTTACAGAGCAACAATATATTCATACTGCTTTTCACCTCCCTGTAGTCTGAACTGTGGGGCAGCGTAGACAAGGTCTAAGTCTATTTGTATGTGTTTACAGTTTCTAGTTTTCATTAATAAGCACTTCCTGTTTAAGAAGAGCTCTGATTCCATATATCATGATGGGAATCAGACTATAGTTTAGGAATATTTCCTTTTCAGTTGCTGTCTGTAAACAAAGACCACTAAACTAGGGAGGAGTTTTAGGCAGTCATTGTGCTGGTGTGAATGTTTATATGGAGGATATATTAAAATGTCCACTTTTAGAGAGATTATGGGTCTCAGAGATATTTCCTGTTGCTAAAATGGAAATATCACTACAAATGGTAATATCGCTAGAACCTCAATGAACTGTCTAATTGCATCCAATTAATTACTGGATATGCACAAATTCTGTTTAATGGATAGGGAAACAACAGCTATAAAACAAAACAATTGTTTGTTAGAATAAGAAAGCTCCTTTCCCCCCAATTAGATAGTTGGAAGGCTTTTCCCTTTAAAACTAAAGAAGTTGAAATTGTTTGTGATTTTAAGAAAGGAGAGCCAGTCAGAGCCCACAATAACTCCTGGGGTCTGATTCAGGTCTCATGTACACTGTGTAACTCCATTTGATTTTAGTAGAGTGAAGTGACTAGAATTACACTAGTCCTTACGTCTGTTGTAGTCAACAGACCGACCCCCGCCTCTCTAGCTATAGTGACAACAACCTTTAAATACAAGTAGTAGAATACCTGGAAGGAATACAATAGCACATCTGCTAGTGCACACTGGCTGGTGTGTGATGGAAACAGACATAAATGATTCCCTATAAAATCTAATTTTCAGTAGTTTATGTGGTGCATATCTCTGCTTTTCAACCATACTCGTGGCTGAAATGTGAAAGCCCCATGTTCAGATCTTACAAGGTATCTTGTCAGTACTTACTGTACTGACATTTTTCTTCTAAACTTTGCAAAGCATCTGATCTCTATTTTTCATTAGTGCATAAGCCACCTAGTATGTCCTGTTAAATGTACCACAAAACAGAAACATACAAAGCTATAGAAAAAGGCTTTCACCTCCTCTCACCTGTTGTTTGAATAGTGTGAGTATCCCAAGAAGTTCAAAGGACTTATGTCATTCAATACTGCAGTGTACTAATAGAATGTTAGGTTTTTTTCCACCTCTTAATTCTGACTATACTTGTCCTAGCAATAATCTCATTAGTTCTCTCAGTACCAGGCAGCTGACACATAACCTGTGTCAAACGGATGAAGGACAAGAAGTCTCATGAAAAGCTATTGCCCATAGGCATTTCTGAGTGTCCAGAAAAAGCTGCATTATTCAAGGCAGAGCCTGTTAGGTACTGATACTGTGGGTCAGTGCAGTACAATCTGCAAGATCAGTGCTAATTATAACTTTATGGTGTAGTCTGTGGACAGTCAGCTAGCAATACAAAATATTATGGTATCTCTAATAATCATGTTCATTTTAATGTTTGGATAGTTCCAGAAGATTTTTCAGTAAAGCTCCATGGATGATGATGGTTTAATTAGCATTATTATAGCAATTTCTATTTATTTATTTAAGGCTAATATTGTACCTAAGCCTGATGCAGCAGTGCAGAAGCTAGAGGAGACTCCTCCACACACAGTCGGCATGAGAACAAGGGACAACTACAGCTCTGAGACCTAGAGAAACAGCTCAGTGGAGAGTGAGTAGGGTGGAGGTAGACCCATGGCGCTACCTGTCTAGGCACCAGCCAGCTGATATAACTGATGCTGTGCAGAGTGTATAAGGGAGTATGCCACACACTTTAAATGACAGTGATAATTTATCCTCCCTTTCCTCCCAGTGCAATGGGGGGCCTTAGGAGGGGTTGTGCCTGGGATCGTGCATTTATGCACTATTCCTTACTATGGTGCACGTGCATAATATGTAGTCTGGCCCCTAACTGGTGTAATTCCTTTCTTATTTTCTTTCAAAGCTTCAAAAATTGTTATAATGCCCTCAGAAAGGAAAGGCTAATGAATGTCCCTATGTAGCAAAAAAATAAAAAAGAACAAATTAAGGCTTGTTTGTTAATTGCTAGAGAGGGAATGGGGTGCTGCACCAGCTAGAGCAAATCAGATGGGAATTAAAAGTAGAGAAGGGGAAATAAAAAAAGGGAGGAAGCAAGTGAGTGTAGACAACCTGCTGGGAGAAAAGATCAAAACTCAAAAAATACCCTCCATGAAGGAGCCTTGAAAAAAAGTCTAGGAGTGTTTTAATGAGAAGCTTTTTCAGCTCAGAGATTCCAGTTGCTAGGTGTCTGAAAGAGTGTGATAATGAAAAAACAACAACAACGAAAGCACATCAAGCCTTTTCAATATTTTTTTGCAGTAGGATACAGGAAACACCCAAGGACTACGTATTTATCCACTGAAATGCACTGTTATGCACTTTGGGTTTACAGAAGCAATACATAAATGAAAGCATGATCTTCAAGGGACCCTACTTAAGTGGCACTGTTTCTAATTGTTAAGGAAGATAGGTTTATTATAACGAGAATCAGCTCTGAGGGATACCAATTATTACTAAATTAAGATTTCCTGAGGACATTTGGTTTAATCTGTTTTAGTCTGCCCTGCTTTGGCAAAATAACCCTGAGTTGGAAAAGCTAATACTCTGTACTGGCACTCCGATCCCATGTTTTTTATAAACAAATAGATAATATGTATCATGACCCTGATGCTGCAGCTGTTATTCACAGTTCCATTGACTTCAGTGGAATTGTTTGTGTTAGTAAATATTCCGATGAATTGGGTTGCAGAACTGGGTCAATAGATTTCTACTTAAAATTCCATCTCTTGTTTTTTTAATAGCACAATGGTTGAGCACTCTCAGAGCATGATCCAAGAGTCATGATTTAGCTGCACAAAATTGTTACAACATGACAGACCTGACTGGCTTAGGCCTGGATAAAACTCACAGTCACAAGAAGACGCTATACTTGGGCTCTGAGGCGACTGTGGCAATCTGGATGGTCCTACATATGGTGCTAGAAAAGCTGAATATTAAAACTGTCTCTCAGGCATCCTGAGACCTCACAACAGCAACTAGCAATTACAAATGTCAGCATCCCACAAGGAAAGTTTTCCTGGCTAACTGCTAATAGGCCCTGGATTCCAGTACATAAATCCAGCAGGAAGGGGACTGGCAGAGACTAAGCGGTTAGTTCCAGGAGGCAAGAGAGTTGTGCTGAATAACTCATTCCTACCGTTGACCACTAGCTGCTGGGGTCTGATACTCTGAAGCCCCTGAAAACTTCTGCTTTTATTTATTTGGCCTCAGTTTCAAAAACCTGTGATTTAGACTTTGCCCTTGGTTGCTATGGTGAAGATGCCAAGTAATTTCATTGATGTTCCTAGTTTATGGTTAACTTCGGTCAGAAGGATCTGTCATCTTACCCTGAGGGCCAAAAATGAGGTGGGGAGAGCCTTTCCTCTAGTGAAAGCAGCTGCCACCCACACTGCCCCATTAGAGTGATGGAAGCTGCCGTATTACTGTATTTGTTCCTAAAGTAGGTGGAAATATTACTAATTATTACCCTGTTGCTTCAAACCTAAAATGTTATGCTAGTGTGTGTGTGGGGGGGGGGAGGGGAGGTATTTGTAGCTGACTTTGCATCCGTTGACTTTGCACTGGACTAACTCTAAATTGTAAACTATTGTAAAGCACATGATATTACTTCTAGCATACGGTTACTTGTGTCACATATCTCGTGGTCTGTTACAATACTGCTGAAGATGCCTCTGGGCAGGAGGAGAGGGGAAAGTGGTGTGAGAGAGTGAAGATTTTAATCTAGTGGATACAGAAGGGTGTGACTCAGCACTGTTTCATTTTGACTTCAGTGTTCCTTAGTCTGGCGCTATCCATGTGATTAAACTAGTAACCATTAATTCTGCTTGATGGAATAACAGTATTGAACTTCGGATCCTGCACCATCAGTCTGATGCTCAAGTTTTAATTCTGCTTACAATGAAAGCAAGTGAAATTGCACTGGACAAGACATAGTCATTAATTAAATCCATATTCCGAGTCGATGTAAATCAGCATAACCCCACTGAAATCACTGATTATTACTATATTACTTAAACTACGAACTACACTTGTTTCTTCCCAATAATCAGAGTGCCTCACAAATATTGACAAATGTATTCTCACAACACCACTGTGAAGTAAGGAAATGCTGTTGTTCCCATTTTACAGATAGGGAACTGAAGCACAGAGTTTAATAGCTTGATCCAACTCCATTGACTCAGTCTTTAAAGGGCCATATTTTCAAAGGAATATAGGCACTTAAGGCATCTAATGGGATTTTCAAATGTGCTATCTGCATCTTTAAGTGACTAAATTATTTAAAAATCTCTGAAAATCGTAAGTGATTTGCCTAAAGTAAAAAAGGAAATCTGTGGTAGAGCAGGAAACTGAACCGAGGGCTCCGAACTACAATATCACCCTTCCCTTTCCCTGTCAGAGCAGTTCCAAGTAAAAGGGGTTGCAAGTCAGGCCCTTGATTGTTTTAAGAAGGGATAAACGTTTTTTTAAGAAGCACTTTAGCAGGATACTGGTCCCTTTCAAAGTAATAAATAAGGAACACCTGAGAGTTTCCCACTAAAATCTGCACAATTGTAGCTATAATATACTTCATTGTGACAAGAACAATGGAGAAGAAAATTTCAAGATGATGGAACACATTTAAAACCTATGCTCCAAGAGCTGGCATCTGGCCACGTGAGAAAAGAACCAATAAGAAAAGAACAGAAGCAACTGGAAAAAAAGATTGATAGTTACATAGCAGAATTTAAAAAAAAATCAATACTCATGTCTGATAACTGTCTTCATGTGACTTCCCAAATGCAAATACTTTTATCATAAATGTACTTAAACGATCGAATATAAGAATGCACTCAATAGATGAAAAAAAGTAATACTGATTCAATACAATTGAACTACAATACAAATTCAATAGAAATCAAAAGCCAAATTGAAAGAGCTGATTTGGAAAATGCACGTTTTTCTTATTCAGTAATTCAGATATTAGTGGCTGCCCTTGGGATGCCTCTGTTGATTGTAGCTGGTATCTACAGCAATGTTTTAAAAGAAAAACAAAATATTATCCCCAGAGATGGCTCTTTGTTGTTGTCCTTTTAAGCAATACAAGAAACTCAGACTATAAACATCTTAATTAATCCCCAGACACATTCTCCTCTTTTCAAGATTTAGATTACAGGCATGATACTGATGCCACTCCAAGGAAAGTGTGTGCTGGGAGTGAGGAAGTAATGGATACAAGTGACTGGATGACTGAATCATAGGAGCAAATTTAGGCATATTATGGCCAGTTTTTTGTTAGCAGATGGACCTGTCAGTACAGTGTATAATTTCTACTTTCAGGATTCTCATCAAAGACTTTAGTGGATGTTAGGCCACCATCCCTGCCCAAACAACCTCCTGCCTTCATATTCTTTCCATGTTTCATACGGGCCCCAAATGTTCCTTATGTGTTTCTTTTTCCTCTTCTGCTCCTCCTGCAATAGACTTCCTTATCCCCCAGTATGATTCACTGCATGGCACCATCAGCATCATGACCAGGGGCATCTGCACAATTCATGAGGCTGGGCAATGCATAGTAAAGTCTATGCAACCTACCTAAGAGACAATCAGAATTCCAGGGCCTTCTCCCAGGAGGATGCAGAGAGTGCTCTGTCTTGGTGACACAAAGATGAGTGGGGTGGGAGTAGAGGCAGAGTGATGGAGTGGCTACACTTCCCTCCACAATGCACAGAAAAGCAGTATAAGGGCATTTGCAGCTGTGTTCCAAAAGCATTGGGAGACATTCTGCCTCCTTAGGGCAAAATGTCTCCTGGTGCTTGTTAGGATATAGATATTCAGGCCTGTCTGTAAAGGCCTATACTCTAAGAATGTAGGTGTATTCTTATCACTTGGCTAGTTATAGACGTATAAAAGAAAGAATCAAAATCACTGTCTGCCGGTGTAAGGGCCTTCTCTTACTGTGACAGTCTGAGGCCCTGTGGTTAGGCTAAGGCCTTTGGCTAAGCAGCAGAGGCAGCCATAAGCTAGGAAGCAAACAGTCACATCCTCACATTCCAAACTAGTCACATTGAAATCAGGTGCTATTGGGCTGTTAGGAATACAATCCTGTCCTGATAATGTCTATCACCTCCAGAGAAAGGGAAGTGCCTAGAAAATGCAAAAGGAAACTTAGTTTGATAGCATCCTGTCTGGGAAGAACTCACTTATCAATAGCTGGGATGTGAAATCCTCACTTCTGTATGGTCTTGTCATTATAGTTCCCACTTTGCTATTGTTTGTATAAGCTCTGTCTGGTTCTGTGATTGTTCCTGTCTGTTGTATAATTAATTTTGCTGGGTGTAAACTAATTAAGGTGGTGGGATATAATTGGTTACATAATCATGTTACAATATGTTAGGATTGGTTAGTTAAATTTCAGGAAAATGATTGGTTAAGGTATAGCTAAGCAGAACTCAAGTTTTACTATATAGCCTGCAGTCAATGAGGAAGTGAGTGGGAGTGGGTGGGTGTGTGTGGGGGAGATGGGAACAGGGAATGCGGGTAAGGAAATTGGAATCATGTTTTGCTAAAGGGGGAGATGGGAACAGGGAATGGGAGTGGGGAAACTGGAATCATGTTTGGCTAAGGGCAGGAATGGGAACAGGGACACAGGTGTAAGGCTCTGTGGTGTCAGAGCTGGGAAGGAGGATACTAAGGAAGGAAACTGGAATCATGCTTGCTGGAAGTTCACCCCAATAAACATCGAACTGTTTGCACCTTTGGACTTCAGGTATTGTTGCTCTCTGTTCATGCGAGAAGGACCAGGGAAGTAAGTGGGTGAAGGAATAAGCCCCCTAACAGTGCTCACCCCGAAGTGGCTCCACAGCACTTCTTACTATGGGCATTGTCTTCCAGGCAGCTCCAGAATCCAGTTTTCACTCAGTTCTTGCTCAGGAAAACTTGCACCGAGATCACTTTTTCAAGACTCTTCTGTTGCCTCATTAACCTGGAATAACTTCCAAAGCCCCTGCTAATATACACCAAACTCCTTCTACCTGCAATTTGTGAAGAAATAAAGCAAACCCCCCACAACTTGTGTGCCGCATTAGAGCTCTTTTCTTCATGCCATTCTCTGTATACTCTGTCTTGTTCTTTGTCTGTTTCCATGGCATCTTTAAATTGTAAACTTATTGGGTCAGAAGACTATTATTAGTTTTGGATGGAGCTCTTACCATAGAGCAGACTACACTTACAATAGTTTATTAATGATTAATAATTGGAATTAAAAAAATTGCATGTAATGACTGCTGCTACAATCTAGTGGGGAAATAAAGCATATCTTTTAAGATGGATCACACATCAGTATTTTCATTTTCTTTTAAATATGAGGCATGCATACCCGCATTCACTTTATTTGTTTTTTTTACATGACAAAGCTGGCTCAAATACACAATTACCCAAAAATGAAGTACCCCAGGTGAAAGTACGCTATTCCAGTTGAAAACATTAAAGATATTTTAATTGCTACAGACCTCCATGGGAACTCTGATTGGGTCACTTCTGATATCATATGAGATGCAATAACTAGATGTAATGGATTTAGGTAAGCCTTATTTTTGAATTTCTTTGTTTTTGTCAACTCTACATTGTCATTAATATTTTTCAACATCTCTTTGTGTGTGTGTGTATGTATGAATATAGCAGGTGGAATGGATTAAATCAAGGCAGTTTAAATCAGTGATTTAAATCACCAAGTGGAAAGCCTTCATTTAAATGATCAGTTTTAATCAACTTTTCCATTTGTACATCGCTTATTTTTTGAAGAAAGGTGCATTCTCATTGGTTGATACAACAATTTAAACATGTTGATTTACAACTAAATACAACATTTGAACTAGATTTAGTAAATTTTTTGCTACCTATGGGGGTACACTTTAACTATACACATTTAAGAAATTATATAGCTTAATATTTTCAGCTTCTTATTAATTGTACATTTTAGTATGTTAGAAAATGGTGAATGATATATTGGGGGTTATTTACTAGATAATTAACATGTCAAGTGCATTATCATGGTAACTGGAATTTAATAAAACACACAAAACAGCATATAGAAAGAATTTTCTTGCTAAACACAACAATCTTAAATGTTTTGGATACTTTGACGGGGTATACAAACCCCACATGGGGCAGGAAGAGGTTAAGGGATTACATTGGGTTCAGCCAGCACTGTCCTGCCACACCTACAGCCAGGGTTTCATCTGGTGGAGGAATTAAAGCCCTGTCTATATATGCAGTGCTGCAGTGACGCAGCTGTACTGATACAGGGGAGTCGCA